>NC_140585.1:1134710362-1136022862 GCF_964204655.1 Triturus cristatus
TAATTCAGATGTGCCCCATGACAATTATCCTTCGACCTGTAATTTGTGCAGGTCCAGCTTGTCTCAGTTGGGTGGGGGCTAGTTACCCAGCTAGTTACCCAATAGCTGTTGTGTAGCAGTGACAGTTCGGATGGCTCTTAGAGCATGGGATGCTTGGCCTGTTCACAGGGGCGCGTGATTTCTTTGCAGGATTAGCCTTGTATGCTACCCTGCCTTTGGTTTTACTGACTAGGGTGAAGCAATGGAATTGTTACGGGCATGCACAGAGAGATGGGTTTTTCGATACTATGCAACATCAAACACTTAACCGGGTGAGTAATCAGGCCAAGGAGTGGCTGTGTGACTCTCGGGTGCTGGAGATGGTTAGTTGGTTGGCATGCCATTCTAGATGTTTGTTGCAAGCTTGCACATTTCGCGGTTCCGCTCGCACTTGGCAGCATCTTTAATAAAACAGCTGGATGGACTTGTTACGAAATGTAGATAACAGAACAACATCACTCTGGCCAGGTGGGCCCAGCACGAAAGGCTTAAAGAGTTCTCACAGTCTGGGTCAGATTTTGTGATCAGGACAAGTGGAAGGACTGATTCCAGATATTTACTTGAATTTCAAGTAACGCCATGGTTGAGTGATATTAAGGAGCAACAAAGTTAACAACACTTTTTCTCACATTTTTCTCGCATAGGCAAAAGGACTGCAGAGGATGGGCAAAGTGGAGCTGAACCTGTCGGTGGTAGGTCAATTTTGTTAAATTCACAGGGCTATTATGAGGCATGTGAAACTGGTGCTTAGGAAACCCAAAGGGAGCATGGGTGATTTTGTTTGCAGTTAGTCCACAGCAATCCACCAGTCCGCCTCTAGCACGCGTAGTAACTAAGCTGCATCCAGGACCTGCAGCTCAGAGGCAAAGGCTTTCGCACCTGGTGTCAGGGGCTCTGTCCATGTCAAGGGTTTAAGTACTAGAAGTATGGGCAAGGGCCCCTTTCATTGATCACCTGACTGCAGCACATACACCCAAATTCCATGCAGCAGGCTTGGGATACAATTTCACCTGTCTGTTGAGCTACAGCTGGCTGCTCTTTTGGGGGGCTCCATATTAGGGTGTATTAAGTTGGCCTACGGGCATGATAGAGGCACATGGGTCTTCCATTTTCCTACTATTCTAGGTTCCCATTAAGGTGCCAATTTG
Source organism: Triturus cristatus (assembly GCF_964204655.1). Classification (NCBI taxonomy): domain Eukaryota; kingdom Metazoa; phylum Chordata; class Amphibia; order Caudata; family Salamandridae; genus Triturus; species Triturus cristatus. The sequence continues at coordinate 1,134,711,550 of NC_140585.1, forward strand.
GCCTGATGCTTTGAACCTGGAGGTTTCTGTTGGCAAATGCCACACGTTTATGCTTTAATGGGCTAGAATCAGAGATTGGAAGGGGAAGAGTTACCTAATCGCTTACAACATAGCACATTAAGGTGGGCGGTATAAAAGTTGAAGTTGCAACTGGGAGATTCTCCCTTTAATGTCAGCAACTGCTCACATTGCTAGCAGTTAAGCAGCCTGGGAAGTCTGGGGACAAACACCACAGATTAAACTGAACAGGTGAAATTCCTGTAAGAAAGGAGGGCCACGTGGCAAGTACATGAGGACACCTTTGCTTAATGTCACATATTTCTAAGCTCATTGGCTAGTTGAGCCTCTGCACATCATAGTCGAACAGTCACCAGTGTGGCACAGGCTATTGGGTATGCCTTGCCAGGACATTGACACACACTTCATATGAACTGGACATAAAGGATAAATGCCGAAAACACAGACTGGGGTATGTTTGGCTCAAAAACCTGTTTCACCAAGCTGCAGTGCGTCATGTTGTTGCCAGGTGTCTTTGAGAGACAGGCAAGTGCACTAAGGGAGCTGTATTATGTAGCGAGGTTACTTGCAGTGGGGCAGGGGGTCCCAGTGGACCCACAATAGATGGGCTGCGGCAAAACATGAAACTGGGAATATTTGATTCCGACATTATCATTGGTTTAATAATACGCAAGACTCTCTGGCTATGCGGGGTGAAAATGTTCCAACATGAATTACAAGGTGACTCGAAGGTAAGCCGAACCCTGCTTTGATTCTGTGGAGAGCAATCAATTCCAGGGATAACGAAGTGAACTTGGTCTTTAGCTGGATTAAGCACCAAGGGTCAGAGATGGTTAGCAGGTAGTGCATATCTGTGATCGGACTGCAGTTGTGAGCAAGCCTGGTGGGCTGCGTAAGTTGTCACTCCAAAAGGGTGCGGTGACTGCATTAGTGCGCACAATAAAAAACATTCCCTCAATCCAGATTTGACACCATTAGTGTGTTTGCCAGGGTTTAGCAATCAAAATGTCTGTGCAAATGCCTGGTCAAATTCAGCAAAATATGTGCACTCTGGCCCGAGCGCATGTTACCGGTTGCTTCAGTTAAGCAAAAAATTCCTCGCCCTGATAGCCATAGCAGCTAGGCTGGTTGTGGATGCTGTCATCTAACAAGTGTGCTGCTGTCCCAAAAGTTGGGGAAACAAGGTTTTAAAGCACAAAGAGGCTACAATGTATTAAGAACAGCTGGCATGTCCATTATTCAAAAGGCAGGTATCGGTACTTATTGTTCCTCCCCGTCCCCACCCACTTGTCTGCTCCATGGTACCCATCAGCAGAAGTTGGGAAGTGCATGACTTGCACTGGGAGGGGACATCAGCATGGCATCACAGCAGCTAAATATCACAGTCAGAAGGTGAGGGGCTGGCATGCAATATGGTCATGTAATGAAGCAGTATACAGGGGGCAGGTGCGATGCTATCGGCGTCATAGTGGCCATACACGGGCAGAAGGGTACTGTGCCAGGAACCCGCAAATAGAGTGAGTTTTTTAGAAGGGGATTACGTAAGTTTGCCATTGCAAAAATGTGTGTGCTGCGACTCCAATGAGGGGGAGAAAGAAGGGTTCGGTGCACTAATGCCGACCGTTACTAGAACACAGCATGCATTCAAATTTGGAAGGAGCAGGTAAATTTCCACTGCTGGTGCGATACATAGGTATTAGTTTGAACCCCCAATTTTGGGAATAAACAAATAACAAGTAAACAGGGGCTTAGTCAACCCTATAAGTAAGACACAGTGCACAATGGATTAAATCGGACATAACCAGGGTTATGAAGAGCACTAGTTTTGCATTCCTGTTTGGGTAAGAATTCCGGCCGGCGTGGTACTCCTATACAGGAGGAGGCCAGCTGGCAGAGAGAAGGGTATGGTGTTGTCCACAAACAATAACTTGTTAACAAATGCGCGGTTGGCCTGGGAGGCGAACTCGAATATGTCTTCCAGCGTATTCTGTAATCAGTGACTGGGCGGTGATGGGTAATGCACAACCCGGCAACACCTAACGAGTAAGACTGTATTGGCACAGTGCACCATAGGGACTGCACCCTGAACTGTGGTTAAAGTAGAGACCAGTTGTTTCACTCCCTGGCAGGCCATCGAACATACCGACGGATGGGTAAATAAAGCTGTGGTTAAAACAGAACAGTAGCTCCCAATCTAAGTGGATGCCATCAAACTTGCCAACGATGGGGTAAATAAGCCATGCACAAGCCCACTAAGCAGGAAGGCTTGATTCAACTTTATGCGAAATCAAATATTAAGCGGGCTTGGTAAATAAGATGTGGTCTCTTGATTGCATACACCACAAGGTTCCCTCGATAGGGACGGGGAACACTTGCGGACTGGTAACCTGTCAGAGGTAGATAGGAATTGTCCAGCTAGATGTACTGGTAGCCTATCAGAGGTAGATTAAAATTGTCCAGCTAGAAGGACTGGTACCCACACTTTGCAGGAGATTATGGAGCCTGCCATGGTGGGGGGGCTGGATATGACGGCGGCCACATCCAGGGCTTTGGCGGAGTTACAGGGTGATCCGGAGGCTGATTGGTATGAGGGGTACCCTTTCAGGAGCACAATAATGGTGCATTATGCCAAAATCCCAGGAGTCTTTACGGCAGGACCCTGGTTGAAAGTGATGGCACCCCTCTAGTCCTTCGGGCGGTTGTAAGCCTGAGCACTTGGGGGCTTGCCTGGTTACGCTCCGCCCCTACAAAGGCATGAGTAAAAGGTATGGACTGGTGGTCCATGATATGGAAGGGGATAACCGCCACATAAATGGTAGCACCAATTGGATTGGCCACGGTGCAGTTTGGCTCATCAGGTGGGCAGGGCAGCTTAAGTGAGTCCCCGCTGCCTGCCTTTGGCTCGCCCGTAAGTTAACCCACCAAGTTGGCATTTTTCTTGTATGTAATAAACCTGCAGCAAACTTTCTCCAACAAAAACTTGTGAGGACTGTTTATTTTGCGCAGCGCGACTAATTACTGTTGAGCGAGGGGGGATGCCGATATCGGCACTATGTTTGTTGTCTCCCTTCCTCTGTCTCAGCTGTTGGAATCAGGTGGTGGAGTTTTGAAGGAGCTGTTGTTGACCAACTCCCTGCTAAAGTTTTCAAACCCAGGTGTCTGTGCTTCTGTTTTGAACCAAACGAGAGCCATCGTTAGCTGTACAGAGTCAATCCTACTTTCCCCTTACTTCATGGTAGTACCATTCCTTCTTGGTTGTAGAAGGAGCAGCATCGTTTGAAACCTTGAAACCCTTAGGATGTGTGTGCAGAATGGAGAATCTTCAACACAACCTAAAATAAAGGAATCCCTCAGCTACATTATTGAACGAGCTAAGTTATTATGGACAGTCTCAGACTCAAGTCATCCACAAATGATTCCTGTATCTATAATGCTCCTGATGCCTTCCCTACCATCAGCAAGAAATATCTCTCTCTGATTGTCAAAATTATAAAACCAACAAATTACTAGCTCAACTAGTTACCTGGTAACCTCGTGAACAACCTCCACACCTCTTACAAATGAATATTTCCAAACATATTGAAAACAGGTCAACTCATGACCGTCTTCAAAAAGTCAAGTCTTCATCCATGCGTCATATCTCCAAACCAGTTAGTCCAAGGCAACCCTGATTGGGAAAATTATTGAGAGAGGAAAGCCAAAGCAATTTTATACCTTCATTGCCAAAGAACAGCTGTTCACAGGCTACCAATATGACTTCCACTCAGGATGCAACATTGAAATAGATTCTGTGAATCCTAGATGTTGTTACACACATATTGGATAAAGGAAACTCCTGTCTACTCCTTCTTCTTGATCAGTTTGCAGCCCTTGAGGCGGTCAATCATGGCAGCATTCTCTGTGGTCTAGAACATTGTATCGGATTGTTTAGTTAATTAAAACTTACAATTTTCAATTTGTTCAATAAGACAAGAAGAACTAGCAAAAATACATAAGCAACACAGGTGTTATAATTAAATATAAACTGAATATTGTCTGTATTGCCCAGCTCATAATTGGTTTTGAAGGCATGTGTGTCTGTGAACTGAAAAATACAGAGTCAAGTCCAAGAAATTTTCATTTAATGTCCTACTCTTGAAGTTTTGATTCAGCAAAGGCGTTCCACCTGACAAATCTGGTGCTTAACTGTACATTTTCCCCATTCAGGCAAGGGATGAGTGCTTGTTGGCATGTATTTATATTCCCCAATAAGAACAAGACAAGTGCATAATATGTGAAGAATTGATTAGCTGTTGTTATTGTGTAGCCTGCATTTGAGGCTCTCTTCAAATCTCACCCATGGAGGTGCTAGATCTTTAGATGCAAACCTACCAAATGGGTACTTCGTAAACCTACGTTTTATTTGCTTAGAATAATATTTTTCCAAGTACAATTTCGTGTAATTAATAGGTGTTGCCACCCATCCAGGCTTGTGATCATTTGCAAAGAGCAGATTTATTATGTAAATGTGGGATGATTTTGAGGGATTTAGTGAAGATTGTTTTGAACAAGATGTTACTTGTTCTTCTCTCCCACTGATGTTCCAAATTCAGTGCCTCCAAAAGGCGGAGGATAGAAATTTTCGACATGGATTTCGGCTACTTTATTTTCCTGATTTCGAATTCCATCCAAATACACTGGTTTAACATCTGAGCAGGAAAGTTTCTCAATTTGTGGCACACTTTCATGAAGGCCGCTTACATTCTAGAGATGATCTCAGCAGACTAAATTCCAGTGTAAGCTGTGTCTCCAAAGCACATCTAAGGAGGCAATAAGGTTGTCTGTATAAAGTACTGGCAGTTGGAGCAAGGGATGCTTCTGTCTTTCCAATCACTGCATCTGTCACCCCCGCCATGCACAGTGTTGTCATCCATGATGTCATTTCAGATTTTGCAATCATGTTATCAATGATGTTAGAGAACTTGTCATGGCTGGTGTAATGTGTGAGGTAATTAGCAGCACATGCTGAGGGCAGGAGTTATAGTTACTTTAGGATATAAGTTATAGTTACTTGAGATAATTTTCACAGGTGAATTTCAGTGGTTTTGTTAGTATAAAACAGTATGTTTTAATTGATATTTTCACCTAAGTAAAGCATCTCTTTAACCTTTATTTTTTCAGTGAATTTCTAAAGTTTTTTTTCTAAAGTAAAGTAATATATAAGTGCAATTCCTAATGATTGCATCACTTTAACCTTTGGTTTGTGCAGTGAATTTCTAGTTTTTTTAACGTAAAGTAAGATGTCATTCACCTTGTACAGCATGGGGTTGGGTGCAGGGCATGCGCCCAACCCTCTGTTGTTGCACGGTCTTGGGCCATGTGCAGCGTGGGGTTGAGCACAGGGCCTGGCATGGGGCTAGGTCCTGCACCCAACCCACTGCAAGCGTCTTCTATCACACAGTGCATGTACTTTGGCCTTGAGCATCTTGTGGTTGAACCCTGGCCTGTGTCCAGGCCCTGTGTCCAACTCCTTCCTGGCACCCAACCCCTCACTGTGCACACCCTATGGCCATGTGCAGCGTGAGGTTGGGTGCAGGGCAAAGTCCTGCCCCTAACTCCCTCAGGCTGATATGTTATGTTACAATGTAAAGGATGTTTTAAAAGTAAGGCAGACTTACTGACTTGGTCAAGGGGTCACATCACCAAAATATAAAAATTGGGGCTATTGGCTTTATCAAGGGGTGAACATATCAACATATATAAAGCACACCTATCATCTCTACCCCCCAAAAAATCAAAACTAACTATCATCAACTGTATATTTCATTATTTCACTCAATGAAATGTTTAATAAAAGTGATTGTAACAAGAATTTTTAATAAAGTTTTACTTCAAAAAATCGAAAAGTCCTAGAGTCTTTCTTTTACCATTTTCAGCCCACAAGAATACAGTCATAAAAACAACCACAATAGGGTCCTTTACTCTACCAGAAGAGCATAGAGCTCCAGCTCGGAATGCTTTAAAAACAAGATAAGCTCTCCAGAGGTCAGGGATGTGGTCATGGTAGTGATTCCGGAGAGTTAGGGCTCTAGTACGAGTGTGGTGAACCACGGACCGCCATACTCATGGCAGACACGGCAGTGGTGGTCTACTGACTGTCCTATTACAATTACGACGGTCGGACTGCCATTGCCACGCCACAGCTGCCAGAGAACCGCTATTCGCTGGCAGTGGTACAGCGGTCTAGAGGCAGCAATATGGTTGCGGGAACCACCGCGGTCCCACCGAGCATTTTACAAGTTTACTCTCCGCGATGGTTTTCAATTGCGGTTCTCCCTCCATGAAAACCATGGTGGAGAGGTAACAAAAGAGGCCCTACAGGGCCCGCTGTTTTCTCTGGGCCATGGGGTGCATGCAGGGGGACACAACATGTGCCTGCTGTGTGCAGGCACCCCGGTTCCTGCACAGCATGAACTTTACAGTCCATGCTGAGCAGTAACTGTGTTTGGCATTCCCATTACAGTGCCCATTTCCTGAGGCACCGCCATGGGAACATCCAAAAAAGTCTGTCAGACACTAGAAACACTAGTAATCTGGCGGGCAGCCCGCCACAGGGTTGGTGGTGCAGAGGCGGGCTGGACCCAGTGACGCACCGCCAAACTCGTAATCAGGCCCTTAGTGTTTATTATTTAATGTTGCATGAGGGCTGTTGCACTCTCTACAGCCACCCACAACATTAAAGAGAAAGCTTGGTGGTCCCCTGCCCTTTCTTTCCTCACCACCTGGGATAACGAAATGCAAATAGCAAGCCCTCACTGGGGTGCTCCATGCAACAGCTAATTTATTATTAATCTTATTCTTTTTATTTTTTTGCGTGGTCCAGTGCCCACCCGGGATACTCACAGCTGTAATTTTTGTTGGAGGGTTGTGGAGGGGGGGAGGCCTTGGGCCCCTGTGACTCCACTAGCTCCCTGCATGAGGCCCCATGGGACGAGCAAAAGCCTGCAACACATGCATATATATATATATATATATATATATATATATATATATATATGTACACATACATACATACATATATATATAAGTATATATATATATATATATCTCAGCAACTCGCGATATTCACCCGCTTACGCGCGGAAATCACCAGCGTAGACCAACTGTATTCAGCATTATTTTATTTCTTTATGTCAAGACGCGTTTCGGCCGTCCAAGCGGCCTTGATCACCTGATCATACGTCAAGAGTTTACCCAAATTTAAAGTGCAAGTGCAGCATATCAATTGATGAACATGGAAAACATACTGGTATTTGTACAAATACATTTCAACATTATTTATCCACTTTAAGAATACATTTTCCAATGTGTATTACAAATCTAAGAATTAAAAGCATAAATGCCCTAATTTCCTCATACAAGTATTCTTATGTATGTTGATCAGTCTGTAGTGGAAAAATATATTGCATTTTATCCAAACTTTTCTCATGAATCAATTTGTTGCAAAATATACATCACATAATACTAAGTGCTCACCAAAACGATAAAAAATAGATTTTTTTTTTCCAAAAGTGCTATAGTGCTACAATACCATAAGTTTAAAGTGACTGAGGCCTAAACGCTAAGTATATATATATATATATATATATATATATATATATATATATATATATATATATGTATCTTTTGTAATAATTTGGGTACTCTCATGCCCACCCGGGGCACCCCACATCATTTTTTATATTAGGGCACAGGGGAGAGCCCTTGTCGGCTCCCCTGCTGGGAGCTAATCTCTTTTAGTGCCTGTGGCCCATGCTGGTTCCTCAACCAGCACTACACTGGGTGCTGGCGGGATCCGGCTCAATTACTACTTCTCCCTCTTGGGCAGGAGCAGTATTTTTAACAGCTCTCCCCAGGGCTGGAGAAATATTCTGTTCTCTGCTTGAGAGAATGCAGGTAAGGTGTGCCTGCATTCTCCTAGCCAGGGAACTACAGTGTCCCAGTGTCAGACACACAAGAAAAATGGTAGTGATGGTTCAACAGGATTGCACATCAATCATGTACAGTAAATAGCTTGGATTATTACATCGATATCAATAGTATTAATGCCTTTCGAGGTAGCCGAATATAGACACCTCACTACTACAGATGTCACCCCACAAGAGTTCCTAAGAGCTCCCGTGCAAAACTTGAAAAACCAATGTACCTCGGCACTCTCTAAATATTTTCCAGTTAGTCAAAAGGAGTATGATAACATTTACAGTTCAGCAAGTAGTATGATTACTCACAGGAAACCAATCCATGCAACAAATCTATTGTACAATATCATTTAATTTCAAATATTGACATTTCATACACATAAATTCCAACAATGAACGGGGTGAATTCCAAAATACAAACAAATATTCTTGAAAAGTCCATGGAGGTCAAGATCGTATGGCATCTTTGTTAGTAGTGATGAATAAGAAGCCAGCACGTGTTTTGTTACAAGGTAACTTCTTCAAGGCTTTAAAAAAAGATGAGTGTAGAGATCAAAAAGCTTCTGAATGTTTGAAAAGGTAAGTATCCTATTCTTGAATTCTTTGAGGTATTTACGACACCCTGATTAATTAAATCATATCGGTCACTCATCAGTTGTGTGATGTAACCCCAACACGGGCAATGTACCAAGAAGAGATTCGTTCAGTATTTGCAAGCCCCAATTGTGGGAAACACCTCACAAGATGATAGTTTTCCGCATATATTATGTCCGTATTTAGAAATAGTACTCGTCTAGTAATCTTGTATTCGATAAAATGAGAGGCTGTGATATGCCCCTCGGAAAACGGCGTGTCTGCCATGTTTCTGCGCCGTGTATCCAAAGTATGACCCTTGACATACTTTGGATACACGGCGCTGGAATACAGCGGACACGCCGTTTTCTGTGGGCATATCACAGCCTCTCATCTTATTGAATACAAGCAAAGCCAATAGGCTGCACATATGTGAGAGCTATTAGCTTTACCAATGTGTTTTAGCCACTTTGTAGTGTCGTGGCTGCTATGCAACATGGCTAAAATGTATTTTTAGAACGGGAAGCTATAAAAAGCGCTGCGACCAGCACTGGCAACGTCGTATTGCTTTTTTTTTCGTATGGCAGTTGTGGGCAACACAGACAATGGGAGGTTGGGGGTTGGTGGGAGGGAAGAGGCAACACGGACAACAGGAGTGTTGAGATGGGAGGGAGGAAGCATTACGGACAACGGAAATGTGGAGGTAGGAGGGGAGAAACAACAAGGATGACTACGCTAGCTTAAAAGAAAAATAGTACTTTAAACACAGCACCAGCAATGGAAGGACCGTAATCAAGTTAAAGCAAATAGTACTTGGTCTATGTTTCAGACAAAAGAAGAGGAAGAGAAGTCGGCATGTACAGTCTAATTAGGAGGCCGCAAAGTGAGATGAAGCCCATGAATGGCAAGCAGTCGTCGGGGTTCCAAGCCCCTTGTAAAAAATAATATCTTTTGCAAGCAAAAGCACATGGAAGACCTGAAAAAGGGTTCTCTTGAGTCTGCAGTGGAAGGATACAGCTCATCTAATAAGAAGAACACTCAGAGACTGAAATGCTCCTAGGTGGGGCAAAGACAAGAACAGGACAGTCATCGACTGAAGAGCAGTCAGCTTTGATACTAATCAAAGCCATCTAATTATGAGCATGGGACTGACCCAAAACCACTACTTTGATATTAATGAAAGTCATCCAATCATGAGAAAGGGCTGACTCAAAGCCACTATGTTATCTGTTACATTACTTTATATTATGTTATATGTATTTGTAGGGCCCACTATCAACCGCAAGAATATCCTGGTGCGGAGCAGATGTATGTCTCTAGTCCTACCTATGGAAGGTTGGTTAATTCAAAAACCAGGTTGTCAGCTTCTTGTGGAATTCAAGAAGAGAGGTGGAGACTCTGATGTGGAATGGGAGGCCACAATTTAGGAGCAATTTAAGAGAAGGCGTATCCTCCTGATGTAGGTCTGTGTATGCGTGGGATGTGTGGGACATATTTACATGGGCCATATCTCTGCTTTTTTGGCTTTTAAAGCCAAAAAAGCGGAGATAAAAATATCGCCCTATTTACAAGAGGGTGATAACATGCATTAGCGCATGTTAGCACCCTTTTACCCGACTCCTTCCTTTGCATCTCTAATGAGATGCAAAGTGAGCGTCACTGGGCAGTACAACCTTGTAAATATCGCTGATGTACACATCGCGATATTTACAAGGCTGCCCACGCATTTTAGCAGACATTAGTTTTTGAAAAAAACTGCTGTTTTCTCCAAAAACTAACGTCTGCTAAAATGAAGACTTAGCTATACTCACCATTGGGGGTGGATTATGCTGATACCACCACAGGGTCGTATCAGTAAGGTTATCGCCGTTTTCCATGGAACATTGCTGGAAAACCAGCAATGTTCCATGGAAAACATCGCTATCGCTGGGAAATTATCGCCATTGCGCTATGCGTTGTTAATACAATGCCAGCATGGCGATAATTTCCTGCGATAGCCAGCGATAAAACTTTTCTCGCTAAGAGCGGCCAGCGAAAAATATCGCTGCTGCTTGTTAATATGCCCCTCAGTGAGTAAGAGCCCTGCGGAACGGAGGTGTGTGGGTGGTTGGTGGAAGGAAATGCAACTGTTGATGTAGGTGTAATGCCTTGAATGTGGGTGGGAGGAGTTTGAAATGAGTTTGTATGTGTATCTGGAGACAGTGGAGCTCCCTCAGGTGTGGTGTGATGTGAGTTCTGAATAGGAGGTTGATGATGAGTCTGGCTCCTGAGTTCTTGGTGGTTTGTAGTCTTCTAATGAGTTGCATGGTGATCCCAGTGCTCAGAGGATAGTCCCGTAGTCCAACTTGATGGTGACTAGGGCGTGAGTGACAGTTTTTCTAGTGTTCCTTGGTAGCCATTTGAAGATCTTCCTCCGCATCCTCTTGGTGCGGAAGCTCGATGCTGTGATTGTGTTGTGGTCATGTCCTATTTGCTGTCGAGGATTAGTCCAAGTTTCTTGGCCTGGGTGTTTGTTGTGACTGTGGGTCCTAGTTCGGCTGGCCACTAGTTGGAGTCCAATGGTGAGGTGTTCTTGCCAAAGGTCACTACTTCTGTGTTGTCAGCGTTGAGTTTGAGGCAGATTACTTTCATCCAGTTATCGACTTTAGTCTTGCAGGTGGTGCTTGTATCTTGTGCTGGAGGTCTAGTGCGAGAGGGAGAGAATGCGTTGTGTGTTGTCAGCATAGGAGAGGATGTTGATTTTGTGTGCATGGATAATGTTGACCAGAGGGATAAAGTATGTGTTGAAGAGGGTAGGGCTGAGCAATGTACATTGAGGCACTCTGCAGATGAGTATGCAGGCTTTCGAAGAGTAAGGTGCCAGCTTGTGTTCTATCCATCAAGAAGGAGCAGATCCATGGGCATACAGGCATCTGATGAGGATGCGGTGTGAGACCGTTTCAAAAGCTGCAGAGAGGTCTAGGAGAAGGAGGGCTGGTGTCTTCTTTGTCAATGATCATCTGCATGTCATCCGTGACAATGATAAATGCTGTTTCTGTTCTGTGGTTTGGCTGAATCCAGACTGCATGTTCCAGAGGAGCTGGTGATTGCTGAGGTGGTCGATTAGGTATTTTTTGATTAGTTTGTCTAAGCCCTTTGCTGGGTATGGTTGGAGGCAGATGGGTCTGTAGTAGGAAAGCATGGCTGGGTTAGCCAATGTTTTCTTGAGCAAAGCATAACAGTGCCATATTTCCAGGTTTCTCGGTATGTAGCTGAGTAGATGGAGGCATTGAGAATGTGTTCTTTGCTGATCACTACGAAGCCTTTGGCAAAGGCATAGTGGAGTTCAGGGTCAGATGGGGCTCCAGAGTGGATGGTTTTCATGGTAGCTAAGATTCAAGCTAGCCTGGCTGATGACGGGGTGTTACCCTGAAACCGGTCCCAGCATGCTTGTTTCTGGTCCAGGGAGTACCTGGCTAGGCAGTTCGGGCTGAACTGTTCCCATGAGGAACAGGGTCAAGACTGATTTGCATATGGCTGGGTCCAAACTGGGGTGGCATAGTGAGCAAAAGAATGATGGATTTAACCCAAATCTTTAGACTGGGTGTGAATGTTTGATTCATTCAGCATTCGGTCCATCATTTGTTGCTGCAGCACTTTACGCTCTAAGTGGGAACAGTATGCCCAGACGTGGGTCCCTTGCTCACTTTGCCACTGGATTAAAGCTAGCCTGGCTGAAGAGGGGTGTTACCCTGTAACCGGTCCCAGGATGCTTATTTACGGTCCAGGGAGGACCTGACTTGGCAGTTCGGGCTCAACTGTTCCCATGAGGAACATGGTCAAAACTGATTTGGATATGGGTGGGTCCAAACTGGGGTGGCGTAGTGAGCAAAAAACACAATGTATTTAACCCAAATCTTTAGACTGGGGGTTAATATTTGATTCATTCAGCATTCCATCCATCATTTGTTGCTGCAGCACTTCATGCATGAGGGAGGCACTAATATTAAACACAGGTAAACAGCCTAATGCCTGTTCCTCCTATAGACCCTTATAATTTTTAAATGTGCAACTGGAGCAGGTGGGTTTTGTGCCAGGTGGCAGTATAACCTATAATCTTAGAACTTTGTTTGGCGTCATATTGCATGCAGATCACGATGTAAAGGCTGCAGCAGTCTTTTTTAGACACTGAGAAGATGTTCGACTCTGTGGAATGTGAGTTTATGTGAGCTGCGCTTCGCCGCATCGGAGTCGGTGATATATTTTTGCGTTGGTCACGGTGTTGTATACTGCACCTATGGCCAGGGTCCAGGTTGGTAACTTGGTCTCTCCCCCCCATTCCTGATCACAAGGGGCACCCATCAGGGCTGCCCATTATCGCACTTAATGTATGCATTGATGGGTGAACACTTGGCATGTGCTATGAGAGAGTACCACGTGAATAGAGGGTTGCGCTTTCCTGATTACCGTCTCATAATATCGGCATATGCGGATGACACTTTGTTGTACGTACGGAACCCTGAAATCAACCTTTCTCCTATACTTAGAGAGGTGACCCATTTTGGGGGCTTTCGGGACTTCATGTGAACTTGGATAAGTCAATCATCTTCCCACTCACCCCTGCTATGGGCCCATTGGAACATGATTTCCCGTTGCAGTGGACAACCGACTCAATGCGCTTACTAGGCATACAGATCCACACAGACCCAACTATTGCTGTACTTGATAATTATGGTAAGGTGTTACATGAACTAGAGGGAGCTATCAACTACTGGATGAAACTGCCCCATCTCTAATTGGCCGCATCGCACTGATGAAAATGGTGGTACTCCCCAGATTCCTGTTTTTATTCCAGAACATCCCAATGCTTCTACAGCGTTCTATGTTTACTACCCTATGCTCCCTCAAGATTAAACTAGCATGGCCCGGTAAGCAACCGAGGATCAAATGAGAGGGCCTTACATTACCTACAGATATGGGGGGGGTTAAACGCACCAGATTTAGAGCTATATTATAGCGTAGCTCAATATTCACGCACTCACTACTGGCTACATGGCCCACATGAATTACCTCATTTGTACATAGAGGGATGCAGCAGATTCCCATTCTCTGCCTCAAGCTCTGTTCTGTGGTCCGGTGAGGGGACACAGTAAATTTGACTCCCACAACCCCAAGGTGCATGCCCGGTGTAGCCAATTAATGAGACAAGTTTGCTCCTTGTTGTACTCCCCGCATGTGCGATTAGAATGGTGCTCATGGTTCCTGGTGGGCAGACAGAGGAGTGCTCTAGGAATAACCAGGATGGGTGATTATTTCTGTGATGGAGTTATGAACAGTTGGGAGTCAATTACTGACGATGCTCAGTCCCCTTCACCCCTTTTTTGGTTCCATTGCTGGGTAATGATCTGTTGGAACTTCCTGATATGCCAGCACTGTCCTTTCTAATACAGATGATTGCCCCTGCAAAACTGGTGTCCAGGCTTAATGCCTATGCTCCGGATGCCTGGAGCGGTAAAAAGCAATGGTTCGGGTGTGGCCAATAGGTCCAATAATAAAGTGATCCTAAGGACAGCACTTATGGTTAGAGAGTTGAAGATTAATTATTTTAAAGGAGCAAAAAAATTAGTAATGTACATATGGACATAAGTCAGTTCATGTGAAACATTTATTTCCACAACAATAGAATTCAGGTGCTCACACAATAAGTGAAAGAAGCGTGACATGCAGAGTGATGGTGAAGTTTAAAATAACGGCATCGCATTGACAACAATAGTGTAACACGTGTACGCAAAATGATGGAAAATCCCTGAATGATAGCTGTGTTGCTTTTTAATAACTTTGAAATTGTATTCTGAAATATTGCGATAATGATTTGTTTTTATGTGTGTACTTTTATGGATTTTATGAAATTCGAATAAAGGTCTTTTGATTGATTGACAACAATAGTGTAAAACTCCTCAAGCAACTTTATAGAAGGAAGAGTTTTGTTGTAAAGGGTCAATGGCGTTTCGATCTCAACTGTTCGAGATCAGCATCAGGACATTTAACGGGTGAGCAGGTTGAATTGTTGAAATTATTCGTAGCGCAAGGAAGAGCAATTGAGGGCTTCAGAAAACAGCTGAGGGTAGACGAGTTCACCCAGATTAATTCGCTGAAGGTACGAGCGTGAAAATATCACGTGTGTGTAAACTTGTAAGGCAGGGTCAGCTGTATAAGTTGTACTTAACGATTTGCTGCCAATATGTTTAGTTAAAGTCACTTCCAGTTCATATTTGGAAAGTCTTGGGAGAGGAGCTCAGTGCGTCATGCTGCTTGGGCTGTCCGCGTTTAGCGCGAGATGCCTGGAGGCCTGCCAGGACAAAGACACTCTTGGAGTGGCAGATAGAGCTTCGATGACAAATGCTGGCAACAATTGTTGTGCTATGATTATGGGGATTTCTTGAAAAGGGAGACACCATCTCATACACATTAAATACATCAATCGTGTGTATTATTGTTAGAATAGAAATGTTCATGTTTTTTCATTGCCCTATGCAAATTAGCATTAGCAGCACCATTTTCTATTCAGGCGCAATTTTGAATTCAGATCGAAACTAATTCTTTGTCATTTCTAAGAAAAAGCCTCTGCCACATTTCTTTTTTGCAATGTTAGGTATTGCTTCCCTAATGAATAGACTGTTCATATTAGTGCACCTTTCTCATTAGGTAGAGGCCCTCTCCCACTTGTCTGGTAGTGGGTGCAGGGTGAAAAGACCTTGGGTTGTATTAGGTGGTGTGAAATATGAGAATCAAAAGTTATTTTTTTGTATTTTACTGTCCAGCTGCATCTGCTTGGAAAATTCCACTGTGGGCGTGTTTAATAATGTATCTTTTTGCTTGTCGATTTCAGTCCCTCTGCAGCACTCCTAGCAACTGAGCAGACCGGGCACCGCTCTGAGTGTATATGAATAAACAGTTATTGGTTTGTATTCTCTACTGTCTGACCAACTCTTCATTTGGTATGGAAGGCTTAGAGGTGGTCATTAGTGACCCAGGTGACCCTAAACGGGCCACTTCCTTCAGTTGGCACCTGAACAGGGACTCTTTCGGGTAATTGATCCATCCAATTTCTGCAGACGGGGAGGGAGGCGGAGAACATCGTCGGGTTGCACTGACGGTTCAGGGATCCCTGCACGAAGAGTTTCTGTTACTTGCAGCTGCCCCTTCTGTCCTGCCAGAAGTTGCCTCGCCCAGTGGTCATCCCGACTGGAGTCCTGAATGGCAAAACGCTTGGATCTGACTGTTTGGTCTGAAGAGTCGGCAGTGGAGAACTGGTCTGTTTGTGTTACTCATATCAGGTGAAGTTGTTTTGGTTCTTTGTGGATATGGTACCATTGCCATTTGAGTTTAGTACGGTCTGAGGACTGTTTTTGATAAAAGTATTTGCAATTACTTTGCTAGGTAAAAATAACAAACTGGTTTTCCTTTTAAAATGCTTGGTCTTAGTAAAATCTTGTATTTGTGTTGTCATTGTTGTTCTGCAGATGCTCCACTGGAAGATTCTCAGCCGGTGCCTCCTGAAGGCAGCCCTAATTTTGAAATGTATTTGAAGCATGGTCTTGGCCCTATAATGTTTAGCACAATATGGCACAAATATACAAGGGACAATGTTGAGTTGCAGTGGCCGTTGACGGGCACTTTTGATGAAAAAACAAATTGGGTTTTTATACGAGCAATTCTTTAAGAAAAGAAGTAGACAGTCCATGTTTGACTCCCTCAGAACTTGGCTGAAGGAGGCTAGACAGAGGCGGTTAAAGATGGAAAGAGATGCACGGAAAGGGAAAATGCAAACATTGACACAGAAAGCTGTGGAATATGATGGAGAAAAACAAGAGTCTGGAATTGAATGTGAGGATAGGAGATTTCGGTTGCATATTGATAAGTCTTATTTGACCAAAGAAGAAGGCGATACCTTTGTTGAGGAGTTGCTAGATACTCGATCACAGCCTCCTTAAGCCCCGTGAAGGATATATCCCGCCGTTTCCTTACAGTCTCAGCAGCCTGTTACATCTGCTTCCGCTATTCCTGAATCTATGGCTATTGTTTTGACGCTTTGGCTACAGCACTTCCCGCTCCTTCTTTGTCCACGCTATCTTTGGCAACTGTGACTCTCAGCACATCTACTTTCTCGACTCCTGTATTCTCTGATCTTTCTCCTCAGGTGCAAGCACCAGCAACGGTTGTACCTGTCACTTTTGTTGTTTCTCCTTCCATGGTTTTTCATCCTCCGATACCTTTGAATGTTGAGATGCCAGTACATGTATTAGAGGATAGAGATTGGCCAAAATTCAAGGAGCGAATAGGCCCATTAGTGCGATCTGTGGTAGGAGATGAAGAGAAACAAGTAATAGCTGACCAAGCTGTGCGGTGGGATCGTAATGCGAGCTATAGTTTAGAGGATGTTTGGGAAGTCATGCAAGATTTTGAACCCTTTATACAGCAATATGCCCTTAAGCATCTGTCTGCTTCACTGATTAGTCTTTGGCAAACACACATTGGGACAGGAGCGCCTCAAATTTTGTTTGATATTAGAGATCGTGTTTATGCTACTGACTTGGAGCCAGGCCAAGTATTTGTGAATGTTACAACTCTAGTTGCCTACAGGGGTAGACTACATGAGAGGAGCCCTACTCAGATAACTCAGTTTCGGATGCGGTAGGTCCATCCCAAATGTCACCCAGAAATACCTGAGATAACGGATCAGCGCGGTAACGTTACTAGACCGGATGTAGCGGCCAGTTTTCAGTAACAATGGGTTAATACTCCATGGAAAAGGAGTGAGGTTCTAGCCCTTAAGACTCATCTGCCTGATCCTAGAAAGAATCCTATAGCTTATTATAAAGAATTAACATAGGCTGCCTCTCCTACTGTAAAGCTGATATTGAAATGTTTTTTCTTCTCCTCGTCCCGGTTGATGTTTGGAGACAGGTTCATACTCAAGACCATGTCGCAAAGTTGGGTGGTACTTGGGATGGGATCAGGAAAGGAAGCCAGGTGATAAACCCCAAGCCGAGATACTTGTTTTGCCAGGTCGCATTATTACACATATGCATTCCCTTATTCTGCCTAAGAAGGGAAGCTCGGACAAATTGACGGGTTGTCGGCATAAGAAGGATGAGAGTGTGGCGAGGGATTGAGCATGTAGGTAATGTGTACACTGGAGTTGCATTTGGAAACTTCCTTTGCAGCTCTAGAGTGTTTCTCCTAGCTCTAGAGCTATTCTCCTCCGCACATTAACAGCAGACTTAGGAAATACCATTCAGGAACAGGACCACTGGACCTTTATTGTTACAAGGGAAGGATGAGAGTTTGTCTGTTTTCTTTACCCGGTTTGAAGATGTATTTGGACTCCTGGGCAGTGAACTTCACCCCGTTTGCGGAGTTTGCGGAGTTTTCTGCACTCCGCACTCTGCGGAGCTCGTGGAGTGCAGAAAACTCTGCTTTACGATGTGCAGAGGAGTTTTTCCCCGCTCACGATCATGAACGGTAAATTCACGATCGCAAACAGTAAGTTCCCGAGCGCGAGCTGCCACTAGGGTAGAATTTCTACCTGAGCGGCAGGAATACCAGCACAAACTCCACTCGTGGAACTTCGCAAAGTTTTTTTGTAACTTCGTGGAGTTCCCCGTAGCAAAACTACACCCAGGCCTATGGGCAGGATATGTCTATTGAGGGAGGAGTTTGATTGTTTGTTGACAGATTTGTCTCTAATCTTCTTCCTGAAATTACGACGCGTTTACAGGCGTCTGAGAGTACTTGGTCCACCTCTTCCCCCTCTGTTATTTTGAATATGTCTCAGTACTATGAACACTGAGATCAGGAGAAGGATAGAACTGAAAAGAAACACAAGGATTTAAAGGCGAAGGTGTTGTTGCAGCAAGCGTTTAGGGAAAATAGCAGGGGACAGGGTGGTCCTTCTAGACAGCTTCCACATACCAGTAGACAGCCTTCAATGACCCCTTTAGGGCCAAATCAGTGTGCGTATTGTAAGGAGGTGGGTCATTGGCATAGCCAGTGCCCTGTGCTTTTACAGAAAGTTGCAGCTCCTAAAGGCTACGGTTTCCCAGGGTCATTCTGATAATAACTACTTTGATGACCCTTGTGATGGGCAGTATTATCATGATGATTATGATATGGATGAGGCGACAGGTATGTCCTATAGCTCGGACAGACAGGGACAAAGAGAGGGACCAGTTCAGATACCTGTAGATCAGCGTGGTCCGTATGTCAGAGCAGATTTGCAAGGCTCGACTAAGGAATCTTTGGTGGACATGGGTGCGAGAAAGAGTTCTGTTTCTCGACATAAGGTCCCAGGGGCAGCCCTGTCTGGCCACAATAATGTTTCGGTAGGTTTTTCAGGTGTACCGGTTGTAAGCCCCATTTTATGCCCCCTTGCATTGACTGTTGGTCCTTTTACTGTTGAATATCCATTTTTGTTGACATCCAGCTGTGGTGAGAATCTGATGGGTTTGGATTTGTTAAAGAAGTTGTATTCTACAATCTATTGCTCTCCTGAATGTGTCTATAGCACTATGGGTCCGGATGTGAGTTCTAAACAGGATGCACCCCTTCCAACTGAATTTGCTGATGTCCCACCCACCCTATGGAGTACAGGTGACAGGGATGTAGGATTGTTGCACATACCACCAGTTTCTATACAAGTTAAAGAGAATGTTGTTTTGCCTCCTCTTCCTAAGTATAAGATACCGCAGGCAGGAGAATGGGCTCCTCTTCAGATTATTCAGGATTTGATACAAAAGGAGTAGTTGAGAAAACGTCTGGCAATATTTGTAATAGTCCTATTCTTCCAATTCTTAAAAGGGCACCCTCAGGCTCCTCTGAGGACGCTGATGATGTTTATCGTTTTGTGATTGATCGGTGTGAGGTTAACATAATAGTTGTTCCACAGTTCCCTGTGGTTCCTTATATTACTGCGCTTTTTACAATGATTCCTTCTACCACTACATTTTTCTCTGTTATTGATTTGTAAAATGCTTTCTTTAGCATTCCGATCTATCCAGACAGTAGATATTTGCTTGGGTTCACACTGGCTGGCAGGAGTTTTAGATTCTGTTGTGCTCCTCAGGGCTATACAGAGAGTCCTAGTATTTATAGTCAAGCACTATAAAGTCAGTTGGATTCCTTATCACTTCCCTCAGGTAATGTATTGGTGCAGTATGTTGATGATCCACTCATAGCTTCTGATACGGAACAGGGTTGCAAAGATAGTACAGTCAAATTGTTGTTGCATTTGTCCCATCATGGACATAAGGTTTCCCTTTCTAAATTTCAGTATTGTCGACAGGAGGTCACCTACTTAGGTCACCTACTGTCAAAGGAGGGTAGGAGATTGACCCCTGAGCGCATCAGTACTATTGTTAAAATGCCCATTCCACAAACTCAAATAGATATGCATGCTTTTATAGGTATCACTTCCTACTGTCGTCAATGGATACCTAACTATTCCCTGCTAATTAAAACTTTGCTTGCATTAACAACAAAAAAAGTGCATGAACCTTTGCCTTAGATGTCTGAATGCCAGCAGTCTTTTGAGCTATTGAAAACTGTGCTTTGTTTGGCTCCAGTGCTTGGTACACTTAACTATGACAAGCCGTTTGTGCTCTATGTCCACGAGATGGCTGGCTGCACACTTTCTGTCCTAACACAAAAATTTGGGGATAATCAACAGCTGTGTGCTTACTTCTTTGCTGTGCTTGATCCCGTTGCAAGGGCCCTCCTGAGCTGTCTGAGAGCGGTCACGGCTGTGGCCATTTCAATCAGACAATCGGCTGGACTCGTACTTGATACTGATCTCACAGTTATGATACCCCACGCAGTGGATACACTTTTGAATAGGACAAAGACACAGCACCTCACCAGTGCACGTCTTACGAGCTATGAATTAACCTTCTTTGCTAAGCATAATACAATGAAAAGATGTGCTGCTCTGAATACAGCCACGTTACTACCCCTCCCTTCCAAGAAAGATGCAGTCGATAAGCATGATTGTATCTACCGAACGGAAGAAGAGACGAAGGGATGGGTAGACCTGACTGATGTTCCCTTATCTGACCCCCAAGGAGAACTATATGTTGATGGCTCTTGTTTTAAATTACCAGATGACACTACAACGGCAGCTTATGCTATCACTACTTTGCGCATGGTGGTAGAGACATCACGAGTCCCCTATCAGTCAGCTCAAGCTGCTAAGCTTGCCGCCCTTATTTGAGCTTTCGAATTGAGCGAGGGACTGGTTGTCAACATCTATACTGACAGCCAGTATGCCTTCAGTGTCGCACATCATTTCGGGCCACTCTGGTCAGAGAGAGGGTTCCTTACTTCTCATGACGCCAAGATTCAGCATGGGCACCTCATATTGAGGCTTTTGTCTGCTTCAACTCTCCCCAAGAAATTGGCTATAATTAAATGTAGTGCCCACAAAAAGATTACTGATGACGTGGTGTTGGAAGGCGGACCTCGGGGGAGTCGGAGAGACCACCCAGGGGGGCCCCCACACTGTACGAAGTAGCCGAGCGCTGCTGAGAAGCCTCCTAGGAGAGGTCCTTCTCCTATTCCGTACTAGCACAGTAACACCACCACACAGGACTCGAGGAGGTTTATCAAGACGAGCAATTCTTTATCAGCATTTAGGAAGTTACTGTTATCGATATATACAAGGGGGGGATCGAGGGATCCGCAAGAGTCTCAAAGTCTTTGGTAGGGACGGGGTAGCGGGACAGTCTTTAGTAGCAGCTGGGTACGAGGGTACCTTAGGCCCAGTTCTTGATCCTCAAGCTGGAGGGACTCCGGGTCTCGGAGTGGTCGAGCCGCGACGGCGTCAGCAGGGCTCTGGCGATCAGTTTGTGGAGCTTGAGCCGCGACTAGGTCAGCAGGGCTCTTAAGGTCGTTCAGTTCAGTTCGAGCCGCGACGACGTCAGCAGGGCTCTGGTGGAGGTTTCAGCGAAGTTGGGCCGCGACAGCGTCAGCAGGGCTCCGATGTTCCGTAAGGTTCCTTGTCTCAATAAGGTGGAGCCGCGACGCAGTCAGCAGGGCTCGTGGTAGTGTCAAGCAAGAGTTCTTCTCCGTCGGGTCAGCCGCGATTCCATCAGCAGGGCTCTTGACTCCGGGATACAACTACTGTCCCATTGCGGGGTTGCCCCAGATATAGGTCTGGAGCCCTTTGATGTCCGGACCCTTGCGCCTGGGGGGCGGAGGGGCCGGGCTGGGAGAGGCCAGACGCCCAGCGGGAGAGGCGCCAGGCCCGGGGAGGCCGGAGGACGATCGCACCTAGGTGTTGAGGGACGGTGGGGGTCCCATCGAAACTCTCCTCCCCCGAGAGTGGTGAAGTGGCCATGCGGTGCCCCCTGGCCAGATCTTGGTGCCTCGATGTCGGGGCTTCGCTGGGGCCGAGGCCGGAGGGAGCCGGGCTGCGTGGGCTGGTGCGTGGAGTAAGCATGGGGGGGGACCCCGAAGGGATGAGGGGTCCCTGTGCGGCCTGGAAAAGGGGTCCGCTGAGGCGGGTGTAGGAAAACGGGTACAATCCAAAGGGGGCCTCGAAGGGAGGAGAGGTCCCTGGCGGCCTGAAAGGGCGGCCCGTGTAGGCCGGTGCGGGGGACGAGCATAATCCAAGAGGGTTAAGACCACGCCACGAGGCCGGGTCCAACACGTGGGTAGAGGAAATGCTATTGCAAATAAGACAGCTAAGGAAGTGGCCCGAAAAAAGATGTAACACATGTGTGTAGCAGATCCAGCTAGGTGTGTCCCTGAAGTTGTCATGTTTGAGAATAGCCTTGAAAGTGTAAAGGAGGTACAAAGTGAAGCCACAATGAAAGAATTAGTGGAATGGCAGGAAAGTACAGCACAGTTAAATGAGGAAGTATGTTGGATTGATAAATCAGGGAAGCAGAGATGGATGTTACCGGATGCATATGTTCTTCCTGTGGTTCCTATGGCACATGGTCCAGCTCATTTTTTTAAAACATAATTTTAGTGATTTTACATAGTGTATCACAGTGTTATAGTGCCATAGCCAATGGTATATTGTTACATTGTTTTGAGATTTATGTATAAACAGTTTCAGCAATGTCTTAACATTGAGATATTCCAGGTGCATCCGCACCATCCTTTGTCATGCATTTGTATTGCAAGATCTACCATTGGCAGTAGCTGTTACAGCTATACACTTTCAAAGAATTCGAACAAAGAATGTAACTTCCCATAACTACCCACTGCCCCCCCACTCAACTGGCTCTCCCATACGACATGGAATTCGGGCCAGGGTTATACCTTTCATACGTAGAAATATCCTATGGGGGGGGTCATTATGCTGTAGAGGCGGCATGCAAGCTGGGCAGCCTGATAATCAGAGCGGTTCTGTGTGGGATGACTATACTACGGCTCGGCCGAGGGAGGAGAGAGTGACATGTTATGTGTATTGGAGGGTGTAAAGGGGTCAGTGGCCTTGAGTGACTCTAACATCTGGTCCCATTCCAAGGAGATGGGTGTTTTACGCACCCCTCGGAGTTCCTCTCTCCTGATGATAGCACTCTCTGCTCCACGCCATCGGACCATCTCTTTGTGCCAAGTGACTAGCATAGGGGAAAGCTGATTCCATCTCATTGTGATGGTGCGTTTCGCTATCAGGATAGCCATATCTGCAAAATGGTATTGTACTTTCTGTGTTTTCGGGCGACGGTGTAATCCTAGAAGGCAGGTCTCTGATGAATCCCAACCAGAGGTACCCATTGTGTCTCTCACCATTTTTCCAATTATGAGCCAAAACCCGCCCAATCAAGGGCATGTTCACAACATATGCAGTATGTCTGCCGTCTGGCATCTAGGGCAGCAGACTTGTGCCTCAGGGTATATACAATTAAGGCGATGTGGGGTATGGTATGCCCTGTGTAGGATCATATATTGTATAAGTTTGAATTTGGCATTACAAGACACCTTTTTAGGGAATTCCAGGACAGAGGACCATTCCTTGTCAGTTAGGTCTCTACCAAGTTCCCTGGTCCATTTCTCTCGTAGGGCTGTGAGGGAGGTTCCTGCATGCGCCCGGACATCCCTGTATAGCTATCTGATTAGATGGCGTCCTTCCCCCCATCAGATATATGGCGTGTGTTCATTCATGTGTAGGGGGTTCGTTCCCGTCTGGGGACCAGTACTTTTTAATGTAGGGGTGATGGTAGCGTGTAATATAAACAGGGAGCGGGGGACATCTTGATTATGAGCAAACGTCTCATGGTCCATTAGCGTACCGTAAATGAACAACGCT
The DNA here is from genome assembly GCF_964204655.1 of Triturus cristatus. Lineage (NCBI taxonomy): Eukaryota > Metazoa > Chordata > Amphibia > Caudata > Salamandridae > Triturus > Triturus cristatus. The sequence goes on from NC_140585.1 coordinate 1,134,735,394, forward strand.
CCGACGGTGGATACCCCTTCTTGTGTCCAGTAGGAGATACTACGTCTAGTAACTAGCCCTGTTGCGGTGGGAATTCCGAGTAAAGGCATGTTAGGTGCATATGGGGGTTTCTGTCTGGTGTATTGTAAGGCTCTTTTCCAATAAAGGAGATCTGTTCAAAGCAGGGGGGGATGCCAGGTAGTAGGAGGTTGTGGAGAGTGCCCCGGCCCAATGTTTGTGACGTGTAAGCAATTTCGTGTAGGTTGCGGCCTGCAAACCAATATGACAGCCATTGTAGCAGGCTAGCTAAACAGTATGCATGAAAATCCAGGACTCCCAGCCCTCCCTCGTCTGGCCTCAATTGCATTTTGGCTAGGCTCACTCTTCTGTGCCCCCTCCCCCAGATGAGGTCCAATAGGAGAGAGGACCAGAAGATTCATAAAGAAATATAACAGCCGTGGGAGAACCACCATCTTGGATATGGCTATTCTACCCATCACCGAAAGGGGTAAGGATGTCCAAAAGGAGACCTGGGCACTTAGTGATCGCTTTCAACAAAGTGCCCTCTATAAGATCTTGTGAGGCCCTGTATAACAGTGGCGACAGGGGGCAGCCCTGTGTCATACCTCTTGCTACTGGATAGGAACGTGATATATGAGAGCCAGTACGGACCCGGGCTGTAGGAGCTGTATAGAGTAGCTTAACCCAATTCATGTATCCCAGTGGAATACCAAATTTGCCCATGGCAACTGCCATTTATTCTCAATTTAAGGTATCAAATCTTGCCGCAGATCAAGGGAGATGCATCCGGCCTCGTGGGAAACCTCAGGGGCAGCTTCCATGACATAGTGCAAGCACCTGATGTTCAGGGATGTACTGCGGCCTGGGAATTAATTTTGGGAGATAAGGAAGAAGAAGACGACGGGCCAGGATTTTACTGTGGATTTTATATTCCGTGGGTAAGAGGGATAGCGAGCGGTAACCCGACATATCTGGTGGATCTCTACCCGAGTTGGGGAGGGAAGTGACCAGAGATTGCATGGTGGTGAGCGGGAGAGAATGGGCCTTGTGAGCTGATTGGTACAGAGGTTCGAGGTGTGGTGTTAATTTGTCTGCAAAGGTGGTGAAGAATTCTTCCAGAAGGCGGTCAAGGGTCCGGGGTTTTACTACGGGGTAGCTTGCGGATAGCCTCATTAATTTTGGCCCGGGCAATGGGGCCGTCTAGTTCCTCTTGGGTGGCCTCCACTAACATGGGGTAGTTCAAGCCATCTAGGAAAGTCGCTATGGGCTCTCTTATTGCAACATTGGGGGTGCTATATAATGTCTCATAGTAATTACTAAAGGCCAGGTTTATTTCTTCGTGGGTGTGCACTATGGCGCCGTCTGGCAGGGCCACTTCATGTATTGGGACAGGAGGGGGTGTTTCTCGTAGCAATCGTGCCAATTATGTTCCAGATTTATCTGCTTCTGCGTGTTTAAGTTGGGTAAATGACTGATAATCTATCAATTGGAGTTGTTCTAGGAGTTCAGCGTGCCGTATTCCTCCTTCCTACAGTTTCTCTTGTTTGGAGGGGTTGTTACTCTCCTCTTGCTCTAAAGAGACCTCTGGTGTTGTTAGGTTTTTGAGGACCTCATGGCGGGCCCCCACCGTGACAGCCGGTAGCAGTGCCTAAGATCACTGTCTTTTAAAAAAAAAACATTTTTATTGTTTTTTACAATGAGTAGTACAGATTGCTGGAATCCAAAAATAAATTATTGTAAAAAATACACAGCTGTGTCGATCACCTATACAATTCCATTCTAAGTTTTGATTTGTTATATCTCACATTTGCCCCCCCTGTTATACACACAGAGTCGACAGGTCTCCCGAAAACAACCCAGGTTACGTCCATTAATCGCTCAGGTCCGGGTCCAACTCTTCAGGGGGTGGGGTACATATATTTCCTCTAAAGGCATTCCACCTCCCCCATACTTGAGTCCATTTCTTGGGGCACCCTCTGTGTATGTAAACCACCTTTTCAGCCACCATTGCACTATCCATGTTGCTACACCACTGCCGTTTTGTAGGGGTGCCCTGTGCTCCCCAGAGTTGAGCTATGTTGCGTTTAGCCAGCATCAGTCCCAAAGTCGCCCAATCCCAAGCTGCCTGATTAAGATCTGTTGGTTCCCAAATGTTGAGGATACATCTCTTGGGGTCCGGGGAGACAGCGGGTCCACAAACCTGTGTGATAGTATCCATGATACCCTCCCAGTACCGCATAATGTTAGGACAGTTCCACAAGGAGTGATAGAAGGTACCCGGTGTCCCGCAGCCCATCAGACACAACGGGTTGTCGGCTCTACCCATTTTATGTAGTGTTCTCGTGTAATATGTTCGGTGTAGTATTTTGAGTTGCATATGTTGCAATTTAAAGGGTATTGGCACTTTGCGCGGGGATGCTAGCGCCTCCTGCCAGTCCAAGTCGTCCAATTCCCCCAGCTCAGCCTGCCATTTCTCACGAAGGGTGGCCGTAGGATCCCGCTGGTTATTTACAATTTTACGATACGTCATGGACATGGCTTTTTTGGTCATGTGGTCCGTCAACAGTCTGTCCTCAAGTGACGAGGACTCGGAGAGATCAGTGCCTGGTGGAATAACTTTCAAGAGTGCATGCTTAATCTGAAGGTATCGGTAGTGTTCCAACTATACCATCTCGTATGTCTTCTGAAGCTAGGAAAATGAGACAACCCCACCCTTTTGCCAGAGGTCCCCTATCCTCGATATACCTATGAGGTCCCATCGGGCGAAACCTTTGCTATTTCTGAGCGTACCTAACCGTCGGGTGTCCCAGAGTGGAGTGTACTGCGTCAAGAACCCCTCCCAACCCAGCGCAAGAAGCCCAGTGAACCAAATGTGTACCTTATGTGCGGTAGGCCCCAGTATTGTACCTGTTGGCGATCTATTGTAGAGTGCACACAGAACTCCTCCGGCACCCAGAGTATGTCTGTCCATGCGAAGGACAGGTTCGTCTTGAGAGGCATGTAACCACTGATTCACCACAATGAGCTGCGAGGCCCAATAGTATGTTTTGATGTTAGGTAGGGCAATCCCGCCATCATACCAGCCCTGTACAAGTTTGGACATGGCTATTCGAGTCGGTTTTCCGTCTCAGAGAAGGTGGCTTACTGCTGTGTCAATCGCTTTAAAGTAAGAGTGGGGAACTGGGAATGGAGTATTTTGCAAGTCATATAGAAACCTGGAGAGTGCCATCATCTTGAACAGGACTGCGCAACCCAGAAGCGTCAAGGGCAAAGAGTGCCAGTGTTTCACATCCCGTCTGAGTCTTTTCAAGGGTTCCGAAAGGTTCCTCTCAATGAAATGTGCGGGTTGGGAAGGTGTATATATTCCAAGATACATAAACCCCTCGTCCGCTACCTGTATCAGGCAGCCCGAAGGCAGCCACAGAGGAGGGCCTCTCAGCATGTAAAGGACCGATTTGGCCCAGTTAATGGTATAGCCCGAAACTCTGCCATAGGAGGCGAAGATATCTAGTAGTACAATTATTAATCGTCTAGGGGATGCCATATAAAGAAAGATGTCATCGGCATACAGGGAGATTCGATCCTCCCATCCCTCCATCCATCTAAGTCCGCATATCCAAGGGTCCCTCCTAATCCAGGCCGCAAGCGGCTCCAGCACAAGAGCAAACAGGAGGGGAGACAAGGGTCAACCTTGTCTTGTCCCGCGACCTAGCTAAAAATTGTCCGAGACTCGTCCATTGACTACAACGTGCGCCAGGGGATGCGTGCATAGGAGTTAGATCCAGGAACAGAATTTAGGGCCAAAGCCAAAGTGTCTCAAGACTGCGTTAAGAAAGGGCCATTCGGCGAGATCCAAAGCCATACATGCATCTAAGTAGAGTATGACCGCCTCTTCTTGAATAGTAGGTATGCGGGCCATTACACTGTGGAGTCATCTGAGATTAAGTGCTGTGTTCCTGCCAGGCATGAAGCTCGACTGGTCGGGATGTACTAGAGAGGTAAGGTATGGTTGGAGCCTAACTGCCAGTACCTTTGCAATTATTTTGGCTTCTGCATTCAGCAGCGAGATTGCCCGATAAGAGGAGCACTCCTGTGGGGGTTTACTGGGTTTTGGAATTACTACAATGGTTACGATACGCAGATCCCTGGGAAGCAGTCCCACCGAAAGACTGGCTTCATACATTTTGAGTAAATGTGGCGTAAGTTTGCAGGCTTCCTTTTGGTAGAGTTCTACAGGGATGCCGTTGGGGCCCAGGGCTTTCCCCGACTGGAGCCCATTATTGACTCATCTTAGTTCATCAGGTGTCAGGTCTGTCTCCAAGGCTTGAACCTCGTGAGGTGCAAGTTTGGGCATCTGTATATCTTTGAGGAATGCCAGATTCTCCTCTTGTGTAGTCTCGGCCTTGGGAGTGTATATTTTCTCATAGTGAAGTGCAAATGCATTTACTATCCCTTGCGGGTTCGTAATCGCCCCCCTGTCAACAGAATTCAGTTGTGCCAACCAGCGCCAAGCTCATTCCCTTTTGTCCAGCCAGGCCAGAAGTTTGCCAGCTTTATCACCGACTTCATAAATAGTGTGCTGTTCCTTGGTCACTCTGGCCTTGGCCTCCTCCCACACACAGTCCCTGTATTCCTGCCTCGCAAGGCTCAGCCTGTGAGTTGTGTCGTCACTGGGGTCGATGGAGTGCTCGTCCTCAGCCCGCCGTACTGCCTGCTCAAGGGACATCACCTTTGCTGCCTTGTCCCGCTTATGAGAGGTAATTAAGGATATTGCTTGGCCGCGCAGGACTGTCTTATAAGCCTCCCATAGGGTTGTTGGGGAGGTCACAGAATAATCATTTTCAGTGAAATATTGCCTCGTAGTGGTGTGTAGGCCTTTACAAATTGTGGGGTCTCGCAGAAAACCAGGGTGTATGGGAAACATGCGTCGCCTCGCCTGGAAGCAAGATGTATACTTTACTATAATCGAGAGTGGTCAGAAATACCTCTGGGGAGGTGTAAGATCTCCGACACATCTTCCAAACCGGTGGACAGAGCTAGGATGTAATCTATCCTAGACAGACTATTGTGCGCACCCAAGTGGAAGGTGTATTGTCATTCCAGAGGGAAGCGTGAACGTCCAACGTCTATCAAGCCAAAGGCGTCGAGGAATTCGGCCAGACGAAGGTGGGTCCTGCAGTGATCCCTAGGCGGCAATCTGTCAAGCGTGGCATCAAGTGTGGTGTTAAAGTCGCCCCCTATGATCAGTTCACCTTGAGGTAGTGCAAGCAGGAATTTACCCAGGGCCGGGAGGGCTAGAGTCTGCAGCGCAGGTGGGATATATACAGAGCCCAAAGTTTATGCACGCCCCTCCCACTGACATGCTATAGCTGCAAAACGCCCCTGATCATCCATCCAAGACCCAGTTACAGTCAGTGGGAAGGTGTTCCGAACCAAGATTTCCACCCCCCCGTGAACCCGAGGTGAATTCAGAGTGTGCTGCCATTTTAAATCCCCATCGATCCAAAGCTTTACAGGTCGATCCCGTCAAGTGTGTTTCTTGGATGAGAGCCACTGCCAGAGCATGTCGTTTAAGGTACTGCAGCACCACCCCTTCTGTATCTGGTCACATAAGCCATTTATATTCCATGATATAATAGAAAAAGAGGGGCCTAGCCCGTTAGAGATCTCAGGTTGAGCCTGCATGTGGTCGGTCAAGTTTCCTCTTCTTGTCAGAGGGTGTAAAGGTGACTATGATGCATGGGGAGCAATGTGATACAGGAAGCATGCACAAACTGTGTATAGATGCAATCAGTATATGGTGTACTTGTGCTAACAAGTTAAACATGAACTCAAACTGGTCCCTATCCCCCACCCCCCTCCCTGCAAGACGGACATACAACTACCCGCCACCCCAACTTCGCAGAGTGCTTTTTACCAACAACTTGTACTTGCGTGAGGGGCGGGAGAGTAGTTCGGAGATCGCCCCAAGCCATCCCCCTGTTACATAACATATCTGTTCAGGAAAGTCCGTCTCATCGAAGATAGTGTTGCGTCGGTGCTAAGACGCCGGTGGGGACGAATCATCAAGATGAAACCTGGTCAAAAAAATGAGTCCAGAGCCGCAGAGTTCACTGATGTTGTGACCTTGCATGTTCTCCACGATGTCTTCTAAACTTGCTACAGACCTGGAGCATGGGCGCCCCTTGAGTCCTCATTGTCCGGTCTCCGCCTGTGTCAAGTCCTCCATGGAGCCTGTGTCTCTCGAGCCCTGCAATGCCGTGTTCAGCCGGCGCTGTTATTGTGTCTTGCCGTCCCTCCAGCCAGTCGTGGGCCCCCTTCGGTGTCTCAAAGAACCACGTTTTTCCATCCGCTACAACCCACAATTTTGCTGGGAAGAGCATAGAGTAGTTGATTTTTCACCGTCTGACTTATTTTGCCGTGTAGTCTGGAAAAAATTATATCACCGAGTTCTCTAGCTTCAGTGGAGGGGCCACTCGTGCCTTTTGTAATATGGCGTCACTGTCTCAAAAATTGAAGATGTGGGCCAAGATTGGTCAGGGTGGGGCTCTGGTCATGGTTTGCCACCTGGGATGCGTTGGGCCCTTCCCACCGACAAAAAACTAGACAGTCCTCGTGGCTGAAGCTGGGTCTTAATGAGATCCTCGACGAATAAATCCATTGCTGGCCCGCGTTTACCTTCCGGTATGTCAATAATGCGAACTTTGTTGCATCTAGAGCGACCCTCCTGCTCGTCCAGCTTAGACGCAATTAACCTGTGTTCCACTTCAAGGTGGCGCACTTGCCTTTGCAGGGCCGCAGTGTCAGTGGAAAGAGCCGCTGTAACAGTTTCGACTTCTGTCACCCTCGCAGCCATTTTCTGGAAGTCAGCCCACAGGAGCGAGACGTCTGTGGAAATAGTCCCTACTGTAACTTGCACTTTATTGAAGGCGGACATGATATCTTGGAGCGTGACTTCTGCCTGGCCCTCAGGGGATGGGTTATTTTCATGTGTGGCTGTACGTTCCACCAGGTCCGTCTGATCCTTGGCATATTTATCTAATTTGAGTTGCTGAGCAGTGCATTGGCCACGGCTTCCCATTGCGTTCAGTCCGGTGGAGCATTCCAAGAAGGGGGTCAAATATGTGGCAGTAATCGCCGCTGCCTGCCAAGTGGCTATGAGCCATGCGCGGCCTTTTGGGTTTCGTGCCGCAGATGTCTGGATGCAGTAATGAGGGCCCCCCGTAGAGTCCGAACCCAAGAGGTGCTCATTGTGGTAGGCCCTATGGCGGGTCCCAAGTAGGATCACTATGTCAGCTAAACCATCCGGGGCCTCCTGAGACCAAATTGCACCTAATTCCCTTCTTCCACACCGGTAGTGTATACGAGGCACGTGGGCTCACCTCCAGTGCAGATGGTCGTTTGTTAGATAGGCACACCTGCCATGTTGCTCAAGGGTCTCTGAAGGAATCTGATTGGGCCCCACACGCTGTCAAGGACTGCACCCTCAGGTGCACAGTCTTCAGTGAGGTGTGGGAGGCAGAGGCAGAGGTCAGCAGTAGGGTCTGTCTTGCACTTGCCGTTCCGCCGCTATCACACACACCCTTGTTGCTTCTTCGTAGCAGATCGCACTGTGGTGGTGCTGTGAGAGGTACCGGGGCAAGATCTGACGCTGCGCGAACACGGTGATGTACCGCAAGTCAGGTCCCCCAAGCTGCCACTGATATCTGCAGGCTGACGATGTTCAGCGCTCCACAAGCGTGCGCCCTGCCCAGGAGTCCAGCTCTTCAGTTGGTATCGTCGCGCCAAGGTCCCGCCAACTTTCTTTGGGCGCCGGCGGCACACCGCCTACCCCGCCGGGCAGAGGTGTTACTCGAGGTCCCGGTTTGAGCTGCATGTACAGACCACGTCCCCTAGACATGATGTCGGATCTGCTTGCTCCGATGCTCGGATCTTGTGGAGGGATCAAAAGGTGCCCCACCGTTTCTGACGCCTATTTCACGCCAGGTCGAGTCTGTTTGAAGACTGATTATATCACGGATCACCGGGGATATCTCTCCAATCCCAGAGCCTCTCTAGGCAGCGGCCATTTCGTACGGCTGCTAGCCACGCCCCCCTAAGATCACTGTCTTGAATGCATCCCACTCTATGAGGTGGGAGCAGGCAGAGTTGGCATTCTCTTTAAAATAATTTGTGATGGTTGACCCCAATGTGTCACGGAAGACCGAGTCTTCCAGCATCTGTGGCCATAGCCTCCAGGTAGGGACAGGGGTGGGTATTCTTCTCCAAACTAAAGTCATCTCAAGTTAGTTGTGATCGGACAGGGTTTTACTCAGATATGTAGTATGGGAAACTTGGGGTGTGATGGGCAGGAAGCAGAATATTCTATCAAGTCTGGTATGTAGCTGGTGGGGTGGGGAATAGAAGGAGTATTTACGGTTGTTAGGGTTTTTTAGGCGCCATACATATTTTGGTGACCAGCCCTCCGCCCAGTTCCATAAAAGTTCTGCTTGTTTAATTGAGGCAGCTCCTCGGAGGGGGGGGGAATGATCTAGCTGGACATCCAGGATAGAGTTCTAGTCCCCGCCTAGTACCCATGGGCAGCCCACCCAATCTGCCAGTACCGGATTTAGATTTGTGAGGAATTTGTCTTGCTCGTAATTTGTGGAGTATATACTGCCGATAACTACATGTATGCCGTCCAACGTGTCATGGTCAATCGCGTACCTGCCCTGAGTGTCTGCGTGTTGTTCAATAGCCACAAACGGGATCCCATGTCTAACCCATATAACTGTCCCCCTCGAAAATGCGGAGAATTATGTAGTAAATATTTGGCCCCTCCATTTTTTGCGGAGATTAATGGCTTCGGAGTCAGTGAGATGGGACTCTTGGATTAAGGCGATCTGCGCCTTTCTTCTATTCAATTGTGCGTGGATCCTGTGGCATTTGTGCACTGATCCCATCCCCCTGACATTCCAGGTAATTACAGTATATTTACCCAGTGTGGCCATGTGTGAAACTATACTGGTCCAAAAGTTTTACAGAACAGTCTGAACTTCCATTTGGTTTCGGTATGCATCTCCTGCAGGTATGTGCTGCATTGTACATCAACCAGGGCGGAACTACACGCATGACAGTGCCCTTAATTTGAGCCAAGTGTAATGGGAGCTGGGGAGGTGAAGAAAGTTAGAGGCGTAAGTAATATCTTACTACCTTCTGGTGAAGCTGCATTACAATGTTCCTGGAAGGTCGTTCGACCTTGAGGTATCATTAGCCGAATAAGTCTTGCACTGTTTGTGGAGTGATCGAAGGGAATAGTATGTCGTTACTTTCAGAGTCCGAGTGCATAATGTTCTCGTCCTATTATTCCGCTGATGAATGGGGGTTTGAGTCTTGAATGGCAGCCACCGCTGCCAAGGCCGACTCCTGCCCCTGCAGAGGCTGTTCCGGTGAGGAGCTTTTGGCAGCAGGTTTACGAGACGAGCGGTCTCGATGCGTTCTTTGTCCTGTTGCCTTTTTTGGATCTCAGTGTGTCCTCAGCTCAAGGCATTCCAGTGCTTGAGAGGGGATGGTAATTTCCAGCCAGTCATTTGCCGCTTCCGGGCTGTCGAAGAAGTGTGATTTTTGATCGTAGATAATTTTCGATCGGGCCGGAAACAGTTAAGCATATTTAAGATTCAGGGATTGGAGCTTCTTTTTTAGAGGTTGGTAGGAGGCTCTTTGTCTTTGGACAAGGACTTTGTAGTCTGGGTACAGCGGGAACCGATGGTTTTCGTACTGTCTGGGTGTTTTCTCCCTGGCCTTTTGGAGCAGGATATTGCTGTCCTTGTAATTCAGAATACAGGCTATCAATGGACACAGGAGTGCACCTGCTGTCAGTCTACCAGTAGGGATCCGATGCGCTCTCTCTACATAGAAGAAATTCGATAAGCCCTCCAGGGCTATCTGGTCTCAAAGCCATTGCTCCACAAAATGGGTGGCATTGGGGCCCTCTGGGCATTCTGGCAGGCCTATATAACGTGGATGTTATTTTGTCTCACCCTGCTCTCTGCTTCTTACACCCTGACTAGGAGACTTGCCAGTTGCCGCTGCATTTGAGATATGTGCTCTGCGTGTTGAGTGTTGTGGCAGTAAGTTCGACACAGTCTGTTTATTGCTTTTCACTGTGGTGGAGATTTTCTCATGGATGGCCTTAAGGAGGGTGAAGCTGGTAGTGAGGGGGCCTATTTGGTGCTCTATGGACTTCCGTGTGTCCCGTATTTCATGCAGGATTACATCTAATTTGTCCAGAGAGGGTCCCTTATTGGTTGGCGGGATGCATCTTAGCTAGAGTGCCTGGGAGGCTGCATCTGACTCCTCCGATGCCTGTAAGCTCATAGATGGTATTTCTGGCGTTTTGCCTTTTGTGTGCCCCATGGCGAAATGTTCGGTGAGCCCCAACTAGGTCAGTATTGCCAGCTAGATGTTTTGTTAAGTGGTACTTAGTACTTGGCAGTTCATATTTAGGCCACCCCGTGGACTGAGAAAGGGAAGGGGGAGGGCCGGGGGGACCTCCACCGACGTGGGGCAACAACTCCAGCAGCGGCTTCAGCCTTCTCCCTGGGTCGGTTGGGTCCAGCAATATGCATATACACTAGGGATTCCCAGCCCATAGGTCGCTCGTGTGGCAGGGTGGCACAGTGAAACAGTCGATAGCAGGGGAGGATATATTCATCCCACTTACAGTACCCCCGCTGCAATGGGAGACACCCTACTTGTGGGTCGCTTGATGTCGGAGTGGGGCGCTGCATAGGGTGGCCTAGGCAGTACCGACTATGGTCCGGGGACTCAAGAGGCATAGGCCAAGATCCAGGAGAGGCCCAGGAACCAAGGCTTCACTCTGCTGCGCAGGGGGGGAGTCGACTCACCGGATTCTCTGAGGATGTGTCTCGGCCTGTCCTGCTTGTCGGTGCCACTTGAGACGCACCGAGTCTGCCGACAGGGCTCAGTGCCACAGTCCACACTCCTTACTGTACAGCTCATGTACAACGGTACCCTCACACGCCCATGACAGGGCTCCCGCAGTGCATTACCTTGGGATCACCACCTCCCGGCTGTGCTGCAGGGCCGCCGCCGGATCGGCCCATTCAGTGTATCTGAAAGGAGGGGGAGGGGTGCTGACCCTCTGTAGCCCGGTTGGCATCACAGTTGTCAGCACAGCTCACCCTCCAGCCTCCGCAAGGTAATCTCACTGCTCTCAGGGACAGGTCAGCCTCTCTGTCCCACAGGTGCCGGCACAGCACTCCTTCGATTTAAGGGGCAGCACCCAGCCTCCACTTCCCACACCTTGCCCAGGGTGTGTATGCAGTATGGCGTCACCGCCTCAGCTGAAACCGTGCCCTTGGTAGCGTCACCTTGGGGCTGTGCCTATCCCAGTGGGTCGCACTTATGTTTGTACGAAGTGGAGGAGGAAGATTACAGTTGGATGGCCCCCAGTTCAGATGATTTTGCCAAGTTTTTCGGGTCCTGCTGCAGAGCTCCGCTGAGTTGCAGCCGCCATGTTTGGCAGTTAGCCGCTCCCCGCACATGATCCAGTTCATATTAGTGCAAAAGGCATTTGTAAGCTGTTAGACCCTGTATGGCAGAATGACAATATATCTAAGACAGCCGGGCATCTAGTGAGATATTGCATGGTTTGCATGATGCATAAACCAGGGAAGGGTACTCCTACACCACCCGGCAATTATGTACCACCCACTTTTCCTTTTCAAGTCCTTCAAATGGACTATATTGAATTAGAGAGATGCAATAATCATAAGTATGTTTTGGTGGTTGTATGTGCATTCAGTAAATGGGTTGAGGCGTACCCCACTAAAGATAATACAGCCATTACGACTGCAAAGGTACTCCTGAAGGATTTCTTTCCTCGTTTCATCTTGCCCAGAGTTATTTGGAGTGACAACGGAAGTCATTTTATTGCGAAAGTGATTCAATTAATTTGTGAGGGTCTCCATGTGAAACAAAAATTCCATGCTTCCAATCATCCACAGTCAGCGGGTTTCGTTGAGAAGTACAATGGTACTCTCAAACCGAAATTGGCAAAAATTCAGGAGACCACAAGGTTAAAGTGGCCAGATGCTTTACCGTTAGCACATTTATTGACAAGAATGACAGCACATTCTAGGACAGGATTGTCTCCTAACGAGGTCGTGTTTGGGCGCCCGGCAAATGTCTGGGGCATCCTGCATCCCCGTAGGTTCTCTGATATTGAATACCTTTTTTTGCTTGATTACCATGGCCAGTTAACAGAAAATGTGCGTTCTGTTCACCAACAGGTGCGAGAGTCCCTATCTCCTACACCAGAGGGACCCAGCCATGAAACCCAGCCTGTTGACTTTGTCCTATGGCGCAATTTCCAGAGGAAGAAAAGTTTGGAGCCCCGCTGGAAAGGCCCTGAGCAGGTTCTGTTGGTGACACGTACTGCTTTGAAGGTTTCTGGCGGTAAGAACTGGGTCCTCTCGACCCACTGTCGGAGGGTTCCCTTGCCTCTGTCCTATTACCAGTGGGACAAGGACGGTGTAAGGGACTTGGAGTGTGAGCAGGTGCCCAGGTTTGTCCCTTTTAGTGATGCCTAGCTAACATGAATGCAGACTGATAAAGAAAATGAGAATGTGTTGAACGAGGCTGTTCCTCCAGAAATACGAGCTATCCAAGAGCCTTTGTTCACTGATCACACGGTGCCTGGGGTTACCAGGTACAATTTGCGCCCTCGGCTGAGGGAAATTGAGTTCAAGGAGAAAATATATTAGGGCTGGATTGTGTAGGATAGGTTGTACTGAGTTACAGTAACAGCGGAATTAGCTGGAATTTGTGTAGGATTTTTGCTTACTTTATTCTAGTTGTTTCAACAGCTAGTTAGGGAAGACCGAAGTATACTAAGCAGGTATTCCATCTTGATGGACGTGGGATCCACAAAAGAGCTTAGGACAGAGCAAGCTCCACCGCCGGTGATCAAGAGCGCCAACTTATTGATGGACAATAGGAGCCTGTATCAGGGTGGCTCTGACAGACACTGGGAACTTGTATATTTCATTTGCATTTTGCCCCCTTTTTATCATTTGTTATTCATCCCTTTGGTAGACCGATTGTTGAGGACGAGCAGCCAGTGATTCTTGTTGCCCAGCATAATATGGTGTGGACTCGCAAGCAGAAAATAACATGTGTTGCTCTTGTGGTTTTGTTGCTAATAATATTGTGTAGGGTGTCATGGGTTTTGGAAAATGATCAGGATGCACCTTTAGTAATAAGGGTAAGGTTATTACTCTGACACGACGGAAAAAGACAGCCCTGAGGAATGTGTTGCTAGACACACACAAGAGATTCTTTTGAGAAGGGGCCGCTTGTTACCCCACTGAATCTGTCACTAGTTTATGGACTGCATACCCATTGTAACTTGTAAACTATACATATACTCATCCACCGCAATTTACAGAAGTGAAGGGAGTTTTTGGTTTTGGCTATCCAGGTCCTTGTTTATATTATAGAATGCCACTGGGGATGGATTATCCAGGTTATGATAACAACACATATTGCGACAACTTCTATCTGGAAGAACAGAATGTCACACTGGTGGGTTGGCATTACAAGGAATTGATAGTCACCTGGGTAGCTGGTTATTGTCCTGCTTGTTGCCCTATCGTGAATAGTAAGGACACTTCTTTGTATCTCAATTGTTCTGGAATAGTGTTGTACAAAAATACGATCCCCTTAGTGAATGACAAAGATCCAAGTTTTTTTGGAATGAATACCAGATATGCAGCAGTAGATTACGAAGGACCGATTTATGCACACTCGGGGTTTTACTTTTTGTCTAACAGTGCCTATTCTAGCGTTCATAATGGTACAGACGACGTAGCTCTTGGGCTAGTGTTGCCCTTAGGTATGCCATGTAAATACGCTAAGCCTAATCTCCACTGGGTTAAAAGGACTTTGACCAAAGAATTTTTTGAGGGAGTGACCGATATAGAGGTCAAGAATTACAGTAATGGAATCACTTTTGGATACATCCTTTCTTCCATTTTCACTTTGGGTGGTACCTCTATGGCTCGGGGTGAGAAAGCTAGAAAATATTTTGGGTGCAAGTTACAAATTTTATCTAATACTACCGTGGCAGCTTTATGCAACATCACCACTCAGTTGGAAAATATGAAAATATATTCCCAACAGACTAGATACGCAGTTGATTTTTTCTTAGCCAAGAGTGGTGGTGTATGCGCGGTAGTGGGAGACCAGTGTGTAGCCGGGATCAAAAATATGGAAAATAATTTTACCAAGTACATTCTCGATATCCTCAAGAATGTCCAGGGAATGGAAAGTGGAAATTGTAATTGGTCTCTTTTTGGTAGTTGGGGCTGGATTCTTGAAAAAGTGATTTACATGATTGTGATATTGGTACTTTGCTGTGCCCTTATTCAGTGCCTCCCCTATTGTTGCTCTTATTGCACAACCCTTCTCACCTTCAAATAGAAAATATCGATTCATGATTAGGCCTGGGCGGTGAACTCCGCTCTGTTTGGGGAGTTTGTGGAGTTTTCTGCACTTCGCGCTCCGCAGAGCTCGCGGAGTGCAGAAAACTCGCGCTCACGAACGGTAAATTCGGGAGCGTGAACTGCCTCTCGGTAGAATTTCTATCCGAGCATCAGGAAGACCGCTGCGAACGGCAGTTCGCACTGCACTCCACCACTTGTGACTTTGCGAAGTTCCGCATAGCAAACTCTGAGAACTACGCTCAGGCCTGTTCATTAAACCAAAGCGGCAATTATGGTACAGAAGGAAATAGAGGACCTAATGAACATAGATGAGGGCATTTTTGAGACTTCTTCCCTCCTTACAGTCTCCTTTCCCGATACTGAGAACATGGAATGCTCATAAGGATTTATTGTTATTATTGTTAATGGTTTCCTGTTTTCCTGGTTGTGTGTTTCCCTTGCTGCTGTTAGAAAATATTTTAGCTCATGCTAAAAGGAGGGTCTGTTAGAATAGAAATGTTCATGTTTGCGCGATACCCTATGTAAGTTAGCATTCGCGGCACCATTTTCTATTCAGGTGCCAGTTTGAATTACGATCGAAGCTAGTTCTTTGCTGATTCTGAGAAAAAGCCTCTGCCACATTTCGTTTCTGCAATGTTAGGTTTTGCTTCACCAATCAATAGACTGTTCATATCAGTGCATACCTTTCTCACGAGATAGAGGCCCTCTCCCATTTGTCTGGAGGCCGTTGAAGGGTGAAACAACCTTGGGTTGTATTAGGTGGTGTGAGATATGAGAATCAAAACTTATTTTTTGTATTTTACTGTCCAGCTGCATCTGCCTGGAAAATTCCACTGTGGGTGTGTTTCAGCCCAGTTGCGAGATGTACATAATGTATCTTTTTGCTTGTCGATTTCAGTCCATCTGCAGCACTCCTCGCGACTGAGCAGACTGGGCTCCGCTCTAAGTGTATATGAATAAGTTTATTGGCTTCTATTCTCTATTGTCTGACCGACTCTTCATTTTGTATGGAAGGCTGAGAGGTGGTCCTTAGTGAGCCGGGTGTCCCTAAATGACCCACTTCCTTCATTACACTCCAGAAAGATTGTATAGATATGGGTCGCATGACTCTGTGGAATTTCAGCGGTGTCATGTGCAAGATGCCGGATTTATGCACACAACATGGTCTTGTCCAGCTATTTTATCGTCTTAGGAAACTATCTTTCATGAACTGAGCAACATAGCAGGCTGCCCCTTACCTCCAGACCCCTTACTTGCCCTATTGGGATTTGATAAAATACATCCTGTGTTTATAAATAAAATATTTTTTTTTAAAGCTGTGCGCTAGGTGTTCACTATTTGCTTGTGGTAGCTTCTTAGGGCTGATTTGATGATGTCATTAACTGTGTGGTTTTGATTTGTTTTCCATTTGTGCTCCAGTTGCTTGCAGTGGTGTTTTGTCAACCTGAGTTCTTCTTTGTACCAGCTGGACTGTGGACTGGCTCTTGCCATTGGGTTACACTTAAAGGGAGCCAGGGTGTCAGCGCATGCAGTGATCCAGCTGTTAAAGTTCTTGATGGCTTTTGGCTAGTTGCTAGTGTGCTTGTGCTGGTGCGCAGAGTGCGGAAGCATATTCCTCATGTATGATGCTTTTCCAGGAATGCCGGCCCGTTCCAGTGGTGGTAGGTCTGTGGTGGTGCTGGATGGGTATGCTGAAATGGACAAGTGCATGATCTGTCCAAGTCATGGTTACTGGATGCTCAACTGCGATGTTGCAGATTGAGGAGAAAATCAGGTCCAATAGGAGTCTGGGGGTAGAGGTAGGTTTGGTAATGTGCTGGGTAAGGCCAAGGTTTTCTAGAAGGTCTGTAGAGTTTGGTGTTGGTGCAGTCTTGTAGTTAAACCTGATGGATCTGATGGTGATATAGTTGCCATTACAAACTAATAGAGCAATCCTGAAAATGTCAAAAGGACCTGGGTGCAATGCGGTAGAAACAACAAATGGTCCTGACGTACCTCAATGGGCTAACCAAAGAGGTAATGACTTATGAAGATAATTCACTAAGTCATGAGAGTAAATACTCTTCAATATTATGACAGAAAAGGAAACCTAGCAACTGAAATTATGTGGAGAAGGATCCTTTTTATATTTTTACTCATGAAAAAAACATATTCAATACGACACATGGAAAGATATCTGTAGAAGGTTTCTCTAGTGAGAAGTGCAAGGAATAGTGCTCCTGTGTGAGGTGAGTAGAAAAAGGGAAAATCAGAGAGAAAACAATAGTAGATCACAGTATCACAATTTTGCATAGAGATTACTGGTTACCATGATTGAGAGAAGGGTAACCCAGTATTATGTGGCCTGACTACAAAACAATTCTATCATGCTTTTTAAAGTCGTTTATTAGCATAAATCTTTCTGCTTTTTTCGAATGCATTGTCCAATCTCAGGGATGACCAATGTAATGTAATTCAGGCCATGAAATGGGAAGGCGTTGATGTTTCGACCTAATTTAGGTGGTGAGGGTAATTATGAGCCTCCGCATGCGGGTCTTCATCAGGACAGGAAAAATGATAGAGACAACCTAAATTAAATTAAATGCAATTAGAACCTGTCACATTTTTCTGGATAATTGAGTACACGCAGCACAGATTATCGCAATAGTAGAAGCTTTGCATTGCCCTGGTTTGCCTGGTCGGGCAACCAGCACGGTGAGTAGATACTTGCACTAGTGGTGTGCAGTATAATAATGTATTTACACATTTACTTGAAAAAGAAAAACTTCAATAATGGGCGTACAGAATTTTCAAAGCAAAACCAAAAGGGATGATGGACGGAGTGTTGAACATTGCAAGCACTCACCCCCAGTCAATTTATCTGGGTTTAATCCGTCATCATTCTTTAGCTCACTCCGCCACCCCAGTTCAGACATGGCCATATGCAAATCAGTCTGACCCTGTGCCTCATGGGAACAGTCCAGCCCGAACTGCCAAGCCATGTCTTCCCTGGACCAGAAACAAGCATCCTGGAACCGGTTTCGGGTTCATAACCCTCATCAGCCAGGCTATCTTGAATCCAGTGGCAAAGTGAGCAATTTTCTCCAACAATACAGATGAAATAATACATTCCCCACAAAATTGTGCACACTTGAGCTAACGTTCTGAGAAAAGGAACCTCCAAGATAGTGTTGAACTAAAGCTGATGCCAAAATACGTATATTTCTGTCTGTGGTATAGTTTAACCCCTAAAGCCCTGTATAATTTTGCCAATCCCTATATTGTTTGATTTGCTTTGTTTATTGTTAAATGATTAGTTTCATTGTACAGAGCTCTCAATTTTAAATGGCGGTGGCTTGTAGCCCAACAGGCACCTATTAAAAAAAATCAAGTCATCTGCATACAAGAGGACTGAGGCCTGTTGAACACCTGATTTGCGTGGCACCCGGTCCATAACAGATGTTAAGTCATATCGGCCACAGACACCAGTCGGCACCAGGATGCAGACCCTGTTAGTTTGTTTATTGTGAAAAGTTTGTCTGATAATGTACTGGGTTCTAGAACCTGGTATACATGTGTAAACCTCTGCTCAACTTTAATATATGTTGAATTTATTCCCATCCAAGTGATCTTGCTCCACAGCAATTAACTGTCAACATGGTTGAATGGGGTACATACCCATGGGGTGGGCGAGTTCTATATGGTGGCATCCTACTGAAATTGTGTTCAGAACAACCCTTGCTAAATGGAAAGGCCCATAAGGTCTCCAGATACGGTATAAGAAGATGCACTCTGTAATCTAAGGGACCATTTCACAAAATCATTTTTAGGTTCAGGAAGTAACACCACAGAAGTATTTTTTATGTAAGCTTGCATGCCTTTGTGAATGATCCCCAAAACATCAGATTCCCTATTTTAAACATAGGAAAAGGGCACATCCCTTACTGTTTGTACTAATTGCGTGTAAATATTCTCTGTATATTTTCACTATATTTGTTATGGGGCCGATTCACAAAGGCGTAAGATTATGTAAAAGAGTATTACAGGAGAACTACTTTACAAACTCCAACATGCCTTTGTGAATAGGCCCCTAGATTGTTGTCATTGTTTTATCAATCACATTTCATTTACACCACAAAAACAGAATATATCCCGAAATATGTGTAAAGCAAAACGGATCAAGCTCTCCGAGATTTGAAAGTGAAGTGGTGAGCTAAAATGGCGTCCATGCCAGTCTGTCGTTTGATCAACAAACATGAAACGCAGGCCTGTGGTTTGGCCTGACACCCTGAGTCACCTCTGTAATGACATGTTTTGCTCTCTTTCCTATATCTGAAGTGCAGTTTCCCTGCTCCTCCTTTACTCTGTGGCAGGTGGCTGGGATGAGTCGAGGCTCAAGTAGGTACATGACTTTTCTTTCTCTTTGTTCGAACGAAATGTAAAATTAAATGTGAATTTGACATAGACTGCAATCTTCATTTCAATCGGGTATAAACTAGAGCCTGTATAAAGACGTTTACTCTCCTGATGTCCTGAAGTAGTGAAATAGTGACAGAGGCACTTATATCCTCCAAACAAAATATACATTTTGTATCTAAGAATAGGGAAATGACATGCCAGTTCAGTATTTACTTTGTAACTAACTGGGTGTTTCCTGTTTGAGCACGAAGGCGCACTCAAACATTTCTATTGTTTTTCATTTAAATTGATTGTATTGTTGTGTTGCATTTTCTAAGTAATATTAACTATTCATTTAGTCTGTTTTTAATTTCTTAAATTTAAAATAAAATTGGAGAACTTACGAGCAAAATAATGAAAATTTGGGCGAAGTAGTACATAATGATAGTTTGTTTTGATAATAATGTAAACTGCAGAAAGATAAATTGTGATAAATAATTGAGCAGATGTATTTCAAATTAGCATTTTGCAAAGTATTGTGATACTTTTATATGAATGAGGAATCATTAGAAAGCTTTTTAAAATGTATAACTTCAGTAGAAACACATCAAGCTGCTTGCACTCAGATACAGCTCAGTTACACGCCCAGCCTGTAGCTTTAATGGATGGGTGTCATCTGAAGATGCCACGGACAGTAACATTGCATCTTTTCAGAAATAGTTAATGTGTCCTTAAATACAGTCACATTGTTGCTTCCTCTGTGAAGCAGATGTTTTTAGCTCACTGAGGATGAGGAAGTGCTTCAGCTATAATTACAACAACCACTTAAGTGTTGGATGGAGGGCTGGGACTGACCCAGTCGTGCCTGATTTAGGAAACTGCTTTGCCATTTCCAGGAGGTAAGCGCATCCTATAAAAACACCCTTCTGGTGGCGATGGTCTGTGAGCTGGCGGACTTAGGTCGGTAGTATATTTTTGCTTGTTTATCTAACTCTCACTTACACAGTGCTCATTCATATTTATGAACAAGACATATGAGCAATGTGTTCCACCTGTGGAATAATGCATGAGGCTTTATTTCACCGGCACACGTCCTGGCTGAAGCAAAGTCTAGGAGATTGCCTTCTGGTTAAGAGGTTTGCACTGGTGCCTGTAGTAACCAGCTAACACTTCCCCCGAGGGGACTGTGCCCCGGAAACGCCCCATGTACATCCTCTGGCCAGGCGTGGCCAAAGGCTATATACTGAATGGGCGGAGACCACTTGGGGTCTTCCAGGCCTGCACAGTAAACGAAGTGTGATGTGCGGCCCTTGTGAATGCAAACCATACCTGACCTGTATGTTTCGTTCAGCGTGGCCCTCTAATTTCCAAGGCAGCCCCTGGCACAGTGCCCACTGGCACAGCATCTGGTGCACGCTCCCTGAGCCTCTCTTGGCCGCCACCAGACCATTATGTGGTGGTTGGCCACTGAGTCACGGTTTATGTGATTTCAAAGGATCAGAATGCCGGCAGTAACAAGGAGTGAGATCACAAGAATTGCTGCAGTGTTGGGCGATTTTTTACTGGTTCTGGACAGTTTTGTACCAGTGGCAGAATACTTTGTAGTGAATTTTACTCCAATGAGAAGTGCAAAATTAACATTTGCACCAACTCACCAGTGCAAGATTTACATTGTGTACCAGTCATTTGGCACAAATGCTGGTTGGAGAGTACTGAAAAATTGTCCAGCACCAATACAGTTGTGTGCAGCGCTGTTTCTTTCTGTAGGTGTATCCCCGAGATTTTAGGGTATGGTTTGGCAGCACAGCTGTCTGTCTGTAAGTGTTATTGTTGCTAATTCTTTTAGGTCTGGCTTGACAAAGAAGTTGATGCCTATGCCTCTTGTTACCGATTCTTTACAATAAAATAGAGTGGGATTTGGCGCTGTCCATCTGAGCATTACTCTTTCAACTCATGCTGTTGGCTCTTTGGTGTATCATTCCGACTTCCAGAAAGTCCTTCCAATGGAATGCATGAGGCATTATTTTACATCTGAAAAGTGCGCTCCTTCATCAGGCTGCTGGTCACATTCAATGTTTTAACTCCTAGATACATTCTATATAGAAAGCCATTATATATGCTGCTTTCTTCCCTCCATCAGCAAACCTAATACAGATGGCTTAAAGGTGATAAGTTACATTTGTGTATGCAGCGCTTGTTGACTGCATTTGTGAATGTCTAATGTCATTGTCACTTTAAAGTCAGACCACTTGGCTTTGTCAATGCTTGTTCATTTTGGGATGCAGTTTCGTGTTCATCCATACATTGAGATTCCACAGGATCAAGTAGCCTTGTGCTAATTGGGTGTCTAATACTTAATTAAGCACCAACCGCGGTTATCTGGTCGCACTAGACCGGGTCAAACCAGACCAACCACAATGGAGCACATGTCGGATAGAGGGACCAGATTTGCCCTGGTTAAAGATGTATGTTTTGACTTAGAACATTTTGTGAATAAAAAGTGATTGTTGATGATTCTTCGGTGAGGCAGGCTGTGAGTGGGATCTGATGCAAGGCTCGACGAAGGCAGGTTATGGAAGAGTGAAGTCAGTGTGAGGCAATAGACAAAGGTAGGAAAGCTACACGCAGGTGAAGTCCAAAGCCTATTTACAGGAAGGCCTCAACATCAATGAGTTGCTCCTCAGCATTGGTCCAAATGTAGTCCTCTACGTCGAACTAAGAAACTTTTCTGGAAGTCTGACCTAATTTAGAGGGGCAAACCAGCAGCTGAGTCCGACCAGTAATTTGACGTTGACGACTGCAGCTTAGAAGGGGGTCTTAATCTTTGAGGGTTCTCCAGGTACCAAATTGTCAAAATGTTTTTAAGGTTCAGATCTTTCAGTTTGGAGAAAGGAAGAGTACACTGTAACACCAACCAATAACCCAGGACCTAGGGGTTAGGACTAACTCCAACAGAGCCAGCAGCAAGGCCCACTGCAGGTCCATTGGTAGTGCTTAGCTGAGCAGTTGCATGAAATCACCTCTGGAAGCTTGTGTTCCTGTAGCTCAAACAGGAGGTCAGCCAACTGACCCTTGGAGTCACTTGTGGTGTTCTGGGTTTAAAGCAAGCAGATCCAGTCTGATTTCAAGAGTCAGACAGCAGGGCAGTTTTTTTCAAATTTTTACAGGTCCAGGAAGGTTCTGAGGAAGATAATGGGGATGCTACATTTATGCCCACCACCAGTCTGTAGGTGGTGGAAAGTCCTGGCCACACCTTCACCAATGGGGTAAAAGTTCCCGGGGGTGACCATACCCACTTTTGTAGCACTTCCTGTGTGTGTTAGTGTAAGCTATGCCACTGTACCCATCTTTACCTAAATCCAACATTGTAGAACCCATCTTTTCTTGGTCAGAGCTCCCTGTGCTCACCGAGAGGTGTGTCTCGGATAATTGGCAAACATTCCCCTGTGGTTACTCAAAACCAGTTCTGGGGAATCTTCCCGTTCCAAGTGGGGTTAGAGCCAAGCTGACTAGGAAGACAAAGGGAGGCAGGCCTGGATGAACGCTACATCTGCCAGTGACAGGGTAGGGAACCTTTGGTGTGCAGGATGAGGCTTTCTGCTCACGGAGGAAAAATACCACTCCCCACCAAAGCATTTTGACCACTGTCTGTAAGCAATCCACATCTTACCACAGAGGAGTCATTCACCAGGCAGGTGACTCTGGCAGGAAGGCACATTTGACTTAGGCAGGAAAATGATTTGTTTCTAAAAGTGCAATTTTCAAAATAGTAATATAAAATCAGGGTTTACCATTAATTTGAATGTTAAGTTGTTATTAAAATGAGCTCTTGAATCATTTTTCCTGCTGCTCCCAAACAGAAGTTACGTATAATATGGGATTTTAATGTAACCCAGTGTTTTCCTAGAGGACTATAGGAGAGTCAGCCTTGCTACAGTGATAAACGACTATGGAGGTTTTTTCACTGCCAGGACAAGTCAAACATTAAATATACATGTGCAGCTTTTTAAATAGCCTGCACCCCTGCTGTATGGGCTTTTAGAGCCTACCTTTGGGGTAACTTATGAGTCTTAAAAAGCAGGAGCAGGCCGCTCGTTCTGTGAAGTGGTGGGGCGGAGGGAGGGGGAAGCAAAAAAAAGATATTTAAAAAGAAAAATTGCACTTACCTTGCTCTGACGTCCGCCACCTTGCTCCCGATCCTCACATCCCGTGGGAACTGCTGCCCACTGCGCAGGCTCCTAGCTCCCAATCCCAGCACTGTTCACATGCTTGGAACTCTATTCCCAGCATCTGGGCACTGCTGGGATTGGTCTGAGCTCCTCGATTCAGCGCTCAGACATAGATTGGGAGCCTGGGCTGGTTTCTCCACCCAGCTGTACAACAAAGCTAGGTGGTGAAAGGCTAAGTGCGCATGATGGTTTGGCCAGTTCTCTGGGGCATGTCAACCCATCATGCTCATTTAGCAGTGCCCACCACTCCCCCTCCTTCCTGGTGCTGCAGCCGCAGCACTACTGTGACTGTCCCTGCCCCCACCCTCAGCTCGGCTCGGCTGGCAGGCAGCCTGCAGGACGCAAAATTAAATGATAATAAAAATGTTTTAATATCATTTTATTTATGTCCTTGGCTCCACCGCCATAACAGGGGAGCCGCCGCTGTTAAAAAGAAAGGTGTATGCCTGGCAACATTTTGCCAGGTTGAAATGGAAGTTGAGAACTGTACTCAGAGACTACAGGGGAAGACCCCTAAAGACATGTTTTACAGTGCTACTCTAGTGGGTGGCACAATGAGTGCTGCAACCCACTTGTATTATTTCATTTACTGGCCCTGGGTACAATTAATACCATATTCTAAGGATTTCTAGGTACATTTCATGAGTCAATTTGGTGATTGTGAATTATCACTAAAGGCTAATATATAATATGATATGATATAATATAATATACCGATAGAAAGCACATACATTTTACTCTTTTTCTGGAGGATATTTTTTAACTTAGAAAGATTTGCTCTTACTATGTGGATTCTCACATTAAGGGGCTTATTTACAAGCACCTTGCGCCACCGGTATGTCATTTAAAAAAAAATAAACCATTACATTTTTACAGGGGTCCCTTAAAAATCCCCGTCATGCCTTTCTCCCCTCCACACAAGCCCTCTAATTACTATTTTATGCACATCGGGGTGCCCAAAGTAGGTGTAGAAGATACAGATGAATGCCAGGCTTTTTTCTGTTCTATGTACTGTTGGGGTCCCTAGTACAGATGCAGTAGGGCTGGAACTGAGCTAGATTTTCAGGATCTCCTCATAATCTACATTTCATAGATTAATTGTGAATGGACCGAAGTAATCAGTGATTTTCTTTAAAATACGAGTCACCCTGGAGTTGTTTGTAACACCGGAGGCACAGCAGCTTTGGCCCGAGGTGCTCCTGTCTCAGTATAAGGTTAGCTCGTGAACAGTAAACATATCTGAAATGTCTTTCCTGATTCCACTTTGAAAGCCATGGAATTGTCCTCCAACTGTCACTCTTTGTAATTGGAGGACGCGTTTAGACTTTATTTAGACAGTGTAAACGGAGCTTTTGTACACGACAGTTTATGTTGGGCTCGGAAACTATTTCTTTTTTAAACTTTTTCGGGGGAAACCTATATTTTTCAGAGCATCCGGCTCTGACGGGTGCTGTCACTCTGCTGACTCGTCCAGGCCGCAGATTTGATCATTTCTGCAAAGATAAGCATTTACAATTTGCGATTAACTGAGCAGGATAAACCCATGCTTTCTATATCTATCTGAGCAGCCGATTATTCGATGGCCCCTCCAGTGCAAGAGATAAGACGAACCGTGTGGAGTTAACTAATACTTTACTAGTACTTTACTATCTATGGCTTCAACACTTAAAGAATTCGAGAATATAGCCCCGTCAGATGGCTTTATTCTGATTTACTTTGATTTTAGCTCCATTTCGTGTTGTAAATTCTCAAACTGCAGTTTCACACTGTTTTGCTACGTGGACAACCGAAATGTATCTCTTTCTTTTTTTATTTTAAAATAAACAAATAGACGTTGCTGGCCCGCTGGGTGTTCTAACCAGTGTGTCGAGGGTATATTTTGGCTTTCCTATTTCGTGACCACTAGGCCTTCCCTAGAGGTCCTGAATATAAAAGTGTAGTTTGGAACATCTGTAATAAATAGGGTGGATTCTCTGAGGCATTTTGATCAACAGCCCAACAGAACAAAACAGTGCCACATCTTAGTAGATATGGCGCTGTTCGCTCTTTCACATTCACGCAACGCAGGGCAGCAACTTCACGTGCTGCACTGAATTGGGTGATTTACTTGTAAATCAGAGCCCAAATGGTTTGTGCCCAAAGGACCCTAGTTAAAGGTCTACGTTGGCAATTTTGTTTTGATAATCAAATTTTATTGAATTTAAGGCAAACGAACAAATCAGCGAAAAATCACGGATGGCAAGTGATCATTTACAGCATTGAACTCAATACTACCCACAATTTCAATCTCCATGGAAAGCATGACAATGAAAAGCAACAGCAAATCATTCAATGTCTTCCACCGCACCCAACCATTTACCCCACACCTTCCGATATTTCTTAGGGCATCCGCGTGCCATGTATAAAACCTTTTCTTGTGTCGCGCACCAATCTCCTCCCCTGCGCCACTTCCCCCAGTTTGGTGGTTCAGGGCTGATCCATGCTGCCGCTATGTCGCACTTAGCCACCACCATGGCTGTGTTGATAAAGGTCTTGTCATTTCGGGACCCCTCTAACCCGTCTGTAATCCCTAGTAGGGAGTGGCGTGGGTCATGAGGGACTGCCCACCCCAGGACTTCTGTAGTTCTTCTTCGATGGCTCCCCAAAATTCGGCCAGCCGAGGACAAGACCAGACTACATGGAAAAAATCTGCTGGAGCCTGGCCGCACCAGGGAGTAAACCTGCTCGGTGAAGGCACAGTGGAGTTAAATAAGCAGCTTGTAAATAATATGATGGGATTAACCTATGTCTGACGGCGGCGGTGATTGTCTTGGGTGCCATGAGTGCATCCCGCCAGTCCACCTCATCCAGGGGGCCCACCCATTCTACCCACTGGTCCTTTAATTTATCAAGGGAGGTGGGAGTGTAATTGATTAGGGTGCAGCATATACGGAAAATGCCCCCCTTGCCCAAGTCCCCCAACAGCGTCTGGGCCTCAGTGGGGCTGTATTCCGGAAGTTTGGTGTCGCCGTTGATGTGCATGTGGAGGGCGTGTCTTAACTGTAAATATTTGTAAAACTGGGAGGGGTGTAGGGAATAACAGGTGCGCAGGTCTTGAAAGGAGAGCATATGGCCTCTAACCCAAACGTCCCCACGTTGCATAATGCCGATGAGATCCCATGTTTTGAACCCCTGTAGGCCACTTATTTCCCGGAGCCAAGCCCCATGCCAGAGGGGTGTGCATTGGGTCAATTTACCGGACCAGCCGGTGTGGTGCAGCGATGCCCGCCAAGCTAACAGTACGGACCGCGTCACGTCCGGCAGATGGGATGGGATGGCTCCCCATACATCATGGCCTGGACATTAGAAAACCCAGCTCATTCAATTCTAACCGGTAGGCCGGGTCAGACCACCCCCGTTGAACCAGTCGTGAACCACCAACAGACGTGCAGCTAAAAAGTGTAGATACAGATGCGTCATTCCTATGCCCCTGTCGTATGAGGGGATCCGACATGTGGCTAGCGCCAGGCGTGACCTCCCACCGCCCCATATAAATTTGGTAACTAAGCTGTAAAGCTCCTTAAACCAGGACCTAGGGAAGCAAAACAGGGTGTTTTGGAGGACGTAAAGGAACCTGGGAAGAATCAACATTTTAAATAAAGCAACCCTACCCAGGGGATTCAGGGTAAGAGTCTTCCATTTTTGAAGGTCCTCTTCGACCTTTTTAACCAGTGGGGTCACGTTGAGGGACCAGCCCAGTTCCGGTAGCATAGTAATCCATATTCCCAAATACTTAAAGGAATTGCGCCGAAGCGGTATATTAGACTGTCAGTCGTAACAGTCCCTGGACAGATGTAGCGGAACCAACACAGATTTCCCTGGATTCAGTCGGAGACCTGACGCCTGCCCAAACGCCTGCAGCAACTGGAGGCAATGTGGTCCAGAGGAGGCAGGTTCGGCCAGAAAGAGCAAGACATCATCCACGTATAGCGCGATCTTGTCCGTGTCGGTGTTTGGCCACTCCCATCCCCGAATGCGTTCGTCAGTCCGCGCCAGGGACCTCAGGGGCTCGATTGCCAGGGCAAAAAATAAAGGCGAGAGGGGGCAACCTTGGCGCGTACCCCTGGCAAAGGAGAAGACTTCGGACAACACCCCGTTCACCAACACTCACGCGCGTGGTCGCGAATACAGTACAAAGACCAGCACGTCTAGGAGGTACGCCCAGTCCACCGAATTGAAAGACTTTTTGAAATCAATGAGGAGGAGAGCTAAATAGGGAGGGAGTGAGTAAATGCCGATGGGCCAGAGCCAACTGTAACCTCCGGAGGTAGTGACGAGTCGCATGTTCGGGCATGAAGCCGCATTAGTCCGGATGAACTAGCGAGGGCAGGTACGGCTTCAATCGTTGAGCCAGGATAGTGGCGTACAGCTTGATTTCCGTGTTAAGGAGGGAAATGGGGCGATAATCCGCGCAATGGCGGGAGGGAGGCTGGGATTTTGTGTGGACCACAATAGTAGCAATGTCAGTTTTGGATGGAAAGGAGCCCTTTTCAATGGCTTCCTGAAAGAGGCCGGCAAGGTGGGGCACAAGGGTGTCACGATATGACACATAATACTCTTGGGGAAGGCCATCCGGTGCAGGGGTTTTGCCCGGTGATGCGAGAGAGGTTGCATCCTCAATCTCTTTTGTGGAGATGGGATGTTCCAGACCCTTCTGGGCGTCCGTCTCCAGCCTAGGGAGAACCACGCGGCCCCCCTCGAGAGGGGTGCGAAACGACAACCCGGGGGTTTGTGCAGTGTACATGTGTCGGTAGTAGCTGGCGAACGTACGAGCCATCTCCAAAGGGGCATTGTGGAGCAAGCCATGGTCGTCCACCACTTCTGGGATTATGCGTTTCGGCCAGGGAAAGGTAGCTAGTCTATGCAAAATCATGCCATTTTTTTCCCCCAACCAAAAACTCTCTCCACTGCGGACCGCCAGAGGAGCTTAGCCATGTCTAGGGATAGTTGCTTGATCTCGGTCTGGAGGTAGGCTAGCTGTCTGCTCAGGGTGGTGTCTTCGGACAGGGATTGGGATTGTTCCAAGTGGAGCGCCTGCCCCTCCCTCAGAGTAATTTCCCGTTGCTGCTCCTGCCTCTGTTTCTTAAGTTGACCCTTCGCAATACCCCGTATGGTCGCCTTCCCGGCTTCCCATAGGGTGCCTGGGGAGGATACGGTACCCTCGTTGGTGAGAAAAGTTTGCTCATGTTCCCTCCTTACCTTCTTCTTGAATACTTTGTCTTGGAGGAACCAGGCGTTCATCCTCCACGTTTGGTGGGCCGAAGGACGGGGGACCCTATGCTAAGGAGCAGTGGGGAGTGGTCTGAAATTCCCCTAGGTAGGATACGAGTATCCACGATTGTCGACCAGTCAGTGGCTGGGAGAAAGATTGTATCTACACGTGCCTGTGTGTGGTGGGCTGCGGAGGTGTGGGTGAAGTGGATGGTGCGCGGGTGGCATGTGCGCCACACATCGCAGAGGCCCAGCAACTCGGACCAAGTCCGCAGCTGCTTAGTCTGCGCGGTACGGGCAGCGGAAGGAGGGCCTGATGTATCCAGGGTCGGGAGGGCAGAGGTAGTTGAAGTCGCCACCCACTACCGTGGTGCCCATGGGAAGATTGGTCAGGAGGGCAGAGGTCTGTGCCAGTGTGTACGAAATCATGGAGGGGGAGAGTATATGGACATGAAGTTAACGGGGAAATCGGCCAGGGAACCACAAACCGTCACATATGTACCTTGAGGGTCGTGTGTCATCTGGGACATGACAAAGGGCAGATTACGTCTCATGAGGATAGCCACACCATGGGAACCCATGGAGAAGCCGGAGTGCCATACTCTGTCGTATCCATACCGGGCAAGAAAGGGGCAACAGTTGCCCAGGAGGTGTGTTTCCTGGATAAGGAGGATATCAATGTGGAGGCGTTGCGTGTAGTGCAGGACTGCAGTGCGCTTCAGCCTGTCAAGGAGACCATTTACGTTCCATGACAGGACATGTAAAGAAGCCCTGATCAGAGCATCATCGGTCATGGTGGGCGGTATCTGGGTCCAGGCCATGCTGTCCCATGGGGTTGAGTGAGTGCACGTGGAGGCCAGTATGAGTATAGTGGGTCGCGTGTGCTAAGAGCTGATACAGCCCCTGAGGAAGAGGCATACGCCGGTCCCTGTAAGCTGAAACAAGAAAACAAACAAAGCAACAACAATGAAAAGAACCAAACCCTAACCAACCCCCTTCCCCCTCCCCCCACCTTACACTTCGAGAACAGAAGCATTTGTCTACCCCCCATTGAACTAAACCAAACTAAAACGTTTGGATTGGGTGCATGGAGGACCCCTCCAGAAGAACGGATAATCAGTGCATCGACATTAAACATTGCTAGTGAACATAAGAGCCCACCAGGAGTCTGTTGAACCCCCGATGAGGTGAGTCCCCCACCGGTGGTGGGGCATATTTCTGAGTCTGGCAGCACGGCCATTAAAGAGTGGGGGTGCAGGAAAGGTCCGAATCCTCTTGGGCCAACGGTAAGGACGAGCCCGGTAAGTTCTCAGTGGAGGGATGCCTATTGCGTGGCGGAGAACCTGACGGGATGGAGGAGTTGTGAGCATTAGTGGCTGCCGCACTCTGGGATCTGAGTGTTGGTGCTTGTGATTGGCACCCTCTGCGAGACCTCGTGCGGTGCCGGCAATGGCGTCCTAGCGATCTCCGCCCCTCAGGCCGCGACCCCCTGCGCTCCGGAGAGGGCGCACCTCCGTCAACCATGTCCATGCCACCTGGGGTGAGTCAAAAAGGTGTGTCTTGCTTTGAAAAATGACCCGAAGGCATGCAGGGAATTGGAGCTGGTATTGTAGGCCCAGGGCACGCAGCTTTTTCTTGACATCCGTGTAGGAACGCCGGAGGTCCTGAACCTCCCTGGTGTAGTCCGGGAATATCATGATGACATGATTCTGAAACTTGAGGGGGCCGGCTGCCCGGGACGCCCGCAGGATGGCATCACGGTCGTTGAAGTTGAGAACTTTTAGGATGATGGGTCGGGGTGCGGCGCCGGGAGGAGGCTTCGGCGCCAGGGACCTGTAGGCTCTCTCCACAACAAACCACGTTGACAGGGTGTCTCCGGGTATCCATGACTTGAACCAGTCTTCAACGAAGGTGGCTGCCTGGCCCGCCTCCACCCTCTTGGGAAACCCCACCAGGCGGAGGTTGTTGCGACGTGCACGATATTCCATGTCCTCAGCACGCCTGTGGAGCTTCCTGGTGTGAGTACGAAGGTGGGCTACTTGTTCTTTGAGCTGTGAGATGTCACCCTTGGCCGTGGATATGCGGGATTCGGCCTCCGAGATCCGCGCGATGGTGTTGCGAAGGTCCTGCCTGAGGAGAGACACTTCGATTTTGATTTCTCCAATCTTCCCCTCTACAGACGCCTGTGAGGCACTAATAGCCTGGTGGATGGTGTCCAGATCTTGAACCTGAGGGGGGGCAGCCCTCCCGCAGCCCCTCCAGGAAGCCCGGGCTCCGAGGTGGTGAACTGGTCCATTTTGGTGTGCGTGGGCGCCGGTGTGGGTTTGGGTGCCCTGTCCCTCCCCATGACCAGGGTTAGCCCTCAATGTCACTATGGCAGCAGGGGATCCGGGTGGACGGGAGGGTCCACGCGGGAGCCAACGACCCGCAGAGGCAAAGATTGTCCGGGAGCAAGGCAGGAGTTGGGCCCAGTACGAGAAGCCGAACGCACCCGGAGGTCAAATTTCTGGGAAGGGCACTCCGTCCGGGGCCTATGCGCCACCCGACAAGATGACCGAAGTTGCCCCGGAGGCTCAGGCCCCACCAACCCCGCCGACCAACGTCCAGGCTTCAATGAGGTCCGGCTCCCTAAAAGACAGGAAAGGGGGGGATGCCCACACGGGACCAGAACAAGAGGTGCAATGGAGGGGGGGCCGCCTGCCTGCCGCCGCCCGACAGCACGGCCGGTCCCCACCTCGGATGCCGAATGCGGGGCAAAACACTCCCAGATGCTGTCAAAGAGTCACCCAGGCAGCGGGGGGGAGCCCGACCCAATGCCACTACCTCTGCAGGGCCAGCCCCGCGCCTCGCTGCCCCAGGCACCCGGGTCAGGCCTCACAATCAGTCCCAAAGCAAGGCGGGGGAAAGAGAGCCTGGAGATCCCAGTGAGTAGAGGTGGGGTGGGGGGCTCCTATGACCCGCTCCCATGCCATTGCCCAAACCGACAGCCGGCCCCCCACTCACCCAGAGGATCAGCTGCACGGTCCACGGGCGGAGGCTCTCTGAGTTTTGCGCCCCTGAGGCCCTCCCTACCGCCACCACCTCTGCCGTTCTGGCGCCAGCCGACACACCGGCAGAGGGCACACTGGAGGCCTCGAAGCGCCGTAGGGCCGATCACGCACTCCGATGGCGGGCCTCCAGATTGGAGTAGCAGGTGTCGCACTGCCCCCTCAGGTGCCGCCAACCGCCGGCCCCCCTCAGTATCACAACTCTCCTGGCGCCTCGGCCCCGTTGACCAGGGGCCGCGCACATAGAGCCGGCCAAGCCACGACAGGCCTCAAATCACCGGAGGCCACAGTAGTGGAGATGGGGGGGCAGCGACCCACGCCCGCGCTGCAGCCCGAACCGACAGCTGGTCCCCCCGCTCACCGCTAGCATCCGTCGCAGGCTCAATGGTCAGATGCCTCTCCAGCCTCGCGGTCTGAGGGCTCCCTTCGCCTGACCACCTCCTCAGCTGCAGCACCAGCCGACACACTGGCCGATCCCACTTTGGAGGCCACAAAGCATTGCGGGGCCAATCTCGCCCTCCAGATGCAGTCCACCCATGGGACAGGAGGAGCAGGTGCCCCCCGGTCCCTTCAGGCGTCGACAGCCGCCCGGCCCCCTTCAACACCACCAAGTATCCGGTGCCTTGACCCCGCCGCTCACACGGGGCAGCCAGGCCGCGACAGGCCGCAGAGCACGGGAGGTCAAAGAAGCTGCGCTCCGGCACCAAAAGCCCCAGGCGGGGTGCGCCACCGGTCGGGAAGGGCACAGCGGTCAGGTAGGGGTTTAGATGGGCACCGATGTCCTTAGGATTCGAGGCGGATGACGGAGGGGTCCAGAGCACTCTTAGAGTGCGACCACCATCTTGACGCCTCAGGCCACGCCCTACCTTGGCATTTTACTAGTAATTTTCCTGCTTCCATTTTCCTGCCTACCTCTCGGAACTTAAAAGGTATACAGAATCTAATATTCAATTTAAAATTCCAAACACTGTTTCTTTGAGCTTAGTACATATGCTCACATTTTGACATACCAATACAAATAGAATATAAATATCTGTGTTCAAACCATAGGGAGCTCTCACCCGCCTCTTCCTGGCCTGGTGAAGGTATGCCAGGACAATGATAGACAATGCTGTTTTGTGATATCATATGAGAGATTGGATAATCTTATGCAGTAGAATGTCTGTATACTGGTGTACTCTGCAGTGGGTTCACTCACAGAGTCCTGGGCTGATCAACATGTTACAGCTGCTCCTGGCAGGGTCCTTCCTATGTTCTTAATAGGCCTACTCTTCAACTACTACGGCGCCTGCCTGTCTCTGCTATGTCTCCCATTCAAACACTGTTCACATCAGCAGATCATACACCTGCGCCTCAGTTAGCCACTCCCCTTTCTTCCCAATAGTTGAGCTGATTTGCTCTATAAGTCACTTCTAGCATGTTGATCCTAAAAATTAGGAAGTTGAAGGTTTACTGCACTGAATACAATCCTCTTCCCTTCAATACCAGGAGTAGCCATTGTTTTTTTTACTGTACCACCCTGGAGAGACACAATTCAAATTACGCACTAGAGAAGAGCAATATGCTGCCTAAAAAAAGTACCAACATCCAGGAATAACATGGTTTCCATAACGCTTTTACACTCACTATTCAGAAATCAGTGAGTGCTTTTGCCAGAAAAGTTAAGGACATGACTACAGGGTTCAGAAGGGACCCATTTCAATGTCCACTGCTTATATCCTTACAAAACGTAGGCAGTATGGCTTAAAAAGACCACATCCGTGAACATTTTGTTTACCAATCAATTAGGCATTGCAGTACCTCCATGCTTGGTGCACTTCTCCACCTGGGGAAAACAATGCTGTTCAAAAAAAGACAAGAAAACAAAAGTAGCGCTTTAGTGGCAAACTCTGTAAAGTGACGTTAATGTGTTAGAGTGTGAATAAAATAAATCTGGCTACTTTGTGACCACTCTGGCTTGCTTTATTTAGTTTTTTATTTATTTTTCATATTTTGAACATTTTATTCCCGAGTCTGCACCGTGGAAATGAAAAATGTCAGAAAAAGACGACAAAACTGTTTTTATTTTTTGGATCCATTTCACAGGGGAACCAACTAATGAAAGGAGGAAAGAGAGGGTGAGAACCGTTTCTTGAAATCACGGTTTTCAGTAAGGGAGGAGGAGCTATTCATAAAGAGAGGGAATAAGGGGAAGAAATAGAAGGGGGCAGCTTCCAGTGGCAGAGCAGAAGTGGACACTGTTATTGTCTTCACCACACCGGGGCTGAACTGCCACGAACGCCTTCTCTGCAGGCCATGGCTATTTCTGTCATCCTGGGACGAATGTTCAAAATACAAAAAGTAGGGGTACAGAATCTATTGATTAAACGAAGTAGGGGCACGCCGTGCCCTGACGTTCCCACCCACTTCGACCACTGATTGAGTGTTTTTTGTTTGTTTTTCGTGTCTAAAGTTGCTTGCACAAATTTTTATGGAGAAACAGGAAATTGGTAAAGTGGGGCAATATTAATATTGCCAAATTAATTTTTCCCATGAAGTGTTTCGTCAATCTTACCAACAGAGGAGTGAGGATTGAATGTAAAAAAGACAATGTATGCAAAAAACCTTCTCCAATGGCAGAGGTAGATATTAGATTAGTCAATATGGAGGATATCACTGTATGTCATGAACAGCTAGGATGGAAATAAGTAGGTTAGCTTAGGATACAAAAAGACACAAAATGTAATTCAAGTTGTATTAAATTTATTTCATATTTTACAGAGTCAGAGATCCCTTTCATTGATACTTGCAGATACTATGGATGTGAAAATGGATGTGAAACTCAAAAACAATCTACTAGTCTTCCTGTTATACACAGCCGCTGCGCCTCAGCTTTCGACGTGGTCAGTGATCTTCCTGGTTTTGAATTTCTCCTTGGCCCTGAAGCCAGCGCAACCACCTATTATCCACAGGAAACCATTCATAGTTGCTTGGAATACGCCCACTGACCTCTGTTCTATAAAGTATAACGTAGTGATCAATTTGAGCATGTTCCACCTGACAGGAAGCCCCTTGGCTGGTGCACGAGGGCAGAATGTGACCATATTCTATTTCAATAGATTGGGATATTATCCATGGTATACATCACAGGACGTACCAGTGAACGGTGGCCTACCTCAGAATGCCAGCCTAAAATCACACCTGGAGAAAGCCAGTGCGGACATTCGTTATTATATTCCTTCAAAGGATTTCAGTGGACTGGCTGTTTTAGACTGGGAGCATTGGAGACCACAATGGGAAAGAAACTGGAATATCAAAAATGTCTATAGGGAGATGTCAAGAAAACTTGTTTCTGAAATGCTTGGGAACGGTTCAGCCGAGAACATTGACATAGTTGCAAAAGTGGTTTTTGAGCAAAGAGCAAAAGCTTTTATGGAGGAGACCATAAAGTTAGGAACTAAAAGCCGGCCCAATGGTCTGTGGGGATTTTACTTGTATCCAGATTGCCACAATTACAATTTTCATGAGCAGAACTATTCAGGTTCCTGTCCAAAACAAGAAGTGCTGAGAAACAATGACCTCTCCTGGCTTTGGGACAGCAGCACAGCCTTGTACCCTTCAATTGTCCTTCTTAAATCCCACCAAAGCAGTGGAAAAGTACGGCCGTTCTCCCTGTTTCGAGTAAAGGAATCTATGCGTATAGCTTCGATGACTTCTCATGAATTTTCTCTGCCAGTATTTATCTACACTAGACTAGGCTACAGAGAAGAACCCTTGACGTTTCTTTCAGAGGTAGGTTTTCCGTCTATCCTATGAATGTTAACGAAAACTACCACAGAATCAATTTACTTTCACAAGAGCATCCAGAATTGCTTTCCAGTATCTTTAATTATTTCTCTGGTTCACAATCAATATTTGCTAAAGGTTGTATTGAGAGTAAGTAAAAATATTGCAACTCTGTACTGGCTACTAATTTAACCAATGGGGAGCGACCGGACTCCAAAATTGCACTGTGTTGTGTAAGATCAACTCTGTTCACCAACAAGATATTTCTGAGATGTTGCCTTTTCCTAATCCTAATCCTTGCAGGTTTCTGTGCTCAGCTTCCTAAGAAATGGTTATTGTGTAACAATGAAACCCAACACTTCTCATGATTAGCCTTTTTATTTGCTATGGGATTCTCTCTATATGTCAACAGTTGCCTTCAGTGTTCATTGATCGCATTTTGTGAAGGTAGCTCCTATATGCCAACAATTGCATACAATATCATGGGTGTTCCATATGCCAAAAAATGCTTCTAGTATTTCAGGGCCAGTACTTTCTCATAGGTACCTCTCTCTCCCCATATTCCACTCCCACCCCTGGTCCAAGGCCTGCATCCAATATGTCAGCACAAGCATTTTGCAATGTTGGCCCACACATTCCAAGAACTGCCTACAATATTCCAGTGCTTGCAGTTTGTCACAGCTGCCCTCCATTACAAGAACCATCTCCAATAGGCCAGTACCAGTGCCTCCATAAACCAAGAATTACCAGGAGTAACCTATGGCCAGTGGCAGGCTAGAAAGCATAACACATACTCATGTTCTTGCCCACTCATACATTAATTCCCCTTCACTCACTCATTCTAGCTCACAATCACACTCGCGTCACATTCTTTCTGTCTCTCATTCTGATTCATACTCTCAATTATTCACATAAATATACTGACACACTCACCCATTCCCACTGTCTCTCACACCATCATTCATGGCAGGAATTCTCACTCAGGTACAGACTTACAAAGACGCTTATGCACACACTCACTCTCGCACACCTCCACTCTCTTACTCCCCTTCACTCACTTATTTTAACTCAATCATACTCATTCACACTACCTCATTCATTCCAACACTCCCTTCCCTCATTGACTCCCACTCCCTCTTCCACTTACTCATCCTTACTCATTCTTATTTTCTCTCCCTCATTCAATCTCAGATACACCAACAAGCACACTCGCACTCACAAACACACTCACACATGCATCCACTCTCACTCAATCACACTGATTTCCATCCACTCTCACTGATTCTTACTCACATTCACTTACTATGATTCATGCGCAATCAAGCCCACAAACACCCATTCACTCTCACACACTCACCTTCATTGATTCTCACTCCTGCTCTTTCTCACAGACTCTCGCATTCTCTTACATGCACTCACTGATTCTCACTCACTCACTCAACCTCAAACACACACTCTCACTCCAGGGGCGGTGGGTGAGATTTTAAAGTGGTGGGGCGCAAACGAATTAGCATACAGCACCGTAGCGAGCGCGCGCAGCGAGCGATCCCGAAACCCAAAAGGGGGGTTTGGGGGGGGGGTAACCCCCCCAAGAAAATTTTGAAAAAAAAGAAGAAAAATCGTGCATTTTCAAGCAAATTTGAGAAAGCAGGAAGGTTAATAAAGCAATTGTGAAAGTGCAGTTATTACATTAATAGATGGCATAACATAGGTAGCTGCCCAGGGCGCCAGACTTTCAGGGGACCACTGATAGAGCCAACTCTGTTCTGCAGAGAGCCTTGTCCTGATGACCGTGAATAATTATTAAATAGATTTTTTTAAAATATCGTTTTCCTTTAATATATTTGTTAATGTGGTTGATGTATGATTTTCTATTACAACATTTTCAGAGAAAGTGTATGTTTGTGCTTCATGCAACATCTATAAAAAGTTGCTTTTAGATCAAAACAGGTCCTGAGATATGAGAATTGGCAGGGTGTCACGGAGACTACTTTCAGCAATATCAGTGAGCTGCTGCTGCTGTGTTAAAATACTGAAAACCCAAGTCACTGTCCTTGAATATTAGATGTAAACGAAACACATGTGGAGTTTGGACGATTTTGCCGGTGCACTGACAGTGACCTGGCCAAAGAGGGCAAGAAAGAGCTAATATTGGATCATAAATTCAAAGGGTTCCGAATAGGTGCCCCCAAAATACGTTTGACACAAAGCCGCCAAATCCCTTAAGATGTCCATGAACCAAGCAACCATTCCCATTGTAAACCGTTGCTTAAGAGCAGTGTGGGCAGTCCCTAGATAAGACACCCCAGGTACCTGAACATTTGAGATATGTTGAGTGACCGAGGTGGCCTCCACTGCTCTCGCTATCTCAGCGCATCACCTTTACACCCAAATGAGCAGTCTCCAACTACACGCACAGTAGATCACATGCACGCAAACTTTGAACTGTCATGGACAAGGGTATTTCTCAGCACTCAGTGCGTCCCAGGCACGGCTGCCCCACCACTCGGAGGCCCATCTAGCTCACTCGCTGCTCTCCATGAAAATGATGCTTGTAACCGCTGCTCTGCATCAGGGCTGCCCAACTTAACACGCATCTGCATACAACGAACCTCAGTGGACTTGATCAACATGTTCATGGGTTATTCTGAAAAATCACGCTGAAACGTCCCTCCTGAAACCACTTTGGATACCCTTGCCTAGAACTCTAATCTCATCCTACTACTCGGTAGCGGCTTCCTATAAAGAATGAATATAAAAAAATAAACAGTACACACCTGTAAGACTACACTCTCTCTCCTGGGCCCAAATGTACTAAGGTTTTGCGTAGGCGTTCTTTGAAGAAAAGCAGTGCAAACGGGCGCTGTCGTGGACTATATGCTTTAAAGCCCTGTGGGCGCTCGTGCAAAACTATGCAAATGTGGGCCGTAGTGTTAACTCTTGGAGCTGCTGCAGGCCAACATCTGCCAACCTCTTTACCATTCCAGTAATGCAGAAAGTTGCATGCGTATGGGAAGCGCGGGGAACGTTTTCATCTACAGCATTCCCCGTACAGTGTTTTTACCGACTCGTCTTTAACATACATGGGGAGGCGTAGCATTCACACGCATTTCCAGATTTACGATTCCTCGCAAATCTGGAAATGTGTCAGGTTCCATGGGTGTTGCATGGGAACAACCACAGCAACACCCATGGAACGCCCCTTTCAAGCAAAGTGCTGCGTGTACAGGGGCCATATTTACAAGGGCAGGAAATGTCATGCAGGGTGGCTTTTCCTGTCCTTGTAAATATGAGGCAGGGAAATGCGCAGCCAGTGCGATACAAAAAGTGATGTACTGGCAGCGCAAGGGGCTTGTATATCTGCCCCAGAGAGATTAAGTGATTTGCCCAGGATCACAGGATGTCGGGCGTCCTTGCCGAGACTGGAACCCGGTTCCCCAGATTTGAGCTTGACCGCCCTAGCCATTAGGTCACATCCTCTCCCCAGTAACTGATTATTTAAAACCAGGAGCATGCATTATTGTGAAACTATTACCTGCACTTCAAATAAATGAATAACAATAAAATATTCAGTAAATTGAGAGAATGGGATGAATATGTTGAGTTTACAGTGCACAGGACTCGGTATTTTAATTTTACCCTGAAGTCCACCAGCATCCTTTCAAGGTTTCCACCCTGCATGCTCTCACTTGACCTTGTACTGCGATTCCACTTCAAACTCAATTTTGAAATTACTCAAAACATTCATCATCTTAGCGAGGAAATATTTCTGTCAAAGGACAGTTTTTCTTGCATAAGGCTTTGAGGTTCAGTGACCTGGTAATTGCAGGAGTGAAGCGGATGACTTTGGTTTGACTCTTCCTAGTAGATATTGACTGGCCGGAAGCCAATCAGCGATGAACATTCTAATACAGTCTGCGTTAACTTATCAGGTTCGATAGAAAACTTACATTAACTCCATCCTATGTTCCAATAACCAAAACTCGGATTTGTTCTTGCAAAAAGGTAGTTCATTTGTATAAAACATGAACAGGAAGGGAGTAATTTGCTTTCAGCTGGCGAGCCAGTCAACTTGCTTTCTCCGCTTTATTTAGTTCAGAAGCAATTCGCTGTACTTCGCCGGAACAGACCTCATCATTTCAGACACAAGCCCCTCCCCTTCCCTCTGTGTTTCAGAAATGCTGTGCAATTTGAAATCATAATTACACCCCAGCATTCCATTTTCCTTGCTTCCCTGATCTTTGCGGTCGTAAATTATGAAAAGCAGCAATCCAGAAAAAGCATTAATTTCTTTTGCTCAAACTCCCTCCCCCAAACAATTAAGGCTTTTGATTTTGCTATTATGTTCCAAGGAACTTCGGCGTGCTTCAATTTATTCCATTCCAAATGCTTTTAATTCATCACAATTCTCTGATCAGTAGTAATCCAATATCATAACAATCTTTAATTTCCTTATCTGGATGAGCAGCACAACATAGCATTAATGTAAAACAACATCTGCCAGCTCCTTCATTGCTCATTACTGATGTGAGCTCACGGACATCACACAAAATGCAAATCTTGAGGTTTCAGGACATCCTTCTCCCCTGCCTAGCACGCCCTGCATCATTTTAAACCACAGAGACAGACACTTGTAGGTCACCCTTTGCATGTTGTTTTACACACAGGGATGTGGGAGCACTCACACATGAACCTGCCTTTCACAGTATTTATCAGTTGTTGGTTACGATCATGGTCCAAACCCAGTGCATCCTGGTATCTGTAGTTCCCAGTTTTACGTTTACTTTTCAATGTCTATTAAATACTTATCGCATTTTTTATTTCTGATGAGCTGTAAATGTAGACGAACTGTGGTGTCAAGAGACTTCTCAAGATGTAAGCAATCTCTGGAAAAGATATTAGCAATGCCTACTAATAAATGAAAGGTACATGAAGTCCCTCAGGCTGGAAGCAAAGACATTGAAAAGTAAAATTGTGCCCTGGAGGTATCAGAATGCACAGAGTCCACATTGTAATGTAACACCTTACATAATTTCTGTGAGATTTCCTTAAGTGTAAGTAGCAGCACACACACACATCTTTGCTTGTTCTCCTTTGCATTGGTTAATTACTTTTTTATTTTTCTTGATGAGTTTTCTAGCCATACTCAAAGCATTGAGCCCTGTACACCAATTACAAAATAATTGAACAGAGGGGAACTGCAGAATCATTTTCATTTCACGTTTAGGAAACACAAAGGCCTGTACTTACAGTCGCGGCTCATGGGGTGTCGCGGGGGGAGGGGGGGTGTATCGCGGAGGTGGGGGGGGGGAGTTTTGAAATAAAATTAAAAAATCCTACCTGAGCAGGTCGGTCCGCTGCCTCGGGTCCGTTGGCGCAATGGCGCCTACACTTGGGAACAGCCACGCATCACTGACTGCTTGCTTGCAAGTGGGCGTGCATAACCCTCTCAGCCAATCCTGGCGCTGCTGGCAGCGCCAGGATTGGCTGGGGGCATGTTTTACACTCCGCCCGCCTGCCCAATAGGAGACCGAGGTTTGAGCCTTTGCTCAACCCTCGCTCTCCTAATGGGCATGCGCCAGAACTGCAAACACAAGTGCGCATGAGTGGGCACGGTGCGAAAATTCGTCCTCCGTCCCCACTCATGCGCACTTGTGCATTGTGCTGCTCCATGCCCCTGGTGACGGTCTGACTGCATGTCAGTCAACATGACATCGGACCGCCCACGGGTGGTCTGACGTCATGCTGACTGACATAATTGTCAGCTTTATTCCCTCACCCGGGCGTTTCTTTCGCTTTCCGGGGCTTCTTCTGGTCGCGCGCTCCGGCTGCCGGGTTTCCTGTCACTTGTGAGGCCCGAAGAGGTTAAAGGGAAGAAGAGAAATGGGCAGCCGCGGGTCCAAGCAGGGCTGGCTGGTGGGGCTACGCCCCTACGCCCCAATGGACGCACCGCGGCTGTTTCATGTTCTTGTCTCTCACTCACTCATTCTAACTCACTCATACTCACTCACAATAACTTACTCTCTTGGACTGTGACACCCTCTCACTCACTCTTCTTTCACTCTGACACCTACTCATTTTCAGTCCTACTAATTTGAAGTCACTGTCACACTCACTGTGAGCTACACATGACACTCCCACTCACACACATCCTCAAATTTAAATGCACTCTCACCAGTTCTCACTTACTCTCAATCACTTTCATTCATGCACGATTCCACTCACACACACTTTCACACACTCCCTCACACTGATTCTAACTCCTCTCTCACACACACATGCTCTCACAATCACACTCACTCACAAAGGCCCAGAACAATAAGTTTGGAATATTTTTTAAATCTTACCTAGATTCCTCTGCTGGTGACTCCGCCTTTGAGGCAGCAAAGTAGTAATCCAGTGCTAGACATAGAAACCATCAAGGCAAACGAGTGCTAGACAGGGCAGCAGAGACAAGAGAAGGACATGCCTCAAGCCTTTGCCAAAGGTTTTGCTGAGATGCTTGCAGCCAGCACTTATTTTAACAGATACACTCTGCTGCTTGGACCATGTGCAGCCTGTCTGCTAAACAAACATGATTGTGCCTTTGAGCCAGTGGGGTAGCTAGCCCTTTGGCCGCCCATGGCGGTCCCTGAGTTTGCCACCTGCGGCGGCTGGAGTGTGCCAGTCCGAGACTGCCGGTAAAAGTAGCCCTCAGCCATGACCGGTATGGCTCATTGGTGGGGGTGGTAGGGCGGGCGCCAGGGGGGAGGAGGGTTTGTCATGTAGGAGGGGATCGGAAACTAACAAAATTTAAAATAAAACTTACGTCGAGGGTGGTTCCCATGTCTTCTGTGCTCCTGCTCTCCTGGCTTCCTGGAACAGGGAGCGGGCATCCAGGCTCCCTCCCCTAAGCCATGACACGGCGCTCAGCCAGAAGCTGGGGCAAAGGATATGTTCCCCATGCAGGCTGTAATGCAGCCTGCATGGAGAACAGGGGAGTGTGCATGACTGTTTTGGGCGGCCTGAGAGAGCTGACCAAACAGTCATTGCGCACTTAGGAGTGGGCAAACTACTGCCCCTGTCCTGCTCGCAGCCATGCCCACCCGCCTCCCGCAAAGCAGCAGGACAGGAAACATAAA
This sequence comes from Triturus cristatus, assembly GCF_964204655.1. Classification (NCBI taxonomy): domain Eukaryota; kingdom Metazoa; phylum Chordata; class Amphibia; order Caudata; family Salamandridae; genus Triturus; species Triturus cristatus. The sequence goes on from NC_140585.1 coordinate 1,134,777,690, forward strand.
ATGGTAGTAACTTTAAACATTATTTTATGTTTCTCACTGCTTAAAAGCAGTGAGGCGACGCTCCTCTGCCATAGCGGAGGAGCTGCCCCTGATAGCCCCGCTGCTATTGCAGCAGTTAAAAAAAAAAATGATAATAACAAGACGTTATTATCATTTTCTTTTTCTTTTGGGAGTCAGGGCGGGGCTGGCTTCCTGACCCCAGAGCAGGGGAGGAGTGGTTTGTGCTCCTCTTAGTGCACAAGAAAGTTTGGCCCGGCCTCCAGGGCCGGCCAAACTGTCATGCATACTTGGCATGTTCTCCTTTGGGCTGTGTTGCACAGCCCCAAGGAGAACATGCCCAGCTTCCCCAAGCACTGCCTGAGCATCCAAACAGGATGCTCAGGCCAATCATGACGCTGCTCCTGCATCGTCTTGATTGGCTGGGAGAGCCATAAAGCCTGAGTGCTTCCGGTGCTTCCAGCAGAGGAGGAGAGGCGTGCGGCGGAGAAGGTAAGTTTTTAATTTTTGTGTAATCCCCACAAACCCTCCACTTACGTTCTGCGTGTGCTGCCACTGCTTTCAGCGCAAACATTTTGGAGGTAATAGGAGAAAACACATTGTGATACCAAAGTAAATCGTAATACACCACAATAGTAAGCAGAGGTCTACAATTCAACCGGGTTTGGTCTCATTTGATTAATTTTTTATTTATTTTTTCAGCTGTCCACAATAGTTAGCTTATTCCTGTAAGTAGATATATAGACAAACAAATTATTCCTTTTACAAATCACTCAAAACAAAATATCCATTTAAGTACTGCTTTAAGCTTGAACAAAATCTTGAGGAAACACCCATACAAATGACCAACAGGTCATCTGGCAAGCACAGGAGCACGCAAACCTCAGTCTACAAAGAAAGCTTTCAAGCAATACCCATGTATATAGTAGCATACGGTAGCATTGTTTGTGACAGGATATATGTGGGGCATCTGTGCATAGCTGATAACTCCCCATAATGGAAAAGAAAACACTCATATATAGTATGTACTAATGGGTAGCAGACGGTTGAGGCCAGTTGTTTACTGGAAGGCATTGTTAGGCAAGATGGGGATGTTTGTTAAAAACATGGGACAAAATTAGCCCTTTTTCCATGTCCAGTCTTTGTTATCCTACTGAATTACTAGAACTGGCAGTGGTATAGCAGCTGCAAGGCTTTATTGAGAAATTTGTTGTGCTCATTTCCAATTGACCAGCGGTATATCAGGACATTGAGAGAGTCTGTGCTGCTAGTGGTCAGGAGAGACCTCTAATAGGTTGTAGGTAAACACAGTGTTAAAACTGATTAGAACTTTACTGAATGACCATTCTGAGTTCATGTGTATTCAGTCGAACACCATCAGCTTTGGGGAGACTAAAGATTTGGCAATGCCAGTCTGCTCTTTAATGTGCACCTGTTTACACAGGCAGACGTTATTGGATCTTTATGAGTTGTATTTTCGGTCTATTCAGATGATATGCAAGTTTTTTTTTAAAACTTTTTATTTGAGGTCCATATCAGCGAAATGCATAATACATAAATAAAAACATACATAAAAACATCCATCAATGATTGTAATAAGCCATAACGAAGAAAGAACCATGGTCCTGCATAGTATCCCCTAACATCAAAATAACTTGACAACCTACTAAGTTAGATTTGGCCGAAGCTAATTAACCTGCCATATAATCCCTCAAGACCCCCTCAGTAACTCCAGTTTCCTTTTTCTATAACCTTTGACAGTATAAAGACTGTATTCCATGTTAAAAACATTAAAGAACTTGGCGCGTCACATATCGAAGGACGGGGCCTCTTGATGTAACCAAAGTGGGATATGCAAGAATATGTTTTCGATCCTATCCTAAAACAATATCATGAAGTTTGTAAAAACAAAGGAATTCTGTGGGGTTAGTACTGTAATTCAAACAATACTTGATATGCAAGTTTTGTTTGAATTACAGCTCTAACCCCATAGAATTCCTTCGTTTTTACAAACTTCATGATGTCGTTTTAGGATAGGATGGAAAACATATTCTTTTTTTTTGTGTTAGAGATGCTTTATTGAATGAATTTGTAAAACAATACCGAGTAAAATGATATACATCTGCTCTAGCATTATGTATGCATAGTATATAAATCAGTGAAATATTATATCTTAAAAGGATTAACAACTAAGAATAGTGAGAGGAAACATAATGCTTAGAGTCGAAATAACAATACTAATATAAAACTGTACCATTTTCTATAAATCTTTTTAAGAATGGAGATGAAATAAGAGAAAGAGAGAAGAGAAAGAAAAGAAGAAGAAAGAGAGAAGGCACAAAGAAGAATGTTAAGAACAAGGTTAAAATAACATAGCTAACAATCATCTGCTGTTACCAGAATAACCAAACAAGATAGTGGCTACTCATGGGGGGTCGAAAGCGGTCCACACAGGTCTAGCAGGGGCAACAGTACTGGATAGGTATGAAGTTTGAGGAAGCTAGAACAGATCTCCTTTAATCATTAAGGGTAATGTCTAACCTGTGATGATGACATAGTAAATTCCACCAGGCAATAAAAGGGATTTTTGAAGTGTCTTTTTAATTGGATGTGATCATTTGTAAAGACAGGGCTATCATCAAATCAATACATTTCCCAATTGTCTTATGAGAATGCCATATAGAGGGAACACACTACCCAAAAACAGATGAACAGTGTTAAACATGTTATCCATACACAATATGTTGTTAAACTTATCCCACATTACAACCCAAAACTCTGGACTCAGGGACAATCAAAAAACATTTGATGTTGTTGATTAGGCGAAACTGATGTAATTGAGTGGGAGTGTAATACAGTCTATTATAGAAATAAAATAGAGTTTAGGTAGTGGAGGCAGAGCAGGAAGTAGCATGCACTTAGCCAAAATTGTTTCCCAAGTGTATTTAGAAAATTCTTTATTAAAGTCCAGTTCCCAACGTTATTCAATATTTGATTTAGGTCTAGTCTTAGGTAGAAGACATAAAAGCTTGTATGTCTATGAAGCCTTCACCTTTGAGGAAAAATCTATGGGAGAAAAAGGAGATAATGGAAGGTTTGATGAAGATTGGAAATAAAGCTGAAGAATGGTGGGCCTAATGCAGTTATGTTAAACAGCATAAAAGGATGAAGTATTGTATTTAAGTTGGATGTCCCTATCTTCTAACACAGAATCATTTGAGAGTATATGGCCAAATACTAATATTCCTTTACCTGACAAATCCTTCCAATAGAAGGCCTGAATATTTAATTTAATGTACTTGTTGTACCATGTCAGAGTCTGTAAAAAGAACCTCTCTAGTAGAGAATTAGACCTATGGAGTAAAGGTGTGACAACTGAGAAAGAGTGTATAAGTAGGGGTGAAAGGAGAGTCCTAGGTGCTTGGGATATGTAAGCCGTCTCTGTAAGTTGAAAAGGGAAAGTACAAGCTTGTTTCAGTTGGCCCCAGACTGTACATTCGCCCAGAGAAGGAACTGAAAAAGAGGTCCAAATTTGCTTCAGAGAAAAAACGGAGTAGTATTTGCTGATCCAGGGAAAATTAACCCTTCTGTTATTCCTGGCCTGTTTAAGCCATAATAAAGATATTCGTGATCAACACTTGTTCCATAAAAAAAAAAAGTAGACGATTAACTGACTTGAAAAATGTAAAAGGGAGTTTGACAGGAAGCATGTACAAATAAAAAATTCATTATTGGTAATCATTATTTTAATTGTAGCTAATCTCCCCAACGAGATAAGAAAAGAGGAGACCAAGCAAGCAACATATTGGACATTTTAAACTTTACCTGCTCTAAATGTATTTGAATGGTTTCTTTAATGGTGTTAGAGTATAGAATGCCGAAACATTTGATGGGTTTAGAAGTCCAGGTAAAACCAGTATCCTTAAACATATCAGGGAGACAATTACTTATTTAACGGCAGTACCTCTGATTTCGCTATATTGAGTTTTTATCCAGATACCAGGGAATATACATTTTATATCGTAAAAAGCAGGAACCATATTTAGTGGGTTAGACACATATAGTAACGCATCATCTGCATAAGCAGTGAATTTAACTTCAAATTGCTTATATTTGAATCCAGAGAAAGCCAATGACCTACAACTTTTCCCTAGGAAAGATTCCAAAGAAAGAATAAAATGAACAGGGGATGGAAGTCAGCCTTGTCTGGTGCCTCAGAAATGAGGGAAATGTGAGGTTTGTGTGCCATTAACATAAATTGAAGAGGAGGGCTGAGAAAATAGAAGATGAATATATCTAAGAACATGGGGACTAAAACCATGCCATTTTAAAGCACCACACATAATATATCAATTAACATGATCAAAGGCTTTTTCAGTGTCTAAAGTTTTGGCTGCATTAGGTGTTGCGGAATTAGTAGCCATATGGAATATATTAAGGAACGTTTGAGAGATATCTGAAATAAAACATCCTTTCACAAATCCTGATTGATGGATTTCTATTGAATCTGGAATAACCTGCCTAATGTGTTTCGCAAGGGCCTTTGCAAATATTTTGCAGTCCGTGTTAATATGAGAAATGGGCCTATAATTCCCACATTGGATAAGTCCTTACCCTTCTTGGGAAGCAGGCAGAGCATCGCTGTGAAAAGGTTTCTTATGTACATTCTAGAGTGACGAAATGGGAAATTAAAGAATTAGTTTTGGGAGTAGATGTGCAAAATGTGATTAAAATTTAACAGAAAAACCATCACGACCCGGAGCTTTATCTCTGGGAAGTTGAAGGACAGTATTTTTGAGCTCCACCTTAGTTATATCGGCATCCAAGACAGAGAGATCTAATGTGTTGACCGTCGGCTTGGGGATAGATTGAAAATCAGAGTCTAATTAGTCATCCGTGGGAGAAAACTCTACTGCTTATAGGTTAGTGTAATATTGTGTAAAACATTTAGAATTTTTATGTGTTTAGTGTGTCAATCCATCTTTGTATGTGATGACATGTATTTTACATTTTTGGTTTTTATTTTTCAAATTATTGGCCAACATTTTCCCAGCTTTATTACAGTCACCAAACATTTTTGCATTGATTTTGAGAACAGTACCACATGCATCAATACAAGATTGTTTGTTGTTTTGCAATTTAGCTTGGAATAATTTAGGCAAAGTGTCTGTTTTTTTGGCAAAAAATAATCGTGCTCCAACATTTTGATTTGTTTAAGAAATTGTGTAGACTCCTTAAGTGATTTATTTTTCTTCACTGCACCATAATCAATAATTAAACCCCTAGCAGCCGCATTATAGGCATCCCATGTGTAATTCATCTGCGAATCAACAGGAAGATTTACAGCAAAATAATTGGTAGTAAAATCAGCAAATGCATCAGTAAACTGTTTATCTTGCAATAATACGTTATTAAACCTCTGCGTATTAGGCCGGAATTGTTGTTAGGAATATCTAAGTCTAAAATAACAGGGGCGTGATCTGAAATCAGTATGGAGCCAATCTCAACATTTAAAATCTTTTGGCGAACATTTTGTGTGACAAACAAATAATCAGTTCTGGATTGTGAGGGATGTGCAGGAGAAAAATATTTAAATGTCAACACATCTGTGTGGACAGTTTGCCAGGCATCAATTAAACCTCTGGAAGGATTTTTGCATTTTATTAGGAATATATCTAACTAGAGAACGTCAGTCTAAAATGGGGTCCATTGGTTGGTTGCAATTTCCCTACTTAAATTACCTGAAGAACATTCAGATAATTGTAGAGAATTGATCCCAAAAATTGTAAACCCACACCAGTAGGGCGCTAAACATTACATAAAGAGAAAAAAGTGTCACTAATTTTGACATTCAATAGTAACCACCTCCAAGCAAGATCTTTGGTATCCTTAATATAGAGGAATGAGTAAGAGCTAATGGAAAGCCACAATTAGTAAGTGTAAAGAAAAAGGAGAGAATAGAATGAGAAAAATGATATAGAGATAGAAAGGGAACATAAAACAGTAGGGAGTGAAAAAAATAACTCCCCAGTGTATAGAAAAATAGAAAGATGGCAAAAAGCCGGAGTTCTTCAGTTATATCGTCCAAGAGAATGTGGAACGGAATGATACTAGTGTAAGAGCGATGAGGCAAGACAAGATGTCCAACCCGAAGGGGAGGCCATGAGGATAATAAGAAACACACATATGAAGTCAGGAACGGTGACTTGATGAAGAACTAATATAGGATAGAATATAAAATATCCAAATAAACAAGAAACACCAGACAGACCTGCCATGTGATGAAAATCTTGATACAGCATACACGAAAACATGAAGACTGAAGTAGGAAGACAGCAACAACTGTCACAGCACAATCCAACAGACCAAAGGACTGTAGAACCTGTACGAAACATAAAAAAAAAATACGAAAAACAAGAATAAGAGTTGCGCAAATCAAGGTTTTATTGAGTTCCATAACTTACCCTTTGTGTTCACGGATTAATTGTTTAAGGTCCTCAGGGTCTTAGAAGGTAGTCGTCCTGTCCTTGTAGGTGACCTTGATGAAACATGGATGAAGAAGCCCATACCATGCATTCATAGATCTCAGAACTAGTCTCAAGTCCAAAAACTCTTTTCACCTCGCTGCAGTGACCGTGGCCACATCCTGACTGAAGAAGACTTTGTGCCCCTACCAGAGCATCTGCTTACATTGTTTGGCCATCATAAGGACTTCCATAAGATCAGAATATTGTAAAAACAGGGCAATAATCATCCCTTTAGGTCTGTTAGAAGATGCATAAGGAGAAGGACCAATCCTTTAAGCTCTCTGGTTGTTCAACTCCGCAGAATATTTAAACCCCAGAATTGTGGGGATGTGCAACTTGAGAAATGTAATCATATCCTGATCTTCTGATCCCTCAGGGATACTGTAAATGCGTAGATTATTACGACGATTACAATTCTACAAATCCTCAGCCAGTCCTTTAAGCTGTGTAACCTCCTTAGTTAAATAGGAACTGTGGCGGTGACATCTTGAGCGGCACTAACCCGTTGTTCCACCTCAGTAAGTATTGAATCCAGAATGGACCACTTATCCTTGTCCATTGTAAAGTCTCATTTGTCTCCACCATGAAAGGTTTCATATTATTTAACTCATCCATATTATCCCCTAGAGTTAAGGGTAATTGGGATTTTGTAGGTCAAGACGGATGTTTCTTTACTCTTTTATTTGCACTGTCTCCAGACTCCTTGCTAGTGCCTGAATATAGGAGGCCATAGATTTGGAGGAGTGCGCGGTGTCCCTATTGAAATTCAGTGATGTAAATTCGCCCAGTGAGGATTAATGGATCAGGTAACAAAATGCGACCAGCACTGGAAGTGTCCGAAAATAATGACAAGACAGTCAAAGATTTGTGGTGGGTAGGAGGATGCAGATATCTCTCAAAGGAAAAAAAGGTGAAAAGAAAATAGTAGCTGTATATGCCATTTAGCAGAGAAAAAAGGAGGTTTTATAAGCAGAAAAATGCCATTGTAATTATGGAGGCAGGCTGAGGACCATTCTATATTCCGGAGACGACAAGAGCAGCAGGCAAAGCTCACAAAAAAAGATCTATTTCTAAACCTAAAAGCTTACCAAGCTGCTCCCTCTCATTTGTGACGAAATGCAAATGTGAGCCAAAAATGCCTGACTATGCAGAAAAGATTCCTCGGCTCCCGTGGAGGAAAGTTAGCTGGTGGCCAACTTGTTTGTTGCTGGCGCGTGCTCCCAGACAACATATTTTTAAATTCGAACTGCTTACAGATTGCGATGGTCTATGTTCGATATGACCCTATGAACAGCGCCTTGGCATTTTGGACCACTGTGGTTGTACAGTTGCCCAGTGCTCACAATGATGTCAAGGAACAGGTGCATTTATGCTCATACAAATTCCTTCTTGCATGTATAGATCCAATGTGGACAAACTAGTTTTGTTACTTGAAGTCAATTGAAAAAATGTGTTACAGTGGGTTTTGCAAATGAGGTACAAATCACCAAAGCATTAGTCCAGACATGAACCTGCTCCTCCAATGGAAACCACGTATACACTTTGGAGACTGCACAGGCCTGAGTGCTGCCTATGTCTAATCTATGAACATATCATGCAAGTGCCAATCTCTCCGCTAACACACAAGAGGGTACAGTGTACATCTCTCACCGAAGCAGCAATCATTTTCTTAAAAGGCGACCTGCATCCATTATGCTTGGAAGAGAACCAAACTTTATCAATGTTCTGCGATTGAAACCTCCAAACAATGGACAGAAAACTTTCTTCAGACCAAGCACCCGCCCAGTAAAACCATGTCCATTTAGAACTGCGCAGAAACAACAACCATCTAAAACACAGAAAGAAGACCAACAAGCTTTTTGTACAATCATTTTAGATGCAGTAAACTCGGCTAAATACTCACGGTCATAAATAGTGCCAGAACACCATAATAACTGTGAATGTAACAAAAGGCATATATGAAGAGTATCACATGTAGTGTTTATATAGTCACTTCTGGAAATGTGCTGTTTAACACTGTAAATAGCAGTTGTTACTATCACCTTTTTTCATGACAGGGTGAGTTGCCTTGCCAGAATTCAAACTTCTGGCATGCGAGCTGCATATACCTCTTGTCTTACAAAGCTAATAAACTAACCTCACACTGGAAGAGGAAGTCTCAGCCCTGCAGGGCACATAAAAAGAGCCGGAAACCCTAATGTTTTCTTGCAAACTTGTGTTTTTTTCTGATATGTAAGCTATGTACTCCTGTACTGCATGGTATCATTTCATGTTGATATATGTCTACTGTGGCAATGTCTATCAGGTTCCCTATTCCCTCTTCAGGTGGAGTTCTTTCATATCAGATAGATTTGTGCTAATCTTATAAATGGTGTCATTTGTTACAAAACCCCTAGGGCAGAGCTTGAAGCAACACTGAGCTCCATGTGGGCATGTGTAGACTGGCTGTTTCATGTATCAGGCAAACTCTTGCTTTTTTTTGTAAGGTCCGCTTCCGGTCTTCCCCTTCACTTATGCCTGGCTTCCAGTGTCTGCTACAGTAGGAAATGGCTGCACTTTTAAGTTCTTACTGCTGCAACAGTGCTTAACTGAACTGCCCAGTGGTCTTGCAAACACCACAATGCAAGTCTTTGCCTCCTTGAGAATCCCTTTTTGAGCCCCGTTCAATGACATGGATGCCTGACTTCCCTGGTTTTGCATCATTGGGGTTCAGGTGCTTTTTCACTGTGTACATAGATCGCCTGCAGCAGTTCAGCAGTGCATGGCCACTTTAAAATGATGTGAAACAAACCGGCACTATTCACAAAGGTAAACGTACATGTGGTATTCATCATAAATGTAGATTTACACCTGTGACTGTATGCAAATCTCTGCCTACTTTCAATTCAGGTGGAGTTTTATGACCAACACTGGGAGTACTTATCTCCACTCCCTTCAATGAGGGGGGACAAGTATGACTGAAATTACACTTGTAAAGTTACTACTAGTTACTTTATATACATATTTTAGGTGTACATCAATAAGCATAGTTCTATGTTGCTTAGGTGGAGATCTCTACAAATGCTTCTTAGAGCTAGGAATGGAAGAGAATAAGAAAATAGTCATCACCAGAGGAAAATCACACACACGCCTATCAAATATTAACACTGATGGCACATAAATGCACCCACGTCCCGGGCTGTATCCTCTTCCCCTTGCACTGCATGATGTTGTGGACAACAGAAACTAGAAACAGCCTTTAGGATGAATATCAAATCATCCCAATCAAATGAAAGCGGGACTTCACTGTGAAGAAGACAGAACTCATAGTTAACTTTGCTGTGGATCACTACAGGGTGCAACATTGTCTGCCTCCACACACCCTCTATAGAGACGGTGGCTAATCCATTGGGGTTGAGGTGGACTCTGTGATGTTCTCGAAAACAATTGGAAGGATGAGAGGAGGTGGGTGAAGAAAACATTTTCCAAATTAGAGGTGGCAAAGGCTCTGCTTGGTGGTGAACCTATTTTCTAATGCAGTTCCAACCCACTTGATGAACATAAATTCCCCACCATACACTCTAATCAAATATATGGTATGGCTTTTCCGGGATTCCCTAACATCAGTCAGGGCAAAAACAAAATACTTCAATCTTTCAACTAGATAAGTACTCTCCACTCATCATTGTGCCCTCAAACAGCACACATCTCCCCTTCACATATAGGCACACATCCCTCACGACACACACAATGCCTGACCTCCTTTAGAGTAAAAACTGTGTATACTAATCTTGCCACCTTCTAACTTTGCTTTCTGCAGTCCCTGTGTCTGGTGCATTACAGGTACCAGGTGGAGCTGCATCAGTCCTGTCTGTGACAGTGCCAAGCCCAGGACCAGCATCTCAATGTACCTTTACCACTCAGCAAAGTAAGTGTCACTGCTAATAATGTCACAACCTTACTCTTGAGAGGTGAACATTTATGATTGTCATAGCACAATACTGCCATAAATGTAATGCGACTGCATACACTTAGACAATGTATTCATCACCTTGTTATATTGTAAGTGATTGTGGTTCAGGTATATTCATCCATGTCATGTCTTTTCTTCTTTGCAGGTCCTATGTTGTGAGCCTCTCAACCACCTCTACTGCTTTTGTAGTGCCAGCATCTGCTTATGGCTTGCCTCAGACACCAGACAGGCGGCAGAGCCTAAAAAGACATCGTCCATGTCAACTGAGCGTCTATGCATGTCTCACTCATTCTAGGTTTAAGGATAGTGATGATGTCATTCTAAAACACGTAGCAGCTACTTATTATAAACTCATATTCAGCTTGGCTCTACAAAAGGCATAAGAGGTGAAGTTACAGGTCCAATATCTGTTTCCTTATGTCACAAAATATACCCTTCATTTTTGCTTCATCATTGGTAAGTATGTCCATGTCTCCTATCAGTCACTCAATTTACCCTTCTCCCCAATGCAGCCAATTATAGATTGACATGTCCTTATTCACAGTATCTAACAATCACCCACTCACATCAATGTCTGTCTCTAGCTGACTAAGGACATAACTATGTTGATGCTCAATCACTGCCTAAAATTAATATGTTCCCATACCTTCAAACCATTTGTCTTTTGATATTTCAATTCTCTGGATGTCTCTCTCCCCGCAGTTGAAGTGACAGAATGTCATCTGGTGTCCATACCTCTGCCCACCCATTGGACCATACATGGGGACAGTCTGCAGGCATGAATTCATCCCTTTACCTTTGGTCAACCAGGTAAGCCTGTGACCCTTATACATATATTACTATAAATCGATTTACATCTAATTGACCCCTTTTCTGATATGTAACAAATGTCTACCCATTTATCATTTTGTCCATGGGAAAGGAATAAAAACTGTCCTGTTTTAACATTTATTGGCATCAACACACATTTTTGCACATGTCAATTATATTCAGTCACTCTATCAGACTTCAAAAAATGTTCATTACTCTTTATTGCAGCTGCTACATCAATGGACATATGCCCATAACCATCTTAAAAGACTGGCAGTGAGCAGCTGCTGACATCAAAGTGTCATCCACTCGGCAACAATGTATACCACTGCTAGGTAAGACAACCTATCTCATGTTCATGGGCATATACAAAGCATCAGATGCCAATATATGCCAGTGTTATGTCCCAGCTATCTACAATGAAGTATAATTTGTCCCTTAAGTTACAATACAGCCTTCATTTATTGCCGCTTCACCCTCTCATACTGTCATTTCACTTTCCATGCAGCTCCTGGGAACAAACAGCTGGGCAATGATGCCATTCCATCCACGAGAGGAGGATGGTGTACTATCCAGGGAGTAAACCCACTGCTCCAAATAGATCCATTTGTGCAGCTTCCAATACTGCAGAGGAAGAGGAGATCATAGGCCCCACACAGGACAATATCTCAAAGATGTTTCATAGAGCATCTTACCAGTTTAAAAGTCCCCCAGTGCCATCAAAAAAGTAATGGATTAGAGCACTATGACTGCCCCAGTTCTATTCTTCCATGCAGGGTCAACTTTGGTCATCTGCCAAGGTGAGGCACACTTCTCTCCCCTGATGACCCGCTCACCCCAACCTCCTTGGACATGAACAAAAACCACTACCCACATGAAGAATTCACCAACTGGTCACTTACCCCTTGTTGCAAAGTCATCTTGTGCCCTAGTCACCCCTATTGTTTTTTGCTGACTGGTACTGGTGATAACTGGCTCTGTCTGTCCCTGGGCTATGCCCAACCAGGCCTAGAGCCAGTGCTATGCTGCAAACACCTACGTACACTAGGGTACACTACGGGTTAGGGTACCCCTATGATTGGCACGACCTCCCCTATAACACCTTAGTACATATAAAAGCATGGAGATTAAAACTACCTTTAAGTCCCCAGTATATAATAGGATGTGGCAGTTTAGCGGGCAGCAGCCCTTTCTGCACTTGCATGTGTGCACTGATTGAGCCTGAGATCAGTTTAAAAGCAGCCCTGTGTTGCAGGACTACTTTTTAAATGTAAACTGTGCTCAAACTGTTTGGGGCACTTATTAATAAACTACAATATTTTGGCATATTGGGTACCCCCATTGTCTCCCCTAGGTGTCCCAGGGGTGGGCGTTAGGTATTTATAAGGAGGGCCCTTATAAAATAGGTTTTATATGTGCTGGGGATAGGAAAATTACACACTTCGCTTCCCTCATTGTAGTAAAGTGCTTCCCAAAATTGACTTTTGTGCTAGGAGCACTGTGGAGTGGGGATCTGCAATATTTTTACATATTCAGAACCCCTAAAGTCTCCCCAGGGGTGGAGGGTCCTGCAGATATAGGCAGTGTCCTTTATAAGCCCTGGTATTGGAAAAATTACCCAGTTCAGCCCCAACTACATAGGTTAACAAGGTGTTCAGTTATTAATTAATAACTAATGCTAGGCTTGGCAAACAAAATATAATTCAAGGATTTAGGAGAATGGTATTGATAAATCCAACAACATGCTGTTGTCGAATTTGTCTAAGCCTGGGCCGTAAACTCTGCTCCGCTCAGGGAGTTTATGGAGTGTTCTGCACTCCACATTACGCAGAGCCTGCAGTGTTTTTTCCTCGCTCACATTCGCCAACGTCAAGTTGGCGAGCGCGAGCAAAGAAAATCCACATCCCGGCAAGATTTTTCCTCGTTCGCGATCATCAACGTCAAGTTGGCGAACGCGTGGTGGAAAATCAACCTCAAAGTGGGCGGTTAGATTTCCCATTGCGAGTGGTCGCGTATGCTTGCGACCTCTCATAATGAAAAATCATCCGTTCTAATTGAGAAAGCTGCGGTTTGAGTAAAAAATCTACTCGAGTGGCAGAAAGGAAGCAGCTCATGCATACGCTGTGCATGGTGCCGTTCACGATGATTGCACAGTGCGGACAAACAGACTGCGCTGAAAATCACCACGAACGGCATTGATCTAACACACTCCACCACTTTTTTTGCACTTCATGGAGTTACTCCACAAACTCCGCCCAGGCTTAAATTTATCCTAAAATACACAGAAAAGAAGTTATAAGACTTTCTTTTCTGTAAGCCAAAATTTAGCCTTCTAGTGGTCTTCTCCGATTGGCCAGAGTTAAGGGGATTAGCCAGGCTGCTTTGATGAAGTGATAAGTGGCACTTGGTGTGAGAAGCCATCCTGGGAAGACAGGGTTCTGCTGCACAACAATTCCAGAGCAAGGGAGAGGGGTCATAAACCATGATCTTCAAAGGAAGGAGGAGACAGGCAGAAGAAGCCAGGTCCAGTTACACCCATACCCTATGAACTCAGCCAGATGGCAGGCTTCAGAAAGTAATGTGCAGGTGCCAGGGGGAGGGACACTATGGAGATGAGCCATCCTGAAGGTTGGTTTAGCTGGCTCCTGCCTCTCTGCCGAGACTTCAGCCATATTGAATTTTGGAGAAATCGTGCTTTCTGGGAGACCATTGAGCCATGAAATGGTCATGCTCTGGGGTGTTGCCCTGCACCTCATTGGACAGGAGGGACCTCCTGCTTGACCCACGAGAACACTGAATGAGTACCTGAGAGGGACAGAGCCTCTTAGATTGGCTGCTTGAAGCAAGAGGAAGAAGAAGGGTCTATGCTGAGAAGTTTGATTTGCACCAACCAGGCCCTGCACTCTGACTGACTGCACCTGCTACACAATCTGAAACTACAGCCCAGTGGACCTAACTTGCTTCGAAAGGACTAAAATGTGGACTACATGCAAGCTACAGGTTAACAGAGCTCACCTGGACCATCATCACCAAGAATCCCCAGCCTGGAGCGCTTCCAGTGGATTTGTAAGGGTTTTGTCCAAGTGGAATGTGGGAACTGAAGTCCCAAACTTCAAAGGACCATCTTGGAGCTTCCAGGCCCTTGGAGTACATTTTGGACCCTCTGGGAACCCCAAAGGACCTTCAGGAAGAAGTTCCAGAAGTTTTAAGTAGGTTGGAGCAACCTTGGAACAAAGCTACATAAGTATACCTACTCGACCTGGCCAGCCAAACCGTTGATCTCAACCACGAGCCGGCCTGCCCTCCAGGTTCGTCCTGCAAAAAAGCTCCATAGGTCCGACTTTCAGATTTTGACCGTTAGCTGGTTGAAACCCAAGTTGGTGAACCCTCGCCAAATTTGGCGTGGTGAAGAGCATCTAGGGAACCAATGAGAAAAAGATGTTTCCAAGTCCGAAGGTAGAAGTTTTGACCACGACCAACCGTGAGAGTCAAGCCGCCCACCTTCAACCCCAAGCCATCCCGCTGGAAAGCTCTGGAGGTCTGATTTCCATAGGTTTGACCGGGAGCTGATTGCAAGGCAATCCGGCAAACCCTCACCGAATCCGGACTGGTGGAGAACTTCGAGAGACCCTGGGAGAAAAAGCTCCAGATAAGTTTCTAAGTCAGAAGGTAAAAACTTTGACCGAAGCATACCCTTCGAGGTAACCGCACAGGGCTCCATCGTGGTCGGCCTGAAATTTTGTCTTTGTCCCGGTCTAGCGCGGCCAGATGTCCCAATAGGAGCTATAGGTTTCTATGTGCGATATAGTGCTAAATCTTCAACATTTTATATCTCCGGTTCCCTACATTGGATTTTTTTGTTTTGGTGTCATTTTAAAGATACATATGTTTCCTATTTTTATAATTTGGTGTTGAATTTTTATTGTGTGTTGTGTCTTAATTTTCACAGAATGTGTGTGTTTAAATGCTTTACATACCAGTCTCTGAATGTTAAGCCTTTCTGCTCGCAGCCAAGCTACCAAGGGTTGAGCATGGGAATAATTATCTGAGACCTATTGTGAGCCCTAGCCTGTGTTAGTGGCCTTATTGCCAGTGGTAGATGTGTATTTACCACTACTAATAATTCACTTTCCAACACCCTTCATTACACAACACCTACGCTTTTGTGTCCTGTCAGTCCACAACACACTATGCATGGCAAAACGTATTTTTCAACAATTTTTAATTAACACCAGTTGCATCAATATTCCACCTGTATCTCATCACATGCGCCTTGGCCTCAAAATAGATTCATGTGAGTAATATCATGTTTTGATCATGTGCCATTCATTCTTAGGTCACCAGATGCACATCAATCTACAGACATTCTGACCCAATCTCAAAAGAGTCACAACACATTCAAGCAAGTTTAATACATAAAAATGTATCTTTAAAAAACAAGAAATTGGAAATGAGTGGGTTAGGTTCTGAAAGTGGTTTGTAGCATTATGAAGTAAACTGTCCTTGTGGAGGGGGAGTAACCAAAATAAACACTGAGTATTGGGAGGAAGAGTCAACTCGGAGGACGTGGGTAATGCCAAAAGCCCATCAGGAAGCTCATAGAAAATGTTTACATACACAGGCATATGGAGAAAATAAAGCAAAGCAAGGAAAAAGTCAAAGCAAAATTCTCACAAAATGTTCAAACGTCCCAAAATGATATCCAAAATCAAACAAAAAGTCTAAATAGTCCAAAATAAATCAAAAACCAATCCCCCAAACCAGACAATATTATCTCACTGTTTTCATGGGTGGAAGGCAAAAGGTCCTGGCCATCCTCTCAATATGACACTTGTACCACACTGAGCTCCTCCTCCAGGACAAGCACTGTGAGGTGAGGGGCAGAAGATGCCCACTGAAAAGTACCATATTGGAGTAATTTGGGGGTAAGCAGGCAGAGGTACAGTGAGGGTCACAATGAGAACGGGAATAAAGCAAGAGGGTTGGACATGAACAAAAATGGCTGACGTCCCGTAGGACAGGAGGCAGAAGAACTCCCAGTGCTGGTCAGCCTGCACATCTAAATGGTTCTTGGTTACCTCCACCATCTCAGCAAAGCACCTTGAGTATGTCCGTTGGCCTGGAAATCAGCCAGGATGATGTCCTGAGGAGTTGGAAGTGGGGTCACAAAAGAGGGCTCATGGGTGTCGGGGCAAACCTCACCCTCAGCTGCTCATTTTTGGGGTGGGCACTCTTAGAAGGAGGAGGAGGTGACAGGAGTGCAATAGTAGGCCCTGGTGTTTTGACAGCCTGGGTGAGGGGATGGATTTAGGCCTCCATGATAGAGTAAATTATAATTAGGACCACTTTTGATCATGGTTATTGTTTTAGAAAATAAATATCATCAGATTCCTCTTACCAAGTAGTGTCTTCAACTGTGGGCACACTATCCCTTGTGGTCTCTCTCCATGCACCTCAGTGGTGGTTCCTTCTTCTAGTGCCCATTGAGCAACTGAGGCTCTAGAGTTAATTTCAGTTGTGGTCCACATGTTCTACTCTTTCTTCTTGGCTGATTGTTGAAAAGGCATAGTGAGAGAAAAAAAGCATGGTCTTCATATCTAAAGGGTTTGACTGTTTACATTCCTGAAATGCACTAAACAATACAATGTGGTAAAATGGTATGTTTAATTTTAGTAAGAATTGAAATGTGTGCAGAAACAATATTATATTACCATCCATCAGGTTAATCTGCATGAGTTAGTGGTATTATATCTTAAGAGCTTTGTCATACAATAAACTTTAAATGTAAAGCGTGAAGTTGAATGATCTTAGAAATGCCACATTATAACACGAGAAGATTGGCATTGAACATGGAACATTATAGGGATAACTCTAAAACAAATCTCCAAATAATTTTGGTCAGGTAATATTTTGGATTTTACAAATGTTCACAAATGTGTCCATTGAATCAGTTAAATCAGTATATTTTTGTCTTTGCTGTAAAATGTTTCCCAAGTGCAATCACATCGTTTGGAATAGGAGGAACATATTGAAATATTTATGTCTTATGATAAACCAAGATGTGTCTATGGACTCTTATTGCAGAAACGAATAACTCTTCGAACCGTTCTTTGAACACTAACCGGGTAAAGCAAGACATATTTCCCCATTACCCTACATTGTCTGACTCACTGCATAGATACACCAGCTGCCAATGATCTCTACTCCCTAACTGAAACAAACACAATATCTAAATCCCATAACCTGCCTGGGCCCAGCTGTCACTACAATTAAAGTTCCTTTGTTGATAAAAGAGGCTATTGAAGTATATAAATTCAAGAAATCATTTTAAAAGATGTATGTAAAGGTGGTTATGATCAAGAGAGCTCTAGTAAAAGTTGTGTCCCTACGGAACAGACCACACCCCTCTAAATGTTGGTTGTATATTAGTGATTTAAGAGAGAGGAGACCGTGATAAACTGTGCCTTAATTTGGACAGTAAATAATTTAATTGAGGAAAGAATGTAAAAATTGGAAACAAGCATAACTGGTACACTATTTAGGATGCGTTGATAAGTTCATGTAGTTGAAAACTATTCCATGAATCAGTGTGTCTACACTCAGAGGAATAGCTTATTACTTTTTGATGAGTTTCCTCTGTAACTTTGCCAAAGCAGAAATCTTGAGTGTTTATGGATTTAGGAATTTACAGTTTATTATTAAGTAATATGGATCACATATCAAATTTACCTCAAATACATGTTCTATACAATTGGATTTTGAATGCATGTTGTAAATATGAATATCTGGAAATGGTGGATATGCGTTGATCAGAAACATTGATTGATGAGAGAAAATGGATATAATTCTAATATGTCTGCATCTCAAAATGGTTGCTTCTGGGATTAAACAATGGGCATATCTGGCGTCTTTGTTCTTATTATTTCTTATTTACATAGATTACTTTTCCTTGATGTGGCACGAAGGGGGGGCAGGGGAGGGATGTGTCCTTCAATACCCCTGACCCCTGTCTTTCACTAGTCTGCATCGAAGCAATAGAAACTGCTAATAATGTGGAAAATCAATATTCAATTGAAGGCTGATAAAGAATGGTGTTGTTTCCTATGCAGCAAGACCTCGTGAGCACTATTGGAGAAAGCGCAGCTTTGGGAGTTGCAGGCATTGTTATTTGGGGTGACATGAACCTGGCTTTATCGAAGGTGAGTAATTTGCCAGGTATTATCAGCTGCTGTCTTTTTAATTGACTGAACAAAGGTGGTAGTGTTTTTTCCCCAAACAAGGATACCAATAACATGTAATACGAGAATTGGAACTCTATTCCACAGGTAACAAATAAATATATAAGCATACTACTATTTCTAGCTCCTCGATGCAGCCAGGTACATTCAGTTCATTTGTTCACAGCATGCCACAGTGCAAAGTCAATGCTAAGTTGTGTCCGCAGTCACTTAACACTACAATCAAAATGTAGTTGCTTATGAGAAGCGTGATGAAAATCATTGAAGGAGACAGAAAACATGTTTGATGTATGAATTTTCAACATATTTTTAAAGACATACAATTTCTGCCGCAATATATTCTCCGCATGAGGCAATATATTTTTGCAAATTCTAATATGCACAGATTTGAATTTATTCCATGGTTCTTTTAACCCAAGTGCCATCCTTGTTTCGAACAAACATCTTCTTAGTTGGGTTTGTGGCACTCATAATGGCTTGATAGCCATTGTTGTAATATGCCAACATCTTGATTTACAAATGTTGGTGTTAACAGAAAATACTCTTATTAGTGGGAAAAGTGGGAAACCACAAGCTCTCTCTAGACTTGAGAGTTCCATTGGTGGATGCTCCTCCAGATAACAACTAAAAGATTTGATGCTATCGCCTTACTCCATATTAGTCCCTTAGTCTTATATTTGTAACATAGAGGTCTACATTTTCTTTCTCAGTTTGTGAGCTCTGCTACAGGCCGAGCCAAGACACCATGAAATCTAAATCACAGTAATGATGGGGGATTTACCCACATAAATATAGATTGGGCAGCTAATGCTAACTTGTGTTGACTTATAAAAGGACCTGCAGATATCACAACTCAATTGTGACTCAATATGGAACCTTTCACAATCAAAATTGCTGGGTCGTATTTTGAGTTCAATTAACATAACGCCTTCTACCGGAGGGACACTATTACATTTTCTGTTTCAGTTTTGGGGTGTGGTTCACATTAACTTTTTAGGGAAAATTGTTAATTGGGTTGATAGTTCTCGGGTGGCTTCAGGTGGGTATTCCATGCTAGCCACAAACTTTCCACATTTGATTAGTCTAATGATAATGACCAACAGAACCCAGAGCAGGATGCGCTGATGAAAAACCAAGAGATTAAATTATCAGTTTCATTAAGGCACTGATGACTAAAACATATTTGCAACTGGGGCAGTGGCATGTTGATATTAGAACTGATTCAGAAAGAGGACAGCTGTTCATGACTGTGCTACATGTCCATTTGTTATGTGAACGCAGGACTGTGGTTCATCCTCCAATCTTTTTAATCTCATTGGGTACTGTTATGAGACAGATAAGGATCAGTGAATACTAGAACCTCATTCTGAAATGCATTGTAAACAAAACAAAGCTGATTCCAAATATTTGACATCTCTCTAATACTTACAGGACAGCTGCACGAAGGTGAAGCACTTTGTTACTTCAGAGTTGGGTTTCTATCTCACCAATGTGACCAAAGCTGCAGAAGTGTGCAGCCAACATCTTTGCCAGAACAATGGGCGGTGCTTGCGCAAAACCTGGAATTCCCTCGACTACCTCCACCTCAACCCCAAAAACTACAAAATACAACTTTCTGAAAATCTAGAGATGTCAGTCACTGGAGAAGCATCTGTTGAAGACTTGAAACTGATGACGAACAAATTTCATTGCCACTGCTACCAGGGGTACGAAGGGAGCGACTGCTCAAGCTTCAGACCTCCAAGTGATCCGCCTCAAAACGCTGCTGTCTCCTTGGAGCCCAGATCACTATGGAAAACAGCATGCATTCTAATTCTTGTCTCACTAATCTGAACCAAATGCACTGTGAGAATAGGGAGTGATCCAAAGGTGCAAAGAGATGAAATGTTTATGACAAGCCAACTTTTCATTTTGATATTCAGTTAGATACATCCAATGTACAAAGGGCATGTACTCGCCCATAATATACTGTTAAAAGAACACTCTGCAACAATATGCTGAAGGTGAAGTGAAGGGTAATCAACAGCTGTTATTGACCAACATTATCTGTGTAACATATGGGAAAATGCACCCTAAACTGTATATTACGGGAATGCTCCTTGTCACAAAGGAGTTCGAAAGACAGAGTGCCTTTATAAGAACATGGAACTACAAAACGACTGTTTATATTCTTATACCCAGTGAGGGGTTATGGTATGCCATATCATTTATGAGTCCCTGTTATCCTAGAGTTCTCTTTTGCCACCTAATTGCAGTGCATGGTCCCCGCTGTTCCTGACTTCTCCTCTGCCTTGTCTTCCTCTCTGTTGCTGGCCACACTACGTGCCCCTGCTGGCCCCGTCTTCTCCTCTGTTGCAGGCCAACAATATGTGGCCTCTTTCCTCTGTGACCCTTCCTTTTAGCCAAGGGTGTCTTCTTCCCACACCTGAGGTCACAAAGATGGGAGCAGGGGCAACAACACAAAAGCCACTACTTGCTTATAATTAAGTTACTAAAAGCAACTAGGGATGTGCCTTTCTTACTACAGGTCCGTCTGATGTCAGAATGCCCCTGTAATAAGAAAATAGCTTATAAGTCAAATTTATGGAGATTAAGTACTCTCAAAGAATATAAAACTATTAGCACCTGTGCCCGTAATCTCACACACTTGAGGGAAACATACCCACTGCCAACATCTGTTTTAGGACCTTACCTCTAAGCCAAGAATGAAGACAAACAACAATCAGTGGTGAGTGGCTGAGCTAATGGCAGCTTTCTAGACAAAGAGCCAATGGCTGTCACTACTGAAGAGCATGATGTGGGATATAAACACACGTTCCCGGTTGGCCTGCTAAGTGCCTCACATGTGAATGATATAACTCGCTCATTCACTTACTTGCTCACACGCTGGCTAACTGTCATTCTTACTCACCCACTTACTTCAGTCCAATCTCTGTGACGTCTGTATTTACATGGTTCTCAAGTCCAATGGACTTGAGGACCCCACCCCCCAGAAATACTAGCCAGCCCACCATCTCCAACTGGACACCGATCATGGCCGAAGACACCGCCTCGACCATGAAAAGCATCCACTCGGGGGCCCCCACGACCATTACCCCCCTCACATCTACCACAGAGCCTCGGCCACCATCGCACCCAAACTACAACGCACCATCAACACCACCTTCAAAACAGGCACCTTCCCAGATGACTGGAAGCGCGCAGATGTCAGACCCCTACTACAGAAGCCCACAGCTGATCCCACCGACCTCAAGAACAATCGGCCCATATCGCTCCTCCCTTTTGGAGCCAAAGTTGCAGAGAAAACAGTCAATAGGAAACTGAAATGATTCATTGAAGAGAACGCCGTCCTCGACCCATCCTAATCCGGATACCTAAGCAACCACAGCACAGAGACTGCCCTACTCACCGCCACAGACGACATCCACACCCTCCTGGACCAAGGCCACTCTGCAGCCCTCATCCTACTCGACCTATCAGCAGCCTTCAACACCATCTCCCTCCGCACACTAGTTGCCAGACTACACAACGCAGGCATACAAGGAACAGCCCTGTACTGAATCCGATCATTCCTCACCGGAAGAAGCCAAAGGATCAGATTCCCACCCTTCCTCTCCGACCTCACGGAAATCACCTGCGGAGTCCCACAGAGTCATCACTGAGTCCCACCCTCTTCAACATCTACATGGCCCCCCTCGCAGCCATCGTCTGACAAAACGGCCTCAACATTGTATCCTATGCCGACGACACCCAGCTCATCCTCTCCCTCACCAAAGACCCCACCACTGCCATATTCAACTTCCTGAAAGGAATGCAAGATGTCGCAGTCTGGATGACCAACAGCTGCCTGAAGCTCAACGCCGAGAAGACAGAAGTCCTCGTCCTCGGTACCACCCCTTCTGCATGGGACAGCACCTGGTGGCCGACTGCCCTTAGATTCCCACCTACCCCCTTAGACCACGGCAAGAACCTCGCCATCATACTCGACTCATCACTCACCATGAACCGACAGGTCAACGCCGTCACCTCCAGCTGCTTCAGAACACTCCGCATCCTCCGCAAGACCTTCAAGTGGATCCCCCCTGAGTTAAGGAAGACAGTCTTCCACGCACTCATCACCAGCAGATTGGACTATGGAAACGCACTCTATACCGGCATCAACAAGTCCCTACTCTGCAAACTCCAGACAATACAGAACACCGCCGCCAGACTCCTCTTCGGCATCCCTGACAGGAACACATCAGCCAACACCTACGAAGTCTCCACTAGCTCCCTGTGGAGAAAAGAGTCACTTTCAAAGTCCTCACTAACGCCTACAAATGCCTACACAACAACAGACCCAAATACCTCAACGACAGAATCAACTTCCACGTAACCAAAAGAAACCTCTGATCTTCCAACCTCGCACTGGCTGAAACCCCACGCATCCACAGAGCCAGAGCAGGCGGATGATCCTTCTCTCACATTGCAGCCAAGACCTGGAATGAGCTACCGGCAGACATCAGACGTGCCCCCTCCCTGAACACCTTCAGGAAGACCTGGCTCTTCGGCTAAACAGATCTGCGGACCCCCCCCCCCTTGCCTTGAGACCCTCACGGGTGAGTAGCGCGCTTACAATTCCCTGATTGACTGAATGACTATTGAACAGTGTATGTCCGCCAGTGGGAATGGTGGGGTCTCACTCTCTTAGTTGATGGTTCTTACCTTCCATGATAGGGATGAGTGACGGGTACTGGTCGATAACACTGGAGTGGGCAGAATGACACCCATTAGTGAGTTGTCCTCTGGAGAAGAAAAGCAGCCACTCTCCCAGTCAGACATTTTCATCTGCAACTGCTCCGCTGTCTTTCCACAGTGACCTTTTGGTATCCCTGGTTCTCAGAGATGTCTGTTGAACACACACATGTCTTTCTGCGGTACCCATTTGTATGCATAAACATCTCTCACTTGTATTTATTATTTATCTGTTCTTTATTAAACACATAAGAAAACAATGCTGCTCTACCTTCCTCTTTTATACTTTTGATTTTTTTCACCTGTCTTTGAAATATTTTTGTCATTGATACCGCAAATGCCAGGAGCCAGATTTAGAGTTGGATGGAAGATTAACATTGCCCAAAAAGCAGTTGATGTTCTGTCCACCCTATTTGGAGCACATAGACATCAATGCACTTTACATAGGAAAGAGGGTATATCCTCCTCTGGTTATGTGTCGAAATATTGAAAGCAAAAATGTTGTGGTACCAGAATATTTTGTGTCAAGAATATTGAGGACAAAAATATTCAGCAGTTAACTGCATGTAGCTAAGTATAGATTTATCATTGTTAACTCCACATATATGTAGATAGCTAGAAAGATAGACAGATAAGGTACAGATATGTAAAGTTAAGTAAAGTAAAGCTCTACTTACCTTTATAAACTTGTCATCTCAACATTTTGTCCTCAATATTTTTGACACAATATTCTAGTACCACAACATTTTGCAGTCGATATTTAGGAGAAATACCCAGTCAATTTTAGGTGAATGTCCTACGTTCTGTAAGCTCTAATTCCCCCTTATAGTGTTTAAACCCAGTTACCAACAGCATAAGAAAATACAAGTGAAATTGTGATCTCTTTGTATTTACCTCAAACAAACCAGTTGAGTTCTTATCTTGTGCTATTGTGTGATGTAAATGCAAAACAATTGATGGACAGAATGCAGAACACATACATTCACCCCAGTACAGAGATCTGGGCCTAAATCCATCTTTTTTTTGCTCCTCACGCCATTGCAGTTTGAACAGAGCCATATGCAAATCAGTCTTGATCCTGTGCCCAATGAGAACAGTCCAGCCCCAACTGCCAGGTCAGGTCCTCTCTGGACTGGAAACAAGCATCCTAGGTCCGGTTTCGGGTTTTCATCCCTCATCAGCCAGGATAGCTTGAATCCAGGGGTACCGTGAGCCCGGGGCCCATGTCTGGGCAATCCCGTCCCACTTATGGGGAGAAAACAAAAGACACACAATTGATGGAAGGAATGCAGAACAAATCAAAACATTTACCCCCAGTCAAGAGATCTGGGTTAACTCCTTGATTTTTTTGCTCACCATTCCACCCCAGTTTAGACCTGGCCATATGCAAATCAGTCTTGATCCTGTGCCTAATGGGAACAGTCCAGTCCGAACTGCCAATCACAGGAGATTAAGTGATTTGCCCAGAACTAACGCCGGGACTCGAACCTGGTTTCACAGATGCAAAGTTGTCAGCTGTGGCTGTTAAGCCACATCCATATTTCTCAATTTATGTGTGAAAGCTATACACAAGTGGGATTATTGTGAATGAGCAAATATAGGGACCATGTGCTCTATTGAATTAGCTTTGTGAAGTAAAAAAACATCAGCAAAAAATACTGGAAGGTTCACCCGGAATCTTGCTTGGAAACCAATGATGCTGCAACAATATTCAGAGCGGGGATGTTGACATCAATGTTACATCACTGAAGTAATAGGGATTGTGAAAAATCCTAGCTTCAATTAAAGAGTAGTAAGTATATTCAGTAGGAGCGTGGTATGGGTGTAGCATGTAGCTGGTAGTGTATTTTGGAGCACATTGTTGCAAATAAATTATTAAAGCATTGTGAGGTAGCACATTATCATTTAAAGACTGCACTTTTCCACTGAAGTGGACACTAAATTTGCACAGACATACAGTTTTACTGATAAAATGATGTAGCAGAAAAATAATAATGTGTGGAAATCGAGTTTCAGTGAAAATGTATCATTTGCGTATCACCAGGTAACAGTATCTTGATTTGTTTTGGTCCTATTAAAATCTTTGTTTTTGCTTTCTTAACTGCTAATATATTCTGAAATGTGTGTACTGTTCCTTTACAGGAATTTAACATTTTTTGTGTCAATGACATCTTACAGCCTTTCCTTTCACACTCCTTATTCCCCAGCAGGACATCACTTTAAAACTCCTCTCACTTTGCAGTCAGAGAAAGAAGAATAAACACAAATCTCCATGTTAAAAGAATTTGCAGCAAATTGTCGTAAGATATAGCCTGACATTTGACCTCTGTCTTTGACGCCCAGAAAATGTGACAAGATAAATAGAAAATGTAAAGGCATCTCTACTTGGTGCTCTTTCGAAACTCACCAGAAATCAACAGGCAACCCACTGGGAACTGCTGCTATGGCTTATAACGCGCACACTATTGCTTACAAATCATTTACCTAGTAACAAAGTTGTTATTGAAACTGTAACCGTATTGGCAAAGACGCTACAAAATTGAAGTGCGAACCAAGACTGCTGGCCTTCAGGGGAATGACAGGGACCCAAAACTTGGTGAACCTTAATCAGAGGATAAATAGTTGAAGATGGCAGTTTCTTCATATTTAAGATGTCAGATTTTGTCTGACGGATAAGCCCATCATTTTTAATCTATTGAGTGAGTGCGAGAATGTTCTTAGGTAAGGGTCATAAAAGGTGAGATGTGTAGGAGCTTTTTAGAAAATGAGCAAATGTGTAAATAAGTTGTGAAAATTATTTTTGCATACTAATGATTTTAATGGTGTATAGAGTCGAAACCTATGAACTAATAAATTTGAACTTGCAATAAATTTGCTAAATCGCTTGGGAGTGTATTTAATACTGTGCAGAATTTAGCCACATCTTTGTACGAGACATCATTACCACATTACTTTAAAAATGAATGCAGTACTGTGTGTTTTTTGCTCATTTTGCTCCTGCTTATTACCCCTCCCAATCAGTGTCGCGCTGCAATTCACTTCTCCCATCGTTTCCGCGGAACACTAAGTCAAAGGTGTAAAGAAAGGATTGCTGTGTTAGGATGAATGTAATTGTGAACGAAGTTTGGAAGTTCTGCTGTAAGCGTACTAATTCTATGACCTATTTTTGGAGAAATGTTTCATATAGTGTTATGTAGCTCCTGTGTGCAGTTGCTAAGGGAGAAGGTGGAAGATTTCTGCTAAAGATTGAAAGTATTATGTTATTGTTTCTGATTTGCCAATGCGACCTTAAACATGATCATACCATGCTGATTTTGCCAAATGTATTGATAGCTTATGAAAAATATTTATAAAATCTCTTGGATCTTGAGAATCATTCGGCTTTTTTGACATTTTATTTTTAGCTTTTTCCTATTGGGTTTTTTAGTTTGTTGGGCTCTTTGAGAATGTTGTTCCTGGTGTAGGGCTTGCGGAGACTTTGTCCATTTGTTCTTAGATTTTTTATTGAGATGCTGTCAGTACTTTTTATGAGTATGACTCTTGGAGTTTTGGAATGATTTGCTTAACTAGAGATTCTTGCTAACTTCATGATTTTGCATTGCTGCATTTGGGCCTTCATGGAGACTCACACATTTTTCTCTGTACAGCATTTATTAACAAGTCTGTAATAAACCCATGTGTGCCTTATTTTTGATCTAGATTTCAATTATTAATGATTCCAAATTTATTCTGATTTAACAATGCTAAATTGTGAGATTTTTTGATGAGTAGTGTAGTCTCTTACTACGAGATCAACTATATATTTGGATCTGAAAGTTATTAGGTAAGATACCAGATGTCAAAATATTGGGGTTTAGATGATTATTGAAGTTCAGCTCCCACACATGAATGAGTCAAATGGCTATGTCTGTAGCATTGCTCATTACTCAGTTGTCTCATCATTATATATGGGATAAAATACCCTCTGCCGTACATTATATGGATATTGCATGCAACCACAGAGCTCCAGAATCATATAGAGCAATGAGACTGAATGTCGAGTTCCTTTGTACAGTTACGAAACTCTGAGGTGACTTGCAATATCCTTTTATTCTACAGCAGAGGGTATTTTATTCTTTATAATATATGGTCACAACATCTCTGTTCCCTCAAACTGCTTCAGTCCTTGGAGTCTTGTTCTTTCAGGCATGAAGAATAAAAGCAGAACCTGTCCTCCAAAATTCAACACACCAAAAAATGGTTGGCAGTTTTTGCCAAAAGATATTCAAATTAGTTTTATGTAAATCAGATTTCAAAAATGCTGCTATCTTTATTACAATGGCCTATAGTGTGGAAAATAAAATATATTGCCATAAATATCTCCTTTCTGCTTTTCATTTTGGAAAAACAATCAGAAGAAAAAAAAGCCAATTTCCTTGTTAAATTGCTGCTACAATTATACTCTGTGACCTGCCATGCAGCCTTGCTGCTGGGTATGACGTCAGAACTCAGTTGTAATAACTTATTAAAGTTGAGCAGTTAGCTAATACCTTTATTACATGCAACTAGATCATCACGAGTCGCCTGCAATAAGGAAATTAGAGATTAGCTTTTTTACAGGGATTAAAGGTACCTTGTATACTAGTTTTATTTATGTTGAATGACTATCCCTCCCCTTTGTCTTCTGGTTTTATAGTAGCAATGAATCATTTTTCAGATAATTAAGTGCCTTACATTTCTCTTTTGAGATATGTGCTCTAGTTATTGTTTGTTGAATCCTGGTGCAGTGTAACCTGGATCAAGGCCTGGACCTACCAGTTAGCCTTACCTGTAACTTATAACTTTATTTGGGACTCATGGCAATACACTTGGCATTATCAACTGCTGTGTGGATAGCCTCATCTTAACAGATCTTGTACAGTTTCCTAATGACCAATTTTAAAAGGGTAAAAAATCCATGTGGTGTAGAGTGTGAAGGTAAGTTAAAGCTGAAGGGGGGCAAAGTCCTGTGAAGTCTGTAATACCTAGACAAATGAGGATTCTTAAAAGGTAGTTCAATCTCATTTTCCTGAAGAGCATCATCATATCCCAGATATAGGACAGAAACATATTTATAAACCATACTAACCATAAAAACATTTCCTCTAACTACTCAAACCAAAACATATACCTGTAAAATGAGTGAAATCACTAATACAATCCTTACTTTCATGTCTCGACAAAATCAATCTCCCTTTATCCTCTATACATATCTGCGCAGAAGCAGCAAACAAAGGAGGAAGAAAGTGGAGGATAAACAGTTTATGTTGGGACTGAACATTCTTTTCACTTTGTGATGGTATAAGGTTCTGTTTTAGAAGCTTTAAATAGTTTGCTGCTCAGAAGAAGTAAATAAAAGTTTATGCATAAAGCTAGCCTTCTATCTTGACATTAAATCCCCAGTAACCTCTGAAAAGTGGAATTGATAAATCAAGGAACAAGAGATCCTCCGTGCATTCCAGAACTTTGGTCCATTGTATACTAATATGTTAGACAAAGGGAAATCTACATCTTTTAGATAACTCTTTACTAGAGTTTTTAGTGCCAACCTGGAAAAATTACTGCTGGATCTGTCTTTACTCACATTACTGGACACTTCACCAAAGGTGCAGGTGGACAGGAGTCGAATCAGAAAAGCAATACAAAAATTGAAGTATGAAAGTATCTATAATGCCTGCAGATTGGATTGGTTCTCTGGTATGGTCTCTGGCGACATGCTAGGTAGGGTGTGTATGTCCTTTTGGTTACAGTGGCTGAGAATGTTATAATTTCCTGAAAACCAGAAACATGTGACCCCAGCCCCGTTCTGCTCCCGTTAATTAACCTGCCTCCCGCATCTGCTCCCTATGTTATCGTGTTGGAGAATGCACCCATCTGGTAAGATGGAATCAACAAGGGGCCTTATGAACAAATGTACACATTGGCTGAGCGTGAATGTGACTGACCACTGGGACATAGCTAATGAGATATTGTTGGAAATACGTGTGGGGGGTTGGCGGGATGGGAAAAGTACAAGGGTGACATGGTTACATTTTGTAACCCGTAGGTTGTAAAGGAAAGTTTGTGCCAAGCCTGCGTAGGTATGGTCAAAACTAGCTCTGTTAAGATACCGCCACTTGGTTTTTTCTATAAGCAGTACGCTACTTTACAACGTAATCTTGAGGGGGTAGTTGCCCCAAAAATAGTTTTTTCAGTTTTTTCTTCCCAACCGATAGTACCCTTGAAAAATAGATTCATAGTGTTGTGTGGACTGGAGGACAATGATTGACGCCCACATAAGGAGCGTGAGGCCACTGATACCCTGGAAGAGGACGGAGTATCCCCTAGGGCCAACCTTGTCACCCTAATGATCCTCAACTCAGCACAGATCAAAGCCCCAGAAGGTACGGTAGTGAGTGTATCAATGGAAGAAGGTGGACCAGATCATGCTTACATCCGATTTTAAGCTAGAATATAGCAGGTTTAGCTTCAAAAATTCTGCTCGAAGAATGGCAACTTTTTATCTTGAACAACGACATTGTTTTTATGCAGGAAACCTGAGACGTGAAAGAGATAGGATTTGACGGTTTTACATGTTTTCGTTTGTCAGCGGTATCGTCTCCAGCGGGAAGAGGCACAGGGGGGGCTGACAGCCTGGTTTAAAGTAAATATTGTTTTTCCGATTTCTCCTCTTTTTCTGGACCAGGGGAGGCACAGGTTTTTTGAGTCAGCTGGAATGATAAATTTAAAATTTATATGGTTCATTTTTACAATAAAAATTTCTCTAGCAAGGGCGATTGTAATTTTCAGGACCTTTTTGCAGTAATTGATATGCTGATGGATAAAGCGGCTCGGGCAGAATGCCCCCTAAATCTGTTGGTGGCAGGTGATTTTAATGCTAAATTAGGGCATTTAGCATTTTTACCATTAATAATCACTTTTGATTCCATCAACTGTGAAGCAGATTGCAATATAATGGATACTAGGGGGTGGGCTCTATTCCCTTTATTGTCTGAGCGGGGCTTGGTCAATAGGTTATATACTGTAAAATGGAAATTGTGTTCCTCGCATCCTTTACCTTATCTATTACAATGTTTTAGCGGATTTGATGCTTTCGGACAAAAGTAGTATGCACTGTCATTTTAGAAATTTTTATTAAGATACAATTCCTTTTTTCCAATTGTGGGTGTTTTAAATACATGTGTTTATAATTGCCTGATTTTTTTACTGTATGTATGTGTGTATCTTTTATTATCTGCTTCTGCGAGATCGAATAAAAATTAATTGAATTGAATGTTGTTGATATAATTTCCTGGAGTCCCAATGTAGCTTTACGATAGCCCAGAAAAATAGGTGTCACCAACATCCAGATGGTAACATGTTGCTGACATTTAAATCTCGGAACTTCTTTTCTTTATCTTCAGTTATCCACGTTTTTGAGGTATTTGGTTCCTGAATTGAAGATGGGAGGTGACGAAAAAACTGCTTTCTTTCAGTGACATTAAGCTTAACTCCAAAGTGTTAACCACCTATTCAATAGAATCAACGGCCCCAATGTCCATGGGTAGTTTGTAATTAGTCAAAGGTATGTGTGTCTCTATAAGCATTGCACTACGCATGAAGGTCAAGCCAGTTGTTAGTCCTCATGCAAATACACAACACTGGTAATAAGGGGCTTCTAAAGCATTTTTGAGGCTCACAGTTGACTAATGATGATGCTGGTATGCAGGCGCACAGGAGGTTACACGCTACCATGCTCAGTTCATAAACCACTTCATCACCTCATGTGACCATGCTATCTATTTCCCATGATGGAAAATAAACATGGCATGTTTCAGTAGTTGTTTTATGGGGGTAAGGAAAACGTAAGGCACTGCGGTCTAGTTGTGCAAAGACACAGGTTGCAAACAGTGGTTCACTAATTGTGCACCAGCTGTTTGTGGCCAGTCTCTGATTTTTCAGGAGACATATGTGCTAATTGTTCAAGAAGCAAAAATTCCCATTTTAGTGGTTGTTCAATTACCTGCCCAATTAATATAAATTAGGATAGTTGCTAATTAAAAACTACATCAACATCAGACCACCATTCTTGTGTTTGCATTCACAAACAGGAGTTTCTTATTAAGCGGCACATGTTTCTTAAAGGAACTGGCACTACTTTAAAAAACGTTTCTAGTTTGAAAACGTTTCACAGGGAGGAGAAATTAGTCTCCTGTACCACTGTCTGCTCATCAGAAGACCACCTAGCACGATTTCTAAAGGGAAAGCTGTCCAATGGGGACAGCTTCCCGTTTGGTAATCTGCTACTGGTGCAGATCGGGGTGTACAAAATCTTCCTACTTCCACGGATAGAGTAATTTCTCAGTTACACGCACATACACTCATCATACACTAGGGCCCATTTCTCTAACATACACTCAAATACTCTACCAGCACTGAACCTGTGGAAAGAAAACTCATAAACACCCTGCATCTACACTGAGGTCGATAAGACCTAGTTATTGTAACTGTCCTGAGTCATAATCTAAACAATCTATACAACAATAATCAAATAGAGTACTCAATAATTGACAAGAAATAATCACCAACACTGTATTTAAAATTATGGTACTTTATCTAAAATTAGTCAAAGGAAATCAATCAGAATAAATCATTTTTCTCATAATTACCTATTCTAGCTAAATGTCAGAATGGGTCAGGACAGGTCTCTCAGTAGAAGTCTCCCGAGTCGCCGTCCTCACAGCATCGATCCTCACCAACGCAGGTTTGGGAAGAAGTGGCAAAGTGGCAAAAACCCTCTCTAGGCTAACAATATTTATAACGTGTTTAACAATAGAAGGCAACATAAAATGTTTTCAATATCCGCTGAACCGCTGAGCAAAGCGAGCAGGAAAGGATGGAGCATCGCTACATTTAGAAAATCTCCGCTCAGAAAAATCACAAAAATAAAAAGACAGAACAGGAACTAAAAATTAAAAAGTATCTTTCCACAACCACATTTCCTCGGAACTAACATCGTGATCTCAGAGTTCATTCATTATGGCTCCTTTGTCCTCCAAGGCTACTCGGATGCATCTGGAGACTTGCCCAGAACTGCTGCTGTCCTCACGGAAAATTTTAACCAGGCGAAGACTGTGGTCAGATGACTCTCGACCATGTTCAGCAAGGCCTTCTCATCACAAAATTCACTCGAATACAGGCTTTAAACGGTAGCCATTTTCCCACCAGGCCAAAATGTACCATCTTAATTAAAAGAGACAAAACAACGTTACCACAGCATAGTGATTAAACAGTGTTAACCCCACTAATACCCTTATGTGTATGTAATTATCTAGCCTTTTGCAACACAAGAAAAGCATTAATTCAAAAGCGTTTCGTGCTTTAAAATAAACAGCACTCAGCAACGTTTATTTAATAAAACATACACATCATTAATAAGCAAACAAAAGCATTCCCACGTGTCGTTTTTCTTCTCATTAGTACGTGTTGGTAAGTTTAAAACATTTACACAAAACAAATAATTAATAGTTAAAATTAATATTTTATTAATCAACAAATAGACAAACCAGAGCTTTAAAAACCCAATAGATTTTCAACAGAAAACTCTGCTCCAGCAATCCCCCCTTTGGTGATATTATCACCAAATAAACAACCCAAAAAAAAAAAAATTAGTAAAATTTTAGTCCCAATTTTTTAGGAGAAACCGGAAATGTCTTTTTCTTTTTCACAACACTAGACACCAGACTCCCTTTCATCATCCCTCTTTGTCTCCAAATAAACACTCTCCCTTAATTCTTCTAATTCTATTTCTTGTGGATCTCTTTTTCTTTTATTTCTCCTTTCAATATTTCTTTTAATCAATTTCTTTTTCCCTCCCCTGTTTTTACAACACAAACACACTAATCTTAGTATCAATAAAGCAATAATTATACAAGTCAAAGGAAACAATATCTTACCTACAATAGTACTACCTATTTTTGCAATAAAATTCTTAACAGCAACTACTTTATTAGCTATTTTAGTCCAGATACTCTCAGCTTCCAGTGGTACTAATTCTTCATGCAAATCAGTAATATTTTTGATATAGACCTTCAGGTCTTTGCTTTCGTCTGGAATGTAAGTGCAACAATGTTGAACTTTCAATATTCCACAAACCCCACCCTCTTTGGCCAATAAAATATCAAGGGCAAGTCGATTTTGCATTGACATAGCACGTACGGCAATCAATTCCGTATTTACCAAAACAAACCCTCCAGCGGTATTTGTCGATAAGCGATCCACCACTGTTGACAGTTTCCGAATTTTATATGCATTCAAAGAAATTCCCACTGCTGGAATTAAAGCTCCAAAAATGTCACCCACTATTTCTGACCAAGTTTCTCTCTTAAAACGTGTTAATAAATTAATATGTTCTACATCTTCTATTCTATCTATATGAAAAATATTTGGAAAAACCAGGCCCACATAACACGTGCCATACCAATGGTCAGGCAACTTGTAATAAGCCTTGTTCCCACAAACATAATACACTCCTGGAAAAATTGGATCCTCTCCTCCTCTAAAACCCCATCCTGTTGCAATGAAGTATGTATCATGACACTCACTAGTCCCAACAAAGTATGTATAATATTGGGATTTCTTTCTTGCAATGCACAGCTTACCCTTCTGTGGTGCATCTAAAGCTAAAGTTGGACTAGCTCCATTTCTCAATTCTTTTCCCATCTCAATGTCCCAAATTGTCTCACTCATTTTGTCTTTCCCTGCCTTTTCATGCATGCTCAATCTCCTTTCCTCCACCATGTTTAGGAAAGCTTTCTCCTCTTCTTTCAAACTGCAAGTTAAATTATTCTTAAAAATGTAATCTAATGTTAATTCTTCTTTCTCAACAAAAATCTCACCAAAAATGTTAGCTTCTTTAGCTGGATTCAGCTTCTCATTCATAGGCAATTGCCCAAAAATACTATCTTTGTTAGACATCTTATAATCTATTTTCCCTAGCAAATAAAAAAACACTACTCAACACACTACAAGAAATTCCATACGTAGCTGGTAAATGGTGATAAGTAACACCCTCTGAAACGGATGCAGGTAACTGCATACATACGTAGCAATCCCTCACTTCCATTGTCTTCACATATTCGTACAATAATTTTGAAAAAACATTACTAGAAAAATCATTAATTGACCTATCTTTATGCATGTAAGTATTACTAATTCTAGTTGGAACTACTTTTTGTGAACTTTTCTCTACATTAGTCTCATTCCCAGTATGTATTTCAAATGTACCTATTGTAATTCTAAATGTAACTAATAAAGCTAAAACACCCCATAGTAGCATTAACAATGCAGTACAGCACCAGCACATTCTACACCATCTTTTCAAGAAGGCACATCTATTTTGATTATTCTCTATGTTAGCCATTTTACTACTTTGACCTTGTCTTTTGACTTAGCCTCTACTACTCCACTACTGTATTACTCTTTAATTCTGGATTACTTCAAACAGCTGGATTTCAAACTTTCTCCTTTTCACTTTTCTCCAAGTGATTTCTTCAGTTCATTCAATTTGGATATTCATCACTTTTCACTCCTTCTTTTTCAGCAACATCAAATTGTATCAGATCATCAACAACATCCTGTGCATCCGACTCTTCTCCAATGTCAGTCAGGATAACTTTTAAGATTCCAACAGATTTGTCCTTTTCCTCAACCACTTTTCTCAAGATCCCCTCCGGATTGTCTCGATTCACTGTGTCTTCTTCTTCTCCTCCTTCAGACAGTGCCACATAAGACCATTCCGGTGATCTGTACTTTTGGTTGGGTCTTCTAATTCTCTTTATCTCCTCAGGTTCTCTTAACTCCTTTTGCTCCTTCCTTTTTACTTCGTTTTGACTCGACACCTCATTCACTTGTTCAGCTTTCGATGTATTCCCTCTTATCAGTCTGTATCTCAGCCTCTTTACTCTGTTGTTAGGCCAAAAATCTCCTCTTACGACCTTTTTCGGTCTCGTTTCTGTATTATTTCTCTCTCCAATCCAAGTTCTTTTCCTCAGAACTCGACCTTCTGATTTTTCATTCTCACTTTCATCCGATTCTGTTTCAAATGCCTCTTCTTCTTCAGCAGTTTTCTTTTGCTCCACGGTCTTTTTCACCACTGTTTGAGACTTCCCTACTTCTTTCCCTCCTCGAGTCTCCGACACGCAATCTTCTTGCTGTCTACTTGTCCCTTCACCTAGCTTATCAGAAGTGTTCCCTACACCTCCTCGGGGGTCTTCCGCAATCTGTCCCTCTCTATCTTCTTCTGACCCTACTTCTTCAGATATAATCTCAAGTGGTTCTTCAATCTCCTCCTCTTCTGATTCAGGAGTAATTTCTGTGGAACTGCTCCTTTCTCTCCTTTTTCCTTTACTGCTTTTTTGAATTTCAGGCTCTCTTACAGAATCTGATCTCTCTTCTGAGACTCTCAATGGTTCTCTTGAAGTCTTTTCTGCTTCTTTTCCTGAACTTTGATTTTTTCTCACTGGTTCTGGGTCTTCATCATCACTTGAATCTGACTCTTCAAAGTACTCCTTACCAGTCCCATCCTTTGGGTTTGGAACTCTCAGAGTATGACTCGCATGTACCCAGTTTTTCACACCAGCACACTTCACTGCAGTTGTCGTAGTCAAAATAACTTGTCTTGGTCTTCCCCACCTTGGAACCAAGCAGTTTCTTCTTCTGTGTACTTTAATCCTCACCCAGTCTCCTGGACTCAGATCATGAGCTTGCTTCTTCTCAAGTGTGGTAGCTTCTTCTCCAATCTGGTGAAACACAGAATGAACTGCGTCAGCCAGGCCTTTACAGTAATCCAAAATCATGTCATCAGTTATTGTCATCAACTTATTGACAGGCACATATGCATGTCGCATTGCGCGTCCCATTAGGATTTCATGCGGACTTAAACCAGTAGTTCTATCTGGAGTAGACCTAATAGTCATTAGCACTAGAGGCAAGACGTCAGGCCATTTCATTCCAGTGGCTAAACACATTTTACCAATCCTGTTCTTTATTGTGCCATTAATCTGCTCAACAACACCAGAAGCCTCTGGCCTGTATGCACAATGTAGCTTTTGCTGTATGCCCAATGCTTCACAAATCAAACTCATGAGCTCATTATAGAAGTGTCCACCTTTATCAGACTCAATCGTTACTGGAAACCCGTACCTAGGAATCAACTCTCTTAACAGTAACTTTGCCACTGTTATTCCATCATTTCTCCTAGTCGGATAGGCCTCCACCCATCTTGAGAACAAACAGATTACCACTAGAACATACCTCAGTCTGTTCACTTGGGGCATTTCAATTAAATCAATCTGCATTCTTGTAAAAGGACCTCCTTCTCTGCCTATTGTTCCCAGACTCACCACTGTTTTTTTTCCAGTGTTAAATTGCTGGCAAATCAAACATCTTTGACAGATGCTTTCTGCAATTGTCCTGAACTTTGCATTGTACCAAGTCTGTTTAAAAGACCTGATCATCGCATCCCTTCCCAAATGTCCCTGGCCATGATACATCCTTGCCATTGCTGACAGCATGGAATTTGGCATGACTGGTCTGCCATCCCTATAGACCCAAACATGGTCTGTTTCTCTTGGGGCACAACCTGCTTTGATCCAGTCTTTCTTTTCTTCCTTTCCTGCCTCATCCTGCAACTGTTTCACTTCATCCCACGTTTCTAGGACATTAGTAAACATCACAGAACAAAAAGACATTTCTCCTTCTCGTTCCCGATTAATTGACTGATTATTCTTTGCACAATATTGTGCAATGTCGTTAGCATATCTATTGCCAACTGTCACAAAATCATCTCCTTGTCCATGAGCAGCACATTTCACCACTGCTAATTCTTTAGGCAGCTGTATCGCCTCAAGCAATTTCCCAATCACTTCAGCATTCTTTATTGGAGTCCCACTCGACGTCAAGAAACCTCTCTGTAGCCAAAGTTGGCCAAAATCATGCACAACTCCAAATCCATACTGACTATCCGTCATCACAGTCGTTCTCAAATCTTTCCCAATTTCACAAGCTTTTGTCAATGCCACCAATTCAGCAACTTGCGCAGATTTCACTCCTTTCAATGGTGATGCTTCCATAACCTCTGAAACCTTGCACACTGCATATGCTGCACACAGCACACCCTCATCATTCCTCAGGCATGATCCATCTACAAACAGCACATGATCACTCTCATGCGAGGGAAGATCCCTTATGTCTGGTCTCGGTTTTGTACAGTACTCCAACACATCCAAACAATTGTGATCATCTTCTGTCTTCACACCCACATTTTCAATATCCGGCAACAATGTCGCTGGATTCACATTCACACATCTCTCAAGAGTCACATTTGATGCTCCCAGAATGACTTTCTCATATTTAGTCAACCGACTATGTGACATGTACTGAGTTCTGCTTCTTGTCAAAAGAATTGCCACATTATGAGGTACGAATACCCTTACAGGATATCCCATTATAATTCCTTCACTTTGTTCCAAACTTCTGCATGTTGCAGCCACAGATTTCAGACAACCTGGTAAACCCACAGCTACAGGGTCAAGTGTCGATGAGAAGTACGCAATAGGCCTTCTCAGTAATCCATGCTTCTGAATTAACACTGAAAGTGCACATCCATTTCTCTCACTGCAGTACAATTCAAACTCTTTCTCATAATCTGGCATACCCAAAGCAGGGGCTTCACACATTCTGCTCTTCAGCTCCTCAAATGCTGCCATTTGTTCTCCATCTAGTTCCAATGGATCTGTCATCTCACTTTTTGTCAGCTTAATCAGTGGCTTTGCTATCAGCGAGAAATTAATTATCCCCTGACGACAATAACCCACCATTCCCAGGAACATTCTCACTTCCCTCTGGGTCTTTGGGGCTTTCATTTCTCTGATAATTTTGATCCTGTCATCAGTCACTTTTCTCAGACCTTTTTCAATATTGTGTCCAAGATAATGCACCTCTTTCTTGCAAAATTGCAATTTAGCTGGAGATACCTTTAACCCTCCATCTGCCAGATGATTCAGTAAAGCTATGGTATCTACTTCACAAGCTTCACGTGTCTTTGATGCCACTAGTAGGTCATCAATATATTGTACTAGCACTGAGTTTTCAGGCATGATCAAACTCTCCAATGAACTTTTCAATAACCGATTGAATATCGAAGGACTCTCTGTATACCCCTGTGGGATACGACACCATGCTAAAATACGCTGGCCAAATCTAAATGCAAAAATCGGCTGGCTGTCATGATGCAATGGAATTGAAAAGAAAGCATGACACAAATCAATCACTGTGTACCACTCAGCATCATGTGGAATCTGACACTGAC
Source organism: Triturus cristatus (assembly GCF_964204655.1). NCBI lineage: Eukaryota > Metazoa > Chordata > Amphibia > Caudata > Salamandridae > Triturus > Triturus cristatus. The sequence goes on from NC_140585.1 coordinate 1,134,816,315, forward strand.
GGATTTGGCACAATAGGACAACATGCCACCACAATTTGATTAACTTTTCTCAAATCCTGTACAATCCTGAACTTCCCATTAGGTTTCTTTAGCCCCATTATCGGTGAGTTACACGGGCTACTCAATAGTTCTCTCAAAACTCCTTGCTGAATCATTTTCTCAATAATAGGAGTTATTCCCTCAATTATTTCTGGTGTCATTTTGTACTGAGGAATGTTAGGATAAGTAATTCCCTCTTTCACTGAAATTTTCACAGGATCTACATTATTCATCAATCCCACATCTTCTCCAGTAAAATCCCAAACTGTCCTTTTTACTGTATCTCTCAGCTCTTGAGGCAAATCCTCCGGATCAAACACAGCGTATGCACCAATTAACTCACTCTCTCTATTTTCTAGAGTCATTCGGTACAAAACATCCTCATCTGGTGTTTCAAAAGCTATTCCATCCGGTGTACAAAAAATTGTACAATTCATCTTACAAAGTAGATCCCTACCTAACAAATTCACTGGACTAGTGTCACAGACAATAAATCTGTGCCTGTCTGAAAATTTCCCTATTTGTACTCTTACTGGTTCAGTAAGACGTGTCTTGATTTGTGTATTGGCTACACCAACTACTTGGATTGCTTCATCCGAGAGAGGAAGATTTCTAATATCTGTTGACCTGACAGTTGATCTTGTTGCACCTGTGTCTACTAAAAAAGTAACACCTTCTTCATTTATTTTTCCATCCACAAATGGTCCTGCCTGGTCTATTTCTAGAGTTGCACCAAGTATGCACTCTTCCTCCTCTCTTCGGCACCGTCAATAATCACCCTCAGACTCACTCCCTTCATTCTTTAACAAGTACTGTTGTACCTGGTTAGAACGCCTTGGTTTATTTACCTGCTCATCATTGTAGAATCCCGAATCCGGATTATACTTTTGTGATCCTCTATTCTGCGGCAAGGGCGGTTTTGGCTCTTGACTCTGCTGTTTCACAACAGAAGATTGTTGCTGCTGTCGATTATTCCCTTCGTTCTGCACCTGTTGATTTAAGTTTTTATTTTCATTATTCGCTAATGGTGGATTGGTACACTCAGATCTCCAATGTCCCAGTTGGCCACAGTTGTGACACGGGAACTTTTTTTTGGCTTCCTCAAGATTTCCCTTTCCTTTCTCTGCATATCTAGGTCTATTCCCTGGATTATTTCCTGCATTATTCGCCTGTTCCACTAATTGTGCTTCCTGTCTTTCCGCAACTTTCACTTGTGCCCACATTGCTTACTCTTTCAGCTTTCTCTGTTTTGCTTCAATTTCATCACTGAAGTATTTTGCATGTCTCAGAATCTCATCTATTTAGTTAACTGGTTTCTCCTTTTCTCTCACAGGAAATGCTGAATAAGTTCTATCTCCTGATTCTTCCCTTTTCTTGTACCACCTATCCTTCCACTTCTCAACATCACCCCATTTTCGCAATAAAGCGATCATCTCTTTAATCTGTCCTGTTCTACCAGCACCATTCAGATTTTCAATATCTTTGTCTGTGAAATCCATCCTGTAAGACTTCTGCAAAACTTTCACTTTCTCAATGTCAACTCCATAGTCATTTGCTATTGCTCTTAATCTGTCATGTGTATTTTTAGTTCTCCAGGTGATGTTTTTACACATAAATAACAATTCACCATCATGATGATTTTTTAGAATTTCTGTAGGAACTGTCCCTGCAACAAGCTCTTCTAATTCTACACGTAACCTAGCCACATCAATTGCCTGTGAATCTTTATCCCTCTTTTGAAGAACTTTCATCCATTCATTCAAATCCTCAGCTGTTATTTCAGTAGATTTTCTCACTGGAACCACTTTCTTCTGCGGTTCTAAAATCGGCATCCCTGAACAACTAGCTTCACCAGCATCCAATCCTGAATTAGACTGTATCTCCAATCCTTCACTACATGTCTCATGTCTGGATTTTTCTGTCCTTTTTCCTGAATCTCCTGAAGGACCAGCCAAACTTGTCAATCTATTCCCAACATATGGAATCACCAAACCATTCTCACCCGTCCTCTGCTTATCAAAAACAGGCATAATCGGACCTATAGTTACGGGCACCGTAACAGCGTCTAGATTCTTTGTCAGCTCTTTGATCTTTTCAGTCAACTCCGATGTAGTTCTGGCTAATTCTCTCGTATTTTCGCCACTACTTCTATTCTCTCTTTCCCTAAAAGGATTACCACTTTGTAAAGACTGGACGGAGTCAGAAGCGTAGAACAGCAAGTCTTTATTTACGAACTCCCACGGGCACGAATCCTTGGCTGTGACTAACCACAACACACACGTTATCACCAACTGTCATTAACTGTCATTAAACACTACGTCATCGCAGGCAGCGCGAGACGCTGAATGTACGCCTCGCGCTCAAGCAGCGCGAGGCAGGTCAAGCCACTACATATCTCCTTTTCTTGGAGAACAGAGAAATAGAGAAAGCAGCTAAGGGGAGAGCAAGAGACAGGGAAGAAAGAAAGAAAGAAAGAACAAACGAGAGAGAAAGAGAGAGAGAAAGCGAGAGAGAACGAGAGAGAGAGAGAGAGAGAGAGAGAGAGAGAGAAAAAGAAAGGAAGTGCAGGAGAAACACAACAGTGGCATAGAGAAACACAGAAAATCATTGACGGTACCTAACAGGAATATTAACTGTTCTGGTACTCCTCCTGACAGCGGCGTGGCTGGGAGAAGAGCTCTGGACATCAAGTTTACCTTGAGAGATCCTATGAGAGACCTCACTTTTCAACATGGGACACTTGACATCATTGAGCACATTTTTAACTTTCGCCACCTTGTTACTATTCCACCAGTCTTTTCCATTGACTCGAACCGCATTTCCACACACTTTATCCACCACCACAATTTCCCCATACTTAGCTTCTCCTTTTCTTACAAAACCTGGTTTCTTAATTCTGATCCTGTCTCCCACCGCAAATTCTCTGATCTTAACACGCTTCCTTTCATCAAAGTACTCTTTTTGTTTGACCTGGACCTCAGCAGACTTGGACCTCACTTTCTCATCCATTTCTTGGGGAGTAGAATTGGATTTATTCCATTTAGACATCCAAGCCGGTCTAAACTCGGTACATGGTTTCCTACCTCTCAGTAGTTCAAAGGGGGACACACCAGTGGAAGAATGAGGAGTGGTTCTATAAAACCACAACATTGTCCTGACACTTTGGGGAACAGCTTTGTGGTGGGCAAGAGCCCACTTGACACAATCACCTATGACTCTATTAAGTCTCTCTACCAAGCCGTTGGTTTGAGGATGATAGAGAGAGCTTCGGTGATGAGTGATGGCAGATTCTCTAAGAAACTCTTGTACTTCAGATGATACAAATTGTACTCCGTTGTCAGAGATTAAAGTTTGGGGGAACCCTTCTCTCATAAATGTTTCCCTTAAGAAGTCGATGATTTCTTGGGAATCGACCTTAGAGACAAACTTGGCCTCGGGCCACTTTGTGTAATAGTCCACCATGACAATGGCAAATCTGCATTGTTGGGGCAGACTGTGAAAGGGTCCTAGAACATCTATGCCAAGTTTTTCCCACGGTCCACCCGGGAGGGGAATAGGTTGAAGAGGGGGACAACTAGTGTGAAGACTTTTGTCACTAGACGAACAAACAGTGCAGTCTTGCACCATTTCCTCAATATCTCTATCCATTTTAGGCCACCAAAAGTACTCTCTTACTCTACGCTTGGTTAATGTGGCACCTAGGTGCCCATCATGTGCTTTGGTCAGAAGAGTGGATCTGATGTCCACCGGTGGAACAAGTTTTTCTAACCTGAAAACTAGACCATCCTCAATCGAAAGTTCATCACACACCTTGACATAGGGTTGCAAATTAACATCCACATTCCTTTCCCTGGGCCACCCTTGGGAAATATATTTCATAAGTTTTTTTGAAACTTCATCACCAGCCAACGCCTCCCTCCATTTTTGCTGATCAATAGTACAAACGTTATTAAGTTCAACACTTGCTATAATATAATCCTCCTTATCATCAGAACAACATTCATCAATACCTTGTATGTCCTGACTGGTATTAGCAGGTAAACGTGACAGTGCATCCGCTCTTACATTTTTTCCCCCAGCAATATGTACAATATCAAAGTTGAATTGTAAGAGTTTGGAAGCTAGGCGTGCGATGCGGGGAGTGGCCCCGCGGCTGTTGGTACACCCTAAAATCGCAACTAATGGTTTGTGGTCCGTTTGAAGAATAAATTTTTGTCCCCACAAATAATTTTTAAATTTTTCAATGCCCCACCAACACGCTAGAAGCTCCTTCTCAATGACTGAATAGTGAGTCTCTGCTTCTCTTAGTACTCTGGATGCAAACCCTACAGTGTGTTCCTTTTGGTCAACAATCTGTGTTAAAACAGCGCCCAGTCCATAACTGCTAGCATCAACAGTCAAGGTACACTGGACCCCTTGTACAAATGGCTTCAAGGCCTTGACAGTGCTAAGTTGCTCCTTGATCCAATCGAAGGCGGTCTTGCATTCATCATCCCACACAAATTCACTTCTGTCTTGGAGCAGCTTGGAAATGGGACGAATCTTTGTAGCATAGTCTTGAATAAAGCGGGCATAAAATTCTGTGAGACCTAACAGTGATTTGACTCCTGCTTTGTCTTTGGGAGCGGAGGCATCAACAATGGCTTGAACCAAACTCGGTTTGGGCGTGACTTCTTCACTTGATATCGTGTGACCCAGATAATCCATCTTGTCTTTAGAGAATTCACACTTGTCCCTTTTCAGGACCACCCCATGTTCCTGGAATATAGACAAGATCTTGTTCAGCACTATGTCGTGTTCTTGTTGGTCTTTTGCGAACAGCAGAATGTCATCTTGGAATATGGCCACGTTTTTTATCCCCTTCAGTAAATTGACCATAACTCTCTGAAAGACAGAGGCTGCTGAGGCCAACCCAAAAGGCATACGACAAAATTGGAACAAACCTGCAGGAGAGTTGAACGCAGTGAAATGGCGTGAATCCTTGTCCAGTTCAATTTGGTGATATGCCGAGGCCAGATCTAATTTGGTGAAGACCTTGGCACCTTCGACTACACCCAGCATTTCTGATATATTCGGTAGAGGATGCGAATCCACCCAGATGACCTTGTTTAGATTGCGCAAATCAATGCAGATTCTGAGATCATTATTTTTCTTCCTTGCCACGACCAATGCTGAAGACCAATCAGACGATTCTATGGGTTCAATAACCCCTCTTTTTTGCATGGACAAAAGTTCTTTTTCCAAGTCTTCTCTGATGCTGAAAGGGATACTCCTTATTTTGTGTTTTACCGGTGTCGCATCACTCTTTATCTTGATCTTGTGTTTGAATCCTTTGATTTTCCCCAATTCGCCTGAAAACACTCTAGGATATTTATTGAGTAGTTCCTCCACATGTGTTTGGTCCCGAACAACCAGAATCTGTTCCTTTGCTCCAGGGCACAGCATCATACTGAACAAACCTTGGTGGAACCATCCCAATATGTCTAATCCATTGACAGCAACGTATACTTTTCCATAAATGTGTCTGTTCTTGAAGATCAAGATGTCCTCAAAGTACCCCATCAGTTCTATACTTCTCCCTTCATAGGATACAGGTTCACGGTCAGGCGGTTGCAGAGGTCTGTTACCCCATTTTTTCCTGAACAAAGATTCACTGATCATTGTGATCCTTGCACCAGAGTCTACAAGCAGTCTCAAACTTTCTTCACCTACTCCAATGATGGCATAGGGATCTATACAGTCATCTGGGTTACCACTCCTTATGTTCCCTTCGCTGACGACTACAACCATGTCCTTGAGTTCACAAAGAGTGTCGTCGCTGTCACTACCACTTGCATCCATGGCACATGCTACCTGTACTTTCTTATATTTTTGGCTTTGGCATACTTTGTCAAAATGTCCCAATTTCCCACATTTGCGACAGGTTGCATTTCTCGCGGGACACGGTCTACCACTTTTCACATGGGAGGGATATCCACATCTGTAACAGATATCAGTCCTTTTGAAAAAATTACTTGGCTGATAATCTTTTTTCCTCTCATACTTTTTAAAACGGACAGGGGTAACCACTTCAACACTTTTACTTTCCAGTTCCTTTATTGAAGATTGTGACGTTTCAATACTTTTCGCTATGCGAATAGATTCATCCAGGGAGGGATTTTCCAAAGATAAGAGCTTTTGTCTTATGGTTTTGTCCAGACATTTTCCTATGAACTGGTCACGAATCAATTGTTCACTGAAATTTTCAAACTCACATTCTGCCACCAACTTCCTCAAAGCAGTAATGTATGTGTCTACATCTTCCTCGGTTTTCTGCACTCTTTTAAAGAATTTATGCCTAGACACCACCACGCTGGGTTGCTTATCAAATCTGACTTTTAATTTCTTCACTGTGTCTTTGTATTCATCTGTATCTTCTTCTTCTTCACCCACTACATCAGGTAAATGTTTAAGGGTTTCTCTCCCTTCAAACCCCAGAGAATGAAGTAGTAAAAACTTTTTCCTTTCTGGCCTGAACCTATGTGCTCCTATTGCACCCAGGTAATTTTCAAACGCATCGAACCACTTTCTCCAAGGCACAGGAGGTTCGCCAGGTGTGTCCAGGAAAGGAGGTGGGGGAAGAATAGACTGCATCATGTAAAGTTTTCCTCAAAAGTGCGAATGAGGAAATATATAAATGTTTATTGTTCCTACTAATAAGTGGTTAACGGTGGCAATCCCAAGAGTGTACGAAATTACATCAAAGCCAGAATTCTTGATGAGCCACAACGTTTGAAACAGCCTCTATTACTCCAACCAGAGAGACTGCGAGAAGAATTATGTGTTTTATACTTTTTTTCCTCAAGATCGTGCCCACGTCATGTTCTATTTGCCAAGTGCAGAGTGAGTAACCCTTTTTGTCTTAATGCGTTTTTCTTCACACATGTAGATACTGCCAAGAACACACCAGTCCAATTTTCTAAGCCCCAGCAATATTCAACGAAAAACCTTGCGCAGCAGACCATATGCACTGAAGGTGACAAAAACGAAGCTGCCTCTTTAAGAGCTGGGCGGTGAAGATCGTGTGTCAGAAGGCAGAGAGGGAGGGACAAACAGCGACGTCTGCGCGCCTAACGCCTGTCGTCACAAGTTTCCTCACCTCAGGCTTATCCGAATCGATCTCCGGGAGACATCAGGAAACAGACGCTCGCTTCTCCGTGCAAGGCTGTGGCAGTGGATCGACACCGACAATCACGTGAGGAATGCGCAGGGCGTCCAGTTCCTCAGGTACCTTTGACCGTAGTCTTCTGTGGGTTCTGTGGGAGTCGTACTCGTCGCCACTTTCTCATGTAAAGACTGGACGGAGTCAGAAGCGTAGAACAGCAAGTCTTTATTTACGAACTCCCACGGGCACGAATCCTTGGCTGTGGCTAACCACAACACACACGTTATCACCAACTGTCATTAACTGTCATTAAACACTACGTCATCGCAGGCAGCGTGAGACGCTGAATGTACGCCTCGCGCTCAAGCAGCGCGAGGCAGGTCAAGCCACTACACACTTCTTAACTCAGGTGTCACATTTTCTGTCTCAATGATACGCAATGTATCTCTTATCGGAGAAACAATTGGTGTGCTCTCTTCTGGTTCTGGTCTATATGGAGGTGGTCTTTTGTAAATCATGTCATTCAAGACTTCATCCTCATACTCATTAACTCCATATCTTCTCACTTCTGCCTCAGGAACCCTTTCTGTACCCTTCTCTTCAACTGTTCTCATAGGGTATAATCCCTCTGACATACTAGCATCTCGCCATCTCGTCATTCGATCATGATGAGTTTCACGACCATGTCTCCTCCCAAACATATACCTATAGTTTCCTCCAGACCTCTGCTTCTCTCGCTCATGTACTTCCTCTTCCCATTCCACTAAAGCCTCAAACTGTGTCGGCCTTGGTCTTGGGTCAAGACATAACATCTTTTCCCGCAAATTTTTTAACACGGCCAAATTAAATGAACCATGTTCTGGAAATGCTAGAACACCATCTTCCTTTGTATACCTAACCCAATTCTCCAACCATATACAGGTATGATACCCATTTTCGATGGAGGTAACAATTCACCCTCTCTCGTTTTAACATCTTTATCCTTGTCGAACCAATTTTTAATCTTTCTGAACAAAGATTTTTTCTTTTTCTCTTCTTGGTAATACATTTTAGCTTTTACCAAACTTTTCTAATCCTTTCCGTAATACAACTTAATAGTACGATGTTTTATCCAATAACAGCGTGACTCACACTAACGCACCAATCCTGGAGCGTCTACGTCACTAGAATAGCTCTTCCAATCCTTGCGCGGCTCACACCAACGCACCAATCTCAGCGCGAGCACTGTTCTGATCCAATATCCAATCAGAGCGCGGTCTGTTTGACGTCAGCAGTCGCTGCAGTCTCTTGCTCCTGTCTCCTGTCAGTCGTCTACCCCTCCTTTACAAAACTTCTCAGTAGACTTCGTGTCAGATTCTACAAAATCTATTAGTTACAACATATAAACATCTCCATTGTCTGCTTCGCTAACCAAAGAATAGTAAAGAAAAATCTATTTCACAAGAATCCCGTTGACACAGTAACATGCATTCATTAACTGTTTCCTCTAGGACTGCTCCAAAGAGTATTACAATTAACTAAATATATGAGCATTCACGCACATTCATACAAGAAAATGTAGTACATACACACAGAATCCTGCTTTTCCCGAGAACAGCGAACAATCTGCCCCACTACAGAATTATAACATACGTTAACCAAGCAGTGTTTTCTCTGCCTAGTCCTTCAAACAAGCTCAGAGAATACCTATTACTCCTCCCGCAATAAGCTTTAACGGTGAACCTTACGGATCCCTGGGACTTAAGACCAGAGTTTCACAGATAACCTTCGCTACCATACACACTCCTTTTATACCAGATATATTTCTAATAGTAACACACAACGATGTCACTAATTCCGAACACAGACAATGTGACGCGCAACTTCGATTGTCACACGTTTTCTTTTCCTGCATACATACAGGACCAACAATCCCATCTTTCCCGAGAGCAGCATATACTTCCCTCTGCCCTACTACGGAACTGCTACCAGCTCCCAAATTCCAGAAGCACTACATAAAACTCAACATCGGGGAGGAGCCAAGATGGCGACCGGAGCAGACGCTTGAGCGCCCGGCTCCGTCGGCCCTTGGCCCCGGACTATTATCCTGATTCCTATCCTTGCCGATTCTCGAGGTGAAACGTGTACGACGACGCGCTGTCCACGCCGCCACTTCCCCGAAGTCTCAGCCCGCCCGGATGCCGGAGTTTTTGGTGCTTTGTTCTCCGCCCTGGACCCCTGCTCCATTGTGGCCTTTGCCGGCCCCCGGGAAGCTCCGCAGTCCCCGGACCCGCTAGCGCAAATCCGAGCCCCGCGGTCCCGACCTCACCTAACACCACGGACTGTCGCCAGATGAGCCTGGGGAGGGACGGCCAGACACCTCCTGCACCCTGCGCCTGAAGGGCTGGGGCTGTAAGGTAAGCCCCGGTGAGGCGGGTCTCCTGCCCCGATCTGTGGACCGCGCTGTGGGAGGCTGCCGACCCCCTTCTTCTATTGCCTAGTCGGCTGCAAAGAGAACCCGAGGGAAGGGAGGCGACTGTTGGCTTTCCCAGTTGCGGCGCAGACCTGAGTGGAACTGACTCCTTGCTACGACCCCCCCCCCTGGCCATTGTACCGTCCGGCGGTAAAACATGGCGTTGTTTGCCTGCTCGCGGCTGGGGGGTGATACTCCGGTCTTGCCCGCTGCCCGCTTCGCCCTCCCTCCACCAGACACCAGCTCCACAGTGCCGTCCCGGATTGCTGCCGATGTGGGGGTGCAGCTTCCGCTGACATGCGGCTCCGTACTGGCCGTCCTGCGGGACCTTCGTTTACAAATGTTTGCTCGCTTTCAGGCGCTAAGTGAGCAGTTTGACTCCCTGTTGTCGGCTGCGGGCCGTGAGCGCTCCGTCTGTCATCAACACGGCGTGGGTCTGCCAGTGCTTTTGTCCTCTTGCGGGGACGCAACGGCTGTGTGTGATCGTGCTACACTGGTGCCTGCATCTGGCTTTCCCAGCACCCAGGATCAATTGCTCTCCAGCTTAACAGCGGATACTTTGTTTCCCCGTTCATTGCTGCCTGCTTCATTGTTGCCTGCCTCACCGCGTCTGCAAGAGTATCCAGCTGAGCAACACCTAACATCCTCGAGGAATCGTTCACGGTGGCCTACTGCTTCTTTTCTGTGGAACTCCTGTACTCTACATGCCATGTCTGGACTTTATGTGGTGCACAAAGGGACCTCTACAGATGGTCGGCGGCCATTTTGGGATTCTACTTCACCATCTTCTCCCAAACGGCCATATTGTCTTTGTCTGCACGGGATGCGGGGCCTTCATGTAGGGGCTGGCTTAATCTCAAGCCCGCGATCGGGCCAGGGCTAGACTGATTAATATCGCCATGGTTTCACGGAGGGGCCGGACTGGGACTGGAACTGTATGTGTACTTTGTGCGCATTCGTCGCGATTTGTCTTCCTTCATCTAAATTGTTGTGACAATTCATTTTCACACGATCGCTTTTGGGGTAGTGGGTTCTCAGTGTGTGGAAGCCAAAGATGGCCGATGGTTTAGGGCGCTCTGATGATACGTAGGCTCCTCCCCACCTTCTTCTTTTTGGGAGTTTAGATTAGAATAGTCCTATTCTTTTCTCACCCCCTTTAACATAGGTGTATTGTTTTCTTATCTTTCTTTACTTTATTCTTACTCTCTTTCTTGTCTATATTTCGGGTTTATTGGGCGACAGGCACTATGCTGGGGGGGGGCAAGGCCGTAGCCTCCGCATTGGTGTAGGGTGGGGGGGTAACTTACTGTTTCTAATTAGTTCTATGGGCCTTTTTTCTCTTTATGTTTCTGCGCTATACTTGTTTCGATTCTGGGTCCGGGTGGGGGGGTTGACTGAGTGGGGGCGGCACTGGAGGGGTGCGTAATTGCTCATGTGACTATCCTGTTATATAACTGCATTGCCTCACTGCCTGCGATTTTACTTCCATTGCTGTTTTAATGATGCTGCTGCTCTCCCGTGTGGTGAAGATATCGTGCGGACTCGAATCTCCTTGGTTCTTATTCTTCACTGACTATTTCCCTGATAAACTTATTTTGAAAACGTTAAAATTAACCTTCACTTCTCCTATCCCTGGGGTCAAGGATCTCTCCAGTGTATGTTTCATAAATCGTTGCTAACCTTGATCGTTGAAGCACAGGGGCCGTAATGCTTGTATCAGTGCTTAACCGTATCGTGGCCGGCCTGAAGGTTGTAGGCCCGTATTTGTTCTTTTAATATGCACGAATAAAGGTTTTAAAAAAAAAAAAAAACTCAACATGACGACTTCAACATATAGTATTAGTACATATACCAACATCAGTCAATAATCAATAAATCAAAAATCAAAAGCTAATATACAAGCAATCTTAATCAGATCAAGACAATCATCAAAAACCATCAAATTCTGCTACCAGGAAATTGGTGCAGATCGGGGTGTACAAAATCTTCCTACTTCCACGGATAGAGTAATTTCTCAGTTACACGCACATACACTCATCATACACTAGGGCCCATTTCTCTAACATACACTCAAATACTCTACCAGCACTGAACCTGTGGAAAGAAAACTCATAAACACCCTGCATCTACACTGAGGTCGATAAGACCTAGTTATTGTAACTGTCCTGAGTCATAATCTAAACAATCTATACAACAATAATCAAATAGAGTACTCAATAATTGACAAGAAATAATCACCAACACTGTATTTAAAATTATGGTACTTTATCTAAAATTAGTCAAAGGAAATCAATCAGAATAAATCATTTTTCTCATAATTACCTATTCTAGCTAAATGTCAGAATGGGTCAGGACAGGTCTCTCAGTAGAAGTCTCCCGAGTCGCCGTCCTCACAGCATCGATCCTCACCAACGCAGGTTTGGGAAGAAGTGGCAAAGTGGCAAAAACCCTCTCTAGGCTAACAATATTTATAACGTGTTTAACAATAGAAGGCAACATAAAATGTTTTCAATATCCGCTGAACCGCTGAGCAAAGCGAGCAGGAAAGGATGGAGCATCGCTACATTTAGAAAATCTCCGCTCAGAAAAATCACAAAAATAAAAAGACAGAACAGGAACTAAAAATTAAAAAGTATCTTTCCACAACCACATTTCCTCGGAACTAACATCGTGATCTCAGAGTTCATTCATTATGGCTCCTTTGTCCTCCAAGGCTACTCGGATGCATCTGGAGACTTGCCCAGAACTGCTGCTGTCCTCACGGAAAATTTTAACCAGGCGAAGACTGTGGTCAGATGACTCTCGACCATGTTCAGCAAGGCCTTCTCATCACAAAATTCACTCGAATACAGGCTTTAAACGGTAGCCATTTTCCCACCAGGCCAAAATGTACCATCTTAATTAAAAGAGACAAAACAACGTTACCACAGCATAGTGATTAAACAGTGTTAACCCCACTAATACCCTTATGTGTATGTAATTATCTAGCCTTTTGCAACACAAGAAAAGCATTAATTCAAAAGCGTTTCGTGCTTTAAAATAAACAGCACTCAGCAACGTTTATTTAATAAAACATACACATCATTAATAAGCAAACAAAAGCATTCCCACGTGTCGTTTTTCTTCTCATTAGTACGTGTTGGTAAGTTTAAAACATTTACACAAAACAAATAATTAATAGTTAAAATTAATATTTTATTAATCGACAAATAGACAAACCAGAGCTTTAAAAACCCAATAGATTTTCAACAGAAAACTCTGCTCCAGCACTACCACCATATTACAGAGGCAGACAGTTTACCAGAAGACCTGACTCGTAGGGTAGGGCTCTATGCATAGCATACTGAGACATTTGATATGCTACTTAGCACTTTTTAAGCAATTTGAAAATGTAAATGTAAACAAGAACGATTTTACTATAATCTTTAGCATTATAAGGAAAAACCAGACTGGACCAAAACGACAAAAATCAGAGCGCGAAATTTGAAAACTCACCAGCCTGTTTTGCTCCCTGACGGGGGTGTTGTCCTTTCCATCCTTCGTTCGCTGCTGATTCTGTTTGTTCTTCGTTGGGGCTTCCTCGCTGGGTGTAGGCAGCCACTCCACCGTGCTGCCCGGAGCGGAACTACAACTCCCAGGTGCCCCGGCGCTCCCTGACAACATCGAAGCGCCCGGAGGCGCACAAAAGAACGCCGCTTCCTTTGTGGCGCGGGAGAGCGCGAAATTTGAAAACTCACCAGCCTGTTTTGCTCCCTGACGGGGGTGTTGTCCTTTCCATCCTTCGTTCGCTGCTGATTCTGTTTGTTCTTCGTTGGGGCTTCCTCGCTGGGTGTAGGCAGCCACTCCACCGTGCTGCCCGGAGCGGAACTACATCTCCCAGGTGCCCCGGCGCTCCCTGACAACATCGAAGCGCCCAGAGGCGCATAAAAGAACGCCGCTTCCCCCGCGTCGCGGGACGCGCGCGGGCAGCGCCCGGGCGAAGCCCGGGCAAAGGGCGGGCCCTCTGAGGCCCTCAGAGGACGGAAGAGACTGGACTGGGCCACGGACATTGTATGTATTGCAGACAGTCACTGTGTAGTAATTATTTATAGTTGTGTAACGTGGGTTGAAGATATACTAGAGGGATATATAGTCCCTGGTAAAAAGAGAACAAAGCGCTTGGTTCCAAGGATTACTGCTAATATGCATAAGGCCAAGACGAATAAACCCACTAAGGGGGCTGGCACTATGGATAATTACCTGGTGCAAAAGGTGACCCAAATTAACAACACCCGTAGAGCGTCCCTTGGGCGAGGCAATGATGTTGCCGAATTACCGCCTCCCTTGATAGTGACAGCTCCCATAGATGGCCTGAACGGGGGAAGTGGGGCAGCTATAATTACTACAGCGCAAATACATATAGATCAGACTGTAGTTGACCCTGAAGGTGTACCTGAATTGATAGAATTAACTGAGGAAGATTCATCACCCTTATCTCCCCTTTCACCAAAGCAAAGACCGATAAGGATGTGCAGGAAGGTACAAGCTAAGCGCACGGGCAACCACTGCAAGAGTAAAACCGGGAGGGGCAATAGAGTCTCTAACAGTGGGGGACAGCAAAAGAATCTAGGGGAGGGTAGTGGCATGGGCGGATTGAGCTCTAATATCGCCCCTGAATCATTAACTCTCCTATTTCACTCTCTGGAGGGAAAATTAGAGGAAAAAATCGTAGAGCTGTTGCAACCACTGCTAGATAAATTAGATACTATGGCCTTAGAAGTTGATAGATTAGGTGGCTTGTTAAAAACCCACTTGGCTGGCGTATCTGGTAAATCAGATGCAGCCATTAACAATCCACTAGTGGCTGACCCGGGATCATCAAAAAGTAGTGTATCTAATATCCCATCAATTAGGCAGATCAACACACAGAATAAGGTGGTTGCGGCTGACCCTGTTTTATCAGGTTCCATGACAATAACATTGCAGAATACCACTAATACGAGATCTCTTGAGGGAAATTTGATCCATACCCACTCAAAGAAAACTCGTCATGTAAACCTTCCTCCTGATTGTGCTCCCTATGTGGCTGTGCTTACGAATGTCCCTCCTATTCAGCCCCAAGCGCATCAGGTGTCTGAAGAAAATCACGACTCTCTAAAGAATAGGACAGTTTTCTGGCTTAACAAGAATTGTGGGTTTCCCGTTAAGTATGCAGATCAAATATTGAAGACAAGAAGGGTCAGCTGGATCGGATCGTCCAGCAAGACAATAAATGGTGACTGCATTATTATTAATTTTAGGCATCCTCAGCATGCTGCTACAGTTCTACTTAGAGCTGCTGCACTAGCCAACACTCCCAGCAGTATTTGCATACGTCCTCTGGGGTTCTTTTATTCCCATTTTATTAGAAATCCACCAACCCCTGGCCCATTTAGAACACGTATACCCTCACAGTCTCTGCCCCTTAATGATGGGTTTGATTATAACGTGGGGCAACAGAGAGGTAATGTCTTTAACATTGCAACTCATAATAGATTTGATGCCCTTTCGGGATTAGACCTATGTGACTGACAGGCGGTATCGGGCGGGCAGGAAATTCATGGCTCTATGGATACGGAATGTTCGGAACGTAATTCGGCTGTCAATATCTCTAATAATATAATATCTTGGAACATTGCGGGTCTTGGTTCCAAAATGGAGGATTGCAATTGGATTGAGTATATTAAAAAGTACCAAATTATCTGTTTACAGGAAACTTGGTCAATCGATTGTAATTACTTCCTGGAAGGGTTTAAGGCCTACTACGTTCCGGCAGTAGCAACAAATAGGGGCAGAGCTAAGGGGGGCCTGGTTGTGTTTATATCTATAGCTATATGTTGTAAGGTTCGGAGAATTGCAACTAACCACACTGGTATTATTGGCTTAGTTTTAAATGGAGAAAACTGCACGGCCGGTCTGGTTAATTTTTATAATTCCACTACTTGTAGCACCAATTCTAGCCAGATAGTTACACTGCATTCTTTTATCAGTAACTCCATGAAGGGTTGTTTTCACAACCTCATGGTGGCTGGGGATTTTAACGTTCATCCCTGTGGAGACCCTCTTTTTAAATTGATCACAGAAATTAATTGTCCGGTCTGTGAGAATTTTCACTTTGAGCATACAACTGAGGGGGAACACTTGAATGATATGCTTAATGAATTAGAATTAACCCCTATGATGGCATTGATGGCCCCAAATAAGCGCTTTGATACCCCAACATTTAAGGGGAATGACAGGGCAACTTTTATTGATTTTATTATGTTAACTTCTGCCATGCAGACTTTTGTAGGATCCTTCTCTATTGAAGTCAGTGAATTCAGCGACCACAATCCTCTCACTGCTCTTTTGAGGGGTCCACTGATAGCAAAAGAAAGAGTGGAATCTCTCATTGGTAGGGTGAATACCACTGATGGCAGACGCCGTCTGAGATGGTCCATGGTAACTCCTGACCAGTTGTACACCGAAATAAAAACTACCTGTGCTGACGAGATTTCGTTATGCACGCAAGTAGATGCACTCCCAAACACTGTTTTAAATGCCTTCAACCGGTTAGCAATGAAGGTATCTCAATTACTATCAGTTCCTATAAAAAACTCAGACTCCCTAAAAGGTCCAAAGTGGTTTAATAAGGACTGCACTCTAGCAGCCAAAAACCTAAGAGTAGCATTGTCATCTAAGCCTAGGATAAAAGCTGATGTCCAGCAATGTAGAAAGATTTATAATAATACCATTGCAAGACATAAGGAACTTCTAAGGGAAGAGGCGTGGTTAGCGATCTTAGATCCTGCCACCCTTGGAAGTAGTACAGCTTTCTGGGCCCTGATGAGAAAACCATTTCTGACACAGGACCCGGGAAATGGTACTGAAAGCTATATATCCAAGGAGGAGTGGGAAGAGCACTTTAAAAAATTATATTGCTGTACAGAGGATAAGGATACTAGTATTAACTGTAGTAAAACTAGTGTGCAGATTGTTTTTAACAGAACCGAGGTCTTAGAGGGCATACAGGGAATCACAGGGGGAAAAGCTCCTGGCCCGGACGGGATCCCCCCTGATTTGTACAAATCTGATCCGAGTTTCTGGGCACCGATTTTAGAATCAGTTTTTAATGCAGCTGTAAAAGAAGGATGCCCACGATCTTGGGGTGTTTCCACAATCGTCCCAGTTTTTAAAAAGGGCGACAAGGGCAGCCCACACTGCTATCGCCCGATCTCTTTATTAGATTCTATGGTCAAGATTGTAGGAAGAATTGTACTGCAAAGACTGACTGAGTGGGTGGAGGAAAAGAACATTATGTCTCTTTCGCAGTACGGTTTTTGTAAAGGCCGATCTACAATTACCCAATGCCTTAATCTCTTCCTGATCTTAAGTAAATATACCATAATACAGAAAGGTACCATTCATCTTGCCTTTATGGATTTGTCTTCAGCGTTTGACTGTGTCAATCGGTGTAAGCTGTGGCAATCCATGAGGTCTAAAGGGGTTGATAGCGGTTTGGTTGATTTTTTGGTTGCCCTGCACTATAATACCAGTGCCAATGTGAGATACTCCTTGGATTTGAGTGTATCTAATAATTTTAGTATCGGAAAGGGTGTCCGGCAGGGCTGCATCCTGGCCCCCTTTCTTTTTAACTTTTACATTAACGATCTGGATGGGGTGCTTCAAGACGTTCATGCTGATTGTCCTAGAGTTGGCAGGCGAGGAATTCCAATACTTCTCTATGCAGATGATGCAGTACTTATATCTAGGACCGAGAGGGGTCTGCAATCATTATTAACAGCTTTTAATACATTTATGAGAGATAGAGACCTCTTGGTAAATAACTCTAAATCCTTTGTGTTACAAGTTGGTCAGCAACCAAGAAAACCCTTCCAATTTAGGATTGGCGGAGAAATAATACCTTCAACTAAAACATTTTGTTACCTAGGAGTTCTCTTTGATACAAAATTAAATTGGGAACCCCATCTTGTAAAGAAAAAAGGTGAAATGCTGAGGGTTAATGCATCAATATTTAATTTCGCAACTAAATTGGGAAAAAAGCCTATCTGTGCAATGTTGAAATTGTACAATGCTAAGTCTGTGGCGACTGTATCCTATGGTAGTGAACTTTGGGGGTATGTTAATGGAGAGCATTTACAGATTGTTGAAAATCGTTTTATGAAGCGTTTATTGTGTGTCCCATCTGGTACAGCTAATTTCGCCGTCCATGAGGAGTTGGGGTCCCAATATATATGCGACTTGCTTTCCTTACGCCCTTTGATGTTTTGGCTTAAAATTTGGATAAATGAGAACATACCCCTAACACATTTAATCATTAAGGACTTTATGTCACTGAACAAGGCATTGAGTTCTCCTTGGCTAAGCTATTTAAAAACAAATTTTGACAAACTTGGTCGCCCTGATCTTTTTTCTAATCCACAATCAATTATCAGGGGAGATCTGGAGCAAATAAAACACTTATTTTTGTGTGATAAGAGGACTACAAGAGAAGACATGGAGCTACAGAAACCAAGTGTGAGAAAATTTGTTATGCTTAAGACTACCTTGGCCATCGAACCATATTTGGAAGGGTCTTTTTCTTCACATGAGAAATTTTTACTGACCAGATTTAGGTTTAACCAATTTCATCATCTGCTTATTAGACCCAAAGGTGACATTTTTAACAAATTGCCAGCGCCCTGCGGCTGCGACGGAAAGTCTCCGCAGGATATGCTGCATTTTATCTTTTTATGTAAATTTTATGAATTTCCTCGCAAATTATATTTAGTGACTCTTTTAAAAAAACTTGATTTTAAACAAATCAGACCGGCTCTTTTGTACTTGCAGCTTTTGCACAGTGACAGTGTTCTCCAAATGAAGGAATTTTTAAAACTATGTATTAGATTGAGAAACTGTTTGGACCAGTGAAACCATGCCCCTCGCCCTGTTCCTATATTTTAAATAGCAATATTTTTCTTGCACTAAAATGGTTGGTGTCTCTGTAATAATGAATTGTTTATTTTATATATGTCTTTTATGGTTAGCAATAACCGAAATAAAGATTTGATTTGACAAAAATCCACAATAAAGTAATCGAAATATGACTTTTAAAAAGTAGAAATAGTTCTGTTCATGGAAAATGGTGGATGGGACACTTTCAACACAAAGTACCTTGAATGCGTCAGAAACACAAGCAAAAAGGGTCGCAGGGAAGGTGATGTGTCAGTTCTGTACACACAGGGAAGGTGATGCGTTGGTTCCTTGCTCCGGGGGAGGTGATGCGCTGGTACCTTACTGCTGTGCAGGGGGCGAGATGCGTCGGTTCCTTACCATAGAGGAGGTGATGCGCAGGTTTCTTACTGCGTGGGAAGGTAATGCGTTGGTTTCTTACTACGTCCCCCAGCGATGCAACAGACCTGGTTTCATCGATGCGAAACGTGACGATCTGAGATGATGCGATGCGATGCGATGCGTGAAGATCTGGGATGCGTTGCGACGACTGAAGCTGCGTCCCCTCGATGCGTCGGTTCGTACACAGCAGGGCCTGTGTCAGAGTCGGTTCGGTGATCTCGGACGTCGGAGATCAGTGCACAGGACTCGTCCCATGGCAGACACTTCAGCCGAGGGCAGGCATTGTATCGATTCTTCGGCTGCGGCGATGCGCCAGAAATTCTTCTCGCACCGCTGCGATGCGTGGGAATCAGGCGGTGCATCGATTTTCGCAGTTCTTTAAACTTATGCAGTTCCCATCCCCAGAAACAACCTTCAGAGGCCTAGAACACTGGCAGGCACCTCTTGGCAGGTCAGAACTCCCAGCAAAAGAGTTCAGGGGGGACTGGGGGTGAAATCTTTGTGTCCCTGAGACTTCAGAACAGGAGGCAAACTCTATTCAAGCCCTTGGAGATCTTCCTCAAGCAGGGGACACAACACAACACAAAGTCCTTGTCCTTTCCTTGGCAGAAACAGCTACTGCAGGCCAACCCCAAACAGCACACAGCAAAGGGGCAGTACTTATCCTCAGTTTCTCCAGCTCTTCTCCTTGGCAAAGGTTCCTCTTGAATCCTAGAAGTAATCTAAATGTCTGGGGTCGGGGCCCCACTTTTTATAGCGCAAACTCCTTTGGTTCTCTGGAGGCAGAAAAACTCTTTGCCCAGCCAAAACCAGTTCTGTCCTCTCTGGTGCAGCCTCCTGGCAGGAGGTAGAGACAGCATTGTCCAAGGCAGACTAGGCCCATTCAGGTGTGAAAGAAATCTCCTCCCCCTACTCTGAATGCAGCCCAGGTCTATTCAGCCCAGCCCTGACTCACCCTGTAAAGGCAGGACACACCTCACCCCCCAAGTGGCTGAATGAACAGAATGCACATCCCCAGCCCCCGTCACTCCAAAGCCTGACAGTCAAAACACAAACCTAGCAGAGGCACACAGGATGGCTATGCAAGATAATACCTACTTCCTAAAAGTGGTATTTTCAAATACAATGTAAAAATCATCCTTACTAAATGATGCATCTTCACCTTCTGAGTTCAGGCACACTACACTTTACCATGCAATCTTGTCCCAATGGAATTCTATATTTATTAGATGTTATAAATAATCTCCCATTCTATCCTATGGGACAGATAGCCTTTCAATAGTGAAAAACTAAATACACTGTATTTCAATATGAGGACAAGTCACACACCTTAGTACATGCCCTACCTTTCACATACACTGCCCCTGCCCTTGGGCCTACCTTAGGGGTGTCTTACATGTAAGAAAAGGGAAGGTTAGGGCCTGCAAGTGGGTGCACTTACCAGGTCGACATGGCAGTACCAAATTGCACACAGATACTGCAGTGGCAGGTTTGAGTTACATTTACAGGCTGTTTATGTGGGTGGCACAATCAGTGCTGCAGGCCCACTAGCAGCATTTTATTTACAGGTCCTGGTCACACACAGTGCACTGCACAAGAGACTTACCAGTATATCAAATAAGCCAATCATGGAATCACTAATCAATAAACACAACTTTACAGGAAGCACTTGCACTTTGGCACTGAACAGCAGTGGCAAAGTGCCCAAAGCATCTAGACCAGCAAAAACAAAGTCCAACACACAGTAAAAACGCAGGAAGCAAAGGCGAAAATACAGGGGAAACCCACGCCAAGGATGTCAGGTCCAACAACCCCCATGAGTGATGAAACCCTCACAGACATGGGGCGAAGTTGTCCCTTTTAAATGTAACTAGCTCCTCCAGCCCTTGTTACTCCTTTGCATTCTGAAACTTGTAGCCTGGTTTTATAATGTATCCCAATATAAAACCAGTACCGTAAGTCACAGGATGCAAAGATGAAACCCGGACTGGAAAGCTAGTCATTCATGGACCTGTAAAACTTGGCAGATGTGTATAAAAGGATGGGGGCATTTCCCTATTTTGCTTTAGGGTTCACTGGAACTGAGGAACTCAAGTTTTCCCGTTCCCTGCATGAATATCTCATCCAATCCAGAAATTGTTTTCGAAATCTGAAACTTGCAATCCTGGTTTTATAATGTACTTAACAGGACTAAAAGTTCCAGCATGCATTGGGAAAAACCTGGACCTGAGGGCTACTCACACTTGAAAATGGAAAAAGTGAGACGTACTGTGTAACCTTGCTGTGTCCATGCCAGTCATTACAATTAATATGACTTTTTCATGCATATAAATGGGTAGATTTGCTCTATAAAGCTCTGTAGACTCCCAGCACAGGTTTCAAATGATGACAAAATGATAAAAGAAACCGACAGCGGCTTCCTCCCTTGTTTGCAGAACACCACAGCTGTTCAAATGACCTTTATAAAACACCACATGAGAAGGGAGCGGGTCACAGGTGTGAGCTTGAGGCTGAGTCGTCATCTTGTTTCTCTCACTCGGATTAGGCAATGAGAAAGCTCAGTCAGTCTCCTCCCAACCAATAAATGTTCGCACCTCATCACGGCTCGGTTTGCAATGGTTGTAATGGGGAGGGAGGGTGTTTGAGTATTGGCGGTACAGAATATTTCTTAAATAGATAGTTTTGGAAACTGAACGTTACTTTTAGATTGTAACAGCCATGCTGTTTGTGAGTCTGTTTTACACAAATGCAGACGGTTTTATTTTTGTGGGCAGCTTTTTGGGGGTTTTAAAATACAAACTTTTATGTACGTGTTTTTACAAAAAAATTGTGGAATTCACGTGGAAGGAAGTGATTTGTTCCTTTGGTGCTATAAACAAATAGTCCCTTTCTGCATCTAACCTTTTTTTTATCATGATATGCGACGTTTAGTTGGTTGGGCTGTATGTGTTTATGGTCATGGAGTGTCAGTTCTGGGGTAGGGGATGCTCCACAGTAAACTGCTTGATTCTTGGGAAATGGGGCCTGAAAAAAATCTACCATAATGGGTCGAGAGAGGGTACTTATAATTGACATTTTCTTCAAAAGGCTTTAATGTGGAAGCATTTTTAAAGTGTATAAAGAGGGTGTGGTCAACAGTTTAGCTTGTGGTACTGTGCAGACGCTGTAAGAAACTCTTGTGCGCCACAACTAACAACAAATAATTTCAGGGAGTGTTCGTATTGTTTATTGGAAGGCGTATCGACCGGTCTCCAAAGTGTTTGTGTGTTATTGGGTGCTCCAGTAATCCTCTCCTATCTGCCCTCCCCGGCTTTCCAGGTGCTTTACCCTGAGAGCTTCGATTGGTTATCCCCAAGGCACCTGGAATTATGCTGTAGGGGAGGAGGACCTGATTAGGTGGGCTGATGAGGAACGTTTTATTTTGTTGGAACTAGGATACTTTGTCCTTCAGACATGCTAACACTCTGGGCTCTCATAACCTCCTCTTATCCGTCTTGCTCGCCACAGTGTATAGTTTGTGTAATTAATGAGGTGAGGAAGACCAGGGCTCGGAATAATAAATACCGATAAGTAACTGGGATATCGATAATAAAAAATAAATCTAACCAGCCCAACGTTCTAAATTGCAACAAATGTAATTTTTCATTTTGTTTTTAGTAACCTTTCTTTGTTTGAGCTGGTAAACATTTTTTGTCAAAATCAGCAGACGGTTGACTTTGTGGCAAAGATATGAAATAAAATGGTTAATGGAACCCCCAGGCTGCCAAATTGCAAAGTTCTAGCGGCCTTGGCTAACTCATAAACCTATCTTGATTCTGTTAAAGATCTGGCTAAATTTGGGTGGTGGGGGGAGTTGGCCATTGGTCAGATGTGCTCCAAGCCTCACAACCCTCAAATACTCAAACCACGTGAAAAGAATGGAGTGGAATTAAACATCTTACTTGACCTGAGATTAATTTTTCTATTAAAAAATAGAAACCTTTTTGTAAGGTTAATAGTGAATAAAGTGGAGGTAAAGTATGAATGTCAATCAAATCAGTACTTTTGAGTTGTGTAACACGCACCTGTTCAGTGCCAGGATGGTGTACTTTACATATGCACATAATCTGGCAACACTTAACCTTGCATCAGTATGTATAGTGATGGAGCAGGTAAAACAAAATTTGTATACCTCCTCTAACTTGCATGAAATTAACTACGTAATCGTTCTAATATTAATTCAAATAACATGTTTGCAGTGGAAGTGTTATTAATCAACCTTTACATCTTGATAAACATAAATACACGTGGGACTAAATTGCTAATTGCATTGCAGAACAATTAATTAATTAACCATGGGACGCAAACTAACCTTAGATTGTGGTGAAATAGTAAAATTGCATGATTTATGTTGCTTTGTGATAGTTTGTGCTTTAATGTTATCAAATGGTAAGTATTATTGCTTTAAATGTTGCTACAGCTAGGAAAATACTAATATATATTGGGATTAGTATGGGTCTGAACATCAGAACTTTCATTTCTATATTTTAATTGCTGTTCTGTCTATTTCTGCTTAAGTTGGCATTTGGGCCTACTAGGCCGCAGTACCCAAGATGGCGTTCTCTGAAGCAGATGCTACCATGTGCACGTGATGACTTCTGCGCAAGCCCAGATGGCTCTTGAAATCATGAGGCAGCTTGAACTCCTGACATCGTGTTCCTTGCCAAGGCCGAAAGTCGGGACTTTGTCTGCCAGCCAAAGGAGAACCAAATGAAAGTCAAGGAAGAGACAAAGAGAGGACCTATGAGTGGGACCTTTTTACCTTGGGAAAAAGATACAGCTACTGTTTCCCCGCATGGGAACGGAACAGAAAATATCGATTTGAAAACTTTGTGAAAAGTCTCTAGGAAGAAACAGTTGGTACTGGGAAAATTTTATAAACTACAAATAACCCCGAACTGTCCAACCAGAACATTTGGTCTGCCCCTAAAGTTGCTATTCTAACATGAAGTAATGGGGAAAAAGGGTATAAAAACCTATCATCAATCATTACGGGGGAGAGTGAAGAGTTGGAGTTGGAAGGGTTGGTTGCAGCAGTGTTCATTCGTCGGTTCGAGGGGTGTTGGTTGTGGCTGCTTATATCTTTGGGTTATTACTTTGCGTTTGCTAAATTCTATGCTATCAGTCTGAGTGTGGAATTGGTCCATGCTCTGGATTGATGTTTGGACTTTGTTGAAATTCTGAACTTTACTACGCTGTATCCTGTATTTCGCATGCCGGTTTGGTCCTTTGGTGAGAATTGGACTGCCTGTTGGAGGGAGTCTTCATTTGAGAATGCAGATGATTCCCTGTTTGACCTGAACCTTTCATCAATTCTCAATTGGTAATGATTTAATGTACTTTTCTGAAAATCTATGTCTAAAGTAATTTCTGAATGTTCATATTTTCTCTTTAATACATTTAATGATCTATTAACAAGTTTTAGAAAATAAATGACAATTTAAGAGTTTCATTTACGCTAAAATAAACAAAACTGAAATAATAAGAAATTAGTTTGTGGTTCTTAAATTAATTGCAGAAAATATCAAATGTTTCTTAGGCTTTAATTGTGTTTTAGCTGGTTCTAATTCACCATCAACCAGTCCAACTAGTTGGTCCATCGACCAAACAGTGGAGTGCCTTGATGTTAAAGTCAGGATTCTGAAGCTGTATATAGAATGTGTATATAATGTAAAACAAATGAATCCTGATAAGTAATAAGGTACCCGGATGCCGGCAGCCTTTCTCCTGTGTACAGATTTGAGTGCGTTTGTGTGAAGGTAATGAGTGTTGGTGTTATGGGCCCCACCAATGAATGAGTATATGAATGAGATGTTGTGAATAAGGATCTGTGACATAAGGAGAATATTTAAATGTTGTCCTTCGCACTGGATCAATTTTCTTGGTAGCAGATTGATGGTTATTATTGTACTGGTTTGGTGATTATCGATTTATGTTTAGCACTATATGTTGAGTATTGTTTACGTTAAGTGTAGTCAGCAAATGTGAAACTTCCGGGAAGTAGGGAGTGGATTTATGTGGCAAGAGAAGTCACATGGAATTGAATATTGCCTGGTTTCAAGAATTGTTATAACACGGAATTGTGTTATGTTAGGGAAATCTCTGTATGAATGTGTGTGAGTGGAATAGTAATAGGTTCTCTTGTGAAACTCTGGCCTTATTTCTCAGGAGCATTGCAGTCTCCACATGTGTTTTATTCCCAGAGAAACAGGTTTGCCTCTTGCTTGATAGAATGGTAAGGTAGAGGGAAGTGCTACTTTATCGGCGAAACAGGGCAAATTCTGTGGTAGGGTAGAGGTAAGCGCTGCCTACTGGAAAGACAGAATTCTTGTGTAAATGAACAAAGCAATTTCTTTGGTTTAGCGGAACAGGCAATGGAGATGTTTTATGTTGTTAGTAACAGATTTTGATTAAAGAAGACGCAAGAAAATTTGGCGATAACAGTTTTTTAAAGAAGTGGTCAGCAAGAGCAGGAGTAGTGGGAAAGGCTGACATCAGAAAGATCGTGCTGGGATTGGCCAGCTGTAGCAAGACAAAGTTTTCACTGATTGGTGCATTAGTGTGAGACGCGCTGGGATTGGAAAATCACCAGAGTGACGTAGATGCTCCGGATTGGTGCGTTAGTGTGAGTCACGCTGGAATTGGAGAATTACAGGAGTGACGTAGACGTTCCGGATTGGTGCGTTAGTGTGAATTGGGCTAGGATTGGTCAGAATACGGAGAAGCTGTAAAAAGGTGATTTGCGAAGTTTAGTTGATTAAGAACTTTTGAAAATTAAAATGATGTACTACAATCCACCTGAGAAAGAGAAAAAGTTATGGTTTGGAAAAAGTAAAGGCCTATTTAAGAAGGATAAGCCGATTGTAACTAGGGAAGGACAGATACTTCCTCCACCGAAAACGCCTGCATCATTTATGGTGGCGAAATATGGTTATCATACATGTATTTGGGTGGAGAATTTGGCAAAGTATACTAAAGATGATGGAGTGTTAGCGTTTCCAGAGAATGGTTCGTTTAGTTTGGCAGTACTATGACATTTAAGAGATAGAATGATGAGATTGGAACCAAAACCCAGACCTACTCAATTTGAGGCTTTGACTGAATGGGAAGAAGAGATGTATGAAAGGGAAAAACATCGGAGTCGGAGAAGGTATAATTATGTATTTGGTAGACATTGTGGTCAAGAAAGCCATTACGATAGAATGAGAAGATGGCGAAATGCGAGCATGAATGAAGGTATGTTTCCTCTGAGAGGTACTGGAGATATAAGTGGTAGAAAATGTACAGAAAAGAGGAACAACACAGAGTCAGAAGGTTACAGATATGGAGTGAGTGAATCAGAGGATGAAGTGCTAGAGGACATGTTTTATAAAAAAGAAACCTCCATATCAGAAAAATTCTACGTTGGTGACGCCAAGTGCACCACCGCAGCAGACTGTAATGAATAAAGATTTTGAGCAAATGCAGAGTAATTTGGGGAAAAATAATCCATTTAAAGATTCAGAAATGTCACAGACAGTAAGAACTGAAAATTAAAAATCTGCAGAATTAGCTAGAACTACCCTGGAATTAACTGAAAAGATTAGAGAATTAACAAAGAATATGGAAACAGTAACTGTGCCTGTAACTATAGGACCAGTGATACTTGTTTTTGATTTTAAAAAAAAGATAATGAGCATTGCTTAACAGTTCCATGTAATGGCAGGATGCAAAAGGAAAAAGAAAGGAGTAGTTCAGGAGAGAATGAATGGAAGGTTAGTGCAGGAATATCAGGGTTAAGTACCCCTAAAAATGTAACTATAAATCAAAGTCCAGCAAGTAAAACACCTATGGCAACAGAATCAGCAACAGAAACCCCAGAGGGAATGGCAGATAAAATGAGAATAGCGACAACCCCTGTAGGACCAACATCTGAAGAATTAAGTGATTGGTTGAGAAGTTTACAGAAAAAGGATACAGAACCACAACCTTTAGATGTGGCAAAGTTAAAAGTAACTTTAGAAGAGTTAATTGTAGGGACAATTCCATCTGAGAAATTAAAAGCATACCAAGATGAGGAATTAATGTTTTTGTGTAAAAGCATAACTTGGAGAGCGAGGACTTTGCATGAAAAGTTAGAAGAGACAGCGAGTGAAATGGGAATAGATTTTGAGAAAATAAGGTCATTACAGAAGCCATACAGGGTAGATTTTTCTGAAAAAGATATTGAAAACTTGAATGTTGCAGGGAGATTGACTCAAATTAAAGAATTAATTGCATTGTTAAGAAAATGGGGGGATGTGGATCGATGGAAAAGTAGATGGTTTAGAAGGAGAGAGGAGACTACAGACAAGGCCTCTCTAGCTTTTCCAATGAGAGAAAAAGAGCCAGTGGTAACAGAATATCCCATGAGAGAAATTCCTGGGGGAAGATATGTGCATGTTCCATGGACCAGACAGGATATTTTGTCCTTTACAAATGATTTTCCGAGGTTGAGAGCAAAAACAATTGAATGGTACAGACAGGTAGACAGGTTTGTCAAACTTTCAAAGGTGTTGTGGATAGATCTGAATGGTCTTTTTGATATACTTGTACCTGCAGATTTATGGGCAGAATGTACGATTACAATAGATTGGCCAATACAAGAATATCCTAGGGATCCTAAGACGGGAGCCCCAGATCCAGAAGTATTGAAAAAATATGATCAGGTAATTACTTTTTTGAAAAATAAAGTACCGCCGAAAGAAACTGATTGGGTAAAAATTGACAGAACTCATCAAGTGGTAAAAGAATCAGTACATGCATGTTATGAGAGGTTACTGTTGGCTTTTAAACAATACAGTGGAGATGAGAAATTGAGTGAAAAAGATTTGAGTCATTTTGTTTACAGATTTGTTTATGGTTTAAGGCCTGAAGTCAGTGAAATGATTAAACAGCATACAGTAGATTGGCAAAACAAAAAGGTAGACAAGGTGTTACGACAAGCAAAATATTTTAGTGATGAAATTGAAGCCAAACAGCGTAAGTTGAAAGAAAAAGCAATATGGGCACAGGTTAAGGTAGCGGAGCGACAAGAAGCCCAGTTAATCGAACAAGCCAATGGAGCAGGGCAAGCAAGACTGAAACCTAATATTGGAAAATGAAAAGGACAGATTAGCATAAATGAAGCTAAAAAGAAGTGGCCATGTCATAATTGCGGAAAATTAGGGCATTGGAAATCCGAGTGTAAATTGCCACCGAAAGCTAATGGTGATAATTCATCATAAAAATCCACAGGTGCAGAATGAGGTGAGTTGCCAACCGCCGCGACAGCAGCAGGTTGTTACCCAACAGTGTCAGGTGCCAAAGCCACCTTTTCTACAGAATGTAAATCCTCAAAGATACAGTAATAAGACAGGATTCTACAATGAACTACATGTAACAAAGCTGCAGCGCGCTGGTGCCATTTTGCAGTATTGGCTGCAACGCGATGAATGTGAGTCGGAAGAGAGTTATTGAAGGTGCCTAGGAGAGGAAGAGGAGTGCGTACTTGGCGCAACTCTCGAGGTAGACCAGACAGGACCCTTTGTGGATGGAAAGGTGAATGAAGTAAACATTACTTTCCTGGTGGATACTGGTGCAATTCGTTCAACTATTAGATCAGCTGAAGGGAAAAATCTTCCTCTCTCGGGTGAGACAATCCAAGTGATTAGAGTTTCTAATAAACAGATAAAAGCTTATCTTACTGATCCTGTAAAAGTTAGAATAGTGAAATTTGCTGATATGCATTGTTTCGTAGTGTGTGACACTAGTCCTGTAAATCTGTTAGGAAGGGACTTACATTGTAAGATGAATTGCACCATCTTTTGTACACCTGATGGTATAGCCTTTAAAACTCCAGATGATGATGTATTGTATAGAATGACAATGGCTAACCTAGAACCAGAAATTACTGAAGCATTTGTTGTATTTGATCCAGAGAGATTACCTCAGGAGTTAAAAGAAACAGTGAAAACAGAAGTGTGGGATTTCGCAGGAGAAGATGTTGGATTAATGAAAAGAGTAGATCCTGTGAAAAAATAACTGTTAAAGAAGGAGTAAATTACCCGAACATTCCTCAGTATAAGTTAACACCAGAAATAATTGCAGGAGTAACGCCTGTAATAGACAGAATGATGGAACAAGGAATTCTGAGAGAGATAATGAGCAGTCCATTTAACTCTCCGATCATGGGTTTGAAAAGCTGAATGGTACATTTAGAATAGCACAGGATTTGAGAAAGGTGAACAAAATCATTGTTCCTTGCTGTCCCATTATGCCAAACCCTTCCGTAATTCTATATCAGATTCCCCATGATGCAGAATGGTACACAGTCATTGATTTGTGTCATGCTTTCTTTTCTATTCCATTGCACCCTGATAACCAACACATTTTTGCGTTCCGTAACGGCAAGCACATTTTGGCATGGTGCCGTATCCCTCAAGGATATCCAGAAAGTCCTTCAATATTTAATCAGATATTAAAGAAGTCGTTGGAAGATTTAAAAATGCCAGAAAGTTCAGTGCTTGTTCAATATATCGATGACCTACTAGTGGCATCGAAGACGCGAGAGGCATGTGTGGTTGACACAGTTGCATTGTTAAATCATTTGACAGATGGAGGACTTAAGGTATCACCATCAAAATTGCAGTTTTGTCAGAAAGAAGTACACTACTTAGTTCATAAGATTGAAAAGGGCCTGAGAAAAGTAACCATGGACAAAATTAAAATCATTAAAGGAATGAGAGCCCCAATGACACAGAGAGTGGTCAGAATGTTTCTTGGAATGGTGGGATACTGTCGACAATGGATCAAAAATTTCTCGTTGATTGTAAAACCATTAGTGCATTTGACAAAGAGTAATGTGAAAGATCCACTTGAGCTGAATAAGGAAGAGATGAAATCTTTTAAACAATTGAGAGACAGCTTGTGTGAAGCACCGGCTCTTGGAATGCCCGATTATGAAAAAGAATTTGAGCTCTATTGTAGTGAAAGAGATGGATGTGCTCTGTGTTAGTGCAGAGACAGGGAAGATTGAGACGGCCGATTGCTTATTTTTCAGCTGTACTCGATCCAGTAGCTGTAGCATTGCCTGGATGTTTGAAAGCAGTAGCTGCTACTTGCAAAAGTTTGGAACAGAGGGAAGGAACTATAATTGGATATCCTGTGAGAGTGTTTGTTCCCCATGATGTGGCGATCCTTTTGACAAGAAGTAAAACACAGTTCATGACGCATAGTCGTCTAACTAAATATGAATAGGTGATTTTGGGTGCTACAAATGTGAGTCTTGTAAGATGCACTAATGTGAACCCATTGACATTGCTGCCTGATGCTGTGAATGCAGAAGTGAAAGATGATGTTGATCATGATTGTTTGGAAGTGCTTGGTTTTTGCACCAAACCGCGTCCGGATATAAAAGACGTGCCTCTGAAAGAAAGTGACTGTGATGTTTGTGGATGGGTCATGCCTAAAAACTTGAGAAGAGATTTTGAGTGCTGCATATGCTGTATGCACCGTAGCGGAGTGCGATCTGCTCAAGTTGCTGAATTGGTTACAATGATTAGAGCATGCAAGTTGGGAAAGAATCTGCGAGTCACTGTGGTTACTGACAGCCAGTATGGGTTTGGAGTGGTGCATGATTTTGGGCAAATTTGGTACAAAAGAGGTTTCTTGACGTCGAGTGGAACTCTAATTAGAAATGCTGAAATATTTGGAAAATTGCTCGAGGCGATACAGCTGCCTAAACAGATCGCTGTTATAAAATAGAACGCACACAGAAAGGGAACCAATTACGTGTCAGCAGGCAATGAATTTGCCAATTATCTAGCTCAGTACTGCGCACAAAATCAGACTTCCTTAAATTGTAACAGGGAAAAGGAAATGGATTTATGTCCCTTGCTTTTTACTAACACCGTAAGTACATGGGATGAAGTGAGACAGTTACAGGAAGAGGCAGGGGAAGAGGAAAAGAAACAGTGGATAAAATCAGGATGTACACAACGAGAAGTAGACAGAGTTTGGGTTTACAGAGATGGAAGACCAGTCATGCCTGATAGCATGATCTCTACCATGGCATGGTTGTACCATGGGCAGGCCCACATAGGCAGAGATGCCATGATTAGACTTTTTAAGCAAACCTGGTATAATGCAAAGTTTCGACTTATAGCTGAGAGCCTTTGTCCGAGATGTCTCATATGCCAGCAATTCAATACAGGAAGGAAAACTGTGGTGAGCTTGGGAACCATAGGATGGGGGGGAGGTCCTTTCACTTGTATGCAGCTTGACTTCATTGAAATGCCCTCATGCAACAGGTTAAGATATGTATTGGTGATTGTTTGTCTGTTTTCTCGTTGGGTTGAGGCTTACCCGACCAGAAGGAACGACGGAGTTACTGTAGTGAAACTTTTACTGAGAGAGTTCAATCCTAGATTTGGTTTTCCAGTAACGATTGAAACAGATAGAGGGACACCTTTCCAGAATGAAATTATACAGTTGATTTGTGAAGCATTGAATGTACAACAAAAATTACATAGTGCCTACCGACCAGAGGCTTCTGAAGTGGTAGAACAGGTGAATGGCACCATAAAGAACCGATTGGTAAAAATGTGTTTAGCCACGGGTCTCAAATGGCCAGATGTCTTGCCTCTTGTTCTGATGAGTATTAGATCAATTCCTGATAGGAAAACTGGTGTGAGCCCCATGAAATTATCATGGGTAGAGCAATGAGACATGTTTTCATTCCTGTCAACAAACTACTGCCTATATCTGATGACTTTGTCTTGGATTATTGCAAAGGATTGGCTGATATGGTACATTCTGTGTTTCATCAGGTTGGACCAGATGCGACCACTCTTGAAAAAAAGCCAGCTCATGACTTGAGTCCTGGAGATTGGGTCCGCACAAAGGTACACCGAAGAAGAAATTGTCTGGTTCCACGCTGGGGAAGACCACGTCAAGTGATTCTGACGACAACAACTGCTGTGAAGTGTGCAGGGGTGAAGAACTGGATACATGCCAGTCACACTCTTCGAGTCCCAAATCCGGAAGATCAATCTGAAGAAGAACATGTAGAAGTATCAGATGCCAGTTCAGAATCAGAATCAGAAGAAACGAGAACAAGAACAAGAAGCAGATGAACAAGGTCCAAGTCTGATCACTGGACAGGAAAATGTACCACTAAGAAGAATCCTTGAAATATCTGATACTAGCTCTGAATCTGCGACAAAACCAGTAGGAATACAAGAAAGAACGAGTCATGAAACTGGAAAAACTGAACAAGTAATCTTTGGAAAACAAATCCCGAGTACAAGTAAAAGAGAAATTCCCCCAGAGGTTATAGAGATAGAAGGTGAGGAATTACATACAGAGAGTGAGGGTGAAGTAATTGCGGAAGAACCCCAAGGACGTGTAGGGACACAACACCCACAGGTAGAAAAAGGGTCGGATAGTCAGCAGGAAGCTTGTGTGGAAGAAACACGAGGAGGGATAGATATAGATAGTGAACCTGAAATATTGAGGATAAAATCAAAAGAAGGTGAAATCCAGATAGAGACGGAATCAGAAGAAAGTGAAGCAGAAAATAAAGGTGGGAAAATTTTGAGGAAGAGAGCTTGGAAAACAGAGCGAGAAAGGAAAGGATCTAATTTGAAAAGGCCATTGAAAGAAGATATTTGGCCCAACAAAATCAAGAAGTTGAGATACCGACTGACCGGAATAAAGCATGATAATGCTGAACAAGTGAATGAAGTGTCTAGTCAAGAGAAACAAAAGGACACGGATCGCAAGCACTTGCAAAGCACAAAGAGGATAAAGAGACCAAATCCGAAGTACAAGTCACCGGAATGGACATATGTGGCACTTCCTGATTTACAAGAGGAAGTTGATAGCCATGAAAGTCTAAGTGTGATTGTGCAGGAGGTGGACAAGGAAGAAGAAGATTCGGAAATCCTGAGAGTTATCTTGTCTGACACTAGAGAAGAAACGGATGATCAAGAAATTCTGAACAAAGACTATGAACCTAAGGATAAGGACGAATCATACATGGATTAAGAGACAAAAGAACTCGGAAAGAATTGAAAGACCGGACAAGACACAAGACCAGAAAAGAACCAAGTAGGCAACTAAAGCCTTAGGTTTAGACAAAGGTAAATTGTTGAAGAAAAAGACACTGATCATTACCAAAATGGCAAACAATGAAAAGAGAAATCTAACATGCAAATTTCTTCGGAGATGGTGTAAAATGTGTTTTTGTTGTAAAGGATTATTAATGCTTGTTTGGGTTATATTAGCAATAACAATTTCATTTAGAGTGACATTTGAAAATATTGGTGGACACACAATGAATGGAACTAATAATGAAAACGCTGATGACAGTCATGTCACAAAACTGCTAGATAGAACAGAATTTCACAAAGATAAGTCTATAAATGATTTCTCTAAGAATGTTTTTTCAAAGTTATTGTATGAGTATGTAAAAACCATGGACATTAGAGATCGCTATGTATGCATGCAGTTACCTGCACCTTTATCGGAAGGTATCACTTATCATCAACTTCCTTTGACATATGGGATAACTTGTAGTGTCTTAGCCAGTTTGTTTTATAAAACAAGAAAATTAGAATACTATTACATGGATATAGATAATATTTTCTCACAGATTCCTGTAGCTCCTAAACTAAACAAGGTGATTCCTGGTAAAACCCTAGGTGAATCTTTCCTGGAAAAAAGAGAATTAACTTTAGAAGAAGTGTTTAAGAATAACCTTACTTGTAGTTTAAGAAAAGAATAGAAAACTTTCCTCAACATGGTAGAGGAGAGGAGAGTTAAAATGCAAAAGAAGGTATCTGGGGAAAAGATGTAAACAACATTTTGGGATGTTGGGAAGGAAAATCATTTAAAGGGAGAAACAAACCCGGCAATGGCTTTAGATTGGCCCCAGAAAGGGTAGTTATGCATAATTAGAGATAATTGTATATGATAATTACTTTGTTAGTGCAAGTGAGTGCCATGACTTATACAAAATCATGGGAGGATGGGGATTTAAAGGAGGAAAAGATCCGCTATTCCCCTGGAAGATATTACATCTGTGGGAACAGAGCTTATTATAGGTTGCCGGACCATTGGTACGGGACTTATTATATAGGCCTGGTCTTTCCAAAAATATTTCATGTGGAAAGGGGAGATGACGGATTGCACGAAATAGGTAGACAGCTAACACGTAGAAGAAGGGAGAGTTGGTCAGAAATTATTGGGGATATCTTTGGAGCACTGATACCAGCAGTTGGAATATCTCTGAATGCACATAAAATTAGAAAATTGTCTACAGTTGTGGATCTTTTATCAACAAGCACAGTTGGAGGGTTCTTAATGGTAAATAACGAAATGGTTGCCATGAGAGCTATGGTAATGCAAAATCGACTTGCCCATGACATTTTATTGGCAAAAGAGGGAGGAGTCTGTGGAATGCTGAAAGTACAACATTGCTGTACTTATATTCCTGACGAAAGTCAGAACATAAAGAAATATCTTAAGAATATAACTGAATTGCATGAAGAAATTGTTCCAATGGAGGTTGAAGGTGCATGGGAGAAACTTGGTAAGGGTTTTTCCGCTATTTAGAATTTATTAACAAAATCAGGTCGCTCCTTTGTGGGAAAAATATTGATACCTGTGACTTTTTTGATTATATTAGTATTAATAATGAGATTAGGATGTTTGTGCATAAAAAGAAGAAAATTACAAAATAAGATAAAAAGAGAAAACAAGAAAAATAAACAGAAAGAAATAAGGGAAAGAGAGATAGAAGAAATAGAATTAGAAGAATTGCAAGAAAATATGTACAAGAAAACAAAAGAGAACAGTATGGAGAGCACTATGATTTAAACTAACAAATGCAAGTGGAACTAAATAAAACCATTTCCGTAGATAGATTTAGTGAAATTAGTGAGTAGTGGTGATGTTTAAAATCACCGAAGGGGGGTATTGATGGAGCAGGTAAAACAACATTTGTATACCTCCTCTAATTTGCATGGAATTAACTACGTAATCATTCTAATATTAATTAAAATAACATGTTTGCAGTGGAAGTGTAATTAATCAACCTTTACATCTTGATGAACATAAATACACATGGGACTAAATTGCTAATTGCATGGCAGAACAATTAATTAATTAACCTTGGTACGCAAACTAACCTTAGATTGTGGTG
Source organism: Triturus cristatus (assembly GCF_964204655.1). Lineage (NCBI taxonomy): Eukaryota > Metazoa > Chordata > Amphibia > Caudata > Salamandridae > Triturus > Triturus cristatus. Next base: position 1,134,851,544 of record NC_140585.1, read on the forward strand.
AAATAGTAAAATTGCATGATTTATGTTGCTTTGTGATCGTTTGTGCTTTAAAGTTATCAAATGGTAAGTATTATTGCTTTAAATGTTGCTACAGCTAGGAAAATACTAATATATATTGGGATCAGTATGGGTCTGAACATCAGAACTTTCATTTCTATATTTTAATTGCTGTTATGTCTATTTCTGCTTAAGTTGTCATCCGGGCCTACTAGGCCGCTGTACCCAAGATGGCGTTCTCAGAAGCGGATGCTACCATGTGCACGTGATGACTTCTGCGCAAGCCCAGATGGCTCTTGAAATCACGAGGTAGCTTGAACTCCTGACATTGTGTTCCCTGCCAAGGCCGAAAGTCGGGAATTTGTCTGCCAGCCAAAGGATGACCAAATGAAAGTCAAGGAAGAGACAAAGAGAGGACCTATCAGTGGGACCTTTTTACCTTGGGAAAAAGATACAGCTACTGTTTCCCCCAATGGGAAGGGAACAGAAAATATTGATTTGAAAACTTTGTGAAATGTCACTAGGAAGAAACAGTTGGTACTGGGAAAATTTAATAAACTACAGATAACCCCGAACTGTCCAATCAGAACATTTGGTCTGCCCCTAAATTGGCTATACTAACATGAAGCAATGGGGAAAAAGGGTATAAAAACCTATCATCAATCATTACGGGGGAGAGTGAAGAGTTGGAGTTGGAAGGGTTGGATGCAGCAGTGTTCATTCGTCGGTTTGTGGGGTGTTGGTTGTGGCTGCTTATATCTTTGGGTTATTACTTTGTGTTTCCTAAATTCTATGCTATCAGTCTGAGTGTGGAATTGGTCCATGCTCTGGATTGATGTTTGGACTTTGCTGAAATTCTGAACTTTACTACGCTGTATCCTGTATTTCGCATGCCGGTTTGATCCTTTGGTGAGAATTGGACTGCCTGTTCGAGGGAGTCTTCATTTGAGAATGCAGATGATTCCCTGTTTGACCTGAACCTTTCATAATTTCTCAATTGGTAATATTTCAATGTACTCTTCTGAAAATCTATTTCTAAAGTAATTTCTGAATGTTCATATTTTCTCTTTAATAAATTTAATGATCAATTAACGAGTTTTAGAAAATAAATAACAATTTAAGAGTTTAATTTACGCTAAGATAAACAAAACTGAAATAATAAGAAATTAGTTTGTGGTTCTTAACTTAATTGCAGAAAATATCAAATGTTTCTTAGGCTTTAATTGTGTTTTAGCTGGTTCTAATTCACCATCAACCAGTCCAACTAGTGCCTTAATGTTAAAGTCAGGATTCTGAAGCTGTATATAGAATATGTATATAATGTAAAACAAATGAATCCTGATAAGTAATAAGGTACCCACATGTCCAGCAGCCTTTCTCCTGTGTACATATTCGGGTGCGTTTGTGTGAAGGTAATGAGTGTTGGTGTTATGGGCCACACCAATGAATGAGTGTATGAATGATATGTTGTGATTAAGGATCTGTGACATAAGGAGAATATGTAAATGTTGTCCGTCACGCTGGATCAATAGCTAACAGGTGGGGGACCGTCATTAGATTGGTGTGCTGCAAAAGGAGACATACATTATCACCCTCCCCCGTAATTCACCCATCCCACCAAAAGAAACCAACCAGACAACTGTACTTGCATTAGACAAATGACAGCATTCTCTGGCCATATTTATTACACTTCATCAACACAACGTTAAACAATTTTTTTACAGTTGTCTTGATATTGCATAACATTTCCAAATACATTTACACCAAATTAATACAATATTCTCACACTCCATTAGGAGTCCTGCTTGACCATCTCACGGCTCCTCGTGGCATCGTCTTCAAGGTGCACTTTCTACTCCCCCAAGGTGAGGGAGCCAGGGCCAACTCAACATTCTGCCCCTAAAAGAACCATCCATGCCAGAGTAACCCAATGAAGGGACAACGCCTTGCACCCAATCGGGGAAATGAGGCCGGGCTGCCGGGCCATACCTTGGTCCCCTGGCACAGTCATCATTCCCATCTCATGCGACGTGTCATGGTGTACCCTCCAGGACCAATGACAATTGCAGAAGCAGATTCCCCCAGCCCTTGACTAGTGACTATGTTACCCCTGCCGCAGGTTTTTCAACATCAACAATATCTTAAATCCGCCTGCGCTTGTATTTGTGATGTCCCATGTTGCCAACCCGTTTTGTGGTCAAACATAACTCCTTAACCGCCAGAGGAGTACTTGGATCCCCGATCAACTATGACTCCCGCTAAGCGTGACCACCTAGCAATGTGAGAAATGCTGCATCATGAAGGCAACTAAAAAAATGTTTGTCACCATGGGCAGACAAATGGACCTCATCTTTGTGAAAACACGTCTCCCCCGCAGGCAACCATGTGAAATTGGCTTTAACCGTGCTGTGTTCAGTAATCTTTTCAGTCTACTGTTCAAACGTCTGACTGATCCATTCAAGCCCTTTGTAGATCGACCGAATTTCCATACCCTCCTTGGAATTATATGGGACCATGCTATGGTTGCATTTGGGAATCTCCAAGCCAACCATGCAATCTCAACCAGCAGGGTCTCAGACAAGGTCTGTCTGCCCTCCGTCGCCAAATCGTTGCCACCGATTTGAAGGATAATGAGTGCAGGTGGCGGCAGCTCCCAGGTTGAAACCTCCTCAACGAGCCCACGTAGGCCATCTAGATGAAGACTGCCCCTACGGACCCAGTGAAATTTAAGACCTGTATCCGCTGCCCGTTTGCACAAACGACTCCGGCTGAAGGTTGAACTTGCGCGACACACGTAGGAATGACCAACGACCCACACGCTAGCAATAGCCATCATGTGCTCTATTGAAAAATTAGACAGGAGGAAAAAATGTACTTTACTGCAATGGTCCAATAGCAGCCCCTGTGTCTATAACATATTCAGCTGCACATAGCGTTTAAAGCAGATTAAGACCCAGCCATTTGCAAATCTGTCTTGACCCTGTTCCCCAGATTTCCACCTGCCAATCCTTTTCACCGTTACGATGTTAAGCCCCACTCCTACTATAAATGTTGCTGCCCCTTTCCTAAAGGAATGTGTGCTGAAGGTACCCTGTATGTCTGCTACCAAGAGGGCTTTACGCATAATATGGGAAAACTGGTATTTTGTCAAAGGAAAACCTGAAGCATGTACCAATAGAGAGGTAGATGCCACCCTAGGATGCTTCTGCGAATATGAGTATGTCGCTTTAACTGGATACCCAAAGAAAGTGCCGGCTCCCCGCAGAATCACCTGATCACCTCTCCAGCATTGGTCTGTTTTAGAGCGTGGCATGGTGACAACCAAGGCGTCCCCTATCCAGGAAATATTACTTAGTAAAATGCCTCTGTGGATGTCCTGTAGGACTTCACCACAATTTCCGAAACCGTGAGGGCCCGATATAAACCCAGAGCAAAGGCTTCCGTGGACAAGGTTACCTCATACCTTGATTCACATACCCTGTCCAAGATCCCCAAGATCCTTTCCAGTTTGTCTACATCTACAGGGCAACTCTTGTCTGGGGAATACCCCTCCAACATTTCCCATCCCCTCAATGCCTGTTTGACCAAAAAGGATTGTGAATGATCCATGTCTCCCCTCAATTTGGCAAAGAAGGCGATCGCTGCTAAATGCTACTTAGCTGAAGATGTGCAGCCCCCCTGAACCCTCATGTGTTCTACAAAACCCAGCCAGGTATCTAAACAAAAAAGCGGGCCTGAGGATTGGATCGCTGTCAGCTATATAACGGCATATAGCCCTTTTGTAGGCTCCCAAAGTCTTAGGTGCAAGACTGGCTGCGATTAGGTCAGGGATAGCTGAGGACCAAGGATCCAGAGGTATGCCGGGAAGTGCGTGGGTTCTGCCTCTGCCTGTAGATGGTAGCGCCAAAATTCCTGCAGCTTGAGACAAGATAATGCATCAGCAATATTATTCAAAACACCGGGGACATGCTTGCTTTAAACAAAATGTTGTTCTTTAAACAAATAAAGTCCAGTTCCTTTAACAACAAGAGCACCTTCTTGCACTTTGCATGCTGACAATTAATAATGTCCAAATCAGCCATATTATCAGACCAAAATGTGACCGATTGATTGCAAAAATGGTCAGTCCAGATATGTAATGCCACTAAGATTGGGAATAGCTCTAGAAAGGTAATGTTCTTAACCAAATCAGACTCAAACCAAGCCAGTGGCCAGGCCTGTGCACATCCCTTTTTGCTTAAAATAGACCCAAAACCGATGATGTCTGCTGTTTCTGTGAACAAACCAAAATCATGACTGGAGTGAGGAGGGACAGGCCATACCCTGGAACCATTGAAACCTGAGAGGAATGACAACCAGATCCTTTAAATCCTACTTTTGATCTGCAGACAGGCGTGTCCTATGATGTTTTTCACCCAGGTTTGACATAGCCTGGGCTATGGAATGTGAGAAAGGCCGTCCCATTGGTATTATACGTAGGGCAAAATTGAGTTGACCCACAAGTACTTGTAATTGATGTAAGGTGACCTTCCGTGCCCTTAAACAAGATTCAAGTGACGCTCTGAAAGCCTGAACCTTTTCAGCTGGCAATCTACATTCACCCTTTAGGGAATCGATCTTTATCCCTAAAAAAGTCCACGTCAATGCTGGCTCACCAGTTTAACCCTGAGCCAGGGGCACCCTGAACTCAGTCATCAAACGCTCAAATGCTGCAAGGGACTTGGCACAATGGTTGGAATCAGCCAGCCTCAAGAACAGGAATGCATCCAAATTGTGAATGACACATGCAGACCCAGATACCTGGTTGAAAGCCCATTCAAGGAATGTGCTGAATTGCTCAAAATAGGCACAAGAGACCGAGAAGCACATGGGGATGCATCTGTCCTAGTAAAACTTTCCTTGGAACTGAAAACCCAACGAATGAAAATCGTCTAGATGAACTGGCAATAAACTAAATGCGGACTCTGTCTGCTTTAGCTAACAGTGCCCCTGGACCTTGCAGCCTTAAAAATTAAAATTCAAGGGCACCATTGAGAGAAGCGTACTTGACAGACGTCAGGGCAGGGTTGATGGTGTCATTAACAGAAGCCCCTCTAGGGGCTGAAAGATTGTGTTACAATCTAAATTCCCCCAAAATCCTTTTTGGGGACCAAGCCAAGGGGAGAGCAAACAAAATCAGTGAATGGGGGCCTATCAAATGGACCGGCCAACCTTCCCAACTTTGCTTCCTTGTCAATCTTCGTCTTTGCTACCTCCACTCCCTGTACTAATGACTGTGGATTTTTGCAAACTTTAGGCCACTGAAGTCCTTCTGCTTGAATCCTAAAACCAAATCAAAAACAAAAGTACAATTGATATGCTCCTGATGTGGATTCTTATTTAACCAATGATTCATAACCTGTTGTGAGATCAGGGAGGAACTATAGAAACCAGGGGTCAGGCCCTGCTAATTTCTGTCCACCTTTTTCTTGGCATTCTTAAAACATTTAAACTCTGGGTGCTCTGTTGTCCCACAAAAGGAGCAATTGTGCTTAAATTTGCAAGACCTTTGTGGTCTAGAAAAAATGCTTTCTTATTATATGCTCAACATGCCCCTTCCCACTCTCCCCCTCCTGAAGCCCGACGAAATAGCAGTTGGCCCCCACCCTTCGGTAGCTTCAACATCATACACCGCAACTATGCATTCACATCCCCGGGTTAGAAGCTTTCTTCAACATGAATGCCTTATCATATACTTTCCAGTAGGACCCGCCGAATTCCACGTAAGCACCCACTATTTTGTTCATGTAGTAAGCCATCTAAGGGCCCAGCTCCGGGTATTTCTCTAAGAGGGACTGATTGATAAATAGTAAAACGCTTAATTCAATTCTTAGGTGTTTCCTCAGGGGGTGTTAAAACAGTAAGTTGAAAAACATCCACATATGCACCCTCTAAATTTTTGCCCTCATGTCATCGGATAAGTACAAACCCAATTGATCTCTAGGCGAAAGGACCTGATCATGGGCACTACTGGAGGTATGCCCAGACGTAGGTCCCTTGCTCACTTTGCCCCTGGTTCAAGGTAGCCTGGTTGATGAGGGGTGTTACCCGGGAATCAGTCCCAGGATGCTTGTTTACAGTCCAGCGAGGACCTGGCTTGGCAGTTCGGGCTGGACTGTTCCCATGGGGAACAGGGTCAAGACCGATTTGCAAATGGCTGGATCTAAACTGGAATGGCATGGTGAGCATAAAAAGATGGATTTTGGCCCAGATCACTGTACTGGGGTGAATGTATGAAATTGTTCAGCATTCAGTCCATCAATTGTTCCTTTTGACATCTCAAATGACATCACTGATGAAATCATCCAGTGACTGTGAGTGTTTTTAAAACGTTTATGAGTGTTAAATAATTGATGAATCAGTGGGTGTATGAGTGCCTATATGGATGAATCAGTGGGTGCGTCACCGACTGTATAAGTGACTGATTAGGTGTCTCAGTGAATGTATGGATGAGTGAGTAGGTTGTGAAAGGTCTGTATCAGTCTATCAGTTGGTGTCTAAGTGGCTGTATGGGTTAGTGAGTGGGTACATTACTGGCTGTTTGGGTTATTAATTAATTGTCTGAGTACCTGTATGGGTGTCTGACTGTCTGTGTTGGTGCGTGGGTGAGAGGGTATGTGACTGCTTGCATGGATGAGTGTGTGGGTGAGTCAGTGACCGTTTCGGTTAGTTTGTGCCTGAGTGAGTGAGGTGCTGCATAGGTGAGTGAGTGTATGTATGGCTGTGTCAGTGAGTAAATGGATATGTCATTGGGATATGGGTGAGTAACTGCATATGTAAAAGGCAGTATAGGTGAATGTTGGAGTATATGAGTGACTGTGTGAGTGAGGGATTGTGATAGTGGCTATATGGGTGAGTGTGTGCTTGTGTCAGTGACTGTATAGGTGAGTGAGTATGTGTTAGTATCCATATGAGTAGAGTGTGTGTGTATCTGTATGGGTAAGTTAGTGGAAGTGGGATTGACTGTATGGGTGAAGGAGTAGGTGTGAGTAGCTCTATGACGATCAGATAGTGTGCAAGTGGGTGTATGAGTGGATGCCAGTGGCTATATTAGTGAGTGAGCTGGTGTGTGAGTGTTGGTATGGGTGAGTGAGTGGATATGTGTGTAGACCTATGTTTCATTGAGTGGGTGTGTAAGTATTAGTATGGATGTGTCAATAGTTTTGACAATGGTAGAGTGGAAGTTGGAGTAAGTATATTAATGGTTATATTGGGGTGTGAGTGAGTGCCTCGGAGAAACTGTGGATGATGTAATCAGTGATGTCATTTGATATGTCATCAGTGATATCATCAGTGATATCACTGACCCTGTCATTATCGAAGTAACATGTGAGGTCATAAGCAGTGCATTGTGGGGGTATGAGCTAACTATGACTGATGAATTTCTCTGATTTTGCACAAATAATATGTTAGCCTAACTATAACATCCCTCTCACCTTTGTTTTTTTTTCTGTGAATTTATAAGGTTTCTTTAATTTTATTTCCTAACCGTAACTTGTAAACTTTGAGAGTGGCTGTATAGGTCAGTGACTGGGTGTGTGAGTGGCTGTATGGGTCTGTGAGTGAATTTGTAATGTCTGGGTAATTGCATGAGCGCATGAGTAGTACATGGGTGATTGTATGAGTGCTTAGGTAGTACCTGTGTGATTCTATGAGTGCAATTGCCAAGGACACACTGCAAATACCTCATGTTTTTGACAAAGTGTAAAACAAATATATATTCATAGTTTACCTAAAGTTTCAGTTTAGCTTCATAGTAAGATACTAATGTAGCTTTCCCCTTTGTATTTATTTTTTTTAAATTACATTAAAAATGCATTTTTCTTTTTCACAGCAACACCACAGGTTGCAATGACATCAGTATTCATAAATACAAATGACAAAGTGTAAAACATATATATAGACATATTTTACAGAAAGTTTGAGTCAACTGTTTAGTAGCATAATGGTTTAACTTTATGTTAACAACACATTTAGAAAAAACAACAGTTTAAATATTTTTTTTTCAATATTGGAACTCACAAATAGAACATAAGTTATAGATACCGTGGCTGCCTGTGCCATATTTGTACAACAACACATGATTGTTTACTGTGGAGATCACCTGGGACATAGCAAATACTTAGCCGAATTCATCATCAACATCTGACATTATTCGCTTCACAGTGACGTGTACTTTCTATGCCAGATATTGATTCCTGCAAAACCTCTTTTAACACGTTTCCCCATCTCACAGCTTTGCGTATACCTGGTGCAAAATGCCCCTGCTCTCCTGGGCTTCTGCAAAGTGGTTGGGACTAGATAGCAGCATGCAAGGTTAAGAGAATTGGAGTAACACTCAGTTTTAAGTTTGCAATCCTGCTTCTCAAAAGGCCACGATGTGTCTTTAGCAACCAGACAGCACTTGGCTCGACCTACAAATTACAAAATAGCGCAGTAATACTGCCACAATATGTGCTGCATTTTATGTCCCATAATTTGCCTTTACTTGCTGCAGAATTTAGCCAGCTTTGCAGCATCATTTGTTCCTCCCCTGATGCATATTTCCAGAGGCACTGAACACATGGGAAGTAAACTTAAAACAAACGCTACATCCACTACAAGAATGTTACAGATATTACGAGTTCCTTTCAGTGATGAGGTTTTCAAGAGCACATTTTAAGGAAAGGTATGTTTATTGTGCTCGAGGGATGGTGTTTAAAGGTCTTGCTATCAGTCCTAATATTTTGAGCCCAGCAACCATGACATTGCACATGAACCTACTGAAACCGGGCCAGTGCCAACTCCGCCATCTGTCCTACACTGGGGGATAGATGATAGAGTCGATAAGGGAAGGCGTCACTCCACTCCCACCCCCCTCCAAATCAACCTTGAATCAATCCACAGTATCTTTCTTGCCAGAGCACATAAATCTGCCCTCAGCAAAATAACTCTTATTTCGTCACTGCTCTTTTACCGAGGAATGTTACTTCACACTGAGCTGTATAAACAATGTTATCAACAGCATAAGTTCACCCTTGACCTTTTGGTACTACATTACCTGCACTTCTAGCAGTTTACACAGGTAAAGGGCCATACAAATACTAAACCTGCCTCTCCTCTCACCCAGCCCAGATATCGGACACCAGAATCAGCTCCTTTACCAGACACGGTACGTTCAGCCACTGCTCCGGGACAGTAGAATGCCAACCAGAGTGTGTGCGAAAGACAGAGTGGAAATAGGGCTGTGGGTCTGGGCTCTCACCCAGCCATGTTTATGGAGAAAATGCTGTAACACAAGGAATCGTCGCCAGGCAAAGCTAAATAAGATACCAACCAGTGTGACACGAAGCAAAGCCTGCTGGCTAATCGAATTAAACCGGATGCAGTCAAGGCTCGCAATGGTTGCGGGATAGGTGGGGCACGCCGGGGCCGGGGGGGGGGGGGGTCACGCAGGGGCCGGGGGGGGGGGGGGGGGTTAAAAACGAAGTAAAAAAATAACTTAAACTTACCTGAACAGGCAGATCCGCACGCCTCTGCTGTCTGCTCCTGTGCCGGGGTCCAGTGCGTTGGCGCCTTCTCAACATCCTCTTTGTGAGTGGCTTGCAACCCCTCTCGCTCTCAGCCAATCCAGAGACGCTGCTCCAGCAGCACCAGGATTGGCTTAGGGCAGGGATACTCCCTGCCCATTAGGAGACTGGGGGCTGGGCATGAAGCAACCCTTGGTCCCTTAAGGGGAAGGCTAGTGCGCATGTTCGGGCTGCTCATAAAAATGATCAGGCCGAAAATGAACATGCGCACTATTGCGCTGTCACTCAACGGCTGAGAGTGCTGCCGCAGCCCCACCCCATTAAGCATCACGCTGAAGGGGGTGGGGCTGCGGCAGCACTCTCAGCCGTTGAGTGACAGCCCAATAGACAGCGTCCGTGTTCTACCTCTGACGCTAATTCCAATCAGAAGTCCTGATTGCTGCAATTAGCGTCAGAAGTAGAACGATTAGTGGGGCAACGCCCCAACGCCTCCAATGGATGCACCGCCACTGTTGTTTCTGTTTTATAGAAGACATGTCAAAATCTTGACTAATATTTGAGGGATGTCTTAAATCCTTACGTCATAATTGTGACGCTGGCAGCAAAAATGTGCAGCGAACTGCTATGTGGGGACAAAGGAGCCTGTGCCAGGAAGTCATTGAATAGCAACGATTACCTGCACCTGAATCCAAGGGTCTTCAAAATAAAAACAGAGGCATCTGGGAAGTATTCCATTATTGGCCAGCCAACCGCAGAAGAGGTCCAGAGACTGGCTGAGCGATTCATTAGTAGCTGCTACGTGGGTAGTGACTGTAAGCAGGAAGCCAACCTGAACAGTTCCACAGAACTCTCCATCTGCGCTACCCACGACATCTGCATCAGGGCAGGTCCTATATGACCCCCATGATCAGCAAACACATGCCAATAGTGGGCACTCATGCATATTTTGCAAATTTAGGTATATTTCGAACTGCTGATAAACTATTTCTCATGGCTAAGGTTCATGTTTGCCTGATTTGCATAGACTGCACCATTGTTTTGAAAGCTTAGGGGGAAATTCTGAAACATTGGGGCATATTTACAAACCCCTATTGTCACCAGAGCATTACCTTTGTTGATTCCCCGGTGGCGTAGCGCCAATACCCATATTTACAAGGTGGCGCTGCTCAATGCACCTTGTAAATATGCCCCTCTCTGCCACAGTCATCTGCGACAAAGGGGCATGCAATGGGTGTTGCTATGGGCATTCCACTGCAACACGCATTGCTTTTTGACACTGCCCCAGATTTACAAGGCTGAGGCAGCACCAAAAAACACCAGAATGGCGATACGAGGAGAAATTATTAATTTCTGCTCCTTCCAGAGCAAATCCCCATTATTGATTGTTTATGTGCAGGAAGGGTCCCTTCCTGCACATAAACAATTGTTCCTGCACTGCAATTGTTTACCACATGGCAGCAGGGTGCCTGCGCTGGTGTGAGGCCGCTTTTTCTGCACCAGCGGAAACACAGTTGTGCACCATATTCTGGTGAATATGGCGCATCCCTGCATTTAAAAAATATCAGAGCGCAGTGCTGTCAAATTTGGCGAAGCTCTGTGCTCTGACTTTTTTTGTAAATGTGCCCCTTTTTGCGCTGGCCTAGTGTCACAAAAGTGATGCCAACCAGCACAAGATGTTTTCCCTGAAAAAAACTTTTTCGCTGGAAAGTACCCAAAAGTAACGCAAAGGAGCTCGAAATGCTGCTTTGCATTACTTTGCGTCAAGGAGATGTTACATGGGTGGTACATGGGCATTCTCATGCAGCCACCCATGATTTATAACGCTATACCCATATCTATTAACATTATTAGACAGGGTTTAGAGCCAAAAATGTATACCACTGATAAGTAGGCGTTAAAAGGAGAAATGTTTTCATTTCTCCTTTTTTTCAACTTTGCAGGCGTGCTGCACTGTGCAGCACACATACAATGTAGGAAAAGCTTTAAGGTGCATCTAGCCATAGTATTTTGTACAGGAAGGGTAACCTTCCCGTACAAAACCTATGCTAGACTCAGGAACGCAGGCTAGGACTGTGGCGCTAAATCAGCGCTAGGGATAGGGGAGGAGAGTGCCATATCTCTGTGAATATGGCGCTCTCCTGCTCTCTCCCTGTCACACAAAGCAGCACAGCATCCTTGGGTGCTTCGCTTTGTTCTGTGATTTGTTTTAGGATCTGGGCCCTAGGCTCAAATTTACTAACAATTTGTGTGGCTTTTTTGTGGGGTTTGTGTCACAAAAGTGGCACAAACCCAGTAGAAAATGTTGTATTAGGACGTTCGGGCCAACTAGGCAGAAACATGTCGACCTTTCACAAGACGGTTAGGGGACACTAAATACCCCACTCACCATCCTTTTGTTTTTAGCATCATATAGTTATTGGCCACATTAAAAACTTCTCTGGTAACTATAATGATTTTTAACTTCACGTTCCACCTCACGGGCCCCCACTCTTTAGTTTAGAAGTGCATCCCTGTCTCCAGGTGTATGCCCGCCCTCCATCAAACGAAGGTTTTGGAGGGCGAGGACTGGCCGATGATGAAGCATGACACCAGGTGGTGTGTGAGATCAGTCCGTCACTTTTTGTGAGATGCCCTAACTCACAATAGGTCTTTAACTGTAGTAGGGTCTCACTTCATTAGGAGCAGCTTTCTGTGGTAATCATTCAGTAATGGAGGCCGCTAGCTCCTAAAACCCCACGCCTCCCGTTCCCCCCTCCATACACTGTGGAGTTCCCCTTGTGATTGCATGTCGTATCAGTGAACATTAATGCAAGGCCATGTGGATGGGGTTGTTAGTGGGTTATAATTCTGACCAGGGGTTTTCATCATTAAGGTCCTGAGTATTGGTGTGGAGGCGGTGGACCCACCGTTGTTTACGTCTAAAGAGAGAGTCGCTATTCCAACTTGGGTTGGCCTCTAAAATAGTCCACTGGATAGCCTCACATGAGTGGCCTTTTTCCAAAAAGTGATTGGTAAGTTTTGTAGCTGTGCATGCTCGTCGCACCGTGCTTTTATGTTCGCTGATCCTTTTCTTTATGGCTCTGGTAGTCATAGTACAGGGTGCAGGGGCACGTGATGAGATACACACAGTTGGTTGTATTACAATTTGTGTGCTTCTGTTGTTCTCATTGGAAATTCCCCAGTTGTAATGTTTTTGTGTGTCGCGTAGAGGAGCATGCCCCACATGTGCCACATGGGTAGTGTCCTGTGACTGCTGGGAGGCTCCACAGGGTGGTTTCCTTGATTGTCTGTGGTAGTTCACCAGTTGGTCGCGTAAGTTGGCAGTTCTCTTAAAGGCAAACCGGGGGGGTTTGATAGCCAGTGTGTCACTGTTGAGGATCCTCCAGTTCTGACTGATTATCTTCTTGATTTGATTTGATAGAGGGGTGAAAGTCGTGATGCAGGTTGTGAGGTCAGTGGTTTTAGGTGCCCTCGTCTCCAGTAGACCTTCTCGTGTACTATTCCTAGCCCGTTTTCTGGCTTGTCTGATCACATGTCTAGGGTACTGTCTCTCAGTGAGGTTGTCTGCCAGGCGATTGGCTTGGGACTCAAACTCATGTACCCTACTACAGTTACGTCTGATTCTCAAGAATTGGCCATAAGGCAAATTCTCCCTCAGTGCTTTGGGGTGATAGCTCTTAAAGCTAAGAAGGCTGTTACAGTCCGTATTTTTCCTGTAGGTGGTGGTATGTAATACTCCATTCTCGAGGCTGATGTTAACCCATTCGTGCAATGTTTTGGCCGTAGTTTCTGGCCCCCTCCAAAGGATCACAATATCATCAATGTAACGTTTCCACGTGACAAGATTCTCGTGGAATGGGTTAGTCTCGGTGAAGATGTGGGTAGCTTCAAAGTGGGCCATGTATAGGCCTGCCAGGCTCGGCGTGAAGGTACTCCCCATACTGGTACCCTGTACCTGATGGTAGGTGGTGGTCTTGTACATGAAGAAGCTGTTGGTTAGAGCCATCGAGATAAGGGCTGTGATGAAATCTGCCGGTGTGTTGGTGGGGTGTTCTGATTCTCGCAAGAGGTTGCTCACGACCTCAATGGTGGCATCCTGGGGAATGTTGGTGTATAGTGCCTCCACATCGAGTGTGAGCAATAGGCTGGCCATGTTGCATCCTCATTGCTGAGTCGCCTCAGTCTCACATTTTCTATAGTGTGTGGGCGGATGCCTTTAAACCAAATCATATGTTCTTGGTAAGTGAGAGGAACATCTATTTTCTCAAATGATGTGTATTCATCAGGTATTTCATCCTCAGTGTATGTGTGAAATACTTGTGTTACCACATCTGCAACTGGGAATTTTACCCATGAATAAAATTCCTCTGCTGTACGTGCTTTATGTGCCTCAACCACATAGGTAACGTCCCAAACCATTTAGTGTGAGACAATTTTGTAATAGCCGATGAGAACTGCAGATATGCAGTTCCTCAGAGACTGAGTGCTTCAATGATCATAGCTCAGCCCCACCCTCCTCAACGCATACATGATCCCTCAGCCCAATGTTATCCATGCACACAAATTTAACATCTTCTCCTATGCTGACAACACACAACTCATACTCTCCCTCTCGGGCTAGACTTCCAACGCAAGAAAAACGCACCACCTGCATGAGCAAAGTCATTAACTGCATTACTGGAGTCGTGTCGCAAGCATGATGCAACTCCAGCAATGGTCAGAAATGCCCATTCCCACTACACTGCATCACTACTTACGCCTGCTTCAAGCAGGCGCAAGATTTTGACGCAGTGGCGTCGTAAAAGTGACTCAGTGAAATCTTGTAGATTCACTGTGTCACTTTAACGAGGCTTTCTCATGTCGGAACGCCCACCCTGCATAAATTATACCTGACGCAGGTATGACGCAGGTATAATGTAGCGCAGGGCTTTACAACGCGACGCTTTTTCCTAGATGCATCACGTGGTAAATATGTTGCAAAGTGGCGCATTGTTTACGACGCCGCTACGTCACAGAAGTGCCACAACGGCTGTAAAAATTGTCGCAAGGGGCTTGTAAATCTGCCCCTGGGTTTTTCCCTATTGGACTACATAGGTGCGTTCAAACATTTCCATTGTTTTTCATTTAAATTGGTTGTACTGATGGATTGCGTTCGCTGTAATAAGTATTAATTTTGTCTGGTTTTTATTTCTTAACTTTAAACTACAAGTAGCGAAAGTACGAGCAAAATAAAGAAAATTTGGACTAAATAGTGCATAATGATAGTTTCTAGTATTGATAAACTTAATAAGGTAAATTGCAGAAAGATAAATTGTGATAAATAATGAACAGATGTATTTAAAATTAGCATTTTGCAAAGTATTGTGATCCTTTTATGTAAATGAGGAATCATCAGAAAGCTTTTTTAAATGTATTGCTTCAGTAGAAAAACATGAAGCTGCTTGTACTCCGATACAGCTCAGTTACACGCCCAGCCTGTAGCTTTAATGGATGGGTGTCACCTGAATATGCCACGAACTGTAAAATTGGATGTTCAGAAATAGTTAACGGGTCCTTAACTGCAGTCACATTGGTGCTTCCTCTGTGAAACAGAGGTTTTTAGCTCACTGAGGATGAGGAAGTGCTTCAGCTATAATGACAAAAAACACTTAAGTGTTGGATGGAGGGCTGGGACTGACCCAGTCGTGCCTGATTTAGGAAACTGCTTTCCCATTTCCAGGAGGTAAGAGCACCAGTGGCGGACTACTTTGTAGTAAATTTCACCAATAAGAAGTGCAAAAGTAACATTTGCACCAACTCACCTGTGCAAGAATGACATTTTGTACCAGTCATTTGGCACAAATGCTGGTTGAAGAGTAGTGAAAAATTGACCCGCACCAGTTCAGTTGTGTGCAGCACTGTTTCTTGCTTTAGGTGTATCCCCAAGATTTTTAGGTATGGTTTGACAGAAAAGCTCTCTGCAAGAGTTATTGCTGCTGATTCTGTTAGGTCTGGCTTGACAGAGAGGCTGATGCCAACACCTCTTGTTACTGATTCTTTACAATAAAATAGAGTGGGGTTTGGCTCTGTCCATCCAAGTATTACTCTTTCAACTCATGCTGCTGGCTCTTTGATGTATCATTCCAACTTCCAGGAAATCCTTCCATTGGAATGCATGAGGCATTATTTTACATCTGAAAAGTACGCTCCCTCATCAGGCTGTTGGTCACATTCAATGATTTAACTCCGATATATTCTATATAGAAAACCATTCTTTATGGTGCTTTTTTCCCCCCATTAGCAAATCCAATAGGGATGGCTTTAAGGTGATAAGTTACATTTGTGTATGCAGTGCATATAAACAGCATTCATGAATGCCTAACGTCAAGTAGCCTTGTGCTAATTGGGTGTCTAATACTTAATTAAGCACCAACGGTGGTTATCTGGCCGCACTAGACCGGGTCAAACCAGGCGGACCACGATGGAGCACAAGCTGGATACTGGGGCCAGATTTTCCCTGTTGGAAAATTTATGTTTGGACATTTTATGGAGAAAAAGTGGTTGTCGATGATTCGCCGGTGAGACAGGCTGCAAGTGGGATCCGAAGCAAGGCTCGACGAACGCAGGTTGTTGAAGAGTGAAGTCAGTGTGAGGCAATCAACAAGGGTAGGAAAGCTACGCGCAGGTGAAGTCTGAATCCTATTTACAGGAAGGCCTCAACATCAATGAGTTGCTACTCAGCATTGGTCCCCAATGTAGCCCTCTATGTCTGACTTAGAAACTTTTCTGGAAATCAGACCTAATTTAGTGGGTCATGTCAGCAGCTTAGGCCAGCCAGAAATTTGATGTTGACGGCTGCAACTTCGAAGGGGGTTTTAATCTCTGCAGTTCTCATGGTACAATATTGTCAAAATGTTTTC
Organism: Triturus cristatus; assembly: GCF_964204655.1. Taxonomy (NCBI): domain Eukaryota; kingdom Metazoa; phylum Chordata; class Amphibia; order Caudata; family Salamandridae; genus Triturus; species Triturus cristatus. The sequence continues at coordinate 1,134,867,988 of NC_140585.1, forward strand.
AAGGTTCAGATCTTTCAGTTTGGAGACAGGAAGAGTGCACTGTAACACCAACCAATAATCCAGGACCTTGCAGGCCCCACTTGGGGGTTAGGACTGACTCCAACAGAGCCCAGCAGAAAGGTCCAAGGCAGATCCATTGGCACTGGTTAGCTGGGCAGTTGCATGAAAAGGCTTCTGGAAGCTTGTGTTCCTGTAGCTCAAACAGGAGGTCGTTCAACTGGCCCTTGGGGTCTCTTTTGGGGTTCTGGGATCAAACAAGCAGATCCAGTCTTACTCTAAGAGTCAGACAGCAGGGCAGTGTTTATTCTAAATTTTACAGGCCCATGAGGGTTCCGAGGAAGATAATGGGGATGCTACATTTATGCTCAGTGCCAGTCTGTGGGTGGTAGAAACTCCTACAAACTTAAAGTATACCAACCCGATAGGGCTCAAAATTAGACTTACCTGGTGTACCCCGCTCGAGTGCAGGAAAGGAGACAGCTCCTTTTTGTTAGTTAACCCTCACACACCCTATTGGTGTCATGCTTCATCATAGGGTTTACCCCGACTCCTAAAGGTAAGGGTGGGCTCAACCGTATTTCAGGGAGCACTTAGAAGATGTAGGCCGGGGGTCTAAAGATAAAAATCCTACTGTATTCCCCAGGTATCCCTTTATTGGCGGGGACGTAGTGGATATTAAAATATATATATGTATACGGGGTCATTTTGAGGTAATGGTCCTATGACCCTAAAGACGTACAAAGCTCCTGCCCACTCCCTCACCAATGGGGTTAAAGTTCCCAGAGGTGACTGTGCCCACTTTTGCAGCACTTCCAGTGTGTGTTACTGTATGCTATGCCACAGTACCCATCTTTACCTAAATCCAACATTGCAGAACCCATCTTTTATTGGTCAGAGATTCCTGTGCCCACCCACAGGTTTGGCTTGGATTATGGGCAAACCTGCCCTTGTGATCACTCAAAACCAGTTCCTGGGCATCTTTCACTTCCAGTGGGTTTAGGGCCAAGCTGACTAGTAAGACAAAGGGAGGCAGGTCTGGATGATCGCTATATCTGCCAGTAACAAGGTAGGCACCCTTTGGTATGCTGGATGGGGCTTTCTGCTCACAGAGGAAAAACACCACTCCCCACCAAAGCATTTTGTCCACTTTCTGTAAACAATCCACATCTTACCACAGAGCAGTCATTCACCAGGCAGATGACACTGGACACTGGCAGAACGGCACAATTGGCTTCGGCAGGAAAATTACTTCTTTCAAAAAGTGCAATTTTCAAAATAGTGATATAAAATCAGAGTTTACCATTAGGTTGAATTTTCAGTTACTATTAAAATAAGCTCTTGAATAATTTTTCTTTTTGCTCCCAAACAGAAATCACGCATAATATGGGATTATAATGTAACACAGCATTTTCCTAGAGGACTATAGGAGAGTCAGCCTTGCTACAGTGAAAAACAACTATGGAGGTTTCTCACTGCCAAGACAACTAAAACATTAAATATGCATGTGCTGCTTTTTAAATACCTCACACCTGGCCATATGGGCTTTTTAGAGACTACCTTAGGGGTGACTTATGAGTATTAAAATGGAAGGTTTAGGCCTGGCAAAGGTTCATTTTGCCAGGTTGAAATGGGAGTTTAAAACGGTGCAGGGGAAGGTCTGGAGACATATTTAACAGTGCTACTGTAGTGGGTGGCACAATGAGTGCTGCAACCGACTATTCTAGGGATTTCTAGGTAAATTTCATGAGTCAATTTGGTGAATGCCAATGATAATATAATATGATATAACATAATATAATATAATATACCACTGGAAATCACCATATGCCAGATCTATTGCATTTTACTCTTTCTCTGGATGATATTTTTTAACATAGAAAGATGTGCTGCGTAGGAAAGCAGGATCTGCTTCTTATGGTTACCCCCACTTTTTTGCTTCACGTTACACTGTTTTGACTAGTCTGACTGGGATCCTGCTAATTAGAACCCCAGTCTATCTGCTTTCTCCCTAAAATGTTATGTCATGTACTTAGGTACACTCAAGATTGGATACTGGGGTACCCTTGTCAGTCCCTAGTATATGGTGCCCATGTACCCATGGCATAGGTACCCCAGAGTCCTCCCATGGGCTGAAGCATGTATTAAGCCACCCATGAGAGGCCATGCAAAATGGATCTACAGGCCTGCCTTTGCAGCCTGTGTAGGTTGGTGCATGCACCACTTACTAAAGATATAGGTTTACTACATCTAATGGTCACTAAACTTAAAACCTATAAGTCACCCCTATAGCAGGCATTGACAATCCCGAAGGCAGGGGGCTTGGTTCTAAGTGATAGGGTGCCACAGCACGAGCAGGACACCCCTGCAGCCTACAGAGTCCATTCTTGGGTTGTTAATGTTTCAGCCATTTACGACATATAGAGTGGCATTATGCGACCGCATGATGACCAACTCTAAAACGGCTGAAAGTAACCCTATTGTGTTTGGTATCAAACATTGTGGAATCATACCCCCACACCAGTAACTGGTGTGGGAGGTATGATTCCACTCCTCTGAAAAAAGCTTTGTGAGATCCCTGGTGTTCCGGGTACCAGCCTTCTAGTCCCGGGCAGCCCGAAAGGGTTGCTGCCAACCAGAGACATATTTATGCCCTCCTGCTGCTGAGCCAAGCTTGAGAAGGGGAAGGCATAACAATAGGCATCCTGTCACAGGGAGGTGGGACCACCTCCCATACAGGATTTAGTGTATTGGGCCTGGGTGGGTGCGTTTGCCAGTGACCGAAAGTCTGCAAGAGGGACACATTTGGTGTCCCTGTGCATAGTCCATTTCAAACCAGTTCTGGGATCCGTTGGTTCCTGCTCTGGCACGAAACTGGAAAAAGGACATGGGAGTAACCTCCCCACTGTCCTGACCCTCCCCTGGGAGGATCCCCTGAATCTGTCCAACCCTCTCCCATGGGTACAAAAGGGCTTACCTGGCTGTAGGACCCTAGATTCGATGTGGACTAAATTCTGAACAAGAAACCACTGAACTTCAACTGTCTGGACACTCTGGACTTCGCTGGACTTCGTTTGGGCCCGACTTTGTCTCCAACTCCGTCCAAAGCATCGTCTGTGCCCATGCACCAGACAGGCTTCGTGCAGGACTTGTGGAGCATCAAGGACAACTGAAAACATCTCCCTTGAAGTGAAGGAGTCACTGCCCTGCAACCGCAGGCACCGTAACGCAACAGACTAGTTTGCTGATCCTGAGCTCCTGCAGACTCAGAAGGCTCCAGCAACACAGGCTGTGAGTTTCCAAGTCTCCTGAGGTTGAAGCTGCCCTCTCACAAAGTTTGAGGTCAGAATCCCTTGTGGGGGCTGCAATACCCATATCCCTGTGTACCGCGTACTTTTGCAAGTGAATATACTTGTTGGCGTTCCCTAAACAAGTGCACTGGGCTCCGAGTAGCCCCAACCTCTGGCTCCATTTCCACCAAAGAACTTTGGCTTCCTCACACTGAGTGCTCCGTGGGCTGTTGCTTTGTAATTGTGCTCGAGGCCCCCTCGCGACTCCTGTGCCTCCGACCTGTGTGTCCTGTTCAGGGTCATTGTTAGACCTGGCATCATTGGCATGAGTCTCTCCTCCATTTTTTTCTGTTTGCCTCCTCTGTTTACGATGTTTTTGCTGGATTATTGCTTTGGGCACTGTGCCACTGCTGATCAGTGCCACAGTGCAAGTGCTCCCTATGTTAAATTGTTACATTGATTGGTGTTACCATGATTGGCTTGGTTGACTTACTGTTCAGTCCCTAGTCTAGTGCACTGAGAGTGCCAAGGGCGTGTAAGTTAACTGCTGCTGGTGGGCTTGCAGCACTGGTTGTGCCACCCACAGAAGCAGCGTACAAAATGTGTCTCAGGCCTGCCACCGCGGCGCCTGCGTGCAGTCCCTGACTGCCATGTCGACTTGGTAAGGAAACCTACTTACCAGTCTCGAAACCTTCACTTTGCCACATTTCAGACACCTCTATGGTAGGCCCTAGGGCAGGGTGCATTGTTGGTAAAAGGTAGGTCATGCCCTGACGTGTGTGGCATGACCTAATAGTGAATTACAGCCATTTTCGTTTTTCACTATTGAAGGGCTACCTGCCTCCAATAGGCCAGACTGGGCAGACTGATTATTAACTCCATTATAATCTATCTGACTCAGGGAGCATGGTAGCAAGTCGAGTTTAGTATCCCTGAACTCAGAATTTAATAACACACCCTTTAGGATGGATGGTTTTTAAATTCTATGTTTGAAAATAGCACTTTTAGAAAGTGGCTATTTTCTTGTCCAACTATCTACCGGTCTCTGCTGGTTTGGTGTGTGTGTCAGGGGCTGGGTGGCTCCCGAGGTCTGAGTGAGTCAGTGTGGGGTGAATGGGGCGTTTACACGTAGAGTGAGGGAAGAGTAGCCTGCCCTGCCGGACACAATACTGGCTCCGCCTCCTGCTGGGCGACTGATAGCCCTGCTCCTGCCAGTGACAATACTGGCTCCGCCTCCTGCTGGGCGGCTGAGGACTCTGCCCTGCTCAGTGAATAGGCCAGGTGCCTCTGCCTGGCAACACCCCCAACAAACCTGAGATGGTGGGAATCGCCCTGCTTGGACAAAGGGAACAAAGGGAAAAAGGGGTATAAGAGAAGGACCCCTGAACCAAGAACTCAGATCACTTCTGACAAGGAAACCTGTACCAAGGACAAGAAGCCTGCTGATCTAAGGACTTGCCTCCCCTTTCTGCCAGAGTGCTGTTTTGCTGTGGAGGAACCTGAAAGCTGCTTCTTTATTTTTGCCAAGGAACAAGGAGAGAGGAACTTGGTGTGTACTCTCTGAACACTTGCTAGGAAATCTCCAAGGACTGGAAGAGTGCCAGTCTCCTGCTGAAGTCACAGGGCCAAAGGACTTCACCATCTACTGAATTGCTGAATTGCTGGAAAGTGTTGTTTCCCGTACACAAGGGAAAATCTGCAGTCTCGACGCCAGCAGCAACGCCAGTGAGCAGTGGGTATCGGCCCCGGCTCCAAGTGACCCCGTCTCGACGCTGGTATCGACGCCAGTGAGGAGTGAGTATCGGCTCTACCTCCAAGCGACCCCGTCCCGACGCCGCTGCTGATCGCATCGACTCGACGCCCTTCTCGACGCCGTGAGCGCTGCTCCGGCCCGACATCCCTCGACGCCGCTGCCGATTGACCCGACTCCGAGGCACGATCGACGCCGACCTCGACGCCGACATCTCGACGCCGTGGATCCTCGTTTTCTTCGTTTCTCAAGGTACTGTACTTGTGGGGTCTGTTGCGACTCCAGGCTCGACGTAGCGCTCCTCGCGGTCGACGCCGAACCTTGGGAATCGTGTAGACTCGACGTCGTGTGACTCCTGTGGGGGTTACATTGTTGCCAAAGAACTGTGCTCAGAAGAATACTTTGCTAAAGAACTATTTGCCAAAAAGAAACCTTACTTGAACTATCATTTTCCTTCCAAAGAGTACTTATTAAGACTGTGGTATATTTTTGTCGTTATTTGGTCTTGTGCTAAACCTTATATAAAGATCCTATTTTTATAATAACTTCTGTGTCGTGTCCATCTGTAGTGTATTCACTTTATTACTGTATGTGGTCATAAATGCTTAACACACTGCCTCTGAGATAAGCCTGTCTGCTCTGCCAAGCTACCAAGGGGGTAGCAGGGGTTATCTGAGTGTGTAATCCCCTTGCCCTGACTAGAGTTGGTTGGTCCCTATTTGTCAGAAGTGTATACCTCTGCCAACTAGAGACCGCCGGTTCTAACAGTCATCTTTGCTTTTCTTGAGCTCCCCTGGTTGCGCCAGGCTTTCCCTGACTCCCCTGTGTTTGGTGAGTCTCCTGGACCTTGTGCTTCAAACCATAACCTTTCTTGACCATCTTCATGGGTTGCCGCTGCCAAGGCTTGTTGGTGCTCTAGCCAGACAAAGAATGCGAGAATATAACCCTGTCAGATGGTTTTATTCAGCTTTACTTACAATTTTATCTCCATTTCGAGTCATACATTTTCAAACTGCACTTTCACACTGCTAGCATTTTGTCAAGTGGACAACAGAAAGACATTTTTTTCCTTCCTGTTCTAATATCCTGTAAAATGTAAAAGGAAATATATAGTTTCACTTAGGCTTTTGAATGAAAATCAGCACATTACAAGCATTATAGACTACTTTACACTTTACACTTATAAACATTGTGCCCGAATAAAGGGAGCTGAGAAGATGGTGGTTATCAAGTTTCCATACTTTTTCTGATGGAGGCGCTGGGTGACCCTAATTATTATGGAACACAGGAGAACTAGTTCACAAAAGATCTTACGGTCGAAAGCAACATATATTGCATCATATATGATGCAATAAAAGTGACTTTTGCAGATTTTCCTCTTCTGTATGTATAGAATTAGGGGGGTTAACATGGGAACAACAAGCATGTGAGAAGCATTGTAGGGCCCGTGGTTTCTTTACTAGTGCCAAGTTCCAGGGTGGGGCCTTTAGGACAGATGCAGGACATCAGAGGACAGCAAGTGTCTTTCCCCGCTGTCACTCAGGCAAAACAAATCCCTGATTATTGTTTTGTTTGTGTTTGAAAATAATAGAAAAAAATATATATATATGGGAATGGACATTTCTGCATGTTTCCTTTTGTGGATTGTTTGTGATATGGAAACGCCTCAGGGGTAAGTGTAGGAAAGCAGCAGAATGCTAGGAAATGTATAACTTTTCTAAAATTCGCAGACAGCTGAATTTGTAAAAGAAAAAATGCCGGGTTACGATTCTCAAATTTTATTCAGAAGTCCTGGCGGGCTCTATCAAATACATAGGACACCTCATGTCCTCTTGTATCCACCACCTGGCAGTCTCTACCTCATTATCTCACTCTAGTAGATTCTTTTTCATCCTTGATTTCTACCTTTGTCACTTGGTTACCGTCTTTCTTTTCCTCCTTCTTTCCCCTTTTGTATTTTTCTCTCTTTTGCTCGGGATCAAAGTCTGTTGACTGCTGATCTCTAGCAATCAGTGCCAGTGGGCCCCACCTGCAACCACCGGCTATAATTAAGCACTACATTTCCCCATGGAAATTAGTCTAATCAAATCGGAGGGAGAATCTTTATTGTGAATTGAGCACAGGAGTCTAAAATATTTTGAACATAGCAGAGCACTCTAGCCTGGGTGCCCTGGTAACTTCACACAGGGATCAGAATTACGAGTTGTGTGATAACTGTCAACGCCTCGCAGTTTTCTTCTGATAAATTCCAGCAAGTCAAAGCTGCTGAACTTATTAGGGGGAAATGGCCTAGAAAAAAGGGCAAAACATACACGATCTGTTCTGTATTTTATACTCCATTTTGCTTTTGAAAACTCAGAATAGAAGGTGTTTACCATGCATCGCAAACAATTCAGCTGGGGGTAATGGTATTTAACACAGCCCACTTTAGTCCAACAAACTCATAATGAGGCCTCATTAGTGTGCAGAGGAGGGTAAATTAATATTTACTGCCTTTGACTGTTTTAGGTGAATGTGTATTATTAAACATCCAAGGATGCATTTAGAGCAGCCCTGAACTTGGCTAGGTGCCACAATTGCAGGAAAGCAGAGTGTTCTCAAGGGTATTCGGGTGAGCTGGTCGGAAGGAGAGGTGTTTTGGGCGTGTGGTTTAGAGGGCTGATGGAGTTGGTCATTCTTGAACTCGAGGGGGCAGGTGGTTGATTTTTATGAAATTAGTGATAACGATGGAATGGTTTATACCCACAGCAGGCCTGATGGTGGCTGTAGAGGAAATCTTTGTAATCTAAGCAATGGCCAAGATATATACAGTAAGCCTCTTCTGAGCTGTCAGGGTCTCTGTGCAGTTTTTGACCTTCAGAAGATTTGACAATAAAACCACAGGTAGGTTCTGGGACATTATGTCAGCATAATGCTGGAAAAGATCAGCATATTTTCAAAAAGTGTCAGCTGTCTGCCCAGGAGCCCATCCATGGCAGATTGGGATTCCCAAATAACGTTGGAAAATCTGAGGTTTTCCTGCATTCCGAATCACTTGCCATGGGGGAGCATGACACCCCTTAAAAAATGGCTCATGGGTCACGTACTGGGAATGGGGACACTACGGCTGCTCCACTGCTACTTTGTCTGGGTCATGGAGTATTCTTATCTATTCTCCTAACTCATGCTTTAGGGCTGTGGGGGTGTATCTGCATAGTGCTGGGTCCTCGTCACTTCCAAATCTGCCAATTACTAGGGGACTAACCTCTATGGAGTCAGTCCCCATTTAAGAATGTCCCACCAGACCTGTCTAGGGAATGATTGCAGCTTCTCTGGGCCTGAAAGCAGCTCTGTAGCATCCCATGGTGGCAGAATCAACACTAGGGTCAGGCTGACCACAGCATCAGGACCAGGAAGGCAACAAAAGCCGATGATGGAAGCACTGCATTGCGAGAGCTGTCGTGCAGCGTGGTGATCCTCCTGCCCACAGGTACCATCCTTGAGACCCATTTACAAATGAAAACATTCAGTAAATGTAAGCAAAGTCGTACTTAAATCTTTCCCTAAATCATGCTTTTTTTGACTCTGTTGTATGTTGCATTTGGGTTTTCAACAGAAGGAGCACAGTTCCACCTGTGGCAGTATCAACCGAAAACAAGAACACAGGGCAGCCTTTGCTCCTGGAACCCTGTCGATTTGCTGTCAACCCTTTGAGAATCGTCCTGAAAAAAACAAGTTACCTAAAAAAATAGCGAAAGTGTCTAAAAGCGCTGGATCCTTTCAATCAAAGTGACTTTGGCCAAAAGCTTTTTCCATATGCTAGGTATCAGATACTCCTCAGTGGAGCAAGCATCTCCTCCTGGAGTTTCTAGCCATCCTGAAATTTTGAGGACTGCCATACATTCTCTGTTTTTGTCCTGCACCCTGCATTATTTCAGGAGGGGCTATTTGAAGTATATCCTTCTGAGTCCTTGACATTTATAAATGAGTTTTAAATATCACAGCATGCAAAGAACAAATTACCTGTTATTGAGACGGCATAGTGAAAAGAAACTACTGAGAGAGAGGGGATGACAGACAAGACACACATTGGCAAAGCCAATAGGTTTCCCCTTTAAAAGGTGAATACTGATCTGTTGGCTTTACTAATGCTTAATTGCATTTGGCAATCTCACCATAATAAACAAGCATTGGCATAGCCAACAGGTCTCGCCTTTGGGACCTTATAAGTGTTTAGCCATGCAACAGTTGCATAACTAAATACTTATAAGGTCCCAAAAGCGAGACCTATTGGCAATGCCAAGCGGCCGTGCGGCCGCGAAAGTGAAAGTGATCGCGATCAAACATCAAAGCGACCATGCGGCCGTGAATGTGAAAGTGACCGCGGTCAAGCGCGGCGCGCGCGCCCGCGCACATGCACTGTAGCTCTAGGCTGGCCTGGTAGCACTTTTTGGAGCCCTCTCAATGAGTCTCGCCAGACCAGCGCATGCGCTGGGTCAGGCAAGACCTAAAAAGGTACACAAGCCAAAATGGCTGCATCATGACACACTGGCAACCAGTTTGTTTTTTTCTAAACTGTTCCAACATTGTCAAATGTCATTGGAGAACAGTAAATGAAAAATAAAAATAAAAGGCTTGGCAGCAGATTAAAGTAGTTGCAACTTCGAAAATATGTAATAATACAGAGCGTGGTGGGCACACGTGTGGGAGTACCAACATAGGATAGGGATGAGTGATGGAACACCAGAGAGCAATAGATGGAGTAGAGATGATGGAGCAATCAGTGTGTGTGAGAGAGAGAAGGAGAAGAGACACTACTTTGAAAATCATCACATCCTGAGTATGGGGTGGGCTGATATCAAGTCTGGTGGACTGTCCTGTTAGCCAATGCCTAAAGCAGACTGAAACACAGCAGCCAATGGCTGAAAGGGGCCACTCAAAGTCCCCTTCCTGTATGGATTACCACTACCCACCCCACAACTCTAAAATCAACCTTACCAATGGCACCCTATAACACTACCTACCCCTGAACCCTAAAATGACCCTCTAAACATTTGGATAGCCCCTCCTGAAATGACGGAGAGTGCAGGATAACAACTGCAAATTTTAGAGAAAAAAAGGGGGAGACCGAGTCACCCACTGCACCCTCTTGTGGGGGATCTCTGTCGTCTCTTCTTTGAGTGAAGACTGGGAATCGCCAGCACTGTGAAGGATGGAATTTCTGACAGCTACCTTTCACTAACATAATAGGGTGCACTGTCCGTCTTTGCGCCTGGCGCCCGTCGTTAAAGACGCAAACTGTAACAGTGCGCCCTAAGTATAATACAGCCCAGGAAGGTAAAATAGCATCAATATAACACAACAAGCAGACAATGGCACTATTATTCCTGTGCAGGAGAATGATGAGCAATATCCAGAAAACTGTTGTCATTTGCATTGGAACTCATTACTTATGTTACCACAACAAGGGACATGTCCAGTGTGCACCTGCACAGTCGTAAGCCTGCAATGAAGTGTAAATGGCTGGCATACTCTACCCATTAAGAGGAGAGTGCATGGGCCACAGTGTAACACACAGAAAAGAGGAGAGGAGAGGCTGTTCCTATCAGGAGACCTCCTCGAACATTGTGGTGAAGTGTGCCTGTAAAACTAATTTGAACACAGATTTTAGCAAATTCGTACAATGCAACGGCACACCTGGTAGTCAGCAGGGCTGTGTAAACGTAGGCAATGTTTGCCACTGAGTAATTAAAGTAAATACACAGCAAGCTGCTCCTTGCCTTAAACAAGTAAGAAGCAATGAGATGCACAGGAAACCTGAACTGAACACTATATTGAGATGAGCTCCTTTACCTCGTTTAGGGCGTACTTACTGCCTGCTAGGAAATGATACTTGCGCCCACCAGGCTGCAAAGGGCTGGATGAAGCAAAGCGGCATGAGTGGTCTGTTCTTGGGCATGATTCCTTCACTTGGCGCACTTGGGTCTCTATGGTTGGCCCACTTTCCTAGGCGGTATGGTGTTCCACCAGGAGCTACCAAACTCTAGTGGGTCTTGCTAAGGCCAGCTGGATCTCTCAGCAGATGATTAGACTTATGCTTGCCTCCTTTCCACCGGCAGTCAGCACATATGTATGACTTCTGTCACCAAGATAATGGGGGCAGTACTGATTTACATATGATGAGCTTGTGAGAATATCTCTATGGTACCTTGGAAGGGGCTGATAATTATTTTTATTGAAGTGCAATTTCATGGCTGATATGTGACTATTAGAGAAAAGCGTCTTCGCATCTGAAGCATCGCATGCACAAATGCAATAAGTGCTTTCCATGTAGCACTCCATCTAAGAGGAGTGCTGCATACCTGAGGTCTTTGAAGGGGTGGGGTATCTAACTTAAGTCATTGCCTAGACTTAAGGCCTCGCTTTGAGTTTGGCCACCGCTCAGTCTAACCTCCAGGGGAACAGAATGACTTCCTCTGCTGCGATTGCTTAAGAACGACCACCACATTTAGAGCTCAATGCCTTTAATATGGTCAATATTGCTCTATTGAAGGAATGGGCATTTACTGAGCTGCTGCGATATTTAAGTGATCTGAGGAATCAGCAAATCTTCAAGGTCACAGGAATAATGGGAGACTAAAGTAAAGGTCGCCGTATATCGAGGAAAAACAACAAAAGGGCCCCCAAGGGCCAAACTGGGTTCAAAGTGTAGCAGAACTCGCAGTTGCCAGGCATAGTAAAAAAGAGCAGCTGCCACTTTAAGGCAGAGATGGCAACCATGACCTAAGGCACTTTCTTATTGGGTCTCGCACTAGTGCAGAAATAACTGCCCTTAGATCCAGCAGTGCCACGGCATTTATTTATTTTATTTATTTATTTATAAAGTCTTATATAGTGCGAACAAGATCCAGGGGGATATGAGAGCGCTTTACATTAGGATGGAAGGAAGGACATAAATGCAAAGTCGACTACAAGTAGTAGTAAAAAAAAAAAAAAACAAGCAGGAATTGTTACAAATTCAGGGACAGTTGCACCATGGAGGGTCATACAATAAACAAGTTTACGCGGGCCCAGAGGGGAGCGTTGTGCATGGAAAAGAGGAGCAGTAACGGATGATGGTACAATGGAAGTAGGAAGAATGCCTTCGCGTTGGTGAGCCCTGCCCAATCAGGGTAAGAATTTATTTTATCCATTAAAGAGTTTTACTAAAAGGGCGGGTAAATAGCTGCTGTGAACGTTTACTGGCACTGTAGTATGAAGGGGGACAGCCCAGCAACAAGTGCCACCTAGAAGGTGCCTCCAGTGAGCGAATCAATCTTGTAAACACATGCGCTCTCCACGTCCACCAGCCCAAGGTGAGAGCCAGTACACAAACTGTTGTGCACGCCACATCCTCCCAGTGTGTCCCGCAGGCCACTGGCTCCCACCCTGACCCCCTGCTCTGTGTAAGTGGCTGCCAAAGTGGAATGAAAACAGCCCATCTCGATTGTTCCCAGGGGACCCAGAGTTGCCCTCGAGGCCACTCCTCAACCTCTCCTCCTCTTCCTCGTGTCATCATCTGGCCAAGCTCTAAACAACCCGACTTGAAGCAAAGAGAATACACACCAACCAGTGCACATGGCGCAACGCAACATGTATTCTCTTCATACACAAACCTAACCAACTACACAGCCAGTTCAAACACAAACTCCCCAACCAAACACAACACCAAAGATAGCACAAGTGAACACTCACCAACCACTAACAACTACCCAAACTCGCCAACCCACCCACAACACCAAACATAGCACAAGCAAACACTCACCAACCACTAACAACTACCCAAACTCACCAACCACACACAACACCAAACATAGCACAAGCAAACCCTCAACAACCAGTAAGAACTAACCTGCCACATAAAACCCTTTACAATTACCAGGACAGACACTGAAGAACTCAACTGCCACCATAAATAGCATAGGCACACAAACTCTACTGGCCCGTACAACTACCACAAACACAGAACTGTAAACACATGTCCACTACACACCTCGCACTCAGATGTTCCATCATCAAACATACCACAGGCCTACATCCAACTCATACGAACCCCACATCAGAGAGTGACCATACACCCATCTAAAGACACACTGGTATGCACCAAATCCAAGACCAACACAATTACGATACACATAGAGCCTGCATACACCCTAACACTTTTGAGATCTCAGGCACCAAACATACAAGTACACTCAACATACCAGACATCAAATACTACCCGCCACACATACTCAGCTCTGTTAACGTATAAAGGTGTGTGTGCGCGCACACACATGCCCAAATCCACTCATTAAACATTATCAAGAACAGACACATAACACACCATAGACACAAATGAAACACCTGCATAGACCCCTACAGACAGCACCATGGACATGCCCCTTCTCCCCCACACACATATATACCACAGGAATAAACACTGACATACATCTACACCCATGCACCTACTCTGTAGACATAAATTATGACACACACCACAGGACCAGAGCTAAAAACCTGGCACCAACATACACATTATCTGTCACACACAATACCTCCAACACACACAAGCGTTCCCATCATTCATGCACATGTGCACAATAGCTTGACATCACATGCAAAAACATAGCCAACACCTTCACTGTGCATACACATAGAACAGACAGGATACACATTTGCACACACACTTATACCACAGCCACACTACTGATAAAAAATAGTCAGGGCTACTGTAATTATGAGACAGGGAAGGGTTGAATTATGTGGCAAGGTTGAGTCAATTATGCGGCAATAACAGACAAATTATGCAGCATTATGCGGCACATTTTGTGATAGGGACAATCGCTACGGCACATTTGCATAATTCCTATGGACCTGAATATAGCCGCCATGGACAATGCATACAAAACATATTATTACCTATCTGCAACTCACATAGAAAGAGAGTCAAACCACAGGCTCACAAGAAACAAGCTCATTCCCTGCAAGCACACTGACTGCAAGAACTGACTGGTATGTTTTATGCACGTCTAAGAGCAGCCTCTCAAACAGACGCAGTGCACAGTCCTGGTACACATAAACACCCCTCAGCTTGACACTCACATACAGGCAGCACAATAACACCATAGGCCTGTAAACTCACATATATACACCGCCCTCATCCCATGGAGCGTTCTTACTGTCGCAGCCAAGAATGCTTTTCGCATCACCATGGTTTAAAATGCAAATTCTCCTGCATTCACGGATTGCACACACCCGCCCCCACCCGTCCTAACCCCCCACCCCTGCACACACTGCCATGCAGCGCCCCGCACTTGTGTTCACGCACTGCCATGCAGCGCCCCCCTTCCCCCCAGTGTTCACTGATCTGTAGCACCCTCCTCTAGGCGCTCGCTGCAGCCTGGCAGTTTCAGGAGTGAGCGAACGCGAGTTTCCTCCGAGAGGTTCACGGGCCCCCAGACGTCCCGAGGCTCCAAGTGCCGCCTCACGTCGGTCTTCAGTAACAGCCAGAAGTAGAACTGGTCGGTGCAAAAGTCATTGTGCAAAAGAAATATGTGGAAGTGTGAGGTTTGCAGCACTCTGCACTCACTGTGAGCAGAGGCCACTCCCGAAGGGAGCCTGGACTCTGACCCCCAGGGGCCCCGGCGCTAGATGGTTTCCACTGTGCACGCAATGTGAGCAGGGGCCACTCCCGAAGGGGGCCCTGGACTTTGAGCCCTGTTGTAGTATTCCAGTCTAGTTTTTGCAGGTGATGTCACACCACATCCTGCCCGCGGGGACCAAATAAAAGGGGCCGCCCGCTCGGGGGCGTGGTCTCCAACCACAGTCTGTCGGCGTGGGTGTGCTGTGCTGCGCTGGCTCTACGCGCGCCGCGCTGCCACGAGGTCACCCCCGCGGCCCTAACAAGCCGATAGTACACTGGCGACGAGGGTGGGGGCTCGCGACATCCCAGCGATGCAGCCCCGTCGATCTTACAGCTATCGGCTTCCAGCTCCTTCCCCTGAGCGCACGTGCGCCGGCCCGTCTCGCCCGTACGAGGCCGCGCGTCCGCCTCTGCGAGGCCTGCAGTGAGCGTGTGTGGACCTTGCTGCCGTCTCACACGCTGCTGGCGCTGCTCCTGGCCCCTGCACAGCCTGCCTGCCTGTCTCCAGCTGACGAGAGCCCCGCTGCACCACGGAGGCAGTTTGAAGGCAAAAGGAAAGAAAATCAAGAACAAATCGAGGTAAAACACCATGGGAGTCACGCAACACAAAAAAAAAAAAAAAAAAAAAAACAAGCACAAATCAAGGCACAGCAGGAAGGGGGTTGCGCAAGGCTAAAGGGGACACACCCACGGCAAAGAGGGTCTGGAAAAACGTCGAAAGGAGGACACTGCACCTACCCACAGGCACTGGGCTGACACACTGTAACGGGACACAGAAAAGAAAGCGCAACTGAAAGTAACTGCAGGAGGACGCAGAGAAGGTTACACTCAGCCTCAGTTTAAGCGCTGGCCCGAAAGCGTAATATCCAGTGCCTCGAGGTGGCACAGGCCAACGGGCCTGGTCAACACCCCCAGCTGGCCGAACAGCAGCGTCACACACACGCACGAGACGCCACAGAGGTGACACCACAGATCACGGTAGAAGCCAGTCTCCTACCGCGCCCGACACAATGGTTGATAATGCCCAGAGAGCGGCACAGGGATCAGCACCAGCTCCTGCGCCCGCCCCATTCCAGCATGCGGCGTCAGGAGTGCTACCACCATTCAGCGAACTAGAAGACCCCGCGACAGCGTCGCCCATAACGACAGGACCATCCCTGAAGAAGTCTGCTGGTACACTATCAGCACAGACAAAACACATTTGGGCAAGGGTGAAATTGGAAAACAGATGTCAAAATAAAAAACAAAACTGTTGATACCACAAAGTCAACCTTGATTCATTGAGTGCTGAGAGACAATTTTTTCATATTTGGATCTTTCCAGTTGGGGAAGACTTGGTGGCTCTTCCTCCTAGAGCACCAGATGCTTGTGAACATTCAAATACTACTAATCTTATACTGTGGTATGTGCACCTGTGTCCCAGCCACCACTGGATTGAAAGACAAAATTCACAAAGGTTGTTTGCAAACATTTTATACACAAATAATGTTCATCACATTAAATCCTGTCCTTTTGTCTTCACCAGTGCTGCAAAAAGTAGTAAAAAATAGCTTTCTTTGAATAATGCCTGTAGGAGAAAACCGAACTGACTGTAACAAACAGAATAGTTGAGTTTATTTCTCATGTTTAGAATAATCTATTGTGCATTTTATTGTAAGCACTTCTTGGAAGGTGGAATGACATTTTGTCAGCTGGTACCATGTGGTGAAACAGTATTACTCTTCTGGATGGAGCCAAGCCAGGGCCCATTCGATGCATATTTTAAAGAATTTCTAAAATACAGAATCCAGACAACTGCGTTGTTAAATCAGTGCTAAATCAGTGTTAAAAACGGGTGTTACCATTACTGCAAAAATAAAGAAAATTAGAATACTAATGCACTAATATTTGGTATATTCCATACTACAATGGGAGTCATGTAGAATGAGAAAACATGTAAATAAAAAAGGCAGAATGTGTGGAAAGTGTTTTTCAGCACATCTAATGCTACTTTTGCATAATGCAAATATGACTGCATTCTATGCCTATTAGTACCATAGCATAAGCAAAAGGTTGGTGCTAAATTTACACAAAAAAGTGCGGAAAAAGAGACTGAAATACTGCTTTCACATTTATCTCTAAATTTGCAGCAATGTTTTGAATTCTTGTTGTGGTAACAGCATTACCGAATTGTGGTATAGCATTGTTCTGGATTGCGGGCATTGGTAACTGCAGGGAGGAAGGTGGAAATATAAATAAAAGGGATTGCAAATGGGACCCTAAGGGCTGCCTTAGAAATGGGGAACTGGCAGGAAAATCAGTAATTTGATTACAAATCTTTGCCAGTATTTCAATATTAGGTAATCTCTGCTTTCAGCAGGCAGTATCTCTAAATGAGTATTAATGGGTAGAAAGAAATTGGGAAGAATAGCATTGAAGGTTAGTAGGTACTGTTAAGGGTTAGGGTTTATAGTGTTCAAGGAAGAGTTGTGTTGGGTTTTTAGGGTTCAGGAAGGGGGTAGCATTAAAGGATAGGGTGTTGCAGGGTTCATGGAAGGGTAGCTTGCAGGGCTTAGGGATGAACATAGGTAGGTTAAGCCAGGGTAAGGTGGTATTAAGAGAGCTTAAGGGAGCTACAGACAAGTTGGCCGCAGGGGCAAAGGTCTTAAATTGACCTCCGGGGTCCAGGGATCCAGAAACGTGCAAATTCCTGTAGCCCCCCCAGGTGTCCCCCACGACAAAGCGACTCACCGGAGAATAACCTCTCAGGCAGGCGACCCGGAATCGCGATGGTGATCCTCTGCAAGATCGTGAACAGGCTGCCCCCGCCTCGATGTGCATCCGGAGACGGCAGACTCCATAGCAGTTGGTCCTGGACAGCCACACCTGGACCTGTTCCAATGTGAACAGGAAAATAGCGGAAGACACCAAACTCAAAACTCGGCAGCACTTGGAGCCTCGGGACGTCTGGGGGCCCCTGCATAACCCCCACAGAGCCCAATGCGCCGATGAGTACCTGAGCAACAAGTATGAAAGGGTCCACTCACCAGAACCTGAGACTTGATTAAATATCTTGACAAACACGTAATCCCAGCAACGGGAGACAGGAGACGTGAGGCTTGTTACTGCCTGCCTGACCCTAAGATGGCGACATCTATCTAATCTATCGCCCACCTACAGAATCCCCCTAAACGCTTTTCATCTTTACCAGACTCTTTTTACCTTTGCCCGACTTGCACTCATCTCCGAAATGGATAATCAACTTAGCCTAGGCGTGCTGGCCGCGCAGCACACCCCATCACACCACCACTACTGGGGGCCTGTCCCCAAGATGGAGGCTGCCCGCCCTAATCATTGGTAATCGTGCCAGACCCTCCACCACACCTTCTCTCGCCCTGGAAACTAGTAATTAAAGGGTCCACTCACCATAACCTGAGACTTGGCTAAATATCTTGACTGACACATAGTCCCAGTAACGGGAGACGTGAGGCTCGCTACAACCTGCATGACCCTAAGATGGCAGCATCTATAATCTATCTCCCACCTATAGAATCCCCCTAAACTCTTTTCACCTTTGCCAGCCTCTTTTCACCTTTGCCAGACTTGCACTCATCTCCGAACCGGATAATCAACTTAGCCTAGATGCGCTGCCCGCGCAGCACACCCAATCACACCACCACTACCGGGACCCTGTCCCCAAGATGGTGGCTGCCCGCCCTAATCATCGGCAATCTCGCCGGACCCTCCACCACACCTACCCTCGCCCTGAAAACTAGAAAACAACAATTTCAGAAACGGGAGGCACAGCACACAACATAACTCCACTGCAATGCGATCACCCCACTACAATGCAATGCCTGCCCCCAAGATGGTGGCCGTCCGCCCATAACTCCGACACATCGCCCAAACCACCGGTCCCCTTAATGTTCACATCCTCTCCCCCAAACTTCACGCGGATCAACTCAAACGTTCAGACTTTCAAAACTCAAACACTCAGACTTTCAAAATAAATTAGAGAAACACAGCCCACGACTACTCACAACTGAAACCAGTTGCCTGAACCCAGGATGGCGGCTATCAGCAAATACCTTCACATTGATCAAGATCCTCTCCCCAGTACAGCCTCAAACCAACCCAAGGAATATCCCCCGAAGCCCCAAAGCAATCGATCTATAAACACACGGGCAACAGGAACCGCAATTACACCCCAACACATCCTCTACCCACAACTGTAAACCAATTGCCTGACCCCAAGATGGTGGCTATCCCCAAATAACTCCAATATACCAGGACCCTCTCCCCAGCACAGCCTGACCCCAAGATGGTGGCTATCCGCAAATAACTCCGATATACCAGGACCCTCTCCTTAGTACAGCCTCAACTCAAACCAAGGAGCATCCCCCGGAGCCCTAAAGCAATCGAACTATAGACGCACTGGTCACAACAACTGGAGTCACATCCCCTCACCTCACCCAACCGGATGACTGTCCCCAAGATGGTAGCTGTCCACCCATAACCATCCTTGGAACCCCCTGGAAGGTTTCTGGCCGCAAAGAACAGACAGCCACAAAAGTCAATTAGCACATTTAGCTACAACTATATCCCGAATTAGGGAAAACTAACCACGCCACAACAACCCTTCATGCGCTACTCCCATCCCAATGCTCCCACCTAGTTGACCGCGCCTCAGGGTCGGAGAGGCTGTTCTCTCACCACATACCCCAGCTAACCAACCCCACCTGTTGGTGGAAGAGGTAAGCAGAGAGGTAGCTCACACACCTCCAGTCACAGCTAATCTCACGCCGCGAGCTCAATGGAGGAGGATATACGGAGAGGGTTACCAACCCCAAACCCCTTTCCAGTTCCACCCTCTCAAACAAATAGACTGAACACCGCTCAGGATAACTATCCACCCTCCCAATCTAGACAGAATGTCACCTCCCACCCCATCCCCCCACCACCCACTCACACCCAACAGACTGAAACCACACGGCCCGAACTCCTTCTCCATCACTTTCCCACCCAACCTCACACCAAAAGCTAAAAGAAACCTCAAACACAGACTGATTAGACAACACCCAGAGACTCTATTCGCGGACATATACCACTGCTCTTCCAAAGGCCAGTTAAAAATGGATCTCATTTTCCATACCGTAAGACCAGCAAACTGGAACACCATCCTCAAAACTCATCCACACATATCCAAAACTACTAACACTCCCTTCAGTTGCAAACTAACAATCACACTCCAAAACCGCCCTATATGTAGCGGTAACACCTCTGTGACCATCTACACCAACGGCACAGTCATGATCCAAGCCAATAATGACAACCTAGAAGCTTTCGACTCTCTCTTCCCTTTGCTTCGCAAAGCCAATAATGATAACCTAGGAGCTTTCGACTCTGTCTTCCCACTCACACAGCTCCCGCCCATCTAGCTCCTTATCCCCTGATAGACCGCCCCTACAGGAGTTTACACAAAGCAACCATAAGACTTCAGACATGAGAGTCAACCTGCCCCCTCCGGACACCATCCTCCCCTCCACCTATCCCTCCTTGACAGCGCTCAACTCATTCCCCCCTCCAAGATCAATGAGAGCCCCGCCACAGATGAGGCTCTTCACCCCCCCCACCGAACAACACACATCCCCCCACCCTTAAACCACCACTCCCAACAAACAACCAGCAAACCCAGTCCGCAGCCCATGACTCCTAAATCTCTCCCTCCACCGACACACAAGAGATGGCCGCTCAAACCACGCCTTGATATTCCACAACCCACATTCACGACAACCCATAAGGTTTATATGGGCAACTCCAAAACCAAAAGCCGACACCAAGAGCCCCGCCAACACCCAAACATGACACCCACAGTTACCGCTACCAATCACGCAAGACCTCCCAAAACTCAACACCTGACCTCGACCACAACCTCCTTCTGGAACCAGACACAGAGACCCAAAAGAACTACAGCCACAATGTCCTCCCGGAATGCCCCCACCCCCTCCTCTGCAGTGACGACTCACTGACTTACCCTACTAGAAAGCCAGCTAGAAACGATAATATGAGGCCTCATCGAAATCTTACTTAACCTCACCACACCCCGAAAGCCGAACCAGCACCCACATCCAACATCCACATTCACCAACACCAATCATACAGGAACCCCCAAAAACGGCTCAGCTGGACCACAGCCCCCTTCCTGAACCAGACACAGAGACTCAAAAGAACAAGAGGCGCAATGTCCATGAGGGAAACAATAGACATTGCCACCTCGTACAACACACCCACCACTGTCACCTCTAGCTCCAAGATCCAGGTTATCACTTGGAAGAGACCGCCCCCCCCCCAGATCCTCAAGACCCCCAACCTTCTTCACCTATATCCCCAGGCCCCCTTAAAGAAGAAACTCAAAACCGAGGGATCCAATACCAACTGCATGCTCATTAACTGCAGATCGGCCACCAAACATGCAACAGAACTGGCAGAGACCATCCTTACCCACGACATAGACATCACGTTCATCACCAAAACATGGCTAAATGAGTTATCTTCCCCAATCATGGACATGCTTGTGCCCCGGGCTTCACAATCGTCCACAAATACAGGAAAAACCAGAGAGGAGGGGGCATAGCTATCATACACAAAAACAACATCTCCGTGATGGAAACCGACGCCCTCAAATATAACTCCTTCGAATGCTGTACTGCCACCATTAAGTCGAGCGACAACAAAACATTACTCTGCCATCTCCTCTACCATCCGCCAGGAAACACCCCCTCATTTGGAGAACACCTCACTGACCTGATAACTCATTGCTCACTCCGGGACTCCAACAACATAATTCTAGGCGACCTCAATCTACACTGGAATGAGGAAAACAATTCACTAATCAAAACCTTAAACGATCTTCTTATCAATAACAACCTCACCCAACACTGCGCAAAGGAAACGCACAACAGAGGCTCAATCCTGGATGCCATTTTCAATCAAGCAGATATAGTCTCCATTGACCACACCTTGCCTAAAGACTGGTCTGATCACCATATCATTCTATTCCACATCAACCAATCGATCCACTGCCAACAACGTATGCCGGACCCCCCTTCGCTGGGCGAGAAATCCAAGTCAGATTCCCCCTGCAGACCTGGAAGAAAGGGTAAGATCCCTCCTCCCCATCCACACTGATGAGCTCTCTACAACTCAACTCACCTCCCACTACAACACCACTATGACTTCCATTATGGACCAAATAGCCCCCCTGAAACTAAAAAGACATAAATTCCGAAAGAAGAGAATTAAGAGCGGCAGAAAGACTCTGGCAAAACAACCCGTCTACAATCCTATGAACTAAACTCAAATCAATACGCGGGAAATACAAAAAACACATAAAGAATAAAATGCCCTTGGCAATGCAAAAAACAGGCCCAAAGAATTCTTCAATCTCATCAGGCAACAAACCTCCAAGCTTCTTCGACACCAGTTGCGCCCTCCAAAGACCTGTGTGATAACTTTGCCAACTTCTTCAATGACAAAATCACTGCAGTCCCTCCGATAGGAAATCACCCACAGTGACAGAAGATATCATACCCAAGCACCCCCCAACGTATGGCAATCTTTCAATCCCATCTCTGAAGCAGAGGTCATCAAAATGATTGCCAGCTCCAAACCCTCATCACATGTCTTGGATCACATACCTGCCCAACTGGCAAAAAAGCTCAAACTTTACCCTGCCCCGCACTGGACCAAGATTATAAACAGCTCCCTAAGTACTGGAGTCATGCCGGATTGTCTCAAAATCCGATACAAATGATCTGAATAACTTCAGACACATCTCCAGCCTCCCTCTCCTAGCCAAAACCCTGGAAAAATGAGTTCTCCTCCAACTCACCCAACACCTGGGCAACATCAACCTTCTAGCCACCCCCCAATCAGGCTTCAGAAAAGGTTGCAGCACAGAGACAGCGATCCTAAATGTAATGGATGATATGCACAAATATCTTGATACAGGTTAATTCTGCCTACTCATACTTCTGGACCTATCGGCAGCCTTCGACCCGGTTGACCACAAACTACTCACCAAGGCACTTCAAGAAAGGGTTGGAGCAGCGAGAGAGGTGGTCCTACAGTGGTTCACCTCTTTCCTACAGAACCACACCCAAAGAATAAAAATCAAAAACTTCCAATCAGATCTAGTACCCGTTAACAGTGGTGTCTCCCAAGGATCAGTACTCTCCCCACAACTTTTCAACATCTATATAGAACCCCTTGCCGCCATACTCTAAAGAATCAACATTCCCTTCCACCTCTATGCAGACGATACCCAGATCTATCTGAAGACATTCAGAGACTGAACAATACTCCAAGAGAAGTCCAATACTGGTTATCGCGTAGCCACTTGAAACTAAACCAAGACAAAACGGAAATCCTCCTCATCTCCAACAAGGAGAAGACCCCCAAATCACAGAATGGCTAAAAGCTATCGATGCTCTCAACAACAACCCCACCCCAGCCGATTCTGTAAAATCACTGGGAATCACCCTGGATCCTAAATTAAACATGAGCAAACACATCAAGAACACCGCAAAGAGCGCCTTCCTCAACCTTAAATTACTTAACAAAATAAAACCCTTCATCCCTCCGAACAACCTCAAACAAACCACTCAATTACTGATGCTGTCCAGACTGAACTACGGAAATGCAACCCTCACAGGAGCAGCAACATCGCACCTAGCTCCCCTCAGATCAACTCTAAATGCAGCAGCCAGAATGGTCACTGGAGTAAAGAAATATGAACACATTTCGCCTGCACTCAGAGAGCTAAAATGGCTCCCAATAGAAATGCGTGCTAACTTCAGAAGTGCCTGCCTCACGCACAAAGCGAAGCACACAAGGAAACCCGCCTACCTGGCCTCCAAACTCCAGAAGGCCGGTCAGACAAGAAGGCTAAGGAGTACCAACACTCTACTCATCATCCCTCTGAAAACTCACAAACAAAGAAACGCATCTCGATCCTTCGCAGGAAATGCGCCCAAAATGTGGAACTCCATACCAGTTCATATCAGGACCAACCCCTCTTATCTAAAATTCAAAAGGCAGCTCAAAGACCTCCTCCTCAACTGATTTCTCCCGAATGGATAGCCTTAGCCTAACCACCGAAGCCTGCCCACAGCAGCACACAGACACTTTTGACATCAAGACATCTACCTCACTTTCCTCATGACTACCTCCTCTATCCCCCCTCCCTGATCTCATCCCCTCATGAGTCATTGTGCTCTCCACGACGACAATACGTGAAGCAACATGAGTCATTGTACATACTAGTGTTATAACATATCTTACATGTGATATTTTGCTTAATACGACTGTATTGTTGGATGCTTCAGGAGTCAATGTCCATACTAAAGTTTTAATGTATCTTACGAGTGACAATGCTGTAAAGCGCTCCGATACCTTCGGGTCTGGCTAGCGCTATATAAAGCTCTTAAATAAATAAAAATAAATAAATAAATTAAGGAGTAGTAAATCATTTTGATGGTTCAGTGATAGGTAGAAGTAAGAGGTAGTAATGAGTTTTTAGGGATTAATGAAGAGTAGCATTAATGTGTAGTAAGGGTTTTGTAAGGTTCAGAGATGTGGAGCGTTTTGGGGTAGCATGGTTTTATGGTTTTGGGAAGGGTAGCTGTAAGGGGTAGTAAGGTGTTAATTGGATGCAGTGATAGGTAGCATTAAGAGATAGTAAAGATTCTGAGGGATCACAGAAGGATAGAATTGAGTAGTACTGAGGGTTTTCGTTAGGGTTCAGGAAGAATAGCATTAAGTAGTAGTAAGGAATTTTTAGATTTTAAGGAAGGGTACCATTAAGGGGTAGTAAGGTGGTTTAGGGGGTAAAAGAGGGGTAGCACTAAGGGCTAGTCAGGGAAAGGAAGTATTAATGGGTAGTAGCAGAGTGTATGGTTCATGAAAGGGTAGTGGAGTTTTTATGTTTCATGGTAGGATAGCATTAATGAGTAGTAAAGAAATGTTGCCATTTAGGGAGGGATAGTAATATTTTCCTGCTCAGAGAAGGGTAACATTAAGAGATAAGACAGGATTCTGAGGTTTCAGGGAATGGAGTAGTAAGGGTTTTTTAGGGTTCAGGAATGAGTAACAGTAAGGGGTTGTAAAAGGTTTTTAGGCACAAATGGCGAAATAGGATAGCAAGGGATTTTTATGGTTCATGGAAGGGTAACATTAAGTTGTAGCAAAGAGTTGTTAGGGTTCAGGGAAGGATAGTGTTAAGCAGTATGAGTATGTTTTATGTTTCACAGAAGCATGGTGTTAATGGGTAGTAAGTGGGTTTTTAGGTTCAGGGAAGGTAGCATTAAATGTTACTGAGGCAGTTTAGGTATCAGAGAAGGGTAGCATTAATGCACAGTAAGTAGTTTTTAGGATTTGAAATAAAATAAATCTATTAATGCATTTAAAAGATAAATAACCCAGACTTAATTTCAGGTTTTTTTTTTAAATAAAAAGAATACCCAAAAGTTGAAAGAGAGAGCACAGTTATACTTCCAGGAGAATGCAGGGTCAGTAGAGGAGGCTAGCGTTCTTTGGGAAGCGTTCAATCCAGTGATGAGGGGACATGTCCAAGCCTGTATAGGTGTAGAAAACAAGGACAGGAAACTGTGTTGGGATAGATTAGAGGCCGCAATACTAGAGATGGAAGCCACCTATTTAGCGGGCGGGAGAGAGGATAAGGAGCTGGCACACCAACTTGACCTCCGTAGGCGTGAACTGCAGGATTTGGCAAATAACGCGCCTGGGGTGGCTGCCCTGGCAACACAGAAAAGAGTATATGATCTGGGAGATAAAGCCAACAAGATGATTGCATGGTTAGAAAAGCGTGATAGAGAGAGGAACTGGGTGGCGGAAATAAAAGACAGCCATGGGAATACCCACTTGGTGGGAGAAACCATTGCCAGCGTCTTCGCAGACTATTATGAGGGGCTCTATGAGTCGACACCGGCTAGGTCGGCACATGACTGCTGTGAACTATTGGCAGAAATGCACCTACAGACTCTGACCCAGGAGGACAGGGAAGCTATCGATGGGTAGATAACTGTGGAAGAAATAGTGGGTGCCATACAAGACCTGCAAGCAGGGATGGGCCGGGGCCTAATGGGCTGCCAGTGGAACTTTTTAAGTGCACAGCTAATACCGTGGCCCCATATATGCTAGCTATGTTCAATGAGGCAAGGGACAAGCGATGTTTACCGATTGACCAGAGAACGGCGACAATTGTAGTAATCCCCAAAGCTGGTAAACCACCGGACCAGGGCAGCTCGTACCGGCCGATCTCATTGCTAAACCTTGAAGTGAAAATATTGGCTAAGGTCTTGGTGAACAGACTGTTGGTGCCCATTACCACCCTGATCCATCCGCATCAATCGGGCTTTATGCCCCACCGCAGCACCAGGCTTAACCTGCGATGCCTATATGGGGTAATGCATCTAATGAAAACTACTCCCGGGATGGAGGCTGCGCTCTTGTCACTTGACGCCCGCATGGCGTTCGATAGTATTGAATGGAACTATTTGTTTGAAGTCCTGAGGAGGTTTGGTTTTGGCCCCCAGTTCCTTTAGTGGATTAAGCTTTTATATACGTGGCCTATGGCCAGAGTCCGAGTCAATGTTTCGGTGTCCCACTCTTTTACCCTACAGAAGGGCACGAGACAGGGGTGCCCCATATCGCCGATCCTTTTTGCGTTGGCTATCGAGCCACTGGCCGCGTCAGAGCGGCCACGGTAAGATCAGGGATCCCGGGGGGCGACGAGTGGGACAAAAGGATTTCATTGTATGCCGACGATGTCCTCTTATACGCAACGAGACCACAGTTCACAGTCAATCAGCTGCTCCAGATCTTCAATCTCTTGGAGGGGTACTCGGGATATCAGATCAACTGGAATAAATCCCTTCTGTATATACTATTGAGTGGGCCACCGCCACAACTGGGTGCCGACTCTAAGCTCCAGATCAAATACAGCTTTAAAAACCTGGGCATACAGATAGAGAGAACTGGTGCAGCGTTTTGGCGAGGAATTTAAAACCGCAACTAGACCTCTTGAGGAGCGATGTCGCCCATTGGAGGACATTGCCAATCTCCCAGATGGGACGGGCGGTCCTCTTCAAGATGATGTCTCTACCCCGCTTACTGTATGTCATACAGAATACCCCTTGTCAGATACTGGACAAATTCTTCAGCGACGTGAATGGTGAGCTGAGGACGTTGCTGTGGGACGGGGGGGCCCATGGGTCGCGCTGGCCAAACTACAGAGGGGGGTGTACGAGGGAGGTCTGGCTATCCCCGACCTTCTAAAGTACTATTGGGCCTCACACTTAATTGTCATCAATGACTGGGTTTTTACAGATCGACAAGACCTGGCATACAGGATTGACCACTGGGCATTGGGGGCTGACGGATACCTGGGGGCACTGTATGGCCGTAAGAAGCAGGCCGGACTGCCCCATCATACCCAGATAGTGCTAACGGTATGGGCCAAGGCCAATAGGTTCCTGGGCTGGGCAGGCCCACGGAACACTATAGTTATCTGCAAATGAAACACACGCTAAGCAAACATCTTAAAGACGGGGATCAGATTCCCGAACACAGCCCATTAGAAGACAGGTTGTTACTGGACCCCATTCCATAGAATGCACTGTCCTATACAGATAAAAAAAAGAATAAACAACTCCCCAGACCTACTAATGAAATTGCGTGAGGCGTGGGAATCCAAGGTGGGATTACTAGAGGATGATGACTGCGCAGAGGCATTGCAGAGTCCCAGGGAGGTGGCAATACGGGCACGATTTAGGTTGGACCAGCTCAGGATACTGCACCGGTCCTACTACACCAGCACACTACTGTTTAAGATTGGGCGCATTTCCACGGAGGGATGTCAGAGGGGCTGCACTCAAAGGGGAACGTTCTTCCACATTTTATGGGACTGTCCGATTATACAAGTTTACTGGACGAAGGTGATCCGGGTAATGTCGGAAGTGCTAGAACAAGAAGTCCCCCTGGACCCGAGGTGGCATATACTGTGTGTATCAGGGGAACAAAACAGGCCCAAATACTCAAAAATATGGTTACCATTGGCAGCAATTGTCGCCAAACGGAACATAGCGGGGGCATGGGGGGCCACTCAACCACCTAAAGTATCCCAATGGAAAAGGGACATGGACTGGTGCTGTGCGGCTGAAAGGACAATTTATGAAAGCAGGGGATGTCCCAAGAAATTGGAGAAAATTTGGCAACTGTGGGTAGAATAATGGGGGTACGGGGGAGGCACTGGGCAGTTAAGTGGGAGGGGGCTGGGATGGGCCCGAAGCTACAAGTGGACTCCAGCGGTATCATGATTATAATACCATATTTGTGAATTCCAGATTGTGTGAATCATCGAGGGAACATGTACCCCAGGGCATGCCTATGTTACCGTTTTGCACTGCTGACATTGTTTAATAAAAATAAATAAAAAAAAAAAAGATAAATATAACATTTAAAAATTAAATTGGTTTTCTCAACGGGAGGAGCCAAGATGGCGACCGGGATGGCAGCGTAGGCTCCCGGCTCCGTGAACCTCCGCACCCCGCACAGATATCCTGCACGAGATCCTTAGCCTGCGCTATCTACCCGTGTTGGTGAACGCGAGCGGCAACCGGCCGTGTGACCCCGAAGTTTCTGGCAGAGTTACCGCCGGAGAAATGTCCGTCTGAAGTTTGCGGCCTGTGCAGCCCCGGAGCCGGGACCTCGAGTGAACGCCGTGGCCGGGCGGTAGTGCAACAACAACGGCCTTTGGTGACTGGGTGGGGTCGGACTGCCGGAGTGGTGCGAATGTTGGACTGCGCTTTGCCGTGGTCGCTCCTACCACTAAGCGTAGCTGAACGAGTGCGTGCCCGAGGTGGCGACTCCAAGACTCTCCGGTGATTGCTTCAGCCTTCGCCGGTGAGCTGCCCGGACGCCGCCCGTACCTTGTCCCGATTCTTGCGGGCTGCTCCCGGATTTTCGCGGGCGCTGGTCCGTGATGGGGACGACTGTGGCCCGTGACCACACACCGGACACATTGTTTGCCTGCCCTCGGAACCCAGTTACCAGTGCCATGGAACCCGAGGCGCTTGTGTCTGAGCCCCGGTCCCTATCTGGGATGGACCTACCCAGCGGCCATTCTGGTATGCCAGAGTCCACCATCCTGTACACCGGGTTGCAGCAGGATTGGGAGGGTGCGACTCTGAGGAGCGTAGCGGAGCGAGCGCCGGGAGCTGTACTGGGGTACGGTGACCTTCTCGAGGCTCTCGGTGCCCTTCACTCCACCCTGATTCACGGAGCCTGGGTGTTGGGGAGCAAGCTCGATGGAGTGACATCAGGGTCGGAACAGTTGCCGCCTGCCTATCCCCAGGTGCACTGGGACTTCTCACGCCGCGCACGGGGGGACAGTGTCGGGGACGCCCCTGTGAATAGTGCACGCCTGGACTCTCCGGACAGTATATTAAAGTGCGATCAGCTGGCTGTGGATTTGGTCTGTTCCGGAGGTTTCGGACCTGAGTGGGGGGTGGTGGCCTTGTCCCGTGCGCGGTCTCCGACGACCCAGGCAACGTCCAAGCAACGGTCGCCCGCCCTGGCTGATTCCGCCTTCCTGGGCCTGGTGTGCAGTGTAAATCCTGGCTCGGCATCGGGAAAGACGATCCTCCCTAGAGCTGACTGTGTCGATCTTCAGAGCCCTCTACCCTACCTGTGTGTGTCGCTCCCTGAGTTTTATTGGACACTTCTCTTCCTGGTAACATTGGACATGGCACTGGGACGAGGGGTATGCATGGGTGGGTTTGCAAAGAGTGGCCAAGGATGATGCTGACCCTTCCGAGGTGGTCACCTACTAGGCGGGCGGGCTCGGGAGTTGTGTGCTCTCACGGCATAACTGTTAGTGTACCAAGTGCGTAATGCTCCTTACTCCTCTTTGACAGGGTAGATCTTGTGTTCTTTATTGTATGCTTTATGGGTAACCGTGTGGTGCGGGAGGGAGAAGCCGGGGGCGTGTTTTGCAGGCCCTCCTCCAGTTTATTAATACTCTCTCTACCCCCCCGTCTGGTGGGGGCTCCTTTCCTACTTCTTTTCTCTGTTTCTTCTATATTTCGGGTCTGGTTCCGGGGCGACAGGCACACTGCTGGGGGGAGGGGCCGTACTCATCTGCAGAGGTGCAGGGTGGGGGGTTGGGGGGGGGGATCCTTTAGTCTTTCACCTCCTTTTTCTATGGCCTCTTTTTCTTCTCTTATTCTTCTTTGTCTTTTTCTGGGATCAGCATGGTAGTACTCCTTTGTTGTTAATCACTGCTGTTTCCGGAGTGCCATAATTTCCGTGGAGTTTCCTGGGTCTTGGGGCAGGGGGTTGCAGGCGCAAATGGCCGTGTCATTCCTCCATATCCTGAACTTCCTGTTTCAGCGCCATTGCTTAGATAGACTGCTGTGTATTGTTTACGTTCATCGTTCTGCCTGCCATTTTTCGCTGCTGGGAAACTGTTTGGCACCTGATCCTTCCATCCTTTTCTATTATAAAATGTAAACCTTTATTATCCTGGTCTCCTACTTGGGCTGTTCAGAGACTGAGATTATGCTAGCGTCGAGATTTTGCTCCCCGAGGTACTGACTGGATAGACCTGCTTTCTGTTATTCTGATTGTTTAGCGGCCGGCCCATTCAAGCTGCTGCCAGAGAAGCACAAACACCAAAATGATCTAATTGTTTAGGAGACATATGTCATTGCAGTGGCATGGACTTGACCTAAGGGTCAAGCTCTGTTGTAACAAAATAACTAGACTCGATAAACAGCTCTGACATGATAAACAAATGATTGCCGCTCTTGAAGGGTAAGCATTTTTTCTGTGGAAGCTGATAACTTTTGTCCAATCAAAACTTGTGCTCCTTTACATCAACATATTGATGGAGCCAAAGCCCCTCTGTATAGTACTCCTGAAAACTCTTTTTTAGCTTGATCACATGAGGTCTGGCAAAAACTGTGCAGTCAACTCAGGCCTAAAAAACATGAAGGACATAAAAGAGAAAATCCAAAACAAAAGTGTAGTATGAAAAGAAAAAGAACTCTGACCTCCTATTGATTGTGCCATAGGATATGTATGGCCTTTTTTATTTTTGCAGGATACTTGTCTACCATGTTACAGGGCAAACGCTCATCCAAATGTAAACATCTTGTTTTGGATTCCTCTTCAGGTAGCAGTAAATCTAGACTCCTCGTCTTCCTCCGTGGACACCTCAGTGGATTTTACTGGGGAGAAGGTTAAATTGGAAGTACAGTGGATGATTGCGGAGGCACCACCTTACTAAAATGTGATTTCAATTCAAATGTATTATGTGAAAGCAAAATCGCCACCTATGAAGCACTAGATGAGCAATTTTACATACCTTATCAAGCATTTAATAAACATAATACTACTGCAAGTGATAAATAACTCATAAATCATTATGGAATCTGAATGTTGATAATTGTTTGATCTTCCATTGAGCTGCCAAAAGCTTAAGCTTCATGTTTACTTTGGCAGAGTATATTTCACTTATTAATTATCCTTTTGTTCATGTGAAAGATTTCCACAAATGCTTGGATTTTTTAATCACTAGCAGGCCAGAAAGTGATCATGGCTCACGTCTCTTTAAACTGGGCATTGATGCAGTTTAATTTCAGCAACTTTACAGAATCAGGGTCAGTGAGAGAAAATAGTGGAAATATTTGGAACTATGAATTTAACACCTGTTTAACAAACATCTGGGAACAACATTATATATTTGAAAGGTTAAGAACTCTAGTATCCTCTTTGTTGCAGTTAAACAATGGGCTTCCAACCTGGGAATTGCTATTAAACATCACATTACCTTACAATTCTTCATTGTGGCATACAAAAGGGTTTCAAAATATGACACTGTGGATTATTTTATACTTATTGAAAAATGCACGTATAGGGGAAAGGTGACAGCCATACTGAAGCCAAATGAAGCATGAAAGAGTAAAAACCATAAAACATGAGTACAAAAACATAATACACCAAAAAAGGATATACATTTGAACAGACTGCTGATTAGAGCTACAATCAGCAATCAAGCCTAACAATATGAAAAGAGTTTGGTTGCTTATAGCACATAGCCTTCAGCAATATGGTCAAAGCTTTGATGATCATATCTCTTTTGAGATCCAGGGGTGCAGAACGTTTAATAAAGAACATTAGAACATTGGAATCCCCTCGAGCTTCGAGAGGCCTTTGTTTTATTTGTTAGAACATTCTGCCCTCTAGTGGCAGAATGTTCTAATAGCCTTATAGCCCTTTGTAGCTATAGCAGCTATTAACGTCCCGTTCCCTTGTTTAAAAAAAATAAATGTATACATACTTTATTGGTGACCTTGACAATATATCCAGTGCAATGAATACAATAGAATGGTGGTCTTTTATACTTAAAACAGATACAGCATTTACATCGCATGAATCTACCATACCCTATTCATATTAGTTGGTAGGAAATGAAAGGCAAAAAGTCCCGATGACAACATAAGTTCCGTATCCTTGCAACTGTGTCACTAAAGTTACAGTACAAAGCATATACATTTCCAATTAATAAAAACAACAATCCCAACCATAACCCTTCCCTCCCTAACCCTCCTACCCCCACTCCTGGTCGTTCTGTGTCTAGGACCATTGTAATCGGAGGAAGATGCTAGTAGTATAGTTCTGAGGGGTCTGCGATGCCCATAGGTCGCAGACCTATGGGCGTCGTATGGGTCCGAGTCTCTCAACCTAATGTTAGATAGTCGTAAAGCGTCTTTGTAGGTTATGGGGGTGGGGTACCCTGTTGGGGTAGTAACTCAAGTAATTCAAACTCGTGTAGCATGATCTCCCACTCCATCGAAAATCGGTTGCTTCCGCAGGCCTCTCTCTTCTTCCCTTCTGAGAGTAGCACCCTCAGCTTTACCCCATTGAATCATGTCCTCTTGCCAAATGGATACAGCTGGGCACCTGGGGGATTTCCACCTCATGGTGAGGGCTCTTACTGCCAAGATAAGGGATAGGTCTAGAAATCTCAGTCGTACCTTCTGTACTCTTGCATATCTACGACGGCCTATGAGACAGTATAGGGCGTCGTCCGGGACAGGAATTTGTGTAACTTCACCCAGTGACTGTCGGACTCCCCTCCAGTAGTCCTGGAGACGGAGGCAGGACCACAGCATATGAACGAAGTCTGTCTCGTCTCCCTTACAACGGGGGTAGAAGTGTGGAGCGTCCGGGAACATGCGATGAATCCTCCGGGGGGTGAGGTACAACCTATGAAGGACCATCGTCTGAATAAACTTCAGTTTTGCATTACAGGACACTTTTTCGGGTGTTTGAGCATTCATTTCCAAGCCTTGTCAGTAAGTTCCTCCGCGGAATCCTCGGACTATTGTGTTCTAAGGGACGTAAGTGTGGTTGCGGCGTGAGCCCGTATCCCCGTGTAGAGCCATCGGACCAAGTGTCCCCCATTCCCCATGTAGTATAAGAGATGTACCAAATTATGTTGTGATGGTTCACTGCGTTGTGGGGCCCATGTGGTCTTTATGTAATGGGATAGAGTAGCGTGCAGTAGGTATAGGCGTGTTGGTGCTCCCGTAGCCTGAATAAAGGAATCGTGATCGTGGAAGCTGCCATCCCCAAAGAACGCTCCGACGTTTTCTACCCCTACCTCTGCCCAATCATGTATTCTGGCCCTCGTAAGCTTACCCTGCGGTGTAGGAATGCCCAAAAGGTGGATGTTTGTCGAGTAGGGAGCCGTCAAAGAGGTATTCGACAGCCCTCTCCTCCAGCAGTGTAGAGCCGTCCTGAATAGGGGAGGGCTGTTCACGGGGAGTTTGGCCTTAGGTAAGAGCAGGGAGTGTAGTGCGCCCCGGTCCAAGTCCCTGGGTGTATAACCAATTCCCTGTAAATTCCTCCCGGCTGTCCAGTAAGATAACCACTGGAGCTGACTAGTGTAGTAGTAGGCCTTGAAGTCAGGGACTCCCAGGCCGCCACTGGGGGTCTCTAGTTGAAGTTTTCTAAAGCTCACCCTTCTGCGACCCGCACCCCATATGAGGTCCACCAGCATCGTATTCAATGTGTTAAAAATAGACTGTGGGACTATGAGAGGTAAGTTCACAAACTAGTATAATAGGCGAGGGAGCATCACCATATTTGAGATGGCAATCCGCCCCAACACTGACAACGGCAGAGAGGACCAAAAGGCGACACTGGCACGGAGGGCCGCTACAGCCCGAGGTATATAACCCTCAATTTGATCCACCTGTGTTCTGTAAACTTGGATGCCTAAGTATTTAAAGGTGGTGGTGCTAGAGCAGAGTTTTCAGTTTGAAAATTAACTGGGTTTTGAAGCTCTGGCATGTCTATTTGTTATATTAATTTATTAATTATTAATTATTAATTATTTGTCTTGTGTAAGTGTTTATACTAATCAACTCGTTTGTTTTAACAAGAGAGAATTACACGTGGGAACGCATAAGTGTGCTGTTTAATAATAATGTGCGTGTTTACATGTTTAAAGATTGCTGTGTGCTGTTTATTTTTAAGCACAAAACGCTTTTCGAATTAATGCTTTTCTATGTTGCAAGAGCTAGATAATTACATACACATAAGGGTATTAGTGGGGTTAACACTGTTCAATCACTATGCTGTGGTAACGTTGTTTTTGTCTCTTTTAATTAAGATGGTCTATTGTGGCCTATTGTGGCCTAAGTAAAGATGGCCGACATGTAGAGCCTGGCCTCGAGTAGAAAACTGTGACGAGAGAGAGCCTTGCTGAATATGGTCCTGAAGTCAGCTGACCACAGTCCTTGCTTTGCCTGGTTAAAACTTTCCGTGAGGACAGCAGCAGTTTTGGGCGATCTCCAAATGAAATGAAACGTCCTTGGCAGCTTTGGGAAACAAAGGAGCTTTAAAGAAAGACTCTGAACTATGATCTCATTGCCGAGGAAATGTGGAAACTACAAGATACAGTTGTATTTCTTGGTTCCTGTTCCGTTATGTTTATTTTGTGATTTTTCCTGAGCGGAGATTTTCAAATGTAGCGATGCTACATCCTTTCCTTCTCGCTTTGCTCAGAGGTTCGACGGAAGAAGTCAATACAAAATGTGTCTTTCCTTTGTTTAATTCACTATAAGAATTGTTAGCCTAGAGAGGGTTTTTTGCCACTTGCCATTTGCCTTTTGCCGCGTTCCGAATCTGCGTTGGTGAGGATCGTTGCTGAGAGGACTTCGTCTTGAGAGACTTTACCGAGAGACTTGTCCTGACCCGTTCTGACATTTAGCTAGAATAGGTAACTATGAGAAAAATGATTTATTCTGATTGATTTTCTTTGACTAATTTTAGATAAAGCAATATAATTTTGAATATGGTGTTGGTTATTATTTCTTGTCAATTATTGAGTATTATATTTTGATTATTATTGTATAGATTGTTTAGATTATGTTTAAGGGCAGTCACAATAACTAGATCTTATCGACCTCGATATAGATGCAGGGTGTTTAGGAGTTTTTCTTTCCACAGGTTATTGCTGGTAGAGTATTCGAGCGTATGTTAGTGAAATGGGCCCTAGTGTATGAAGAATGTATGTGCGTGTAACTGTGAGATTACTCTATCCGTGGAAGTAGGGATATTATATACACCCTGATCTCTATCAATTTCCTGGTAGCAGAGGATGGTTATTGATGATTGTCTTGATCTGATTAGATTACATATTGATTATTGATTATTGATGTTGGTATATGTACTAATATTATATGTTGGAGTTGTCATGTTGAGTTATATGTAGTGCTTCTGGAACTTGGAAGCTGATAGCAGTTCCGTAGTAGGGCAGAGGGAAGTATATGCTGCTCTCGGGAAATACGGAATTGTAAGGAAAAACGTGTGACAATTGAAGTTGCGCGTCACATTGTCTGAGTTCGGAATCAGTGACATTATTGTATGTTACTATTAGAATATATTTCTGGTATATAAGGAGTGTGTATGGTAGTGAAGGTTATCTGTGAAACTCTGGTCTTAAGTCCCAGGGATCCGTAAGGTTCACCGTTAAAGCTTATCGCGGGAGAAGTAATAGGTATTCTCTGAGCTTGTTTGAGGAACTGGGCAGGGGTAAGCTGCTTGGTTAACGTGTGTTATAATTCTGTAGTGGGACAGATTGTTCGCTGTTCTCGGGAAGCAGGATTCTGTGTGTATGTACTATATTTTCTTGTATGAATGTGCGTGAATGCATATACATTTAATTGATTGTAAGACCCTTTGGATAAGTCCTGGAGGAAACAGTTAAGAGATGTATGAAAGTTTGATGGTTCTTGTGAAATAGATTTCCTTTACTATTCTGTGGTTAGCGAAGCAGACAATGGAGATGTTTATATGTTGTAACTAATAGATTTTATAGAAATTTTGACACGAAGTCTACTGAAAAGATTTTGTAAAGGAGGGGTAGACGAGTGACAGGAGACAGGAGACAAGCGACTGCAGCGACTGCTGACGTCAGGAAGACCGCGCTCTGATTGGATAGTAGATCATAATAGTGTTCGCGCTGGGATTGGTGCGTTGGTGTGAGCCGCGCAAGGATTGGAAGAGCTATTCTAGTGACGTAGACGCTCCAGGATTGGTGCGTTAGTGTGAGTCGCGCTGTTATTGGTTGAAAATTCGTATTGTATATTTGTAATACGGGAAAAGAGTAGAAGTTTTGGTAAAAGCTAAAATGTATTACCAAGAAGAGAAAAAGAAGAAAACATTCTTTGGAAAAATTAAAAAGTGGTTTAACAAGGATAAAGATGTTAAGACGAGAGAGGGTGAATTGTTACCTCCAACGAAAACACCTGCATCCTACATGGCTGCAAAATATGGGTATCATACCTGTATATGGTTGGAGAATTGGGTTAGGTATACCAAAGAGGATGGTGTTCTAGCATTTCCAGAACATGGTTCATTTAATCTGGCCGTGTTGAGAAATTTACGGGAAAAGATGTTATGTCTAGACCCGAAACCAAGACCTACACAGTTTGAGGCTTTAGTGGAATGGGAAGAGGAAGTACATGAGCGAGAAAAACAGAGATCTGGAGGACAGTACAGGTACATGTTTGGGAGGAGACATGATCGTGAGACTCATCATGATCGAATGAAAAGGTGGCGAGATGCTAGTATGTCAGAGGGATTATATCCGATGAGAACAGTTGAAGGGGGAGCAGAGAGGGTTCCTGAGTCAGAAATGAGAAGATATGGAGTTAATGAATATGAGGATGAGGTCTTGAATGACATGATTTACAAAAGACCACCTCCATATAGACCAGAACCAGATGAGAGTACACCAGTTGTTTCTCCGATAAGAGATACAGTTTGTATCATTGAGACAGAAAATGTGACATCTGAATCAAGAAGTGGTAATTCTTTCAGGGAGAGAGGGAATCGAAGTGGTGACGAAAATGCAAGAGAACTAGCCAGAACTACAACAGAGCTGACCGAAAAGATTAGGGAGTTAACGAAGAATCTGGAAGCTGTTACGGTGCCTGTAACCATAGGTCCGGTTATGCCTGTGTTTGACAAGCAGAGGATAGGTGAAAATGGTTTGGTGATTCCATATGTTGGGAATAATTTGATGAGTTCAGTTGGTCCTTCAGGAGATTCAGGAAAAAGGACAGAGAGTAGTGACCTGAGACAATCCAGACATGACACATGTAGTGAAATATTGGATGCTAGTGAAGCTAGTTGTTCAGGGATGCCAATTTTAGAACCGCAAAAGAGAGTGGAAAAACTACTGGAATAACAGCTGAAGATTTGAATGATTGGATGAAAGTTCTTCAGAAAAAGGATAAAGATTCACAAGCAATTGATGTGGCTAGGTTACGTGTAGAATTAGAAGAGCTTGTTACAGGGACAGTTCCAACAGAAATTCTTAAGAGTCATCATGATGGTGAGTTAATGTTCATGTGCAAAAATATTACCTGGAGAGCGAGAAATACACATGACAGGTTAAGAGCAATAGCGAATGAGCAGGGAGTTGACATTGATAAAGTGAAAGCTTTGCAAAAAACCTACAGGATGGATTTTACAGAAAGGGATATTGAAAATTTGAATGCAACTGGTAGAACAGGACAGATTAAAGAAATGGTTGCGTTATTGCGAAGATGGGGAGATGTAGAAAAATGGAAGGATAGGTGGTATAAGAAAAGAGAGAAATCTGAAGATAGAACAACTTATTCAGCATTTCCAGTGAGAGAAAAAGAGAAACCAGTGGATAATTATCCTATGAGAGAAATACCTGGAGGAGGATATGTACATGTTCCATGGACCAGACAGGATATTTTATCATTTACGAATGATTTCCCTCGATTGAGAGAAAAGCCCGTCGAGTGGTATAGGCAGGTAGATAGGTTTGTGAAATTGTCAAAAGTGCTGTGGATTGACCTTAATAGTCTGTTTGATATAATTGTTCCAGCAGACTTGTGGACTGAGTGTAAAATAGTTGTGAGTTGGCCTACTGAGGAATATCCAAGAGATCCAAGAACAGGAGCACCAGATCCAGAGGTAATGAGAAAGTATGATCAGGTGATGGTATACCTGAAGAGTAAAGTACCTGCAAAAGAGACAGACTGGGTAAAAATAGATAGAACACAACAGGAAGCAAAAGAATCAGTTCATGCTTTTTACGAGAGGCTGATACTGGCGTTTAAACAATTCAGTGGAGATGAACACCTGGGTGACAAAGATTTGAGTCATTTTGTATACAGATTTGTATATGGCCTGAGACCTGAAATTGGTGAGAGAATTCGTGAGCACACAGTGGATTGGCAGAGTAAGAAAATAGATGAGATTTTGAGACATGCGAAATACTTCAGTGATGAAATTGAAGCAAAACAAAGAAAGCTGAAAGAGAAAGCAATGTGGGCACAAGTGAAAGTTGCAGAAAGACAGGAAGCACAGTTGATGGAACAGGCAAATAATCCAGGAAATAATGCAGGGAATAGACCTAGAGATGCAGGGAAAGGAAAGGGGAATCTTGAGGAAGCAAAGAAGAAGTTTCCTTGTCACAACTGTGGCCAATAGGGGCATTGAAGATCAGAATGTACCAATCCACCATTAGCGAGTAATGAGAATAAACTCTTAAATCATCAGGTGCAGAGTGAAGGAAGTAATCAACAGCAGCAACAACAGAAAGTTGTGAGACAGCAGAGTCAAGAGCCAAAACCGCCCTTGCTGCAGAATAGAGGGTCACAAAAGTATAATCAGGATTCAGGATTCTACAATGATGAACAGGTAAACAAACCAAGGCGTTCTAATCAGGTACAACAGTACTTGTTAAAGAATGAAGGGAGTGAATCTGAGGGTGATTATTGACGGTGCCGAAGAGAGGAGGAAGAGTGCATACTTGGTGCAACTCTAGAAATAGACCAGGCAGGACCATTTGTAGATGGGAAAATAAATGAAGAGAGTGTTACTTTTTTGGTAGACACAGGTGCGACGAGATCAACTGTCAGGTCAACAGATGTTAGAAATCTTCCTCTCTCGGATGAAGCAATCCAAGTAGTTGGTGTAGCCAATACACAAATCAGGACACGTCTTACGGAACCAGTAAGAGTACAGATAGGGAAATTTTCAGACATGCACAGATTTATTGTCTGTGACTCGAGTCCAGTGAACCTGTTAGGTAGGGACTTGTTGTGCAAGATGAACTGCACAATTTTCTGTACACCGGATGGAATAGCTTTTGAAACACCAGATGAGGATGTTTTGTACCGAGTGACTCTAGAAAATAGGGAAAGTGAGTTAATTGGTGCATTTGCTGTGTTTGATCCAGAGGATTTGCCTCGAGAGCTGAGGGACACAGTGAAAAGGACAGTTTGGGATTTTACTGGAGAGGATGTGGGATTGATGAATAATGTAGATCCAGTGAAAATTGCAGTGAAAGAGGGAATTACATATCCTAACATTCCTCAGTACAAAATGATACCAGAAATAATTGAAGGAATAACTCCTATAATTGAGAAAATGATTCAGCAGGGAGTCCTGAGAGAACTACTGAGTAGTCCGTGTAATTCACCAATAATGGGGCTAAAAAAGCCTAATGGGAAATTTAGGATCGTACAGGATCTGAGAAAAGTTAATCAAATTGTGGTGGCATGTTGTCCTATCGTGCCAAATCCATCAGTGATCCTGTATCAGATTCCACATGATGCTGAGTGGTATATAGTGATTGATTTGTGTCATGCGTTCTTTTCAATTCCATTGCATCATGACAGCCAGCCGATTTTTGCATTTAGGTTTGGCCAGCGTATTTTAGCATGGTGTCGTATCCCACAGGGGTATACAGAGAGTCCTTCGATATTCAATCAGTTGTTGAAAAAATCGTTGGAGAGTTTGATCATGCCTGAAAACTCAGTACTAGTACAATATATTGATGACCTACTTGTGGCATCAAAGACACGTGAAGCTTGTGAAGTAGATACCATAGCTTTACTGAATCATCTGGCAGATGGAGGGTTAAAGGTATCTCCAGCCAAATTGCAATTTTGCAAGAAAGAGGTGCATTATCTTGGACACAATATTGAAAAAGGTCTGAGAAAAGTGACTGATGACAGAATCAGAATCATCAGGGAAATGAAAGCCCCAAAGACCCAGAGGGAAGTGAGAATGTTCCTGGGTATGGTGGGTTATTGTCGTCAGTGGATAATTAATTTTTCGCTGATAGCAAAGCCACTGATTAAACTGACAAAAAGTGAGATGACAGACCCATTGGAACTAGATGGAGAACAAATGGCAGCATTTGAAGAGCTCAAAAATAGAATGTGTGAGGCTCCAGCTTTGGGTATGCCTGACTACGAGAAGGAGTTTGAATTGTACTGCAGTGAGAGAAATGGATGTGCACTTTCAGTGTTAATTCAGAAGCATGGATTACTGAGAAGGCCTATTGCGTACTTCTCATCGACACTTGACCCTGTAGCTGTGGGTTTACCAGGTTGTCTGAAATCTGTGGCTGCAACATGCAGGAGTCTGGAACAGAGTGAGGGAATCATAATGGGATATCCTGTAAGGGTATTCGTACCTCACAATGTGGCAATTCTTTTGACAAGAAGCAGAACTCAGTACATGTCACATAGTCGGTTGACTAAATATGAGAAAGTGATTCTAGGAGCATCGAATGTGACTCTTGAGAGATGTGTAAATGTGAATCCAGCGACACTTTTGCCGGATATTGAAAATATGAGTGTGAAAACAGAAGATGATCACGATTGTTTGGATGTGCTTGATTACTGTACAAAACCGAGACCAGACATAAGGGATCTTCCCTTGTATGAGAGTGATCATGTGTTGTTTGTGGATGGTTCATGCCTGAAAAATGATGATGGTGTGCTATGTGCAGCATATGCGGTGTGCAAAGTTTCAGAGGTTATGGAAGCATCACCATTGAAAGGAGTGAAATCTGCACAAGTTGCTGAATTGGTGGCATTGACAAGAGCTTGTGAAATTGGGAAAGATTTGAGGACGACTGTGATGACTGATAGTCAGTATGGATTTGGAGTTGTGCATGATTTTGGCCAGCTTTGGCTACAAAGAGGTTTCTTGACATCGAGTGGAACTCCAATAAAGAATGCTGAAGTGATTGGGAAATTACTTGAGGCGATACAGCTGCCTAAGGAGTTAGCAGTTGTAAAGTGTGCTGCCCATGGACAAGGAGAGGATTTTGTAACGGTTGGAAACCGTTATGCCAATGACATTGCTCAATACTGTGCGAAGTACAATCAGTCTATTAATCGGGAACGAGAGGGTGAAATGTCTTTTTGCTCTGTGATGTTTACTAATGTCTTAGAGACATGGGATGAAGTGAAGCAGTTGCAGGATGAGGCAGGAGAGGAAGAGAAAAAAGATTGGATTAAGGCAGGATGTGCTCCAAGAGAAACAGACCATGTTTGGGTCTATAGGGATGGCAGACCAGTTATGCCAAACTCCATTTTGTCGTCAATGGCAAGAATGTATCATGGCCAGGGACATTTGGGGAGGGATGCGATGATCAGGTCGTTCAAGCAAACCTGGTACAATGCAAAGTTTAGGACAATTGCAGAGAGCATCTGTCAAAGGTGTTTGATTTGTCAGCAATTTAACACTGGGAAAAAGACAGTGGTGAGTCTGGGAACAATAGGCAGAGAAGGAGGTCCTTTTACAAGAATGCAGATTGATTTCATTGAAATGCCCCAAGTGAACAGACTGAGGTATGTTTTAGTGGTAGTTTGTTTGTTTTCAAGATGGGTGGAAGCTTATCCGACTAGGAGAAATGATGGAATAACAGTGGCAAAGTTACTGTTAAGGGAGTTGATTCCTAGGTACGGGTTTCCAGTAACGATTGAGTCTGATAGAGGTGGACATTTCTATAATGAACTCATGAGTTTGATTTGTGAAGCATTAAGCATACAGCAGAAGCTACATTGTGCATACAGACCAGAGGCTTCTGGTGTGGTTGAGCAGATAAACGGCACAATCAAGAACAGGATTGGTAAAATGTGCTTAGCCACTGGAATGAAATGGCCCGACGTCTTGCCTCTAGTGCTAATGACTATTAGATCTACTCCAGATAGAACTACTGGTTTAAGTCCGCACGAAATAATCATGGGACGTGCAATGCGCCATGCATTTGTACCTGTCAATAAGTTGATGACAATAACTGATGACATGATTTTGGATTATTGTAAAGGCCTGGCTGACGCAGTTCATTCTGTGTTTCAACAGGTTGGAGAAGAAGCTACCACACTTGAGAAGAAGCAAGCCCATGATCTGAGTCCAGGAGACTGGGTGAGGATTAAGGTGCACAGAAGAAGAAATTGCTTGGTTCCAAGGTGGGGAAGGCCGAGACAAGTCATTCTGACTACAACAACTGCAGTAAAGTGTGCTGGTGTGAAAAACTGGATACATGCAAGTCATACTCTGAGAGTTCCAAACCCAAAAGAGGGAACTGGTAAAGAGTACTTTGAAGAATCGGATTCCAGTGATGATGAAGATACAGAACAAGTGAGAAAAGAAGCAGAAAAGGCTTCAAGAGAACCATTGGGAGTCTCAGAAAGGAGATCAGATTCTGTAAGAGAGCCTGAAATTTCAAAAAGCAGTGAAGAAAAAAGAAAAGAAAAGAGCAATTCCACAGAGATTACTCCTGAATCAGAAGAGGAGGAGACTGAAGAACCACTTGAGATTATACCTGAAGAAGCAGGGTCAGAAGAAGATAGAGAGGGACAGATTGCGGAAGACCCCCGAGGAGGTGTAGGGAACATTCTTGACAAGCTAGGTGAAGGGACAAGTAGACAGCAAGAAGATTGCGTGTCGGAGACCCGAGGAGGGACAGGAGTAGGGAAGTCTCAAACAGTGGTGAAAGAAACTGTGGAGAAAAAGAAAACTGCTAGAAAACGAAAACAGAAGGCACTTGAAACAGAATTGGATGAGAGTGAGAATGAACAAACAGAGGGTCGAGTTCTGAGAAAGAGAACTTGGATTGGAGAAAGAAATAATAAAGAAATTAGGCCGAAAAAGGTGATAAAAGGAGATTGTTGGCCTAACAACAGAGTAAAGAGATTGAGATACAGAGTAATAAGAGCAAATACATCAAAAGCTGAACAAGTGAATGAAGTATCGAGTCAAAATGAAGTAAAAAGAAAGGAGCAAGAAGAATCAAGAGAACCTGAGGAAATAAAAAGAATAAGAAGACCCAACCAAAAGTACAGATCACTGG
The DNA here is from genome assembly GCF_964204655.1 of Triturus cristatus. NCBI lineage: Eukaryota > Metazoa > Chordata > Amphibia > Caudata > Salamandridae > Triturus > Triturus cristatus. The sequence continues at coordinate 1,134,911,439 of NC_140585.1, forward strand.
AATGGTCTTATGTGGCACTGTCTGAAGAAGGAGAAGAAGAAACAGTGACTCGAGATAATCCGGAGGGGATCTTGAGAAAAGTGGTTGAGGAAAAAGAAGGAACTGTTGGAATCTTAAAAGTTATCCTGACTGACATTGGAGAAGAGTCAGATGATGTACAAGATGTTGTTGATGATCTGATACAATTTGATGTTACTGAAGAAGAAGGAGTGAAAACTGATGAATATCCAAATTGAGTGAACTGAGAAATCACTTGGAGAAAAAGTGAAAGGAGAAAGTCTGAAATTCAGTTGTCTGAAGTAATCCAAAGTTGGGAAATTACAGTAGTGGAGTAGTAGAGGCTAAGTCAAAAGACAAGGTCAAAGTAGTAAAATGGCTAACATAGAGGATAATCAAAGTAGATGTGCCTTCTTTAAAAGATGGTGTAGAATGTGCTGCTGCTGTACTGGATTATTAATGCTACTATGGGGAGTTTTAGTTTTATTAGTTACTTTTAAAGTTACATTTGAGATGCATACAGAAAATATGACAGATATAGAGAAGAATTCGCAAAAAGTAGTTCCGACTAGAATTAGTAATACTTACATACACAAAGATAGGTCAATTAATAATTTTTCTAGTAATGTTTTTTCGAAGTTGTTATACGAATATGTGAAAACAATGAAAGTTAGGGATTGCTACGTTTGTATGCAATTACCTGCATCCGTTTCAGAGGGTGTTACTTATCATCATTTACCAGCTACATATGGTATTTCATGTAGTATATTAAGTAGTGTTTTCTATTTGTTAGGGAAGATAGATTATAAGATGTCTAACAGAGATAGTATTTTTGGGCATTTGCCAATGAACAAAGAGCTGAATCCAGCTAAAGAAGCTATTGGTGAAATTCTTATTGAAGAGAAAGGATTAACATTAGATTACATTTTTAAGAATAATTTAACTTGCAGTCTGAAAGAAGAGGAGAAAGCTTTCCTGGATATGGTAGAGGAAAGGAGATTGAACATGCATGAGAAAGCAGGGAAACATAAAGTAAGTGAGACAATTTGGGACATTGAGATGGAAAAAGAATTGAGAAATGGGGCTAGTCCAACTTTAGCTCTAGATGCACCACAGAAGGGTAAGCTATGCATTACAAGGAGGAAATCCCAATATGATACATATTTTGTTGGGACTAGTGAATTTCATGATATATACTTCATTGCAACAGGATGGGGTTTCAGAGGTGGAGAAGATACAGTTTTCCCAGGAGTGTACTATGTTTGTGGGAACAAGGCTTCTTACAAGTTGCCTGACCATTGGTATGGCACGTGTTATGTGGGCCTGGTCTTTCCAAAGATTTTCCATATAGATAAAATAAGAGATGTAGAACATATTAATTTACTAATGCGTTTCAAGAGAGAAACCTGGTCTGAAATAGTGGGTGATATTTTTGGGGTTTTAATTCCAGCAGTGGGAATTTCTTTAAATGCTTATGGAATTCGGAAACTGTCAACAGTGGTGGATCGCTTATCGACAAATACCGCTGGAGGGTTTCTTTTAGTGAATACGGAATTAAGTGCCGTACGTGCCATGTCAATGCAAAATCGACTTGCCCTTGATATTCTATTGGCCAAGGAGGGTGGAGTTTGTGGAATGCTGAAAGTTCAACATTGTTGCACTTACATTCCAGACGAAAGCAAAGACCTGAAGGTCTATATCAAAAATATTACTGATTTGCATGAAGAATTAGTACCACTTGAAGCTGAGAGTTTATGGACTAAAATAGCTAATAAGGTGATAGCTGTTAAAGATTTTATTGCAAAAATAGGTAGTACTATTATAGGTAGAATATTGTTTCCTTTAACTTGTATAATTGTTGCTTTATTGATACTGAGATTAGTGTGTGTGTGTTGTAAAAACAGGGGAGGGAAAAAGAAATTAAATAAAGAGAAGAAAAACAAAAGGTTGAAAAGAGAACCACAAGAAATTGAATTAGAAGAATTGAGGGAGAGTGTTTATTTAGAAACAAAGAGGGATGATGAAAGAGTGACTGGTGTGTAGTGTTGTGTAAGGAGAAAAAGACATTTCCGATTTCTCCTAAAATGGGACTAAATTTTCACTAATTTTTATTTTTTTTTTGGGTTTATTTGGTGATAAAATCACCAAAGGGGGGATTGCTAGAGCAGAGTTTTCAGTTTGAAAATTAACTGGCATGTCTATTTGTTATATTAATTTATTAATTATTAATTATTAATTATTTGTCTTGTGTAAGTGTTTATACTAATCAACTCGTTTGTTTTAACAAGAGAGAATTACACGTGGGAACGCATAAGTGTGCTGTTTAATAATAATGTGCGTGTTTACATGTTTAAAGATTGCTGTGTGCTGTTTATTTTTAAGCACAAAACGCTTTTCGAATTAATGCTTTTCTATGTTGCAAGAGCTAGATAATTACATACACATAAGGGTATTAGTGGGGTTAACACTGTTCAATCACTATGCTGTGGTAACGTTGTTTTTGTCTCTTTTAATTAAGATGGTCTATTGTGGCCTATTGTGGCCTAAGTAAAAATGGCCGACATGTAGAGCCTGGCCTCGAGTAGAAAACTGTGACGAGAGAGAGCCTTGCTGAATATGGTCCTGAAGTCAGCTGACCACAGTCCTTGCTTTGCCTGGTTAAAACTTTCCGTGAGGACAGCAGCAGTTTTGGGCGATCTCCAAATGAGATGAAACGTCCTTGGCAGCTTTGGGAAACAAAGGAGCTTTAAAGAAAGACTCTGAACTATGATCTCATTGCCGAGGAAATGTGGAAACTACAAGATACAGTTGTATTTCTTGGTTCCTGTTCCGTTATGTTTATTTTGTGATTTTTCCTGAGCGGAGATTTTCAAATATAGCGATGCTACATCCTTTCCTTCTCGCTTTGCTCAGAGGTTCGACGGAAGAAGTCAATACAAAATGTGTCTTTCCTTTGTTTAATTCACTATAAGAATTGTTAGCCTAGAGAGGGTTTTTTGCCACTTGCCATTTGCCTTTTGCCGCGTTCCGAATCTGCGTTGGTGAGGATCGTTGCTGAGAGGACTTCGTCTTGAGAGACTTTACCGAGAAACTTGTCCTGACCCGTTCTGACATTTAGCTAGAGTAGGTAACTATGAGAAAAATGATTTATTCTGATTGATTTTCTTTGACTAATTTTAGATAAAGCAATATAATTTTGAATATGGTGTTGGTTATTATTTCTTGTCAATTATTGAGTATTATATTTTGTTTATTATTGTATAGATTGTTTAGATTACGTTTAAGGGCAGTCACAATAACTAGATCTTATCGACCTCGATATAGATGCAGGGTGTTTAGGAGTTTTTCTTTCCACAGGTTATTGCTGGTAGAGTATTCGAGCGTATGTTAGTGAAATGGGCCCTAGTGTATGAAGAATGTATGTGCGTGTAACTGTGAGATTACTCTATCCGTGGAAGTAGGGATATTATATACACCCTGATCTCTATCAGTGGCAGCCACTGGTAGGGCGTATTCGCCAAACCTTAGAGTGGTTGGGTGTGGTGTGTCCTGAAAAAAGTAAGCAACAGATTTTCCCGGGTTTTTGGCCAGCCTGAGAGACGTTCAAAAGTAGCAAATGTATGGGGAAGGGGAGTATTCTCAGCTGTCAGATCACGTAAGTACAATAGGATGTCATCTACGTAAATGGAGATTAGGTGGGCCGCGCCGTCAATATGTATGCCGAGATGATCTTCTGATCGTCAAAGCGCTATCGCCAACCATTCCAGCGCAAGGACGAACAGCAGGGGAGACAATGGACATCCTTGTCTTGTATCCCTGTGGACTGTATATTGGTCTGAGATGTAACGGCCTGTATGGGCTCGGGCAGTGGGGGAGGTATATAACAGACGTACCCATTTAAGATATGTGTCCGGGAACCCAAAGCGTTGTAGAGTCCCAAACATAAACTCCCAGGAGAGAGAATCAAAGGCCTGCCGAAGGTCTAGTGCTAGGCATCCCGCGTGCCGGTAAGCGCGCGGGGGGGGGGGGGGGCCTGCATAACAAGGTGCAGCCACCTCGTGTTGAGAGACGTGCTACGGTTCGGTAAGAATCCGCATTGATCATTATGTATGAGTGTATTAAGGTAGGGCTGTATGCGGTTGGTGAGAGCCTTACTTAAAATTTTATATTCGGTCGCTAGCAGGGAATGAGGTCTGTAATTGGACAAATCCAGGCTATCACGGCCCGGTTTGGGCAATGATGTGACCAGCGCTTGCATGGTGGAATGTTGTAGGTGGCCAGCCTCGAAGGCAGCCTTGTACATCGACTCCAGCGTGGGGACTAGAGCCTCTGAGTACGTATGGTAGAATTCTATTGGCAGCCCATCTATTCCAGGCGCTTTGTTACGATTCAGACCTTTTATTGCAGCTCTAATTTCTTGTTGGGTTATGGGGCCATCTATTCCTTTTTGTATCTCCTCTGAGAGTACCGGAAGGTGAAGCTCTTGCAAGAATTCTATAATAGAGTGGTTCTCCTCAGGTGTGGGCGCTGCGTAGAGTGTACTAAGATGTTCAAAAAGGCCATATTTATCTCTCGTTGTGTTTGGACTATATGTCTGTTAGGGGTGTGGTTTTGAGTTATGATCAGCGGATCTGGCCTATCCCGAACTATACGTGCAAGTAGTGCCCCAGACCTGTCCGCCTCTGAGTGTTTGCGCTGTAGGAAGGCTCTGTGATCATTTGTCCGTAGTGTCTCCAGTGTTTCTGCATGATCAATGCGGGCAGTCTGTAGTGCCTCTCCTTTTTCGGGGTCAGTCACTGCCTCCTGTTCCAGCACGGCCATCTGTTTTTCAACCCTGAGTAAGCGTTGGTGTGTCTCCTGTCGGGCCCCCACTAGCTATCCTATCAATGCCCCCCATACCACCACTTTTAGTGCATCCCATTCGATTAAATTAGATGAGGCTGTGTTCCAATTTTCTGCTAAGTAATTAGTTATGGTGTTGGAAAGAGCTGTTCGAAACGGGGTATCCTCCAGTAATTGTGGGTGTAATTTCCAAGTGGGTACTGGAGTTGGTACATAAACCCCAGTTAAGTCTGAGCTCTAGGGGGTTGTAGTCCGAGAAGGTTTTGGCTAGGTATGTGGACTGGCAGACCTGTATGGCGATGGAATTGGAGCAGAGGAATCTATCTATTCTGGTATGGAGATCATGCACCGATGAATAAAATGAATATTCCTTATGAGTAGGGTGTAGACATCGCCATGCATCTAAAAGTGCCCATCTGCCAGCCCAGGTAGCAAACAGGTCCGCTAGTTTACTGGCGTTCGCGCCGTGAAGGGGGGGTGAAATCTGTCCAGGTTGGTGTTTAAAACCGCATCCCAGTCGCCTCCCAGCACCCAGGGGATACCATCCCAGTCAGCCAGTGCCGCCCCCAGTCGGTGCAGGAAACGGTCTTGGTCAAAGTTAGGGGCATAAACACTGCCTAGGATCACTAGGGATCCGTCCAGCGTGCCTTTCAACAGAATGTACCTTCCCTGGTCCTCGACCTGGCGCTCTAGCTCGGTGAATGGGACCCCGTGGCGTACCCAAATGGTTGCTCCCCTAGCAAATGCCGAATAATTTGTGGAATATATCTGTCCCCTCCATTTTTTGCGTGTTTTTTGCGTTTCCGAGTTGGTTAAGTGGGATTCTTGTAGGAAAACTATGGGGGCTTTACGCCTGAGGAGATATGCATGTACCCGGTGTTTCTTCTGAATCGCCCCCAAACCGCGTACATTCCAAGTGGTTAGGTTGTAAGCATAAAGCAGTACCTGTACTGGGCATGCAATTGTATGTAGGGTGTAGCTCTAAGTTACACAGAGCCAATATACCGAGATCGACCAGGAGACCAGGAGACCATGAACACTAACAAAACATGGCTCAGCACCCAAACTATACTGGGCCCAACAACAGGTTACAATAATCATAGAACATATAGCGGTGCGTACGCTTATAGGGGGGTTGCCGCCATCAGCCATGGTAATGTTTACTAAAAGGTCAGGTTCCCGGTGGCTCAACGGGACCCCGCAGGGGGGAGTTATAATTAGACATGTCAAAGACAGTAGTTTCGCAGTAAATATTCTCATGTAAGGTTTAACCAGAGGCCTTGCAAAACAGTGTCCGAGTCAGTTGAAGATATAGGCCGTCCATGTATATATTCCCAACAACCATCTATACCTTACATAATTACACATAGATTATGACAAAATGACAATGTTCAAATGTTAAGGTGTGAGAAAAGAAAAAGGATACAGAGGGCGCCAGGGGTTGGAGCCCTTTCAGTCTGCAGATGTGTTCATAGCGTAGCAGTCCTAGTATAGGCCCATGTTCCTCGAGTAGCCTTCGTAGCTTTCAATTATCAATTATGTCGTCTGCTGCTCGGGGTGTAATGGTAGGGAATAGAGTTATACTATGCTCAGAATCTGAATTCAGGGTGCTGTCCTCCGAGTCCGTGGGGATTTTGTTGGAGTCTTCTCGAAATGCCCCGGCCACAGCAAGGGCTCCTTCCTGGTCACGTTGTTATTGTTCACGTGATGGCCCCTCGCCACTCTTGCCTCGGTTGGATGTCTGGGACCGGCGAGAGCTCGATTTCGAGAGTTTATCAGAGCTCTGCGAAGATAGGTCCGAGTGGCTGAACTGGCTAGAGCCAAGGTACATAACTTCAAGCCATTCCTCAGCGTCAGCCGGGCTCTCGAAGAAGTGAGTTTTTTTGTCGGAAATGACTTTCAGCCTAGCAGGGTATAAAAGTGCATATTTGAGTTGTGCTTTCTGTAGTTTCTTTTTTACAGACGACCTCTGCTTTTGAACCATAACGGTGTAGTCGGGGTAGAACGAGATGCGGTGGTTTTCGAACTGGATCAGAGTTTTTTCTCTTGCTTTCTGTAGCAAGACATCGCTGTCCCTATAATTCAGGATTTTCACTATAAGTGGACAAGGTGGTGCGCCTGGTCTGGGCAGTCCAGTCGGTATTCTGTGGGCCCATTCGACACAGAAGTACGGAGAGAGCCCCTCCTGCGTGACATGGTCCCTGAACCACGCTTCCATAAATTCAGCCGCCTTCGCACCCTCACTGCATTCCAGTAGGCCAATAATGCGTATGTTGTTGCGTCTATTCCTGCCCTCTGCATCTTCCACTCGTTCTAGGAGGCCTGTCATCTGTTGTTGTAGCTGTTGTACGGTTGAGGAATTTTCTTCGACTCAAGGCTCCATATCTTCGAGGGATTGTCCGTGCTCCTTGATGGTGTCGGCCAGTTTCCTGTGGTCCGCCATAAGTAACGCGAGGCCTGTGGTGAGTGTGCCGATCTGCATCTCCAGCGCCGCCCTGGAATCAAGGATTTCTTTAAGAATTAAGTCCAGTTTGTCAGGTGTACCCTCCATTTGCTCCGAGGAAGCAGCTCCTGGCGAGGAAGGCCGACTGGAGAGCTCAGCCCCCTGGTGACCATCTAGTGTCTTCGTTTTGACTCTGCCCATGGTGCAAGCCCACAGTAATGCCGTGAGCTAGCCTCCTCTGGGTAAGTGATTGGGATGACTGCCGGTGGGACACCATGTAGTTGCGACTTGTAGATGTAAATGTAAGACCAATCTTCCCCTCAATAGGTCAAAGAGTGCGGCAGCGCCGGACCTCCGCAGCCCAAGAGGGAGCCAGGCGGCCGGGGTGCCCCACAGAGAACCAGCAACAGGCACCCCCATCACAGAGCGGCAGGCAGGGCCGACCCACAAAAGGACCCCCCGATAGTAGGCCAAGTCAGTCACGCTAGTGGAGTGTCCATGAGCCTTATGGTAGTAGCTAGTATCTCAGGGAGTACTACTTGTCAAAGTTACAATCCGGATTCAGCTTGCCAGGCCCCTCCCTGTATATGCCGAGGATCGCGGTACCCGGCTAGGCCCCCCAGGCCGCTGCGGTTGATACGATGGCGCTGTGACAGTGACGTGTGCCCAGCCTCAGGGTGTGTGTGAGAAGTCACAGCAGTCCAGTGAGGATCAGCGACAGGCAGCGCAGGGCCCTTGCTGTAATGTTGCGCACCTTAGGAGGAATGGGAAGCCTGCAGCAATTGAGGGGTAGGACCATTTGCTTGTTTTAATCTTGCCACAAGGGTATCTGGTGTATGTTCAGCATTGAGGCAAGTTCAAGTCGCATATCACAGGGAGGGGGGGGGGGGTTCCGCAGCAGCGGGCTCTGGCAGCGAGGCCTGCCACGAGGGTGAAACATCTATGAGCTAATGTGGGCACTGCATCTCACCGCATCAGTCTCCGAGGGGTCCACCAGGTGCTCCTCCGTAGCTCCACAACCGCCAAACCCTCGGGGGCGGCACCAGTCTTGAGCCGTGCGGCCGTCTGCTACCTCCTCGCGGGAGCTGCCGCGCAGCGTGCCAGCTCACTCGGGGCCCGTCACCGCCTCTGCGTGGGCCACACCAGCCATATGGAGTCGAGCAGTTTCAGGGAGCCTATGGCCGTTGGGATGCCAGGCCAGGATCCACACCACTACAGATGTTGCAGTCGATGAGCCACTCTCTCACAGCGGCGCGCTGGGAAGCCTGTGCCGTGCACGAGCCCGCGTCTCACTGCAGGTCCTGGCCTCCGTCTGGCCGCAGCAGTGAGTAGGCCCGATCATCAAACTCCCAAGCACCACGGTTCCATGGGTCGTAGGAGGTATGTGGCTGAGCGCGGGACTCTAGCGCTTCAGTGATGGTGCCCCAAATTGCCAGTAGACCGGGGATTGCGGAGCAGGGTAACTTAATCCCCCGAGGGTTCCGGAGCTCTATCGGGACCCGACCGCCATCTTAGGCTAGCCACGCCGCCCCATGTCCCGTTCCCTTGTTAAAGTCCCTCGCCTTCGGCTCGGGCCTTTAACGCGGGAGCGGGCCTTTAATAGCCGGTATAAGGCTATAGTCAAGATTCTCATGCCTCAGGTCCAAATTGTTTCCAATAACTGTTAAGCAATCCGTAACCAAAAATTGAAGCTATATTGTTTCCTCATTATTCAGCCATCCAATTTTTTATGGTCTGCACTCTTGTGTGAATATATGTTGTTCAAGACCTTTATCATGATCAAGAATCATTATTGGTCCTTCAATAGGTCCTCCGTATCCGTTTGTAATAAAAACTTTCAATTTCACATTTATTGGGTCAGATATAATGTTTATTTCTGCTGGGTCCAGTTGTATGGAATCATCAGCTTCCAATAAGTTGCTTCTATTTTCCATTAAATTAGAATCACTGTGCAGCAATGTGGAGGACGTTTGAATAACGGAACAGTCTTGATATGCAGCTGATGGCAGAGGAGTATTTACAGGGATATTTGCAGCCATTTTTAAGGCATCATTATGACATTTTCTTATTCTGGTACAACTCATAAGAATTTGTTCCGAAATATCTCCTTCTTTGGGTACAACTTGACACTGTAATAATTGGGCACTTATGTTTTTATAAAGCAGTAGCTGTATGACGTCGTTAAGATCATTTATTCTTAGTAATACCTTCATATTAATCAGTAGAGACTCTAACCCATTTTGTTGATTAGTCAGATGAGTTTGGGAAGCATTACTTTAAGTTGGTTACACATCTTTTGCAATAACTTTCAGTACAAACGTGTTCTGTGAGTATAGCAGACTGTTTTTTTAAGACTCCAGCACTTTTGTCAGGTTATGGCAGATAGTGGCCATTGTGGCTACAACATGAAAAGATGGGGGTATATTATCATCATCCACTTCCAGTGGCTTGAATGGATTTCCATTCTGATGATCAGTTGATGGTTCTGTCTGTGCCATAGGTTTTCAATTTCTAACAGAATATCCTGTCTGTCTAGTGAGCTATTTAATTAATTTATTGAGTCTTATCTGATATCATTTTCTAAGAAATTTTATTTACCATAAATTGATTCTGTGTCAGAGTCCAGGTGTGGTGCTTATTCAGGATCTTACGATTTATTTGCGCTGTGGGGACTATTGTGTTATTAAATTAGGATAAGGGAGTTATGGCTAACTTATCCAGATTTTCAATGTTTTGTTATTGAAGATAGGGACTCATTAGCGGCTTGGCTACTGACCGTATTTTGTGGGTCATATGGTTGAATCACTCTGTTATCACATTCTTCTTTAGTATTTTCTGAACCTTTGCATCATTATATATAACAGCAGTGTGTGCTTATTTCAGGTCACATAGATCACAAATAATTTCATCATCACTTAGATTTATAAGGCGTCCTTCTCTGAGAAGCTATATTTAATTTTAGAGACCTTGGTTTAATACCTTTCTGTGACTTTATATGGCTTTAGCTGGATTTTATTAGATTGGAAATTAATTCTGTGGACTTAGGGCTATCCTCAAGTGTCCGTTGCATAGGTCTTATTTCAATATTTACCAGGCGAGATCTGTAACACCAGAGGTCTATTGTGACTTTATATGGCTTTAGCTGGATTTTATTAGATTGGAAATTAATTCTGTGGACTTAGGGCTATCCTCAAGTGTCCGTTGCATAGGTCTTATTTCAATATTTACCAGGCGAGATCTGTAACACCAGAGGTCTATTCGAGTAGGTAAGCCTGTTCTGTTTTATTTTCCTGATGTGCTGCTCAGATACACAAGCAATAGCAAGTAAAAACATCTCACCTTAAAAGAACATCTGTAGAAAACCAGGGAAAGTCTTAAAGGTGACCTTGTGTCTAATGTTCATCAATGTTCAATAACCCAAATTCTTGTTTCCCACTTTTCTGAAGAACACCTATTTTTCGCTGTTTACTCCAGTTTCTCCCAGTTTGGTTATGGTCTTACTCCCCCTTGGGCCCACAAGATGGTTTGTTGGCTTCCGTTTACCTCACCAGCTGTGTCTTTGCCATGTGAAAATAGTCCTAATCACTTATGACCGCAAAAAGGGAACAGACTTATTTCCAGAACAAAAGCGGCAGACTGCTGGGACCCAGGGGAGTGAGGCCTTAGCCAGTCTCCCCCTGGGTGACTTCACACAATGGAATGGGCCACAGGACAGGCTAGGGAAGGTAGGTATTTTGGGCAAGGCTTAGCGTTAGGTTACATATGTAAGTTTTTGGGCGGAAAGGCACTAGCTGTGGGAGTGCCAGGAACGGTTATGGGATTTTGATTGACAGGAATAGTTTTAGTCGGGTAAGGTCTGAGGAGTTTTTGTTTTATAAATCACTTCTAGATACATAGGATGGAGGATAATGAAAAAATAAAAAAGGTGATAGGGATTTTATGTGAGGCAGGCAGGGAGAACCTTTTGAAACTGGGTGCTGGGAAAGGCGTGCGTGGAATTGGAGCAGCCCCTAAAGACGGCGGCTGACGGCATAGCGGCGGAAGTGGCAGCATGTTTGCCAGAATTAAAAAGTAAAAAATGAGTTTGAGGTAAAAAATGACCTCATGAAGAGGGGGCATCAGGAGACCCTTGTGGATAGCAGTCGCAAGTCTTGTGCAATACTTGTGAGGAAAATAATGTGATTATAGTGAACATCGCGAGGCAGTGTCATTGGGCCGGCCACCCCATTTCGGAAAAGGAGGCAGGCTGCGGGAGACATGTTAAAATGCAAGAGAGGAACGTTAAGGGATGAGCTGGTTATGATGGCCACACAGGACCGCCAAAAACAAGTAAAAGGAGTGCCGTCGTTGGAATTCAATGCATGGTGCAGTGAGGAGGCGGGTGCCGTATCACATGTTAATCATATCGGGTAGGTGCAGAGAAAGCAGAGACAAGCCCACTCACAGAGCATCTGACGGAGGTGAGCCTGAGGCTAAATATGCATGGTTCACACCCCTGTAAAAGCAGTTTTGAGGAGCAGGAGGGTTCATGTTCAAAAGGAAGCGAGCTGGTCACGAGTGCAAAATTGGCAGGAGAGTTTTTGAATCATAAGAGGCATCTTTCCACCATTGTGTGGGAAAAATGTTGTTTACAGGCAGAACCCAGAATTTATGGGAAATGTAGTTTAACACAGAGTATTTAATTGTGAGAATTGTGAAAATAAAAATGCTGCTATAACAGCTAGTGTTAGATTGACAAGTGAACAAAAATGTGTTGTGCAAAAGGTTTTTGATATGGGGCCACATTTCAGGAATTAGGAATGTGGAAAAAGAAACAGAGCAATTAGGTATGGTTAGTAAACTTGCTCAAAGAGTTTTTATTGATTAAAATACTGATAAACATGCATATTTTTAAGGCTTAAAGGAGAGAAATAAGTGTAGGATAGGTCAGTGGGTGTGGGTGGAGAATACAAATAGAGAACTAGCAGTTAAACAGGAGGATAAGGTAGTTAGAAGTTTTGGCACTGCGAAGCATTCAGGTCACTGCAGCCTTATGAATATTCCTACAAGAAAACAAATAGAAGAATCAGGCAGATCAGAGCAGGCACCAGCAGAGCATGAAGCAGCTCTAGCACATTGTTCTGAAGAAAAAGGGAGATCAATAGCAGAGTTCCTTCATCGAGGGAGCAAATAAAACAAATGGCAGCATTGCAATGGAGGTTGAATGATGGAGGAGATGGGGATGGCAAAAGACCGGGTATAAGTGGAGGTTATCAGAATGAGTTTGATGAAAATTTGGATTATGCTGATGACAGTGAGGGGAGAGTTGAAAGAATGGGAGAGTAAGGACCGCATGAAAGGTACGATTACAGAGAGAAGAGGGGTAGGGCAGGGTTTAACGGGGCAAAAAGTGTCTTTAGCATCTTAAGGGAGTCTAGAGCAGACCGAGCAATCATTCAAGGGGACAGGAAACAGAATCTACAGACATGTGAATCTGAAAACATTTGTAGACGGTCATCATAACTACAATAGGGCTTCATGGTGGTCAGCGTGGGGGAATAAGGGTAATGTTTCTGCAAATAACAAAAGATCAATTGGAGTATGGGAGGGAATGTTGGTTAAGGCTTGTGGTGCGGATGATCAAGGCGAAGAGAATGTTATTGAGGATCATCAAAGACAGATAAAAGAAAAAGATACGAAAAAAGTAATGTGGGATAAACAAATACAAAGTGAAAAAGGGAAATATTATGATAAGCTATGTTCCCTCCAAGGTGCGCGCCTGCACGCGCGCGTGATCACAGCCTTTACCAAGCACTCAGAATTAATCTGAAAGCACGCAGATCGCTCCAGGCATTAGAAAGGAGAAAACCTGCTGTTTGTTAGCCCCCTTGTGTGCTCTGCACGGGATGGCTATTGTGCAGCTTTCTACCACCACAGGGGTCTGACCCCTTCATCCCCTTCCCTGCGGGGTAGCTTTATTTTTGTCAGTGTCTGAAGAGACACTGCCTTTCACACTGATCGTCTTTCTAAAAGACGATCTGCTAACAAACAACAGGTTCTCTCCTTTCTAATGCCTGGAGTGATCTGCGCGCCTTCAGATTAATTCTGAGCGCTTTGTGAAGGCTGTGTGCGCGCGTGCAAGGGAGCACCTTGGAGGGAACATACAAGTAGGAAAAGCTTTTAGCCATGTCTAGGCATATTATTTTGTAAGGGTACCCTTCCTGTACAAAACCCATGCTAGACACAGACACGCACTGCGCTATGGCGCTATGGCACTAAGGTGTGTGCCTGGCACATGGCTGCTTAAATCAGTGCCGGTGCTGGGGAGAGAGGAGTGCCATTTCTCTATGAATATGGCACTCTCCTGCTCTCTCCCTGTCATGCAACACAGTGCAGCCTCAGTGCAGTTTAGGCGTAGTGCCGAAGAAAGCACCAGGTGAATATAGATTGATTACCATGGCCAGAGGGGCATTCTGTAAATGATTTTATTTCTTGAGCAGATTCTCTTGTGCATCAGTGGATGATGCTTTGAAACTGCTAAGAACAGCAGGAAGAGCAGCATAACTTGCTAAGAGTGATGTACCATCCCTATTTAGGCTATTATCATACATCCTTCTGATTTTGAACTGATTGGCATGCAGTTTGGCATTTTTTTAGGTAAACAAAGTCCTTTCAATGGGATGTTCAGCCTCATGTGCTTTATTTGCGACATTTATCACTTTCTTGCAATGGTTTTACATGGAATCAAGTGATCCCAAACTGTTATGTCATTATTTAGATGACTTTCTATTCATTGGAGAAAAGAATACAGGCAGGTTCCTTTAAAGCTTTACAGAATTTTGAATACATGGCAAAAGAACTTGGTCTACTATTGGCTCCAGAAAAAGGAGGGGCCAAGTACAAGACTCACACTTCTTGGCATTGAAATAGATACTACAGAAATGATAGCTAGGCCTCCAGTGGCAAAGGTTCAGGAGGTAAGTACAATTTTGCTTTTTGTTAATTGGTGAGAAAAAATTGGAGCTCAGGAGGATTCAGAAATTCTTAGCCCACTTATATTTTTCATGTAGAGTAGTCAGAGTTGGAAGAACTTTTGCACATGCTTAGGCATGTCTATGTCTGGACTATATTCACCTCACCAAGGGATAAGAATTTCCAGAGCTCTAAGAGAAGACCTGGCTATTTGGCTAACGTTTTTTGAGGATTTCAATAGTGTTTCATGGATGAAGATATGTTATGGCAGATTCAGATCTACTCTGATGCCTCCGGTTCCAAAGCTTTTGGTATATTCTGGGAAGGTTGTTGGTGTGCAGAAAGTTGGCCACAGCACTGGTTGACACAAGGTCGTAGTATAACCTTTTTAAAGTTATTTCCTTTGGCTGTGGTTTTGTATGTGGGGGTAAAGAGTTTTGTAATAGGTCAGTTATGTTTAATGTGGACAATTTGGCTGTAGTAGAGCTAGTTAACAAGCAACAAGAGAGAGATTTGAGAGTATTGAGCTTTTATGCTGAAATGTTTACAATTTAAAATTGTGTTCAAAGCTAGGCATGTTCTAGGCACAAAAAGGAATGTAGTAGACTCTCTGTCTCATTTTCATATGCAGAAGTTTCACAGCCTTGCACAGGGTGCAGAGAGCAGCAAGACACTGATCCCACAGAACATTTGAGCCCTGGGAGGATTGAGGATAGCCAAGCTTGTAGAAAAGTCATTAGCCCATCCACAAGAAGTTACCAGAAAGCATGGAGAGAGAATTCTTAAGTAATGGTAACAATAAGTCTTGCAAAGGAAATATGGTGACAAAAAAGGAGCAAATTAGCCTAGGTTTTGTGCTGCATTTGATACAGAAAGGCTTTTCATACACCGCTATTTCAGGAAATTATGCAGATATTTCCTTTTATGGATAGCTATGGTGGGGACATGATCCAGTTCAAGGTGTGTTAGTTAGGAAAGTTATAAAAGGTTTGAGTAAGAAACAACAGAATTAAAAACAGTTTAGGGAACCAGTGACTTTTGATCTGTTGCAGCAGTTATTGCACTTACCTTTTTGTTGTTATGATGAGTTTGAAACATTATTATTTAGGCTATGCATGTTGGGCCCAATTCACAAAAGTAATGTTTCAGTTAAATTTAAGTTTTATTTAAGTTAAACTTAAGACCAAAACTTAAGTTTAACTGAGATAAAATCCTAACTTTACTGCTCCTAAATGCCCTTTGTGAATACCGAAAGTCGTGAAGTTAGGATTTTGTCTTAGCTTACTTTTGTGAATTGGGCCCGTTGCTGTTATTTTTCAGGGCGTTTAGAGCATCAGAGTTACTAGGTTTACGAGGGCAGGTAGGTATGCAAAGAGAAGAAATATTTTTGGAGCAAGAGAGAATACGCATTCTAAAACAGATCAATTGGGAAGAGGTAAGTGGGTCTGTTTAAATGAGAGTGGTGTTAAGGGTTGCTGCCCAGTGGAATAATGGAAAAAAAATTAAAAACGAAAGGCTCAAAACTGTGAAATTTTCCATAATGCTGATAGCAAACAAAGTGACTAGTTCAAATTTCACTATCTGTGCTATGAAAAACATTGATTTGATAAGGTAAAGATGCTATGTGATATCAAACACATTGGTTTTGGATTGGGGTGCCAACTGAGGCTGCAAGATTGGGTTGGTCTTGGTCCTTCATAAGATGGATTGGAAGATAGGAATCAAAATGTTACGAACGATATGTGAGAAAATAATCACTTATCACCTTGAAAACATTGCTGATTTCTTTAATTTAGGTTGTGTTCATTGTCCTTTATCCATAAAAATGAGTACCTTGATAGTAGGACATTCCTTCATAAAATGGGCAGCATTGTACGTAGAACAGCAAATGTGTGGCTGCTCTCTCGGACTCCCAAGTTCCAGACATGAGGTGGTATGGAAGGGAAAAAGTGGGATGCCCTGGGGAGTCTGTTGTTTATTTCAGAAGAACTCTGCTTGATAATAGGATGTCCTGATATGTGAATAATTCATTTAGGTGAAAATGATTCAGTAAATGTATCTGGTTTAGTATTGATAACAAATGAAGGTGGACCTATCTGTCATAAAAAACAACTGGGGTAGTATGTGCTTAATTTGGACTGAATTCTTACCTCAGAAGAAGTGGAGAGAAGCGAAGTGTCATGCAGCAATGGACAAGGCAAGAAGAAAGCTAAATAGGACAATGAGGAGTTTTATGTTCTACTTTAGGTATTATAATATTGGGTCAAAAAACAAAGCTAATACAGCACACCCTTAATAGTTACTAATATTCCAAATACAGTATTGGATAAGTTATACATAAATCAATATTTCAATGCAGAAGTCAACACCAGTTCAAACGGGCAATCTAGTAAGGTGTCTGGCACACAATGAGTGACCCAAAACGGTCATCTGTTGATTTGTCAAATTATTTTTATTGTTTCTCTTTAACAGTTTAAAAGCCATGCGTTTGACAGATATTGCTGGTACTGGTAGCTGCAACACGCAGGTTCGAGGTGGCATACTTATCATGGACGTGCCTCCGTATTGCATTGACTGTTTTGCTATTGTTGCCAGACTTGTGGATTCAGACTCAACAGTTTGTTTATTTCCGTAAAACCTAATCTGGGACTATACATTTTTTTACGGGAAATCATATCGGACTCCATACTTATTAGGTTGTACAGTAGTACGGACCCTTTCGGAAGACCCATTTGTACTCGCTACTGTTTCGTTTTCATTTGGACTTTCCTGTTATCTATACGATATTGGTCTTTGAGTATTAACAAATGGATTACGACTTATGATTTATTCGCATTGGACCTCACTGCGACGTCCCAATTCGCCTTGATAAAGTCTAAGATAGATGAAACACGTGTAGGCAAGTCTGTGCGCTGGGAAAACTGTTTAAGAGGAACAATAAAAAGAACTTGACAAATCAACAGATGATCGTTTTGGATCACTCATTGTATGTCAGACACCTTACTAGATTGCCCGTATGAACTGGGGTTGACTTCTGCATTGAAATACTGATTTATGTATAACGTGTCCAATACTGTATTTGAATTATTAGTAACTATTAAGGGTGTGCTGAATTAGCTTTGTTTTTTGTTTCATTAACATGCATTTTAGGTTCAAATATGCTAATAACACATTTTTAGTAGTAGGTGTTTCAAGCTACCTTAGCACCCCGATCAAATTCTAGGCCTAGACTGACTCACACTTAAACGTGTTATAGCCTACAATATACCATAGATTGATTGTGCGGTTTCTTCCCTTTTAGGGAACAATACTACCTACTCCTCTTTTTTATAATATTGGGTCCTGGGAATTTAACTGAAAGTGATGCAAATATTTTTGTTCTGATGGGGTGCATTTACCACAAATGGAGCAAGAGTACTATTTGTTGGAAATGAGGGACTTGTTTTTTAAAAGTGGAAAGACTCAATCAAATTTTAGTTTGGGTAGAAAAACTGTGCGGTTTTCCTGGGTGGTGTTTTTTGGGGGTTTAGACAGACTGGACCGGGCTTTTCCATCCCTTGGGTGGGAGGACAGAACACAGGGGAGGTTAAGAGTAAACAAAGTGGCTTTGAACAACATTAGAGCAGATCGCTTGAGGATGCTTGATGTGGGAAGATCAATGTTTTTCATAGCACAGATAGAGAAATTTGAACTAGTCACTTTGTTTGCTATCGGCATTATGGAAAATTTCACAAAAGAAAATGATGGGCTATCAAATATTTCCAATACATATACTATGAAAAAGCACATTCAGTTCAAATGTTTTTTGGAGAATAGCCCTCACCCACTATTGTGGCATGGTTATACTTTTTTATAGAGGAGCAGGAAATGACTGATTATATGCATGTGATCTGAGACTACGTCGGACGGGGACCAGCACCGGGGCGTTAACTCCTGGCGCTGCCTACTGCACAGGCTCCCAGCGATTACTCAAATCAGGAATTGGATAAATCACACTGCCTGACAAAACTGCAAGTTCAAGGCCAGATCGATACGAGTTCTAAAGCCAGAAGGCAATTAATTACTCTGCGCTTACCTGTTTCACCGGACCCCTGCGGTGGGCGTTTCTCCTCTGGCTGCTGCATTCCTCGGCTCCACTCCGGGGCTCCTGGTGCTTTCTGGCTGCTGCATTCCTTGGCGTCCTCTCTGTGGCCGCGGGCTTCCCCGGATTCCCTTCCGACTCCTTTCTTCCGCTTCCTGTGCACAAAGCTGAACCTGCAAAATAAAAAAAAATAAAACAGATAAGTTTCATTATAAGCTTACAAGGCCTTGATAAACAATAGAAAAAACAACCGCTGGTCAGTTGGACAAGCTGCAAGATTACTCCCCACCGGAAGAGGTCCTGACACATGAGCCTGCGCTGCTGGGATTCAACTTAGGTGGTCTTTACTAAACCGTAGCAGGGCGCTGCATAATAGCCAAGGCATTGAGGCATTGGGGCTCTGGAGCTCTGGAGGCATCGTGTGGAGCATCTGTGGAGCGGCCAGAGACCTGCAACCCGCGGGCATCATGGCTCCTCTTCTAGCACTTTCCTGATAATTGTCCCGGTGCATTCTGGGACTTGTAGTTTTGTATTTCCCCACAGAGGTACATTGGACTCCCCTGCCTACCTTGTCAAGTGAGTTTTACCGTCAGGACGAGGAGGAGCCCCGCAAATGCAGCGGTTGCGTAATCTGAGTGCTGCAGAGTGAAGCGGAGTGGTGCTTTCTGGATTCCTGAATCTGTGGGAGAAAGCCTAGACCCATTTTCTGCCTTGTGTCCCTTTCCTGTATATCGGGTACTAAGCATATTGTTAAGTGTTTGAGATTTTAAGCTGTGAGCTTCAGTAGCCTGGTACTGTCATACTTGTGTATAACTGGGAGTTGTATACTATGGCTAGAAGAAAGTCACTCGCAGGGAACTTTAGATGCCTTTCTGACCCAGCCAGAGTCAGCCCTAATGCATGAGATAACCCTAACAGAACGTAGGCTGTCTCTGGAACCCACTGGAGTAGGGCCGCTTTTACATGTACACGCCCAGGAAGCCAATACGTCCGTCACAAACTCCCCTATGATATTTTCTGCACCTGCATCTCCACCACCGGTGGTAATCCCCCCGCATGATCTACAGGCAATAAATAAGGAGGGTGCAAGACCTAAAGTCGTCACAAGGGCCCAGAAAGCTAAAAACATCCAACCTTCCCGAATGAAACCTTCCGGGAAGAAAAGGAAAACAATGGCTAATACTAGGCAATCCAACAATAGCCAATCATGCACCACAGAACCCTTGACTAATCCTGTGCCAATGCCGCTTGTGGAGTTCACTCCCCCTGCAGAGACGGTCAGAGCTGTTCCTGCAAGTGTAGGTATGAGAGAGTTCTGGCAAAAATTAGAGGAAACACTAGTCACGGTTGTATCCCCCTTAAAAGCCACACTCACTAAAACCGAGAACAGATTCTCTGCTCGTGAATTTTCCCAGACTAGAGCACCTATTCAGTCTTTTCCTCCCCCAGGGGGTCCTTCTAGCGCTAGCCCGCAACTCAATACAGTCTGCACTGTTTCTGAAGGTGCTCCCCCTAAGTCCCAGGTAGGTCACCCGGTTTCTATCCGTTCTAACCGGCAAGAGGGCCAGCTAAGTCTTGTAAACTTAACATCTAATTTCTATCAGCAGCCGGTACACAAGGTGACCACGGAACAGGGGTCTCGTAGGAACCCAGGACTCCAGAGGGTAGAAAGGGGGGGGAGCCATAGGATTAAAGGTACTTCCCCTCCCGCCCGAAGCTGTTCCACTTACAGTGGTCCTGGGGAACATCCCCACGCTACCTCAGAGGGAGTTTGAACACTGGTATACTCTGCGTAATCGATCCCTACATTATTTAACTGGGAAAACAGGTTTGACAAGTGAGCTTTTTCGAGATTTTAAAATGGCCCGTAGGATAGGGTGGGTGGGTCAGTCCACTAATTCCCTTGAGGGAGACTGTGTGGTCCTTTCCTTTGCATCTCCTGCACTTGTCCGTACAATTTTGAGCAGGGTGGGTCTTTGGCCAGTTAGAAGTCAGGGGGTTAGTATTGTGCCATTGGATTTTTTCTACCATCCTGCAAAATCCTTCCAACGCCGTTCAGAGGGCCTTGGCGGTGGCTTACCATATCTCAGCTACCCGATTCCTGTCAGTAATTCCTTTGCTCCACTTTACAACCTGGACAAGCTCGACTGACTGGCCACCCATATGCAGTGCGACAAAATAGTTGAGGGGAGACTTGGCAATCCTGTAGCCTCTCCTGAGGTTCAGCGTAGTAGAACAGCGAGCCCCAGTCTTGGTACTAACCCACCTTCTACTACCATTGTGTGCAATCTCACGGGGCCTATTCGCGGTAATCCCCATACACATGATTTGAGCAATGGCGTTAGCGCTCTACTTACCACAGAAGGGTTGCCCTCCAGTGCAAGTCAACTCCTATCTATTTACCCAGCGAATTACACCTCCAAGAAAGTACTGTCTGAAACTAGTATTATTTCTTGGAATATTGCTGGGTTGCGTGCAAAGATTTCAAATCCTGTATGGGTTGAGTTTATAGATAATATCGACATATTTAGCTTACAAGAAACATGGGACCTGGAGCCAGTCCATATCTCTCGTTATTTGACCTTCAATACCCCGGCGGTGAAAGGCCTGGGAGGAAGGCCCAAGGGAGGCTTATGTATGTATATATCTAATATGTTAACAGTGGATAGAATTGTTTTTTCCGCGGGGAATTGCTACTACCAGATCATTCAACTGTACGTAAAACCTCATAAGAGAATGCTAGTGGTAAATTTTCACAATAATGCACCTGCAGGAGAGTTGGGGATGGAGCTTTTTAGGATTGGCGAGGCCTTGGATGTTATTTGTAATTCGAGCTCCATGGACACTGATTATCCTGCTGGGGGATTTTAATTGTGCACTGTGAAAATCTGTTAACCCTAAAATTATTTGTGGCACTGATATGCAAGGGGGGGTACTCAACTGTCATTTTTCTCACACTAAGGCTGGGGTTCATCTCAATGACTTAATGTCTCGTTATGATTTGGGTTTTGCAAATTAACTTGTCCCCATTCCTGTGATTATGTCCCTGACTTTTATTGGTAGAGGTTTCGTCTCCATTATTGATTTCATGCTGGTTTCACACACCCTTGACCCGAGTTTGTTGTCCTTTATGATAGGGACCATTGTGTTGAGTGACCACTATCCACTTTGTCATAAGCTACAACTACAAGCTCAAAATACTGGGAGGAAGAACTGTGTGAACCAGGTTTTGGGTTCCTTAGAACTGAGCAAAACGAATGGGTATGCTCTTCGCTGGTCCAAAGTCGACCCTGAGGTACTGACTAAGCAGCTTATTGTATCATGTAAAACTGCGTCTGACATCTGCTTAAATTAGCTTTCTACTGCAGATGACCGAACTCGATCTTTTCTTGAGATAACTAAAGAGGTTAGGAAGTTATTGACTGCTCAATGCCGTACTGGGCCGAAAACCACTGGTTGGTTCGATAGTGTATGCACCAAGGCATATTTCAGCCCGAAGGCTGAGCTCCATAGGCAACCTAGATCTCAGGAGGGGATAAAGAGGGCTAGAGCTTCTTATAGGAGGATAATTGCTGTCAGAAAGAGGTCACTCAGGGAGGTAGCCTGGGAGTCGTTATATGCCGCAGCTCAAAAAAAGGACTCTGCGGCCTTTTGGAAGATCTTAAGGACCCCGCCTTTGTGTGGGGGTGGCGGACCTTCAATTGAGATTGCAATCCCAGAAAAAGATTGGATAACCCACTTTTCTGCACTATAAAATGGACCGGACACCGATGAGCTCCCATCTCAGGGTCCTCTCTGCGTACATAATGGCAACCTCCTTGTAACGTTGGATGAAATGGTACTGGCTCTTGCCTGTAGCAAGGGGGGTAAGGCTCCCGGCCCCGATGGCGTGCCACTTGACTTGTTTAAGTCATGTGTCCCGCTCTGGGCCCCATTATTAACTCAGATGGTCAACGCCAGTGACTGCACCTCCTTCCCGAAGACTTGGACGGAGTCCATCATTGTCCCAATATTCAAGAAGGGAAACCGCCAAGACCCTGGTTGTTATAGACCAATTTCCCTTCTTGACTCCATGGTGAAGGTGGCAGGACGAGTCATCCTGCATCAATTACAGGACTGGGCAATAGAAAATAATGTTCTGTCTGATCTCCAGTATGGGTTTCGGGAGGGTCTGGGAACCCTGGAACAGAGTCTAAACCTGGCTATGATTGTCGGGAAAAACACAAGAGCCAAAAAAGGGAGACTATACTTACTCTTCGTTGATTTGACTGCAGCCTTTGACTCTGTAATCCATGCGAGGCTATGGGGGATTCTTGACGATCTTGGTGTGGATCCTAATATTATTATAAGGAAACAAAGCTAGCGGTATCCCTAATATTATTGCCTTCCTGCACCGTTTTTATGAGGGAGCTTCAGCAAGCGTAAGATACGGGGTGGATGGTCAGTGTACAGCAGGATTTCCTGTTAGAAGACGGGTCAGGCAGGGCTGCGTCCTGGCCCCCTTTCTTTTTAATGTATACATTAATGGTCTGGCCGAGGCACTCCTTAAGAGTGGGCATGATTTTCCTCAGGTAGGTGGGAGACCTTTACCGGCTCTCCTTTATGCTGATGATGCCGTTTTAATGGCGCGTACAGGCAATGGGTTACAAAGGGTCCTGACCAATTTTAATACTTTTATGCTTGATTTGGGATAAAAAAGTTTAATCTTTCCAAAACTTTTATAATGAACTGTGCTACTGGCACCCGGAGCATCCTGGGTCGGGACATCTATCTGGATTGTTGGAAGCTAGCAACTACTACTACTTTCTCGTATCTCGGCGTCCTTTTCAGTCATAACGACACATGGACTCAAGCAATTGAGCAGAAAAAAGTGGGTTTTAGTAGATCAACCAGTGCCCTGGCTACTTTTTCAAAGAGACTGGGAAGGAAGCCGCCCGGTGAACTCTTGCAAATCTACAAGGCCCAGTGTACTTCAGCAGCGATATACGGGGCAGGGGTGTGGGGCTTTGCGAATTCCCTTCCCTTACAAAATGTGGAAAACCCTTTCCTTCGGTATATCCTCTCCATCCCTCCTGGCACGTCTTCTTTTGTGTGCCATGAGGAGTTGGGCCTCCCGTATTTAGCAGACCTTATCAAACTTGAGTCAATTCTACTATGGCATAGGATCTGGATCAGTGAGCAGACCCATTTAAATAGAGACATCCTGCTTGACTGTATTAAGTTGGATGGGGCGCTGAATATACCTTGGCTCAAGTTTATCTATAGGTTTATGAATGATCTTGGACACCCAGAGTTTTATTCAAATCCCAGCTCTATGGCCCGAGTATCGAGGAAAACCCTGAAGAATGAGTGCCTCGAAATGTTGGGCTCTGTTAGAATAGCAGATGAGGCTTCCAAACCTACAGTCATCCAACACCAACTAAGGCTTAGCTCTCTGGGTATGGAACCTTATTTAAATTTTGTCCCAAGTGGACACAACAGAATGCTGCTGATAAGATTCAGACTGGGTGTGGTACACAGACTAGTGACCACACCAGAATCAATGACTGGTCCAGAGTGTTACCCCCCTGCTTGTGTGACACCCACTCAGAGCAGACTACCATTCACCTAGTCTTTTTTTGTAAGTTTTTTAAAGAATTAAGGGAATTCTGGTTACTTCCCCTTTTAAGACAGCAGGGCCTTAGGCAATGCCGCCCAGCACTTGTTTGCTTACAACTTCTAGATAATGAACACGTGGCCTGGAGGGTATCCACTTTTCTGAAAAAGGCCCTGCGGTTGAGGAAAAGCATGTCTCTCGAATCTTGGAAGGTTGCACCTTAGGTGAATTATTGGGACTTGAATTATGTTTGGATATCTTGTAAACTAGATTTTTAATGTAAGGTGTCTTTGTTATTTATTCCTTTCTTTTAACTTGGATATTTTAACAGTGTACTTTTATCTTGAAATATTTAATGATTGTGATACGTGCTTTTATGACTGTAATTTTCTTGGTCGAATATAGCTTAATTGATTGATTGATTGACTGATTATATAAAATTCCTGGGATTTCCTTGAAGCGTATTTTTATTTTTGAAAAATGTTTTCAGATGTGGGTCATATGGGTATTGGACTGTGGATCTGTATGGTTTCAAGGCACTTGAATTTTTCTACACAGTTGAGGTTTGAGTTAACATCACCTCCCTCTTTTCAAAGATTGAAGTCTTTTTAAAGTGAGTGGGGTTTATCTCCACATTATTAAATGTATTTTGAACTGCAGTTCCACATTTTGTATGGTTCTGTGTAGATTCGTTTACTAGGATGCAACAAATAGGTTTGGTAATGTTTATTTTACTTTTCAGGGTACTGTTAAGGCAATTGAGTAGGACTCAATGTTAGGGTGTAGACTACCTGAAAAAGATTGTGATTCTCTCATTTCTTGAAAACATTGAAATTTTATAATAAAAATTCCATTAAATGATAGAATGTGCTTTTTTTCTCGATTTGAAGCAAAAGAATTTCGCGAACTTTCTCTCAATATGGCATTGTTAGTCTTTGCATCAAACTGCCCTCCAAACACAAATTCATGTTGAAAAGTGGAGGTCTTTTAAGACTCAAACTGCTGAGATGGGCAATCTGTGCACATTAAAATCATTTTATTCGAGTAGTCAGTTACTCTTCATGGTAAGCCAAATATTCACTTTGAAAAATCACTATTAATTGTTTATCAACTTGGTCAGGGGAACAAACGTTACGCCTGATAGTTTCCTAATTTCAAACTTCTATTTACAGTTTATGTAATCTCTGCAAGGGATGTTTTTGTATTTTACACCAAATTGTCTGGGAATAGTGGAAATAAAATCCCTGAATGTTTCTCAAAATAGATTTAAAAGAATAAAAAATAAGATCAATATTTAAAAATCAATTTATATCCTCCCGACACCTTTTTGTTGTTATTTTCTTATATTACTGTTAAAAATTCAGTGTAAGTGTCAGAATACTTGTCAGGCAGGAGATTAAACACTAGTGACATGTTCTTATCATTGCTTTTATCATGTAAGGTGTACATTTGAGAGAATGGATGAGGAGAACTTTTAACAGTATTTATCCATCTTTCAAATATTGCTGTTTTTAAGGGTTCCTGGATTTTGTGGGGTGATAAATATTAGTATGCATGTTTGGGGATCTTTGTTATCATAAAGTAGGAAGGTGTAAGGATAAATGTTACTTTTAGGTGCTCGAGAACGTTAATATCCGAAGGGCCTATTTTTAAAATGTCATGCAGCACAGCAAAGCTAGCCACCTAGCTGTGCTGCACTACCTGGCAGGGAAAGGGCAGGAATGTCCTCTTTTTAACAATATACGGCGCATTCCCTTCTTTTCCCAGCTTTTGCGCATAATGTGCTTCCTAATACCAAAGCAGGCCCCCTTGCATCACCATGAAAGGGTGCCTGCATTGTAAGCAGGATTGTTTTTGTTCAGGAAGGTGTGCCTTCCTGCACAAAAACAATTGCCTAAGGAATTTTACCTCCTTCTGTGTGTGCTGCAGAATGTATCACAAATAGTATATGGAAAAAAACACGGAGAAATAAACATTTCTCCTCGTTATGCCTCACTGGGGTAGGCATAGCAGATTTACTTATGGTAAATCAGGGAATGCATCAAAGTCCATGGGTGTTGCATGGGAACACCAATGCAATACCCATAGAAACCCTCCGTGGGGCCGAACAACGCAATGCATCAATTTGCTCTGCATTGCGTTACTCTAGATTTAGCAAGCCACTCAGGGCCACACAAAGTGTGGCTTGATAAATCGCACTTAGTGGCTGTGTCACGCATGAACCCCTTGCATGGTTCGAGAGCAACACAACTACATATTGGGATATACCTGAATATAGGGAGGTATAATCACCAAATCCATTCAACATAGGAACCTCTGTTCTAGAGTGGCACCTCGCCTCAAAATCCCAATGTACAAGGAAAAAACCATGGGTGTCACATCCTTCTCTGTTCAAGCAGCCAAACTTTGAAACTCTTTACCCCCAACATAATATCCATGGATTACCACCTTATCTTTAGAAACCTAATCAAGAAATATACAGCATATCCCTCTGTAAATAAGAATTTATTTGTACTATAGATATATACCTATATCTGTGTATTGTTTTGCATAAACTTGTAGAATAATTATGTTTAAAAAAATATAGATATTCATTAGTTCTGCTTAACAAAATATTACTGATAGTTACATTATTCTGTTTTTAACATGTATATAAGTGACTCCATAAATAAGTAAATCTTTTATCATGACTATTTAGCTACAATTGAGTTACTATTAAATAAGAAAAATAAATAAATACATATATAACATTAATTTACAGTACATCAACACTTGAAAGCCTGAGTTTATTGAATGCATCTTTAATCTACATATACTACCTTCATTTATGCATCTATATACCTTTCATGTACTTATGGGTCTATATATTTGTTACTTTTCTTCTAATTTAGCATATCCAATGCACAACCCTATTTCTCACCCTATACTGCTCTCAATATATCCTCTACCTCAACTTTCTGACTCATCTCGAACCTCTTTCTACCAATGTTTCCAATGCACTGCCCTATTTCTCACCATATACTTCTTTCAATATATCCTTTACCTTCACTCTCTCATTCATCCAAAACCCCATTCTTCTACTATGATCCCCAAAATAACCCTTTCTAGACTTTTCCCTACTCTACCTCTCCTTGCATCATGTCATACCTCTTTCACTATTACGATCTCGCATGTCAAGCCTTTCTAAACCCTTCCCTCTGACTCTTACCCTCCACCTCCCTCTTACTCATCCCAAACCTCCTGCTACTGCTATGAGCTCCAAAACAACAACAACAATTCGAAATCCTTCCCTCTTCTATCCCTCCAATATCCTTTTCAATCCAAATAATAGACTGTCCACTGCTCAAATTAATTTATTATTTCACTATACTAAATGACCACTAATCCTTTATGGGTTCTGAAGTAGCATGCTACGCGCCGAAAAAGTGCTTCAACGCTTCATAGGGGTAGCATGCGCTATATAAATGTAAACCTTTTTCCCTCTTCTATCCCCCCACTATCCTTCTCAATCCAAATAACTGACTAACAAATCCACCACTCAATCAGGGCATGGAGAACATGGCGGCCGTTGCCTAACACCGGCCGCTTGCTCACCAGAGGCACCCATTCCGCTTTACTGCGCTACTTTTGTGAAATGATCTGAATGCCAAAAAATAAAAGCTATCTACCCCCCCTTTTTCTCTTTACTAGGAAAAATAATAGAAAATACACCTTTGGTATGTGCTGAGCCAGTAACCACAAAGGTCCAGGATCCAGCAGCTCCTGCCGTCAGCACCTGCTGGGAGGCAGTCGCCATGGAGCTAAGGAGGACCCACAGAGCAGCAGCTCACGGTCTCCTTCAGTGCAACGCGAGCAGCAGCAGCACACGTCCATCCTGTGCTGCTTTGGAGGAGGAAGTCGGGTAGGCTGAAAGGAAGGTTGCCAACACGGAGAAGCCTCAAGAGGCGCAGTGAATTCTTCAAGTTAACTCAAGCTCAGTCTGAAAAACCCTTTGGACCTGGTACTGATTAAGGAAAGTAAAGGGAGTAGGGGGGGTTGTTTGAGGCCCCTAAATATGATAGCCCCGGGGAGAAGACAGGTGCCCACGCGGGAGAAGGCAGTCAGTGGGGAGAGGGGAAAGGGTCTCCCCCTTCCCAAGCAAGCATCAGCCCAGGACCCTGGGGAGTAGGTTAACCCCTCTGCTTTTTTGAGGTGTGAGGTGAAAAGTCACAGTATAAAAGCAGGCAAGGGTAGGAATAAATTAAGTAATCAAAGCCTAAAATCACCCTCTCCCTAAAATCATATTTCAAGGTGCAACCTTTTGTTGTTGATATTACAAGACAGGCAGACGCACTTAAAAAGAGCCCAGTAACTCAGCTTGCCACAGAGCTCAACACAGAGCAAATGGCTGCCTTAGGGGGTTCTTCTATACTAAACCTCACAAGTAGCCAGAAACAGCAATATACAGACGTGAAGGGAGCAAATGGAGATGCTGTTGCACCCAGGATCTAGATACCTCTCGTTCAAAGCGGGGGGAGAGAGCTGGCTACAGCTGATGTAGCCTCTGGAAACCCTACAGCGATCCTGCCAGCATCTATGGAAGCTTTGTTCTGTACCCTTTCGGAGGATATCTAAAAGGGATTAGCTGTATCTGAATCCAATCAGGGAGAGATCAGGAGCTACTTAGAAAAACTAGAACTGAGACTCTTGAGAACTCAGTAGGGGAATTAAAAAGCGAACTAAGTATTGCAAAAGCCAATATACTGGCTGTCAAAAGAGAGGAGCAGGAGGTCCGAGATAAGCTGGAACAGTTAGAGAATTACTCACGGAGGAGTAACCTTCACATTTTGAATGTTCTAGAAGGGAAGGAGGGAGAAGATCTAAAGTCCTTCATTGCCACATTAATAAAGGAAACGGTGCAGATCGAGGAGACTGAGGAAGAACTAAAGAAAGATATACAAAGAGTGCATAGGGACCACTTTAGAAGGATTCCTAAAAAACTAAGCCACAAAAGATTCTCCTGAATTTCCACACCTTTTCCCTAAAAGAAAAAATGTGACCAAGGCTTTGAAAGCCAAATCACTGAGGGGGACAGATGTTTAGGCTACATTTCAGGTACAGGCTCCTAGAGTGGTCAATGTGGTCAGAGGTGAAAAAAATATATATCCACCACTCAAATTACTTTCTTATTTCACTCTACTAATTCACCACTAATCCTTTATGGGTTCCAGAGTAGCGTACTACTCACCAAATAAGCACTTTGACCTCTCCTCGGGGATAGTAAGCACAATATAAATGCAATTACAATACAGTGCATGATTAATATGGCCCTAAGTGTTTTTTTGCTGGAATGGGAGATTAGACAATCCCTACTTGTTTGCCTTTTTTTCAAATAATGATTCTTTTTTAATTGAGGACAGAAAGTATTTGTCCAGCAATATGTTGAGTATGTACTGAGACACCTCTTGGTTAGGTTCTGAATAGTTATGTGGGAGAAGAATGCAGCCACCCGTACTTTATAGGAACTATTGCACAAATGATAACCACAAAAGAATGAGGCAAAATGTAGGTAAGGGGTTTAGAAAATGGAGTTATCCTGTTGTTCGGATGTCTGGTCAACCAAATACTTCTCAAAATGTCCTAACATCTATCATTTACAATGTGGTAAGAAATAAGCTTCTTACCGTGGTGAAGATGACCTAAGCTTTATGTCACCTTAGGTTTGTTAAAATGGATGGTGTCTACTCTTGAGTTGGACTGAGTGATGGGAGATAGAAATATGAATGAAAGGATAGCAGCCTGAAACGAGAAGCACCTGT
Organism: Triturus cristatus; assembly: GCF_964204655.1. Lineage (NCBI taxonomy): Eukaryota > Metazoa > Chordata > Amphibia > Caudata > Salamandridae > Triturus > Triturus cristatus. The sequence goes on from NC_140585.1 coordinate 1,134,941,147, forward strand.
TATCTCCAACAATATCACAATGTTTTCAAATCTGTTAACAATAACTCCAAGATGTGCTTAAACACACACCCTTGCTCCCCAATAACAGAAATGTGGAAGACCACCACGGAACCCTGCACATTTCTGTTTCTGCTGTACAGCCTCCACAGTAAACACACACTCAACCCCCAGCTCAGCCCCATGTAATGTCTCTCTGGTGTCTGCTTCATTGGGTCTCGAGATGCAGATGAAATCGATGGCTGGACCCTTTGGTGTGGCAGTGCCTTGAATAACATAGCGTGAGGCAGAGCTGCAGGTGGAGATCAGACCAGTCACACAGACTGGCCTTTGACTGTCTTAGGAGTTTTGGTGAGGTTGTTGAACAGGAGGTTGCCAGGTAAGAGATAACTAGGCAAACACAAAGAGATGATGGACGGGGCTCTGAAACTCTTCAGACAGTCACCCCTAGTCACAGATCTGGGTTGAATCCATCATCATTCTTTAGCTCACTTCGCCACCTCAGTTCAGACCCAGCTATAAGCAAATCAGTCTTGACCCTGTGCCTCATGGGAACAATCCAGCCCGAACTGCCAAGCCAGGTCTTCCCTGAACCGGAAACAAGCATCCTAGGACCAGTTTCTGGGTAACACCCTTCATCAGCCAGTCTAGCTTGAATCCAAGATAACTATGCCCTGCACCAGCATCTTGATGTCGTTTTTGGGCATGTAGGATTTCACTTTTTTTCCCCAAAAAGGGGTGAAACCAAGTCTAAAAATAAACTGACATAAAATATATTGGATGATGTTAACAAGGCTATGTTGTTGAATACTGTGGATACTCTGGGGAATGAGATACCATCCACAAATTCTAAAATTCTTGAACCCTGGAAAAGCTGCTTGGGCATGGTGAGGGAAAGACCCTGCCATTTCGGAATCTTTGCAGCGTTTGTCCAGCTCCACGTTATTCTTAGAGCTTTATATAAATTGGGGTAATGGTGTGCAATAGGCCCATGGGGTACTGCTTATATAAGGAGATGTTTCGAAGAACATAATATGGCCTTAAATAAATAAAAATTAATGATTTTTTTACAACCTGCAGAGAAGGGCAATGATTAGTTTGACCAGACGTTCAAGATTTCCACAGACAGTAAAGTATCTGTTTTTTAAGCAAGGGTTGAGTGAACCTGTACATTAACCACAGTGCTGTGCATGCTTACATTTCAACCGGCCCTCTCAGAAACTGTGGACAGAAGTTTACTTGTTTAGACTCTCCTCATTCATGCAGCACAGTAGGATTTAATGGGTTGTGAATCAGGGCAGCAGAGCCCCTACCTCAAGGCCGGGCCCACCAGCAGCTCTTCACAGAAAGGGGAAAATGTGAACATATATAAATAAATAAACAAATATCTTTGTGTGTGTTAGACTTGGTATCATTGGCGTGGATCTCCCTTCCTCTTTGCTCTTCCTTTCTTTTATGTTGGCTGGATTTAGATGCTCCGGGCACCGTGCCACTGCTAATCAGTGCCACAGCGCGAATGCTCCCTGTGTAAAGATGACTGTATGAATTAGGATAACCATAATGCCTAGGTCTGTGTAGCATGTTCTAATAGCGAGTTACCCTCCATTTCACTGTTACTATTGTAAAGCTATCCGTTCTCATAGGCCAGAATGGGCAGGTTGAGGATTACCTTCTATAATCTTATCTGACCCCCAGAACCTGATAGGGACTTCGAGTTTGATATGTTTATGCTCAGGACATTGAGATACACTTTTAGCAAGAACCATTTATATATCCCATGTTCGAAAATGCCTCTTCTGGAAATGCGGTATTTTCTTGCCTGAGCTTTCCTGTAGGCTTTGCTAGTATGTGTATTGGCCGTCTGGTTTTGGAGCAGCAGGGCCAGCTGGATCAGACCTGGCTGGAGAGAGAGATCGGTATTCTGAGCATGGGGAGGGGTGACTCTTTGATCTGAGCAAGCCGTGCCTGGCAAGGTGAATGATGGCTCCACCCCTCCCACTGGGCGTCTGATAGCAGTCCCCCACATTCTGAAAGGGAAGGATATTGCCTCGTAAACCAATTGCTCCCTGACCCCACCGAACTGGTTCTGACTCGATTTAGTGATTTGTGGCTTTAGAGAGCAAAGACTTTTTATGTATACAACGCTGCACTGGAACCTTGTTCAAGTGTGTTCCTTCTGGATGTCAAGACAAAACTCTGTCCGAGAAAACAGAGGAAAGGACTTTTGAAACTTTCACCAAGCTTGCTGAAGAAACTACCCGAGGGCCTGAATAGATAGCGCCTCCTGCCGAAGTCCCAGGGACATTAGACTTCCCCCCGTCAGCCGTCGGAATTCCTGTGTGAGGAATTCTGCTTGCAGGTGAGGCCTCCTTCGAGCAATCCAGAGCCTCTAGTTCTACTGTGAGGAACATGGACTGGGAACCTTTGCTGAATCTGTGTGGGCCACTGCAGCCAAGAGAGAGCTGTCGCCGCTGAGAGCCCACCTGAATTTGAACCTCCGGAACCTTCGCTTAATCTGTGTGGGCCGCCACAGCTAAGAGAGAGCTTCCGCTGCTGAGAGCTAGCCTGAATTTGAACCTCTGGAACCTTCGCTGAATCTGTGTGGGCCACTGCAGCTAAGAGAGAGCTGTCGCCGCTGAGAGCCCACCTGAATTTGAACCTCCAGAACCTTCGCTGAATCTGTGTGGGCCGCCGCAGCTAAGAGAGAGCTGCCGCCGCTGAGAGCCTGCCTGAATTTGAACCTCCGGAACCTTCGCTGAATCTTTGTGGGCCGCTGCAGCTAAGAGAGAGCAGCCGCCGCTGAGAGCCCGCCTGAATTTGAACCTCCGGAACCTTCGCTGAATCTTTGTGGGCCGCTGCAGCTAAGAGAGAGCTGCCGCCGCTGAGAGACCGCCTGAATTTGAATCTCCGGAACCTTTGCTGAATCTGTGTGGCCACTGCAGCTAAGAGAGAGCTGTCGCCGCTGAGAGCCCACCTGAATTTGAACCTTACCTTCGCTGAATCTGTCTGGGCTGCTGTAGCTAAGAGAGAGCTATAGCCACTGAGTGCCCACCGTTGTGCCAGTGTAGTCGAGACCATCCTTCGTACTGTGGGCCCCCGCAGCTAAGAGAGAGATGCTGCCGCTGGGTGCCCGCACCTTTGCCAACTTTGCATCATTGTGGTCTGTCCTGTGGGCCGCCGCAGCTAAGAGAGAGCTGCTGCCGCTGAGTGCCTGCATCTTCGCCAACTTTGCATCATTGTGATCTGTTCTGTGGGCCGCCGCAGCTAAGAGAGAGCTGCTACCGCTGAGTGCTCGCACCTTTGCCAACTTTGCATCCACGTGATTCGTCCTGTGGGCCGCCGCAGCTAAGAGAGAGCTACTGCCGCTGAGTGCCCGCACTTTTGCCAACTTTGCATCATTGGGATCTCTCCTGTGGGCCGCCGCAGCTAAGAGAGAGCTGCTGCCGCTGAGCGCCCGCACCTTTGCCAACGTTGCCTCATCATGATTTGTCCTGTGGGCCGTCGCAGCTAAGGGAGAGCTGCCGCCGCTGTGTGCCCGCATCTTGTTCACCATTGTCGAGGATTGTCGCTATCGTCTCGTGGGCCGCCGCAGCTAAGAGTGAGCTGCTGCCGCTGTGAGCCCACCACGGAGCTGCAAGATGAGAGTCATCGGCGCCACCAGCCCGGGCCGCCGCAACAGCATGCTGCTGCTGCTGAGAGCCCGCCTGTCCCCGAGTGCCCGAATTATTGTGGGCGCACCCCCTGCAGCCAAGACTTGTGGTCGCTGGGAGTCCGCCTGTCACCATCTCCACTTCTTCGAGAAGCTGCGTGCTGTGTCCCCTTTCAACGGCAGGTATCTGGTGCGCAACGTGTCACGTAGACCTCAGACTTGAACTCAGTCAGTGTCACGTTCTGGTGAATACGTTATTACCTTTTTGAGTCCCTACTGGTTTACGTGCATTGTAGCTTGTTAAAATGCTTTGAGAGTCTTGAGTTAAACCGTAGATAAAGATATTATTTTTCTATACCTACTTGAGTTGTGTCCTTTTGTGGTGTTGTTACTGCCTTATTGTGCATGGTCATAAATGCTTCACACACTGCCTCTGAGATAGGCCTAACTGCTCGTGCTATGTTACCACAGGGTTGAGCAAGGGTTGTCAAAGGGGGTAGCCCACTTGCCATGACTTAGGAAGAAGGGTCCCTATTTGGACATTGGCGCCAGCGATTGCTAACTAGAGACCCCATTTCAAGCAGTGTGTATAACTGTATACATATATATACATACACATTTATATATCTTTGTATATAAGATGCCTTGAAACCTGGCTAATTTAGGCCTATTTCTATGTCTGTGCCCGTCCAGTTTTTTGTTCTGAAAGGCTGGTCACTCTAGCAGTGATGTGGCAACAAACCCAATTAATTGAGAAAATGGGCCTTGAAATGACTGAGCATTTTAAGGAGCACCAATTTTTTTAAATGATAGCTGATCTCTTCATACAAAGGAAGCCAGCATGGTATTTGCACAGGCCAAAAGTGGGATAGCGTGACTGCCATTTACCTTTTTTTAATTTTGACTGGGCAGCACAGTGTCTCAAGGATGTACAGCCCCACCAAAAGTAGTTCACAAAACTAATAGCCCCAAAAGGTGAAACTCATTGCCTTTTCCAATGCTTGTTTAATCTGGCTCGCCTAAATATTTGCTTCGAGCGACAAACTTTGAAGGATGGTAAACCCTTTTTATTACAGGAAACCCTTTCCTCCCAGTAACGATGGAACACCTCCAGCCTGTTTCAGAAATAAAAGTTAAAGCAACTCATAACCATTCCTCGCACTTATCATAGCCACTTATCACTCCTATCAGTGTGATGACACCAAACCATTAGCTCCTTGAATACATAGATCATGCTGCTTATATTTTTAGTTTAAGTGAAACAGTGCTTTTTAAATGCACAGCTTCAGTTTAAACCTCAATTTTGCTTTCACATATAAAAGATTCTGATAATTTCCAATAAGAGAAAATGGCATTGATTTCTTTCTTTGGCTGTTTGATAAAATGTAGCACATTTTTTCCTTTACCACTCAATATGTCAAGAGGCTGATTCAGAATTAATGAAAGCATTGCATTATCACAAACCTTATGCAATTTATCATATAGTTTGACATATAAATGATAGCAAACCCTTTTATTCCTTAATTCGTGTTTCATCATTGCATGGCAGGTACACACATATGTCCTTTAGGTTTTGCTATGTGAAAGGGCACAGATGAAAAGTCACTTTTTGATTAAAATGCACCATAAGATGTCGAGTATCAACAGAATGTCACTTACTTTTATTGTAACCAAATGATAATTTCGACTGGCACTTGTAGGAAGGTGCAATCTGACTATATGGTTGCCCCCAACTTTTTGCCTGGTATTTGAATGGTTTTTGACTAGTCGGGCTGGGATCCTGCTATCCAGGACATCAGCCTATCTGCTTCCTCTCTAAACTAATGTGAGTACCATAGGTACATACCAATTGGATACTGAGGACACCCTGTCAGCCCCTTGTAGATGGTACCCTAGGTACCCAGGGAATGGGTCCCTCAGAGGCCAACCCAGGGCTGCAGCACTTATTGTGCCACCCCTGGGACAGCCATGCAAACTGACACCACCAGACCACTACTGTAGTCTGGGTAAGGTGGTGCTTGCACCCCTTACAGGGATATAGGTATCCTGTATCCCACTTATTACAACACATATATCCTCATAGGTCACCCCTAAGGCAGGCCTTGCTAATCCTACAAGGCAGGGTGCTGAGATATGTGTGAGGGGGAAGCCCTACCTGAGTAGGGCCCCTCTGCAACCTTCGTAAAACTATTGCTGGGTTGTTTGTAGTGCAGCCATACCATATACTCTTAACCGCATTATAAGTAATCGCGATAGCGTGATAACTTGAGAATGGCTACACAGAACCATATCGTGTTTGGTGTCAAACATGTAGGAATCATACCCCCAATCCAGCCATGGGAGTGAGGGCATGATTCCCCCTGCTAGAGGGGCGATATGGTAAAAGCGGCAGATTTTAGACACCAATTTAAAAGTGCACACGTAGTACAAAATGGATGCTACCCGCCACCCACACGACTCTGGGACTCTGGCTGCCTGTTGCTGGGCAGAACTCCAGCCACGGCAGCTGGACAATAGGGATCTTGTTGCAGGGAGGTGCTCCCACCTCCCCATACAGACTATGTGGATTGGAACTGGGTGGGTGTACCATAGGATGTCTTTCAGACTTGCACGTAGGCTTCTCCAGTGCCTACTTCTGCATACACCGCCTCAAACCGGTTATGGGGCATCCTGTCCCCTGCCCAGGCGGGAAAGCACACAAAGGGGAGAGGGTGTAGCCATCCTTTCCCCCCTGAACTCTCATTGGTGGGCTCTGATCTGGACAATCCCCTAATCTTTGGATAAAGGTGAATACAGGGTCCCCAGAGCCTCAGATTATTCTTGGGCTTCACAGACTTGAACTTCGACTTGCTGCCGCACAGCTAAAGGAAGAAATCTCCCTTGGGGTAAAGGAGTTACCCCCCTGCTTGGCAGGCACCTGAAACACTGCAAGTGACCCAGTTGGAACCTTGCTGCTCCTACGGACATCGATGAATCTTTCCTACCTTGAGGTGGGTTTCCAAGCATCCCAGAGGCCAGTGAGTGTGCTCAGCAAAGCTCAGCACCGTGGACCCCTTGGGTGCGGAGATCCCCAATACCCAGGACACCGGCCACCTCTTGCACAGCACCCAACCCCGACGAGTGGGGAAGTTGTGCTTTGGCCCATTATTGAGCCATACTCTCAGCATCATCTGTGCCAAAGATCTACGCCCTAGCCCGCTACGGCAACCCGTGGGCGCATCTTTACGCACGCCAAATTGCTGCCTCCCGCGGTCCCTTGTCTGTCGACTGGTGGGCCCTAGCAGAAGTCAATCTTCACTTCCAAGAGTTTCCCTGGTTGCTTCAGGCCTGCTCTTCAGTCTCCTTGCTGGAGACCTCACTCAGACCTTGTGGGTCTGCACCAGTAGCTGTTTTGTGATTCTTGCATGGGTTGCGGTTGCCAAGGCTTAGTGGATCCAATCCGGACACTAACACTGCAGCGACCCTCATCCTTTGTGGGACAGTTGCTCTCCAGAAGCTGGCCTTCCTTGACGCCTCCTGGACCCCGTTGCTGACGATCCAAGCTACACCTCTTCCACCTGGAAGCACGCGACATTGAAGGGCTCTTTCTCCTGAGCCCCCTGGTCCCTGTGCTGTGACCCAGACTCTGTCCCCTCTGCTTTCAGGTCCTTCTCTTCAAGATCTACATCTTCAATCTTCACGACATCGACGACACTTCTTGCTAGCAGCAGTTCTTCACGTTTTGCCATTGAAAATCAGCCCGCGACCCGACATCGAAAACGACCTATGCACCCGGCTTCCCTGGGGCAGGTAACAGTGGTACCTCGGTACTCTCATGGGTGTGGGCCCTTCAAAAGCTTAACTATAAAGTATTGAACTTGAACTCCTGCTAGAAGTGTTTTTAATCTTGTAAAATTCAACCGCGGCATTCTCCATAGGCTTTAATAGAGATCCCGACAGTAGCTTCTGCCACTGCACACGTCCCCCGTGGGTCCCCTTCCTCACTACCTTGGGTGGTTTCACAAGGGGCCAGCGACCCTAAATGCCCTAGGCATTGTCTGTAGAATTGTCGTGGTTCTTATACCACTTTTTTGATGCATGGTTTGGTCCCCCCGCCCCCCCCCCCCCGGGGCCCTATGATTCCAGTGCTATTTATTGCAACTATCAATGCTTGTTTGAATTGTATCTTTACCTCCAGCCTCATAAAGAGACTAGTGGGATTATTCTTAGAATAAATACATATATTTTATATATATACCTGTGTGGACTACTCTTTCATTTGGTTATTCAAGACGTTATCTATGGTAAAACAATAAGCTTAACACTCCTTCAAGACTTAGCCTGAAGGCTGCTCTCCACAGCTACCACTAGGATAGCTTTCTTTAAAGGTTGTCTTTAACCTATCACCATAAGAGTCGAATTGGACTGGTACAAGGTGGCCACTATAACTAGTGGACAGCATATGCCTGCCAGGCCAACTTCTCACAGCACTCAATTTGTCTCTTTAGTTCAATGTATTTCTGTGAGAAGATCAAGTAGGATCCACAATTTACGAAGATAACTATTTCTGACTTGTCACTATTAAACTTCAGACCGTTGGTCTCCATCCAGTGGATGATTTCAGTCTTGCATGTATTGAACTTGATCGAGGTACTGGGCATCTTGCCCATGAAGGGGAGTATGAGTTGCATATTGTCGGCATAGGAGAGGATGTTAATGTTGTGAGAGCAGATGATGCTGGCATCATGAATCCTATATGCATTGGAGAGGGTCGGGCTCAGGGAGGATCCTTGCACAACTCTGCAGATTAAGTGGTAGGCCTCCAAGAATAAGGTGCCAGGCTGACTGACCAAATCCTTCTAGTCAGGAAGGAGCAGATCTATTGGAGTTTGTGTCATTGGAATACAATGTCACGTAGACGTTGTGTGGTTATGGAATTGGAGACTGTGTCAAACGCTGTAGAGAGGTCCACGAGGATGAGGGTCGCCATGTCTCCTTCATCCAGATTCATGCAGATGTCGTCCATAGCAGCAATGAGGACCTTTTTCATGCTGTGGTTGAGTCTGAAACTAGACTGAGTGGTGTTGAGGAGTTTGTGGTAGTTGAGGTATTTGGTGAAGTTTCTGTTGATGATTTTTTCTAAGATCTTAGCCGGTGTCTTTATATTTGTGTTTATATTTTTGCATGCTATTGATCATTTCAAGAAAGATTGAGTATCTCTGCGTGTTTCTACACAAGCGACATTAAAATGATTCTAAATTCTTTTTGCAAGAAATTAGCAACTGCTTTTTGTTGGTTTGATTTCAGACTAAATTGTTTGCTTTTACTCTCCTTGTCTGTAAGAATACTATCTCTTGCAGATTAAGAAGACAACATGTGGTTTGTTGGAAAGGTGACAGTGTCACTATATATCATAAGGAATTAATTACTCTCTGCTGTAAGGTAAAAGTATATTGCAAATCAGAAGAGTTCTTTGACCTTATAAATAAGTTTGCCTTTTGGCCTTGTTCCTCTTTATGGTCACACAGCTTCTGATTTACTTGCAATATCTTTCTAATGTACGGCAGTGAGTACTTTAGTCCTGTAATTATGGAATAGCCTGCATCGGTGATATATATGTTCAGGTTGATGAGCTGAAGTCAGCTGCCTCGAAGGCTGCCTTTGAATGCGGTGGTCATGCACCTGAGAGGTGCCCCACATGACATAAATGGGCTGGACTGCAAAAAAGCCTCTAACAGACCAGCACCCAGACAGAGCACTGCCAGTAACCTCTGACTACCTCACTACATAAAAACCCAGCTTGGTAAGCTTTACAGTAGAAGCACGCTAGAGGAATGGGCATCTGTCCCTGCTTCTCAAGCACAGAAGTGAAGGAAAGCAGCACGAGTGACATTAAGATTTCTGAATTGTTAAACAACCAATTGTATGAACAGTTCTATGCTTTAGTAATTAGTTCTATCTAAGAATTAGAAATTCATTAAATCAACTACAAAATGTAAGAAGTTTAGACGCAGGGCTCTGAGGGAATCGATAACTGTGATTTGAGACTGAGAGTGTGCAGTATTATTTGTCTCTAGCTTGATCAGATATTTCCTGTTACATGTTTGATATGAATTAGTTAATGTGAAAGCCCTCCCTATCTAAGATGTAGGCTAGGCACTGAATCTCATTGAGCAGATAGCTGAAATGTGATTGGCTGTCCTGAAAGCCCACCCACTCCAAAATCATTATAAATGATTTGTTCTTCAAGGTTCTCACAGTTTGGCCTGGTAAGAACAATACTGGAAGCTCATGGACTCAGTAGTTCACACTATTCCTGAAAACAGCTGACCACATGTTTGAGAGAAGCTCATTTCCAGCGTGAAGCCCTTCTTGAACAAAACCTACATGATTTAGACTGAAACAGGTAGAAAGGCATTGATTTTCTTTCATATTTGTAAGTGTTTAACAGTTGTTGCTGTGCATTGAGATATTTGGATAGGAATGTACAACGCCATTGTTAGCTATGTCTTTTATTACTCGTGAATATTCCTGCAGAGCAAGTTTTTGTAAACAAACCGTTTTTCGAAAATAATAGGACTCAGCTCTATTAAGTTATTGGAGCACCGCCCTGTAGCAATGTGAACAGCAAGGATTGGTCTGTGCTTCAGAGGGAGCCCTTTCAGTGCAAGACCAGAGTGGGAAGGAGGCTGAGTCTGCTAAGGTAGTCTCAGGGGACACAGGTTTGCATGCAGTTCAGCTATGTAAGACTGCCAACATATTAATTGCAAGGAACACAGACCTGTGCTGTAGTTTATGTACAATGCACACTGTCAGCTGAACAAACTTGCACTTCCAACTCTCACCAAGGCAGTTGGAGTTGTGCAATCTGATGCTCTGTAAAAGTAGTTTCTGTCTCTTTTTAGGCTGTAAAATCGCACCACACTTACTTGCAAATGGCTTCAAGAGCACAAGCGTATATAAGGACTCCAAAACCCTTGAATATCCAGGTGCTGACAGAGTCAGCCTACTGCAGTTCCAGTAGGCATCACAGCTTGTTGTATCAACCCTACATTTTTAGGGGAATCATTCATGTTTTCTTCTGATGGGTCAAGTGATGTTAAAATGAACATGGAGTGTGTTTTGTTTTTACTGCACACATTTTTAACACTTTGGAGTTTCTTACTGCTGGGTCTAAAGCTTTTCTTCTCTTCCTGTATTTGAACAAGTTTGCAGCAAGATGGTCCTTGGGGGTTTGAGCGCTCTCACTGGTCATGTTGAGGAACTTGCACAGGGTATTCTGAGATAGATGCACAAAAACAAATCTGCCCATAATGAATGTCCTATTGGTACTGGCAGGTCTGCTAGTGCCGGTTTCCTTGATAGTGGCATCCAGATACGATTTTAGACTTTAATGCAAAAGAACACCAGGGGTGGAGTTTTCATTCTAGTTGCTAAGTTGGTCCATCACATGAAAGTGGGTCTTTCATTCCACGTAAACCATGGCTTGACTTGACCTCATGAACCCCTAGCAGGCTAGGAATACTATGGAATCATATGTGGTCTAAAAAGAATTTGCTATCTAAACCCAGGTTAACATAGAAAAGTTAACCTGGGTTTAGATAGCAAATTCCCTGGGTGGGGTTATGAGAAATGTGAAACCCTGGAAGTCTTGGATTTTCTTTCAAAAGCTTTTGTGTCTAAAGATAACATACAGTGTGTGCTACATAAGAAACGTTCACTGTCAGGTACATATTTGATGCACATGCTGACATGTTCTGAGAAATTATAAGAGAGAGGTCTGATCACAAATTCACTGCAAATGTTTGGAGGTCCCTTTATAGACTATTCCTCGCTCCTGTGGCAACTCAAAACATAGCAGCCTGGTAAGATCTGGTTGGTGAAAGTATCTTCATGAAAGGGACGCCAGATAACAATAAGGAGAGGGAGATGCCATACGGAGCCCACTAGCAATTGATAATTTTAAGTGTCTGGGTAGGAGGAGGTACCTATTAAGTCAGTAGGTCTTACTCAGATGCTACTACCTGAGAAAGAGCTAAAAGGCTTGACTCTAGAGGTAAGGTGTGACACAGAAGAAAGGCTGGCTAGGACCTTGTTTTCTGTATTTTGGAGATGTTCACTCTGATGAGCAGCTTACTGAGTATATTCACTCCGGCGAGTGGCTTACTGAGTATATTCACTCCGGCGAGTGGCTTACTGAGTATATTCACTCTGACGAGTGGCTTACTGAGTATATTAACTTTGACGAGTACCTTAATGGGAATGTTCACTCTGGCAAGTGCCTCACTATGGATGGTTACTCTGGTGAGTACCCTACAAGGAATGCTCACTCTTGGCAAGTTACTTACAGGGCATGTTCTCTCACGGAAGTTTTAACTTCTGCTGCATTAGAAGGCTCTGGTTTAACAGACACGCACATTGACTGACTGTGTGAAAAATTGCAGAAATGTGTGAACTTAATGCTCACTTCTTTGAATGTCAGCTGGTGTATTCTTTGCATCTGCTTAGATCTGAGTGGGTTTTCAGGTCATTTCAGTTAACTGTTCATCTATGTCCCACATGGGTGACTTGAAGTGATGTGTGTAAGGGTACACTTGAATCGTGCTTTACTTAAGGAACCCTCGAGGAGCAGTCATAGCAGGAGCATCCCTGGGGTCTCACCAATGCATGTTGTACATTTTTACACAAAGCAGTGAGAGAGAGGGAGAGGATGTGTGTGTGTGTGTCTGTCTGTCACAAAAGAAAGATCAATATAAGTAGGGAGCTGGCCATCAAATGTACTGAGCAGCAATCGATCATGAGACGCAGAGTAGGTCTGGTCTTAACATCACTGCCTAGAACCCCTCTCTTGGCTAGCATCAATTCATAACCTGGTTCGATAGCACTGACCTTTGCATCCATCTGACAAATGATGTGAAGTCTAGTTAAGTTGGGCCAATCATCTGTTTGAATGTTTGCCCTGATTGCTCCAGGGAAAGTTAGGGAAACTTGGTACTGCAAATTATGTGAGGAAGAATCTTCTACAGCTTCATGTGAAGCCCTGTACAGTGGAAAGATTATCCTCAAATACCACTGGGTTGTTAGCTGCACCAAGTTTTCCCGCAGTAATGCCGAGATTAAACGTATCTGGCAGACAAGGTTCACTTGGTCCCACCATTCTCTCATCTACTTTAAGATACTTAGCTTAGGCTCTGGATTCCCATCTAGGTCTATTAGGACTGAACACAAATACAGATCCTTCCATAAAATATCTCTTCCCTCGCTGAGTGAGGCTTTGGAATCATCCGCTCCTATGCTGGTGGACGAACGTGACGCCACCACATTGGAATGCTGGCTGAAGTCCAACTTGGAAGACGCTGCTCCCCTGTCCTGACGAACATCAGGGAGTACTCACCGTCCCCTCCTTGGTTTAACGAACAGTTAAGAGCAAGTAAAAGGACATGTAGAGTTCGGGAAAGGAAACAGTGCATACATTATTCACTGGATGATAGGAAAATATATAAGACTGCCAATAAATCCTATTACCATCTGGTAAAAGAGAACAAAATAAATTATTTACAGGCAAAGCTTGATATGGCTCAATATAAGGGAAAAGTAATTTTTAACATAGTGAAATCCTTCACCTCCCCTTTAGCAATGAAGAAAGAATCCCCTGACTCAGCTGACTGGCTCAGCAGGTTGCTCTATCCTTCCACAATAAAATTGCCTTAATTCAACAATCTTTTTGGAAATCACTGAAGAGAACCTAGTGATAGAGCAATCTTTGTCCAAAAGGGTTGACTCCTCGCTTCCCCCTATGTTATCAGAGTTCCCTAAAATACTACAAGCCGGCTCACTCCATTATCTTAAAGGTCTTCGGTCCGGCTCTCCAAGTGATGTCTGCCCTGCAAAATTATTGGCTTCCCTTGCCACTACGATTAATGCCACAGTAAATATGGGTCTGAATTCCTCCCTCTCTGCTGGGAAAGTGCCACTTATCTGGAAGCAGGACAAAATCCTTCCAATTTAAAAAAAACCTTTGGTTGACCATAATGATCCTGCAAACTATAAGCCGATCTCTCTTTCTGGCTCGCTCCAAAGTTCTGGAAAAACATGTAAATAAAGTAATTTCAAATCACGCAGAAAGCCACAATCTGTTGCACCCATATCAATCTGGTTTTAGGGATAATTTTAGCACTGAGACTGTCCTATTGGAAGTAACTGAGTACATTAGAGGAAAACTGGATCAGGGTAGAAGGGCTGTCCTGATATTTCTCGATCTGTAGGCAGCATTTGACTCTGTCACGCACAAGAGACTCATTCACAGATTTAGGAATCTGGGAATTGGCGGGACAGCATTGGCCTGGTTGGATTCTTTCCTGCAGGACAGAACTCAAGAGATATGGCTTCCCTTCTATTCAGCCCCCATTCCTGGCATGAGGGAGGGAGTTCCTCAGGGCTTTATTCTTAACCCGATCTTTTTAACCCTACTTGTCCCCTCTGGCATCCGTAGCAGAGGCAAACGGTGCAAAGATCATATCCTACGCGGAAGACTCCCAACTGATTTTCACCTGCGAAAAAGGAGCTGATTTCGACGGTGTTTATATCAGAGCCTGTCTTTCAAAGGTGTTTCAGCGGCTTAAGGAGAATCAACTCTAATGCAACTCGGATAAATCCGCGATTATCTTCTGTGGCCAACCCGCAGTCAGTAACTGGAATGCATTGTGGCCTGAAAAATACTCGCCACCCTGTACCGACCAGTCATCTGAGAGAAATCTCAGTGTTTTTCTGGATAATGCCTTGTCCATGAGGTCTGAGGTCCAAAGTTTGGTTGGCACCTGCTTCAGCATGTGCCTATGTTAAAACAATTTCTTACACTCTTGACAATAGAGACCAGGAAAATAGTGGTCCAGCCTTTGGTGACGTCAAGACTAGACTACGCAAATGTCTTGTATTTGGGCCTTTCCAGCTGCCTTGTACAGCGCCTGCAAGTAGTACAAAACGCTGCAGCCAGGGCGATCCTCCAACCTAAGCTAAGGTGTCATATGTCACCCCTCCTTAAATCCCTCTATTGGCTGCGAATTAAAGAAATGATCAAATTCAACCTAGCAAACGAGTTAATCGCTACATCCCGGCTCGGTCTCTAACTTCCCCCTCCCCTGACCTAGCCTGTACTCCCAAAGTATGCTTTGCCCGGATGAGCGGCAGATCATTTGGTTTCCTGGGGTCACAGGCTTGGAACAGACTCCCGGCCTCTTTACGAGCCATTTCAGATATTTCAGACTTCAAGAAACACCAGAAAACATGGCTTTTTAAAACTTAGCAGCGTATCTGCTTCAGTCAGAGACGGGACACTCTTTTGAGTAGCTGTAGCGCTACACAAAATCCGTCTCATTCATTCATTCTTGATGTGAGTAAACTGAGAGAATCCACTGTCATACTTGACAGAATGATTCCTCCTCAGGTGTCCACTGAAGCAAATACACTTAGCCTGAGTGAAAGTAACATTTGCTAATTCGCAAGACTTCCAGAAATATCTCATTAATCAATTTTGCATAATTTTTGCTATAAGGAAACTCATTCAAGTAAAAAATGTTTAACTTTACAGTTTCTACTTCAACCAGTGTCCTGCTGATGTCCTATGTGACTTTTTTCAGCAAGGTATTAGTGTGCATGATATTTTTTATCTCCAGTAAATTGCAAACCACATTTTTACTAATTTACCCGAAATCCTCCCGCACCCCCAAAAAACATACATAATTTCATACACGCCTAGATTACATCCCATAAATTAAATTATTCAAAATCCAAACTAGTTGGCTGAGAATGCTGCAATCGTGCTGAGAAACCCTCAGCGGGTGTCTACAGTAAATGATGTTGTGCTTTAAGATTTGACATAAGCTAACGAACTGCATGATCTAAAGGGGAGAAATTCGGTTAAAACTGAAATATGTTGAATTTTTTTTATTTTTGCCCTTTTCATTAGTAACAGTCACACTTGATATTTCTGCAGGGCCGAAAAATATCCATCCTACAGTATCCTCTGTAAGGGTGACACGTCTGAGGAAGTTACTATTGTTGTGACTCAAGCCACAGGACTGTTTGACAGATAAAGACATTAATTTATGAAGCCATGGTCTGTGGAATATGAATAAAGTTAACAGCTGCAGAATAAATAGATTACTAAATGAACAAATACAGGTGCAAACTGTATTTCCTTATGAACTGCCATGTGATAGTCAAGCACTATCATGCGATGTCTGTCCTTGTTAGTATGCACTAAGAAGACACCGTGGAGGCCATATAAAGAAATGGTAAATATCAAAGTGACTGCATTGCCAGATCATGAAGAATGGCCAAATAACTCTTTCCAAACTCTTCCGTACTCTATCCATCCTTTATCCTATTCATTCCACTAACAGGCTCTCTGACTCACCCCAAACCTCTTTTACTGCTATGAACTCCCAAGTAACCCTTTCTAAACTCTTTCCTCCTCTATCCATCCTTTATCCTATACCAACTAACAGGCTCACATGTCAATCACATCTAATAATATTTTATATTTCCCTTTACTAATCCACCACTAACCCAATTTAGGGTTCCGGAGTAGTGTGTTACTTGCTGAAAAGTGCTTCAAATCCTCACCAGGGGTAGTAAGCGATATATAAATACAATTACAATAATCATGTGTGAACCTGGGAACCCATTGGCCCTGCAGCATCTTTATAGGAATGTCAGTTTGCTTAGCTCTTACCCATGCAAGTGAATGATACCTCTGTCCTTTTGTACCGAGTTTCACAGCCCTCACTATGTGTAGAGCACATAGTAAGTGGAGAGCAGCTCTGCAGTACTTGTTACCCGCTACATGTATCACTAGCAGCAAGAAGTGGTATTCATTCTGTTATGCGTGAAAAGAGTTTGAGTAGATGAGTGACTGGTTGTGTGAGTGAATGGTTGATTGGGTGGCAAGCAGAGTTAGTGACCAAGGGGATCATTTATGGGATGAGTGATACAGAGTGGCGCAACAAGTAACCTAGCTGCACTGCCCTGCGCCACAGGGAAAGGGCAGGAATGCACCATATTTATCTGATACAGTGTATTCCTGTCCTTTTCGCCTACGCTGGCACCGTTTCGGCAGCCTAGTGCCAACACAGACACCCTTAGTTCAAGGGTGCCTGTGTTGTCAGCAAGATTGTTTTCGAGCAGGAAAGAGCTCCTTCCTGCATAACAACAATCCATAGAGGTGTTTTTCTCCTACTATGTGTGCTGCAGAATGCAGCAAAAATAGAAAGGGGAAAACAAGGAGAAATACAGATATTTCTCCTCATTACCCCTGCTCTGGGGAGGCGTAAGATTTTGGCATATTCCCAGATTTGGAAGTCCTTGTAAATCTGGGAATGCATCAAAACCCATGGGAGTTGCGTGGGAACACCTACCGCAACGCCCTTGGAATGCCTCCCTTGCACCGAGTATGGTGACGCAGTGATTCAACTGCTCTATTTTACTCAAGATTTATGAGGCCACTCAAAGCCACGCAACGTGGCATTGCATGGCTTCATAAATCTTACTCATAGCCTTTCATCACACATGTACACTTTGCATGGTGCAGACGTCATGCAAGGCTCTCATAAATAACCACCCTCCCAAGTGTGTGTTTGACTGGGTGGATTTTGCCTCAATTATCACATACAGTGACTCCGAAGAAAACACTACAAATGAACCAAAAAATTGGAAGAGTACTGAAAAATACCCCAGTTGCTGGTATGAGCAGATTACCACAATACAGCTCCCAAAAAAATGTTCTTAATTTTTGTAACTTCTAAAAAATTATTTTTATTTTATTTGATATCTTTAAATTAAATATTTCATTACAAATTAAGTTAACAGTGCTATATTTTGTTTTCTTTTGTCCTGCATTTAAAACAAATATAGAAAATTATTTTACATTACTATTTAAATAAAATATTAGTACTCGTTGTCGTTAAAACATTTTGAAAATGCATATTTTTGTTCTTTATTCAATGTATTAATTTATGGAAATATATGTATAAAATTATTAATTTACAAAAGCATGATAAGAAATGTTAGGTAATATAAATGGTTTTAAATATACAATCGATGGTGAAAAAAATAAACTATCTTATACAAAACAAGGTTACTTTTTGATTAATTTTCCTAACTTTAAAATACATGGCAGCCTTTTTAGGTCTCGCCTGATTCAGCGCTTGCGCTGATCTGGCCGAGACATTTTGTAAACAGGCTTTTTCAAAGTGCTGCCGTGGCCTAAAGCTACAGTGCACGTGAACGTGCACGCGCGCCACCCGTTGCACGCGATCGCAATCGCGATCACTTTCACTTTCGCGGCCGCGGCCGTGTGGCGAAAGCTTGTTATCATCATGACATTATATACAATGACAGACATAATGCACCCGGTGAGGTTGTTTATGTGTAAATGCATGTATAACCTTATTCAATACCAGGGTATGTTATATAAGATTTTGCTCACATGAATGTTAGTAATCTCACTCACATTCTTGCAAGGTAGCGGTTTCACTAATGCAGGCAAACTGATTATGACACCATGACATCGGAACTACTGTTTTCCGTTCCGTTAATTTTTACCTATTAACAGCATACACACGAGATTGTGGCTATTATTTATATCTTTTCTGAGTGCTCAGATACGCTCATTACATATTTTGGTTTCAACCATTTGTGTGTGTTAAACTCAGATACTTCTTTGGTATAGTTTTAAATACGATATAACTTTATTGAGAGGTCACACATTCCTGAATCTCCCTGTCAGCCTATCCAGACACGTCATTATGTTTTTAAACATCACAATGGAGCATCTCGCTGCGCTGTGTTTAATTATTCCATGGAGCCTTCAGGAACACGTGGTTTGTTTAGACTCGTCTCCTTTACATCTAGACTCTCGATGTGCTGGTGTTGTCCAGAACCACGGGTTCACTTTTACCACCTGGTAAGGGAATGCTGCTAGAAAGCCCAGTACTAGCAGACCATCTTTAACATACTATTTACATTTTTACCTATTAACAGCATACACACGAGATTGTGGCTATTATTTATATCTTTTCTGAGTGCTCATATACGCCCATTACATATTTTTGTTTCAACCATTTGTGTGTATTTAAACTCAGATACTTCTTTGGTATAGTTTTCAACACGATATAACTTTATTGAGAGGTCACACATTCCTGAATCTCCCTGTCAGCCCATCCAGACACGTCATTATGTTTTTAAACATCACAATGGAGCATCTCGCTGCGCTGTGTTTAATTATTCCATGGAGCCTTCGGGAACACGTGGTTTGTTTAGACTCGTCTCCTTTACATCTAGACTCTCACGGAGGTATTTAGATACACGTCAGCAGGCTTTGTCCACACCAGGAAGTGTTATCGCGTGCAGCGCTTTAGAACCACGGATACAGGTCCCTTCAGGAACTTTGGCTGAACAAGTAAGTTCATACGACTTACGTAACACTGCTGAAGCCAATGCATACAGGCTAAATGACAACACCGATGTGCTGGTGTTGTCCAGAACCACGGGTTCACTTTTACCACCTGCTAAGGGAATGCTGCTAGAAAGGCCAGTACTAGCAGAACATCTTTAACATACTATTTAAAGTGACACGGAGGCCAAAAGTCATTTCCCTTGGAGTGGCACTCTTAGGAGCCACAGAATGGATTAGTGACAATTGGGGACAAAACGCTGGTGGGGATTGCTACCGTACTTGCCTCGCAAGACACTGATAATGTCTGGAGAGCGGCATCTCCCCCGCCTTTGGTTTCCACGAAACAAGCAATGGACTGGTGTGTCAAACAGGAATTAAGAGTTTCTCGCTCTCACAGGGTTGCCCCAGGGAATACAAAAAGATATGGGGGTAAATGGTTGGCATTACATGGGATGCTCTAAATTGTAATCATCCTGCATTGTACCATATTCTGTCTCTCCATGATCCTTACTACGCTATTATGCATGGTTATGTAACACTGTGGCTATTGACTCAAAACAATGCAATTCAGTCTATATATAAATTATTTTAAAAATACAAATAAAAATAAAAGTTTACCTAGAAGCTGGCACCAACCCAAACTCTACGGCCCTTCTAGAAAACCTCAGAAACCTTGGCCTAACTCAGCACACCACCAGACATCTACTGAACCCGATTTACTCATCCATCAGCAGAATCACAGTCGACAAGCCAGCAACCATGACCTGGACAGACCACGCCCTCATCAGTTTCAGAATACTCATCCCACACCATCTGACCTTCCACCATGGAGCTGCCCTCGACAACTGAAAAGCAGCTCAGAAGAGGAGTGGGCTTCCACTCTTTCCAAACTTTGGCCTGAGCACACAAGTGAATTGCTGAAAGCCATCAAAAACCTCAACAGCTGGATCACAGCATGCACCAACACTTTGGCTCCTCCCTAGAGCAACCCAATGGCAAGAGCCTGACCTCAGGCCAGCTGGTACACAGAGGAACTCAATCTAACAAAACACCACTGCAAGCAACTGGAATGCAAATGGAGAAAAATTCAAGATACCAGAGATAAAGATATCTTCAAATCAGCCTTAAGACACTACCACCAACAGATCGGGAACACCAATCGCACAGCGTTAGCAGATCGCATCAACACCAGCACTAACAGCAGCAAGTAAATTTCAACTCACCTCCTGTCACCTCCAGCACCATCATCACCTCACAAGACCTCTACACCAAGCTCTCAGTACTCTTCTGTAAGAAAATCTACTCCATATACAGCAAATTCAACACTCAAACTGACCCTGTCACCGTCAAAACTCAACTCACTATCACAAGTGATGAACAAACCAATGCCTCTCCAATCACCTCAGCAACCATCAGCTCTATGGTTGCCATGTAGTCCCTCTCCTCTGCACGAGAGATTACTTTTTGGAGGCATATCTTGAATTGATTCCATTTTTTTTCGACTTGTTCAGTGTTCTTAGATCCAGTATTGGTCTAAACATCTTGTCCGCTTTTGATACCAGAAAGTAATTCAAGTAGACCCCTTTGTCTCTCTCTCCATGATACAACTTATATGGCTCGTTTTCTTACCTTTACTTTTTGTCGTAGGCAATGTTGTACTCCTTTTACTCATATCTTTTTCAGTGGTATAGTCAGAGGTGTCTCTGTTAACTCTATGCAATACCTATATTTTCTAATATTTAGTATTCATTTGTTGGAGGTGATCTGCAGCCAACTGGTAAACTGTGTACAAGGGTGTCCTGTGTAAGTCACTTACATGTATGCATTCTTCCTTTGGAGGTTCTTCCTCATCCACAAAGGAGCGGTTTATTATGTACACAGCACTGTCATTGTGGCGGTGTCGTTATCTCGCTCCAGTGCTGCCTGAAGACTGCGTGTGTGATGTGTGGCTGCAAGTCTCCCCTTCTGGGTGCTCTTTTTCTTTGAGCCATTCCTTCTCTGAATGGTCCCTTGTACTGTAGGGCTCCAACGGCCTTGGAAGTTCAATTATCCTTCTTCATGCGCTGCTGTGTTTTGTCCACTGACTCTTAAAACAAGCATTTGCAATGCAATAGGTCTCGCATTTGCGAGACTTTGAGCTACAGGCATTGTAAATGACGAACCTTTTATGTATGTGCTGGTTTTGAAAACATCTAAATAAAAGGCATTGACATTTACAATACCAATAGCTTAAAATTTTGCAAATGCGAGACCTATTGCATTGCAAATGCTTGTTATATGTACTGTTAGTAAATATATTGTGAAATAAGAACTTTGTATTAAATTTGAAATGTCTCTAATTACGTATCCTCAAGTTTATCTTTTATTCGATTTTGAAATTACTTCAGTGTTCATATAATATATATATCTTTTTTAATCTTCATTTACCGTTTTCAGTATACAATACACAGTAATATACTGACTCCGATAAAATGACAAAAAAGGAAAACACAAATTAGTCATAGGTGACTGTCAACATACGAAAACAAGTCCCCACATTGTTCAATTTACGTTAAAGGGTGCAGTCTGATCTGCCTATATAATACCTCACTTTGGTTCCCCATATGTAGCAGTTTATTGCGTGCCTTGAGAGCTCATAGAACGTATGGTCAACAATGTACCTTGCGGTGGAGTCATAGGTTGAATAATCTCCGTGGTTCGAGTCCTCAGCCTATTCCAGACGGAACCAGGCCGTCACTCAAGTGGGCAGAGCGTTGCGAATGTGCTGTCATGTTATACTGTTTTAGGGGCCCCCAGATGTCACGTGGGCGAGACATCCTGGGGAGGGTGGAGGCAAATAAATCATAGATGAGGTTGCAGTAAGCGGGACTCGTGAGCCAATCACTGTGTCGTCGTGCAGCTTTGCACCCCCATTTTAAAGCTATTTCCCGCTTAGCCAATAAGAGACATGTCGCTGTGAATTCCCAAACTGGTTTTGGAATATTTGTAACATAGCCCATCAGAGCCACTTCAGGGGTCGGAATCAGGTCGAGTCCCACCATTTCCCCGAGTGTGCGATATACAGCGGTCCAGTACGTTCTTACCGCACTGCATGTCCACGTAAGGTGTACGAAATCTGCATGCGGGGATGTGCATTCCAGGCAGTGGTGTGGCCTGTCCGCGTCTATTCTGTGTGATTTGATTTTTCAGGTGTAATGTATATTCTCCTAAGGAATTTAAAATGAAGGAGTTTATGGCGGCTATTTAAGGAGATTGTCTTAATCTGTTGGCATTAGGCCTCCCATTGGTCATCTGTGATGGGATGTCCTAAGTCCGTTTCCCAAGCGGTACAGACTGCGGAGTCGTTGATTGGGATCTCTGCCGTGCAAGACCTGTACAATTTGGAGATTAGATGAGTGCCCGTGTCATTGTCGAGAACTATTGATAATGGCAGAAACGGACTGGGTTCCACGGGGAATCCAGGGATCTTGGCCCGCACAGCGGAGAGGATGCGGGTGATGAGTACGAACTTGTCCATGAACCATGCATCCGGGAATGCATTCGCGTCTGAGGCAGATAAGGCCTGTCCGTGTATGTAAAGAGCGCCCACGGTGGAAATGCCAAATCGGGTCAAGGTGTGCTGAACCAACCTTTCCCAGGTAATGGGGAACCAGCGGCGATTGGGAAGCGGCAGGCTTGTAGAATAAAAAGTCGGAGAACCCATCTGCCTAACCAGCTTGTGCCAAGCCCAGCTGGTTGTGGAGACTGTCTGGATACCCCGGGGGTCCCGAGGGAATCCCAGGGGTAGTACCGTGTTCAGGATATCTGGTAAAAGTAGGTCAGCCTCCAGCTGCAAATACGGGATCCTGGCATCATGGTGGAACCAAGCATGTGCATAACTGCACTGGGCTACCAAATAGTACAGCTGCAGATTAGGCACCCCCATGCCGCCCCTATGATAAGGAAGCATTATAACCTCCCATCGAACCCTGGGGCGCTTGCCCCCCACGCGAGCCGGATGAGTAGTGTGTTAATGGAGCGGAAAAAATGATTAGGAAGCGGAATTGGTATATATAATTGAATAAATAGAGAAATTTTGGGAGTACGATCATTTTAATCAGGGCGACATGTCCAGCTAGCGAGAGTGGGAGTCTGAGCCAGAGATCCACCTGCTGTTCCAACGAGTGTATCGCTGTTCCGTAATTAGATAGAATGATCTCCGCGGTGTCTAAGTGGATGTTGATGCCCAGGTATTTGACCGACTCTGTGCACCACGTCAAGGGGAACTCCATATCCCACTGGGCTGTATGCGGAGTGAGAGGAAATATTACAGATTTGTGCCAGTTTATACCGAGGCCCGAAAATCCCCCAAATCGAATGATCTCACAGATAAGCGGGTCTAAGTTATGTCTAGGGTCTCGGACATATAAAATAATATCGTCCGCATAAAGAGACACCAATAGTGGTCCTGTATTAAATTGGATTCTCCTGTGTAGACTGCGTTCCTGAAAATGCCGGACTAAGGGGTCCATGGCCAGGATAAAAAGCAAGGAGGACTGACAGCAGCCCTGTCTTGTGCCGCGGGAAAATGTGAAGGAGCGTGAAAGTGTGCCATTTAAGCGAAGCCTGGCGGTGGGGCCAGAATATAGCAGCGCCGTAAGCTTGATGAACCCAAAGGGCATGCCCAGCCTTCTCACTACAGTCCAAAGGAACGGCCACTCTAGAGAGTCAAATGCTTTCTCCGCTTCCAGCAGGACCGCTGCGTCGGGGATATTCTATGAAGGACGGCAAAAAGTGTGCGTAGATTGAGAGACGTAGAATGGTGGGGTTCAAAACCCGATTGGGCAGGGGAGATAATTTTGCCCATCAATAATGCAAGATGGGTCGTGATCGATTTTGCCAATATCTTATCATCGAAATTCAACAGCGATAGCGGTCTATACGAACCACATTGCCGAGGGTCCTTGCCCGGTTTTGGTAATAAGATGGTAGCAGCTTCCCTCAAAGTGGGAGGCAATTGGTTCTGTTCCACAGCTTCATGGTAGACCTCAATGAGTCTAGGAGCTAAGATGTCCTTATACCATTTATAGAAGTTGCCCGTAAACCTGTCAAGGCCAGGGGCAGTGAAACCATTAAGTGCGTCAACTGCATCAAATATTTCGTCCTTTGAGAAAGTTTCAGCAAGGAACTCCTGCATGTATTTGTATAAGTACACTAATGCAATTTCCTCAAAGTACCCCTTGCGCTCTGTGGGTGAGCAATCATGTTTGGAAGTGTATAATTGCTCATAATAGGACAGGAATTCATCCCTCATATCAGTGGTATCAGTTAACGTAGCCCATGTGGCCGCGCAGAGCTCAGTAATGTGTGCTGCAGAGTACTGGGGTCTAAGAAGCTTCACCAGTGTGCACCCAGGCCGCTCCCCTCACCGTAGTGGCGCGCTGTAGTGTATTTGCTGAGATAATGTGCCTCCCTGTCGGCCAGTTCACGAAATTCAAGCAGCAACGATAGTCGCCGCTGTTCCTCTTCGGATGTGTCCGAAAGGCCCTGCATGGATGCGTCTAGAGCCGTCAACTGTTGTTCAATGTTTGCGAAAGTTTTCGGTAAATCTCTCAGGACTCCCCAGTGCTTGGAAATCACAACTCCCCTTATGTATGCTTTAAAAGCCTCCCAAAGTGTTGCCCAAGTGTCTACCGAGCTCGTGTTCAGATCAAAGTAGTCTTCAATGGCTTCCCTAAGGTCTTAATCGAACAATGTGTCGTTTAGGGCCCTGCTAGGGAATCTCCACCTACACTCCTGTCCCTCGGGTGTGGGGATGCGAAGTTTAAGTAACACAGGTGCATGATCGGAGTATGACCTGGGCAAAGTCTCGGTTATTGTGTGCCATGGAATGAGGACAGAGGAAAGCAGCCAAAAGTCCAGTCTGCTCTAGGTATTGTACTTGGCTGAGTAGTGAGTATATCCCGGGTTAGTCTGGTATTGCAGTCTCCATATATCAGTGAGTTGAAACGTGTCACAGGATTCTAACAATACCCGTCTGGCCCTAGGCTTAGTTTCAGCAGTGCCAGAGGAGCCGTCAACTATGCAGTCCATGAATTAGTTGAAATCCCCACCCAATAGCATACGGCCTGATCCCCAGCTTGTGAGAGTAGCATCTAAGTCTTGGAAAAATTCTGGGCTATCAACATTCAGGGCATAGACGCATAGTAGCGTAAACAGGTGGCCCATCAGATTGCCCACTACTATAGTGTATCGTTCGTCCCAGTCTGTCTGGGAATGAGTCAGTGAGAATTGGAGATGTTTATGGATTAAGATTGCAGTACCCCTTGCATAAGTGCTATAGGTGGAGAAGTAGCGGTGGGGCCCCCAACCAGATGCGTAGTGTGTGGTGTCAGATTTTGGTAAATGCGTTTCCTGTAGGAAGGCGATGTCAACCTTGTGACGTTGCAAGTAATGTAGGACATGCTTTTGTTTCTTAGGGTTATTCAGACCCCGAACGTTCCAGGTCATGAGGACTAGGTTTGAGTGATCAACTAAGTTAGGAACCGTGTTCTGTTGTGTCATAAAGTAACTTAACCAAAAATAAGGACAAAGTGCCATGAAAATCATATATGGAGACGGTAATGCAATAAGAACTGTTGAAGTGAAACCCTTCCCATCACGCCACCCACCACCCAACCTCGCGAACCCGCCCGCAAGGCGAAGAACCGTTAACCAAGAATCCAATGCATCATGTGAACTTTTTCCTCGAGAGGATGTGATCATTTCCTGATGCATTAATGTCAATAATACCAACAGTGTGCTACGCACCTAGGGGGGATGCAACGCTCCATCGAAGCCCAGCCTTAGCAAACTTTATGATAGATCACTATACATACTATCTTAGCGAGTGCATCTACATGCGACAACAACAAAGAAATACAGCAGGAGCTTGGAACAGGGCAAAACAAACATAAGATTACTCATTTGAGAAGCGGTCCATGCTAGTCGCAGAGCCGCTATGTATCGCGGAGCTGCTGCCACGGTCCTCACTCCACTGGGACTTAGTAGTCTTGTATGAGGCGCAGAAAGCTTGTGCCTTGCTTGGAGTCTCAAAAAAGCAAGGGCGCCCGTTGATGTCCACTCTAAGGCGGGCTGGGTACCTCATCCCGTAGCGGAGGCCCAGGTTCTGAAGCGTCGCCTTTACTCTCGTGAACTTGCGACGGGCCTCCTGGACCATTAAAGTGAAATCTGGATAGAGTGAGACTGTATTGCCTTGCCATGCCAATTTGCCACGCTCCCTGGCGAGTCTTAGTGCAGTGTCTCTGTCCCGGAAATTCATAACGCGTGCTATTATCGGCCTAGGAGGGCAGCCGGGGTTTTGGCGTGGGCCCAGCGACCGGTGCGCTCTTTCCACAACAAAGCCAGCGGTGAATGCATCTCTGCCAAACATGTCCGTCAGTAAGGTCTCAACAAAGGTGTCCATTCTGCCAGTGTTGGTGGATTCTGGAATCCTGGTAATGCGGAGGTAGTTGCGGCAGCTGCGGGCCTCCAAGACCTCATTTTTAATTGCGACTTCCTTTAAAATCTCCACGCGTTCCAGCTTTTTTATCGACTGTGCAGACCCATCCTCTAAGTCGAATATACGGCCCTCCGCATTGTCCAGTGGTGATCGTGTACATCAAGTCTGGCCTCATATGCGTCCAGGCGTTTCTCCAGTGCGTCGAACCTGTGGTCGAGCGACTTGAAACCAGCCCTGAGCTCGCCGAGAAAGTCCGGGTTAGAGGGGCCCGTGTCCGGTACAACTGAGGATGTCTGCCCGCCCTCGTCCATGTTGGGGCCCAGTTTGTGTGTCCCGTACGCAGCAGCTGTGAAGGTGAGGAGCCGCTGCTTAGGGTCTTTTTTTCCCATATCTGTGCAAGCAGCCGCCAGTGACGCAATGATCCCAAGTGCAGAATGGAGTGCGCCACTAGTACAGTTACTGAAGGGTCTGTACATCCCAGGTAGGTTCAGGGGCCGGGGTAGCAGAGTGTGGGTGAAAGCTGCTTGGTGCCCACAGGAGCGAGAATTTAGTGTGGCAGTTGTAGGGGCCAGAACCGGTGAAGGGCCAAAATGAGGGAGGCCCACCTAGGCCACTTTAGGGATCTGGAGCCTAGAATGCAGAGGGCTGGCAATTATTGGAGCAGAGAGGGCCCCTTGGGTTGTGCTGCCGTGAGGAGGTGCTGCGGGAGGCCAAGACCAAAGAACAGCGTGCAAGGGAAGTCATGCGGGTCGCAGGACTCCCGGACGTCAGTGCATGCAGGCTGACCGATATCCACTTACGCACCCCGCCACAGCATACAGCCGAGCGGCTGCCTCCCTACCCAGCACCGGGACCCCTGTCACCCCCAGGGGGCTGCGGGAACGCCACAGCATACACCACCCCGATGCGCTCTATGTGGGGGGGACACCACGGCGGAATAGGCAGTGTGGCTGTGCGGGGGAGCAGTGACAAAGGACTCACCCCCTCACTTGGGTCTGCACAGCAGTGATGCGGGAGGGACAGTGATTTACTCTGGTGGAGCGGCATCGATTTCCAGCTGGGCCGGGATCGCGGGCTGCCGATCACTAGGCCGCAGGTTGCTCCTCCCCTTCTGGCCACAGATGGCGATTTCAGTGGCTACAGCACACTCCGATGGCCAAGATGAAGAGTTCTGAAGTGCCGGGACACAGGATGCAGATGCCCCGTATTTTTGGTGAGCAGCCTGGAGCTTTCCGCTAAGATAGCTGGATCATGGCTGGGCCGTCGGGCAGAGCTTCAGTGCCGAGCAGCCATCTTGGTCGTCGGCGTTGCCACGCCCCCCTTTATATATTATATTTAGAAGTACAAGTGATAAATAAATAATTATAAATGATCAATACATTTTTGCAAAAAATGTATTATTCATTTTTACAATGTGTAACTTATCATTTATTATTTCAGTTTTCAATCTAATTTGTGTTGCACTTAAAACTGTTAATCAGTTATATATAATGCATTTAAAAAGTTCAGTTTACTAATTAAATGACTCTTGAATGTAAATATAATTGGATTACAAATGAGCACATAAACTCCAACGAATTGGCATTGTGGGTAATTTTATTTGAGTTATAGGCGCGGGGCTCAAACATACTATAATGTACTATTTTAACTCAAGATTCCCAAACACTGAAGCAGGTACGCAGTTTGGAAGGGTTGGATTTTCAATCCTAAATCTTGTCTGCCAAAAATTGTCGAAAGCGAATAGTAAGTCTAAGCGCTCCAAATTATGCAAACTCCCATCCAACAAACATTAGGGTAAGTGCAAAATGTATTGACTGGGGGGCAGGAGGATGCACATACACTATTTAAATACCCACCCCCAAAAGAGAACGTGCATAGGGTGAGTACTTAAATTTACTATTTTGATTCCAGCCCAACAAACATTAGAGAAGAAGTATATTTGGGAGTGGTTGCAAAAGACCGTTTTCACACCAAAACCAAACACACCCTGAAGAAGGTGGATAAATTGCCAGGGTTTGATTTACTAGTCTAACTCCAATCCACAAACACATTTATGAATGTATATAGAGGTGTGCAAATAAACTATTCTAACTCCAAACCTCCAAACATTGAAGAATTTGCATCATTTGGAAGGGCTACTTTTACTGCTCTAACTCAAGTCCAACAAACATGGGCAAGATGGCGGCATAAATATATTATTCTCATACTAAAACCCCCAAACACTGAAAAAAAGTGCAAAACGTGGAGGAGTTACATTTACTATTCTAAATATAGACAAATCAATGTAAATGTATAGTTTTTTGGAAAGGGAGTCAAATATACTATTATTAGTCCAAGAATTGGAAAAAGTTGAAAATTTGGAGGGGTTATATTTTTACTTTTCTAGCGCCGGTCCAATAAACATTGGACAACATTTATATTTATAGGGGCAGAATAGCCACTCCCCAAATACTGAAAAAAGTGTATAATTTAAAGGGATATATTTACTATGTCCTGAAACATTTGGGAAAGTGTATAAATAGCTGGGTGGCAAATTTACTGTTCTAAATAAATTTTTTGCAATTATTTAAAATATGAGGTTCAAATACACTACACTTTTCAACTGAAGGAGAACCAATAAATATATTTTAAATAGATATAAAACCTCTAAAAACTAAAGTCTCTCCCAAAAATAAAATTAATATAATGTATAAGAATATAAATTAACTTCAGTAATGTTACTTAAACATAAGAATTTTTTTAACCCTAATGGTTTACAACTAAAATTATTACCAACAAAGATAATAATTACATTTGAATTCCTATGTTTCAGTTTTCTGGGAGACGGCTGTCCCAGTAAGTAAAATTGAAAATAGATCATGCTGTGAAAAGTCACTTAGCTTTTAACCTGTTCTTTGATGGGCCAGTGGCTGAAAGTTTCTATCGCCAGAGCCATGTGACACTCAGCTGTAATAAATGAGCAAAATTCCCTGTCTCTTCAGGAGTCATATAAACAGTGAGTTTGTGGGAGTAGGAGATCCACCAATTTATAGGGATTGTAAAGTTTTGCAAACCCCAAATTAGCAATTAAATTTTCCCTGATTTCTATATCTCTTCGTTCTACAGTAGGATATCTTTCACATGTGTCCTTTCCACTTTCTGCCACACATTTTAGATCTCCATTCTATGTATTCCCCTCTCACACTGAACATATTATCTTATTTATGAATCCTAACTACAACAAATAAATCCAGAAAAGTCCTAATTCGCTTTGAATTGGTAAACAGGATATTATTTGGCTGAAAATGAACGTCTCGTTTACAGCCGAAGCTTGACTGAATGCCAACGTTTGGTACTCCTCGACTTTTCAAATTCACTAATTACTGTTTTGATTCATTTTGACTTCACCTAACTGCATAGCTATTCTGGCACAGAGCTCCGACAAAAATGTTGCTGTTTCACTATTCCTTTTCTCTAATTGTGAGACCTCCCCAAATGTTGGGAAGTCAAATCTTTCTTGGAATTTTGTGACCTTGAAATATGCAATAATTCAACTGCTTTCTACCACATAAGCAGGTAATTGGTGTGATATCCTAAGTCATCTCATGCCCTGTGACTGACTCAGAGGGTACGTAGTTATATTAAACTTTTATTTACAGTTTTCCATCCACTTCATGATTCGAGGGGATCCTTATGTGGTTGTTTAAGTATTGTATCTCAAAGACTTCTCAATATGCACTGATAATATTTGAGTAATGTTAGACCTGGAATCCTTAGCATGGGTTCCCCTTAACTTTTTTGCTTTCATCATCAAAGAAACTTTACACGTGATGTATGTAAATAACGTTTGTATTCAACACACACAATAATCAACACAACATGAACATCATGTTTTTGGGGGCATAAATCACACTTGGAGATATTACTAGCAGTACTAGGCCCAACCATGGTAAAATTACATCAATAATATGCACACTTGAGACAGATCATATTTTACCCCCTCCCCCCCCAGTACCCTTATGCGGTGCAATATGTTGTCAGTCCTAGGTCACCCATAGCCATTCTTATAATTCAATACCACACAGTTATAGGGTGCACCCTGGCCCACAACAATACCAGAAATATGTACATACCAAGAATTATAACACTTTCTAGCAGCACTTCAGGCTGATGCCGCACGGGTAATATCAATGTCAAACCTAGTGTTCTTCTGGCATGACATCAACATGTAAAGCAATACCGCCGGCCAGTGTTGTGAATCACAGGTGGTTCGCAGACTGTCACTCCCACACATACACTCACTTCGCACCGTTAAGACTGTAATACGGATATCAGGCAGTTCTGTATGGAACCCGACCGCACACATAGGCACTTACCACCCTAATGGGGTGCAGCTGATACCCACTAGGTCAACTGATATCACACTACAGACCCCATGGCCTAAGCCTCCCTCCACCCCCCACCTTACCCCGACTGTCCTACACCCACAGAAGGATGATAAGTAACCAGTTCTCCTCCCCCGAATACTAGGCTGCACGCGGCCAATGAATCACTTAGTCAGTGTTCCAGGGAAGCAGATGGGGTAGGTAGCAGGACTTATTTGGAGGTAGTCATCAAAGGAGGGTTTGGCCACCACTCAAGAAGTTTACACACAGGATGCAGAGCAAAAGCGAGCTGAGGGCAATAGTCTGCCACTCAAAAGGGTTCCACAAGGGCCTTCCGACACTAGTCCAATTCTGAGAAGCACAGGGGTGGTCTCTTCTGATTGCTAACAGAAGCATTCCTTCAGCCTAGTCAGTCACTCTCGCCACCCATGCCAGCGCTGGGCAATACTACCTGGCAACATGATGTCGTTGGGGCATGGTGAGGGCAGTTGGTCTGCTGCACAGAGAGCCAAAAGGGGCCAATTGATGAATGGAAAATTAAGTTGGGGAGTCCATCATAAGAATGTTGAACTCCGTCAATCACATGTCGATCAGAGTCGCACCGATTCAAACCAGGCACAATATCTGGTGTGCCTTGATATGGGTCACACCAGACAATTCTAGTCACACAGTACGAAGAGCTGCAAATCCTGAACCTCCGTGAAAATGAGGCACAATGTCCGGTGCACATTAAAATGGGTCACACCAGACAAGTCCTGTCACACACACAAGCGCAAGTTCAGCAATGACTCACAAGGTAGAATGTGGCACTACTACGGTTATGATCCCACCTCCAAGGGTCTCTACCTGTAAATCTGACACCGCACGCAATGACTATGCAGTTGGAGTGTCACACAAGAGAGATGCAGCACGATTGATGGAGCAGGCCACGCAGGGTCCCGCAACCGGTGAATCCCCTCACCACCAATAAGACACTTATGTGTGACAAGGTCCCCATGATGCAGTTGCCACATTCCTTAGATGTGGGCAAGACTTCTGAGGCTCTGCACAGGCCTATCTGGTCTCCAGGCACAATTTCTAGTTCCATGCTCATGCTGCACTACCAGTTGGGATTCAGCAGACGATGTGGACACTTGAGAGGGCACCGCTCTCCAGGTGTCACAAGTAGACAATGTAGGTCCCTCATAGGAGATCTGTGATGTCCCTGAGATCTCCAAAAGAACAGTGGCAAGCCAACAAACCCTTGGAGAGCACACGTCAGGGTGCAACAGAGCAACAGGTAGTCAGGCCAGCCCCTATTCAAGAAGGGTTCATGGTCCCTTTCAACAGTAGTAGTCCTCCTTGGCCACAGAAGATTCCTCTGGCAGTATGCACCACTCAGTTCCAGGTCCCCCAGACCCACATCCCAACAAGTGTACCTCTACCCTGCTGAAGTTGGGCTCAAGTAGTTATACTGATGTGTTCCTTTGAGGTTGGGTGGTGGTTTAAAGGATCTACCTTTGAGCCACAGATGTTTCTCCTACATTAGTGGGTCCATGATCTGGTTCCAGAGGCCAAGTGTCAAAACGTCTTCCTCCAATCTATGCAGCCAGGCCAACAAATGGCAGAGGTCTGTCATTCCAGTTGCATGCCAATGTTTTATACCTATCACTAAGGAATGCCCAGATGTGCTCCCCCAGCGCCCAGGGTAGACTGGAGCCAAGCAAAAAGGCACACACAGAGTTTTGGTGCAGAGAAAGGCTAACTTTCTAGAAGTGGTATTTGAACTCTAGTAATGTCAAAACCACCTTTACCACTGGAAAGGGGTTTTCATTGCAAATCCACTTATAGTAAACATTATGAGGCTGCTCCACTGCAATCCACTATTACAGCCTGGAGTAATATCAACCATTCCTCCTATGTTAGCCTATGAGAAGAGAAAACCTCCTAGTGAAAACACACATGGGTTTTCTTCACTACCTGGGCAGGGAACACACATGTGTACCTGCCCTGCCTTTCACTTACCACTCACTTGACCCCTTAAGATGTATGCTCGGGTGCTCTGGTGGTAGTGAAAGGTCCTCGTAGAATGGCTAGTGATTTAGAAAGGCCAGCCTGAGCAGAAGCACAACAGAACCCACACAGCCTGCAACAGCAGGTTGGACACATGTTTAGAATTACCATAGGTGAAAATACACACATCAGCCTGCAATGGCAGGCTGGACACATGGTTAGAAAACATCAGGTAAACATCACTTCCTAACATGCTTAGGAATGGCGCATGCACTTCCACATTGCATTTACAGCATGAAAGTGCTCAGTGCACGAAGACCACTACAAGAGTATCAACAAAACCAGGGAGGAAAAAGCAAAAGATTTACGGAAACGCTACCTGAAGAGTATCAGGCGTAACCTATCAGGTTTGGTGTCTCAATCCCAGTTTATGGTTAAGTCGGATTTTAAATTGCAATTCTGAAAATGCTACTTTTAGAAAGTGGGCATTTTCTTGCCTTAGCCATTTAGTGCCTGCAGCCTGTCTCTGACCACATGTCTGTGTGTAGTTGGCAATTGGGCTTTGTTTATTTCACCTAGACAGTCACATACAATGGGAATTTTGATGTGCCATTCTGACATGTTGGGATGGAACAGCTGGGTACACTCTCCCTTACACCTGAATAGGCAGTGTGCTGTCCACCCAAAAAGGGCTGCATACCCCACTGTAGTGAGATTGGAGACAGGGCAGTAAGGAAGGTTATATGTGCACTTCAAAGGCTTGTATTTGAAGTCTCCCCCACTTCAAAGGCACTACTGGGTATAAGTACTGGGCCTCAGACACCACCACTACTGTACACTTCTGGACCTGTGGATACTCTGCCAGGACGAATGACTGCTGTGCTGCTGAAAGGACGGCCACTCTGTTGGACTCCTGCTTTGCCAAGCTGACCTGCTGCCCTCTTTCCTGGGTGATAAGGACTGGGCCTGCATCTCTTGAACCCAGAACCCAGAGTGACTCCAAGGGCTGGTTGGCTGGCCTACTGATCTGAAGCTTCAGGGATGTAACTGGCTTCCAACAACCTTACATCTGCACTGAACACTGCCATCTGTGATTCAACCTTGCAAAGTTGTTCCACCCCAGTCTTGGACCCTTGACAGTGGGCCTAAGGTGCTCAACAGCCGAGCTATTCAAATCAACATAACATAACATTGAAATTGAAATAACATAACAGATGCATGTTCTCTGCTGAGCTCTGCATAGTCTAGCCGAATTGACACATCTCCTCGGCTGAGAGGCACAACCTCAAGCAAAACTGACGGATTGCTGCTGTTAGATGGATTTGGCCCGGCGCAGATAGACCACATCACCCTCTCATCTTTGGAAGCGATGCAATGCTAATGACAAAGAGCATCTCCAACCTAGGTCCTTGCATCTCTTGTCGACAGCTCAAAGATGATGCTGGCCTCCACATCACAGCCTCAAAGCTCATTTGAACGGAAGCATCGCCCCAGCTGCGTGCCGCATCTACGACGGCTGGACTTCGCAGGATCATGGATGACGACACAACAGGACCTCACACTGCAGCCCCCGCATCTGGGAATTGGAGCATCACTTTGACTGCATAAAGCTTACTCACCGCAGATCCATGCAATAGATTTAAGATACTTTATGCAGAGGGCCTAACCGGGTCCCTGTAGCCGTCCTACACTTCAACGTGGTCGGCCTGAACTTGTGACTTTGTCCCTATCCAACTCGACCAGATAACCCTTGTTGACGTGTTGTGCTTTTTGGTGCTATTTTACCATAAAATATTGAAATTCAATATCTCTTGTTTTCCCTGATTGGATGTTTGTTGTTTTGGTCTTGTTTTATTTATAAAAATCTGCTCTATGTATCTGAACCTGCTGTGAGATCTTTTTGTGTGGTGTTTTCACTGTTCTACTGTTTGAAGTGTGTACTAATACTTTACACATTGCTTTCCAGTTAAGCCTAGCTGCTATGTGCCAAGCTACCAGAGGGTGAGCACAGGTTAATTTGGTGTCTGCTTGTGCCATACCTTGACTAGGATTGTGATTGCCACTTGACCAGGGCTCCCACCCCAGTCAACCAACAACCCAATTTCTAAAACGTAGGCATATTTCCTTACTCTGCATGTGTCTTTCCTTGTTCTTACTCTGTTTATGTTTCTCTCTATAGTAATATAACGCCCCCTGTTGTCAACACTATGACCCAACCATCAGAGGCATGTAAGGGGCAATTCAGTAAACTTGTTGTGCTTGTTACTGAGAAATTTATGCTAGGTTGCATAATTATGATGTCTGCAGCAGCATTATTGTACAGAAACAATGTGAACTTCCAGAACGCCAGCTGCTGTTGCTTGCGGCAATTGTGTTTCTTGTGCAATTATTTGTTTGTAGCTTGAAATGCATCTTCACATAACAAATTGACATGGGGATGCATTTCATATTGAAATATAACGCTAACTGACGTATGTGCATTTTGCATACATTTGCATAATTTCCCCAAAATATTGCATAATTACATGAAAACAAAGTACATGAATTTTGCACATCCAACAATTCCCCCCTGTGCAGTCTGTTGGTCAGGCCTGTCACCAGAATACAAATACTACTATCTATATCCATTTGTAACTCATTTTCACTCTTTATGTTTTTTTCCCATCATCTAGGGACACATATCCACCACATTCAAGGACACAGGTTCAGCACCTGAAATCTAGCGGTCCATCCACAAGTGAAACATCTGTGGCAGTGCAGGTAAGAACTAATTATATCTCTTTTGTATGGGCATATGTTAACCAACAATTAACATTGTATACTATTCTAATGTATCATATATTAAAGCTAAAGTGTCACATTGTGTTGTTCACAGCTATTGTTCAACTGCTCTGGTTTAGGCTTAGACACAATCTGTAATATCACACTTACTAATAATATTGACAATTATGTCATACCATCCACAAGCACATAATAACATGCAATCCAGGTAGAAAACCTTGTCTCTCACAAGCAGCCATGCCTGTGGTTGTTACATTTTAAGAGGAGGAGGAGGCTGTTGATTCACCTAGAAGAACATCTTTAAAAAAACTCCCAGGCGACAAGCAGTCTCGCTTCTAGGGATCCTGTATAGATTGCCATTCTACAATCCACGACTGAAAATCCCCAGACAGTGTTAAAGCAGGCCATATCACAAAGTCCCCGAGCCAAGCTGTAGGGCCAAGTAATGTGCTTCAGTCAACAAGGAAAGAATATGACCAACCCCAACTCTACCAGCAACCCACCTACACCCCCCTGCAAAGCCACCTACTCCCATGCCACCACTAAAACATGAACATAATGAGGTCCCAGTATTTCATAGCTGGACACACAGATGAACCCACCCCCATTACCCCCACAGGTGCTAAAAGCAACCACCACACCACGAACAATTTAATCACCACTCATTGGCCCATTCTCATTCAATACTCACAACAGTTTATAATATCAATTGCTCCACTATAATTGCATATACAAACATTATTACTGTTGAATGTATTCAATAACTATAACTTGTACTTACCTTTTACTTGTGTGTTACCTCATGCGAGTCTGACCATGAAGATGGATGTACGACAATGAAATTTGTTGGAGACTGTGTCATCCAACAATAGCCCTTGCAGCAACTCACACACACAGAAACAGTAAAAACACATCTATGCTTGTGCTAAGTCTTTTTATATTTTATATTTTAAAAAATTGGGAAAAATAATTTGGGTTTAGGGTATGTCTTCTATGGGAGAGGAGAAAAAAAAAAAACAGTGCCTGTATCTAGGGTCAAAGAGGTCAAATTGGAGGTGGCAAACAAAGGATATAAACAAGTTGGGGGCCAGTCTATATGCAACGTCGAGTAAGGATAGTGCTAATATATATATATATATATATATATATATATATATATATATATATATATATAATCTACTGGCGGTCGCCAGTAGATAGTTATAGTTAGGACCATGTTTCCATCGGAAATCTGAAAATTCTATTTTGAATAACTTTGGCGCCGGTTGACGAATCCTCGTGAAATTTTCAAAACTAATGGGGCGCTCCGCTCAGCTCCTACCTTGAAAGTCTCAGGGTGATTCATCAAGCGGGGGCCGAGAAAAAAGTGGGGTCCCAAAACGCGTTGTCCCCATGCATTTTCCCATAGGACCTTTAGTCGAAGGTAGAGCCCGAACGGCTGAACAGAATTACTTGAAATTTGGTAGAGAGGTAGTCCTCAGGTCAGGCATGTGCCTTTTGCATATATGGAGTCAATCTGTTCTGTAGTTCCTGAGAAAATTGCAGTTAAAAGTACATAAATATCTATTGGCGCGCACTGTGAGCGCACCATGCACGCACGGTGCGTGCACCCTAACGTGCGCGAGCGGAATTCTGATTGGTGGTTACATGTCAGTCAACGTTCGAATCGGTCTAAATCAGGAAATGTCGGCCGCCATTTTGTTTTTTTTGGGTGCGACAGTGAAAAAGAGAGGTGGCGAACGTGAAAAGGGGGCAGGGTAGAGAGTTCCTGACCCCCTAGCCTTTGTCAGGGGGTCCCTGAAAGACCCCGAAGGGTGAAAAAAACATTTTATTTTTTTTCAAAAAATCGCGGGGTGCACGCACCGTGTGCGCACCATGCGCGCACGGTGAAAAACCTTAAAAAAAAATAATACATACATAACTTAGCATTCAAAAAACCGTACAAATTCACTTAAAAAACCATAGGTTTCACACACGTTATAGTTAGGAATTAGCATTTAAAAAACCTTGCAAATACACTTAAAAAACCATAGGTTTCACACTTGTTATAGTTAGGTGGACATTTCACTCATAAAAAAACAATGAAATTCCCCCGTTATAGTTAGTTCAGATAACTATAACTCGCGCGACCGCCACTCTATCACAAGGATGATGTCATCAGTGATGTCATGAGTGATGCCACTGACCATGTCATGAGTGATGTAATATGTGACGTCATGAGCAGTGGATTGCGGGCGCGCGAGTTATAGTTATCTGAACTAACTATAACGGGGGAATTTCATTGTTTTTTTACGAGTGAAATGTCCACCTAACTATAACATGTGTGAAACCTATCGTTTTTTATACATAAGACTCGAGTGGGTTTTTAGAAACTTGTATTGGTGTGTCAATGGATTCAAATATGTTACTCTGTATTTTACAGTGAGTGATGAAAAGTTATACTACTGTATGATGAGGTGTAGCTGATTGTCACGTGGATGATGTCATCAGTGATGTCATTTGAGATGTCATCAGTGATGTCACTGACCATGTCATGAATGATGTAATATGTGACATCATCAGCAGTGGATTGCGGGCGCGCGAGTTATAGTTAGCATAACTAACTATAACAGAGGAATTTCAATGGTTTTGTACGAGTGAATTGTTCAGCTAACTATACCAGCCCTGAAACCTATGGTTTTTTCAGTGAATTTTCTAAGGTTTTTTAAATGCTAATTCCTAACTATAACATGTCTAAAACCTATGGTTTTTTCAGTGAATTTCGAAGGTTTTTTAAATGATAATTTTTAAATGTAATAATAGTTATATGTATTTTTTTAATACTGACTTTCTTAAGTTTTTTTACTGTTTATTTTTACATATTTTATTTTTTAAATTACATTATATATTTTTAATATAAATGGAAATAAAAATGTTTTTTAAAATATTGAAACTGAAATATTGTGTTTTTTGTTGAATGTATAAGTGCAGAACTATAAGTGTGTTGGTTAGTTAGGGGACTGCATGCATAGTGGATAGGGGTGTGAAGCAGTCCATGTGCTAAGGCCTGGCTCAGTGCATGAGTACTTGGGTACTGACTGAATGATTAGAGTACTGCAAGGAGAGTGCCTGGGTGAATTTATAAGTGGTTGGGTTTTGGCGCAGTGAATGGATTAGTACATGGTGCTGAATGAGTCACTAGAGGAGTGCAAGGGGAGTGACAGGGTGTTTGCTGGAAGAGTATGGATACTGACTGGGGATTTGAAGGTGTAAAAGACAAGTGTGTAGGTGGTTAGAGGACTGCATGCATAGCGGATAGGCATATGAGGCAGTCCATGTGCTAGTGCCTGGCTCGCTGCATGAATACTTGGATACTGACTGAATGATTAGAGTACTGCAAGGAGAGTGCCTGGGTGAATTTATAAGTGTTAGAATTACTTTTCAGGATTAGTACTGGGCTCAAAGATACAGCACTGAGGTCTCTCCTGATAACAGGTGAGTAAACCGGATTTCGTAGTTCGGCTAATTTTAGAGGAATATTTCTAAGTTTCTAAAATCGACACTTAGAAACTATTTCAGCAAAAAGCAGGCAATGATATCCTATGGAAGGAAATTCAAGTTACTGGTAAGTACGGTTAGAATTACTTTTCAGGATCAGTACTGGGCTCAAAGATGCAGCACTGAGGTCTCTCCTGATAACAGGTGAGTAAATCGGAATTCGTAGTTCGGCTGATTTTACTTTGGTCCAGTATATATAGAGCCACTTTCCTACACCATCCCCTCCCTTCACCACTGTGTAAACGCGCCCTGTGTCCGTTTTAATTTAGGAGATTAAGTCCCCTTGAATCCTGAGTGTCCCTAGGGTCAAGTAGCCAACTAGGTACCTCCAGTAAGCGCCACAGAGCTGCGTTGCAGAGAGGTTTAAAAGGGGCACGGCCTGGGCCACCTCTCAGAAACACAGCGCAGTGGTGCTTACTGGAAGCTCCTAGTGGGCTAGTTGGCCCCCTGGGGCTCTCAGGATTGAAGGGGAATTATTTCTCCAACTTAAAACACGCCACAGAGCGTGCTTTCACACGTCACCTCAGACCCCGTCCCCTCCCTTTCCCACTGTGTAAACACGCCCAGTGTCCGTTTTAAGTTGGGAGATTAAGTCTGCTTGAATCCTGAAGGTCTCTAGGGTCAAAGTAGCCAACTCGGTACCTCCAGTAAGCGCCGTTGCAGAGAGGTGTAAAAAGGGGTACGGCCTAGACCACCTCCCTGCAACACAGCACAATTGCGCTTATTGGAAGCCCCTGGTGGGCTAGTTGGCCCCCAGGGGCTCTCATGATTGAAGTGGAATTATTTCCCCAACTTAAAACACGCAACAGGGTGTGTTTGCACACGTCACCTCAGGCCCCGTCCCCTCCCTTTGCCCCTGTGTAAACGCGCCCTGTGTCCGTTTTAAGTTGGGAGATTAAGTCCCTTGAATCCTGCGGGTCCCTAGGGTCAAACTAGCCCACTAGGTACCTCCAGTAAGCGCCACAGAGCTGCATTGCAGAGAGATGTAAAAAGGGGCGTGGCCTCTGAACACCTCTCTGCAACGCAGCTCCCTGGCACATACTGGGGGTACCTGGTGGGCTAGTTGGCCCCCAGGGACCCTCAAGATTGAAGAGGAATTAATTCCTCAACTTCCTCAACTTAAAACGCACCACAGAGCGCGTTTGCACAATGGTGAAGGAAGGGGGCGGGGCCTGAGGTGATATGTCAGCAAACACGCCCTGTGGCATGTTTTAAGTAGGAAAATTAATTCCTCCTCAATCCCGAGGGTCCCTAGGGGCCAACTAGCCCACCAGGTACCTCCAGTATGCGCCAGAGAGCTGCGTTGCAGAGAGGTGTTCTGAGGCCATGCCCCTTTTTACAACAGTCAGCTCCGTGGCGCTTACTGGTGGGCTAGTTGGCCCCCAGGGACCCTCAGGATTGAAGAGGAATTAATTCCTGAACTTAGAACGCGCCATAGGGCGTGTTTCCACACATATCACCTCAGGCCCCGCCCCCTCCCTTCACCACTGTGCAAACGCGCCCCGTGGATTACCCTCCCTTGAATCCTGAGGGTCCCTGGGGTGCAACTAGCCTACCAGCTACCTCCAGTTCGGGTTGTAGCTGCGACTAAAGGTCCCTATAGAAAATTGCATTGGGAAAACATGTTTTGGGACCCCCTTTTTTCTCACCCCAGCTTGACGAATCACCCTGAGACTTTCTGGATAGGAGCGGACCGGAGCGGGCCACGAGTTTTGAAAATTTCGCGAAGATTCGTCAACCAGCGCCAAAGTTATTCCAAATAGAATGTTGCGGATTTCCTATGGATGATAGGTCCCAACTATAACTACCTACTGGCGACTGCCAGTGGGTTATATATATATATATATATATATATATATATATATATATATATATATATATATATATATATATATTTATCCCAAAACTTGCCGAGCAATTGAGGCCGCACATTACTGTGAAGAAGGAAACATCCTTATATATGGGAAACAGGCAGCTTCCGATTCCGTAATGCATCCTGTGGCCTGACGCGTTTCGATGGACTTTCACCATCTCTTCAGAGGCCTTGTGAGCAGGAAAAAGTTACGTACATGACTCGCCGCCCCTCGCATTCTTAAGTACACAGTACCTTAATTGGCCTCCGGTGTGCCGATATTGTTGCATTCTGGGCAGCGTAGTCTATTTAAGCACCATTTATCCCCTCCAGTGGGTTACATGCCCACGATTGCTTGCAGGATAAATGTTTTTAAAGCCCTCCATTAGGCTTCCCGAATCGGACTATGCCTGTTTAAAATTACAAATCGCAGTACCGTTTACAGGGGGAAGACGCCCCCTGTCCGCATCCACAAACTTCTTAGGATGGTGCGATCCCTCTGCGGCCTGGAACCGCCGCATAAATATATCCCAAAAATTGCCCAGCAATTGAGGCCGCACAACACTGCGAAGAAGGAAACACACTTATATATGGGAAACAGGCAGCTTCCGATTCCGTAATACATCCTGTGGCCTGACGCGTTTCGATGGACTTTCACCATCTCTTCAGAGGCCTTGTGAGCAGGAAAAAGTTACGTGCATGACTCGCCGCCCCTCGCATTCTTAAGTACACAGTACCTTAATTGGCCTCCGGTGTGCCGATATTGTTGCATTCTGGACAGCGTAGTCTATTTAAGCACCATTTATCCCCTCTAGTGGGTTACATGCCCACGATTGCTTGCAGGATAAATGTTTTTAAAGCCCTCCATTAGGCTTCCCGAATCGGACTATGCCTGTTTAAAATTACAAATCGCAGTACCGTTTACAGGGGGAAGACGCCCCCTGTCCGCAGCCACAAACTTCTTAGGATGGTGCGATCCCTCTGCGGCCTGGAACCGCCGCATAAATATATCCCAAAAATTGCCCAGCAATTGAGGCCGCACAACACTGCGAAGAAGGAAACACACTTATATATGGGAAACAGGCAGCTTCCGATTCCGTAATACATCCTGTGGCCTGACGCGTTTCGATGGACTTTCACCATCTCTTCAGAGGCCTCGTGAGCAGGAAAAAGTTACGTGCATGACTCGCCGCCCCTCGCATTCTTAAGTACACAGTACCTTAATTGGCCTCCGGTGTGCCGATATTGCTGCATTCTAGGCAGCGTAGTCTATTTAAGCACCATTTATCCCCTCCAGTGGGTTACATGCCCACGATTGCTTGCAGGATAAATGTTTTTAAAGCCCTCCATTAGGCTTCCCGAATCGGACTATGCCTGTTTAAAATTACAAATCGCAGTACCGTTTACAGGGGAAAGACGCCCCCTGTCCGCATCCACAAACTTCTTAGGATGGTGCGATCCCTCTGCGGCCTGGAACCGCCGCATAAATATATCCCAAAAATTGCCCAGCAATTGAGGCCGCACAATACTGCGAAGAAGGAAACATCCTTATATATGGGATACAAGGATGTTTACTTCTTCGCAGTATTGTGCGGCCTCAATTGCTGGGCAATTTTTGGGATATATTGATGAGGCGGTTCCAGGCCGCAGAGGGATCGCACCATCCTAAGAAGTTTGTGGATGCGGACAGGGGGCGTCTTCCCCCTGTAAACGGTACTGCGATTTGTAATTTTAAACAGGCATAGTCCGATTCGGGAAGCCTAATGGAGGGCTTCAAAAACATTTATCCTGCAAGCAATCGTGGGCATGTAACCCACTGGAGGGGATAAATGGTGCTTAAATAGACTACGCTGCCCAGAATGCAACAATATCGGCACACCGGAGGCCAATTAAGGTACTGTGTACTTAAGAATGCGAGGGGCGGCGAGTAATGCTCGTAACTTTTTCCTGCTCACGAGGCCTCTGAAGAGATGGTGAAAGTCTATCGAAACGCGTCACGCCACAGGATGTATTACGGAATCGGAAGCTGCCTGTTTCCCATATATAAGGATGTTTCCTTCTTCGCATTATTGTGCGGCCTCAATTGCTGGGCAATTTTTGGGATATATTTATGCGGCGGTTCCAGGCCGCAGAGGGATCGCACCATCCTAAGAAGTTTGTGGATGCGGACAGGGGGCGTCTTCCCCATGTAAACGGTACTGCGATTTGCAATTTTAAACAGGCATAGTCCGATTCGGGAAGCCTAATGGAGGGCTTTAAAAACATTTATCCTGGAAGCAATCGTGGGCATGTAACCCACTGGAGGGGATAAATGGTGCTTAAATAGACTACGCTGCCCAGAATGCAACAATATCGGCACACCGGAGGCCAATTAAGGTACTGTGTACTTAAGAATGCGAGGGGCGGCGAGTCATGCACGTAACTTTTTCCTGCTCACGAGGCCTCTGAAGAGATGGTGAAAGTCCATCGAAACGCGTCAGGCCACAGGATGTATTACGGGATCGGAAGCTGCCTGTTTCCCATATATAAGGATGTTTCCTTCTTCGCAGTATTGTGCGGCCTCAATTGCTGGGCAATTTTTGGGATATATTTATGCGGCGGTTCCAGGCCGCAGAGGGATCGCACCATCCTAAGAAGTTTGTGGATGCGGACAGGGGGCGTCTTCCCCCTGTAAACGGTACTGCGATTTGTAATTTTAAACAGGCATAGTCAGATTCGGGAAGCCTAATGGAGGGCTTTAAAAACATTTATCCTGCAAGCAATCGTGGGCATGTAACCCACTGGAGGGGATAAATGGTGCTTAAATAGACTACGCTGCCCAGAATGCAACAATATCGGCACACCGGAGGCCAATTAAGGTACTGTGTACTTAAGAATGCGAGGGGCGGCGAGTCATGCACGTAACTTTTTCCTGCTCACGAGGCCTCTGAAGAGATGGTGAAAGTCCATCGAAACGCGTCACACCACAGGATGTATTACGGAATCGGAAGCTGCCTGTTTCCCATATATAAGGATGTTTCCTTCTTCGCATTATTGTGCGGCCTCAATTGCTGGGCAATTTTTGGGATATATTTATGCGGCGGTTCCAGGCCGCAGAGGGATCG
Organism: Triturus cristatus; assembly: GCF_964204655.1. Lineage (NCBI taxonomy): Eukaryota > Metazoa > Chordata > Amphibia > Caudata > Salamandridae > Triturus > Triturus cristatus. Next base: position 1,134,985,336 of record NC_140585.1, read on the forward strand.
CACCATCCTAAGAAGTTTGTGGATGCGGACAGGGGGCATCTTCCCCCTGTAAACGGTACTGCGATTTGTAATTTTAAACAGGCATAGTCCGATTCGGGAAGCCTAATGGAGGGCTTTAAAAACATTTATTCTGGAAGCAATCGTGGGCATGTAACCCACTGGAGGGGATAAATGGTGCTTAAATAGACTACGCTGCCCAGAATGCAACAATATCGGCACACCGGAGGCCAATTAAGGTACTGTGTACTTAAGAATGCGAGGGGCGGCGAGTCATGCACGTAACTTTTTCCTGCTCACGAGGCCTCTGAAGAGATGGCGTCAGGCCACAGGATGTATTACGGAATCGGAAGCTGCCTGTTTCCCATATATAAGGATGTTTCCTTCTTCACAGTATTGTGCAGCCTCAATTGCTGGGCAATTTTCGGGATATATATATATATATATATATATATATACATCTCCAGGTACTCCGCTTCAATTGCGCGTTGTTTCGCAAGCAGACAACGGATACGGACCACAATTTGGTGTAAAGTTTTATTTCGTGCAAGAAGTCACCATGACACGTTTCAGCCCTTTCCACAGGCCTTGATCACATGACACAGTGCAAACACATACATTGGTTTAAATAACGTGAATATGCGGACGTAATCATTGGTGCCTGAGGCATACAAAGTCAGTTAAAATAAAGGACAGACTTTCATCGAACTACAAATCTGTTTTCTTTTTTACCATTATTACGTTTGAAGTTCGAATGTGCAAAATTTGCATTGAAGCCTCTATTGTTGAAACTTATTTTACAATTTGTTAAAACAAGAATACAATGTTAATCTCATTACTGCACCCCGAATGGTGTTTTTAATTTAAAGCACGTCTCCACAATTAATCCAATGTAAAACAAGTAGAATTGTGAAAAATGTTTAAAATTAGTGCAAAAGTGAATTTAAAATGTATTTAGAGAATTTTCTTTGACAAATAATGACACCATCAAGGAGATTCAGTTTGGGCAATGTAGCGCCATTGATAACTTTTTCAAATACATTAAGTCTCTACTGGCAGAAATTTCATGAGCAATAATAGATGTGTGTGGATCCATGGAGCCCCAGCGATCCTCCCTTTCAAACCAAGTGACTCACGAACTACAATAAAGTGCAAGTGCCTGAAATTGTATAGCAATTTTTCAAATGGTGGTTATCAATCACAGATCAAGACAAGACCTTATTGGATAGTATACATATAAATATATATATATATATATATATATATATATATATATATATATATATATATATATATATATATATATATATATATATATATATATATATATATATATATATATCAAATCTCCCCAAAAAATAGTCAAGTCAAATTACAAAATGCAAGAATTAATGTTAGGAATAAAAGTGAAAGTTCAACAGAAATTTTAAGTCCATCATCGAACATGGACGGAGTGCGCTGGGTAGAGACATGTTTCCATGAAACCATTCATACAACCTGAAGGTCCTCCTTGGTTGAAGGCATTTTGGACTCCAGGGTGGGACTGGAAACCATCTGAGAATCTTCACACACTAGGGTAGATTTTTACACACAGAAGGAAGATATAATGGGAGACATCTACTAGTAGGAGAGGGGTGGGAAAAAGAAAATCTAGAATGGCTGGAGTCTATGAGAACATGAGTCAGAAGAGTTTTCAGTGGTGGACAATCTGCACCTCTCAGTGTTCCTTCACCTATTGCGCTACCTCTTGAAGGCCCCAAGAGAACGCCTGTTGACATATAATATCTACCTCCTGGAAAGCAGCTATGGTCACATATATAAAAGCCGGAGTAGAAGAGTTTTGTGAGGGCTAATTGATGTCACTGGTACATCTTACCCATGGCTACAGATCTCGAGTCGGGGCACTTGAAGAAAGAGGTGCAATAAGGGCTGCATCAGGAGACCTAATTGATGTGGAGCAGGAGTGGAGGGAGCATCTTCAGACATAAGTGATAAATGATGGAGGGGCCTGGTTTTGGGATGAAACAGTTCTGTGTTTGACACCTCTTGGCTTATGGTGTAGAGCTATACCACCTCCTCAGTGGTGTCCAAAGCCTCAGCCTTGTGTCTCTTTAATTGCGAGTGAGTGATTTTCTGGCTTGGTGTACTTTCCTTGCTAATAGATGCACCATACACCTCTGTCATGGTGGTCTCCTCTTCCTATACCCACCTAATGGCCAAGGTCCTTCTTTTCTTTCCACTGTTCCCCACACTAGCCTTGGCTACCCATGAAAAGAAAATACTGATGAGTGCAAGGTTCATGTACACAATAATAAATATTTGAATATTACAATGGTAAATCAGACAATAAATGACAATGTTTAATAAACCACTCCACATTCCCCATTGCTGTGCACGGTTATAATGGATATATGCCACTTTTAACAGTGGCAAATTCTGACTAAGGAAGGTTCAACTAAAGCACATAATAATTTTGAATTAAACATTATATTTCTCTATCACATAGAAACAGAAATGTCACCTTATCAAATGGATTGCCGTGACTTAGTGAGACAATGCCACCCTTACAATCTCTTATGTTGGTGAACTGTAACACACACATGATATGAAGTTCAAGAGTTGATGATTAATGCTATAGGATATATATATTTTTTTAAACATAGTTTTATTGATTTTTCAAATAAAACAACATACAAAAGTTGGTTGTCAATATCAATAAGAGCTGCGCATTACAAAAAAGGCTGTAGTAAATGACATATCATGAGATATACCTGAGATTTCATAGAAAGTAAAAAGAGTGAGTCATCTGATCAATATGTAATGACAGCAAAGTAGGATAAGCGTGATTCAAAGATCATTAACATGTAATAAAAGAAGTAGTCTAAGCAGAGATAACAACACACTGCATATTGTCTCGACAATTCTAATGCTAAAAGGAAAAAGTGAGAACAAATTTAAATAAAACAATAACCAACTCCCCCCCGCCTACCCCGCCCCCCCCCCCCCCCCCCCCGGTCACTGGTTCGTAAATTCCTAATAATAATCCAATTTCCCGTGGAGCCACCCAATGTGCATGTTGATACTGGGGCACTTGGTGGTACATAGAGACATCTGTTGGCAGCCTTGATGGGCAAATATTTGTGTACATTCATACAGTAATTAGAAAGCTGACAGTTGATTAGATGGATATAGTCAAGTCATTTAGGGGAGAAGCAGGAGTAGCGGGGTGAGTCTGAGCTATCGGTGACGATGGGGGTGTAAAGGAATCCATGGCTTTGAAAGTTTCCAACATTTGATCCCATTCCAGGGAGAAGGGGGCCTTACGCAGCCCCCGGAATTCCTCCTGTCGAACTATAGCTCTTTCGGCCATTCCGCATCGTGTCAGTTCTGTGTGCCAGTGTAGTGGCGTGGGAGGAGAGGCAGACTTCCTCCTCATTGTAATTGCCCGCTAGCAATGAGTATCGCCAAGTCTGCAAGCTTGAGTTGGACCTTCTGAGTCTTAGGCCGACCGTGGAGGCCCAGGAAGCAGCCTTCTGGTGACAACCATTCGGTCGTATGGCACATGTAACAGCATGCCAGAAGAAACGGAGGCAAGGACATGCCCACAGCATATGAATGAGGTTTGCATCTGCTTCCTGCCATCTAGGACAGGAGAGTTGAGCATTCGGTGGGTTGTGAGATAGGCTCTATGTAAAATCATGGATTGGATGCAATGGTATAGGATACATAAGGATTATCTGGACATGTGTTTTTTTGTCCTCATTATGCAGCAAGTTGGAGTTTCCTAGGGGAGGGTTCCCATAAGCTGTTAATCCCTACTTATACGCCTCATCCTCAGATCTTTCCAGCATTATGTTCCTTGATCACTACGGGCCCTGGTGAATCCCAAGATTGAAATGCAGGTCTTAAATCATGGGACTCCTACAGAGTGCTTAAGCATCCCTTTCAGGCATTTGTTGGTTTCCACCAGTTTCCTAATGTAGCCCACATCTTCGCTCTGTTGGGTGTAGAGCAATCACTGTCTAAATTGCCAACTCGCTTAGCAGAAAGTGCCCAGTCAGTAAGATCCGGGGAGTTAGAGGATAACAATTTCATGCAGATCTTCCTTCTTGGCAATAGAATCCGTGCAAATAAGTGTTCCCTTTGCTTTTAGGCAATTAAATATTTTTCCCTTCATTCATTAGGATGCCAAAAAATATCAGTGCATGGCTTACTGTGACTTCTTTGCCAGGCATCTCAGATAAAGCCTTCCCAACGATCTGCCAGAAGAATTGAATCACAGGACATTGCAAATTGTCTTCCAGCTCTAGACCACATTTAGTGCAGAGTTTCACCAGTTGTTTTGTCAACCTTGCAAATTTTCGGTGTCCAGTTGACTCTGTGAATAGTAAACAGATGTTTTTTCCCTGAGAAATGCAGATTTCACAAACTCACGCAAAGAAGGCATCGATACTTGCCAAAGGTGTGTCAAATCCGTCTTCTCCACAGCACAGCTGGCAGGGTGTATTCTTCCTCATTGCCTCCCACCACTCTCCAACACCACTTTTCCACCTTTCTTTATGGGGTGTTTCCCTGTAGTAGTTCCTACGGCTCAGGATTCACCCTACTGTCTTGCAGCAATCCATGCGCCCAGCTTGTCAGCTGATAGTATTTAAATCTAGATAATCTACTTTCTGTTGGCCACAATAGGTCTTCCCAAGAGATCAGTCTCCCTCCTTTAATGATCTGATCCCATCTGCTTTTGTCTACTTCTTCCAAGGGTCTTCAAGGTGTGCTGTAGACAATCTGGAGTTCCAGGAGAGTTCCAGATAGGGGCAAATTCGCTATAGTAAGGTATTCCAAATAATCTTCTGATTTGCACGCAATGTCTGTAGGCAGCATTCAGAGTCTTTAGCCTGACTTTCTTGAAGAATATTGTCTTGCCAAACTTATACAAGCAGTGCCTGTGTGTATACATTTGGGGGCTTATTTACAAGTCCCTTGTGCCACTTTTGCTTCACTGTTAACATGGAAAAAGTGACGCAAAAGTGGCACAAGGAGCTTGTAAATCTGCCCCTGGGTTTTTCAGCATAGCTTGAAAAATCATAAGCCCTGCCTGCAAATGGTCCTCTATCATTAGCAGAATTTTAATGTTCTTTAACTGAAAAGACCAGCAATAAAATCAGAAGTCCAGACCGCTATGCCCCAAACCAGCATTTTCCTACAAAATGTTTTCCAGGAAATTCTTTCCCTCCTGGAGGCTCAGATAAAACTGCTAATCTTTTCCTATAATGTCTTGGTCCAAACCTTTCTGAATGATAGTGGTGTTGAATTAAAAAGGAAATTAAACTTCAGCAGGATCGTCATCTTTATGATGTTTGCCCTCTCAAAAATAGTAAGTGGGGGACACTCTGAAGCTACCAGGAGCCTCTTAGTTTCCATCTTCATTTTCTTAAAGGTTACTTGAGTTATCTTATCCAAGTCTTGTACCACCATTATTCCAAGGTGCTTGATTTCCTTTCATAAGAATGGGCTGATGCCTGAAGTATCCCATGCCATGATCTACATTTTTAGAGGGTTCACTAAGTAGCCTGATACCTTGCTAAAGTTTTCCAGGGTTTGCTGAATGTTAGGGTACAAAATTGTTAAATTAAACATATAGACCATCAAATCATTGGCATAAAGTGCCACCTTCCTCACCCAGCCATTACATTCAAAGGGTAAAATGCTTATGTTTTTTCTCATCCCTATTGCTAACGAGGATGATGGGGAACATGGTGGTTAGCTGAGATAACTGGCCGGGAGCTCTCCCTCTAATACTTGTGGGGGAGTGGAGCTGATTTAAGCAAAGACTTACCCAGGTTCGGTTGGGTTGAGCGCATGAGTAGGATGGTCAGGGGCATTGCAGAGGTTCAGTGGAGTCCCTCAGGGAAATTATGTGGCTGCGGTGCAGCGCTCTGGAAGGAAGCGACATGAGGGCTCCACAAAGAAAGGCAGGCCTCAGCACAAATTACCTTCTGGGGAGAGAGTAGCAGCATCAGCACAACCTGGCAGCTGCAGGCAGCAACAGAGAAGCTGGAAGCAACATGACTGGAGCAAGTGTGGACAAATAAAAGTAAACCAATTGATCACCACAAGAGTGCGGCCCAGGAGGCATCGCGGTCAGTGGTATTGGTGCGGAGGGGCAGGTAAGGCACCTCTTAGCCCTAAAAATGAACAAATCTTCTCAAGAGAAAAATATAGGAGGCAAAGAGGGCAGGGTCAAATATTTGCTATGAAATCTTGAAACTAGATCAGAGTCTTTAGCAAGCTCAGAAAGGAGATGCTTGGTTACTCGCCCCATCCCCTAAGAGACTATGGCAGTGGCCAACTCTGCGCCTGGGAATATAAGTATCCCTATTACCGTAAACCCAGAGATAGCCTGCCTGACTTTACTCCCAACCGGAGGCAGAAACTGAGCAGTAAAATAATTAGGGAGAAAGCTTTGAAAAAACCTTCATAGTGCAAATAACACCCCTTCTTGAAGGTCTTATTTTAAACTCCAGTCCACAAAGGAGACAAGCAACGTAGCCTTAAACCTGCAAAAGCACTTCGATTAGCAGCATAAGATTATTTCCTCTATGTAGACAGGAACTAAGCAGGTACAAGAGTCTGTGAATGTAGAGGAGGCTATAGCCAGGTTACCCATAAAAAATAGGTTTCATATATTAGCACGGATGAGCCCAGATTAAAACCAGGACAATACAACGTGATCCCAGAGTAGACCTCACCAAATCACACAGGACAGGCAGGGGTTGAGAGGTTACTAGTAGGCCTAACGAAAGAGATAAAATCTAAATTCACAATCTCTGAGAAGAATCAAGCGAGTATACAAGGGACATGTGAGACATTGGAGGGGAAATTGGTAAGTTAATCCAAAGGATGGACATTTTAGAGGTTTCTTTAGGGGCTCTTAAGGGAGAAATACAGGTAAACCGAGAGGAGATCAGAACACTGAAAAAAGGCGCAACAGAAATTTGTGGTAAACTGGAGATTCTAGAGAACAATGCAAGGCGCAATAACATAAGATTGCTGATCATTCCAGAGGGAGTGGAGGGGGATGATATGAGGTTGTGTGAAAAACCCACCTTAAAATGTATTCAATCATTAGACTCCAGTAAATTAGCCGCAGACATTCAGAGAGAGCCTAAAGACCCTTTCAGAAAGACTCCAAATAGGAAAAATGCTATGGAGAACCTGGTTAACTTGAAGACATACTCCCTAAAAGAACAGATTCTTGCAGCATATTCTGTAAGCAGGAAGTTTAAAGGCAGAAAATTGGTCCTTCCGTATCAGGTCAGACATTTCAAGGGCCGCACAAGACCAGCAATGTGAGTTAGGAATACGTCTATAACAATTGTGGGAGTTGGGAGCTACAGCCCAGCTAAGGTTTCCTGCAACTCTTAAGATCATTTGGGAAAATCGCATGCTAAACCACAGAGAACCGGTGGAGGTGGAAAACCTAATGAAACAGATTAAAGTGCAAAAGCAGTAAGAATGGCATTAGAGAAAGAACTCGAACAGTTATATGAGAATGCCCAATAGACTAGCAGGGAGGTTTCCCTGGGGGGTGTGGGCAGAGGGGGGTCACAATCAAGAGGTGTTTATGGTGATGAGTCACTGGGTAGGGAGCATTAGGGAGGGGAAAAAAAGATCCTCATATGCAGCTAGGGGTGATAAAAAGTATAAGACAAGATGGTGTTGGGCTGATGCTCAAAAAATGCAGCTCATCCACTGTTAGAAATGGGGGTCTCAAGTTGGCGATGGTTTGCACCTTTGTCCAAATAGGGACCCTTGCTTCTAGTCAGGGAAAGGGGGATACACTCCTAAAATAACCCCTTCTCACCCCCTTGGTAGCTTGGCACGAGCAGACAGGCTTATCCCAGAGACAGTATGTAAAGCATTTGTGAACACATACAGTAACGCAGTGAAACACTACAAATGGACACCACACCAGTTTAGAAAAATAAGTAACTTTATCTAAACAAGACCAAATGTAAAAATCCACAATACAGTATTAAAAATAAGACTTCCAAATGGTAGAAATAGTTCAGTTCAATGCAAGTTGTAAATGCAACACTTTTCCAAAAAGTGCCTTAGATGCGTCATGCAAAACAGACAAAACGGTCTCAGGGAACTTGATGCATCGGTTCCTTGCTTCGGGGGAGGTGATGCGTTGATTTAGTACTGCAGCGCAGGGGAGGTGATGCGTTGATTCCTTACCGGAGAGGAGGTGATGTGTCAGCTTCTTACTGCATTCCGGTTACGATGCGACAAGATGGCGCCTCGATGCGATGCGACGATCCGGTGCGATGCGACAAAATGGCGGCTTGATGCAATGCGACGATCCGGTACGATGCGTGTACGTTTGCAGCCGCACGACAGGTGCTGCGACGGTCTTCTCAGCGATGCGTCGGGACCCGGTGTGGATGTGGCGCGCTTCTTCCTGGTTGCGAGGCGAGGCGTCGGAACCAAGGGCGGATGTGGCACGCTTCTTCCCCATGACTCAGTGATGCGCAGGGAATCGGTGTAGATGCGACATGCTTCTTCGCGTTGTATCGATCTTCCAGCTACCAGCAACAAATGGTCTCTAGAGGTCCTAAACAGCAGCAGGCACCTCTTTGCAGGATAGAATTCCCAGCAAGGAAATTCAGGGGAGCTGGTGGTGAAGGACAGGAGGCAAGCTCAGTTTCAAGCCCTTGGAGATCTTTCCTTCAAGCAGGTGACAAAGCAAACGCAAAGTCCTTCTTCTCCTTTCCTTGGCAGCAAGCAGCCACTGTAGGCCAACTCCAGACAGCAAACAACACTGGGGCAGTATTCCTCCTTCAGCTTACCCGGCTCTTCTCCTTGACATAGGTTCCTCTTGATTCCAAGAAGTAATCTAATAGTCTGGGTCCCCCTTTTTATACACAAAAATCCTTTGTCTCTGAAGGCAGAGAGTGTCTGTACCCAACCAAAACCAGTTCTGTCCTCACTCTTCACTGGTGCAGCTTCCTGGCAGGAGGTGGAGACAGCATTGTTGAAGGCACACCGGTCCAGGCAGGTGAAAGGAAATCTCCTCCCCCTACTCTAAATTCAACCCAGGTCCCATTCAGCCCAGCCCTGACTCATCAGACTGCCGGAGCCGCAGCCCCCTCCTCAGCTCCTGTCACAAGCCAGACATGCAATATACAAACCTAGCAGAGGCATACTGGATGGTTAAGCAAGAAAATTCCCACTTTCTAAAAGTGGTATTTTGTTCTGCTTGGGTTTTCGGATCAGATAGAACCCGCTCATTAGAGCCTCTCTAACCCAGCCAGAACGTTACCCTCTCCCTAGGGCTTATTCACAACAAGTAACCACAGATACCACCTAAGGACAGGGAATTCCTACTATATATGTATATATATATATATATATATATATATATATATATATATATATCTAGACCTCTTATAATACAAGTGGCGGCCTCGCGATCCCAGACGGACCCAGGACTTCCTACCCAGACGGCAGCCTTAGCCTCGCGGTCCCAGACGGACCCAGGACTTCCTACCCAGACGGCAGCCTTAGCCTCGCGGTCCCAGACGGACCCAGGACTTCCTACCCAGACGGCAGCCTTAGCCTCGCGGTCCCAGACGGACCCAGGACTTCCTACCCAGATGGCAGCCTTAGCCTCGTGGTCCCAGACGGACCCAGGACTTCCTACCCAGACGGCAGCCTTAGCCTCGCGGTCCCAGACGGACCCAGGACTTCCTACCCAGACGGCAGCCTTAGCCTCGCGGTTCCAGACGGACCCAGGACTTCCTACCCAGACGGCAGCCTTAGCCTCGCGGTCCCAGACGGACCCAGGACTTCCTACCCAGACGGCAGCCTTAGCCTCGCGGTCCCAGACGGACCCAGGACTTCCTACCCAGACGGCAGCCTCAATACAAGTTCATCCTATGATTACCATAACATACAACAGGGGAATCAGTTTTACTATTTATCAGATCACACAAGAACTGCCAGTTTGAGCACAACCTGTTCTCTGGTTCGAGGGGTTCCTCTCTCCCTTATTCAGTTACCACTTACCTGATCAGGGTTAACATCTGTTCATGTCAAGTCACAGCTGACTAGAAGAATAGGCTACCCTCTTATACAAGAACACGCAGCACATGTTGATTCACTACAAACTGGATACTTTATTATTTATTATATACGCAATCACATAACATTACTGTGTAACACATAACCTGCAAAGAAAAGTAAAAGATTAGGTTGTACACTCTGATAAGAAAGGGGTCGACATCACCTTAGTCGTGTGTAGCCTGCGCTCAATGGTCATCTAGGTTCCCTTCTCGTCTGTGCCTCGGCTCGCCTGGAGGTCACACCTCCGTAGTCACAGCTCCCTTCTCCGAGTCACTGGGACCTCTTCCTCATCGGCTACTCTCTCCTCTCTGGCAATTCTGCTAGAAGAGTATCTGTCTCTGGGTTTTTCTCCGCCTTCAAGTTTATCATCTGTCTTCCCTGGAATAAGTAGTAGCTTTACTGCTAACGGCTAGATGCCGCCTACGGACTGAAGTAAGTGCCTCGTAATTGCCTCAGACTTTCACTAATATAGAGGTGCATTTCCTCATGGAAAATTCCGGCCCGTAACCTGCCGCCCACCAAATTCTTGTACCTCCCCGTACCAAGGACACTTTCCCAGCCGGCTGGCCTGATGTAGTGTCTTCGGCATGAAGAAAAATACAATCCTTCGATAAGGGCCGGTCTGAACCGGTTCTCTCCAAGCGAATAACACCTCATAACTAAAACATCCCCTTTAACCTAGAAGCATCTCAAGCTGCCAGAGCAGAAAGAAAGATGGAGTCTCTCCCGTTTGAGGCCTACCAGGCCTGAATTCAGCACGGCTCCATGAAATACCCTCACTACAGGGCAGGTTATCCCTAATACTAACGAATCTATCCCCTAGGATATGTGTGCAAGCCCTAGTCTATGGGGAAGAACACAGGATCATGTCGAAGTGCCTAGTAAATAGACTTCATTCACTACTCTAACCCTTAGGCTTGAATGGTGGGAGACTGAAGTCACCCTAATCACCCATCAACACAATAGGGCCGGGAAAATCGAGCAGTACATTTCACCCTTGACTTCAGTCTATTATACATTCATTAAACAGAACTAACATCTGTGGAAGAATAATATGAAACAAAGCTAACAGATCTATGTCTAGTACCAAATGTGCAAAATTGAAGTAGTGAAGGAATACACTGAATAAAGCAACAGATAGAAATCAAAACAGCGATGGTAATCAGAATACCTCCTAATATTTGACGTAGCAGATACAAATCAGGTAACCAATTAAAGAGCCAGTCAAACCAGCCCTGGTCAATGTGTTTTTTAACTTCCTCCGTCAAGTCATGTAGCCTGTCAATATGAGCGCGAATAGATTGTGTATGATCAGACAAGTTAAAACAACAAAGACCCTCAAAATCGGAACAGTCGTGTCCATGTTTAAGCAAAAGATAATCAATGGCCGCTCGATTTTTGCAAGATGGCTCTCCGTTCACCCTGGGCGTCTAACAGCATGTCAGACAGGACTGTAGAAGTATGATTAATGGATTTTACCATCCAGCAGGCCATTTTCTCAATAGATTTAGCATTATAAACCGCCAAAGCAGGAACACCAATAATTGAAATAGCCAGGCTAAGGTATTCAGACTTGGAATATAAATGCAAAGATGAGTCACAATCCTCCTGTAACATCACTGTATCTCGAATCACACGAGAATTGGCATTCGGATGTGACGAGAACATCAGTAAACTGAGTCTCGTAATGGCACAAGGGCCACCAGAAATATTTGCGGGGACATATGGCCAGGAAGTATTACCACATGAGAAAAGCCATTCGGCAGGTAGTAACATCGTGCGATAATGACTAGGGGTAACGACCAAACTCTTGCAAGTCATATTGTTCTGGACCGAAGCACATGTTTTCGGTGTCCTTTGAAAGCACAAAGTTCGCTCATGAAGGGTGAAGGAAGTAGCACCTTTCAATTTTAGACGCAGACATTCAGAAATTGCACTAGGATTACACGTAAGGAAAAAACACATATCTCCTTGTGTGATATTATAGGTAACTATTTGGGACTGGTCGGGGGGTATCTGGTCTGGTAGTTCAGTACATAAGGGGCAATACGCATGGGTGGCAAAATCGCCCAGAAGAACATTGGGGCGAGCCTTTGAAATGTTGAAAATATTAGTTAACGTTTCCAGCGAAGCAGGGACAGCAACCAGACAGGTCGCTAAGATGTCGTGTACAGATCTCATCGGCGTCAAACAAAAGTGAGGAGCATCGGTCACCCTTTTCGCCAGTAAGGTCCAAAAGTTCGATGACGAATCCCACGCAGCGAGGGAACGCGAAACTCGGGTGCGTAGCTCATCCCGGGTCGACGGGATTCCTCCTCTCTCGTCGAACCAACCCGAAAATAGTCCGACGACGACACATCCTGCAGCAACAGTCCAAAGAATGATCTGAAAGAGAATCAAATACAGGCATTAATCATTCTCGTAAGTAACATTTGTCAGCCGGGACCGCTTCCCAGCTATCTTTCCCTGGTCTCATAACTAAAATGGTGTTGTCATGACCGGTGGCGATGACCTCTGCCTGTTCAGGGGGAGTCTTAGGCGACTGCACCCAAACCCTGGCCCCAGGGTTATCTGTGGAGCCAAAACCTTTCTGGCCCCGTACAGTTAGCAAAGTTGGGGCAGTGCCTTTTACCATCCCACCACTGAAGACAGGCATTATGAGTAATTGAGCCACTCGGTCAGTTCGATGGATTAGCAAGTCAGCCTCACTGCTATTCAGCAGGAGCACCTTAATCTCTCCCTGATAATCACTGTCAATGACCCCTCCAAGTACCTGAATGCCTTTTACAGCCAGCCCCGATCTAGGGGCGATTAATCCAAAATTCCCGGGTAGTATATGAACACCAACACCGGTCGCGATGATGACCCGATCTTTACCTTTTATAACGGTGTCATCCATGGCATGCAAGTCTAAACCTGCCGACCCTGGGGTCGCTCTACATGGAGCCAAAGCTCCGGGAGTAATTTCCCAGTACATCACAGTCTCTCTGATTTCATTTGGCTGAGCATTAACATTCGGAGGGAACAAACGCATAAGTGGAGATTCAGCATTTAGAAAAGGACGATTATTTAAAATTAATAGCGCTTGGGGCAAAAAGTCTCGCCAATTCTTATATTTGTCATCTGTCAATTTACGTAGCTGCTCCTTCAGCAGACCATTCAATCTCTCCACAAGACCCGAGGCCTGTGGATAGTATGGGACATGAAATACCCAGTCAATATTGTTTTCCACACAGAATTTCTGTACCAATCTTCCACGAAAATGGGATGCATTATCAGATTGAATTTGGAATGGCACACCATAATACATCATAATCAATTCCAATGTTTTAATGGTATTCAATTGGGTAGCTTGCTTACAGGGAAGGGCTACCAACAGGCCACTGTATGTATCAACAATAGTGCAAACATATTGACAATTCCTACTCATGGGAAGTGGACCGATGTAATCAATTTGCCAAATTTGAGTGGGCAGTTTCCCGCGATGTAAATGACCTTTAACAATTTGGGGCACTTTGCGCTGTCTGATATGCTGACAAATGGGACAATGTAAAATAACATTCTTGATCAAATCTAGGGGAATATAAATTCCCCGATCAGCAGCCCACCTGCTAGTGGCTTTCTCTCCAAAATGTCCTGCCTTCTGGTGGGCCCATTTCGCCAATCCCGCAATATCAGAATCTTGCCTGTCCACCACTGCCTCAGCAATTTTAGATTCCTCATCTGCAATGTTATGAAAAAATTTGTCAAGAGAATCTATCGGGGTGTGAGCATCCACATGGAAGATTGTAACAGTACTCTGTGGGAGCATCTCCCAAATCTCTTGCCATAATTCTTTTCCCCACAATTGTTTTGAATGCAATTCCCAATTATGGGAATGCCAAGTCGGTAACCAAACTGCCAATCCATTGGCAGTAGACCAAGAATCGGTGAAAATATGACATGTGCCAGGTAATTCTTGTTTCAGGACTTGATAAACAGCATAAAGTTCAGCAAATTGACTGCTCTTACCTTCACCAGTTGTGCTCAGCAGTTTTTGTGTGATCGGATTATAGGATACCGCTTTCCAGTGCCGTTTCGTCCCTATGAACCTTGCTGAACCATCCGTAAACCAGACATGGTTCCTGTCCTCTGCGGACAAATCATCAAAAGGTCTACCCCACTTGACAGGAGACTCCTGTACTAAAGGTACGGAACATTCACTCTCAGTCTCAGTCGATGGCGCTCGCGCCACCTGCTCATGTAAAGATGCAACTCCTTTCTGTCCCACACGTGCCCTGTCTTGTATATACCATTTCCATTTAATCACACTCGCCTCTTGAGCATGTCCAATTCGGTGAGTTTTCGGCGAACTCATAACCCACTGCATGATAGGAATTTCAGGTCGCAAAACTATATCATGACCCAAAGTCAGTTGCTCGGTATCCACCAGAGCCCAATAACATGCAAGTAACTGTTTCTCAAAAGGTGTATAACGCTCACCAGCATCAGGTAACTTTTTGGTCCAGAAACCCAACGGCACTCTACTCCTGCCTTGCTTCTGCCACAAACTCCAATTCGCATAAAGGCCCTGTACAGACACATTCAAATCTACCTCACCATCACGTACGGGCCATAAATCCAAAGCATGTTGAATTGCCTCTTTTGCTAGGTTGAACGCATTTTGCTGTGGTTTATCCCAATCAAATGCATTCTTTTTACGAGTGACACGGTACAAGGGGGCCTATATTTGACTCAAATGAGGAATATGCTGACGCCAAAAACCAAATAAACCAATGAAGCTTTGGGCTTCTTTCCTATTCCTTGGAACTGCAAAATCAAGAATTTTCTGTTTAACCTGAGGGATCACTTCACGGTGCCCTTCATGCCAATTAATACCCAAACATTTTACAGCCTGGGACGGGCCTTGTAATTTATCCGGATTGATTTCCCAACCTTTCTCACGCAGGCACCCAATGACTCTGTCCAATTGGGTCTGAACTTCCTCTTGTGTTTCGCCTTGGATCAAAACATCATCAATATAATGACACATCTGAATTTGTGGAGGAACCGGTACCTCAGCCAAATGCTCTGCCACCAGCCGGTGACATATCGTAGGACTATGCACATAGCCCTGAGGAAGACTTCTAAACGTCATCTGACGCCCATTCCATGTAAAACTGAACTGTTCCTGACACTCAGGGGCAATCGGAATCGAAAAGAACGCATTAGCAATATCAATGGACGCATACCATGTACCCGGATGTTTTTGGATTCTTTCAAGTAGAGTAATGACATCCGGTACTGCAACGGTCAAAGAGGGTGTGTGTTTGTTCAATTCTCGATAATCAACAGTCATACGCCAAGAATTATCACTCTTACGTACAGGCCAAACAGGATTATTCCAAGCAGAGGTAACTGGGGCAATAACACCTGCATCCACCAACTCCTGAATAGTGGTACTAATCTCCTCATGACCACCTGGAATACGATACTGCTTCTGACAAACCACTTTTGTTGCCTGAGGAACTTTTATGGGGGGCATTCGTAAACGACCAACCCGTATAGGCCTGGACGATATATAATGCGTAGTTCCAAATTGGTAACATCCATCATCTAAATGCAAAGTCATTCCTTTCAAAATATCAATTCCAATTATGAATTCCAAGAGTGGCACCACTAGTACAGAGTATTCTTTTCTAGGGATTCTACCTATTCTCATTTCAAGTAAAGTTTGAACGGCAGGAGTTTCCTTTCCACCTAATCCGGTAATTGTAAAAGGCTGACCTGTAAACTTCTTTGATTTTCCATGAATAAGAGTGGCCTCCGCTCCTGTATCTACCAATGCTCGGGCCCTTTGGATATTACGATGTCTCCAATAAATTTCAATATCTACATAGGGTCTATTATCTCTGTGAGCCCATCTGTGTACTGGAGCTTGACCTACTTCCTAGTCATGCTTACTGCATTCTGTGTACCAGGATAAATCAGGATAAAGACTCTCACGTTTCTTAGGTATCGGTACCTCCTGTTCATATCCATTCCCAGTACGAAATGGATTCGTGTCTTCTGCAGTACACTGCTGGTTTCGATCGGCTAAACTATGACGATCCTCTCTCCTCCTCAACTCAGGGGATTGATCCCTATCATCTCTACGTCTGCTGTAAACATAATCATTTTTTCCTCTCTCTCTTTCCTCTTCTCTCTCTCGACGGGGGGACATATCACGTACATAACGTCGATCATCACGACGAACAGAGCGCCCACGGCGGTCGTCATCACCGCTACCGTCAGAACCACCACGTACACACTCAGTCATCCGAACACGCCGGGCACCCTCCTTCCGATCCAAGCCACGTTTGCGAAACAACTCCCACAAACGAGCAGTAGTCTCACCGTCAATGTCCTCCCTCCGCACACCATCGGCCAGAAGACCAGAAAAGATATCACGTCTAGTAAGTTTATTGTCACCAGGAGTACGAGTGTCAGGCCGGGACTGACGTTCAGGTTTAAACCACTCACCCAACTCACCGAGTTGGCGTACCGATTCCAGTACCGTAGATAACACGTTACCAGTTTGATTAATCAATAAAGTCATCATGACCTGCTTATAAGCAACAGGGGAAGAACGAATAATACGATTCCGCACAGAAGATGTCAACGAACCATCAAGCAACCTGTCAGCAGTACCCAGAAAAATTGCCGTTTTCATCACCTCCTCTTTGAGACGTTGTGCAGCGTCGCGCAAAGTATACCACGGTTTGTCATTCACAGGCCAATCAGACTCAGTAGGATACTTTATATTACAACCCTCAGTCGCCAATTGAAGTAAAGAAATTTGACCACCACCATTATAGTTACGAAAATGATCCTGTACAGTAGAATCCGAACTCAAGGAACAAAACTTCAAACAATCGCCATTATCCAACATAATGCCAGCAGCGCCCAGTTCATAAAGGCGCACCATCCATGTGAGTAAGGTCTCACCAGCTCGCTGCCGAAATCGCTGCAAAATATCACTAATTTCCTGTTGAGTAAAGTCCTCTAAAGAGTCTAAAGAAACACCCTGCGGAGCAGCGGGAGACTGCTGCAACTTCCGACGAAAAACTGGATGCACCGAGACCGCGGGATGAGCATCACAAGGGGCTCGACCAGTACACGTAGAGGAACAATCAGTGGAAGAAGCATCAACCCCGCTCGAAGGACGAGCGCAATCACGGGGTGCACCATCAGGGGTGCGAGAAGCAGGCTTACAACCATGGCGGGAGCGAGAGGACTCGCGCTTGACAGAGTCCTCACCCGAGGAACAAGAATCACTCGAATTCCAGATATTACCATCCCATTCATCAGGATTCCAATCCAGTCCGGCTTTCGCCACGACCAGACGCACCTTTCGCGTCGAAACCCGACCGCGCCGATTCTTGTATTTATAACGAGCAATTCGCACAGCCGCCCTCTCGGCAATAGTCTGGTAAGTCTCAAGTTTGTCAGCAAGCAACTTATTTTGACACCGCAACAAAGTATGAGAATTCTGAATCTCAACAAAGTGCGCTTCCACATCCTTAAGAGATATCTGTAGCTTTAACAACCTCTCATGCAGAATCCTGTACGCAGACAGAACAATCCAACCTCTGCGCCCCAAAATGGGAATCTCCTCACCCTTCGAGATGGGTGCCTTCTGTAAACAAGTAATCACATTAGCCGGCTCCGCCAGCTCCAAAGAAGAATTCCAATTCTCACTCAAACCAGTAGAATCAGCCCACTCACGGGCTAAGGCTTCATAAGGCGTTGAATCCCATCCGGGAATATCAACGGGCAACTTAAAAGTAGATTTTGACTTTCTAGAAAACATCATGAAAAAGAAAGAAGAAAAGAAAGAAGAAGAAAAACTATACACACAAGTATACCACAAATAATATACAAACAAAACCACGCACACGCCGAAAGCAAACACGAGACAACACGACGCACACAGGTTTCGAAAACGGTTCGTGACGCCAAATGTTCTGCTTGGGTTTTCGGATCAGATAGAACCCGCTCATTAGAGCCTCTCTAACCCAGCCAGAACGTTACCCTCTCCCTAGGGCTTATTCACAACAAGTAACCACAGATACCACCTAAGGACAGGGAATTCCTACTATATATGTATATATATATATATATATATATATCTAGACCTCTTATAATACAAGTGGCGGCCTCGCGATCCCAGACGGACCCAGGACTTCCTACCCAGACGGCAGCCTTAGCCTCGCGGTCCCAGACGGACCCAGGACTTCCTACCCAGACGGCAGCCTTAGCCTCGCGGTCCCAGACGGACCCAGGACTTCCTACCCAGACGGCAGCCTTAGCCTCGCGGTCCCAGACGGACCCAGGACTTCCTACCCAGACGGCAGCCTTAGCCTCGCGGTCCCAGACGGACCCAGGACTTCCTACCCAGACGGCAGCCTTAGCCTCGCGGTCCCAGACGGACCCAGGACTTCCTACCCAGACGGCAGCCTTAGCCTCGCGGTCCCAGACGGACCCAGGACTTCCTACCCAGACGGCAGCCTTAGCCTCGCGGTCCCAGACAGACCCAGGACTTCCTACCCAGACGGCAGCCTTAGCCTCGCGGTCCCAGACGGACCCAGGACTTCCTACCCAGACGGCAGCCTTAGCCTCGCGGTTCCAGACGGACCCAGGACTTCCTACCCAGACGGCAGCCTTAGCCTCGCGGTCCCAGACGGACCCAGGACTTCCTACCCAGACGGCAGCCTTAGCCTCGCGGTCCCAGACGGACCCAGGACTTCCTACCCAGACGGCAGCCTCAATACAAGTTCATCCTATGATTACCATAACATACAACAGGGGAATCAGTTTTACTATTTATCAGATCACACAAGAACTGCCAGTTTGAGCACAACCTGTTCTCTGGTTCGAGGGGTTCCTCTCTCCCTTATTCAGTTACCACTTACCTGATCAGGGTTAACATCTGTTCATGTCAAGTCACAGCTGACTAGAAGAATAGGCTACCCTCTTATACAAGAACACGCAGCACATGTTGATTCACTACAAACTGGATACTTTATTATTTATTATATACGCAATCACATAACATTACTGTGTAACACATAACCTGCAAAGAAAAGTAAAAGATTAGGTTGTACACTCTGATAAGAAAGGGGTCGACATCACCTTAGTCGTGTGTAGCCTGCGCTCAATGGTCATCTAGGTTCCCTTCTCGTCTGTGCCTCGGCTCGCCTGGAGGTCACACCTCCGTAGTCACAGCTCCCTTCTCCGAGTCACTGGGACCTCTTCCTCATCGGCTACTCTCTCCTCTCTGGCAATTCTGCTAGAAGAGTATCTGTCTCTGGGTTTTTCTCCGCCTTCAAGTTTATCATCTGTCTTCCCTGGAATAAGTAGTAGCTTTACTGCTAACGGCTAGATGCCGCCTACGGACTGAAGTAAGTGCCTCGTAATTGCCTCAGACTTTCACTAATATAGAGGTGCATTTCCTCATGGAAAATTCCGGCCCGTAACCTGCCGCCCACCAAATTCTTGTACCTCCCCGTACCAAGGACACTTTCCCAGCCGGCCGGCCTGATGTAGTGTCTTCGGCATGAAGAAAAATACAATCCTTCGATAAGGGCCGGTCTGAACCGGTTCTCTCCAAGCGAATAACACCTCATAACTAAAACATCCCCTTTAACCTAGAAGCATCTCAAGCTGCCAGAGCAGAAAGAAAGATGGAGTCTCTCCCGTTTGAGGCCTACCAGGCCTGAATTCAGCACGGCTCCATGAAATACCCTCACTACAGGGCAGGTTATCCCTAATACTAACGAATCTATCCCCTAGGATATGTGTGCAAGCCCTAGTCTATGGGGAAGAACAAAGGATCATGTCGAAGTGCCTAGTAAATAGACTTCATTCACTACTCTAACCCTTAGGCTTGAATGGTGGGAGACTGAAGTCACCCTAATCACCCATCAACACAATAGGGCCGGGAAAATCGAGCAGTACATATTTTCAAACACAAAATCTAAAAATCACCCTCACTAAAAGATGCATTTTAACATTCTGAGTTCAGGCATACTAGACTTTATTTTCCTACCTGCTTCCTAGGCCCACTTATGTCTATAAGATGTTATAAACTAACTGCCCATTCTGGCCCATGGGAGCAGATAGTCCTGTAATAGTGAAAAACTAAATTGGCAGTATTTCAGTATCAGGTCATGCCACACACACCAGGGCATGACCTTCCTTTTACATACAATGCACCCTGCCCACAGGGGTGCCCTGGGCCTACCTTAGGGGTGACTAACCTGTAGAAAAGGAAAGGTTTGGGGACAGGCAAGTGTGTGCACTTGCCAAGTCGACATGGCAGTCCCAGACTGCACACAGGCTCTGTAATGGCAGGCCTGGGCTACGTTTTACCAGCTGCTTCTGTGGGTGGCACAATCAGTGCTGCAATCCCACCAGCAGCATTTGATTTACAGACCCTGGGCACACATGGCGCACTGTACTAGGGTCTAACAAGTAAATCAAATCAGCCAATAATGGAAATGCTAATCCTTTACAGCAATTTACAACAGGGAGCACTTCGCTTTGGCACTAAACAGCAGTGGCAAAGTGCCCAAAGCATCTAGACCAGCAAAAACATAGCAAAAACACAGGAGGCAAAAGCAAAAAATGGAAGGGAGACCCACACCAATGGTGCCAGGTCTAACACGTGTCCCCTCCAGCTGAAATGTGGGGAGAACTACCCACCCACTTGGGAGTTCTCTTCACTAAGGCGGAAAAATCTGGATAGACCATCAGCATTGGCGTGTTCTGTACTAGGGTGGTGTTCCACCGTGAAGTCCATCCCCTGTAGGGAAATGGACCACCTCGACAGCTTTGGATTCTCACCCCTCATCTGCATTAACCACCTGAGGGGCCTGTGGTCTGTATGAACCCAGAAATGAGTCCCAAACAAGTATGGTCTCAACTTGTTCAGTGCCCAGACCACAGCAAATGCCTCACGCTCAATCACACTCCAACTCTGTTCCCAGGGAAGTAACCTCCTACTAATGAAGGTTACAGGTTGGTCTAGGCCCTCTTCATTCACCTGTGAGAGCACAGCTCCCAACACCATGCTCTGAAGCCTCATTTCTCTGCACAATGAATTCCTTGGAGACATTGGGGGCCTGAAGAACGGGCACTGTGCACTTGACAGATTTCAGGGCATCAAAAGCTTTCTGGCAGGCAGTCCAGATCACTTTCTTGGGCTCCTTCCTGGAAGTCAGCTCTGTCAAGGGTAGAACAATGCTGCCATACCCCTTGACAAATCTCCTGTAATACCCTGTGAGTCCTAAAAAGGCTCTCACCTCTGTATGGGTCTTGTTTGTTTCCCAAGCCAGGATGGTATCAATTTTGGGCTGTAGGGGCGCCACCTGGTTGCTCCTAACCTGGTGTCCCAAGTACACCACAGAACC
The DNA here is from genome assembly GCF_964204655.1 of Triturus cristatus. NCBI lineage: Eukaryota > Metazoa > Chordata > Amphibia > Caudata > Salamandridae > Triturus > Triturus cristatus. The sequence goes on from NC_140585.1 coordinate 1,135,006,893, forward strand.
CTGCCCGATCTGGCACTTACTTGCCTTGATCGTGAGTCCTACACTCCGCAGCTCCTTCAGCACTTCCCAGAGGTGGTGCAGATGTTCCTCCCAAGCGGCATTGAACACTGCAATGTCATCCAGGTAGGCGGCACTGAAATCCTCCAGTCCAGCCAAAACCTGGTTGACTAACCTCTGAAAGGTGGCAGGGGCATTCTTCATACCAAAGGGCATCACCCAGAATTGGTAGTGCCCATCTAGTGTGGAGAATGCTGACCTCTCTCTTGCCCCATCAGTTAAGGCGATCTGCCAGTACCCAGACGTTAAATTAAACGTACTGAGGTACCGGGAAGTCCCCAACCGATCGATGATCTCATCAGCTTTGGGGATGGGGTGCACGTCATTCCTGGTGACTCAATGGAGTCCTCGGTAGTCCACACAGAACCGGAGCTCTGGAGTGGCACCTGGTGCAGCAGCCATTCGGACCAAGACCACTGGGCTGGCCCAAGGGCTGTTTGAGGACTCAATCACCACTAGCGCTAACATCCTGGAGACCTCGTCCTTGATGCAAGCTCTGACCCTGTCAGTCACTCTGTAAATTTTGTGTTTTACTGGAGGACTGTCCCCAGTGTCCTCATCATGGACACACCACTGAGTGACACCGGGGGTCAGGGAGAACAGGTCAGAAAACTGTCCCAAACGTTGGCGACAGTCATCCTGCTGCTCAAGGGTCAGGGCGATAGAGAGGTTCACACCGTCCACCGACCCATTTTGCTCCTTGGCAGACAGGAGGTCATGAAGAGGCTCAGATTCCTCTTCCATCCCAACATCTGTTGCAAAGAGCAAGCCCACTTTCGACCTCTCCAAGTAGGTCTTCAGGCGGTTCACATGTACGACCCGCAAAGGTTTCCTGGGAGATTGCAAGTCCACCACGTAGGTGACGTCACTCTTGCGCTCCACCACCTCAAATTGGGGTGGGCGGAATTTGCATAGTCACGCTAGGCCAGGCTCTGCGAAACGGTGAAAAATCTCAGCGAGCACGCAAAAGTTCAGCGAACACGCAAAATTGCTTGTTCCGCCCATTCGCGATGCTTTTTTCCTGTTCGCGAACGCTGTTTGCGTGCTCGGGGAGAAATATCTTGCGAACACGCATTTTGAAAGCACGAACAAGCCCAAAATTCCGCAAAGCCGCGGATCGCGGAATTTTTGGCAATTTCGCGTTCTCCGCGGAACGCAAAATTACCCACATTCCGCAGCTTCCGCGAGCAGAACAGAATTTATCACACAGGCCTACCTCAAATGGTCCGGTCCACTTATACTGGAGCGCACAAGGCTCCATTAGGGCCATGACCCAAACCTTTTGTCCAGGTTGAAACTTGATCAGAGCGACATTCTGATCATACCACTGTTTCATCTCTTCATGGCTGGCCTCTAGATTTGCCTGTGCGAGTTATCTAAAGCACCTAGTCTGGTTTCTGAAGGCCAGCATGTAGCTATGTACATCCTGGGGAGGTTTACTGGGAGCTTTCTCCCAGCCTTCTTTTATCAGACTCAGAGGTTCTTTTACAGGATAACCGTACAGCAGTTCAAAGGGACTGAAACCTAAAGACTTCTGTGTCACCTCTCTGTAAGCAAACAGAAGGCATGGCAAGAGGACATCGCACTTACGCCTCATGGGTTCCTCAAGACCCATAATCATGCCCTTCAGGGTCCGGTTGAATCTCTCAACCAGCCCATTACCTTAGGGGTGGTAAGGAGTGGTGAACTTATAGGTTACACCGCAGTCCTGCCACAGGGACTTCATATACTTAGATATGAAGGTGGTCTGACACCACCTCTCCGGGGAGCCCCACATGGGAGAAAATCCCCATCAACGCATGACGCAACACGGGGGCCGTCACAGTCCGGAGAGGGATGGCTTCCGGGTACCGGGTAGCATGGTCCAACAAGACCAGGATGAACCTGTTGAACATGGCTGCCTTGGGATCCAGAGGCCCTACAATGTCAATGCCCACCCTTTCAAAAGGGGCGCTGACCAAGGGGAAAGGTTGGAGAGGAGCCTTGTGCTTCCTCCCACTCTTACCACTTGCCTGGAAAGTCTGACAGGTGCTGCAATGAGTATCTGAACTCTTGTGCATTTGGAGCCAGTAAAAGTGGGTGACAAGCCTTTCAAAGGTCTTGTCTTGCCCCAAATATCCTGCTAAAGGCACATCATGAGCCAGACACAGTAGGAAGGCTCTGAAGGGCTGGGGTACCACCAGCACACGGGCTGACCCAGACTCAGCAACCTTAGGCTCACTATACAGGAGACCATTCTCCCATTAGATCCAATGTGATCCAGATTGATCACCTGCTGCCTGGTTTGCAGCCTGTTGCCGCAAACACACAAGAGAAGGGCACTTCTTCTGCTCCTCGCATAACTCTTCCCTGAAGGGTCCTCCTTCCTGCTGCCAATGGGTCAGCTCAGGCATGTCCCCCAGTTCAGCTACTTGTTCCCCTGTAGGCTCCAGGGCATCCCCCTCAAGGTTTGCCTCCACCTGCAACGTGGGAACTTTGGGGGCCGGTTTCCCATGCCCCCTGCCTTTTCTCTTTAAGGCAGGCACCTAGACCACTTTTTCAGGCTCCAGGTCCTCTTGAATGACCTTACCGGCTGCCATTGACTGAATGGTTACACATGCCCACTCAGGCAAACCGAACATCTCCAAATGAGACCATCTCTCCACCTTAGCCCATGGGGATCTCTCCAAATCATTGCCTAGCAGACAGTCAACAGGCATGGCTTCCCTCACAGCTACTTTCAAGGTACCTGAGTCCCCCCCACTCAAAGGGAACCTGTACCACTTTGCAGAGTCACTCTGTGTTGTCAGGGGCAACTACATGGTAGAATGTGTTGGGGACCACCTGCTCTTCAGACACCAGCCGACAACTGACAGCTGTCACACTGGCTCCGGTGTCTCTTCGAGCCTCCACACTATGACCATTGATGGTCACCCACTGCCTGTATTTTTTAGTGTTATCAGGCAGATGAGCCATAGGGACCATCTCACTGTCTCCTAAAGAGACCAGGGACATTTTTGTGGGAACTCACCCACCTTGGACACCCACTTCCTCCCCCAAGGCTACACTAGCCATTTCCCGGGGCGGTGCACCAGTGGGTGCAGTGGTCACTGGTTTGGGACACTTAGGATGTCCCCTGAAGTGACCCACCTGACCACAGCTAAAACAGGTTTTGGGACCCTTCTGCACAGGCTTACCTGGCTAGACCCATGGTCTTTTGTCAGCGGGAGGCTGGGAACCCTTACCCTGGTTCCCTTGGGGATTACTTTGGGGCACTTTTTGGAACTCATTTTGTTAACCCTTGTCCCCCCAACTCTTCTGCTGGGGACCCTCCCCACCTTTGGTGGAATCTCCCACAAGACACTTGTGGACCCGGGTACTGACCCAGCCGTCCGCCTCCACAGCAAGCTTCCTGTGATCAGTCAACTTACTATCAATCAGGTGCTGGCATAGCTCTGGAAAACAACTACTGGACAAGTGCTCCCATGCAATCAAATCATAGAGCGCCTGAAAATCATTTGCCTTGCTACCCTTCACCCAACCATCCAATGCTCTGCAAAAAAAAGACACATATTCCACCTAGGTGCTGGTCTCCAGCTTCTTCCAGTTCCTAAATTTCTGACTATAAAGCTCTGGGGTCAACCCAAACCTGGCTATTAAGACTTTCTTCTTGGGGCACAGGACACCTGATCCTCAGTGGGCAATGCTAGCAAGGTTTCCCTTCCTTCACCAATGTAGCGGCTCCACAACCCCGCTCCCCAAACTTTCTCAGGGATTCTATAGGACATCATGGCTACCTCATAAGCCTTAAACCACTGCCCAATGTCCTCATGCTTCTGGAAATCCTTAATCACATGCTTGGGAATATATACTTTTCCTTCAAGAGGCACCGACGGTGTGATGCCACCAGAGGGAATGATCTCTAAGCGCTTCACCTTCAGCTCCAGCTCCCTCAACACTCTTTCATGCTCTAAAAGCATCCTCTTTTTCTCCATGGCCAATCTCTTGCTCTCCAACTGCAATTTCTTATTCTATGTCACCCTGACTCCCTAGTTTGAGGTTAGCAAGTTCTACCAAAATGTATGTGGTTGCATAATGGTCTGCACTCACTGGTAGTGTACACCAATCACTGTATGTAAATCACAAATGCAAGTCCAGATCCTCACCGCTGATCACCAATGTTAGAAATGGGGGTCTCTGGTTGGGAATGGTTTGCACCTTTGTCCAAATAGGAACCATTGCTTTTAGTCAGGGAAAGGGGATACACTCCTAAAATAACACCTGTTCACCCCCTTGGTATCTTGGCACGAGCAGACAGGCTTATCTCAGAGGCAGTGTGTAAAGTGTTTGTGAACACATACAGTAACACAGTGAAACACTACAAATGGACACAACATCAGTTTAGAAAAACAAGTAACTTTATCTACACAAGACCAAACGACAAAAATCCACAATACATTATTAAAAATAAGACTTCCAAATGGTAGAAATAGTTCAGTTCAATGCAAGTTGTAAATGCAACACTTTTCCAAAAAGTACCTTAGATGCGTCATGCAAAACAGACAAAAGGGTCTCAGGGAAGTTGATGCATCGGTTCCTTGCTTCGGGGGAGGTGATGCATTGATTTCGTACTGCAGCACAGGGGAGGTGATGCGTCGGTTCCTTACCGGAGAGGATGTGATGCGTCGTTTTCTTACTGCTTTCCGGTTACGATTCGACCAGATGGCACCTAGATGTGATACGACAATCCTGTGCGATGCGATAAAATGGCGGCTTGATGCGATGCGACGATCCGGTACGATGCGTGTACGTTTGCAGCTGCACAGCAGGTGCTGCGACGGTCTTCTCGGCGATGCGTTGGAACCCGGTGTCGATGCGGTGCGCTTCTTCCTCGCTGCTCGGCGAGGCATCGGAACCAAGGGCGGATGCGACACGCTTCTTCCCTGTGACTCGGTGATGCGCCGGGAATGGGTGCAGATGAGACACGCTTCTTCTCGGTGTGTCGATCTTCTAGCTCCCAGCGACAGTCTCTAGAGGTCCTAAACAGCAGCAGGCACCTCTTTGCAGGATAGAATTCCCAGCAAGGAAATTCAGGGGAGCTGGGAGTGAAGACTTTGCGTCCCTGAGACTGCAGACCGGAGGCAAGCTTAATTTCAAGCCTTTGGAGATCTTTTCTTCAAGCAGGTGACAAAGCAAACAGCAAAGTCCTTCTTCTCATTTCCTTGGCAGCAGGCAGCCACTGTAGGCCAACCCGAGACAGTAAACCGCACAGGGGCAGTATTCCTCCTTCAGCTTATCCGGCTCTTCTCCTTGGCAAAGGTTCCTCTTGATTCCCGGAAGCGATCTAAAAGTCTGGGGTCTGGGTCCCCTTTTTTATACACACAAATCCTTTGTCTCTGAAGGCAGAGAGTGTCTGTACCCAGCCAAAAACAGTTCTGTCCTCACTGGTGCAGCTTCCTAGCGGGAGGTGGAGACAGCATTCTTGAAGGCAGACCAGGTCCAGGCAGATGAAAGGAAATCTCCTCCCCCTACTCTAAATTCAACCCAGGTCCCATTCAGCCCAGCCCTGACTCATCAGACTGCCGGAGCCGCAGCCCCCTCCTCAGCTCCTGTCACTCACAAGCCAGACATGCAATACACAAACCTAGCAGAGGCATACTGGATGGTTAGGCAAGAAAATACCCACTTTCTAAAAGTGGTATTTTCAAACACAGAGTCTAAAAATCACCCTCACTAAAAGATTAACTTTAACATTCTGAGTTCAGGCATACTAAACTTTATTTTCCTATCTTGCTCGTAGAGACAGCTATGTTTATAAGATGTTATAAACTAACTGCCCATTCTGGTCTATGGAAACAGATAGCCTTGTAATAGTGAAAAACTAAATTGGCAGTATTTCACTATCAGGACATGCCACACACACCAGGGCATGTCCTACCTTTGACATACAATGCACCCTGCCCACAAGGGTACCCTGGGCCTACCTTAGGGGTGACTAACATGTAGAAAAGGGAAGGTTTAGGGACTGGCAAGTGTTTGCACTTGCCAAGTCAACATGGCAGTCCCAGACTGCACACAGGCTCTGCAATGGCAGGCCTGAGCCACATTTTACAAGCTGCTTCTGTGGGTGGCACAATCAGTGCTGCAAGTCCACCAGCAGCATTTGATTTACAGGCCCTGGGCACACATGGTGCACTGTATTAGGGTCTGACAAGTAAATCAAATCAGCCAATCATGGAATCGCTATTCCTTTACAGCAATTTATAACAGGGAGCACATCGCTTTGGCACTAAACAGCAGTGGCAATGTGCCCAAAGCATCTAGACCAGCAAAAACATAGCAAAAACACAGGAGGCAAAATCAAAAAATGGAAGGGAGACCCACACCAATGGTGCCAGGTCTAACACGTGTCCCCTCCAGCTGAAATGTGGGGAGAACTACCCACCCACTTGGGAGTTCTCTTCACTAATGCGGAAAAATCTAGACAGACCATCAGCATTTGCGTGTTCTGTACCAGGGCAGTGTTCCACCGTGAAGTCCATCCCCTGTAGGGAAATGACCACCTCGACAGCTTTGGATTGTCACCCCTCATCTGCATCAACCATCTGAGAGGCCTGTGGTCTGTCTGAACCCAGAAGTGAGTCCCAAGCAAGTATGGTCTCAACTTCTTCAGTGCCCAGACCACAACAAATGCCTCACGCTCAATCGCACTCCACCTCTATTCCCGGGGAAGTAACCTCCAACTAATGAAGGCTACAGGTTGGCCTAGGCCATCTTCATTCAACTGGGAGAGCACAGCCCCCACACCATGCTCTCAAGCCTCATTTCTCTGCACAATGAATTCCTTGGAGAAGTTAGGCGCCTGAAGCACGGGCACTGTGCACATGGCAGATTTCAGGGCACCAAAAGCTTTCTGGCAAGCATCAGTCCAGTTCACTTTTTTTGGGCTGTTACCTGGAAGTCAGCTCTGTCAAGGGTGCAACAATGCTGCCATACCCCTTGACAAATCTCCTGTAATACCATCTGAGTCCTAAAAAGGCTCTCAACTCTGTCTGGGTCGTCAGTGTTTTCCAAGCCAGGATGGTATCAATTTTGGGCTGTAGGCGCACCACCTGGTCGCTTCTAACCTGCTGTCCCAAGTACACCACAGAACCCTGCCCAATCTGGAACTTACTTGCCTTGATCGTGAGGCCTGCCCTCCGCAGCTCCTTCAACACTTCCCAGAGGTGGTGCAGATGTTCCTCCCAAGTGGCATTGAACACTGCAATGTCATCCAGGTAGGCGGCACTGAAATCCTCCAGTCCAGCCAACACCTGGTTGACCAACCTCTGAAAGCTGACAGGGGAATTCTTCATCCCAAAGAGCATCACCCGGAATTGGTAGTGCCCATCTGGTGTGGAGAATGCTGACCTCTCTTTTGCCCCATCAGTTAAGGTGATCTGCCAGTACCCAGATGTTAAATCAAATGTACTGAGGTACCGGGCAGCCCCCAACCGATCAATGAGCTCATCAGCTCTGGGGATGGGGTGCGCGTCAGTCCTGGTGACTGAATTGAGTGCTCAGTAGTCCACACAGGACGGGAGCCCGGAGTGGCACTGGGTGCGGCAGCCTTTCAGACCAAGACCACTGGGCTGGCCCAAGGGCTGTTTGAGGACTCAATAACCCCTAGCGCTAACATCTTGGAGGCCTCATCCTTAATGCAAGCTCTGACCCTGTCAGTCACTCTGTAAATCATGTGTTTTTCTGAAGGACTGTCCCCAGTGTCCACATCATGGACGCGCCCCTGAGTGACACCGGGGGTCAGGGAGAACAGGTCAGAAAACTATCCCAACAGTTGTCGACAGTCATCCTGCTGCTCAGGGCGGTAGAGAGGTTCACACCGTCCACTGACTCATCTTGCTCCTTGGCAGACAGGAGGTCATGAAGAGGCTCAGTTTCCTCTTCCATCAAAGCATCTGTTGCTAAGAGCATGCCCACTTCGGACCTCTCCAAGTTGGTCTTCAGGCGGTTCACATGTAGGACCCGCAAAGGTTTCCTGGGAGATTACAAGTCCACCAATTCACATGTAGGACCCGCAAAGGTTTCCTGGGAGATTGCAAGTCCACCAAGTAGGTGACGTCACTCTTGCGCTCCAACACCTCAAATGGTCCGGTCCACTTATACTGGAGCGCACAAGGCTCCATTGGGGCCATGACCCAAACCTTTTGTCCAGGTTGAAACTTGATCGGAGCGGCATTCTGATCATACCACCGTTTCATCTCTTCATGGCTGGCCTCTAGATTTGCCTGCGCGAGTTGTCTAAAGTGCCTAGTCTGGTTTCTGAAGGCCAGCATGTAGCTATATACATCCTGGGGAGGTTTACTGGGAGCTTTCTCCCAGCCTTCTTTTACCAGACTCAGAGGTGCTTTTACAGGATAACCGTACAGCAGTTCAAAGGGACTGAAACCTAAGGACTTCTGTGGTACCTCTCTGTAAGCAAACAGAAGGCATGGCAAGAGGACATCCCACTTACGCCTCATGGGTTGCTCAAGACCCATAATCATGCCCTTCAGGGTCCGGTTGAATCTCTCAACCAGCCCATTACTTTAGGGGTGGTAAGGAGTGGTGAACTTATAGGTTACACCGCAGTCCTGCCACAGGGACTTCATATACTTAGATATGAAGGTGGTCTGACACCACCTCTCCGGGAAGCCCCACATGGGAGAAAATCCCCATCAACGCATGATGTAACAAGGGGGCCGTCACAGTCCGGAGAGGGATGGCTTCCGGGTACTGGGTAGCATGGTCCACCAAGACCAGGATGAACCTGTTGCCCATGGCTGTCTTGGGATCCAGAGGCCCCACAATGTCAATGCCCACCCTTTCAAAAGGGGCGCTGACCAAGGGGAAAGGTTGGAGAGGAGTCTTGTGCTTCCTCCCTCTCTTACCACTTGCCTGGCAAGTCTGACAGGTGCTGCAATGAGTGTCTGAACTCTTGTGCATTTGGAACCAGTAAGAGTGGGTGACACGCCTTTCAAAGGTCTTGTCTTGCCCCAAATATCCTGCTAAAGGCACATCATGAGCCAGACACAGTAGGAAGGCTCTGAAGTGCTGGGGTACCACCAGCACACGGGCTGACCCAGGCTCCGCAACCTTAGGCTCACTATACAGGAGACCATTCTCCCATTAGATACAATGTGATCCAGATTGATCACCTGATGCCTGGTTTGCAGCCTGTAGCCGCAAACCCACAAGTGAAGGGCACTTCTTCTGCTCCTCGCAGAACTCTTCCCTGGAGGGTCCTCCTTCCTGCTGCCAATGGGTCAGATCAGGCATGTCCCCCAGTTCAGCTACTTGTTCCCCGGTAGGCTCCAGGGCATCCCCCTCAAGGTTTGCCTCCACCTGCACCGTGGGAACTTTGGGTCCGGTTTCCCATGCCCCCTGCCTTTTCTCTTTAAGGCAGGCACCTGGGCCACTTTTTCAGGCTCCAGGTTCTCTTGAATGACCTTACCGGCTGCCATTGACTGAGTGGTTACACATGCCCACTCAGGCAAACCGAACATCTCTAAATGAGTCCTTCTCCCCACAGTCAACAGGCATGACTTGCCTCACAGCTACTTTCAAGGTACCTGAGACCCCCCCCCCCCCCCACTCAAAGGGAACCTGTACCACTTTCCAGAGTCACTCTGTGTTGTCAGGGGCAACTACATGGTAGAATGTGTTGGGGACCACCTGCTCTTCTGACATCAGCCGACAACTGACAGCTGTCACACTGGCTCCGGTGTCTCTCAGAGACTCCACACTATGGCTCTTGATGGTCACCCACTGCCTGTATTTTTTAGTGTTATCAGGCAGATGAGCCCTAGGGACCATCTCACTGTCTCTTAAAGAGACCAGGGACATTTTTGCGGGACCCCACCCACCTTGGGCACCCACTTCCTTGCCCAAGACTACACTAGCCATTTCCCAGGGCGGTGCACCAGTGGGTGCAGTGGTCACTGGTTTGGGACACTTAGGATCTCCCCTGAAGTGACCCACCCGACTACAGCTAAAACAGGTTTTGGGACCCTTCTGCACAGGCTTACCTGGCTGGACCCATGGTCTTTTGTCAGGAGGAGGCTGGGAACCCTTACCCTGGTTCCCTTGGGGATTACTTTGGGGCCCTTTTTGGAACTCTTTTGTTAACCCTTGTCTCCCCCACTCTTCTGCTGGGGACCCTCCCCACCTTTGGCAGAATCTCCCACAAGACACTTGTGGGCCTGGGTACTGACCCAGCGGTCCACCTCCACAGCAAGCTTCCTGGGATCAGTCAACTTACTATCAATCAGGTGCTGGCGTAGCTCTGGAAAACAACTACTGGACAAGTGCTCCCATGCAATCAAATCATAGAGCGCCTGAAAATATTTTGCCTTGCTACCCTTCACCCAACCATCCAATGCTCCGCAAAAAAAAAAAAAAAACATATTCCACCCAGGTGCTAGACTCCAGCTTCTTGCAGTTCCTAAATTTCTGACTATAAAAGCTCTGGGGTCAACCCAAACCTGGCTATTAAGGCTTCCTTCTTGGGGGCATAGGACACCTGATCCTCAGTGGGCAAAGCTAGCAAGGTTTCCCTTCCTTCACCATTGAAGCGGCCCCACAACCCTGCTTCCCAATCTTTCTCAGGGATTCTGTGGGACAGCATGGTTAGCTCATAAGCCTTAAACCACTGCCCAATGTCCACATGCTTCTGGAAATCCTTAATCACATCCTTGGGAATATATACCTTTCGTACTGCAGGCACTGACAGTGTAATGTCACCAGAGGGAATGATCTCTAAGCGCTTCACCTTCAGCTACAGGTCCCTCAACACTCTTTCATGCTCTAAAAACAACCTCTTTTCCTCCATGGTCAATCTCTTGCTCTCCAACTCCAATTTCTTATTCTCTATGTCACCCTGGCTCCCCAGTTTGAGGTTAGCAAGTTCTACCAAAATATATGTGGTGGCGTAATGGTCTGCAATCACTGGTAGTGTACACCAATCACTGTATGTAAATAACAAATGCAAGTCCAGATCCTCACCGCTGACCACCAATGTTAGAAATGGGGGTCTCTGGTTGGCAATGGTTTGCACCTTTGTCCAAATAGGGACCCTTGCTTCTAGTCAGGGAAAGGGGATACACTCCTAAAATAACACCTGCTTACCCCCTTGGTAGCTTGGCACGAGCAGACAGACTTATCTCAGAGGCAGTGTGTAAAGCATTTGTGACACATACACTAACACAGTGAAACACTACAAATGGACACCACACCAGTTTAGAAAAATAAGTAACTTCATCTAAACAAGACCAAACGAGAAAAATCCTCAATACAGTATTAAAAAGAAGACTTCCAAATGGTAGCAATAGTTCAGTTCAATGCAAGTTGTAAATGTGACACGTTTCCAAAAAAGTACCTTAGATGCATTACGCAAAACAAACAAAAGGGTCGCAGGGAAGGCTATGGGTCGGCTCCTTGCTTCGGGGTAGGTGATGCTTCGGTTCCTTACCGGAGAGGAAGTGATGCGTCGTTTTCTTACTTCGTTCCGGTTACGATGCGACAAGATGGTGCCTCGATGTGATGCAACAATCAGGTGCGATGCAAGAAAATGGCTGCTTGATGCGATGCAACGATTAGTACGATGCGTGTACATTTGAAGCCGCACAGCAGGTGCTGCGACGGTCTTCTCGGCGATGCGTTGGGACCCGGTGTGGATGCGGCGCGCTTCTTCCTGGTTGCTCGGCGAGGCATCGGAACCAAGGACGGATGTTGCACGCTTCTTCTCCGTGACTCGGTGATGCTCCGGGAATCGGTGCGGATGCGACACGCTTCTTCTTGTTGCGTCGATCTTCCAGCTCCCAGCGACAAACAGTCTCTAGAGGTCGTAAATAGTAGCAGGTACCTCTTTGCAGGATAGAATTCCCAGCAAGGAAATTCAGGGGAGCTGGGGGAGAAATCTTTGTGTCCCTGAGACTTCAGACCAGAGGCAAGCTTAATTTCAAGCCCTTGGAGATCTTTTCTTCAAGCAGGTGACAAAGCAAAAAGCAAAGTCCTTCTTCTCCTTTCCTTGGCAGCAAGCAGCCACTGTAGTCCAACCACAGACAGCAAACAGCACAGGGGCAGTATTCCTCCTTCAGCTTATCCGGCTATTCTCCTTGGCAAAGGTTCCTCTTGATTCCCGGAAGTGATCTAAAAGTCTGGGGTCTGGGTCGCCTTTTTTATACACACAAATCCTTTGTCTCTGAAGGCAGAGAGTGTCTGTACCCAGCCAAAACCAGTTCTGTTCTCACTGGTGCAGCTTCCTGGCAGGTGGTGGAGACAGCATTCTTGAAGGCAGACCAGGTACAGGCAGGTGAAGGGAAATCTCCTCCCCCTACTCTAAATTCAACCCATGTCCCATTCAGCCCAGCCCTCCTTCATCATTAGACTGTCGGAGCCGCAGCCCCCTCCTCAGCTCCTGTCACTCACAAGCCAGACATGCAATACACAAACCTAGCAGAGGCATACTGGATGGTTAGGCAAGAAAATACCCACTTTCTATAAGTGGTATTTTTAAACACCGAGTGTAAAAATCACCCTCACTAAAAGACGCACTTTAACATTCTGAGTTCAGGCATACTAAACTTTATGTTCCTATCATGTTCGTAGAGCCAAGATGTTATAAACTAACTACCCATTCTGGTCTATGGGAACAGATAGCCTTGTAATAGTGAAAAACTAAATTGGCAGTCAGTAGCGGTCCGTGGAGGGAGTTCCGTGGGGCGGTGAGGCGGGGCGGGGGAGGGGCAGGGTGGGGGAATGTAAACACCGGAATATGGATGATCGGAGGTAAGTGCACATTTAAATAAATAAAATGAATTTCGTGGCGCGCGCTGCATCGCATTTTGCATGTGGACCAAAAAGGTTTATAAGCAGGAGCAGCTGCACGATCTCACACATGGGCTGGTGGGGGTGGTAGGCATAGCAATAGAGCAGAGAGCACCAATAACAAGTTTAGCCTTCTATGCCACTAAGGCATTTGACAGAGTGAGCTGGCCCTTTTTGAATAAAGTGATCCTACATAATGACTTGGGGGAGGGTGTTACATGAGCTAGTCACTCGATTTGCAAGAATCATTGCTAATGGGAGATTGACCAAATTGCAATAAAAAGACAGACTCTGCAGGGTGGCCTGCTGTCGCTTCTGCTGTTTGGCCTATACATCGAACCGTTAGCAATAAGAATGAGAGAAGACATACTGTACATGTGTAGATTGAAATTTGTAAGTACATATTTTATGTAGATTACATGACAATGGTGTAGGAAAGTGTTTTTGTTGTTATAGTAACCCCCCCACTTTTTGCCAGACTACTGATGCACTTTGACTTGATGTGCCCTGGGTCCCCACCAATCAGGCTGCCAGGGCCTGTGTTCTTTCCCCAAAACTAACCCAATTGGCATCTCTGGTCACAGGTCAGCCCCTGGTAAATCGTACCAGAGCTACCCTGGGCATTGTGACCAGGGAAGACCTCTAAGGGCTGCAGCACTTATTGTGCCACCCTTAGAGTCCCTGTACCTTTACTCACACACACACCCCTGCCACACACTCTGCCTTTGCAGGCTGCGTGTTTTGGTGCAGAACAAAGTGAAGAGTTAACATGGCACACAGCCCTGTGTGCCATGACTACAACCCACTGCCCTGGCCTAGATCAGTCACCCCTCTAGCTGGGTGCCTTATACCATTGGTGAGGGTACAGGGGCATGAGCCCTGTACCCCTACAGTGTCCAATTCCATTCTTAGACATTGTAAGTGCATTGCTGCCATTAAGAGTAAATGGTGCTGGGAGCTTGTCATTACGAACTCCACAGCACCATGATGGCTACACTGAAAACGGGGAAGTTTGGTATCAAACTTCTCAGCACATTAAACCCACACTGATGCCAGTGTGGGATTTAATGGAAAATGCACACAGAGGGCATCTTAGAGATGCCCCCTGACAAACAACCAGCCTTTGGAGGGTTCCCTGACTGGTAAACACCAGCCTGCCACCACGAGACATGGTTCTGGACCCCTAGGATGGGAGCCTTCACTTCCTGATCCCAGAAACAAAGCCTTGCCTGGGCAGAGGTGTTCACACCTCCCTCAGGCCAGATAGAGCCATCTGTGGCAGGGGAGCTTCAAAGGCCTGACAGCCTTTGTAATGCGACCCCCAGGCTCTCCTGCTAGCAGGAGCAGGCCCCCTTCCTGTCTCCCCTCCTTTTCAGTGGGAAGACAGACGTGAAAAACTAGCCAGCCCAGAAGGTGTGCCCACCTCTGCCAACTCCACCCCTCAGGTGCCTCAGGTGGGGGAGGCAAGGTGAAGCCCTCTCTTCAGGGCTCGCCATCTTGCAGATGGCAGGCACGACCCAATCAGGATCAGGGATTGTGCTCTCTCACCCACGTGGGGTGAGCACACCAAGGCTATAGTCACCCTAAGGTCAGCAGCCCATTGGCTACTGACCTCAAGACCCCAAAAACGGCCCTGAATACAGTATATAGAGGGCAGCCCTGAGCCAAGAAAGCAGATTCCCGCAACCTAAGAAGAAAAAGGATGAAAGAAGACACCCAGCAGAGGAGACTGCAGAGAACAACTGACTTGGCCCCAGCCCTACCGGCCCATCTGCAGTTTCCAGGGATCCTGCGCCAAAAATCTTCTTGTCCTGCAGCCAGCGACCTCCAGAATGCCTGGGAGGACTGACTGCCTTCAACAAAGACCAATCTCCTGTGAAAAGCAGCTCTGTTCAAAAGACCTTGAGCTTGCAGAGGAAAAAGAAACCCGACGCCTGGAACCACTACTGCACCCGTCACCTACAGCCCGAGTTCAAGTGGCCCACCGGTCGCAGTGAGGTCCCCTAGTGCTCCAGAGTCTGAATCGACCTTGGGTTGACCCCTCCAGTGCTCCCCTACGTCACCTGCAGCCTCTGAACGGAGACCCCCCCAACCGAGAGTGGCCCGGTAGGTGAAATCCGACCTCAAAAGACACCTCTGCATCCAGCCACCCTGCACCCTGCAGAAAGGAACCCGAGGTGCGCCCACATCCCCTCTAATTTACCTGTCCAGCTGTTGGTTCCTCCCGGAAGTCTTCCTAGACCGAGCCTGCAGCTAAAAACCAAAACCGAAAATCCCCATTGAAAATAACAGAGCACCCAACGCCAAAACAGCACCCTGCACCCAGCCACCCCTGCGCCGCTGTGGGTGCACTTTGTGTGCTAAACTGGATCCCCTTTGCCCTGAGCCTAACAGCAGGAGCTTGGCTCCCATAACCTTGTGGCCTGCTCGCCAGCAGCCACCAACCGGGGGCCCCCTATCCCTCATTAGATAACATTGGGCTCAGCACTCTGCACCTGGCGGCCCTAGTGCCGCTGAGGGTGTAACGGGAGTGCATCCTTGACCCTGGGGGAACCCTTGTTCTAACCCCAGAAGCCCAACTCCAAAGACCGATTACTTACCTGGTAACCTTTAACTTCATTTCTCTCCATAGGAACCTATTGACTGTTTTTATTTGGAAAATGTTCCAAGTGTGGAGTTGATTTGTATGGAAACTTGAAAAATAACAATTGTGCAAAACTGATTTTACTTACCTTTTTTCTAGGAAATGTCCCTGTGTGATATCTAAGCATATCACACTGAGAAGAAAAAGTAATCTAAAAAGTAACCTCAAAAGTAACGTAAAAGTAACTTACCTGTAATTTTCATTGCAAAGTCGATACAAAGTATATGTACAGCATTTCACAGTATTGCATTACCAGCAATTCAAATTGTAACCATTTCAAAGTACATTTACAATTGCATTTCAAACGGTATATTTACTGCTAAGCATTTATCTACTTACCTGTGAAAGGCTTGCTTGGTTCTAGAAAATAAAATAACTAAAAGGTCTAAAGTTCAGTCTTTCAGTGCGTGAAGTCATTTGCCGATTGAGTGGGTACAACAAATGCTTAACACTGTCTTCTGATACTGCCTTACTGCTCGACCACACTACCACAAATAGAGAGTAAGGTTCTATCTAACTTTGCCTCTGCCTACCCTTGGGGTTCCACTGGAGTCTGTGCACACTATACCTCACTTTGGAATAGTATTTACAGAGCCAGCTTCCGACATACTGGTCAATCAATCAATCAATCAAGACAAACTTTATTCTGCTTTTGTACAGAATAACCATAAAAGTCAAAAGTACATCACGAAGACACATAAAGGAATACAAAAAATGTAATTAAGAAATGGTATAGAATGACTACATTTTCAATTTACACCCACCCCTGGTGATTAATCACAGGATGCTCTGAGCCTTACTGCGGCCTTTAAAAAGCTAAGAACATACCATACAGTGCTCCCTGATAGCATTAATAAAAAAATAAAAGCAGGTCATACTTGTTTAAAATTGGCTTGTTTTAAAATAGGGATTAAAAAGGTCTTCCTCGGCATCTCATATTTACTGCAGAACATTAAAAAGTGAAGCATGTCATGTGGAGACATACCAACACAGCCACAGGGCAGCAAGATCTCGCCTTGTTGCTCCCTCGTGGGTAAGCAAGAAGAAGATGGTATAAATCAAGGCGAAATCTGGTCAATAAAAAATGGTCAAGTGTGCAGGGGAGACCTAAAATATTAGGTTCCGTAGAAGGACCAATTTTCAGAGGGATGTATCTACGTACACTGGGCTTCCTTAACTCGCATTCTTCCCTTTCCATCGCTCGCAATCTACAAAAGAACTCCTTTGCCCAAGGCAAGTCTTTCCTACTGATAATATCAGGTGTGCAAAAGAGGTCTGGTCTGCCAAGTTTCCTAAATTCTTCCTGTATATAGTTGAACCAGGGTATGTGATGAGCACCATCTAGGCCTAGACTGTCCCTTAGTATCTTTGTTTAGGGTGGCTCCGTTCCTTAACCAAACATTAAGCCAATAAAGTAAGGGGTGAAAAGACAATGAATCTGTCAGATATGGCACACCCAGATCTTTGTGAACAATATAAGTAGCAGTACCCTGTGGGACACATAAGAGTTGTCTCAGAAACCTGTTTGCCACTATTTGAAGCTCCTTGTGGGGGCATAACCACAGATCTCACTACCGTACACTACCTGAGATAGACACCTAGATCTATAAATCTGCAAGATGGTGCTTATAGATTTTTGCCCTGTCGGGAAGCAAAATTAACAAGCATTTGCAATGCAATAGGTCTCGCATTTATACGAGTTTGAGCTATTGGCATTGTAAATGACAATGCTTTTTATTTAAGTTTGGTTTTTTAAAACATAAATAAAAGGCACTGTCATTTACAATGCCAATAGCTCAAACTCGTATAAATGCGAGACCTATTGCATTGCAAATGCTTGTTGTAGTTCTAGGTTTCTGTTGTAACCTCTAGGGGTGTGAGAAGTTGTGTTGAAGGGGTAAGCGGTTGAGGTAGGTGAAACCTGTCAGTGCTGAAGTCTTTTGTTAAACATTTTGGACCTGCCAATCGTGAGGATGTGACTTAATGGCTAGAGCGGGCGACTTTGAAGTTGGCGAACTGGGTTTGAGATTGGTGTCGGCGCAAACATCCTGTGATTCTGGGTAAATCAATGAATCTCCCCGTACCAAAAAAACGAATGTGTCCTACAACTGATGCTCATGTAAAGCGCCCTGATACCTTCGGGTCGAGTTCACGCTATATAAGAAAACTGCAAAAAAATAAACTCTCAAACATTTTTTCCGTGAGAAGTTGTCTTCCTTCAGAACTTGGCGTTGTTTACTCCGGGGTAGACTTTCTACAAAAGTGTTTATTTCGCGTAATGGAGACTCCAACGGCATTATATGCTTCGTAGCCCAATTTTGTATTCAGGGAAAGGGTGGGTTCCGTGCCCTACCATGTATTCCTGTGGAGCACTTTTTTTCCAGTCAGAGGCACTTACAGAAGGTACATGCTCTGGCGTGAGAGGCAGCTGCCATCTCTAGTGAATATGGCACTTTATTTTAAAGCAAGCGCCTTATGCCTCGCCTCAGCTGTGGAAAGCGCTACATAAATAGGAACGCATTAGTGAAGGCTTGGAGCGAGGTGAGATCGTGTGCTGCGAATGAACGCGCACGCTTGGTATTGTCCGTTTGATGTCACCGCACCCCATACAGGCCCTTTTGACAAGTGAGAGTTCTTTGTCCTGAGGGGTGGGGTCTGGGAGGCCTTGAGGCTTCCCTCGGGAATCTCTGGGGGAGGGAAGCTTTCCCTGCTGCTGCTGCACACGCTGTCCCTCCCTTTTGTCCTCGAGCCTTGAAAGGAGATAGGAGTCTTGACTCAGCACCCGGGAAGGAGGCGTGAGGAGCATCTGGGGCCACCCTTGCCACCACATGCTTCATTTGTAGCGCACATGCAGACAGTACAGCTTAATAAACACAAAACCAACGAGACCTATTGGCAATGACAATGTTTGTTTTAGCTGTAAATGGCAAAGCAAATGTGCTGCTGCAGCATTACAAATGCATTTAAACATCAGCGCGTTCCGTTAGTCACCGGTGTAAATTTAGCACCAGAGTGCACATGATGCCTTAATAAAATAGGTTTGAGTTTGCGCTATATAACATTTGTGAGTTTCTGGCATTCATGGAGGGAGGAAGGGAGGCGGCCGTGCGGCCGCGAATGTGAAAGTGATAGCGATCGCGATCAAACATCAAAGCGGCCGCGAAAGTGAAAGAAAACGAGTGCTTTCAGGCTGCCAAATGGTGCGCGCGCCCGGAGCACATGCACTGTAGTTGGCGGCCTGAAATGCACTCGTTTCCACTTCCAAAACTCGCTTACTATAAGTCTCGCCAGAGCAGCGCTAAAGCGCTGTCTCAGGCGAGACCTAAAAATGGCTGCTTTGGCGTGTAGGTAACCCCCGTTTACTTTTTTTCAAGGTGCTCCAGTTTAACTTAGCATCCAACATGATTCCTAAATAGGATAAGACACTGGTCTTGGGGACAGGGATGGTCCCTACCCTAAAATTGAAAGATTTAGTGGAGCTGTGACCTATCTGCATCATGTATGACTTGGATTTAATTACTAGAAGGTCGCGGTCTTACATAAAGGTCACGAAGGAGTTAAGTAGTGTTTTCAACACCCTCGCGGTTCGGGCCATAAGGACTGCATCATCCGCATATAATAATACCGGCAGGCCGTGCCGGCCCACCTGGGGTACATCAGCATTGTGTGGCTGTCAGGGCCTTTTCTAAATTATTAATGTATACATTAAATAAAAACAGGGCCAATATACATCCCTGTTTTTCCCCTCTCTGGATTGGGAACTGACTTGTCAGTCTGCCATCGTTAGTGTAGTGAACCACCGCTTTGGTGTCCCTATGGAGCTCCTGTAAGAAAAGGACAATGTTTTTGTCTACTTCCATACATAGAAGGGTCTCTCAGTCAAACGCCGACGACAGGTCCATGAAGGTCAAGTAAACTGTGCCTGTGCGCATGACTGTGTCTTTGCTTAAAATCATATACAAATTAAGGCATTGGTTCACTGTTGACCTCCCAGGGCGAAACCCATATTGAATATCTGCTAGTATGTTGTTTTCATCTGCCCATGTGGTTAACCTATCCAGGTAAATATGGCCCACCACCTTTACCGTTGAATCCAACAGCAATATGGGCCTGTAACAAAGAGTACTATCCCTATTGCCTTTCTTAAAGATCGTAACGATGGTAGATATGGCCCTGGGGCTGGCAGGGGCTTCTCTTATGGCTGCATTGATAATAGAAGTGAGGACTGCCACCCACAGCTGAGGATTAGATAAGGAGAGGTCGGAGGGTATGCTTCAGGATTTGGGACCTTGTTTCTGGACAGTCCTTCAATACCTTTTTTGACCTTGTCGGTGTGAATGACAGCAGCCAACTTTCCTGCCCCCCTACATTTCGCTGGCCTAGTTTCTGTTTGACTAGAAAATATTTCCTGGAAATGACCAACCCTTCCTGCTCTGTAATATGTGCATCAAGAGCATGTCGTGCATCTCCTACCAGAATTGGATTGTTAACAATGTTCCAGAACATTTCACTATCTTTTAGGGTACTAGTCCTGGCGAGCCTGTTCCAGGTCTCATACCTCAGTTCGGCCTTGGGCCTAGCTAGTTCTACCTTATAGTGACCTCGACAGGCTTTCACTAGAGCTGGGTCCCTGTGTTTAGTGCCTAACACTCCCCTCAATTCCCTTGCTGCTCTGAAACAGTTGTGTTCAAACCATCCTATGGCGCGCTCATTCAGATACCTAGATGGCGTCTTTAAAAGGTCCCCAATGGCACATGAGATAAACGTAAAAACACCAAGGATAATCCCTGGAGCTTCCTACCCTTCGGCGCAGATATCAAGTTACCCTTTGCACCCCACTGCGATGGACTGATTGAAGGGGTCTGGAGTGATCTGGGCCCACCTTAGACTTCTACCCTGGTCTGTAGCCTTGAGGGACCCCTTTGCTCTTTTACTTTTGGTTTTCCCTGCCTAGAACCAACTAACTGTAGCACATACAGGATTATGGTCTCTATAACTACTCTCTTCGATTCAAAGTTCCATCCAAAAGGGAATAAAGAGATTAGACACATAAATAAAAAACAATGTAGCATGCACACCCCCTCCCTGAGAAGGTGGGAACATGAGTCCTTCCACTACGATCCACCCGACACGTTGCCATAGTGAGGTCACACTCTTCCACTAAAGCATTTAGTGACTCTCCCTGCTTGGTATGCTCTACATGCATTCCCTCCCACATGGACATCCTGTATTGGGAGAATTTAACACAGAAGGGTCTTCACATAAATGAAGATGGAAGTCTGCAGCAATCATAAGGAATCCATTGTGATTAAACTTCGAGGTCCTACTGTTTAAAAACAAACCTAGCCTGGAGATATTACAAGCGTCTGGGGCAGCAGCAATGGCGTTGTGAAAGTTCAATAACAACAGATTCTCGGGAAAATAACAAAGACTGCAAACAATGATTGTGCGTTGGCAACACCTTCATATGGCAGCCAATGGCCAGAGAAACAAAAATAATCAACCCGCCCTTGTGTCTTCCCGCCCTTGATGGAATTGCGAGAACGCAAAAGGTCTTGTAACCCTCGAGAAAAATACTGTTTGTGTTGACCCATGTCTCCTACAGACATATTACATCAAAACCTTTTATGATATCACACCAGATATTGTCACTAAGTGTATTTATTAACCCTGCATTGTTCCACGACACAAGTTTACAAGCCTTTCTTTCTCTGGAACCGATAGGACCTGTCAAAATCGAATTATTAAACAGTGATGATGACTGTAGCGGGTCCTTATCAGTGAGTCAGTCACAGGAGTCCAGGGTATCCAGGGGATCAAATCTGTTGAAGAGGGGGGTATCTTGAATCATCAGCTGTCTAAATTGCTTACGGCGCAGAGGAAGAGCTGGGTGATTCCAGTCATTTCTTTACCAATGTGGTATCGCCCTACTCGGGGTACTATAAAAATGTCCCACGGGCAGGGCTACTATGGATTAAGAGGGCCATAAGAATTGTTCTGTGTGACTGCTTGCAAGACCCTGTCTACCAGGTGATGCCTGACAACGTTGATTACAATGCAGTCTCCTACCATATATTCATTGGAACTTTCGATCCATGAAACTCTTCATACTATGTTGATAAATCCCTCCACCCTTAGGCCCAATGTCGTGTTACAAGACAGCCAATGTAAGACTTTGTTCTTTAATTAGTCAAAGGCTTCAGTGCCACCCTGTGGTAGTACCAGGATGTTTCCAAGGAACACTGCATATGGGGTTGACTCTGGGGCTAGGTCTAAGACCTGTCACCTCTTCGTCTGAGTTGTTCTCATGTGCACTGCTGCCCGAGTCTCCAGATAGGCCCCCCCCACTCGACAATTTTCCCGAGAGGTTTTGGCTGACCTAGGACAGGTCTGAGCTTTGAAGCAGGTGTTTTCCATTTCTGCAATTACAGCCAAGGGGTCTACTTTCGGGGGGTTTGAGTCCACCTGCGACCGGAAGGGAAAAAATTATCTGCCCTGGAAGTCGATCAAGGATGGTGGAGGCATCTGCCCATTGGACTCATTGGACCCAGGATAATGTACACTGGCACTGTCTGGTCGAAGGCCAGTCATTCCCCTCGGCCTACTCAGGGTTCCTCGGACCTCCGCTGGCATGTCCTTTTAGATGCTCTGATTCAATAGCGGCTAGGCGTTGCAAAATGGGAGCTAATCTGAGGTCCATGCTTGCTGGTAATGATTCAAGCCAACCTTCGATCATTACCACCAGCTCTCCCTTGGTTACGGTTAGAGGATTATTTACACCTTGTGCTGAAACCTCTGCCCTCGGGCATTTTGCTTTGCTCGCAGACTGAGGGCCTTTCTTTTTAAGGCCCTAACCTATCCCAGTTCTAGGCCCTGTCCCCACTCGGGTGGCTCCTTGACTTGGAAATGGGCTTCACACCCTTGCCACAGGTGCCCTGAGTAACCAGGCAGGAAGCCGTATCCAGCCCTATGGCTGGGGCTACCTCTCCACCCAGACCGGGTCCTACATCCACCCCTGGGCCGATAGCACTTGAACAAGGGAAAAAAGTGCCTGGATCTATATCTGGGTGGGCGAGCCCGACAGAACCTTCAGGCTGGTCTATACTGACCCTTACAGTGTTTAGTGAGCTGGGTTGGGGGTAAGGGACTGGGGAACGGGACAGCCGGAGGGGGACAAGCTCGATCTCCTTGTCAATGATCTCCACTGCTCTTAAGAGGAACAAGTCCATCGTACAGCCTTGCGGCACCGGTGCGCCTACCGCTGTCCCATTGCACTTTCCCATTTTCACCAGGTGGAGGATGTAACAGCAAGAATGCAGTCACCAGGGATTGTGCGGGTTAGCTCAATAACTCAGTATCAAAATATTGCAGTGTCACAAACTACCAGACAGATCCAGTCACTTCCTATCTTACACCCAAGCCGGCAGTAATGCTCCTCCTAAATGCTCGGATGGCGGTGATAAGGTCCATGGGGCTGTTGGGTGAGGAGCACTTGCTTGTCAACACCCTGGCAAAAGGTACTGCACAACGGCACTCCCAGCACACTGGGTCTGGCCTCAGGTCACGGCTCTGCAGGCCAACAGGGGTAGCACGGGCGCATCCTGTGCTGCGGGAGTCCTCGTGGGCTCAAAAAGGCATGTAGGCCCTTCCCCCTGGGCATGGCCACCTGGGACTTCAAGTCTTTCTCTCCCTTTCAGTAGCATGTGATTGGGAGGCAACTCACCAGAATAACAGGTCCCGACAACACGTCCCACGCCACGGGAGTCCTCGCAGGCTCAAGAAGGCTTGTAGGCCCCTCCTCCTGGGCACTGCCTTCTGGGACTAGAAGTCCCTCTCTCCCCTTCAGTAGCAGGTGATGGTGAGGAAACGGACCAGAATAACAGACGGCAGTCCGATAACGCATCATTTTATGTTTAACATTTTTAAAATGTCAAAGACGTGTTTCACCCTATTAATGATGTCTCTCTCACATTACAGAATTTACCTGAATTGTGTTATATGCATTAAACAATAGTAAGTCACTCACTGTAGTAAATAAATCCATATGTCAATGTTGAGCTAAACGTTTTATAAAAAAAACGATTAGTTGTTTAAACAGAGCTCCTGAGTGGCAATATATTACACAACAAATAAAAGAATATTAATAACAAGCAAATTAAAATATAATTTAACATGCATTCATTACACATTTCGGAGTGCAACATATAATACTGACAACATGGAAGGAAACAAATTAAGCATGATACATGACACTATGAAACTTTTAATCTACAGATAAAGTTGTACTTTTAGGTCTCGCGAGCCAAAGGCTCGAAGAGACATTTTATATGTGGGATTTTCAAAGTGCTACCCACAGTCTTTTGGCTGGCCTAAACCTTGAGTGCACGATCACATGCACGTGCACAGCTGCTCCTCTGCTCATTGCATTCCCCCCTCCCTTCTCACCCAGCCCTTTGATGCTCTGCTCGATTACTTTCACTTTAGCCGCTTTGACCCTTGCATTCCCCCCTCCCTTCTCACCCAGCCCTTTGATGCTCTGCTCCATTACTTTCACTTTCGCCGCTTTGATGTTTGATCGCAAACGCAATGTTTTTAATTACTTTAGTTTACTTCACTTCCAGGAAATGTTCTAATTTTGTGTTATGTAAAAGCGGGTAACAGGTCTGTCAGCACCGGGCCGAGTTCTTTGATATGCGTTAAACATACCGACATTAATGTGTGGAATACTTCCGTGTTTACACAACTGCATTTCTCCCCCCCCCCATGTCCTCTAGCCATTCTCTCCTCCCTTTCCTGCTCGTTCTCCCTCTTGTATGTCCTTTGGTCCTTCTCTCCTCCCTTTCCTGCTATTTCTCCTTCCCCGCTGTCCTACTGTCTACGCTTTCATACTCTCCTGTGTAGTGTCTTCTGTACAGTTTCCTGACGATTGCCTAGTCCCTTCTAGTCTCTATTCTTTTACCTTTCCCCTATGATCTGTCACCCCCTATGTTCGTCGCTTGCTGCTCTGTTCTTCTCCCGTCACTCCTTTCTCTTTCAGTTGCAGCAACACTCTAGTGCCCGAAGTTACATATTACATAGCATAGCCTAATCCTTACACATGGCACTTTTGCACAGCGTTCTGATCCCGTTCCCTCGATGCCGATGCCGAATGCCTCCCTGTTCCTCTCAAATCTCATTCTCTGAAAACTGCATCTTATTTCCTCTGTTTTCTCTCCTGACTCGTTCTCATTCACATATGCACTCAAGAGGATACACAACTTGCCGTCAGCCAGCTTTGCCTTTCACATAATAAAACATAGCCTAGCGTTGCATACCATTGCATAGCATACCATAACTTAACAAAACATAACAGAACATAACAAAACATAGCCTAGCCTAACATAACATAACAAATCATAACATAGCATAACAAAACATAACATAGTATAGCATAATATAACATAGTATAGCATAACAAAACAAAGCATAGCATAACAAAACAAAGCATAGCATAACAAAACACAACAAAACATAGCATAGCATCACAAAACATAGCATAGCATAACAAAACAAAGCATAGCATAGCAAAACACAACAAAGCAGAGCATAACAAAACATAGTATAGCATAACAAAACACAACAAAAAAGAGCATAGCAACAAAAAATATCAAAACAAAACATAGCATAGCATAACAAAGCATAACAAAACAAAACATAGCATAGCATAACAAAACATAGCATAGCATAACAAAAAATAGCATAACATAGTATAGCATAACAAAATAAAACATAGCATAGCATAAGAAAACATAAAACATAGCATAACAAAACATAGTATAGCATAACAAAACACAACAAAACATACCATAGCATAACAAAGCATAGCATAGCAAAACAAAACATAGCATAACAAAACATAGCATACCAAAACACTACAAAACATAGCATAGCATAACAAAGCATAGCATAGCAAAACAAAACATAGCATACCAAAACACAACAAACCATAGCATAGCATAACAAAACAAAACATAGCATAGCATAACAAAACATAGCATAACAAAACAAAGCACAGCATAGCAAAACACAACAAAACAGCATAGCATAAGAAAACATAGCATAGCATAACAAAACACAACATAGCATAGCATAACAAAACATAGCATAGCATAACAAAACACAACAAAACATAGCATAGCATAACAAAGCATAGCATAACAAAACACAACAAAACAAAACATCATAGCATAACATAACAAAACACAGCATAGCAAAACACAACAAAACATAGCAGAGCATAACAAAACATAGCATAGCATAACAAAACACAACAAAACATAGCATAGCATAACAAAACATAGCATAACAAAACAAAGCATAGCATAGCAAAACATAGCATAGCATAACAAAACGTAGCATAACATGACAAAACACAAAACATAGCATAGCGTAACAAAACAAAACATAGCATAACAAAACATAGTATAGCATAACAAAACACAACAAAACATAGCATAACAAAACAAAACATAGCATAGCATAACAAAACACAACGTAGCATAGCATAACAAAACATAGCATAACATAACAAAACACAACAAAACATAGCATAGCATAACTAAACAAAATATAGCATAGCATAACAAAACAAACATAGCATAACAAAGCATAGCATAACAGAACACAAGAAAACATAGCATAACAAAACATATCATAGCATAACATAACAAAACATAGCATAGCAACACACAACAAAACATAGCATAGCATAACAAAACACAACAAAACAAAGCTTGGCATAGCATAACAAAACATAGCATAGCATAACAAAACAAAACAGCATAGCAAAACACAACAAAACATAGCATAGCATAACAAAACAAAACATAGCATAACATAACAAAACATAGCATAGCATAACAAAACAAAACATAGCATAACAAAACATAGCATAGCATACATAAAACATAGCATAGCATAACAAAACATAGCATTGCATAGCCTAACATAACATAAGAAAACATAGCATTAAGTTTGATAAACTCATAGTAGCGGGCTAGCTAGCTTTAACGGCCAGTGAGTGTAAGCAACTCCGTCAACCCAGAAGCAGTCACTCGGTCACCTTTGCTCTTGTATTGCAGTGGCTTCGTTTATTAAACAGTGCCCATATTTATACTGTTAGCACTTTACTTGTGCAAATTTCAGGGCTCACAAAACTTTAATGAATCGAAATTCACAACTGAGGCTGTTAAGTTCGTGCTATATAAAACCCTAAGGATAAATAAAAAACATTGCCATTTACAATGTGAATAGCTCCAACAAACACAAGACCTTTTTCAAAGTACAAAACATTGCCATTTACAATACCAATAGCTCCAGCTCCAACAAATGCAAGACCTATTGCATTTCCAATGCTTGTTTTCTGTTGTAATATTTACCACAATACTGCTGCTCTGGGTCCCCCTGTTGACTGTGGAGAGTCAGAGAAAGTTCTTCTGAGGATCCACTTGTGCAGTGTGAAGAAACATTGACACTACTTTTGGGAGGGGGCATAACTCCTGCAAATCCTCTGCCTTCTGTCCTGCCCCATACCAGGTGTTGTCCAGTCCTTTCCCTACTGCCTGTGTCTTCATGTGGCAATGTCCTGCCAGATCTTGTTCTGTGCTGCTTTTCTCACAACAGTGCCAGGTTCCCTATAGAACTGAAGATCATTGTTGAGGGGCTTCATCCCTATGGCCTCCAATTTCTCCTGCAAGAAACTCAGGACCCTCTTTTCTTTAACCTCTGGCATTTGGAAGATTCGAAGACCAAAAGGAGAAGCAGAAGGGAGGAGAACTGTATGGTGGCCCTCAGAAGGCTCAGGAATGGCCTTCATGTTCCCATGTGTCATATCAAGTTTGTCGAGGTTGGTGGAAATCTGAGACTCTGAAATGGAGTTCTCCACCTACATAAAGAAAGGTGACGAATTTTGCATCGTAAGGAGAATAAATTGCTATACATAAAAATGAAGGGGAAACATGCCTGGAGATTTGTTACCTGAAAACAGTTTTATGGATATTGTTTTTAGGATAGAGAAGTAGATGCATTTGGATATGAAAATGTGTGGATGTACTCCCCCATGTGTCCTTGCACTCAGCTACAGATTGGACCCCAGAATGTACCTGCCTGAAATCTCAGATTCCTCCACTGGGCTTAACTTGCTAATAACCTGCCAAATATTATGCTCATTCATTGCACAAATGCAAGGTTTTTAGCACATGCCAGACCCTTTGGCCAACTCGTTCTAAGCAGGGCATAAGGCTTTGTGTAGTCAGGGTTGGCAGCCTGTGGCAGGTTTGGAGCTGGGCCAAGCTAAATTCTGCTACATATGGCCTTGTGCTCCATAAGCATCCTACAGGGACTGGCCAACAAAAGTTGTTAGTGTCAAGAGTGTACACTGTGATGGGATGAATTTACAAATGGCTATGTTTGTGATGCCATTCCCTAGATATACATACAGTCCCAGATTGAGTTACCACATGTAACCGAAATCACTAGCAACCATCTGATGTGCAAGGGTGAACAGTCTGAAAATTGAGCTGTTGTGTGTGCATATACATCAGGGAAGCAGCCCCTGCAATTGCATACATCTTGCATTTTGGTGGAGTACCCATTGTGCCTTTTGTGGGAATGGCGTTACTTGTAATAGAGTGGATGAATTGTTATGTGGGTGCAATCAATGGGACCTGATATCTGAAGGAAGTGGAAAAGGGAATAGAATCCCCTTGTCACTTGTTGCCTTTCAGCTAGCAACTGTTGTATGATGGTAAACGAGGTCACTTGTCTGATGATGCATCTCAGTAACTATCAGAAGCACTGTGATTGGCTTGACTGTGAGAAGAACACAGTGTCCCCGCTGACTTTCTGGAAAGATTCAGTGGTCAATAAATAGAATGCAGCCAGTAATTTGACATGAGCAGGAACCACCTGGGAGCAGGCTGTATGTGATGTAAGTCCCAGTTCTCACTATGCAACCATGTCAAGGATCACAACAGCTGAGAAGCCATATCTAGCAATTACACCTTCCCTGGACATAGCAAAGATGGTTATTCCTGCCAGTAAAACTCCCCTCTCTCTTCCTCAAGTAATTGTTCCTCAAAATGAGGAGCAAAGCAACAAAGAAATTCACCAACATGCTAAAATTGGTTTTGGTTTTTATCTGTGCACAGCCTGTGTGATAATGTTTTGTATGTTGATGGGTGTGGTAGAGTCCTTACTGCGGTAGCAAGTCTGTTGAATGTGTTGTAATTTGTGTTCTCAACTAGTTTTAGCTAGGTTTTGAAATGTAAAAATATTTCCCCAAGATTTTACACTCTGTGATATTAGTATTATTACCTGCCTCCACTGATTCCCATAAAACTCCCTTGCAATACTAGTGATTGGCCATGTACGATGTGTAACTTAGCTTGAGTAGATAGGAACCTGTTTGCTCAGTGGTACTACTGGAGGACATGTGGGTGTAACTTTGGTGAATATCTAGCGGCTTGTTCGTTTTTGGGCATATTTTGCATTTGCTTGTGCCTCCGTATGCTCCTCCTTGATTTTCCTTTTACCCCACCCATTTAGTGGTAGAGATTCCACATTTGCTTGCCGCTCCCAATCCCCCCTCCCAAGTGTACATCAAAAACATATTTTCTGTGCAGAGTTCTCTGTACATAAAAGACTGGGCAGGGATATGCAGAGGCCACCAGATTAATAAGTAGCATTTGTGAGTACATTCTGAATGATCTGCTCCCACATCTTAATACTGTACCTCTGAAAAAGATTCATGTAATGATAAAAATGAATACACATGCAAAGCGCACAACTGTTTTGGCAGAGAAACATCCTTCTGAAGGGTTGGATCTTACAGGTCTCCTCCAACACATGGTGAAGTGTCAAAATTACATAGTGTGAGAGGAAGATATTGATTTTTCAGCAAAGATCTCAATGAGTTGTTTAACAAAAGGTATATGTTCCCAAGGAAGGTGGGAGACTTTGTGGCGTTTGGTGGTCTTGGGACCACATTTTTAATTTCTACAGATATAGATTTTTAAGCATGGGGGATTCGAAATTTTTCAGCGTTTGCACAGTATGGAGTCTTTGTTTGTGACTATTAAACAATCAGATCTTCTTCTCAGGTTATGGCAAATAATAAGGTGCTCTGGTGTGATTAGCAGGTCTATCAGTGGTTAAGAGGAATCATGCTGTCCAGATTCTGCCAAGAGTAATGAATCAAGGTTGTCAGACATAATCAAATCTGCAATCTTAAAACCGTTTTGAGGCTGATCTGGAATTATAAAGGAGGCAATGCAGGATACTTGATCCCTAAATACGATTTATGTCTTTTGCAATCACTAAATTGTTGTTTTCTTAACTAAATTCATTTGGGAATTGCATTTTGTTTTCCTTTTCTAGAATCTTGTTTTAGTTTTGCTGTGCATGCACCTTGTGAACTTTTCTCTGAAGAACAGCTTGCTCCTTCTCACAAACTACAAAGGATAATCTGGGGAATCCTCATCACATCTGTTATACCTTTAGGTGCTTGATTGCTTTGTCGTTGTGGGAGCTTAGCTGAAGAGCGCTCTCCCGTCTTCATGTCAAGATCTATCTTTGGACTTTATGATTTCCTCCAATTAGGCAACAAAAAATATATTTTCAATGTTTTTACATCATAAATTTAATCTACAAAATATTAATATTGTAGATAACAACATCAGATATTGATTTGCACAATGTAAAGCCTTGTTAGGTTTTGTGGTTTTGCCCACACAGTTTGATGTGGGCACCTAGCCTTGGCAAAGCAGTTCCTTAACACCTAGATTCTGATCTGACATTTAGCCTTTTTGTGCTATTTATTGTATTAGAATGCTACAGCAAACTATATGATGCACATTCTAAGAATTCAGAACATTCAGAACAAAGGCTATTCACTTAACGCAGAACTCACTGTGGACAAGACCTCTGCTCAAGAGGAGCTGATCATTGATGACAGAAGGGTTTTGTTTCTGAACAACAGAACCACAGTGGTAAGGCTGCCTTTCACTGTTCTGTTAAGAGAATGGGAAGTTAACTTGGAAAATATGAAGGTGACAAGTCAAGAGCACAGGCACTTGACATTACTGTGAGACTGTGAAGAAAGTGCTGAATGTTTGTGAGAGAGAGGTACAGTGTTGGAAGGGAATTTCTGTGATGATCACCTCACAATCACAATATTAGGCACTGTCTGGCTGCATCGATACTGACTTCAAACCTGGATCACCCGGATCATCTAGGTTCCTATTTCCTTGTTAGTTGTGACACCAAAGGACAGGATTGAGAACCAGCTTGTGTTTCTCTTACCCTACTATTACTTCTCAAAGCATGTCTTGTGCCTTTGTGAAGCATGTCATTGATGTGGCACCTACCACTTCCGCCTACCTCCTATTGGTGTACAGTGGTGGCTGCCTTGGAACGTGATTGGTGCGGCGGGGCGGGGGTGGGAATGGATAAACAAATAAAAGAAAAAAACGTACCTTCGCTGCTGTGCCGCCGCATGCCTTTCCTCCATCTTCTTCATCTGCTGGAAAGCACCGGAAGCGCCCAGGCTTCCATACTCTCCCAGCCAATCAGTGTTGTGATTGGTCTGAGCGGCCTGTTTGTCCACTCAGGCAGTGCCTGGGAGCCTGGGCAAGTTCTCAACGGGGCTGTGCAACACAGCCCTATGGAGAGCATGCAAACCACTCCTCACTCTGCCCTGGTCATAGAGCCGAGCCTCGCCCGACCTGGCTGAGATTCCCGCATAGAAAAATAAACTGATATTAACGTCCTGTTATTATCATTTGATTTTTATTTTTTGCACTGGTGAAATAGCAATAGGGTGACGCTCTTCCACCTTAGCATGTGAGCTGCTACTGATGGTGTATAGAATGAAGACAATTCCTTAAATCACAAGCAATTCGCTTAGCATGTGCTGTGAAACAGCATTCTGGGCTTCATAGTGTATTGTGTTTTTTTATGTTTCTTCTATATTCTGTTGGATGAATGATTTCCACTGTTTTTCATCTACTGTGTCAAACGCCACCAATCTAAAATGAAAAAAACACATAAATGATGGATGGAATGCGGTGCAAATCAAACATTCATCCCAGTCAAGAGATCTGGTTTAACTCCATTGTTCTTTTGCTCACCATGCCATCCCAGTTTAGACCCAGCCATATGCAAATCAGTCTCTACCCTGCTCCTCATGGGAACTGCCGAGCCAGGTCCTCCCTGGACCAGAAACAAGCATCCTGGGACCGGTTTCATAATACCACCCCTCATCAGCCCAGTTAGCTGGAATTCAGTGGCACAGTGAGCCCAGGACCGATGTCTGGGCATACCCAGCACCCAGTATAGCCAAGACATGGGTTCTGGACTCACTGTGACGCTGGGTTACATGCAATTTATAATGAGAGATAAAAGTGGAAGGGGAGGACCATATGGCAGCTTGGGAAATGCCACAATTAAAACCCCACCTAGTTACTCCAGAAAGCTGCGATACTCATTTGGGATTAGGCTCTAACTGTACCTGGGAGTTATTTGCTCCAGTTCTGATATGCCAAAGAAATTGTCGATTTCACCCATATCCGTAGTAGATTTTTTTACCCCTTTTAACAGGACCAAAATGATCAAGAGGATGTCAGATTTCCTACATTCAACTGATCTTTATAACCCTCACAGCATCAAGAATATGAATCAACGGATCTTAGTCAGAGGAATCTGGTTGTAGAGAAGGAAGAACCCCCTCTTGATCTCTGTCAAAATGCAGAATGTATCTTGAAGAGGAATTTAGTATCCAAAGAAAGGACAAACCGATCCTTAAAAATTATAAGAAAAGGGTGTCAATACATAAGGGGGGGCAGCTCCCCCATCCATCTTGTGGTAGTTCCACCAGAAATCAATTTTGAAGGTAAGAAACCTTTCAGAAACCTTATCCAAAGGTACAAAAGGGGTTTTCTGCAAGAAGTTTAAAATCAGAGGTAAATCCCAGCAAGGAAAGAAATGTCTAACCTTTGGTCTTAAAAGGTCAAAATCTCTAAAAATGTATTGCAATCCGGAGGTCTATTGATGACAAATCATCACAAGGAAGCATAAAGGCATATATATTGGTCTACAGAGGTCTAACAGTAAACAAGGGCAATTTCTTGTCAAAACTATTTAGCAAGAATTGAAGAATATCTGCATCTGGAGCCTACATTGGAGACAATTCCTTGGTTCTATACCAATTATTGAAAGAAGCCCAATGGTGACCCTAAACCCTGTAAGTGGACTTTCTCCTAGAGGCCTTTACAGAATCTGAGATATTCAGGATGCCCTCTCTCTCAACTTCCAAACTGACAATCTTAGCCTGGCTAGGATGTTCAGCAATAAAAGAGGGTGACACAGAGGAGATGAAAACAAGAGAAATATCTACTCGTGATCTAAAGCCGAATGCTGTAGAAGAGAAACCACAGCCTCCTCCTTCAAAAGGAAAGCACAATGAGCAATTCCACTGGTTTCCTCTAACGTCTTAGCAAGACCCTTGGAATCAGAGAAATGGGACTGAAGGAGTAGAGAAGGCCTTTCGGCCAAGAACCAGTTAAAACCTCTACTCCCAACATTTGCTGCTTTTTGTACCTTGAAAAGAACACAGATAGTTTGGAATTCTTAAGCGTTGCAAAAAGATAACTAGCAGAAAGTCGTGAAAGCATGGGAAGGCCCAGCTGAGGAGGTCTACTCATGAATGTAAAACTTACTGAAATAATGTCCTTTGAGGCACAAAAGATTATATTAAGCCCAAATGTGTATCAGATGAGTTAATTGATTGAGGGATCTGGAGCCCATACCTAACTGATTATTCAGGTAAGACATGGTCACCATTTTGTCCATGTGGATCAATAAAGCCACCCTCTTTAGGTGATCTGCAAAGAATCATATAATTCTCAAGTAAGCCATTAGTCCTTTTCACTTGGATGAACTGTCCCTCTATGACCTCTTCCAAAGACTGTGTGTTTTCTGGGTATCTAAGATTGTCCCTGCTCCCATGCTGCTGTCATCAGTTGTAAAGGTTATTAGATTCGGGTAGGCAAACATCATTCCTTGGTTTGAGGTCAAGTCCATCTTCCACCAAGTCAGGCTGTTTTGAATTTACTGAGTCACAGGAATTAGATCTTTATATTTTCTCATGCAGGTGAACCCTGTGACTCAAGACATGAATGACCATTTATCCCAGATGGAAAAGGGGCCCATTGTACAACCAGGGACAGCTCCTCTGTTGGAGCAGAGGAGTGCGCCCCACTTAAGTTACCCCCAAAGATGAAAGATAAAATGGTAATACTTTACCATTTTATTTTTCATCCTCCCGTCCTGAACCGAGTGTTAGGATGGGGCAGGTCCACTACTAAGTGATAGCAGCAGGGAGGAGAGTGGGAGGCTATGTACTTTTCAAAGTGTGCATATCCCTTTGGCTGGTTGTCTTTTGACGGCCAGCCAAACATGTGCACTTCTAAACCATGAATCCAGCTGTCTTAAGATAGCTGGGCCAGAGTAAGTGCAGGCCTCCAGGGTGCTAGGGAGCACCGAGTGAGGCCGCACCGTCCAATCAGGGTGCTGCTGTCACAGCATGAGAACAGCACCAGGATTGGTGTCCGCACTGCAGCATCCAGTTCAGAAGAGGTCCAGAGGGGAGGTCATCAGTTTAAGTAAGTTTAAAAAAAAAGATATTTGTGCATGTGCCCCTTCCTTCCCGTAGATGCCAGCCACTCCTGTGTACAATAAAAAGAGTTGCAGCCTGTAGAGGGAGAGAGGCAAAATAGAGGCAACTAAGAACCTTACCCCACTAGGAGAATAGATGTTCTGGAAAGTAATAGTATTTAAATAGCAAATTACCATGTCTCCTTGGTCTCAAAGACATTCTCTTGCCGGAGCCTCTGATTTCACCAGTAAAATTTCTTGGTTAATTCTGAGCTTTATCTTCCTGGATTCTGAAAGAAGTACCATTCCATGAGTGGTGTCGAACAAATCTCCTATGCATTCTAGTCTCTGGGCTTACTGAGCTGTGAATTTGAATAGCTGATTGGAAGCCCAAACTTTTGGAGAGTCTGAACCCATCAAAAGCAGTCTTCTTTGCTGTCTGCTCCAGAGAAAGAGACTGAATTAGGTGATCCAAGTATAAGAGTATTATCATCACACCCTTACTGTGCGGAAGACCTAAGATAGAAGCCAAGACCTTGGTGAAAAAGCTTTAGGTGGCCTTTAAGGCAAAAGACAAAACCGGAAACTGGAATGTTGATTTCTAATTGCAAACCTGAGAAACTTCTGATGAGCGTGAGCAATTGGTATGTGGAGGCACGGATCTTGCCAATCGATCTTGGCAATAAAATCTACTTTGGAAATATGGGGAATGACCTGCTGAAGATTCTTTATTTTGAAATGATTTGTAAGAATGAACTTGTTGAGAAACTTTAGGTCTGTTATCATTCTGAATTCCCTTGATAACTTCCTCACCATGAAATTACACCCCAATCCTCTCTTTTGAAAAGGAACAAGGAGAACAGCATTTTTCTTTATTAGCAATGTTATGCTCTCCTAAAGAGCCTTCATTTTTTATTCTGTCCATGGGCCATGGAGTTTGAAAACAATGTTGATTCTGAAAATCAGAGGAAATGTTCATGACATAACAATGAGAAATGACTTGAAGGACCCACCTGTTCAAAATTGATGCTTTCCATTGCTGCTTGAAGTGGAACAGGTGACCCCCAC
The DNA here is from genome assembly GCF_964204655.1 of Triturus cristatus. NCBI lineage: Eukaryota > Metazoa > Chordata > Amphibia > Caudata > Salamandridae > Triturus > Triturus cristatus. Next base: position 1,135,042,195 of record NC_140585.1, read on the forward strand.
CAGGACCAAATGCAATTGTGTCATGGTTAGCAAATGTGTTTAGGGTTTCCTCTACCGCCTGAAGATTGGTGGGAGGAAGGATTTGATTGAAATAGGATCTGTAATGATAGAATTCACTACTTTTCTTCTTGTGATGATCGGATCATCTTGTGCCTCCTTCCCCTGATTTTGTCTGTGACGAAAAGGCTGTGTGTGCGTTTGGATGTTGCATGGCTCACAGAGCATATCCTCCAAGTTCTCACCCAAATGTGTATTACCTGTAAAAAAGCATTTGTAACAGGCAGTTCTTCTGAGGTGCTTCTACTTTCCAACTCCTTAGATGCAGGTGGCGTCTTGCGGCAGAGGCACCTGCTGAGGCCATAGCAGAAAGCAAAAGACACAAAATTGATGGATGGAATGCAGAACAAATCAAAACCTTGACCCCCAGTCAAGTGATCTGGTTAAATCCATCATTCTTTTGCTCACCATGCCACCCCAGTTTAGACCTGGCCATATGCAAATCAGTCTTGACCCTGTGCCTCATGGGAACAGTCCAGCCCGAACTGCCAAGCCAGGTCCTCCCTGGACCGCAAACAAGCATCCTAGGACCGGTTTCGGGGTTTTACCCCTCTTCAGCCAGGATAGCTTGATTCTAGTGGCACACTGAGCCCAGGACCCACCTCTGGGCATACCTGGCGCACTTAGGGCAAGAAAACAAAAGACACACAATTGATGGATGGAATGCAGAACAAATCAAAACATTCACCCCCAGTCAATAGATCTGGTTAAATCCATCATTCTTTTGCTCACCATGCCACCCCAGTTTAGACCTGGCCATATGCAAATCAGTCTTGACCCTGTGCCTCATGGGAACAGTCCAGCCCAAACTGCCAAGCCAGGTCCTCCCTGGACCGCAAACAAGCATCCTAGGACCGGTTTCGGGGATTCACCCCTCTTCAGCCAGGATAGCTTGATTCCAGTGGCACAGTGAGCCCAGGACCCACGTCTGGGCATACCTGGCGCACTTAGGGCAAGAAAACAAAAGACATGCAATTGATGGATGGAATGCAGAACAAATCAAAACATTCACCACCAGTCAAGAGATCTGGTTAAATCCATCATTCTTTTGCTCACCTTGCCACCCCAGTTTAGACCTGGCCATATGCAAATCAGTCTTGACCCTGTGCCTCATGGGAACAGTCCAGCCCGAACTGCCAAGCCAGGTCCTCCCTGGACCGCAAACAAGAATCCTAGGACCGGTTTCGGGGTTTCACCTCTCTTCAGCCAGGATAGCTTGATTCCAGTGGCACAGTGAGCCCAGGACCCACGTCTGGGCCTACCTGGTGCACTTAGGGCAAGAAAACAAAAGATACACAATTGATGGATGGACTGCAGAACAAATCAAAACATTCACCCCCAGTCAAGAGATCTGGTTAAATCCATCATTCTTTTGCTCACCATGCCACCCTAGTTTAGACCTGGCCATATGCAAATCAGTCTTGACCTTGTGCCTCATGGGAACAGTCCAGCCCGAACTGCCAAGCCAGGTCCTCCCTGGACCGGAAACAAGCATCCTAGGACCGGTTTTGGGGTTTATGCACTTCATTGATGTGACGTGCTACCACATAATGTTTGTCATTATTTTTAATTGCCCTTCAATGTTGTAAAATGTGTACATGGACCATATGAATTGTACTACCAATGTACATTTTGGGACAGGAACATCTTAAAATATAAACAACAAATTCACAATTACAGTTTAGTGGATTCCTTATTTTCCATGGGCTACTAAGTAAAAGAGAGATAACCTGTTGTTCATTCTTGCCATACCTACATGCCTGGAAGCCAGGGCTGACTTTTAGCCAACCTTCTCCTTTCTTGACTTCCGGGTTAGTCTTAAATAAGTCATCCCTCATTGATTTGGCTCTATTAAAAGTCAACATTGGTCTTCGTGACACTTTCCCTTGTAATATCGGGTCCTGTTTAACTAGGTACCAGTGCCTACACAGGCTCTCTCTCACCTTAGCCTGGTAGACACTATACCCAGTGATCATCCAAATTTGGTCCTGAGTATGTCTTTTCTTTTCTTTGACCTTCTCTACTTCAGGTCTCAACAATGCATTTCTCTTTATAAGATCTACCTTAGTTTTAGCCTGTTTTAGTGTTTCATACCTGTATCCTCTTTGCAGGAATCTATCTGTTAGAGCAATTTGAGCTTGATTCAGAGCATCACCTTCACTGCAATTTCTCTTCATTCTTAGATTTTCTGCATACGGGATGCTCATTTTTAATCTTGGTGGATGGAAGCTTGCCGCATGCAGAATTGTATTAACTGCGGTAGGCTTCATGTATGTGCGTGTTTGAATAGCTCTTTGTGCAGTATATACTTCGAGGTCTAAGTATGTCACACTTGTTGCACTAATGTGTTCAGTGAATTTTAAATTAAGATTATTTACATTAATGCTGTCTATAAACAATTGCGCTGACTTTTTGGACCTATTCCGCAAAATAAAAAGATCATCAATAAATCTGATCCACTTTATTACATGGTCCTTCCATTCCCTGTCATAGTCGACTCTGATATATATATATATATATATTACCGCTTTTTATCCCTTCTCACTTCCAGAAAAGACACAACACTCACGGGGGAGAGTCTCCAGCTTTATTGAGACTCTTCAATGCACCAGACGCGTTTTGGCAGTCACCTTTCTCGATGGTATGAGGGCGCGCCAGAAATGGCAATTTTTTAAACTTTATTTACAATCCACATTTCCTGTTTGTAGTCAGTAAGAACATAAAAGAGGGACCAACACTCATATTGTAATGCGAGCGCCATCTTAGCCTAGTTTGTATTATATATCTCTTAAGGCACTTTCAGAAGAGTAACGCCGATATCGGTGCAAAACTCACTCCCAGTTCACTAAAAGCATATTAGATAATTAACTAACTAAGGCAAATCAGCAGAATCTAGCCCTGAATGGGCCAATACATTGCCATCTAGCTATTACGTGCCACACTTTCATAATCCAGCCCTAAATAGGCACGCTTATACACAGTAATTCTGGTCAGTCGCCCTCACACATCTCGTGGTCCCTCCCCTAACATTTCCCCATACTTCACCCAGTGACATTCCCAATTGCATCTACATATACATGATGGTTATCTTGTAAATCATAAGACTAACGTAAGTAGAAAACTCAATTAATGCATTATCTAGAATATTCAGTTATACATTTCTTAAAACATTTCATTTACCAAAGTACTTAACGTATCCCTTAATCCATTGATTATTTGATTATCATTACCAATTCTAAACAAATTGGGATAGGAAATAAGACCACTACTAGGAAGAGATCCCTCTATCCTAGATGTACCGCAAGCTGCTCACTGCGTTTAGTCCCCCTGGGGCCTTAGTACCTAGGTCTATAATATACCTTGACTCCAGCCTTCTTAATTTCATCACTCTATCCCCTCCTCGTAAATTGGCTGGAACATGGTCTAGTATAAAATAGGTGAGTAAGTCTCTGCTGCAAGTATGCGCAGCTTGACAATGTCTCGCTACTGGGTATGTTATATCCCGATTTTTTATTGCTCACAGATGTTCTAAGATCCGCACCTTAGTTTGGTGGATCGTACTGCCGACATATCTTAGCCCGCAGGGGCATGTCAAACAATATACAGTATAGGGGATACTACAAGTCAAAAACTTTCTGAGCCAGCGTGGTTTATCACTCCCCTTCACTGGGTATGATAGTATGGTAGTATTGGATATAGCTAGCCTGTACACCAATATAGCACATAATGATGGGATAGAAGCTGTGAAATCATTTTTGGATACACGATCAGTGAAATTTGTGGACCATAATCTAATGCTGTTAGAACTTCTCACATTTTGTTTACAGAATAACATCTTCCAGTACCAGGACCAGCATTATAAACAGCTGATGGGACGGCCATGGGCACATGCTTCGCCCCCAGCTATGCAAATCTTTTCGTTGGCTGGTGGGAGGAGCAGGTGACCTGGTCGTCTGCCAATGCAAAATGGACGGAGAGAATAGTGGCCTGGTACAGGTACATAGACGATCTCTTCCTGGTATGGAGGGGATCTATGGAAACGGCATCTATGTTTGTTAAGATCTTAAATCAAAACGTGAACAGTTTACAGCAGAGATGAGCATGGCAAGGGTTAATTTTCTTGATTTGGAAGTGTTTATTACAGAGGGAAAAATCTGTACTCAGCTATACCGTAAACCCACGGCTGGAAACTATATTTTACACTTTGACAGCAATCAGTCTCCCAGATTGATCTCGAGTATCTCCTATGGGGAGTTACTAAGGATAAAGAGAAATTGTACCAATAATGATGACTTTCAGAAACATGCAGAAGCGAGTATAAAAAGATTCAAAGCTAGAGGCTATGGAGAGCAGTCATTAAGAGACTCGCTGACCAAAGTACAAGCCAAATCGAGGCAGGATCTATTGGAACCTAAGACTATTACTAAGAAAAAGGGACACTTTAGAATGATTACCACTTTCTCTAGTCGGGTGGTAGAGCTAAGAACCATACTGAGAAAAAACTGGAATCTGTTGAGATCAGATCCAGTAATTGGTAATGACATCCCAGTACGTCCAATCCTTACCTTCAAAAACGCGAGGGCACTGAGGGACTCACTTACTAGGAGCCACTTTGTACGATCTGTTCCAAAACCATTTGACGAGGCCCCACATGGGTTTTTCCCCTGTGGGAGATGTAAAGCCTGCAGTACAAGTAAAAAGGTATTATCATACCCAGTGAAGGGGAGTGATAAACCACGCTGGCTCAGAAAGTTTTTGACTTGTAGTACCCCCTATACTGTATATTGTTTGACATGCCCCTGCGGGCTAAGATATGTGGGCAGTACGATCCACCAAACTAAGGTGAGGACCTTAGAACATCTGCGAGCAATAAAAAAAATCGGGTTATAACATACCCAGTAGCGAGACATTATCAAGCTGTGCATAATTGCAACAGAGACTTACTCACCTACTTTATACTAGACTATGTTCCAGCCAATTCACGAGGACGGGATAGAGTGATGAAATTAAGAAGGCTGGAGTCAAGGTATATTATAGACCTAGGTACTAAGGCCCCAGGGGGACTAAACAGCAGTGAGAGATTGCGGTACATCTAGGATAGAGGGATCTCTTCCTAGTAGTGGTCTTATTTCCTATCCCAATTTGTTTAGAATTGGGAATGATAATCAAATAATCAATGGATTAAGGGATACGTTAAGTACTTTGGTAAATGAAATGTTTTAAGAAATGTATAACTGAATATTCTAGATAATGCATTCATTTAGTTTTCTACTTACGTTAGTCTTATGATTTACAAGATAACCATCATGTATATGTAGATGCAATTGGGAATGTCACTGTGTGAAGTATGGGGAAATGTTAGGGGAGGGACCACGAGATATGTGAGGGCGGCTGATTAGAATTACTGTGTATAAGTGTGTCTATTTAGGGCTGGATTATGAAAGTGTGGCACGTAAAAGCTAGATGGCAGTGTATTGGCCCATTCAGGGCTAGATTCTGCTGATTTGCCTTAGTTAGTTCATTATCTAATATGCTTTTAGTGAACTGGGAGTGAGTTTTGCCCCGATATCGGCGTGACTCTTTCCGAAAGTGCCTTAAGAGATATATAATACAGACTAGGCTAAGATGGCGCTCGCATTACAATATGAGTGTTGGTCCCTCTTCTATGTTGTTACTGGCTACAAACAGGAAATGTGGTTTGTAAATAAAGTATAAAAAATGGCAGTTTCTGGTGCGCCCTCATACCATCGAGAAAGGCGACTGCCGAAATGCGTCTGGTGCATTGAAGAGTTTAAATAAAGCTGGAGACTCTCCCCCGTGAGTGCTGTGTCTTCTCTGGAAGTGAGAAAGGATAAGAAGTGGTAATATTGGCGGAGTCACCTTCCGCAGTAGCAGCACCCGCACGCGAGTGCATGAGTATGGTGCAGGAGGAGCAACTATATATATATATATATATGCAAAGAACTTCGTCTTCGAACTCCCATCCATGAGGAAAGACGACCACGGACCCAGAGAAATAGAGTGCAAGGTGTAATTTTATTTCATACGTGCACCTCGAACCACCATGACGCGTTTCGGCCTCAACAAGGAGGCCTTGATCACATGACGCTTAGGGTGGAAGCCAGAGAATTTAAAGTGCAAGTGCAATTAGACACGTGACCCACAGGCCAACAGACATGGAAAAAATACATGTGTAAATAGCATATCCCAAATGTAAAATTACATCATGTGAGACAACACATTCGTTGATGTAACCCCCCAAAGGAAAAGTATAAAAAAAAAACGTACTCGATTAGATTAACGTTTGCAAAAAAGCACATTATGACAATTCCTGCAATTTGTATTGAAAATGACCGTTGCATGCCCTGCCACTCCTTGTTAGAAGTTTGAAGAAATCAATTTGCACAAATGCCTGGCGCAATCTGAATTTGTAAACGCCCCCCTCATTCTATTTTTAAAAGAAAAGGCGGCGGGGGGGGGGGGGAGGAAAAACCCTTTACAACTGTGCAAATTAATACATAGTGCAGCATTCAAACACATGCTAATCCACCGGGCATTGATTAAACCATTCAAAGGAATAATGATGTTCAACAAACCCAATTGGGTTAAGTACAGAATGCGCTGGTTACATCACAATGTTTCCCTGAATGAGAACAAAGGTGCAAAACTTGGCAATGTGCAGACTATATTAAATGCGCTTTTCGGGCATAGGCAGGAAAAATAATCCTCATAGTGAGGTAACGTCCTTATTAAAAAAAACCTGTTCTCATAGTAAAGAGCAAGTGCATCGTAAAACCTGTGCAAAATATGCAAAATCAAAGCAATCGCAAATACCATGTTTTTAGACAACGGAGGGAACAGACAGCCCCATGACGTGGAAACTGTCACAAACAGGTTCCCGAGCCCGGAAATCCTAATATATTCCTTGTCTGATCTGCCTGTGTCTGGGTACTGTGTTGGTGAATTAATGTGAATTAAAAAAAGGGGGGGGGAAAGAAGGAGAATGATAGATAACTATCATAGGGCAGCTAAAAGTTAGAGATGCATTATAAAAAGATCATTACTGTGTACCTATAGAGTCCGCTAGTATCATTAACGCTAGACCCTCTTTTTAGGGGAAGACAAATATGCGATACTCCACCTGTCAACCCTGTAACTCATTGACAGATTGTACTGTCTAACTAAGGTACCAGTACGTATCATAGGCAGGTGAATAAGTCTTCGCTAGAGTTGAGACCGTTTGGAGTTTTGGAGTCCAGCTCAAGAATGTACCTTGTTTCTAATTGTCTGAGCATGGACTCTCGGTCACCACCTCGCCGAAGATGCGGGACAGCATCAATCACATAGTAGCTTAAGGATTCCAAGTTGTTACCATGGAAATCCTTGATGTGCCTCGCAACAGGATAAGTTGGATCACTGTTGCCTATTGCCCGTATGTGTTGGAGAATGCGCTTGTGGACGTGCAGCTTGGTGCTACCCACATACTGCAGGCCACACACGCACTCCAACACATATACAGCAAATTCCGTCCTGCATGACAATTTCTTGGAAATTGGGGTTGGAACATCACAAAAAGGTGTAATATATGATGACTTGTTTTTTCCAAATTTGCAAGCTTTGCAGCTTGCACATTTTAAAAACCACTTGGAACTCTGTAGCCAAGTACCGCTTGTTCTCACCTCCGGACTACTTTTGACCAGCATGTCATTCATAGAACGACATCTCCGAAAGGTGATTGCTGGAAATTTAGGCATATGCTCCCCTAGAATTGGATCATTTTGGACCAGCGGCCAGTTTTTGTAAAAGATTGATCGCACCTTATTATGTTGGCGATTAAATGTGGTGATCAATCTTGGTGGCTCTGAACTGGGGCAATCACGTTCAGGTATTTGGGAGTAGGCAGGACGGTTACTGAGTGCCGCTGAGCGTGTAACCGAGTTGGCTTTGTGGATTGCTAAATCAAGCACTTTGATAGAGTACCCTCTATTCAAGAACCGTTTCCTGCTTTCCAATTGAGCTGATGCACAGTCAACATCACTGCTGCATATTCTTCTGATACGCAGCATTTCCCCATAGGGAATACTGCGTATCAGGATGGTGACTGGAGGCGTGTAAGATGGTATTGCCTGCCGTTGCCTTACGGTGTAACCTGGTCTCCAAGTGACTATCTCTAATGAAAACTTCTGTATCCAAGATGTTGACGGAAACATTGCTTACGGAAGCTGTAAAAATCAAGTTTAGACCATTCACATTGATGTTATTGACAAACAGATGAGCTGAGATTTCAGAACCTTTCCATATTATAAACAAATCGTCAATATAACGATACCAGGCTATGATGTTATTATTCATAATATGGTCATAGTGTACCTTGAGGACCTGCTCCTCCGACAGTCCCATATGTAAACAGGCATAACTGGGGGAGAAGCAGGCCCCCATCGCCACACCGCGCAACTGTTGGTAAACCTGGTTTTGGAATAAGAAAAAGTTGTTATTTAAACACATCTGAATCATGTCACTAAGCATTTTGCTATGCTGCGTCATGTGAACTGGTTTGGTCCGTAAGAAATGTTCCACTGCCCTGATTCCATCCAAGTGATGGATGCTGGTATACAGGGCTGTGACATCTAATGTCATCAAGAGATAGTCATCTTGCCAATCCACAGTGCCAATTTTCCTCAAAAAGTCCCCAGTGTCCTGCAGGTATGAAGGAAGACTCTTTACATGATCTTGGAGAAAGAAGTCGATGTAACGGGAAATGTTCTCCATCATGCTAGATCTTGCGGAAATAATAGGTCTACCTGGGGGCTTTGCTGGATCTTTGTGTACCTTGGGAATTAGATAGAATACTGGGATCACCGGGTAGTTGGTTTTCAGAAACTTGAATTCATCGCCACTGAGTAGGCCAATACTTTTCCAGGACAGCAATTTGGCGTTCAATTCATTCCAGGCACGGTTGACAACTTGCCAATCGCCCCGCTGATAGCAATTTCGATCACTTAAATGTTGGAGAGCTTCTACCATATACATCAGTCTGGGCCAAAGGACAATGTTGCCCCCCTTGTCGGATTGCCGGATCACAACATTGTCATTGCTTTGGAGTTTCTTCATTAAACTACCAAAGCAGTTATTCTGTCTCTGACGTTGTTTTTGTGCCTGCAAGGTTGAAACATGCAATTTTTTAAGTTGTGAAATAACCAGGTCGTTGTACACATCGATATTATCATGTGTCATAATGGGATTAAATTTCGACTTCGGTTTAAATCCCGAACAACCAGGCATGTCCAATCTGGGCTGCGAGATGTCTTCAACAGTATTCAAATCTGTTGTTACTTCCCTGTGCAAGTCCTGCAGGTCACAGAGTAATGCATACTCTCCTATGGTTGGGCCAGTCAGATTAGAACTGGAATCGGCAACAGATGCTGGTTTTAAGTTTGTACGTGCAGATTTGTTTAAAAGATGGAACTTGCTGAGTTTCAGTTTGCGGATGAACTTGTACAAATCAACACGGGTCTGAGTATAATTAAAATTGTTCGGTGGACAGTATGAAAGTCCCAGAGTAAGAATATCTCGTTCAGCTGGTGTCAGTTGCATGTCAGATAGATTTAGAATCGAAAGAGAATCGTCAGCAGGGAGATTTACTTGCGGATCCATTTCTTCTGCTGTTTCTTGAAGTTCGGCTTGCCGCTGTTGTCTCCTTTTGTTACTACCTCTGCGCTGACGGCGCTTGCAGTTGGCTCTTTGTTTGTTTTTCGATTTGGCATCCGGGGTCTGAGAGTTTGTCTGCGGTCCTGACGGAGACAATCCAGCTCTTGGCCCAGGGAGAACTTGGTAAACCCCAACTGCGAGCTGGAGGTCGCTTGTTCCCCCTCCGATTCACTCCCGGGTACAGAGCTTAAGTCAGAGACAGATGACGATGATTGGACTGGAATTTCATGGATCGCTGGTGTTTGATGTTTCAGTATACTGGCCCTTTTAAAAGAATCAAATTTTTTTGCAAAAGTGAATACTTGGCCATTAGCATAATCCATTTTGTCCCTCTGAAACTTGAACGCTTTGCGCTTTTTGATAATTTCTTCCTCTTTAGCTAATCTGACATGCATTTCTTCACGAAATTTACTTTCTGAGTTGGAATCACCAATCTTAGCGATTAATTCATTCAGATCCGCAATTTTGCTTTGCGCCGCTTTCATATCACTCTCCGCATACTTGACCAAGATTTTTACCAGCTTACATGATGAATCGAGGTTGCACTCTGCCCACTCCGATAACATATTGGGGTCAGGATTCTCATAGCTGGGAGCCAGCATGATGCGGAGACCGCGAGGAATGCGTCCCACTTCCAAGTAGCGTGAGAGAGACTTGTGCTCCCACCACTTGGATTGCTCTGTACGCATTGCTTTTTCCAGGTGTTTAAAAGCGTCTTTTAGTTCATTTCCACAAACTCTACCGACATCCATCGGCACTGTGTTTATATATATATTATCTACTGGCGGTCGCCAGTAGATAGTTATAGTTAGGACCGTGTTCCCATAGGAAATCTGAAAATTCTATTTTGAATAACTTTGGCGCCGGTTGACGAATCCTCGCGAATTTTTCAAAATAGGTGGGGCGCTCCGCTCCGCTCCTACCCTGAATGTCTTGGGGGGATTCGTGAAGCGGGGGCTGAGAAAAAAGGGGGGTCCCAAAACGCGTTTTTCCCATGCAATTTTCCAGAGGACCTTTAGTCCAAGGTACAGCCCGAACGGCTGAACAGAATTACTTGAAATTTGGCACAGAGGTAGTCCTCAGTTCAGGGATGTGCCTTTTGCAGGTCTGGTGTAAATCTGTTCATTAGTTCCTGAGAAAATTGCAGTTAAAAGCATATATATATATCTATAAGCGCGCACCGTGCGCGTACGGTAAGCATACCGTATGCGTACGGTGACGTGCGCGAGCGCAATTCTGATTGGTTGTTAGATGTCAGTAAACATTCGAATCGGTCGAAATCAGGACGTGTCGGCCGCCATTTTGTCTCTCGCAGTCTGAGGCAATGAAAAACAAAGGTGGAAAACGTGAGAAGGGGGCAGGATGGACAGGTCCTGACCCCCTAGCCTTTGTCAGGGGGTCACTGAAGGACCCCCAAGGGTAAAAAAAAAAAAATATTTTTTTTGCGAAAAATCGCGGAGTACGCTTACCGTACGCGCACGGTGCGCGTACGGTAAAAAACCTGGAAAAAAAAAAATACATAACTTAGCATTTAAAAAACCGTACAAATTCACTTAAAAAACCATAGGTTTCACACACGTTATAGTTAGGAATTAGCATTTAAAAAACCTTGCAAATTCACTTAAAAAACCATAGGTTTCACACATGTTATAGTTAGTTGGACATTTCCCTCGTAAAAAACCATTGAAATTCCCCCGTTATAGTTAGCGCAGGCAACTATAACTCACGCGACCGCAATCCTCTGCTGATGACGTCAGATATTACATCACTGATTACATATGTGTCTTTCTGAAAAATAAATATTTGTAATATATGTATAGCTAAAGATTAATGGAAGAAGACATGGGTAAATAGGTGTCTAAATACAGTGATGTAATATCTGACATCATCAGCAGAGGATTGCGGTCGCGTGAGTTATACTTGCCTGTGCTAACTATAACGGGGGAATTTCAATGGTTTTTTACGAGGGAAATGTCCAACTAACTATAACATGTGTGAAACCTATGGTTTTTTAAGTGAATATATATATAGATATATATATATATATATGAATATATATTTATAATATCTACTGGCGGTCGCCAGTAGATATAGTTTATATATATATATATATATATATATATATTACCTACTGGCGGTCGCCAGTAGGTAGTTATAGTTAGGACCCCTTTTCCATAGGAAAACCTCAACATTCTATTTTGAATAACTTTGGCGCCGGTCGATGAATCCTCGCGAATTTCTCAAAATAGGTGGGGCGCTACGCTCCGCTCCTTCCCTGAAAGTCTCGGGGGGATCCGTCAAGCGGGGGCTGAGATAAAAGGGGGGTCCCAAAACGCGTTTTTCCCATGCATTTTTCCATAGGACCTTTAGAACGAGCTACAGCCCGAACGGCTGAACAGAATTACTCGAAATTTGGCAGAGAGGTAGTCCCTAGGTCAAGGAAGTGCCTTTTGTAGGTTTGGTGTAAATCTGTTCAGTAGATTCTGAGAAAATAGCCTTTAAATCAATATATATATCTGAGCCCGCTTACGGTACGCTTACCGTACGCTTACCGTAAGCGTACGGTGGCGTGCGCGAGCGCGATTCTGATTGGCTCTTAGATCTTAGTAAACATTCGAATCGGCCGAAACCAGGAAGCGGCGGCCGCCATTTTGTGTATTTCACTCTGAAAAAAAAGAGTGAAAACAAGAAAAGGGGGCAATGAGGAGAGTTACAGACCCCCTAACATTTGTAAGGGGGTCAAAGAAGGACAGAAAAGTACAAAAAAAACATTTATTGATTTTTAAAAAAATCACGGGGTACGCGTACGGTAAGCTTACGGTAAGCGTACGGTAAAAAAATAAAAATAAATAAATGAAAAGCAGATTTAAGAGTTTAGATATTAGGGAGCTCTAAAAAGAGCTGTTGTGTTTATGAAGTCATTTTTTTAGTGGTACCTACAAGTAAGTACCGATGCAGAGTCTAAGGTTCAAAAGGAAGACTCTGTTCCCTTCATCATTGAAGTGCACACCATCTCCTCTATAAATGTCTTGCATGTCATAACGCAAGTTGTTGTGGTAAATGGCACCCATACCATAGTCACGGAGGAAAGCAGAAACAGATTTGTTGACGTGCTTTCTTGCTTTGTCAATCTGTGGACAGAAATGATTGGACCAGTTCCATTTTTGCCTTTGGCATATGTTGGAAAACACAAAGGCAGTTTTAGGGAAAAGTGAAAACAGTTGTGCAAAGGTGTCCTTCATAAGCATTTCCAGACCTACCCCAGTCAAAGTGCCTAGGTCATTGCCACCACAGTGCACTATTATGAGGTCAGGGTGTTGGATTTGCATGAAGGATTTCACCAATGGCATCAATTGGTGCCACTTTAACCCTCTCTGACCAATCCATTTAATGTCTACATTTGGCAAAGCAAGGTCTCTCACCATATCTGTTTTCTCTGCATACTTTTCACTCCAGAAGACATAGCTGTGCCCTACAATCCACACTGTGAACATCTTCAAAGGAGAACTGGATGCACTCAGGGGGTGTCTTTCAGTAGAATGGCAATATGAAAAGAAAGACAGTTTGGAAATGGAGGCATACATATTTTTTTCATAAAAAAAAGAACTGATTGGCTGTTTCATACCATTCTAGAATAAAAACTAGGCTGTATGTGTAAATTAATAGAAGCATGTTTTGTATTGGTACAAAAAAATGTGTAACCAAAGAACAGTACTATGGATTTGCTGTTAGGTTTGAAAAGTCAAGCACTCTTGCTCTGTGGAATTGAAACATTGTTTGGTGAACTTCTGACCTAACTCCACACAGCAGTGTTCCATGAGCTGTTGCTATGGTAGCAGGCAGAAGTCAAGTTGGGGGAAGGGTACTAGGCAGAAGTCAAGTTGGGGGAAGGGTACTTTTGGAAAAGGGTTGGTTTTCAACCAATAGAAATGTGTGATTACATTTGAAAAAAAGGGGGAAGCACTGAGATTTGAAACTAACATGTATATGTGTGGAAAAAGAGAGGGAAAGTTTGCCATTATCTGGTTCTGCTGAGAGGAGAGAGGTGTAAAGAATAGAGATCCTGGCTCTGATAATCTGCTGTTTGAGTGCCACATTTCTTTCACAACTAACTAATTTTAAAGGTGAGTTTAGAGTTTGAGAGGGGATGTATATGGTAAATTAAGAAATGAATAATAGAAATGGGATTCCTTTTGTTGAAGTTGTGTTTATTATTTTCTGTTTTGGGAGAAATTTAAATGTGAAGAACATGTAAAATAATATGGACTATGTTTTCACCATAAATTAAGGTGTACTGGTAAAAATAAAGAATACTTTAAGGGTTTGAGGTTTCAGTCAGTAATGCAAATACATTCAGCATCACTAAGGCTGGTTGCCCTTGCTGGAGTGTAGGCAGACAACCAGGTTACACATGGTGCTGGTCTGAAAAAGCAGTTTGGACATGTGCTTTTTTAAGAATCTGAAAAGTGGATTCATAATGTGTCAGTCTGTAAAAGTGTTTATCACTTGCCAAAAAAAAGAGTAGTAAGTGTGGTTTCAAATTGGCAAAGAAATTACGTGTTCAGACTAATATGAAAACATGACTCTGTGTGCAAAGAGGACTTACAGGCAGAGATTTATTGCGTACTACTCTGGTGATTTCACAGTTGCATTAGATGGAAAGGGTGAGCCATTTTTTGGTGCAGAAGCAGACACTTAGCACACACCCAGCTGCTTACCCTGTGGAATCATGCACAGTATTCACAAGCGAGTGGGGTTTGAGGTTGCAGTCAGTAATGTTTTATTAAATATTAATACTTTTTTCTTTTTTTTCAGATTGAGATAGATAATTTTCGAAAACTAGAACCATTTTTAAAGCAATTAAAAAAAAATTTAAATGAATAAATATTTTTTTGAGTGGGTATGGTAAGTCAAAAATATCATGGTCCCTTTTTTCCACTTCTCCACAATCACATTTTCAGTTTTTCTTTGTAGTCTCTCAAGGACCTTGTAATGTGATAATTGATTTTTAGTGTTTTTTAAAAAAAAAAAAATAATTACGCGTACCGTACGCGTACGGTAAAAAAAAAAACAAAAAAAGTTTTAAAAACATATATAAAAAATAGATGAAAGGTAAGGTTGGCTCTTAAAAGAGCCGTTGTGTTCATGCAGGGACAGAGGAAAGAAAGAATGGGAATATTAGACGGTACGACAAGTGTGCTGATCTATTTTATTGTTCACTAGGGAAATACTGGTCTCCCTATAACAAATTAGATCATGACAAGTGGCGCACCGTATTTCAACCCTCAGAAACCGAGGGTTAATTTCCTGAGGAGAAGAAAAAGGAGATGCTCCCCCCACAGATGAAGGGCTCACCTGACCTGCAGAAGAAGGACTCGGCACTGCAGATGATGGTCCAGGCTGAGCTGCTGTGGATGTGCTTGGTTGATTTACTGAAGGGTTACCTTCAGTAAGTCGAGCATGTGTCCTTCTGTGTACATCCTTAAGGTGTCTCATCATGGTGTGATTCCCGAAGGAATACTTCCTGTCGGGATTCCCTCTTGAAAGTACACGGCCACACAGCTTACAAGTCACTAAGGGTGCATTTACCTTTTGCTGGCCCTCTGGAAAAGAAAAATACTCCCATATGTAAGAGGTCTTTTGTTTCCTCGCTCTCTGCCTCAAGGTAGTGCTGCTAGCCTCACTCTCAGAAGGGCTCTGCTGTTCTGCCATCGTATCACAAAGACAACCCAGCTCCTTCTCCTAAGGGATCACAAGCAGAAATGAGGGGAATGGGTGTGGTGTAGGAGAGTTCTAGAACTGAAAGTAGTTTCAACCAATCAAAAGTTGTGTTTCATGATCACATGACCAACCGTACGCTTACGGTGCGCTTACGGTGCGCTTACGGCAAAAGTACGCATGCGCGTAAAAAAGACACGCGCTCGCGCGCATGCGCATAACAGTCACTCCCCAACACTTCCGCGTAACGTGCGCGTGTAGCGTACACGCGTACGCGCCCCACGCGCAGTACGCGCGGCTACGCAAATTGCGTAACTATACGCAAACAGCGTAGATAAATTACGGACATTGCGTAAACCGTACGCTTACCGTACGCGCACTAAAAAAAAAAAAAAAAAAAAAATAATATTTTCAAAGTTATACTAATATATCTTACCTGTTTGTTAAATAAAAAAAAAAAATCTTGAAATATTGCAGATTTTCAAGAAAAAAAAGTGTTTTAAGAGAATAAAAAGTTTAAAGAAAAATATGGGAATCACATATGTTATAGCTAAGAATTAGCATTTAAAAAACCATACAAATTCACTGAAAAAACCATGGGTTTCACACACGTTATAGTTAGGAATTAGCATTTAAAAAACCTTAGAAATTCAATGAAAAAACCATAGGTTTCACACATGTTATAGTTAGCTGGACATTTCACTCGTAAAAAACCAATGAAATTCCCCCGTTATAGTTAGTTCAGCTAACTATAACTCGCGCGCCCGCAATGCACTACTGATGACGTCACATATTACATCACTCATGACATGGTCAGTGACATCACTCATGACATCACTGATGACATCTCAAATGACATCACTGATGTCATCATCCAGTGAATGTGTGTTTTTCTGAAAATTAAATATGTTTAATATATGTATATCTCAAGGTCGATGGAAGAATAAATGAGTATATAAGTGTCTAAATTGATGAATTGTTTTTGAAAAATTGATTGTATTACTGACTGATTAAGTGTATCTTTGTGAATACATGGCTTAGTGAGCAATGTTTAAATATGTAAATATCTGTATCAGTCTCTCACTTTGTGTATAAGTGGCTGCATGGGTTGGTGAGTAGCTACATGGGTGTCTATATAGGTTATTAGTTGGTTTTTTGAGTCTCAGTATGAGTGTCTGAGTGTCTTCATGGTGCGGTGGGGGGTATTACGTAGTGCATAGATGCATGAATGAGTGACTCACTGTATGTGTTGAAGACAGCATGTGTGCAGGACTGTATGGGTAGATGAGTGTGTGCATGGGTGTGTTAGTGAGTGAATGACTGTCTCAATAGTGTCTTCATAAGTAACTACATATGTTTTAAACTAGTATATGTGACTATTGGTGTTTATAAGTGAGTATATGTGAGAGTGAGAGATTGGAAGAGTTCCTGTATGAATAAGTATGTGTTTCTATAAGTGATTGTTTAAAAGACTAAGTATGTGTAAGTTTCTGTAAAAATAAGTGTGGTGGTGTGTGTATAACTGTATATGCAAGTAAATGGATGTTTGATTCTTTATTAGCATGAGTGACTGTGTGAGTAACTCTATGGATGAGTGGCATTGTGTTACAGGATGTTTAGTTGTATGAGTACATATGATGTGTGAGTACATGTATGAGTGACTGTATAGGACTGTTGGTGGATGAGTGGATGTGTATGTGGATCTTAGAATTACTGAATAGGTTGTTGTAACTGGTTTTGGTATGTCCATTTTTTTGAAAATTTCAGTCTCTTTTTTTGAATGTTTGTATCAAAGGTTATATTTGGGTGAGAGGAGGTCTACCACTCTGTCACAAGGATGATGTCATCAGTGATGTCATTTGAGATGTCATCAGTGATGTCATGAGTGATGTCACTGACCATGTCATGAGTGATGTAATATGTGACGTCATCAGTAGTGCATTGCGGGCGCGCGAGTTATAGTTAGCTGAACTAACTATAACGGGGGAATTTCATTGGTTTTTTACGAGTGAAATGTCCAGCTAACTATAACATGTGTGAAACCTATGGTTTTTTCATTGAATTTCTAAGGTTTTTTTAAATGCTAATTCCTAACTATAACGTGTGTGAAACCCATGGTTTTTTCAGTGAATATATATATATATATATATATATATATATATATATATATATATATGTATATGTATATGTATACATATATTCACTGAAAAAAATAGGTTTCAGGGACGTTATAGTTAGAAATTAGCATTTAAAAAACCATTGAAATTCACTGAAAAAACCATAGGTTTCAGGCACGTTATAGTTAGAAATTAGCATTTAAAAAACCTTGGAAATTCACTGAAAAAACCACAGCTTTCAGGCACGTTATAGTTAGTTGGACATTTCAGTCGTACAAAACCAGTGAAATTCGGCCGTTAAAGTCAATTCAGCTAACTATAACTTGTGCCCCTGCAATGTACTGCTGATGACGTCACATATTACATCACTCATGACATGGTCAGTGACATCACTGATGACATCACTGATGACATCTCAAATGACATCACAAAGGACATCACTGATGACACCATCCAGTGACTGTGTGTTTCTGTAAAGGTTAAATATGTTTAATATATATAGGCCAAGCTGTATTGAAGAATGAGTGGGTGCATGAGTGTCTCAATGGATGATTTAGTAGGTGCGTGACAGACTCAATAAGTGAGAGCTTAAACGTATCTTAC
The DNA here is from genome assembly GCF_964204655.1 of Triturus cristatus. Classification (NCBI taxonomy): domain Eukaryota; kingdom Metazoa; phylum Chordata; class Amphibia; order Caudata; family Salamandridae; genus Triturus; species Triturus cristatus. The sequence goes on from NC_140585.1 coordinate 1,135,060,398, forward strand.
TGAATGCATGGGTTAGTGACTAAACTGTGTGAATGACTGTATCAGACTTTCTGTTGGTGTGTAAGCGGCTGCATGGGTTGATGAATAGCTACATGCGTCTGTATATGGATTATTGATTGGTTGTCTGAGTATCTGTATGGGTGCCTCTGTGTTTGTGTGGGTGGGTGATTCACTGGGTGTATGGATTCAAGAGTGCATCTGTAAAGGCTGCATGGGTGGCTGACTGCGTGTATATGTGTGTTGGTGAGTGAATGGATGTCTCAGTGGTACATGTGTGAGTAACTGCACATGTGAAAGGCAGTATAAGCGAGTGTTGGATTATATAAAAGACTATATGTGAGAGTGAGTGATTGTAAGAGTGGCTGTATGGATGAGTGTGTGCTTCTATCAGTGATTGTAAAAGAGCGTAAGTATGTGTTAGTATCTGTATGACTAAGTGAGGTGGTATGTGTATAACTGTATAAGTGGGTAAATGGGGGTGTGATTAATTCTTTGCATGACTGAGTAGGTGTGTGAGTAACTCTATGGCTGAGTGGTGGGGTGTGAGTGTCTATATAGGTGTATGAGTGCATATGATAGTCCTGTACTGATGAGTGACCGAAAGTATGAGTGACTGTATGGGTGAGTGAGTAGATGTATGTGTAGACCTAAGAATCAGTGAGTGGGTATGTAGTTATTGGTGTTGGAGTGTCTATGGTTGTGAGAATAGCAGTCTGTAATTTATAGTGGGTGTATAAAAGGTTATATTAGGGTGTGAGAAGATGCATCAGATTATCACATGGATGATGTCATCAGTGATGTCATTTGAGATGTCATCAGTGATATCATCAGTGATGTCACTAACCATGTCATGAGTGATGTAATATGTGATGTCATCAGCAGTGCATTGCGGTGGCGCGAGAACGGTTGAATTTTACTGGTTTTGTACGACTGAAATGTCCAATTAACTATAACGTGCCTGAAACCTGTGGTTTTTCAGTGAATTTCTAAGGTTTTTAAAAGGCTAATTTCTAACTATAACGTGCCTGAAACCTGTGTTTTTTTCAGTGAATTTCAAAGGTTTTTAAATGCTAATTCCTAACTATGCCTAAAGAGGTAGGACATGTGCAGAAAGAGGAATAAGGGCGCAGAAAGAAGCAAGAGAAATGCAGAAAGAGGCAACAGAAGTCCAGAAAGGCGTAGAAAGGTGCAGAAAGAAGCAAGCGATGTGCACAAAGAACCAACAGAGGAGCAGAAAGAGGCCTTGTTGCAAAGTCATGCTGTGCCCCCAACTTTTTGCTGATGGGTACTGGTGGTAACTGACCCTGACTAACCAGGCCTAGAGCCAGCGCTATGCTAAAGGACACTTAGAATACAGTGAAAACACCTACATACACTAGGGAACACTATGCGTGGGGGTACCCCTGTGTTTGGCATGACCTCCTCTGTAAGGCCCTAGTACATAATAGGACAGGGGGATTAAAACTACCTCTAAGTCCGGGGTAGCAGAAAGATGCTTCTTTAAGTAGTAGTCACGTTTGCAGAGTGGTGGAGAAAGGGTGCTGGGCCTCCGACCAGCGCTTAGGAATTCTGCTGAATAGGACGTAGAGGATGTAGCAAGAGGGCTTCTTGGCCCCCAAAGTCCCTCCGGAGTAAATTAGACTTCATCCCCTATCCCGAAGTCTGCCAGGCGGCGCGTTTGCAGAGTGGTGGAGAAAGGGGGGCATGTCCTCCTTAGAGGTCTTAGCAATATCACTGTGTGGGACTTAATGCAGGTAACAAGAGGGGTAATTGCCCCAACAACAACCTTGGGGCCAACTACCCCTCCTATTACCTCCAGTAAGTCCCACACAAAAGGATTGCTAAGTTCTGCTAGCAGGCCACGCCTCCTTTGCCCCCCACTCTGTAAACGTGCTCCCTGGCATGCTCTTGGATGGGGATTGAAGTCCCCTTTGCTGCTGGGGGTCCTTTAGGGGCCAACTAGCCTACGTCTTACCTCCAGTAAGCCCCACACAGTGGGATTGCTAAGAGGTGGATAAAGGCCATGCCCCCTTTCCCCACCACTCTGCAAACGTGCCCCCTGGCGCGTTCTAAGTTGGGGTATTAAGTCCCCTTCATTCCTGAGGGTACCTCTTGCCCACCAGCACCAGGTACCTCCAGTATGCGCCACAGAGCTGCGTTGCAGAGAGATGGTCCGAGGCCACACACCCTTTTTACACCACTCTGCAAACGCAGCTCCTAGTGCACTGCTGCTTGGAGGATGAAGTCCACTTGTGTTCTGAGGTCCTCAGGACACAAGAGGACCTCATCGCTCTACCAGCAGTGTGCCAAGAGGTGCGTTTGCAGAGTGGTGTAAAAAGGGGCATAGCCTCGGACCGCCTCTCTGCAATGCAGCTCCGTGGCGCATACTGGAGGTACCTGGTGGGCTAGTTGGCCCCCAGGGACCCTCAGTATTCAAGGGGAATTAATTCTCCAATTTACAATGCGCCAGGGGGCGTGTTTGCAGAGTGATGCAGGGAGAGGGCAGGACCTCCGGCGAGATGCCGGCTTTCTTTTTATTTTTTAGAAGGGGGCTGTGTGGCCCCCCTTCTTTTACCATTTTCTTGCCCTGGGGACCCTATCCCCCAGGGCTTGACCCCTTTTAATAAAAAAAAAAATATTAAAAAAAAGGGAAGGGAGCCGAGTGGCCCCCTTCCGGAGGCCAATTTCAGCCCCGGGAACCCATCCCCCGGGGCATGCCCACATATTTATTTTGTTATTTTTAAGGAGGGGGTTGTGTGGGCCCCCTCCTGAGGCCACTTCTGGCCCTGGGGACCCCATCCCCCGGGGTCGGTCCTTTGCGTTGCGTTGGGGACCGTGGAGGGAGCTCCAATGCCTCCATGGTCCCGCCGGCTCCCCGCCTCCTGTGGGAGCCGGCATTGCTTTTGAGCATGCAGCTCCCCTAGCTCAAAAGCAATCCTGCTTTGCTTCATTGAAGTGAGAGCAGGTTTTCCTGCTCTCGCATCAACTAAGCAAAGCAGTGTTTGCTATGGCAAGGCGGGAGCTGTGCTCCCGCCCTGCCATAGCAAACAGCAATGCCCCAGGAGTGGACACCCCGGGACAATACAGGAGCAGGCCCTGGGGGGTGGCGGTCCCCAGGGCAATCAAGGGCTTCGGGAAGAGGGCCCCCTTCCAACGTATTTAAAGTCCCAGTGGTGGTGGTCCCTGGGGCCTGGGGGTCAGTAACGGACCCTGGAATTTGAATATTAAGTGCCCTGGGGAGGTGGTGGTCCCTGGGACAGTGTGGGGGGGCTTGAACCCCCCACACTAATTATTATTTAGAGCCCCAGGGAGGTGGCGGTCCCCGGGGCTTGGGGGCCTACAAGGCCCCCCTGCACATTTACATGAATGCCCCGGGGAGGTGGCGGTCCCTGGGGCGGCGTGGGGGGCTTGGGACCCCCCACACATTTATTAAAGAAGCTCCGGGGAGGAGGCGGGCACCGGGGCTGCGGGGGGGCCGCGTGCCCCCGCATTCAATTTAATAATCCCCAGGGAGGTGGCGTCCCTGTGGCTGCGGGGGCCCCCGCAGGCCCCCACAAATTAATTGGTGAGTGCCCCTGGGACCTGGCCCACCCGGGGGCTTTCAAAAATTAAGTGCGGGAGTCCACGCTTCATTTTTTTTTCTTGCTCGCCCAAATTCGCGACCCCAGCGCGAATTCGGCCAATTTAAAAAATATATATATTTTTGGCCCTGGCGGTCATTGTGGGACCCCCTGAGCAGACCTAGGGGGTCAGGGTGTTTGTACCCTGCCCCCTTTTCATGTTTTTTATCTTTGTTTCACTCTTTTTCTTGTGTCTCAGTTTCCGAGTCACAAGATGGCTGCCAACACTTCCTGGTTTGGAGTGTTGGCAGCCAATCAGAATTGAGCTCGGGAGGGTTCGCGACTCCTTCTCGGCGCTCAGATATCAATATTTTTCTTTTTTAAATTTCTCGGGAACTACTGAACGGATTTACACCATTTAAAACAAGCATTTGAAATGCAACACGTCTCGCTTTTACGCAAATTTTAGCTATTTGGCACTGTAAATGACAATGCGTTTTATTTATGTTTTGGTTTTTGAAACAAAAAAAAGCGCATTGTCATTTACACTGCCAATAGCTTAAACTCGCGTAAATGCGAGACCTATTGCATTGCAAATGCTTGTTACTTGATAACAACCACAAGCGCTCCTTTGTAATGCATGTAAAAATTATCAGCGTCACGTGGAAGGATGAAAGGCTGAGACAGCGCCAGGTTACACACAGTAAAATGCAATACATTAATGAGGCATGTGTACGCACGTGGTGAAAACCGTCCAATCTGATTCACAGTAAAAGAAAGAAACCCTTGGAATCCTTTTATTATTGGCATTCAAGGGAATCAAGGCACAAAGCAGGATGCAAGACCCTGAAATATTTACAATAGTGGGTGTATATTGACTCTTTTGCTTTTAATATCAATTAATCGAATATCAATTTTCAAGATGACTGGAGCAAACTAGAATGTTCTAAAGAGCAATTTAATACATTTCTAGAAATAGATAAAGCAACAACTGGATGTAGAAGGCACCACTTGCAACTGGTTAATAGGAGTTTCTGGCACAGATATGAACCAAATATTACAAATGTGGCCAACTGCCTCGAGCTCAATTTTTATGTCCGTGCTTTTGTTTTCATACATCTACCAGGATATACTGCACCTTCACAATGCTATGCCAGTATGAAAACAATAACCATATTAAAGAATGTTTGCACTGTTAGCAAAAATGCGGCAAATTCATTTGACCTTTTATGTTGTTCTCTTCTACAAAATGGTACAAACAGATTTTTCCCCAGTTTCAATTAAAGAACGAAGTTTGCACTGTTACTAAAAGGGAGGAGGCAGATAGTGAACGCATACGCTCCATGTGGATTGTTTATAATTGATTTCCAATAAGTGATACAAAATTTAGCATAGAAATCCAAGTAACCCTTTTAAAAGAAATGCAACAAATTATTTCACACTTTTTTCTCCTGCTAATAATGTAGCACATTGATTGACCTCAAACGTGGTTTCACATTTAACAAGCACGAAAGTGAAAGCTCATTGAGGCACGCAAGGCTTAATGAACCTTGACAGAAACCCACATGGCGGCTGCGCGCATGCACGCTCGCGTGAACGCAAGCGCTAGGCCACAAAAAGCTTGTGGCAGCACTTTGAAAACCAACACGTTAAATTTCTCGCAGAGCAGCGCATGCGCTGGCTCAGCGAGACCTAAAAAGAGCGCATTATAAACCAAGACCTACCTTTTAGCCAAATTTGGTGTAAATCCATTCAGCAGGTCGGGCTGTAGCCTGTAATAAAGTTTGCTATGGAAAATAACATGGAGAAAATACGCTTTGGGACCCCCCTTTTTTCTCGGCCCCGCTTGACGAATCACCCCGAAACTTTCAACACACAAAGTGAGTGGTCCAACCGTATTTTTGGGAAAATATCATGAAGATTCGTCAAATGGCGCCAAAGATATTGGCAAATCAAAAAACGCTTTTCCTATGGATACTAGGTTCTAACTATAACTACCTACTGGCGACTGTCAGTAGGTGAGAGATATATATATATATATATATATATTCACTGAAAAAAACATAGATTTCAGGGGCGTTATAGTTAGCTGGACTTTTCACTCGTACAAAACCATTGAAATTCCCCTGTTATAGTTAGTTCAGCTAACTATAACTCGCGCGCCCGCAATGCACTGCTGATGACGTCACATATTACATCACTCATGACATGGTCAGTTACATCACTGATAACATCTCCAATGACATCACTGATGACATCATCCAGTAAATGTGTGTTTTTCTGAAAATTAAATATGTTTTATATATGTATATCTCAAGGTCGATGGAAGAATAAATTGGTATATAAGTGTCTAAATGGATGATTTTGTTTTGAAAAATTGATTGTATAACTGACTGATTAAGTGTATCTTAAGTGAATCTTAGTGAATACATGGCTTAGTGAGTAATGTTTAATTATGTAAATATCTGTATCAGTCTTTCACTTTGTGTATAAGTGGCTGCATGGTTTGGTGAGTAGCTACATGAGTGTCTGTATAAGTTATTAGTTGGTTTTTTGAGTATCAGTATGAGTGTCTGAGTGTCTGTATGGTTCGGTGGGGGGTATTAAGTAGTGCATAGATGCATGAATGAGTGACTCACTGTTTGTATGTGTTGAAGACAGCATGTGTGCAGGACTGTATGGATGGATGAGTGTCTGTATGGGTGTGTTAGTGAGTGAATGACTGTCTCAATAGTGTCTTTATGAGTAATTACATATGTTTTAAACTAGTATATGTGACTATTGGTGTATATAAGTGTATATATGTGAGAGTGAGAGATTGGAAGAGTTCCTGTATGAATAAGTATGTGTTTCTATAAGTGATTGTTTAAAAGACTAAGTATGTGTAAGTTTCTGTAGAAGTGTGGTGGTGTGTGTATAACTGTATATGCAAGTAAATGGATGTTTGATTCTTTATTAGAATGAGTGACTATGTGTGTGAGTAACTCTATGGATGAGTGGCGTTGTGTAACAGGATGTATAGGTGTATGAGTACATATGATGAGTGAGTACATGTATGAGTGACAGTATAGGACTGTTGGTGAATGAGTGGATGTGGATCTTAGAATTACTGAATAGGTTGTTGTAAGTGGTATTGGTACGTCCATTGTTTTGAAAATTTTAGTTTCTATTTTTGAATGTGTGTATCAAAAGTTATATTAGGGTGAGAGGAGGTCTGCCATTCTATCACAAGGATGATGTCATCAGTGATGTCATCAGTGATGTAATTTGAGATGTCATCAGTGATGTCATGAGTGATGTCACTGACCATGTCATGAGTGATGTAAGAAGTGACGTCATCAGCAGTGCATTGCGGGCGCGCGAGTTATAGTTAGCTGAACTAACTATAACGGGGGAATTTCCATGGTTTTGTATGAGTGAAAAGTCCAGCTATAACGCCCGTGAAACCTATGGCTTTTTCAGTGAATTTCTAAGGTTTTTTAAATGCTAATTACTAACTCTAACGTGCCTGAAACCTATGTTTTTTTCAGTGAATTTCAAAGGTTTTTTAAATGCTAATTTCTAACTATGCCTACAGAGATAGGACATGTAAAGAAAGAAGAAAAAACGCACAGAAAGAAAAAAAAGAAATGCAGAAAGAATTAACAGAAGTCCTCAAAGACTAAGAAAAGTGCAGGAAGAAGGATAACGTGCAGAAAGAACAAACAGAAGAGCAGAAAGAAGCCTTGTTGCAAAATCATCCTGTACCCTCAACTTTTTCAGATGGATACTGGTGGTAACTGAGTCTGACTAACCAGTCCTAGAGCTAGTGCTATGTTAAAAGACACTTAGAATACAGTGAAAACACCGACATACACTAGGGAACACTATGCGCTGGGGTCCCCCTGTGAGTAGCATGACCTCCTCTGTAAGCCCCTAGTATATAATAGGGCAGGGGGATTAAAACTACCTCTTAAAATGCGCCACAAGGGGTGTTTGCACACGTCACGTCAGGCACCGACCCCTCCCTTCCCCACTGTGTAAATACGCCCTTTGGCCGTTTTAAGTTGGGAGATTAAGTTCCCTTGAATCCTGAGGGTCCCTAGGGTCCAACTAGCCCACTATGGACCTCCAGTAAGCGCCACAGAGCTGTGTTGCAGAGAGATGTAAAAAGGGGCATGGCCTAGACCACCTCTCTGCAACACAGTGCAGTGGCGCTTACTGGAAGCACCTGGTGGGCTAGTTAGCCCCCAGGGGCCCTCAGGATTGAAGGGGAATTATTTCCCCAACTTAAAATGCGCCATAGGGCGTGTTTGCACACTTCACCTCAGGCCCCGTCCCCTCCCTTCCCCACTGTCTAAACACGCCCTGTGGCCGTTCTAAGTTGGGAGATTAAGTCCCCTTGAATCCTGAGTGTCCCTAGGGGCAAAATAGCCCACTAGGTACGTCCAGTAAGCGCCATTGCAGAGAGGTGTAAAAAGGGGCATGACCTGCACCACCTCTCTGCAACGTAGCGCAGTGGCGCTTACTGGAAGCACCTGGTGGGCTAGTTGGCCCCCAGGGTCCCTCAGGATTGAAAGGGAATTATTTCCCCAACTTAAAACGTGCCACAGGGCGTGTTTGCACATGTCACCTCAGGCCCCGTCCCCTCCTTCACCACTGTATAAAAGCGCCCTGTGGCCGTTCTAAGTTGAGAGATTAAGTCCCCTTGAATCCTAAGGGTCCCTAGAGTCAAACTAGCCCACTAGGTACCTACAGTAAGCGCCACAGAGCTGCATTGCAGAGAGGTGTAAAAAGGGGCATGGTCTCAGAACACCTGTCTGCAACGGGACCCTCAGTATTGAAAGGGAATTAATTCCCCAACTTACAACTCGCCAGGGGGCGCATTTGCAGATTGCTGCAAGGAGGGGGCGTGGCCTCCGGCGCGATGCCGGTCTTTTATTTTTTTATTTTTTTTTAAGAAGGGGGGCTGTGTGGCCCCCCTTCTTATTCTAATGTTTTAGCCTTGGGACCCCATCCCCCAGGGCCTGACCCCTAATTTTTTTTTCTGAAAAAAAAAAATTTGGAAGGGGGCTGCATGGATCCCCTCCCGAGGCCTTAATCGGCCCAGAGACCCCAACCCCCGGGGCATGGCATTTTTTAAAAAAAAATTATTTATGAGGGGGCTGCGTTGCCCCCCTCCTCAGGCCACTTATGGCCCCGGGGACCCCATCCTCCGGGGCCGGCCTTTGTTTTTTATTATTTAAAAAATATATATTTATAGAAACACCTAGGACATGCTGGACAAACCGTACGTACCTATCGCCATGACGATTTGCGTGATATTCATTAAAAGGCGACTATGCATACAATGAATCCACGTGGAATGTATTTACACTGCTAGTGAAGCTCTGACGTGTCTGATGCCCTACCGTGCCTAATCCCGGCGCCCCCGCCCGTGGCTACTTTCCAAGTAGACACCCTTGTCATTTATTTATAAAAACATGGGTAACTATTGATGGGCACATTTAATACACACGCACACCAAGCCATTCAAAGGGGATTCGACAAAAATTCGACCAAAACTATGCAAGAAACCCCCCTCACGGTTAATCAAACACACATCCACCGCTGGATGTGTAATACTTTTTATTTCACTCTCTAGAAAGGAGACGAACCTCACTTGAGAGTCACAGCGCGCTCCTGGCTGAGCCCAATGCTGTGTTACACCCACCAGTGCCCGCCGAGTGCCACACACCTCTGTGTTTTATTCCACCAGCTAGAGCGTATGCTATGACACTCTCTAGCCCATGTGCACTGTAACACCACCCCGTGAATATGTCATGCCACACTTGCCTTCGCACGGGTTATATTTCCCCATCTAACGTGCCTTCCTCGATGCCTATGTTATAACGCACAGCGCTATGCAATACATATTACAATCTGGGATCCATATCTTTGTCACAGTGCATATGCAACGTTACACTCCCCAGCACATATTATATATTACAACTTTAGAGACTAGTTAGGTTACACAACACTGCCCTGTGCATTTTACACTCCAAGGTACATATCGCATAGCACGCGCTAGTGCCTGTGCTATCTCCCAAGATGGCTGCCAACACTTCTTGGATGAAGTAATATATATTACCTACTGGCGGTCGCCAGTAGGTAGTTATAGTTAGGACCTATTATCCATAGGAAATCCAAAACATTCTATGTGGAGTAACTTTGGCGCCGGTTGACGGGTCGTCTCGAAATTTTCAAAACTGGTGGGGCGCTCCGGTCCGCTCCTATCCTGAAAGTCTCGGGGTGATTCGTCAAGCGGGGGCTGAGAAAAAAGGGGGTCCCAAAACGTGTTTTCCTCATGCAATTTTCCATAGGAACCTTTAATCGCAGCTACAGCTGAACTGCTGAACAGAATTACACCAAATTTGGCAAAAAGGTAGCCCTTGGTTCAGAGTCGTGCCTTTTGGTTAAATGGGGTAAATCCGTTCAGTAGTTCCTGAGAAAATGAAAAGTAAAATCACATATATATCTGGGCGGAGCCTAACCACACATCTCATCGTGAGATCTGATTGGCTGTCAGCACTTCATCCAAGAAGTATTGGCAGCCATCTTGGGACCAATATACATGATAGCACCTCATTAAAAAGCATTGCAGTTAATAGGTTTTAAGACTTTAGCTACATTATAAATCATTGGCTGATGGTACCATACTCATTTTAGGAATTGTGGTGTGTTCTAAGGTGATTTTACCATGTGAAAAAGCCTTCTGCTGGGATATCATGAATCATGTTTGAGAGAAAACTATTTTCTCATGCTTTTCCCACAGAGGTTTGGAAAGTGATCTATAAGCTAAACTGAGAGCATATTTTCTGTAAATTCACATTATCTTTCTCAGTGATGTGAGAATGAAGTCTGAAATTCTCAGTAAAACATGTACATCCAACAAGGGCAGAGACTGTCAGTTGATTCCTTTGTGTTCTACTGCAGCTTCCCAGAGTGTTCCAAAGAACAACTAGAGCGCTAACAGTCCTACTTATGATAAAAGTATGGCACACCTGAAGCCATCTTGATTGGAATAGAGTGGTAACTCTTAAACATTTAATTTAAAAAGGAACAAAATGAGGGGGTTCATTTTACCATAGAAAGTATGATTAGTGCTGCAGAAAGAAAAATTAGGGCACATTTTGAGAATCCTCTTCTATTTCATAAAACAATTCTGACATGCAGGCTGAAACAGGCACTTTGAATACCAGCAGCAGACTTCCCTGGTGAGCAGTAGCTTTACTACAGTGATCTAATGAGCAACTAGAGTGCTAACATTCTGAATTTATGGCAAATGTGTGACACATCTGAATGCCTTCTTGATGGAATCAAAGTAAAAAACCTGAAAGTATTCCTACTGACGAGACTGTAGTAAATGAGGGAATTAGGAAACTTTATAACAAATAAGTCTCCCAAGATGGCCACCAGAGACAAAAGAGCCCAAATGAAGCACAAATATCACCCAGCTGTAGCCCAAGTATAGCCCAATGACAGAATGTCCCAGAGTGTTTTAAAGAACAACTAGAGCGCTAACAGTCTTACTTATGACAAAAGTATGGCACACCTGAAGCCATCTTCATTGGAATAAACTGGTAACACTTGAAACATTTAATTTAAAAAGGAACAGAATGAGGGGGTTCATTTTGCCATAGAAATTATGATTAGTGCTGCAGAAAGAAAAATTAGGGCACATTTTGACTTCTCAAATGCTCTTCTATTTCATTAAAAAATTCTGACATGCAGACTGAAAATGCACTTTTAATACCAGCAGCAGACTTCCCTGGTGAGCAGTAGCTTTACTACAGTGATCTAATGAGGAATTAGAATACTAACATTCAGAATTTATGGCAAATGTGTGACACATCTGAATGCCTTCTTGATGCAACCAAAGTAAACAAGCATTGAAAATGCAATAGGTCTCGCCCTAGTTTAAGTTAAAGCAATTCTGTTTGTAATTAGGTGGCTTTTTAGCTTTGCTTTTATTAGTGTTTTTCAAACTTTCATGTACATAACATGCATATATGTATAAATATATATGCATGCATTTATATTTGTATTGATATAGATACACAGATTATATATATGTTTATATATGTATGTAGATATATATACACATACATATATATAAATGCATATGCATATATATATATGTGCATAGGTGTGCGTGTAGAGAGGTAGAGAGGTAGAGGTGTAGAGGTAGAGAGGTAGAGGTAGAGGTAGAGAGGTAGAGTAGTAGAGAGAGAGGTAGAGAGTAAAGGATGAGCAATAGAGAGTAGGTCAGAGAGTGAGTAGCAGAGAGTAGTAGAGAGAGTAGCAGAGAGTGAATAGGAGAGAGTAACAGAGTGAGTAGTAGAGAGCAGTAGAGAGTGAGTAGTAGAGAGTAGTAGAGAGTGGGTAATAGAGAGTGAGTAGTAGAGAGTAGTAGAGAGTAGTAGAGTGTGAGTAGTAGAGAGTAGTAGAGAGTGAGTAGTAGAGAGTGAGTAGTAGCGAGCAGTAGAGAGTGAGTAGAAGAGAGTAGTAGAGAGTGAGTAGTAGAGAGTAGTAGAGAGTGAGTAGTAGAGAGAGAGTAGTAGAGAGTGAGAAGTAGAGAGTAGTAGAGAGTGAGTAGTAGAGAATGAGTAGTAGAGAGTGAGTAGTAGAGAGAGAGTAGTAGGGAGTAGTAGAGTAGTAGAGAGTGAGTAGTAGAGAGTAGTGGAGTAGTAGAGAGTGAGTAGTAGAGAGTAGTGGAGTAGTGGAGAGTGAGTAGCAGAGACAGAGTAGTAGAGAGTAGTAGAGAGTGAGTAGTAGAGTGAGTAGTAGAGAGTAGTAGAGAGAGAGTAGTAGAGAGTGAGTAGTAGAGAGAGAGTAGTAGAGAGAGAGTAGTAGAGAGTGAGAAGTAGAGAGTAGTAGAGAGTGAGTAGTAGAGAATGAGTAGTAGAGAGTGAGTAGTAGAGAGAGAGTAGTAGGGAGTAGTAGAGTAGTAGAGAGTGAGTAGTAGAGAGTAGTGGAGTAGTAGAGAGTGAGTAGTAGAGAGTAGTGGAGTAGTAGAGAGTGAGTGGTAGAGAGTAGTACAGAGTGAGTAGTATAGTGAGTAGTAGGGAGCAGTAGAGAGTGAGTAGTAGAGTGAGCAGTAGAGAGCAAGTAGTAGAGTGTGTAGTAGAGAGTGAGTAGTAGAGAGAAGTAGAGAGTGAGTAGTAGAGAGAGTAGTAGAGAGTGAGTAGTAGAGAGAGTAGTAGAGAGTAGTAGAGTAGTAGAGAGAGAGAGTAGTAGAGTGAGTAGTAGAGAGCGAGTAGTAGAGAGTGAGTAGTGGAGAGAGAGTAGTAGAGAGTGAGTAGTAGAGAGAGAGTAGTAGAGAGTGAGTAGTAGAGAGTAGTAGAGTGAGTAGTAGAGAGAGAGTAGTAGAGAGAGAGTAGTAGAGTGAGTAGTAGAGTAGTAGAGAGTGTGTGGTAGAGAGTAGTGGAGAGTAGTAGAGTGAGTAGTAGAGAGAGTAATAGAGAGTATTAGAGTAGTAGAGAGTGAGTAGTAGAGAGTGAGTAGTAGAGAGTGAGAAGTAGAGAGTAGTAGAGTACTAGAGAGTGAGTAGAAGAGAGTAGTTGAGAGCGAGTAGTAGAGAGTGAGTAGTGGAGAGTGAGCAGTAGAGAGTAGCAGAGAGTGAGTAGTAGAGAGAGAGTAGTCAGTCAGTGTCAGTCAGTCAGTCAGTGTCAGTCAATCAGTGTCAGTCAGTGTCAGTCAATCAGTGTCAGTCAGTGTCAGTCATTCAGTGTCAGTCATTCAGTGTCAGTCAGTCAGTCAGTGTCAGTCAATCAGTGTCAGTCAGTGTCAGTCAGTCAGTGTCAGCTAGAGCAGCTCTGCTGACCTGGTTTCTCTGGCTCTACAGCAGGTCTGCTGACCTGGTTCTCTGGCTCTAGAGCAGCTCTGCTGACCTAGTTCCTAGGCTACAGAGCAGCTCTGCTGATCTGGTTCTCTGGCTCTACAACAGCTCTGCTGACCTGGTTCTCTGGCTCTAAAGCAGTTCTGCTGACATGGTTCTCTGGCTCTAGAGCAGCTCTGCTGACCTGGTTCACTCCCTCTAGAGCAGCTCTGCTGACCTGGTTCTCTCCCTCTAAAGCAGCTCTACTGACCTGGTTTCTCTGGCTCTACAGCAGCTCTGCTGACCTGGTTCTCTGGCTCTAGAGCATCTCTGCTGACCTGGTTCTTAGGCTCTAGAGCAGCTCTGTTGACCAGGTTCTCTGGCTCTAAAGCACTGATAGAGACTCCTGGGGCGGAAGCCGGGAGGGCGAAAGACATCTTTTTAAAAATTATTGTGATACCATGTACCTTTTAATTACTGCTTGATCCTTGCTTCTCCTGAACAGCGCGCCTCGCGCTGCAACGCTTGTTTACATCTTGGTCGCCATTCCTGACGGCGAGGCGAGCCACGAGACACGCCCACCTCGGTTGGCCACGCCCCCTCACCAAACCTTTAAATAGTGCGCGCAGATCTCTAAGCGCGACACTGATAGAGACTCCTGAGGCGGAAGCCGGGAGGGCGAAAGACATCTTTTTAAAAATTATTGTGATACCATGTACCTTTTAATTACTGCTTGATCCTTGCTTCTCCTGAACAGCGCGCCTCGCGCTGCAACGCTTGTTTACATCTTGGTCGCCATTCCTGACGGCGAGGCGAGCCACGAGACACGCCCACCTCGGTTGGCCACGCCCCCTCACCAAACCTATAAATAGTGCGCGCAGATCTCTAAGCGCGACACTGATAGAGACTCCTGAGGCGGAAGCCGGGAGGGCGAAAGACATCTTTTTAAAAATTATTGTGATACCATGTACCTTTTAATTACTGCTTGATCCTTGCTTCTCCTGAACAGCACGCCTCGCGCTGCAACGCTTGTTTACATCTTGGTCGCCATTCCTGACGGCGAGGCGAGCCACGAGACACGCCCACCTCGGTTGGCCACGCCCCCTCACCAAACCTATAAATAGTGCGCGCAGATCTCTAAGCGCGACACTGATAGAGACTCCTGAGGCGGAAGCCGGGAGGGCGAAAGACATCTTTTTAAAAATTATTGTGATACCATGTACCTTTTAATTACTGCTTGATCCTTGCTTCTCCTGAACAGCGCGCCTCGCGCTGCAACGCTTGTTTACATCTTGGTCGCCATTCCTGACGGCGAGGCGAGCCACGAGACACGCCCACCTCGGTTGGCCACGCCCCCTCACCAAACCTATAAATAGTGTGCGCAGATCTCTAAGCGCGACACTGATAGAGACTCCTGAGGCGGAAGCCGGGAGGGCGAAAGACATCTTTTTAAAAATTATTGTGATACCATGTACCTTTTAATTACTGCTTGATCCTTGCTTCTCCTGAACAGCGCGCCTCGCGCTGCAACGCTTGTTTACATCTTGGTCGCCATTCCTGACGGCGAGGCGAGCCACGAGACACGCCCACCTCGGTTGGCCACGCCCCCTCCAACGCCCCGACCAACCAACATAAATTATGTGCCTTGGCAGGAAGCGCAGCGGACGAGCGCAGCGGGCGCGACGATTGCGCGCCGAAGGCGCGCTTAAGGCAAGCTCGTCTGTGCTCGTCCGCGACCGTCCGGGGCAAGGGGCACGCCACTCTGCTTGCTTTACCACCTACTCACCTGCCCAACTGCGCTGCCTTCGGGGCCCATGGCCGTTACCTGCCTCCACCTGCTCCCACATCTCGTCTCTTGGCTTAGCTCCTCTTGCCCCTCTGACAATACCTTGGCCACAACCTCTGCCCCCGACTCCCTCTAGCGGTAGCGCTTCTCCAGCTGCTTCTAGGTCTCTTACGGCGTTCTATCTGAACACTAGGTCTGCAGTTACCCACGCCCATGAACTTTCGGTCCTGCTGGATCTCCATGCCCCCGACCTTCTTTTCTTAACAGAAACTTGGTTCCGCGACGACTCCCTCCCCACCTTATTGGCTACTCTACCAGCTCCATATTATGCTATTCGTGCCGACCGGGCTAATGGCAAAGCTGGAGGTGGGGTGGCGGTCATCGCTCGAACCGACCTCCCCTTTCAGCCCCTGTCCCTTCCTGATATCGCTACTACGGAATTTTTAGCCATCCGTACCACCTCCACCACGCCCCCTCTCACCTGTATCCTCATCTATCGTCCCCCCCAATCTCCCTTATTGTTCCTTTCGGATTTCTTGGAAGTTCTGGCTACTATCACAGTCAACAACTCTTCCATTTTACTTTTGGGTGATTTTAATTTTTGGCCTTCTGACCAAGCCGAATGCCCATCTTCCAAGGAGTTCTCAGTTACCCTTTCCTCCCTTAACTTTACTTCCCACATTCACTCTCCCACCCATGTCAAAGGTCACACTCTCGACCAGATCTGGTCCTCCAATTGTCCCGTTGAATCCCTTTCAATCTTACCCTGCACCTGGTCCGATCATCACCTGATTTCCTTTTCTCTCCCCATTCACCCCCCGATCAAGCCCCCGCTCCCCAAAAACACCTGGGTTCGAGCATGGGGCCGAGTAGACCCTAACAGTCTATCCTCCATACTCACTTCCTCCGCTCCCCTCCTCCAAGACCTATCTACCTGTTCCCAGGTCACGGCCATTGACCAATGGCTCTCTGCAGGCTGTGACACCATTGCTCCTCTGAAGCGGGTCTCAACCAAACGAGAGAAGGACGCCAACCAGTGGTTTAATCAAGATCTTAAAGCCACTAAACTGGCGGTGCGGCGTGCGGAGCGGGCTTGGAGGAAAAACTATTGCCCCTCCTTACGCTTAGAGTTTATAAACATCCTGACCCTATATAAGAAAAACATCCTTGAGGCAAAAACCATCTACTTTTCCTCCAAAATCCTCGCAGCCGAAAGCAAATCGAAGGAAATCTTTTCGATTGTTCACAATCTAGCGTATTCGGACAGAACCTCTCTCAAACCCACCCCTTCTCTGGAACTCTGTCACTCCCTAAATAATTTCTTCATTCAAAAAATCGAAACCATTAAAACCAATATTCCCCCTCCTTCCCCTACCTTTGTGGACCCTCAGTGTCCTCCTCCCAAGGACCATCTCACCACCCTCCCACCTCTAACTAAGGAATCAATAAATGCCATAATCCCACTTGTTAAATCAGGGTCCCCGCTAGATCCCTGCCCGGCTCATATCCTCCGTCATATCTTCTCTAACTGCCCAGATCCCCCCCTTCACCTTCTCAACAGCTCCTTATCCCAGGGTGTGGTACCCAACTCACTTAAATCTGCTGTAATAGTCCCTATCCTGAAAAAGCCTGTTGCCGATCCATCTATTCCAGCCAATTTCCGCCCCATCTCTCTCCTACCTTTCCTGGCGAAAGTACTCGAGCGTCACGTCACCTACGCCCTGAGTTCTTTCGTGGAGAAGAACGGGGCTCTTGCCCCCCGCCAAGCCGGGTTTCGCCCCGCACACTCCACTGAGTCGGTAGTGCTCTCAGTCCTTGATAACCTCAGGGAGGGAATGGATACCAACCAACCTCAGGCCCTGGTTCTCCTCGACCTCTCAGCCGCCTTTGACACGGTGGACCACTCCATCTTACTTTCCCGTGTCAGGGCGGCGGGGATCGGGGGTACCGCGTTGGTCTGGTTATCCTCCTTCCTGAGGGATCGCACCCAGGCTGTCCGCCTGGGTGACTTCACTGCAGACTTCCGTGACGTTCAGTGCGGGGTTTCCCAAGGTTCCTCCCTTTCCCCCCTCTTATTCAATCTTTACATCTCCCCCCTTATCTTTTCATTGCAACAAATGGAGGTCACCGTATTTAATTATGCGGATGACCTCCAGCTTGTGTTCAACCTCTCCTCTTCCCCCGATTCTGTCTCCAACTTTCAAACTATCATGATTCACATCCGAGACTGGATGAACCACAACCATCTTAAGCTCAACCCAGATAAGACCGAGCTGGTGTTGACGGGTGGTTCATCCAGCCCCTGGTCCCCCATTTTCTGGCCCCCTTCCCTTGGTGCCCCACCTGTTCCCTCCACCTCGGTTAAAACCCTAGGCATCAAGCTCAATTCACAACTCACCCTTCACTCCCAGGTGAGCTCTGTGGTTTCTTCCTCCTTTCTGGCTCTTCGCACCATTCGCAAGGTGTCCCGTTTCTTTTCTTTTGATGCCCTAAAACTTATCACTCTTGCCATGGTCGTATTCCGCCTGGATTATGGCAACGCCCTATATGCAGGTATCCCTGCATATAGTCTCCGGCGTTTGCAGCAGATCCAGAACCAGGCGGCACGCCTGGTGTTCAAACTCCCTAAATCCTCCCACACCACTCCCCTTTTGAAAGCTTTACATTGGCTTCCCGTCTGGGCCCGTGTCCAGTTTAAGCTTGCATCTATCACCTTCCAAGCACGACTGGGCACGGCGCCAGCTTTCATCTCCTCGGAGATCATTCCCTACGTTCCATCTAGGGAACTGAGGTCATCTTCCCAATCCCTTCTCACTGTCCCACGGTTCCGAAGAAAGAAATGGGGAGGCTCGAAGTTTGCGACTCTCGCCCCGACTTTTTGGAACTCTCTGCCTGCAGAACTCAGGGCTTCAACCTCATATCTGTTATTTCGGAAACAACTCAAGGCATATCTTTTTGCCAAATCCTTTAATTAATACCTTAGTCTCTCTTTTTTCCCCTAACCAGGGACTTCTTCTCTGACCTCTTTCAGTTTTTAGCGCCAAGAAACCGCTGGTGTACGTGCGCTGTACAAATAATTTTAAATAGAAATAGAAATAGAAATAGAAAGCAGCTCTGCTGACCTGGTTCTATGGCTCTAAAGCAGCTCTGCTGACTTGGTTCTCTGGCTCTAGAGCAGCTCTGCTGACCTGGTTCTCTGGCTCTAAAGCAGCTGTGCTGACCTGGTTCTCTGGCTCTAAAGCAGCTCTGCTGGCCTGGTTCTCTGGCTCTAAAGCAGCTCTGTTGACCTGGTTCTCTGGCTCTAGAGCAGCTCTGCTGACCTGGTTCTCTGGCTCTACAGCAGCTCTGCTGACCTGGTTTTCTGCACTCGCGATGCACGCACCCAACTTCGCGAAAATATATTTAAAATAATATAAGTTTATTATAAGTACAAATATATTATTTTTATGAATATCTTACATAATCTCGTGCCCTAATATGTATATTAAAGATACATACATATCATTTTGGAACATAAATTTTTTTTAAGGGAGTCGCGCACCCAGCGCGCCCCAGCACGTATATGACATCACGCGGGACCCGCAACCGCGCAAACATCTCGTACCGTAATGCACATGTGTTGCGAATGCGCGGGAGCAGGAGTTGCGGACTGGTCGCATACCAATTGCGCACATCACGTGATATTAAATGTATATGATGTAACTGAAAACACACAGCCGTCGCACACCATACGCGGATCCTTCAGGACTTTTCTAAAATGACGACTAGAATGCGCGTGCTCATCGTGATATGTACGCTTTGAGTGCGCGACTCCGAAAAAAAACTGGATTTTTTTTGTAAAGAAAATTATATAAATATATTAAAATAAAAAGTGAAAACTAGAAAATTAATCAATATTTCAGTTTTAATTTATTTTTATTTTTTTGTGTGCAATTTTCAGAAAAATATATAATGTTATTTAATGAATAAAATAATTATAAATAAACAGTTAAAAAACTGTAGAAAATCAGTACCAAAAAATAGGTATAACTACTATCACACTTAAAAATTTGCATTTAAAAAAAATTAGAAATTCACTGAAAAAAAACATAGGTTTCAGAGATGTTATAGTTAGAAATTAGCATTTAAAAAAGCTTTGAAATTCACTGAAATAACCATAGGTTTCAGAGACGTTATAGTTAGAAATTAGCATTTAAAAAACCTTAGAAATTCACAGAAAAAATCATAGGTTTCAGGGGTGTTAAAGTTAGCTGGCCATTTCACTCGTACAAAACCATAGAAATTCCTCCGTTATAGTTAGTTCTGCTAACTATAACTCGCGTGCCTGCAATGTACTGCTGATGATGTCACATATTGCATCATTCATGACATGGTCAGTGACTTCACTGATGACATCACTGATGACATCTCAAATGACATCACTGATGACATCACTGATGACATCATCCACATGACAATCTGATACACCTCATCATACACTAGTATAACCTTTATTCACTCACTGTAAAATACAGAGTACCATATTTGAAACCATTGACACACCAATACCAGTTACTACATACCCACTCACTGATTCCTAAGTCTACAAACACAACTACCCATTCAACAACAGAATCATTTATACATGCAGTCACTAATTAATAGAACACTATCAAATGCACTTATACACATATATAGACATTGACCCATCAGCAGTCATCTTAGTCGGTTATGCAGTCATCCTACTCACTCATGAAAAAAATTAATCGCACTTACATTTACTCACTTACACAATTATCCAACAACACCTCATTTATTCAAACACATAGTAACTCATAGTTAATATGTTAAAAAAGCACCATTACAATGATACACTCTTAAACTTATACACCTAGTCAATCAACCATTCACACATCTAAGCATAGAGGTACACACACCCCATCCAACCACACACAAACTCAGTGTCCCATACAAATACTCACCCAACTAATCAATAACTAATATACACACTCATGTAGTTAGTGACCAACTGATGCAGCATGTTATACAACAACAGAGACAGTGCTGCACACATTCACATAGTTTAGTTACTAATCCATGTATTAGGTGAGACACTTTTATTTACGCACTTAAACAGACAGTCAGACAGCTACTAAATCCTCCATCCAGACAGTTATATATCCACTCAATCTTCAATTCAGATTGGTATATATATATAATACATATTTAAATTTCAAACTAAACCATATTCACTGGATGATGTCATCAGTGATGTCATCAGTGATGTCACTGACCATGTCATGAATGATGCAATATGTGACATCATCAGCAGTGCATTGCGGGCGCACAAGTTATAGTTAGCAGAACTAATTATAACGGAGACATTTCTATGGTTTTGTACGAGTGAAATGGCCAGCTAACTATAACACGCCTGAAACCTATAGTTTTTTCTGTGAATTTCTAAGGTTTTTTAAATGCTAATTTCTAACTATAAAGTCTCTGAAACCTATGTTTTTTTCAGTGAATATATACATATATATATATATCTCTATCTCTCTCTCTCTATATATATATATATATATATATATATATTTATATATATATAGATAGATAGATATATATAACTCCAATCTGGCGAAGTGTAAGCCAAAAACGGACGCACTCTTGGGTTAATAAATCAAAAGCTTGTTTAATGTGCGAGCCTCCCACACCAACAGACGCGTTTCGGCATAAAGCCTTTTTCGATGTAGATGACCAAAAACAAATACAGTGATTAAATACGAACAAAAAGAATGTCATGTGATGATCGCGAACATAAAAGACGGTTCCATAGCCTTGCTCTTTTCCCCAGGGATCATGGCAGCCATCTTTAAACATAATGCAAAATCATATGCGTGTAAAAAGTGCAAACAATAATACCTTTACATATATTTACAAGTCCAAAGGTGAGTCGCCTATTGTGCACGAGTATGTACAATCATGAATGAGCCTGACATCTAGAGGACTTCAATAATAATATATTCATAACACGTTTGATCACGTGTCCTCGGATGACTGAAGCAAGTACCCAATAGATCAAAATTGTGCCCATAATGGGCAATCAATGCTATCTTCAAATAGATGCATCACCAAATAGTCTTTGTTGATTCGTGCACAAAGTTTACAAGTTTACTTTAGTTTTGCATAGTTACCAAAAACCATTGCAACACAAGCTTTAAAAAAATAAAAAATATGTATAAAATGAATATTCAGTATAATTTCATCAACCATTGCCACCTTTTTTGAGAACTATACTATAAGATTAAATCAGTTAAAACCCAAGATAGAAAAATACTGTACAGTTTAAAATCAGAGTTAAAAGTACTGGCGATGATGAAAGTCATCAGTTCGCAAGGTAAAATGCAGTGCAGTCACTGATTTTTAGCTCTAGCCGGACTTGCCCATAGACCAGTGTCGTATTGTGCATGTTGTTCAATTGTTTGTGCCTGTTCTGAGTTTATTCAATAAAGTGCTAGGGGTCCGTCCTTGGTGTGGTCAAGAATATCCTCTTCCCATCTGCAGGCCGCTATGCAACACCAAAGCTTCGTCCTTATGTTAAATATATTACATTTTCGTCATTTTGGGCATTTTGTGTTCGGCCAGAATAAGTTATTTTACCAGTCTACAGTTCAGTTGTGTGTTCTCCGGGTTTAGGCCGGCCAGCACTGCTTGCCTCCTGGTGCGGGTGCCTTTATGCTTAAATGGTGCTTTTAGGAACTGTAGCCATTCTTGATGTAATTCCTTGCATGAACAAATTAGATGTAAAATAACTCCTTGCTTGGTGTTACACAGCCTTCACGTGTCTTGTGATGTTGCCCTCAGCCATGGTGGAAGATGCTGAGCACACAGAAGGATGCCCAATCTATGTCTTAAAATTTTTATTTTTTTAGCTTTGGGATAGCCCTGATTAAAGATTGCTTGTGGTACAAGTGATGTAGGAGTTCAAGGTCATCCAGGTATGAGATCTATTTGAGAAGCTTGCCTTGTCCTCCACCAGGTAAATTTGTTTTATGCATTTCCAGACCAGTTTTTTAAAGGTTAGATGGCCGAGTTGTGTGTCCCAGAGTTCCTTGTGCCGGGTGGTTTCCAGGGCTATCTGAGGGTAACTTCTTGCTTGGGAGGATTCCCTATGCTGGATATCGTGTCACAGCAGATGATTTAATGTGCTTGTAGTGGTGCTTCTGATCTTATGCCAGCAGATGATGTAAGATCCGTGCCTGGCCAAGACTTGTTGTAGAAGACCGAACTCCAGCCTTATTTGAGCCTGTGAAGTATAATGTGGGAGACAGAACGTGGTCCTATTTGCTTTGCCCAATGTGCTGTCCAGTACCTTGGCATCTCTCCCCCGCATTGCCTAACTGCCATAGGTGATCGAGGGGAGTAGTTTAGCCTGGACTACCTTCAGAAGTGGGCTCAGTGTCGGCCCGATCAATTTATTTGCGAGGTTTTTCATCAATAGAGATATTAACATCCCTTTCCTTCTTATTTCCTCTTTCTGGTGCATAAATGACCCTTCCTTGTCGATTATAACTCCTAGGTTCTTGTATTCATAAGCTGGTTCAAATTTAGTGCCGCCCAAAAACCAATTCCTCTGCGTGTTTTTTTTGTTGTTTATTGTCATTGACCGAGTCTTACTCAGATTTATTTTCAAGTTGTTTTATATGGAGTAGTTCTGCATTTCCGTTAATAGATGTTGAAGATCAATGTAAGTATGACTAGGCAGAACTACCTCATCTGCATACATAAGATTGATCAATGTTTTGTCACCTAGCTTGGGTGAGTGGGAATTACAGGCATCGAGTACCTTTGGGAGGTCTGCCATGAATGGATTGAACAGGGTGGGTGCGAGCACACAACCCTGTTTCAGTCCTTTTGTTGTGGGGACTTTTGAGGAGAGGTGGGTGCCGCCACCTAGTTTGACCTGCACCCAGGTGTATGTAGAGAGGCTGTGGGCGCCAATATCCCCCACAGTCTGTCCCTCTCCACATTATCAAATTCAGCACTAAAGTCGATATAGCATAGATGTAAGGGTATGTTGGAGGTTTTTGCTGCGTCAACCAGTAAAGAGATTGTGAGAATGTTTGTTGATGTGCCAGCCATTTTGCGGAATCCGTTCTGGTTCAGCGGTATTATCTGGTTTGCCTCTGCCTAGGATGTGAGCTCCTCTAAAATGATGCCCGCAAAGTATTTTGCTTCAATGTCTATCAGGGCAACTAAACTGTAGTTACTAGGCTCGGCCTTGTCTCCTTTTTTGTGAACTGGCACAATTGTCGAGCCCTTCCAAGATTTAGGTACTCTGTTTAAAAGCCTGACTTCCAGGAAAAGAGGTTGGAGGATGTCAGCCCAGTCCTCCGTCTTTGCTTTGAACAGTGCAGGCGGAATACCGTTCGGTCCCGGAGCCCCTTCTTTCCTTCCTTTGGCGATCTGCTTTTTTATTAGAAGTGACAGGGGGCTGCTAGCTACGCATGATGGTATGTCTTCTGTGGCTGCCAACTTCTGCTCCCTCGTCTCAATGTTGCATGCTCTAGCTTGTTTTTCTGGTGGCCAGCTATTAGACATTTATGCTCCAACGCCTCCCGTTTGGTTGTTAAAGTGAAATGTAAGAAATTCCACCCAGATTGCTTCCGAGATATATGACGCGATGCCTTCATGATGAGGGTGGGTAATCCCATTCACGGTTTTCCAGAAACGGGCACTGTTGTTGCGATTTATGTCATGTAGAAGTTTTGCCCAGGTTGAGTTCTCTTGATCTCCACTGATGTTCCATTTCAGTTTTTTGAGTGCTGACCTTTAGTCCCTCAAGAGTGAGCATGTGCTAGCATTACCCAGAAGTCTTCTCAGCCTGAGCAAAGTGATATTTATTGATTTTTTGAGGGACTTAAGGCGATCTCTTTAGCCTTTCGGAATTATGTTTTTTCAGCATAATTTCTGGGAGTGGTCTTTTTTGGAGAGAATGGCGGCGTGGTGGTCTTGAAGTGTGGCAGGGAACTCTCCCCAGTGGGCGATTGGGTCTTTAGAGCTGGATGCTTGAGATTTAAAAAGTTTGATTGCAGCTTCTGCCTGAGGATTTGTGTTATATACTAAACATTTGATCCTTCTTAAGTTAGAGGTGAAGATGGGCCCCGGGGTTAGATCTTGCTTAATAGATCTGGGTGCAGTAGCTGTTAGCTGCAGTTCTTGTGGGCGGTGATCACTATCCCCCTTGTCCCCCATTTTGAACCCAAGGATATGTGGGAACAGAGAGAGGTTTGCAAACGTGTAATCCAGTATGGAACTTGTTGTTGCAGATTAGAATGATTCGACTGGAGGTGAGTCATCAGGC
The DNA here is from genome assembly GCF_964204655.1 of Triturus cristatus. NCBI lineage: Eukaryota > Metazoa > Chordata > Amphibia > Caudata > Salamandridae > Triturus > Triturus cristatus. The sequence continues at coordinate 1,135,084,922 of NC_140585.1, forward strand.
AATCTGCCGTTAAGCGCTCAGAGTTTTAGGTTTTCTAGGTCATCTAGAAGGTGGCTTTTGATACATTTCTTCCTTCCATGCAGTGGGGCGCATTGGATAGGGATGTTGTAGATTCCAGTTTGCTAGGCCAAAGAGATACTGGTTTAGGTCCCCTGCCAGGATAAACATTGGTGTTTTTTCATCTCTGTTGCATACTTTGCCATTCGGTCGTTAAGTTTTTTAAAAAATCTTTTGCTTTGCGTTTTGGATGGATACATGAGTTGATTAGGCCCACCTCCGTTTCTTTGCCCTGGAGGAAAATGGTAATTATAACTGCTATTATTGCTGTTGAGGTCGAGCCCACAAGAGTTGCTGAGGGTATGCTCGTCGTAGTCACATAGTTGGAAAGTCCCCTAGAACGATGTCCAGATCTGTCACCCCTTGTAGCTGGTGTGGTGAAACACATAAAGCCCTGAATGTGCTGAGCATCCATGAGCCAGGTTTCTTGCTGCAAGATTATATCGAAGGTTCTGACGTAACACAGGAAATCTGGGTCCTCTATTTTTGTTGCTAAACCATTGATGTTCCACGAGCGTAGTCTGAATGGGATCCCCTTTGCACTGCTGTAGCCTTAGTCTTGTGAGAAGCGTCAGTCCCCCAATGCGCATGTGATTACAGTATGAGATAATTCTTCCCTGTCGGATACTTGGCTCCTGGAGGCTGATGCTGTCCGGAATATTTCTTGTGGGTTTGGCTGTCTGCTAGCACTCTGTTGTCGGGATCTACCCCGAGCCCCTCTAAGTACGGAGTTTGTGTGTGCATGATGTATTGTTGGTCCAGGGCTTGAATTGCGTGGTAATAATGGAGATGGATAGGCTGTTTTTTGGAAGGGGGAGATGTCAATACCCCAGACTTGGAAAGTGCCCAATTCTGCTAGGATTATCTCTGCAATTTTACTTGATTTCCACGTTGCTTTTGTGGCCTCTGGTCTTAGAGGATTAGCAGTGCGTATGAACTCTATGGATAGTAGGTCCTTTGAACTTATACCAGCAAGATTTGGGATTGCCTTCATTAGTCTTATAATATTGCCTCGATTTAACGTGTCCTGATGGCCCTTAGAAGTGTACAGGGGGTGGAAAACCAAAGCCTGTATTTCTTGCTGCGTGGTTCTTGGTGTTTGTGTTGTCGGCAGATGCACCGTTACTGTGGCCATCAGTGCAGATTGATGTATGAAGCTGGTTACTTCTTTGGACTGAATTTCCACTTGGTTACTTGATGTTCCTGTCATAGTGTTCCATGGGTTTGACTTGGATGTTATTAGCTTAGGGGATATTTGTTTTGTATTTTGCGCACCATCCTGGACCTCTTTATCCGGGAACCTCCAGCTAGGGCAATTGTTGGTTGGTGGGAAAGGCTGTTTGGGCTCTCTGAGCAGTGTATCCTGGTTTAACCTATCTTTGTTTCCAATACATCCTCTTCTGGGCCCGTTGTTTGAGCTCATTTTAGTTTCTTCGCCCATTGTTTCTGTCAACCTTGGGGCCCCAGAGTTAACCGCCTCTCCACTAGGCTGTTGGAAGTGTTCAGGGTTGTTGGATAAGGTCAATGGCTCTCCTATGAGGGCTTGGCAGTGCGGTGACTGTTGACTGTGGCCTGTGTCGGCTTTTTTGTTAGGGAAATGGATATGGTTCTTTGTCCTATTTAGGTCTCGCTGAGACAGCGAAAGCTGTCTCTTTGAGACATTTTGTAAGTGAGTTTTTAAAGTGCTTCCCCTGGCATAGAGCTACAGTGCACGAGGCGTGCACGAGGCGTGCACGCGCGCAAAGCAGCCATTTGGCTTTAGGTCGCTCTCCCTCGTGGCCCCTCTCCGCCCCCTTCCCTGCTGCTATTTCACACGTCTTCATCAGAACTCACGCTTCTCTCCCCCACCCACCACCATCGCGTCCAATGCTTGTTTATGTAAACAATTGTGTTCGGATGCAGAAAAAGCTCACGCCTTACAGATCCATACGAAGACACGTTTTGGGGATGCTTCTTTTAGTTTTGATTTTTGTAAAGCAACAGAGCGCGGTGCAGTTAACGCCATTCTTTACTGCAGAATGAGGTCTATGCTATTTATTTTACAGTATCAGATGTACTTGGATCTTGAGACGAGACTGGGATTATTAGTGGGATGTATATTCACGCGGGGGCTAAATCGGGCACAATCGATTTTGAGTTTTGAGGACTACATTGTTGTTTGTGCTGCGTTTTCCTTCTTGTATTTTGAGTTCGATGCCGTAGATCCATACAGTGCGGAATGAACTGTTGCGTGTCCGATATCTTGCATTCTTTTTGCCTGCATCCCAGCGACAAATTGTCAGTGAAACTATCGGATTTTTTCCCAGCGTTGCCCTCTTGACGCTTCTCAGACAGAATTGCATTTGGAGCTGCGATTGCGCTATGTGAAAGTTGTCCTGTAAGTTCATGTTTCGTCTAGCAGTATGCTTTTGTTTCAAGATGAGTTTGCATGTGATGGAGACTGCGTGTGAGACTCCTGATGGATGGCCGACATAAACTGCCAGTCACTCGCATTAAATAATTGCAGCTCATGTGATGAGTGATTTGTCACACTCTAGATTGTTTTCTCACCCCTTGGATACATATGCACATTTTGAAATCCTCTACATTTGTGTTACCAAAAGGCTCTGCAGACGGAAAACTAATGAAGATGTGGGAGAGTTTGGCAGAGTGGTTGGGATGCCCGGGTTTCAGCAGCATTGTGTCGCGAGCTCACAGGCATGTTGGAAAACAAACACACTCGGGGTGGAATTCGTTAAGTACATGTGCTTACGTCCCAGGCAGCGGTTTGTCTCTGGCCTCAGAATGGCATGTTACATGTGTTTGTTTGCATAAACTGGAGGTAGCAGCTGTGCCTTCTTCTGAGGCAGGCTGCCTCCTGGGTTATAATTCTACCCTGTGCAAAAAACGAGCAGTTTTAATGTCGGGTTGTATTCTCGCAAGGCTTATTGCGCGTGCACCACAAACCCCGACGTCTGCCCACGATGCCTTGCTTGCACCCCTGGTTTGTGGTGGCCTCCTGTGTGATGAGGGGAGGGTCGGTTTACATACTCGAGGCAGCATCTAATAGCTGTTATTTTTCCACCACACGTACTTTCTCTACGTGCCACAACTTATAAAGCTGCACGTGGGCCGCTATGTGGTTTTGATTTTTTTGTTTGTTGCTGCGGTGTAACTTGGAAGTGAATCCAGAGCCGTGCTGAAGGGGTTAAAAACCTCATTATGGCACTGTGCCCGACACTAGACTTGTTGAGGCTGCTACATATGTGCTAACAAACAACAAGCATTTGCAATGCATTAGGTCTCGCATTTACGCGAGTTTGAGCTATTGACATTGCAAATAACAATGCCTATTGGCATTGTCATTTACAATGCCAATAGCTTTAACTCGTGTAACTGCGAGACCTATTGCATTGCAAATGCTTGTTCTTCTTTGATTTCTGCACAAGCTCTTAATATGGTTCCTTGTCCTTTTTCTTCTTTAATTTCCGCATGTGCCCTGGCTGCATATGTCCGTGTTGGGACACCTCCTTGTTCCGGAGAATTGTTGGAGCTGTTAGATGACCGTTGTGTTTGATTTTGTGGACTTGAGTCGCCTAAGTTGATGTCCCATTTATTGAGAGGACCTGAGAAGATGGAGAAGTAGGCTGTTACATTTATGGGGGGCTTCGGGTAGCGCCGTTTCCTTTTCTGTTGGCGGGGTTGTTTGGCATTTAGCTTTGAAGCTTGCGCCCCTTCTAGTTGGGCTTTTGTCGATTCGCCTTGAGATCCTCCGTTGCCGGGCCTGCCTGTCTTCTCAGTGTTCTCGTTGGAGTTGCCTTGGTACGTTTTACTTTTTGAGGTATTTGTTGATTGACCATTGACCGAGCCCTCCGTGGTGCTGATGTTAACTTGGCAATTATTTGTGTTTCCGGCTGTTGCACATTTTATGTCCTTTATTATGCCACTTAGAATTGAGGGCAAAGTGGACAGTTTGTGGACGATCTGGTCACAGTTGCAACTGAGGTGAGTATCAGATTGAGCGCTCTTTATCAGGCCATTCAGGTTTCCCAATTTCTCATCGATGCCTGCCGTGAAGAGTGCCAACGTATTCAGTAATGTAAGCTGGATCTCCATCTTTTCGGACTGCTATTGAAGTGCTTCAATGGCCAGTTGTATTGTATTTAGCAAGGAAATCCAAGTACTAGCAGTTTGTTCGTATGAGTGTGCACTCTCCTTTGGCTCGTTTTTGGTCGGGTTCATGTAAGATGGATCCCGGGAAGCTCTTGGGGAGGGTGCTCCCTTTGTACCTGATCTGATGAATAAGTGGAGAGCATGTCTTCCCATTCTAGTGTGTTCAAGTAGGAGATAATCACCTTCCCCTCCTCTTGCTGACTTGGGTCCAGAGTCCCTGCACGCGGTCCACCTTGTTGAGTAAGCGGGCTCACATGGGCAAATAGTAGTAGAGTGGTTGGCAATTTTGCGTTTACTAAATATGATGTTTGAGTGGGAGTGCTGTGGGTACTGGTAATCGTATTCTGTGTGGGGCTGAGATTGGTATCAATAGTTTGATCCCCATTTTCTCTCCCAGAGGCTTCTGGGGCGTTACTCGCATCCTTAATTTTGGTGGCACTGTCCACTGCCCTGTCGCCAGGTAGTAGTGGCTGCGTAGTTGTTTTTTGAACCGTGTAGGGTAGGAGTCCCCTGTGAGCAGCCCTGTTGGCTAGTTATTATTGGAGAGAGCCCAGAGTACATGGACGCTCAAGCGGGAGCCAAAGGGTATGTAGTACCTGCTACTAGATCCACCACTGAATGCGTTGGAGATCGAGGCTGGATCTGGACTCGCTCCTGGCCTTGTTGCTGATCTTGTTGCTGGACTTGTTGCTGGTGTTGTTGTTGTAAGTGATCCAAGAGTATTGGGTGTCCAAGAGGGCCCGATAGCCGTGTTGGACTCAAAATGTGTCCTGCGCCGAAGGGCCAGGCCTGTGGGCTGCCTGGTTGTTCAGGGCCAGCTATGTACATAGATCTCCAAGTGTCTCCTGCCTCTTGACCAGTTGGGCTAAGTTTTAGGACGGATTGGTTGGCTGACCCGTTTGCCATTGCATTGCCAGGCTTAGATGGGCTTGTTAGGACCCCAATGCCCCTAGTGCCCGGCCTGACTTCCTCTGATGGCGATGTGCTTGGGGCAGACGCTTGCGACTGTAGGGGTTGCAGCGGAGTTTGCAGACCTTTGAGGGTGGCATTGCTTGAGCAGAGGACGAATCCTTCATCTCTTAAGAAGTTCAATTTTGTGTAAATTTTGGTTTGTTTTGAATATGTTGTGCGGGTAGGTCCCGTCGGTACTGTTATTTCACTTTGGTCGAGGTCTGTTACTATGAGTTTTGGTGCGGTGCTGTGCTGAGCGCAGGAATTTTGTTTCTTTCCTTTTCTGCCCCCTGTCCCATGGGGGCATGGCCATTCTGGTTCTTCCTGACCTCATTGAACCTGTGATACTTAGGATCGCTTAGGGTGGCTGAAGATTGCTAACAGCTGATGCGTCAGAGGCTGCTTCAGAGGTCCCGTTCTTTGTGCGTAATGGTGGCCCTGGAGGGCCCGGGCAGATGGATGGGACATCCCTGGGGGGATGCTGGGTGAGGCTGAGTTGGCTGTTTTGAACCTGATGCTAGTACTGGAGCCTGTCGCTTCGTTTTTTATTAACTATTTAATGGCCCTTTAATGGCTCTAGTGTGAGTGGCTGATGAGCCTATAGGCTGGTGGGAGGCTACTTTGGAGGCTCTGAGGGAAATCTTCTGGAAGTTCCTGTGCAGGCTACTCCCCCAGCTTCTCCTCACCCTCTCAGACCACAGCCTGTATACTAAGATAAGTAGCTATGTGGCTATGTATATGTGGCTATATGTTTACCTAGCTAGTGCGGCTGGAACATCTGGGCAGAGATTGGCTGTTGTCCCTGTAGCTTAGGGGCCTTAAAAGCCTTTTAAGGGGGAGAAAGGAAAAAGGAGAAGGAAAAGGGCCTGAGCGGGAGCACTCGGCGACCTCCACAGGCCGCACCCAGCCTAGCCGGGACGCATCCGCTGTGCTCCCTGGCTCACTCTTCCACAGAAGGGGCTAGCCCCCTCTGAGCTCAGGCCCCTTACTTTGTAACTTGTAACCAGTCAACACCGCCGCCGCCACTATGGTGCTCTGGAGCTGGAGCTGGACACCAACAGCGGCACCCGCATGGCAGAAAAGCTCCTTCACTTTCAGGCTGTGAATGTGTGCAGTCTGCCCCACCTTGGGCCCGTTGTAGGGGTGGGTGTTGCCGCCTGAAGGTCGTAGGGCTCAGGGCTCGGGTGTCTAAAGCCGACGAGGCGAGGCGATGTCGTGGTCAGCAGCAAGCAAGGGCACCGGGCGGGTAGGTTATGGAAGCTGCGGCAGCATCTCCTCCTCCCGCGGCGTTCTGCATCTGGCGTCTGACGTCACACTGTGGTAAGTCAACAGAATTAGAATTGGAAGATTTTGCAAACAGATCAAATCTTACGCGGAGTGATTCCACCTAAACCGACCATAACCTATAGGAGAGGGAAATCGATAGGTGAACAGCTAGTGCATAGTCACTTCTTTTCAGTTCTCCCCAAAAAGCATCCCGTTACGGGATTTTTCCCCTGCTTAAAATGTAAGGCCTGCACATACAGTAAGAAAATCTTCACTTACAGAATCAGAGAGAAAGACCCAAACTCTGTGTGGAAAATCAACCTACTGTTAAATTGTAACTTAGACTGTACTGTGTATTGTCTAGTATGCCCGGGTAACAAGCGGTATATTGGTAGCACGATTCATCCTACCAAGAAGCGCATCTTAGAGCACATGTAGGCTATCAGTAATAAAGACAATAATGTTCCGGTGGCCCGCCACTTTGAAACGGTCCATCAGAGCAACAGGGGCCTATTGACTTTCTTTTGTTTGGACCAAGTCCATAGAGACGAGAACGGGGGGAGATAGAATAAAAAAGTTATGTATCCTAGAGTCCAAATATATAATCAAACTCCTAACAATGGCTCCCCATAGGTCTCAACAATGATGAAGAGATGTGGGTACATTTAGATTGCAAACTGAATAATGTACCCTCAGGTCCCCCTTTAATCTAGCCATTGTGCAACCTTAGATTTGTCATAACACCTTACTCTAGTAGAGTGGGATTTAGATATTCTCTTTGTCCCACTTTTGTTCATCAATAATTGGAATCTTAACTGTATACTGGGACTACCATAGCATAAGGTTAATTTTCAAATGAGTTATCTACAGATATTTATGGAATTGTACCAAATTGAATAATGCAAAAAGAACTATTGATGGACAGAATGCAGAACAATGTCGTACATTCACCCCAGTACAGAGATCTGGGCCTAAATCCATCGTTTTTTTGCTCACCAGGCCATTCCAGCTTGGACCCAGCCATATGCAAATCAGTCTTGACCCTGTGCCGTGTGGGAAAAGTCCAGCCCGAACTGCCAGGCCAGGTCCTCCCTGGACTGGAAATAAGCATGCTAGGACCGGTTTCGGGGTTTCACCCCTCTTCAGCCAGGATAGCTTGATTCCAGTGGCATGGAGAGCACGGGACTCACGTCTGAGCATATCCGTCCCACTCGGGGTGACAAATGCAAAAAGAACTATTGATGGACAGAATGCAGAACCATGTCGTACATTCACCCCAGTACGGAGATCTGGGCCTAAATCCATTGTTTTTTTGCTCACCATGCCATTCCAGTTTGGACCCAGCCATATGCAAATCAGTCTTGACCCTGTGCCCTATGGGAACAGTCCAGCCAGAACTGCCAGGCCAGGTCCTCCCTGGACAGGAAACAAGCATCCTAGGACCGGTTTCGGGGTTTAACCCCTCTTCAGCCAGGATAGCTTGATTCCAGTGGCATGGAGAGCACGGGACTCACGTCTGAGCATACCCGTCCCACTCGGGTTGACAAATCCAAAAAGAACTATTGATGGACAGAATGCAGAACAATGTCATACATTCACCCCAGTACAGAAATCTGGGCCTAAATCCATCGTTTTTTTGCTCACCATGCCATTCCAGTTTGGACCCAGCCATATGCAAATCAGTCTTGATCCTGTGCCCTATGGGAACAGTCCAGCCCGAACTGCCAGGCCAGGTCCTCCCTGGACTGGAAACAAGCATCCGACGACCGGTTTCGGGGTTTCACCCCTCTTCAGCCAGGATAGCTTGATTCCAGTGGCATGGAGAGCACGGGACTCACGTCTGAGCATACCCGTCCCACTCGGGGTGACAAATGCAAAAAGAACTATTGATGGACAGAATGCAGAACAATGTCGTATATTCACCCCAGTACAGAGATCTGGGCCTAAATCCATCGTTTTTTTGCTCACCATGCCATTCCAGTTTGGACCCAGCCATATGCAAATCAGTCTTGGCCCATGTGCACTATGGGAACAGTCCAACCCGAACAGCCAGGCCAGGTCCTCCCTGGACTGGAAACAAGCATCCTAGGACCGGTTTCGGGGTTTCACCCCTCTTCAGCCAAGATAGCTTGATTCCAGTGGCATGGAGAGCAGAGGACTCACATCTGAGCATACCCGTCCCACTCGGGGTGACAAATGCAAAAAGAACTATTGATGGACAAAATGCAGAACAATGTTGTACATTCACCCCAGTACAGAGATCTGGGCCTAATTGAATAATGCCTAAAAATGAGATTAATTGAAATGTGGGATAAAATGAAATGATAAGAATGAATTATCTACCATATACCGTATGACTGTGACACAATGGAAATGGCCCATTCAGGGCACAATTATGAATTTAATATTTTCAAGTCCTTATGATTCCTTTGTGCACGAATCAACGAAGAATATTTGATGATGCATCTATTTGAAGATATCATTGATTGCCCATTATGGGCACAATTTTGATCTATTGGGTACTGGCTACAGTCATCCGAGGATACGCGATCAAACGCGTTCTGAATATATTAATATTGAAGTCCTCTAGATGTCAGGCCCATTCATGATTGTACATACTCGTGCACAATAGCTGACTCACCTTTGGACTTGTAAATATATGTGAAAAGTATTATTGTTTGCACTTTTTACACACATATTATTTTGCATTATGTTTAAAGATGGCTGCCACGATCCCTGGGGTAAATAGCATGGCTATGGAACCATCTTTTATGTTCATGATCATTACATGACATTCTTTTTGTTCGTATTTAATCACTGTATTTGTTTTTGGTCACCAACATCAGAAAAGGCTTTACGCCGAAACGTGTCTGTTGGTGCAGGAGGCTCGCACATTAAATAAACTTTTGATTTATTAACCCGAGAGTGCGTCCATTTTTGGCTTGCATTTCGCCAGAGTGGAGTAATATATTGCGGCTCACCACCACAGGGACGGCACGAGGGACAAGTGGTGATGCGGCGGTGACTGAAGTGGTTGGAAGTATATATATATTCACTGCAAAAACCATAGGTTTCAGGGGTGTTATAGTTAGCTGGACATTTCCCTCGTACAAAACCCCAGAAATTCCCCCGTTATAGTTAGTTCAGCTAACTATAACTCGTGCCCCCGCAATGCACTGCTGATGACGTCACATATTACATCACTCATGACATGGTCAGTGACATCACTGATGACATCACTGATGACATCTGAAATGACATCACTGATGACATCACTGATGACGTCATCCATGTGATAAATTAGTGCATCTTCTCACACCCTTTGATATACTCAATCAAAATTTCAGACGTCCATTCTCAAAACCATAGATACTCCAATACCAATAACTACATACCCACTCATTGACTCTTAGATCTACACACACATCCACTCACTCACCTGTACAGTCACTCATACTTACAGTCACTCAGTACAGGACTATCATATGCATGTATACACCTACATAGACACTCACACACCACCAATCATCCATAGAGGTACTCTCACACCTAGTCAGTCATGCAAATAATGAATCACACTCCCATTTACTCACCTATGCAGTTATACACACACAAGAACACTTACTAATAAAAATAGTACCACATTCTTACACTCTTATACAATCACTGATACAAGCACGCACTCATCCATACAGCCACTCTAACAATCACACACTCTCACATATACCCACTTATATACTCTTACACACATATATACTGCCTTTCACATATGTAGTTACTCACACATGTACCACTGAGATATACATTGAATCACTAACACACCCATACATACACTCACCCAACCATACACTCCATCACAGATGCACTCTTAAAACCATGCACCCATAGAATCACCCACTCACACATGTATGCACAGAGTCACACACACCCCACCCACACAAACACTCAGGCACCCAAACAGATACTCAGACAACCAATCAATAACCCATAGAAAATCTCATATAGCTATTCACAAAACCATGCAGCCGCTTATACACCAACAGACAGACAGATACAGACATTCACACAGTTTAGTCACTAGTCTGGAGTAGGATACGTTTAATGACTCACTTATAGAGTCAGTCACGCACCTACTAAATCATCCATTCACACACTTATACACCCACTCATTCTTCCATAGGTTTTTCCCTATATATATATTAAACATATTTAAAATTTACAGAAACACACACTCACTGGATGACGTCATTTCAGATGTCATCAGTGATGTCATCAGTGATGTCACTGACCATGTCATGAGTATTGTAATATGTGACGTCATCAGCAGTGCATTGCGGGGGCGCGTGTTATAGTTAGCTGAACTAACTATAACGGGGGAATTTCTAGGGTTTTGTACGAGGGAAATGTCCAGCTAACAATAACGCCCCTGAAACCTATGTTTTTTTCAGTGAATTTCAAAGGTTTTTTAAATGCTAATTCCTAACTATATCAGGCCTGAAACCTATGGTTTTTCAGGGAATTTAAAAGGTTTTGTAAATGACAATTTTGAATGTATTAATTGTTATACTGATTTTTTTGATACTGATTTACTATATTTTCTAACTATTTATTTTTAGATACTATTTTTTTTAATTACATTATAATTACATTATACATTACAATACAAAATATACTTTCTCAGAATGAATTACTTTAGTTTAAATACTTGGCAAATAGGCAACAGACTTTTAAGTACAGTAGTTACAGTTGTTGCAATGGGCAACACAATTTCAAACACAAAGCAACATTGAGCTCAATGTGAATTTCTAGTGAAATGCAAATAGTTACTTTATGGATTACTTTTCTAACCACAGGACTGGATCCTAGATTCCGTCCTTGGACATCTCCTGTAAACAGTTGAGTAAAAGCGCTTTGGTTACAGTAGTTATTTTTAAGGAATATTATTGTATTTTAAAAGTTGACACTTAGAAATGTTTTCACATAGAATCACCAATGTTATCCTATGGCAGAAAATTCACTTAGCAGGTAAGTAGTGTTATCATTACTTTTTCTTACTCAGTGGTGGATCCTGGATTCAGCACTGGCCAACCTCCTGTAAACAGTTGAAAGAATGTGTTTAACCCCTTCAGCGCGGCGCGGATTTCCGCGCCACGCTGAAGGTTCTGAGCGCGGGCGGGGCCATGACGGAACGGTTCCGTCATAAGCACAGCCCAACCGACGTGCATGACAGAACCGTTCCGTCATGCGCGTCGAAGGGGTTAAGTCATACAGACGATTTTTTAGGAATATTTTTAGTTTGTGAAAATAGACACTTAGAAACTTTTCTGGTGAAAACCAAACAATGGATTCCTATGGAAGGAAATACAAGTTACTGGTAAGTACGCTTAGAATTACTCTTCAGGGTCAGTGCTGGGCTAAAAGACGCAGCCCTGGGTTCTCTCCTGATAACAGGTGAGTAGATCGGAATTCGTAGTTCGGCTGATTTTATAGTAATATTTGTACGTTTCAAAAATGGACACTTAGAACATTTTCTGCTGAAAACCACACAATGGATTCCTATGGAAGGAAATACAAATTACTGGTAAGTACGCTTAGAATTACTTTTCAGGGTCAGTGCTGGGCTAAAAGATGCAGCACTGGGTTCTCTCCTGATTACAGGTGAGTAAATCGGAATTCGTAGTTCGGCTGATTTTAGAGTAATATTTGTACGTTTCAAAAATGGACACTTAGAAAATTTTCTGCTGAAAACCACACAATGGATTCCTATGGAAGGAAATACAAGTTACTGGTAAGTACGCCTAGAATTATTTTTCAGGGTCAGTGCTGGGCTAAAAGATGCAGCCCTGGGTTCTCTCCTGATAACAGGTGAGTAAATCGGAATTCGTAGTTCGGCTGATTTTAGAGGAATATGTGTACAATGGTAAAGGAAGGGGGTGGGGCCTGAGGTGACGTGTGCAAACACGCCCTGTGGCGTGTTTTAAGTTGGGGAATTAATTCCTCTTCAATCCTGCGGTCCCTTGGGGGCCAACTAGCCCACCAGGTACCTCCAGTATGCGTCAGGGAGCTGCGTTGCAGAGCGGTGTTCAGAGGCCACGCCCTTTTTTACAACACTCTGCAACACAGCTCCGTGGCGCTTCCTGGAGGTACCTGGTGAGCTAGTTGGCCCCTAGGGGACCTCTGGATTGAAGAGGAATTAATTCCCTAAATTAAAACGCGCCACAGGGCGTGTTTGCACACATATCACCTCAGGAGCCGCCCCCTACCTTCACCACTGTGCCAACGCGCCCTGTGGCGTGTTTTAAGTTGGGGGATGAAGTCCCCTTGAATCCTGAGGTCCCCTGGCGGCCAACTTGCCCACCAGGTACCTCCAGTATGCTCCAGGGAGCTGCATTGCAGAGAGGTGTTCAGAGGCCACGCCCCTTTTTACAACACTCTGCAACGCAGTTCCGTGGCGCTTACTGGAGGTACCTGGTGGGCTAGTTGACCCCTAGGGGACCTCTCGATTGAAGAGGAATGAATTCCCCAACTTAAAACGCGCCACAGGGCGTGTTTGCACAGTATCACCTCAGGCCCCACCCCCTACCTTCACCACTGTGCAAACGCACCCCGTGGCGCATTTTAAATTGGGGGATTAAGTCCCCTTGAATCCTGAGGTCCCCTAGCGGCCAACTAGGCCACCAGGTACCTCCAGTAAGCGCCACGGAGCTGCGTTGCAGAGAAGTGTAAAAAGGGGTGTGGCCTCATTACACCTCTCTGCAACGCAGCCCCCTGGCGCATACTGGAGGTTCCTGGTGGGCTAGTTGGCCCCCAGGGACCCCCAGTATTCAAGGGGAATTAGTTCCCCCTCTGCAAACGCGCCAGGGGGTGCGTTTGCAGAGTGGTGTAAGGAGGGGGCGTGGCCTCCGGCCCGATCCCGATCTTTTCTGCCGGCATTGCTTTTCGACATGGGGAGCAGCTAACATGCTGCTCCCCATGTGGAAAAGCAATCAGCTTTGCTTCATTGAAGCGAGAGCAGGTTTCCCTGTTCTCGCTTCAATGATGCAAAGCAGTTTGCAATGACAGGGTGGGAGCCCCCAGCACCCCGGGACACTGCAGGAGCCGGCCCTGGGGGGTGGCGGTCCCCAGGGCCATCATTGGCTCCAGGAGGGGGGCCGCGTGGCCCCCCTCCCACACGGACAAGTTGCCCCGGGGGTGGCGGTCCCCGGGGCTGGGGGGGCCTGAGAGCCCCCCCATCGCAAATACTTTCAAGCCCCGGGGGTGGTGGTCCCCGGGGCTGGGGGAGCTGCGAGCCCCCCCACCCATTTTCTATAAGCCCCGGGGGGTGGTGGTCCCCGGGGCTGGGGGGGCCGTGAGCCCCCCCCCCCATATAGTATCTCTGAGCCCCAGGCGCGAATCTCGACGATTTTTAAAAAAAAAGAAAAAATACTTTTTTTGGCCCTGGGGGTCCTTGTGGGACCCACTGAGCAGGCCTGGGGGGTCAGGGTGTTTCTACCCTGCCCCCTTGTCGCGTTTTGCGCCTTTGTTTTTGTGCTTTCTTGTGCCTCGGTTCTACCGAGGCACAAGATGGCTGCCAACACTTCCTGATTCAGAGTGTTGGCAGCCAATTAGCATTCAGCTCGTGCTCGGGAGGGTTCGGGGAGGGTGCGGGGAGGATCCGCGGATCCTCCCCGGCCATAGATATCACTAACTTTTAACTCTAATTTTCTCTGGAACTACTGAACGGATTTACACCATTTAAGCAAAAGGCACGAGTCTGAACTGAGGACTACCTCCTTGCCAAATTTGGTGTAATTCCGTTCAGCAGTTCGGGCTGTAGCTGCGACAACAGGTCTTATGGGAAATTGCATGGGGAAAACGCGTTTTGGGACCTCCCTTTTTTCTCGGCCCCCGCTTGACGAATCACCACGAAACTTTCAGGGTAGGAGCAGAGGGAGCTGGCCAAAAGTTTGGAAATTTTCGCGAAGATTCATCAACCGGCGCCAAAGATATTCCCAATAGAATGTTGCGGATTTCCTATGGAAAATAGGTCCTAACTATAACTATCTACTGGCGACCGCCAGTAGATAATCTATATATATATATATAGATATATATATACATATATACACACACACACACACACACACCCACACACGGTAGGCCTGAAGCTCAGTAAGTTCCTCACCCTCGATTGCTGCTACAGATACTGATTGCAAATACCTACATACAGGAAAGGCATGCAAAGGCAGGGTCTGTGGAGCTGATACCTATTGTGATGTGATGAATGTAACTTAAAGACAATAGTCACAGTACACAAGAAACACCACCTAGTTAGTATGCTGTGCCCAAAGATCCAGGTGATCAAACAGGAACATGCAAAGCAGTAACAGCAAGGGTGTAGAACTAACTACAAGCACAACAGACAAGGAGCTAGCAAGGAGGCAAGCTTAACAGAAAAGAAGGGAGACAGGGACACACTAGGCAGGAAGCACGTAACAAACATACAAGGAAACTAGAAACAAGACAGTAGTACAGGAAGACAGCAACTAAGGACTGTAACAGAGGTAATGGGAAGAAAAGCAGGAACTGGGACAAGGGAAATACTGGAGAGTGGATTCAATGGCGCATTAAATAGTACTAGTTCAGGAATCAAGGAAACAAGGACTAGCTAAGGATCAGGAGTCAAGGTCGCATTGAAGACAGTGCTAATTCAGGAACAAGGAATACTCTAGCTCAGGAACAGAAATCAAAATAGAACTTTAGGCAATTACTAATTCAGAAACAAGGATAGCTACCGCTCAGGAACAGGAATCAATGAATCATTGAAGGCAGTGCTAGTTCAGGAACAAGGATAGCTGTAGCTCAGGAATCAAGAGAAGACTGCAAGCAGTGCCAATCAGGAACAAGGGATAGCTGCAACTCAGGAACAAGGAATAACTATAGCTCCGGAATCAAGGAATATCAAAGGCTAAGGAAAAAAGGAAATCAAAGCTCAAAGCTCAAGAAACAAGGATTCGTCTCACCAGAACACAGCTACAATAAACACCCCTGGACTGACGGGAGCTTGGGCTTAAAAGAGCTCACAGGAAACATGCATCAGGTGTGAGCAGGCTAGCAGCAGCCAGCCACAGGTGAACTGAATTCCTCCACCCAGGAGGGTGGAGATGAAGCAGTGAGCGTGTCATCATAGGTAAAGGAGTTTCCAGCATGAGCAGAAAGGCTTCCACAAACCCTGGCATGGAGTAGGAATGGATGTCAATTCCCAAATAGTGTCCAAATGGCTAGAAGTTAGGCTATGCATGCAGGGGAGTTTCGGGAACCTTATTAGATCACTGAAAAGTCACACTATGTGGTCCCCTGTTGGTAGACACGAGATTCAGGGAGCGAATCGTGACAGGTGAGGTTTTAGTGAAACAAGCTCTATTGCCACTCAAAACAGATGTATCGTGGCGCATCAACAGCGGCTATTTTGAAAGTTTGGGAAAACCTGCATTGAATCCTTTGGCACAAGAGGAGTTCCGTTGATGGTAGCAACGCGGTGAGGGAATTCGACTGACACCGTATTTCTTTGCATTTATCCTGTCATCAGTGAAGCTGACTGTTACGGTGATAGGCACACCTTTCATCTGAAGGATTGGAAGTTCTTTCCACAGAGAAGGAGCATATTACAGTGATAGGCACACCAGTTCAAGACAATGCCTACATCCTTACTATGTTGGCTTGTTCTTTGTGCCTAAAACTAAAAGTCGGTGACAGGCACACCTGCCTGTTTAGCAACGGTAGGTTTACAGTACATTTACAGTATTGGCAATAGAGTTGAAGAAACTGTGAATGCAGCAATCATTCCTCCCCATTGTTTTTACCATAACCAGGGATTCCACCTACAAATGGGAGGAGTGGGAAGAGATGTTTGAAAATTATGTTTAGGCCTTGGATGGGAAGGACTTTAGTTCGGCTAGAAAGAAGGCTTTACTGAGAAGCACACTAGGTAAAGAGATTCAACATGTTTTTAAGTACTTAACGGAAGCAGTAGGTAATAATGGATTCATAAAAAGGAAACAGTTCCTCTGTTAAGGCCGAGGTGATAAGGATCACTAGCTGCCTGCAATTTTGTGGTCTCGGGGGGAGATCTGTATTTCAGATCTTAATGCCCTCACACACCTGTTAGGGTGTCATGCTTCATCATTGGGTACTCCTCGTCGGACCGGCGCTGCAATGTCCAACGGGCCTGGTGGCATCTTTAGCGGAGATCTTATGATCTGAGAACGCCGTTTGTGAAGGGTGTGTGTGAGTGAAGGAAGTCAATGGCTCCTAGTTTGTGTAGAAAGGTGATTAAAATAGGCCCTGGGCCTGTTGATTCTGTAATTGGGATGTTGGGGCTGGGACTAAGTAAAACCATCTAAATCCTCATCAAACAGTTTGTATGCCTCAGTATCTAGTGAAAGTGAGGAAGATGGCTGCGCCATTTCAAAATTTACCTAGAAGAAAAGAGCGCATGTTGGAATAGCCGCATGACTGCTCAATACCTTTCATCATCGGCATTGGCGCATTAATAAATATAATGCCTAAAGAGAAATATCATGAATTGTCTCCATTACCTCAACTTACACAATCGAAAACCAAAGTGTGCACGTGGGCAACACGAGGCGTTTTTCAAGTCTGATAATGGCCTGTGGTGCAACACTAAAGAAATCAAGGATTTTATGAAGAATATGAACGTAAAGCATCAGAAAAGTGCACCTTTGTGGCCGCAAGCCAAGAGTCTCATTGAGCGTTTAATGAGTACGCTATAGGAAACAGTACAGCATGCAAGTCTTGAGAGACTCAATTTGCAAACCATGTTGAATTGTACCTTACGAGCCTATTGTTAACCACCTCACATGATCACGGGCGAAAGTCTTGTAACTTTGATGCTTGGGAGAGCAATGACTACCAAGTTATCTCAATGGACCAACCAAAAAGAAGGAGGTGATAATTAGACCAGGGCAGAGCGCTCCGCTTCATCCGTGATCCATGGAGCATGCAGAGTTCCAAAAAACTCAGATCCATTTATAGTCAAGTTGGCGAGCAAGAATAATCAACCTCCTGGCAAGATTCCTCAACACGGGCAGTCATGGATGGTCACGACCGCTTACGTTGAGAAACCTTCCATTTGCATTGAGAAAGCTGTAGCTCAAGTAGAAAATTGACTCAAGCGGCAGAAAAGAACTAGCACCCTCTTGCGCTGCACATGGTGCTTTTTGCGCTGATTTTATAGCATGGGACAAATACCTGGCGCTCAAAATCAACACGAACAGCGTGACCAAATGCACTCCGCCTTTTGCTGACCTCCGCTTAGCGGGGCAGAGCATTTTAGTCATAGCAGAACTCCGCCCATGTACAACTCGAATGACTTACTTGCTTAAACAAGAAAAGATGAAAGCCTGTGCTGAAAAAAAGGCGACATGCAAAGAATATTGAATTCAAGGCAGGAGATCTAGTAATCGCACTCCAACTTGGAAGGAGAAAATCTGATTCTCTATATGATGCTGCACCTTTCCACATTGTGTCCACAAGAGACATATGGCAACTGCCCAGCATCCTGAGAAGTCTGTTACAGAGACTCTTCTCACTTTTTCATTTAACTCATTGGTCTCCTGATCCAGATGGTGAAAGAGAGACTGAACCTGGGAACCCAGCGATTACTGTTACTTCTTCACTGTCTTTGATGATCTCTGACAGTGAAGATGACAGCTTCCAGTAACCAGATCAGGCCATGTGATTAGAGTGCTAAAAAGGTTGATCGATGAAATGTGAGTGTATAAATATATATATTTGATGATTTTTTAATGGCCTTTTTTTATTTACCAGAGGGGGTGATGTAGTAACTTGGCATATTTTTCAACAGACCCCTTTGGCTCCTAGAGAACTCCGTAGAGCAGTGAAGTAGGTGTCAGAGCACAATGCCATGAAAGCTTGTTTTAGACTGTGGAGTTTGCCAGAATAAAGATCTGGAATACTAAGCTCCATGTGTGGCGTGGTTATTGGCAGGTACCCTCGCTGGGAAGATGCTTCAGGAGGTATGATAAGAGCACTTTTGCAATGCTTTAACACACCCCTTCTCTTTCTTTCACCAAACATTAGACAAGACACCAAATGGTGGACCGCTCATATCCCACTGCCCACCTCTCCATAACGGCAAGTTTATTTTGACATCAAAATATTCTATGAAAAAACATAAACAAATGTAAACTTCTATTAACCTTGCTAAAACATTGTTTTGCAGGGTCATTACACAGCCTTTATGTCTCAATGTGTGATAACAACCACTTTAATTACCCTTCCCTAAGGTGCTTGGGGTGGAAGAGGGACAGCTCTAAACAAACACTTCAAGGTTTCGTGGGTGTGGAGGAACACTAATAGGAAAGCACCTGTGCTGACTACCAAGTGCAGAAGATATTTAGGTGTGATGCCTCATAGTGGTAAACAGACATAATATCGAATTCAAAATATAGAGAGGACAGAATATCGAGTTTTTAATATAGAATGGACAGAATATCGAATTGCCAAAATATAGTGGTGAAGAATATCGAAAATCAGGTAAGAAATAAAATATCAATTTAAATAATATAGAAGTAAGTAATATCGACAGTCATAATATAGTTGTTAAAAATATCGATTTTTTTTATAGTGTTTTAAGTGTTAGTATATGTGTTAAAAGTATGTATACATTTTTGAATATTTTTAAAGTAATGAATTTTATGTTATTTAATTTTTGTGTAATTTAATTCCGTAGCGGGTTGTGGGTTTATAGGGGATTAGGGTGGGAAGTAATTTAATTTTAGTACATTAAATAATTATTTTTAGGATTTATTAATTATTTTTAATTTAATTTTGCGTTTTACTTCTGTAGCGGGTTGTGGGTTTATAGGGGAATAGGGTGGGAAGTAATTTAATTGTTATTAGGTAATTATTAATTGGTATTGAAAATTAATTGGTTGTTGATTAATTATTAATTGGTAAATAATTTGTATTCATTGGTAATTAATTAGTAATAATTGTTTAATTGATAATTATGTTAATTATATTAATTGATTATTTGTAGCGGGTTGTGGGTTTATATTTCAAACATATCGGGGTGCCATGGGAGTCCCACACTGTGGCAAAATATGAAAAATAACCTAGGCCCCACATTCTCCTTATCTTAAACCATACATTCAACACTGATCTCAATACTGTTAACCAGACTTTCTTAAGAAATCTGGGGGCACCAAACTTATAGAGAAATCCCTCCATGCTCAGTTCTCTCACCATATCCCCGAGAAGCTTCCACAATGTGGTGTTGTCTGACTTCTCTAACAGCATCTGCATGTTTTTTTAACTGAAATACAGGTTAAAATTGGGCAGGGTCAACCCTCCATTATCAAGCCGAAATGAAACTGAGTACCTTCCCCTGGATTTTATCAATGCCAGATTTTGGAAACACAAATGGAATAGCATTAAAAAGGTCAGTTTGGGAAGGAAAACCATTTTTATCAGATTAACATGTCCAAAAATGGTTAACTGGGGGATTTTCTCCACCTCATTCACAATTGAAATCCATAAATATCAGAGGTCTGGGCTCACTCTCCCTTCCCAAACATTAACATTCCAAATCATTACCTCGGTTTTAGAGGTATTCACTGAGTAACCTAAGAGAGCACCAAATTCTGCTAGAAGATGTTCTACCCACGGAATAGTTGTGGTTTGATCTGCCGTGTAGATCAATAAGTCGTCTGCATACAACGCAACCTTCCTGCTGTAATAAGAGGAGCTAAAAGGAACAACCTGTCCATCTGATCTCAAAAGTTGAGCCAAAGGCTCTCTATATATACATCGAACAAAAGGGGTGAAAAAGGGCAGCCCTGCCGTGTTCCTCTTGATATGTTGAAAGTGGGAGTTAATGTGCCATATAAAAGAATCTTGGCCGCAGCACCCTC
This sequence comes from Triturus cristatus, assembly GCF_964204655.1. NCBI lineage: Eukaryota > Metazoa > Chordata > Amphibia > Caudata > Salamandridae > Triturus > Triturus cristatus. The sequence continues at coordinate 1,135,105,285 of NC_140585.1, forward strand.
ACACATCATCTGAATTGTATACAGAAAACCAGGACCGAACCCCATTGCTCGCTAGACCTCCCAGAGATACAGCAAACACACTTGATCAAAAGACTTGATCGCATCCATAACAACCACTGCCAGGAGGGTAGAGTGTTCCATAGCAAGATCTAATGTGCCGATGAGTTGTTGCGCCAACTCCTGTATCTGCCTCTTAGGAATAATAACCTTCTGATCTGAATGCATCAGCTGTGGAGCAAGCTTTGCCAATCTCCCCGCTAAAATACTCAAAGATTTTATAATCCGCATTTAGCAGGGTGATTGATTGTCAATAGAAATCAGCCCTGCTAGGGTCTTTGTTGGGCTTCAAGATGTGAACTATTGTAGCCTCCATCCAGGATCTAGGGATGCATCCACCCTGCTGATATATTGAGGTAAACAAATTTTCCAAGAGTGAAACCAATTCCTCTATTAATAATTTATAAACCTCATTCGGCAGGGCGTCCATGCCCGCAGCCTGACTGTTACTACTCTTAGCTAGGCTTAAGCGGATCTCTTCCTTAGCTATGGGGGCCTCAAGTAGCTCCCTACTCTCCATTGTCAAGCTTGGCAACTGTACCTTGCTTAGCCAGGCTTTGAGGAGATCTTGATTGGGACGAATCTCTTCCTTATATAATTCGAAGAAAAAGGATACGAAACAGGCTCGCATTTCTTCCGTTTTGTCTGAAACATCCCCCCTAGAATTTACAACCAATTGTCTAATGACATACCTTGATCTGTCTGCTCTAGCTTTCCACGCTAGTAATGCACCTGCCTTCTCCCCAGATTCAAAGTTCTGCCTACAGCTGGCTTGCCACTGTGCTCTACACTTTTGGTCCATTTTAATCCTGTAATCTTGCCTTGCCTCTTCTAAGAGTCTCTGTGTCTGCTCCCTTGCAGCATCTGACCAAGAGCCAGTCCGAAGGAGGTCAGCCTCCAGTGATCCCACTCTAGCCTCAATTTTCTTTAGAGTTGTTCTCTCAGCGTTTTTGTAAAGATAGGCCAAGTTTTGCAGCACCCCTTTAATATATGCCTTAAAGGCATCCCACACAACATCTAAAGAGATAGCCCTATATTGTCATTAAAATAAGCCAAACTTACTTGCTTTGGCTCCTCGACAATCTCTGGGTCAGTAAGAATGGCCCTTTTTAATGTCCATCTTGGACTAGAAACTCTACCATATCCCACTAGGAACATGCTAATCGCAGCATGATCCGGGATATGACCAGGGAGAATGCTCATTGTTGTTATTGCATCTATAATAGCCCTGTTCGCAAAGAGGTAGTCTAACCTGGAGACATGGCTGTACTTTTTACTATGGTACATGAAGCCTTGTCTGGCTCCCATTCAATGCCTCCACACATCTAATAGGGCCAAATCACGCAAAATAATGTTCAGGGCCTGGCGCACACGGGGGCGTGATCATGGCTCCTTATGTTAGACCTATCCTGTGTTGGGTCTAATAGAATATTAAAATCCCCCCGATTACTATTGGATATGTTACCTCTATTCGATTCCATTCTAGAATAGATAAATGGGATGAATCATCAATACTATGCCCATAGAAAACGGTGCTTACTTGTTCAGCCCCTCCACAGCCCAGGATTGCAATTATCCACCTCTCGGACTTATCAGTTTTGGAAGATTTGATGACATATCCAGCCCCCCATCTAATTACAATAGCAACACCCTTGCAGTGCTCAGTCTGCTCTGAGACGAAAAAATATTTGAACCAGTGGTGTTTTAAAAGTAAGGCTTGGCTTTTATTAGCATCTAAGTGGGTTTCCTGGCGTAAACTTTCAAGCGCTTTACTCTCCTCCAGATATTTCATTACCAGCCTCTGCCTACGCTTACACCTTAGCCCACTGACATTCCAAGACAGGAATGTTAACTCATTAGTTCCCCTCATCTTAATGGTTCAATGTTGACACTACACAGAGCTGCCACTGTGGTTCCATACATTCTGGTGATATAGAGGACATTCTTATTTTTTTCCCACTGCTCCACACCTAGTGCCCCTCCAACCTTCTACCTGCCAATTCCGACCTAGTGCACTCCACTTTCCCACCCTTGGGGAGCCCTCCCTGACTTTATAGGAATAAAGCCTAGTGGTCTTCTCTCATTGGTAGAATGTAATACATGATATATTGGGCCTACCCTACCCTCACCTATTCCTCACATTTTTTTAAAGGCCTGCTCCTTTCTTAATTTCATCAATCAAGGCGTCCACCTCCTCCACCGAACGATGATTATACATGTGATTAGTCCACATTATTCAGAGCGAGGCCGGAAATTTTAACCGAGCTTTGGCTCCGTGCTTATTCAGCTCCTCCATCCTCTTTCCCAGTTCCCACTGATTCGGGGCAGTGGCATGGCAGACATCCGATCTTATGGAGAACGAGTAAGCATCTGCAGAGTAAGGGCCTTCCTTTAATGCCATGGTTAGAATCGCCTCCTTGGTTGTATATGTAAGGAAGATGATTAAAATCTTCCTTGGTTTCTGCCTCCCGGGTTCTTCTTAAAGGGAATTCGATGTACCTGTTTGTTTATTTATTATGCTTGATTAATTAAAACCATTGCATACACAAAGAAAAAATAAAATATCTTACAGTTTTTGGTAGAAACGTTATAAAAATTCCCAACTTTTTGTCAGCAACCGTGATTAAAGTGATTTGTAAAATTTTACAACACGTTAGAAAAAGTGCTTACATTATTAAAACATTCTGCACGTTAGTCATATTGACTATAAGTAATGTTTCGACTATGCCCAATCTTATAATGATTATGTTAGTTTTTGTAATAAGTGATCGTTGGGCTGCTCGGTCCGGTGTTTCAGTCTTTTTGCAGTTATGTCAAGATATTTGATTAGCCGACAGTTTAACTGGACCAGCTCTGGGTTGAAACACAACATTACCGCTTGTCTGCACGATCTGGCTCCATACTGTTTGAACGCTGGCTTTAGCAGGGTAATTCTTATATCTTTTAGCTTATTGCAGGTGCATATAATGTGAATTGCGTCTTCAACACCGCTGCCACATAAACGACAAGGCTGGACACCTCCCTTTCTCTCCCATGGTGGCATAAATTGATTAAAGGGGCCAACCCCCAGCCGGAGTTTTAGGAATTTTTCCTTGATGTTATTTTTTATTCCAATTTTCAGGTAGAGCTGGGGTTTTGGCATTTTATATGTGTTTAGCACCATCCAGCCATGCGATCGTTTGGCTAATGTTTTTTTGTCCTCTATTGCGGATAGTAAGCGGATTACCTTTGATACGGATTTTTGGATTCACCGGGACATCCCACAAGTCTGTTAAACCTAGGTGTATAATAGATTCCTGGAGGTATAGGCTTGCTGGTGATTTTCCTGGGTGGGAAAGTTCCGTCCAAAGTTGGTCATTCAGGGTTCCTTTTTCGTCGCCTTTGATTTTATGCCAACATTTCACATATGCTCCCATGCGCTCCAGTGACTGCTTATCAAGCCCAAATTCCAAACGTATTCGTTTTGTTGAAATTTATTTTGAGTGCGTTTTCTTGCGAGAATTTGTAAGTTACATTCAGTAAATGTTGGAGTCCTATTGGGGTCCTACTTATCAAGACTAAGTCGTCCGCGCATAACGGGTTTGACAGTGTGGAATTCCCTAGTTTCGGTGCCGTGAGCTACACAGCTGTTCAGCTCCCCCGATAGGTCGGCTAAGAAAAGATTGAATAACAGGGGGGCTAGCACGCACCCTTGTTTAAGCCCTTTTGTGGTGTGGATTTTTTTTGATATATGTAGTCCTTCGCCTAGCTTTATCCTGACCCATGTGTTGGTGTGAAGGTTCCTTAATTGGAGTAAAAGAGTTGGAGGGATCCCCCAGCTATCCAATTTTTGCCAAAGTTTTGTTTGATCGACATGGTTGAATGCTGCGACAAAGTCTATAAAACAAAGGAAAAGCGGGCATTTTCCCTGTTTAGCTGCGTCCATGAGCAAGGTCAGGGCCATTATGTTGGTTATTGTACCTTGCCTTTTCCGGAATCCTGTTTGAGTTGGCGATATTATATGATTCTCTTCGGCCCAGGTGGTTAGGTCATTTAGGAGGAGCCCTGCAAAGTATTTGGCGTCGATGTCAATCAGGGTTATCAGGCGGTAATTTTTCGGCACAGACCTTGCTCCTTGTTTATAAATTGAGCTTATAATTGAGCCTCTCCATGACTCTGGAATTATAGAGTTTTCGACTACGTACTTAAAGACAGGTTCAAGTGCATTGCTCCAGTAATCCGGGTCGTTTTTGTACAGCATTGGTGGAATGCCGTTGGGGCCGGGGGTTCCAGCCGGTCGGCCCCTTGCTATTTGTTTCTTTATCTGTTGGGTGGTATACTCCTCCACTAGTCTCCGTGTTTCTTTTTGTGCAGAGATTGGAGATGTTGCCCGTTGTTGTTGGTGTGGCACTGTTCTTTCGCTATCCTCAAAAGAAGGTGGGCAATGTAGTGTTGGCTCTTTTGCAATCCTGCTAAAACTCTCAGATCCTAGGCGTTTGGTGTGTGTAGCTGTTTGTTCAATGTCATTGAAATGATTTGAGAGAAAGTCTGTCCAGGCCTCTTCAGTGATATGAGAGCTGATCCCGTAGTGAATTGGCCGGTGTAATTTGTTTACGGATTGCCAAAATTTGACACTGTTTTTCTGTTTTGCGTCGTAAAGAAGTCTAGCCCAAAATTCATTATTCATGGTCGTTTTCCTGATCCATCTTCTTTTCTTAAAAAGGGCCTTTGAATCACGCAGAGACTGCTGCAAGCTCTGATTTCCCGGTGTTCGCCGTAGTTGTCGTAATAATTGATTTATTGTTAGTTTAAATTTCTTAGAAACTGGGCTCTTTACTATCGTCAGTGGCGAAATGTTTACGTTCTTTTGTTTTGGGCCTATTTTGGAAGGAAATTTGTCGCGAAGAGTATAAATGAATTTTTCCCAACTTTCCAACGGTTGGCTTGGGTTTCCCTGTACTTGCTTAAGCACTTCTTTAGCTGTAACTGCTATTGTTTCTATATTTGTTGAGTTGCACCTTATATGTTTGAGGTTTGTTGTTCCTACTGGGATGATAGATTTATCAGCCTCCAAGAATAATGTTGAGGTTGCTTGAAGTATCATTTCTTGTGGCATATGATCACTAAATGTGTTTTTGCCTATTTGAAATGAGGCTATCCTGTCAAACATGGATAACGTAGTAAATGTAAAGTCAAGATAAGAAGATGTTTTGACTGAATGGTATGTAGGTGCCGGGGGATTATCCCCCTTGAAACGGCCGTTTACTGCCCTTAAGTTCAGGTGTTCTAGTTCTGAGAGAAGGTAGTTTGAACTCTCCGCTGGTTTGATTTCCTTCAAGGGGCCTTGAATCGGGATTCTCCATATTCCAGTCAGGTCTTGCGTGAGCTCGTCTTCCTGGCCATTCCCTAAAAGATGCATATTAAAATCTACTGCCAAAATAACGTTGTCTGCATCCTCTTCGCCCATTACTCTTGTAACTTCTTTAATCAGTTCTTGGCTGAACGCAGGCTCAGACCCCGACATTATTCAGGCCCTCCCCCCTGATTACATAATACAGAGGCTGGATAGGGCTTCTGGTAAAGGTGGTGGCATCGCTATTATTTTGAAAACCCACCTCACATGTCAAACTCTTGGGAGCCCCTTCTCGATTGTGAAAACTTTCACTTTTCTATAGGATTTACTCACACGCTCTCCCTATCGGGCATCCTAATCTACTGCCCCCCTGGATCCATAGGCCAATTCTGCAAGTCACTTTCTGAAATGGTCCCCAAACTGGCTAGTACCGCCGCAAACTTTACTATTTTGGGTGACTTCAATGTCCATTTCGATGATCTAACATCGAAGGTGGCATCTGAGCTGTCCTTTGACCTAGCGGCCTTACAGCTCACCCAGAAGGTACTACATGTAACACACTCAAAAGGGCACCTCTTAGACCCCATTTTTTCCAGTCTGGAGGAGCTTTCTTGTCAAATACCGACCCCTATTTCCTGGTCGGATCACCTCCTCATCCCTTTCAGTTGGTCTCCTACCCATGCTACTCTCCCAACTCGGCTTACGCAAACTAAACTAAGTCCCGCCGCTGGTCAAAACTTCACACTGAAAAATGGATACCGGCTTTAGAAAATTCTAAGCCCCCCCTCTGACACCGATCCGGTGGTGGCTAATGAAAGATTCAATAACTGGATTAAGGGTAAACTAGACGAAGTCCTTCCTAAAACAACCACTCAGTTGCACAAAGGGCCCAACAGAACGACCTGGTATACCCCTAAACTCCGAGAATTAAAACAAACCTGTAAAAAAACTGAAAGAGTCTGGAGAAGGGACTTCTCCCTGAACAAGAAAAAAGGAATACAGGGAGGCTATCAAAACTTGCAGGCTTGAAATTAAAAAAGCATAGGTCTCTTACTTTGAGGAAATCATACCCTCAGCTGCAAATTCCCCCCTTGAAACATTACGAATTGCAATAAAACTACTGATAGCCCCTACTCTCCCCGATACTCCCTTTGCCACGAACCAACGTTGCAACGAACTTGCAGCATTTTTCTATAATAAAATCCAACCAATCTACGGAACCTTTGCCCTAACCAATAGCCATACTATCCCCCACCCTGAGGATTTACACATAGGGAGTAAGGAACTTTCGCTAAAGACCTTCCCCTTAATGAACCATGATTCACTCCAGACCATCTCTGCACTTGTTAAAAGTGGATCGCCCATAGACCCTGCCCCGCCGAAGATCTTGAACCAGATGGCAGGAGCAGTTGGTCCGGTCATCCTGGATTTGATCAACTTATCCGTATCCTCAGGGGTAGTTCCCCCGCTATGTAAAAAAAGCCATGGTCAAATCCCTCCTGAAAAAAACCAAGCCTGGACCCAGACTGCCTGGCCAATTACCATCCTATTTCCCTCCTCCCAGGAATTAGCAAAATACTGGAGAAACACGTCAATTCCATGCTCTCTGCTCATTTGGAATCTGATAATCTTCTCTATGCCTCTCAAACTGGCTTCCGCCCTCGCCAAGGCACAGAAATGGCTCTTTTAGCTGTCATGGAAGAATCCAGAAAGATTCTCGATGCAGGAGGCTCCTCTGCCGTGATTCTGTTAGATCTTAGCGCGGCCTTTGATACGGTCAATCACCGTATCCTGATCCATCGACTCTGGGTGTGTCTGGGGTAGCCTTGACTTGGCTGCAATTCTTTCTGGAGGGGAGATCCTTCCAGGTATTCGAGTGTGAGGCCACCTTCAAACCCTGGCCCCTCCATTGCGGGGTTCCTCAGGGATCTTCCCTGAGTCCCACACTTTTTAATGCCTACATGGCTCCCCTCGCGGACATTGTCCGTCCTTATGGAGTGAACATCGTGACGTATACCGATGACACCCAGCTGGTGGTTGCACTTAACCACTCAGACATGGCCTCCACCTGCCTCTACACCTGCCTTAAAGAAGTAGCCAAGTGGATGAAACACTCCAATCTAAAATTAAATGGCGATAAAACCGAGCTTATGCTCCTCGGCAATCCTTCGCTCTTCAGAGCAGATATGATGTGGTCATCCTCGATGGGCTTGGTACCCGTCCCCAAGTCAGAGATAAAAAGCCTGGGCTTCTGGCTGGACTCAGACCTCAGCCGTAAAGTCCAGGCCAGAAAGGTGGTGGCCTCCTGCTCTGGCATCATAAGGACGCTTCGCAAAGTGCTTCCCCTGCTCCCCTTTCAGGCAAAAAAGCTCATTGTCCAAGCGCTTATTCTGTCACGCCTGTACTACGGCAATGCACTATACCTTGGTGCCCCGAGCTTGGTCTTCGACAAACTTCAAATAGTACAGAACTGTGCCACAAGGATCCTCATGGGGATTCAGAATCGACAATCTGCTAAACCCGCCATGAAAGCTCTCCACTGGCTCCCCATCCGGGAGGGAGTCCACTTCAAGGCTCTATGCATTACTCATAAGCTGATAGGAGGGAATGGACCAAATATTATCTCCTTTATGGTCAAGCCCTGCCAAGCCAACAGGCACCTATGCTCAGACGAACAACATCTGGCAGTCGTCCCCAGAATTAAGAGAGACAGATGTGGTGGTCGCCTATTCTCATACAATGCCGCCAAACTTTGGTACTCCCTCCCTTTCCAGATACGAAGGGAACCTAATCACCTGGCCTTCCGCAAGCTGTTGAAAACATGGTTCTTCCCTAAATGGTTCTCGGAAGCTTCAGTTATTCGCCAGTGCTGGGATGCCCATGGGTAGCTATGCACTCTACAAATGCTGCTTCATTCATTCATTCAAGTCCCCTAATCTCACTGTGCTGTGAAACTGTAATTAAGTGGTATACTTTCTAAGGTTTGCATGGGTGCTCTAACAGTGTAACACAATCTGCGATGTGCTTAGGGACCTTTTTTTTGGGGCTGGAATACTTTTATTGATTTTTGGTTTCATGAAAACACATTGTTTCACGTTGTTTCACGTACAATGGACAGCAACATTCAAGACCTCATGGTCCGATGGTGTCTACACAAGTATGATATGCATTGTAATATACCACATCCGTACACCTCTATTACCCAATGTGATTGATCCCACTCCCATCCACATAATGAAAGTACCATTGTATCCCCTGAATTGTGGGGGGAGGGGAGTCCCATCTATTCTCCTCCACTAGAGGTCTGCGTAACCGTGTCCAGTAGGAACAGCCTATAGTGTTTCATCCAACTGCTCCATACCCTGCGAAAATTTCCAGGGCAGCCTCTACCTTTGTAGATGACCCTTTCTGCTGCCATGTATATGTCCATTCCTCTCTTCTATTCGTGTTGTGTCGGTGGGGTGAAGCACCTCAGTGTTGTGCTATATCCCTCTTTGCGAACACTAGGCCCAGGGCACTGAATATTAACTGCGGTCTGGGGATATCCACTTCATTCAGTATCCCTAATAGAACAAATTTTGGGTCCGGGGGAGGGAGACCTGTAACAATGCATTTAGTTCCTGGGCAATCTCTTCCCAGTAGACCTGTATGACGGGGCAGCCCCAAATCATTTGATGGAAGTACCCCAGATGTCTACATCTCAGACAGCTCAGATTTTCACCCTGCCCAATTCTGTATAGTCTAGCCCGGTCATGATACACCTGATGGAGGATCTTGTATTGAATAAGACGCAGATGAGCCTTGATTGCCACCTCCCTGGGATGCATCAATGCAGCCTCTCGATCCATGTCCTTCATCTCTCCCACGTCACCCTCCCACATTCCCAGGAGCTTACCAAGGTTATCTGGCATATTCAGTGCTTAATTTGTAAAATATTAAGTGCCAGGGCTCTGACCAGGAGGCCACTGCAGCTTGCACCACTCATCGCCCTGGTCATCGCTGTCAAAACAACTACTAACCATCTCATGGCAATTTTAATGTACATTGTATCCCTAAACAACCGTTGTTCTGCTCATCTCTAAATTAGATGAGCAGCACCACCATGTGGTAGACTGTTTTAAGTATGGTGTGGACAATTAGACGCAGGTGCCGAGCACCGTAAACCAATTAAGTGCAGATGCTGAGCACCGGAAAGCCCCGGCTCAAATTAAGCATGGGGCATATTATTATTCAAAGTTTTGTATGTAAGTAATACTGCCTTAAGTGTGAGTTGTTCCTGCAATAGCCTCCCCTCTAATGTTGCTTATTCAGGTCTTTCCAACTCAGGCCCTCTGCTAGCCAACCGTGGAGTAGCTGGGCATATTTGAGACATCAGGATGCATGAAGCGTAAAGTCAGCACAGAGGGCAGAAAAGGATTTAAGAGTGCCCTTGTCTATAATATCCCCAATGGTCGAGATCACAGATGTGTCCCACCATCCAAATCCATGCAGTTTACCGAGTTCCCTGAGCCAATTCCCTTTCCACAAAGGCGTCACCTTGGTCATCCTATGAGGCCATCCCAGTGTTCTGGATGCCCTTTCCAATGCCTCAATAGTGGTCTGTGTGGCCGGATGCAGCCCATGGGACCCCTTGCCCCCATAGAGACAGTGGAGGAATGTGCGAGGTGCCATCATTTCCCGCTCCAGCCTGTAAGTGGGGTGGTCGCCCGCTAAGTGTAGTCAATCTTTGACGGGGGTTAAAAGCTCAGCCCAGTAATAGGTTTTAACATCTGGCAATGCCAACCCTCCGTTATATGGATTATGCTGCAGTGTGCGCAGCGCAATCCGCGGGTGCCTCCCGAGCTACAACAGCGAACACAGCTCGGCATCTATCTCTCAAAATATTGTTAGTGGGAGCGGGTGGTAGGTGTTCTGTAGTGCGTATAGGAACTAGGGTAAGGTAATCATTTTGAACATGGCTGCACAACCCATTATCATAAGCAGCAGGGCCCTCCTAATTTTGTTCTGGTAAATCTATGCCAGTTTATTGATGAAGAAGATCTAAAAACTTTGTTTACAGATCAAGAGCTTTTTTGCATAGATTGTGATCTTTATGGAAAAAATGTATTATTGAAATCTGATGTTACATTGTAAAGAAATAACAGTGTTTGAAAATAATGTGACAATATAAGCTAAGATTGTCATGTAATTGTTTTTAAAAAAAAAAGTGAATAATTAAATTAAATAATAATAATAATAACATTTTTTTTATGGAAATCATATTGTGGTGTTGGGAAATCATGAGTTTATGACCCACTTCTATGCTATATAGTAGCAAGTATTTAAGTATTTAGGGTCACGTGGGAGGTTGCTCATCATAAATTGGTTCATTTCCCCATTACTCCCAGACCAAATGAGCTCAGTTTTTTAGCGGGGCGCTTTCTTTAGATAGACACCAGGATCTTCACCTCCATATTCAGGAGGGAGATCAGGCAGTAGAATTCACACCTGTCCCTTGGCTTACCTTCTACATGTATTGTTACTATTGTGGCCAGGCATACATCTAACGGACGCTCTTCTTTATAGGTGTCCTGGAAAAGATTCAGAAAGTGGGAGCTCAGTAAATCAGTGCACCGTTTATAGAACTCAGCTGGTAGGCCATTTGGGCCTGGGGTCTTGCCCGGGTGCAACTTGGATTTAGCCGTTTTCACCTGGGTAATCGAAAGATCACTGTCTAGCTCCAGCATATCAGTCTCATCAAGTGTGGGGGTCAGGATTTCAGTCAGGTAGTCATCGATCTCGTGAAAGTTACTGAGGGGTTTGGCCTCGTAGAACTTCTTGTAGTATGTGTTGAAGGCCATTGATATCTGCTCGTCGGTGGAGTGCATCAGACCCTGAGCATCTGTTATGGATCATGTCCATCTAGCTTTTATCTTTTTTTTGCTCTACCAGGCTAACAGATTACCGGCTTTGTCGCAGAGTTCATATAGCCGGTAAAGAGTGGCTAGGGTTTGAGCCTTTGTGGCATCTAGCATCAAGTCTTTATATTCCTGCATTGTGCGTCCAGCTTTCGGGAGGTTAGGGGCTCAGGATTAACAACAACCAGGTCCTTGACCCTCAGTATTCCGTGTTCCAATCGCTCCAGGCTTTCATTGTCCTTCTTTTTTCCCAGGCTAGAGGGTTTTGGACCCTATCTCTCAGCACCGTTTTATATGCCTCCTGCAGCATGACCCTTGAACCAACGGTACCCTCATTCTCTTTGAAAACAATCTTGGTGTTTGCCCTGATGCCTTGTATGATGGCTCCCGTTTGCAGGTCCAAAGCGTTGAGTCTCAATTGTAGCTGTGATTGCCGGGTCCTATGCCCTACCTGTATCCATAATGGCAAGTAGTCAGACAATCCCCTGGCGAGGCACTCTGCCCTGCCAACCTCTCCCAACTCCCCCACCAGGGCAAAAATATAATCCAGTGCAGATGTGTTTCCTGAAGCATCACTACATCTGGGTGTAAGCGTTTGATGTGGCTTGAGACCAACCCTCGTTTAATCCTGTCACCGAGACCGTTCACATTCCAAGTCAGGAACATGAGGGCCTGATTAGCTATGGGGGTTTACATGGGTGTAGTGTAATACAGAGGGGAGTAAATGTGTGTATTGATGATCTGAGACCCTTCTGCAATACCCCTGTCAACTGTCTATCAAGTCTATCAAGACCCATGCGATGAGCCTGAACCTTCAAAACAACAATCCCATTTCCTTCCCAATCAACCCCTCACAACCTTGTCACAACACTTAGCCTCAGAGCCATTTAACTACTGTATGTAAGCCGAGAAGTCTGTCCCCCATCCCTCAGAATTTAAATGTAATGCTATGAGTTCAAACTCTAACAACATGGAAACAGTTCAGAACCAGAAGCATCAATTTAGGCACTCAGGGGACCAGTCACCTTCGTAGTCACTATAGGTGTGAGTTCCAAGCAGGGAACAGGAGCAGTCCAGGTCGCAGCTTGTATGTCCATCGCTCTTGTGGCCGGAGCATTGATGGCAGGTCAGATGTTCATTTGGATCGAGTCAGTGACTTCCTCCCATGGTGGCAACAGGTTTGGCTCCATAGTGTGTTCAAGGGCCAGTATTTCGGCGAAAAGTGGGTGTTGAGCCTAATTTCCAGAGGACATCCCCGACTCTCCGATTCTGTATGAGAATAATCCCTCAGCTGGAGTCATCTGTGGCTCTTGGTTTCCTCACAGTGGAGGGCCCCATGGGTCCTAAGGCATTCCCTCTATTTCACCCAGGGCCTTGCAGTGCATATGGTTTCCCCCAGCAGTGTGTCTTCGACTGTGCTCTGCTCTCCTCCTTCTACGTGGCAAGGCCCTGGACCTGGTCTCCGTTCTGCCTGTCGAGCATTTCTTCGCGTGTGATGCCCTGAGCGGGCATAGGACCGGTCTCTCCTCCAGCCAGGACCATGCCTCCTCCAGCAACTGGACAAAGTGTGTTTTGCCCATAAAGATGACTTTGATTTTTGACGGGAACAGAAGCATATATTGAATTGGATGAGCCCGGAGCCTTGCCTTTACAGACTCAAAGGTTCGCCTCTGGCTCTAGTCAGCAAGATGATAGTTTTTAGAGTTGGCGTGTCTAGTCTCACCTAATCGCCGGGCTTCTTGAAGGATCATGTCTCTGTCCAGAAAATTTAGGAATCCTGCTGTGATGGGCCGGGGAGGTGGGCCCAGTAGAGGCCTGTTGCTCAGTTCCCGATAAGCCCGTTCAATCACAAAGCTGTAGGAGAATTTTTCGGGTAAGATGATGATTTTCAGACATGAGGTGAGGAAACCTGGGCTTGTCTCCTCAACTCCTTCCGGAGAACCCACAAAGCGCAGATAATTTCTGCACACCCTGTTCTCGGCATCTTCAATATGCCAAAGGACATTCCTCCTGGTGCTCTGCAGCTCTGAGACCTCAGTTTGAAGTTCTTTTATTGCCTCCTCAGTTTCCTTGACGCAGGTTTCAGTTTCCGTCACCCTTTCAGAGATGTTCCGAAGGTCATGGCGGAGCAATGTGACTTCATAGCAAACTTTCCCGATCCTGTCTTCTAGTGCAGCCCTAGAGGATTGTATCGCCTGTAGCAATGTTGGTGTGCCCGGCCACGAGGGTTGTGCAGTCTGAGGGCCAATTTCAGGCTCCAGAGGGGCTCCTGATTCTTTCCCGGTACCTCTCCCCGTTCCACTGAGCCCTGGGACTCCAAGTACGCACCTCACTCCTTGTCCAGTAGTCAGTGATCCTCCTTGCAACCCTCTAGAAACAGGACAGCAGGGGCTTGATGTCACTCCCCGGCAGTGAGGGAAGGGCTGGAGGTCCTCTTTCCAGGCCAGGCCTCAAACATCGCAAAAGTCTCCCGATCTGGATCACAAGCTCGCTCTACTGTCATGGGAGGGCGTCTCTCAGGCAGTTTGCGGGTGGGTTGCACCTTTTCAGGTGAGGAATAAAGGGCGTATCACGGAGAAGACCTCTTATGGACCTTTTTAACATATACCAAATGGACAATACACTTTGCTGAGCTGCGTGATGCGATCACATCATAAAACGTTTGTACATTTCCCCTCTATACCTTTTTTAACAGAAAAGCTTGTAATAAGAAAAAATCCAAATGCATACACTGAGCAGTTGTCAGAGTTGAAGACCACATTGAGCCATTCACTATAAATGCACCCACCCAACAACATTATTACTAATGTATCAATATTAAATGATTGGATAGAATAGGAGCACAATGACAAATCTTTGAGACATTATGAATATTTAAAATGTAAGCGGACTCGGGTTGTACCTGTCCCATTTCAATAACTGTATACATTTTATTGTTCTTCACCAGGTGAAACAGCATATTTTCCTTGGCGTGACGAGAAGTATTTATTCTACTGAGAAGTTCATCATGAAACTCTTCGCCATTATGCCAAATGGTGATATCTTACTCAGAGTAATCTGGGTCTCCCTGTGCTTTGTCAATGTGGTTTCATCTAACCAGTCATCAACTCCGAGCACTCCTCCTCTGGTAGAGAATTCTCCTCTGGTAGAGAAGTCTCCCTTCATTGCCATCTGGAACGCCCCGATAGAAAATTGCATTACACACTGGAACACAAACCTGAGTCTCCAATTGTTCCAGTTCGTGGCCAGTCCAAGGAAAACCGCCATCAACCAGACATTGACGCTGTTCTACCACGACCGGCTGGGCTCTTATCCCTATATTGATGAGACCACCGGTAAATCTATCAATGGAGGGCTACCTCAGCTAGTAGACTTATCTCACCATCTGAAGAAAACTACTGATGACATCACATTTTATATGCCAGACATAAAAAAGACCGGATTTGCAGTGATTGACTGGGAAGAATGGCGGCCATTATGGGTTCGGAACTGGGGACTCAAGCGTGTATACCAAAAGAAATCAATTGAGCTTATCATTAAACAAAGTCACAACCTTACATCCCAAAGAGCAACACCAATTGCTAAAAAGGCATTTGAGGCTGCAGCACGGAATATTATGCAGGAAACGTTATCACTGGGGAAGTCAGAAAGGCCAGCTATGGCCTGGGGATTTTACTTGTTTCCTGAGTGTTACAACTATGACTATAAACGAAACCCCAAAAATTATACAGGAAGTTGCCCGGATGTCGAAAAAAATAGAAATGATGAACTTTACTGGCTCTGGAAGGAAAGCACTGCACTTTACCCCAGCATTTACCTGGGAACAGCTCTACAATCTTCACCAAATGCAGCTCTTTTTTCACGGCACAAAGTTCAGGAAGCAATAAGGGTTTCCACTTTCCGCAACAGAAATCCTCCATTACCAATTTATGTATACACACGTCCAGTGTTTACAGACAGGCCAGAGGAGTTTCTCTCTCAGGTGAAAAGGTCTTATTCTCTATCATGTTTTTTAGTTTCAAGGTGACATTATGGCGAAAATGTGTATTTATTTGGGTATTCTCTAGAGCGCCAAGTACTGCTGGAGGCCATTTTATAAAGACAGATTAGATAACTAAAGAGGCATCTAACCATAAAGCAGTTCACATTATTCCTAACCCATTGACATTTAAAATAAATTTGGCTTGTACAAAGATGCAGAAATGTCATTAGGAAATGGGAATGCCAATAAAAGAGCAAGGAATCATAACTGGTTAGCGCTAAATGGAAAAACACAATGGAGCTAAGGCTAACTAGCTCCATAAATGTACCTGCAAACTTCTGTTAAAATATTTAAACTTTATAAGTAACAATTAGGTTATCTCTGCTTTTCTAAATATAACCGGTAATGGCCCAGATTTACTAAGGCGTAGAGCTGACGCAGAGCAACGGAAAGTCTCACAAGCGTATTTACTATCATGCACAAAACATAGTTTGCGCTCACAAATATACCCTTTTGTCCATGGAAAAACACCTATGCACTGCTTTGCTCCACTCTAAGTCAAGGGGTGTTTTTGGGGCAGATCAACTCAAATACCCACAGGTTTTAACACAAAGACCAGTTTACTATAAGATACCCAGTGTGGCCTTTGCATCAAAAATGAACACCTCCATGAAGAAGGTGTTAACAAGGGCAAATGTCTATTTCTAAAAAAAACTTGCATGCTCGTGTGCTGAAGTGCACACCACACATCCAATACATGGGATATTTCTGAGTTGGTCTAGGCTCAGGAATTTGTAAAGAGTGCACTCACATCTCAGCACCATTGTGCTGAGCTGTGTGTTGTGCAAAGCAGCCTGTTTGTGCAACAGTGGAGAGAATGACCACAGCAACAGACCAATCTTAGTGGCTATAACTCTGCAAGGTCTTTTCCCTGTTGACAATGCCGCACAAGAAATGTGGTTGTTGTGCTGCATGAAAAATGTGCATATATGGCCTCAGGTTAAACCGGCTTCCTTTCTTACAACAATGTGTAGATCTAGCCTCTACTATGAGGCTCCTGTACAGATGATAATCCTTGTAGAAAGAAGATCAGGGATTATTCTTGTGAAGGGTATAGTTGTCACAGCTGAGCTACCTCAGCAATTCATAGACTTTAAGGGGTACCAGCTACTGCTAGGATAAAATTGAAAGTGGCAACTGTGATACCCAAAGTACTGTGAGAAGAAACATGAGATATCCATAAGTAAAGTATCTAACTAGCATTGGGCTGCATTAAGCTTATGATCACCAGCAGCAAAATAAAGTTGCTACAGTTAAAAAAGCACAAAAGCAGGCACTAGCACTAGCCACTCATCTGCAAGAAAAATAATTAAAGTCATACTTTATGGTCACAACCTACTGATTCTAACAAGAGATTTAGATGCAGTAATTAAAATAGCTTTGGAATTTGCCAACAAATGTGGCTTAGTATATGGGTACAAAATCACCACCTCTAGGTTGGTTCTGTGGATAGAACAAAACCTACTCAATAACTTGACATCACAGTAAAACTACATTGTAATAACTAGCTCAATTGACGCTACATCAGAGGTACTATTAAATTGCAGCTAAGTCAATTTACTATCTGTATGTGCATGTGTGTGTATGAATAAAAAAATATGTATATATTTCACTGAAAAAAACAAAAGGTTAAAGTAACGTTGTAGCTAGGTGAAATGTTAAGTTGCAACATAATGTTTTAAACAAAAAAAAGACATAGCAATTCACCAATTTTAGTTATCTTAAGCAACTATACTTGTGCCCTAAGGTGACTATAATTCGGGCCTAATGCTGCTCCCTCTGGGCGGGAGCAGTATTTGATCTGTTTCTCTGCCTGCATCACTGTGGCCAGAAAAACAGATCAAAGGTCCGCTCCAAGCTGGCATGAGCATTTTCAAAGCTCCTTCCTGCTGGGATTGAACTTGGTGTTTCCTCCCGCTTGTCGTGAAGTTTGAAAATATTCCCACCAAGCAAGAGCAAACACAGGCTTTCCTGCCCATGTCGCTATGGGCAGGAAAGCTGCTATACCCCGGGGGTGGGCTCCCCGGGATACAGCTTACGAGCCGGCCCCGGAAGATTGGGTCCCCGGTGCCAATAATGGCTCAGGGAGGGGGGCTGCACAACCTCCCTCCCTTAAATTAATCAGTCCCAGGTGTGGGCCCCCCTGTGCCTTTTGAAGCTTGGGGAGGGGGCCAAGCAACGCCCTCATATCTTTTATTACATTTTGGCCTGGGGGGGGCCTCAGGAAGCTCGGGGAGGGGGCATGCAATTCCACTACCCATATAAACTATTTTCAGCCCCGGGTGGGTTCTCCAGGACCTCTGCAGGCTTGAGGTGGGAAGCCACACAACCCTCTCCCCTTTATGAACACAGCCCCAGAGGTGGGATCGAAGTATTTTCAGCAGAATCTTTTTCTTGGCGTGGGGGGACCCTCCAGGACCCACCCATAGTATGTAGGGAGTCAAGCTAGCCCTACCCAGCCCTTTATATATATGTTGTTTTTTAACTTAAGGGCATGGAACTAAATTTCTCAGTTGTGTTATGGCCAACAGGAACATTTTTCCCATGTCACTGCCAGACAATCAGAGCACCCGCGCCCACTGGAGTCTGACTCCCGTTGGAGCGAGAGGGCCCAAGTAAAATAAAGCTCCCTGGGCCATTCAGCAAGCTCTACATCATCCAAGCTTCGTTTTCATGGATATTGCTGTGTAAATTGCTATGACTTTACGCGTAGCATAGTTCACATTACCAATCAACCACAGATATATGGGAAACCCTCATGGAGTATGGTGTTAAATTTGTATAAATCCAAAATAGTGTATGCCAATTTCATAACAAATGCCCTACTCCGACAGCTTTTGTCTGTATCAAACCCTTGACACACACCTAACCTACATCAAGAAATCATTTTAATATCAGTAGAGAACTGAGTACTGTAAACAGTGCTTACTCTATAGAGAGAGTTTACCTTATACTACACTGCTTGCAAACACTGAAACTATCATAAGAAATACACCAGCTATTAAAAAATATCAACTAAGAACTGTGCAAATTCTATGCAACAGCTGTCAAAAAAGACACTATTTGTAAGAAATAACCATAATCTGAAGGTGCTAAATATTCTACTACCTGCAGCATTTATACTATAGTGAAAACTTTACAGAATAGCAAAAAAAGAACAAGTACATAGGTTGGTGCCTGGTGCACACCGTCTTCTATGTTGAGTAGAAATTGTCACGCTGAGACAATTCTCTTCAATAGCTCAAGGGTGCTTACAATACTTAGGGCCATATCAATGAGAGGCCTGTACCAGTGTTGCATCACTAAGTTTGACACGCAGGCAGTACTCCATATCTACAAGTTGACGCATGTAGCCATATGTGCCTGTTCTTGTAGACCTGCATCGGAAAATACCTGCGCCAGAGCCGACTCATCACACAGTGACTAGAATATTCAAGGTAGGCATTCCCCCATAAAATACAGCATAAAACCCATATAGTGATATTTTAGGATTTGTCAATGTATGAAGCATCACCGGCAAGCGTCACGCAGAGCCTGAAATGCGTAAAAATTCCTGGGTATCACCAACAGAGGCATAGGAAATGACACATTGGCTGTGGTACATGAAGACAAGCCACACAAAATAGTTTGGGAAGGCAAGTCATGTATCCCACACCAGGTAAACCTTGAAAAGTGACAAATCAATTGTTCTACCAGGTGATGTGTAACAAGGAAAAATAACTGAAGTGATCCAAGTCAATCCCGCGTCTCATATATGTGCTGCATTCTGTGGCACACATACATAGATTATCAGGGCTCTGAGTGTTCATAATGTGCAGATAGGTGCCCCTCCTTCACAAAGACAATCCCATATGCAATGCAGGCACCCAAGCACCATGGTGCAAGTGTGCCTGTGTGTGTGCTAGGCAGCACATTATGTGCCAGTGTAGCCTGAAATGTGAGGAAAGCGCAGTATATCCTAAATACTGTGCACTACTGCCCTTTCTCAAAGATGCAGTGCTGTACAGACAGGTGACTTGCTGCACTGTAGTGACACTTTCCCAAATATCTGGGCCACGGTGTCATGTGCATACAGTGGAAACAACGCACTGCAAGTGTAGACTATGTTTCCCAAACTGACATCCACTTACTAATCTGTCTATGGCAGTAGCGACAGAACGTCAGTGACTAGCAATGTATCATTTCACTCTGTGTAGATGGATGGAACTACATCAAAGGCACTAGGTAACGAATCACTAACGAAACCATGTGGCAAGACAGACAAGTCCACATGAGTCCACATGAGTACAAAGGCAACACAGGGAAAGTCTGAGATCGGTGTCTCCTCAATGGCTTACCTACTCTTGGTATCAGTCTAAATCGAACAAGGTCAATGGTGTGAGAACAAGTACTGTCGAAATGAGCAAGTGTGTCACACATAGCAGTATACTTGTATGTTGATTAAAGTTACTGGAACAACACAGGAAAAAGTATGTGGAAAGGCATTGTGTTGGATGTCAGTATAGGCTCCGGACATTTGTAAATGTCAATATTGGACAACATTGGGACACCTTCAGTACAAAACAAGCATTTGCCTCATCAATACCGATAGGCTGTGTACACACATACACACAATTTGATGGCCACATTGACTCATGTAACCAATGTGATGGCTTACCTGTCCGGTGGAATAAGTAGCCCAAATGAAAAGCATATGAATTCAGCACAGTGACACTTATTAATTCAAACACAATGCAGCCAAACATGACATAGATCAGTCATCAAGATGGAAATTCCAGCTTGGATAAAGCACCAAAGTTTTCTCCGGATACCAATCTCAACATACAATAGCGAAAGCAATAAGTAAAATTTAAATCATAGTAAACAATCCCCTACAAATAGAGTCATACACATACATGTGAAAAACCAATGTGTTGTGTCCACATTTGGAGTAGAAAGCTCCTTGTAACAACATCAGTGTGCCCCACATAAAGATGGCCCACATTGCAATACATAAGTGTTGTTAGGAATGGGGGTCTCTAGTTGGCAATGGCTGGCCACTGTCCAAGTAGGGACCCTTCTTCCTAAGTCAGAGTAAGCAGCCTACACCCTTTGACAACCCCTGCTCAACCCTGTGGTAACGTAGCACGAGCAGCTAGGCTTATTTCAGAGGCAGTGTGTGAAGCATTTATGACCATACACAGTAATATAATGAGGAACACTACAAATGGACACCACTCAAGTAGTTATGAAAAATAGGTATTTTTATATAGACTTAAACACAAGACCAATAACAGTAAAAAAAAATCCACAATACTATAAAAATATAATTACTTTAGAAATGCTGCAAGGAAAAATAGTTCAGGATGCACAAAATGATGTCTAGTTCAAGGCAGGGGTCTCTGCGACCCTTTTACTCACAAAGTATCTGATTCCTGGAGCAAAGCAACAAAAATGTCGCTAAGGAGTTGTAGCGATAAATTTCCTCACGCTAACCAGCGATGCGTTGAATCCTTACCGCAAGGGAGGATGATGCGCTGGGTTGCGGACAGGACAAAGCGACAAACTTCTTCACGCTAAGCCGGTGATGCGATAAAATCCTTGCCGCGAAGGGAGGATGATGCACCGAGCCTGTTGCGTGTGCGATTCTGCTGCGTTGAAGAAAATGGCGCTCCGCGAGGGAGCGACGATCTGGATACAATGCGGGGAAAATGGCGAACGCTCGGCGTCCGCGCTGCGATGAGTTTGATGCGATGATTTGGGGTTAGCGAGCGCGTTGGGGCCTGCTAACAAACAATGCGACAATCCTCGGATAGCCGGCGTTTTCAGGCCCGCAGACAGGTGCTGCGACGATCTTCGGATAGCGGGCGTTTTCAGGCCCGCAGACATGTGCTGCGACGATCTTCAGGGTTAGCGAGCATTCGGCGACAGCGGAGCGGCGATTTTCCTCACGCTCACCAGCTGCAGCGGCTCGCTAACGGGGGTTAGCGTCGATTTTCAACGCTCTCTTCTCAACAGTAAACTAGAGGCCCTGGAACTCACAGGAGCCTCACCTGCCGATAGAAATCCTCGCTGGGAGGAAACAGGAGGCTGATGGTGGAGTCTGATGTGCCTGAGACTCCAGCAGGAGGCTAGCTCTCCTCTAGCCCTTGGGTAGTTGCTGTAACTAAAATAAAATTTTAATCCAAGTTTCTTTCCTCTTTTCTTGAGTCCAGTAGTAACAACTGCAGGCCAGTCCCAGAAACAGCACACAAGCACAAGGACAGTCCTTCTCCTGCAGATTCCTGTAGTCACACGGACAGAGGTTCTTCTTCTTGTTGTCCAGGAGCAATACAAATTGTAGGGGTTTGTGCATAAATATTTATACCCCCAAAGTCTTTGTTCTTAGGGGTCCCAAGTCTCTGAACCCAGCCAGAACCAGTTCTGCCCAGCCCTGGAGCACTTTGTTGATCAGGCTGCATCCTTCCTTTTAGAAAGAGGGGGTCTGCCTCAGACGCACAGTGGGAGGTGGAGCGATCATTCACCTTGCCAGGCACAGCCCTATTCAAGTGCAGGAGCTACCCCTCCCCTCACACCAAGGCAGGTCGCTCTATTCAACCCAGGTCTGACTCAGCCTGCCCTGTCCCTCCAAAACCAGACAGCCAATACACATAATAGCAGAGCACACTGGAAGGCTTAGGCAAGAAAGTACCTATACTCTAAAAGTGGTAGTTTCAAACACAGAATATAAAAATAACCTTCACTAAAAGATGTATTTTAATATTCTGAGCTCAGGCATACTAAATTCGTTTTTCTACCATGTTCTGTGGGTCAGTTAGGACTATAGAATGTAATAGCCCAGACCTCCCATGCTGGCCTATGGAGAACAGGTAGCCTTACAGTAGTGAAAAACGAAATTGGGTGTAATTCACTACTAGGACATGCTACATACAACAGGGCATGTCCTACCTTACACATACAATGCGCCCTATCATAAGGGGGGCTTACAGGATGCCAAGGGAAGGTTTAGGGGCTGGGAAGTGGGTGCACTTCACAGCCAAGATGGCAGTTCTGGACTGCACGCAGACACGGCATTGGCAGGTCTGAGATGCACTTTACAAGCTGCTTCTGTGGGTGGCACAAACCAGTGCTGCAGGCCCACCAGCAGCATTCGGTTTACCAGCCCTGGGCACACACAGGCCATGCTACTAGGGACTAACAAGTAAACCAAATAAGCCAATCATGGATGTACCAATTCATGTGTCATCTTTACAAAGGGAGCATTCGCGCTGTGGCACTGAATGGTAGTGGCACAGCACCCAGAGCATCTATAACCAGCAAAAACAGAGGAGACACAGCGAAAAAAGGAAGGGAGACTCACGCCAATGGTGCCAGGTCTAAAAAGTGTCAATCAAAGTGCACCATGACAACATTTCTGGCAAAAACAATACTTGAATGCTGACAATAAATAGCATGGCAATCCAAGTGACATTTTTGAACTGCACCAAGTGTATATACCAAAATCACATGGTAAAGTAATTACACTATGAAAAGGCTGTGCCAATGTCATGTAGGCCACAAACAAAATCTGTGGTTCAACATGGACATATGTTTGTGTGAGTGTTAAACATGTTGGCAATGTCACAACCTACCTAATGAGGACCAACTAAATAAATATCAGATCTATAATCTGTCACTTCACGCATATAGTGAGTGAACATAGAATAGAGTAATCAGGTACATCTCTTAATACCTATCACAGTAAGCTACTGGATAAAAATGAAAGTCAGGATGAAGAAGTGTATAATGTATCAGACCTTGCTCATCATTTGCAATTACACAGAGAACTGGAAGAGACATGTAAAAATCTATGGCCTACTGTATAAGTAACACATATTTTGAAATACAGCAATAAATGTGTTTGAGGTATTCAGTACACATAACCAAGCCTGGGCGTAGTTTACGGAGTTTTGCTACGTGGAACTCTGCAAAGTTACAAAAAAACTTCGTGAAGTTTCGCAAGTGGCGGAGTGCAGTGCAAACTGCAGTTTGTGTTACTAATGCTTGCAGCTCGGGTAGAAATTCTACCTGAGCGGCAGCTCCCGCTCTCAAACTTACCGTCCGTCGCTCACGAACTTACTGGTCGCGATCGCGAACGGGAAAACACTACTCTGCACATCGTGAAGCGGAGTTTTCTGCACTCCGTGAGCTCCGTGGAGTGCAGAGTGCAGAAAACTCTGCAAACTCCGCAAACGGAGCGAAGTTCACCACCCAGGCCTACACATAACACACCCAGACATGATTTTAGTTGTAATAGAGAGTAAAAGCATTGACTTTTGTAATATATGTCTAACTTTCAGCTGACCAAGGATATGGTCTCCAACCATGGTTCATGACCCCAGTAGTGCATCCCCACACTGAGTAGGAAGGACACTACAACCAGGCAATGGTCATGACCTGCAACATCGTAGTGAGAAGCTTTGGTGTGCTGAAATCCCAGCTCAGATGCCTGGACATGTCAGGGGGTAGATTGCTATACTCGCCCTCTTTGGTCTACAAAATCATCCTAATATGTGCCATTCTCCCCACCATCTGTGTCTGGACAAAAGGGCTGTGGGATGTGGACCATGATGCTTAGGACCCAATGGAGGAGCATGAGGTTGGAGGCGCGTTCCAAAATGTTCCAAAAATACAGTGGCTGGTAGTCGGTGACACAGCTACCTTGTGAGAATTTCTTCTCTTAAAGTACATGTACTTTGATGGAGAGAATGTCCAAACATAATAGGAAGGTCCAACATGGAAATAAATATTTGAATACATTATTACACATTATTATACTCCTCCGCCTCCACAGAACACCTTCACTTCCAGATCCAGACCAGCCCTAGAACCACGCTGATGGCACCCTTGCATACAGATCCCCAGGACCACACGCTTCGTTCACCACAACCATCGCCAAACTCATTTCACCCCACGCCAACACCTCCATGGACTACATGCTCATCGGTGACCTGAACTTCTACCTCGGCAACCCCAGCTTCCCCAACTCCACTGCTCTCCTGGACAACCTTGCCAAAAGCGAACTGAAACAGCTCGTCACTGTCCCTACCGACAAGGCAGGACACACCCATGACCCCATGTTTGCAGGTGGGAACAACATCCGCTTCAGCCACACCACGCAACGACCATGGACAGACCACCACTGTGTACACTTCCTCATCAACAAACCCACGCCGCCCAAACCTGCACCCTGCCCTCCATGATGAAACTGGAGAAAAATCACTGAGGAACAACTCAACTCTGCCCTCAACCGCGTTGTGCCCACCACCTCCACCGACGCCAACCTCGCAGCCAAAGATCTCCACAAATGGATTGCCGACTGCGCAGACGAGCTTGAACCCCAATGCAACCACAACAATCAGCGCCCCAGGAAGGCAGCCTGGTTCACCTCTGACCTCCAAGAATCCAGACATACCTGCAGACGCCTCAAGAAGAACTGGAGAAACAGCAAAACCTCAGAAGATCGCACCACCTACAAGAGCGCCATGACAGAATACTACCAGTGCATCAGATCCACCAAAAGGACCTTCATCCAGAACAAGATCCTCGCCAATTCCTGCAACTCCAAGGATCTCTTCAGCGTCATCCAGAAATTCACCAAACCCCCCAGCGAATCCAAGGACATCACCCCCTCTCAGGAACTCTCCAACAAGCTCGGCTCCTACTTCCATTTGAAAATCAAGGGTCTCTACGACAATTTCAATGACCACACACCTGACTCCAAAACCACTCTCACCTCCAGCAACACCAGCCAGTCCACCATCTCCTACTGGATCCCAATCACCACCAAAGACACCGCATTGACCATGAAAGGCATCCATTCAGGAGCCCCCACAGACTTCTGCCCTGCACATCTTACACAGAGCCACCGTCGCCATTGCTCTGGAACTGCGACGCACCATCAACGCCACCTTCAAAACCGGCTTTTTCACGATGATTGGAAATGCGCTAAGATCAGACCCCTACTCAAGAAGCCCTCAGCAGACCCCACGGACCTCAAGTACTAGCACATCTCCCTCCGCCCCTTCACGGCCAAAGTCACAGAGCAGACCGTCAACACAAAACAAAATTCATCGAAGGAAACTCCATTCTCAACCTCTCCTAATCTGGATTTTGCAGCAACCACAGTACCGAGACTGCTCTACTCGCCGCCACAGACGACATCCTGACCCTCCTTGACCAAGGACACATCACAGCCCTGATCCTTCTCAACCTCTCTGCAGCATTCAACACCGTCTCCCACCGCACACTCACCACTAGACTCCACGACACCGGCTTACAGGGAATCGCACTCGACTGGCTTTGCTCCTCCTTCACCGGCAGAACCCAAAGAATCAGAGTGCCCCCCTTTCTCTCCGAACCCACGGAAATCAACTGCAGAGTACCCCAAGGATTGGGGCTCAGCCCCAGGCTCTTCAACATATACATGGCCCCCCTCGCCGCCATCGTCAGACAGCACAAACTCAGCATAGTATCCTATGCCAATTGCACCCAGCTCATCCTCTCACTCACCAAGGACGCTATCACCACCAGACTCAACTTCCAGGAAGGAATGAAGGACTTCCCATCCTGGATGAGCAACAGCTGCCTGATGCTCAACTCTGAGAAGACAAAGGTCCTCGGACTCTCCCTCTTTGCTTGGGACAATACCTAGTTGCCCACTGCCTTCAGCAGCCCCCCCACCCCTACAGACCATGCCTGACACCTAGGCATCATACTCGACTCCTCCCTCTCCATGGCCCAACAGGTCTACGGCGTCGCCTCCACCTGCTTCAACACTCTCCGATACCCCCGAGGCAAGGAAGACCATCAACCACACACTCCTAACCAGCAGACTAGACAACGACAACGCCCTCTACACCGGGATCAACAAGTCTCTGCTCTGCAAATTCCAGACCAAACAGAACACAGCAGCCTGACTCATCCTCGGCATCCCTCGACACGAACACATCACCCAACACCTGCCCAACCTCCACTGGCTCCCCGTTGAGAAGAGAGTATCTTTCAAGATACTCACCCACGCCTACAAAAGCCTCCACAACACCGGACCTCAATATCTCAACAACAGAATCTCCTTCCACATACCCTAGAGGAACCTCCGACCCGTGACCTCGCCAAACCCCCGCGCATCTGCAGAGCAAGAACAGGTGGAAGAACCTTCTTCTACATCGCGGCCAAGAACTGGAACGAGCTGTCTGTCAACATAAAACGCGACCCCACCCTCAACATCTTCGAGAAGACCCTCAAAACCTTGTTTTTGACTGACTGGAGCTGCTCCCCCCTCCCCTAGTGCCTTGAGACCCTTAAGGGTGAGTAGCGTGCTTAATAATCCCCCGATTGATTGATTGATTTATTGATTATTTGTGCTGGGGTTTATGTCACAGTCCCAATAAATATCAAATCACCCACATCTTGTCAAAATCTTGCATTAGCCCCCAATCTGCCCCGCTGGGGGGGGGTAAAAAGCCCTCTAGACACCAGGGTTTTTTTGGGGGTCAAATTTGAATTAGAGTGGGGCAGCCAAAAATGGGCATGCCCATGCCCCCACCCCCTCCCCCGCAAAAAATTACAGCCTTCCTGCCACCCCGGGGGGCAGGTGGGGCAGTAGCCCCAAATCTGTACCCCCGGGGGGGGGGCAAAAAGCCCACTAGACGCCAGGGATTTGTTTGGGCAAATTTTTATTAGGGTGGGGGCATTGGCATGCCCGTTTTATGCAACCCCCACCCTAATTAAAATTTGCTCAAAAATATCCCTGGTATCTAGTAGGCTTTCTGCCCCCCCCCGTGGAGGGCATATGGGGGCATTAGCCCCCAATCTGCACCCCAGGGGGGCAAAAAGCCCACTAGTCGCCAGGGAGTTTTTGGGGGTAAATTTGAATTAGAGTGGGGGCTGCCCAAAACAGGCATGCCCATGCCCCCACTCCCTCCCCTGCAAAAATTACAGCCTTCCTGCCCCCCCCCAGCGGGGCAGTTGCCCCCAATCTGCCGCCCGGGGGGGGCAAAAAGCCCAGTAGACGCCAGGGATGTTTTGGGCAAATTTTAATTAGGGTGGGGGCATTGGCATGCCTGTTTTGGGAAGCCCCCACCCATTTTAAAATTTGCCCAAAAAACTCCCTGGCGTCTAGTGGACTTTCAGCCCCCCCGGGGGGGCTAAAAGCCCACTAGATGCCAGGGTTTTTTGGGGTAAATTTTAATTAGGGTGGGGGCTGCCCAAAACGGGCATGCCAATGCCCCCACCCCCACCCACAACAATTATAGCCTTTCTGCCCCCCTGGGGGGAAGATGGGGCAGTAGCCCCCAATCTGCCCCCACAGGGGCAAAAAGCCCACTAGACGCCAACTATTACGCTGGCTTTTTTATGTGTGGGGGTGGGAGCTGCCCAGAATGGGCATACCAATGCCCCCACCCCCCAAACAAATAGCCACAGTGTTTCTGCCCCCCTTGGGGGCATATCAGGGCATCCCCCACCTCCCGATATCCCCCCCAGGGTGACAGAAAGCAGACTAGGCACGGATTTGTTTTTTAGCAATATGCCTACCTGTCGATTTTGGGCCCTAGCGCAGCAGGCACAAATGGGAAACCAAGCAAACCTGTACATTTTTACAAACTAGACACCCAGGGGAATCCAGGATTGGATAACTTGACTGGCTCTCACCAGGTTCTGTTACCCAGAATCCATTGCAAACCTAAACATTTGGCAAAAGTTTTTTTCTGAGGTGGAAAGTTCTGAAATCTGCGTGGATCCACATAAATCCACCCACCCCGCGTTCTCCAAAGTCTTCCAAGAAAAATGGTACCTCACTTGCATGGGTAGGCCTAGTGCCCACGACAAGAAATGGCCCAAAACGCAACGTGGTCACACCACATTTTCACAGTGAAAACTGACCCTTTTTTTGCAAAGTGCCTAGCTGTAGATTTTGAATCCTAGCTCTGCCGGCACCTAGGGAAACCTAGCAAACCTATCCATTTTTGAAAACTAGACACCCATGGGAATCCAGGATCAGGTGACTTGACTGGCTCTCACCAGGTTCTGTTACCCAGAATCCCTTGCAAACCTAAAAATTTGTCACAAAAAACACATTTTCCTCACATTTCTGTCATGGAAAGTTCTGGAATCTGCGTGGATCCACAAAATTCCACCCACCCCACGTTCCCCAAAGCCTTCCGATAAAAACGGTGCCTCACCCGTGTGGGAGGCCCAAGTACCCGCGACAGGCAGGGGCCCAAAACGTATTGAGGCGACATCAAAATTGCCTAGCACCAAACAACCTGGTTTTGCAAGGGGGGGTCACCTGGGTTTTTGGCCCTGTGCTCGGCGGCCATTTATGGAAACCTACCAAACCCACAAATTTCTGAAAACTATACACCCGGGGGATTCCAGGGAGGTATGGCTTGCGTGGATCCCCCAACGTTTCCTTACCCAGAATCCCCTGCAAACCTCAATTTTAGCTGAAAAAATCACTTTTTTCACAGATTTTTGTGTGGGAAAGTTGTGGCATCACCGGGCTGACATAAATTTCCTACCACCCAGCAATCCCCCGTGTCTCCCGATAAAAATGGGGCCTCACTCGTGTGGGAGGCACAAGTACCCGCAACAGGCAGGGGCCCAAAACGTATTGAAGCCACATAAAATTGCCTATCATAAAACATCCTGGTTTTGCAAGGGGGGTCACCTAGGTTTTTAACCCCGTGCTCGGCGGCCATCTAGGAAAACCTACCAAACCCACACATTCCTGAAAACTAGACACCCGGGGGATTCCAGGGAGGTATGGCTTGCGTGGATTCCCCAACGTTTCCTTACCCAGAATCCCCTGCAAACCTAAATTTTAGTAGAAAAAACACCTTTTTCACACATTTTTGTGTGGGAAAGTTGTGGCATCACCGAGCTGACACAAATCTCCTACCAGCCAGCGTTCCCCCGGGTCTCCCTGCAACAGGCAGGGGCCCAAAATGTATTGAAGCGACATCAAAATTGCCTATCACCAAACAACCTGGTTTTGCAAGGGGGGTCACCTGGGTTTTTGGCTCCGTGCAGTCTTGCCTGTCGCAGGGACTTGGGCCTCCCACACGAGTGAGGCACCATTTTTATTGGGAGATCCGGGGAAATGCTGGGTGGTAGGAAATTTGTGTCACCCCGGGGATGCCACAATTTTCCACACAAAAATGTGTGAAAAAAGTGATTTTTTCAGCTATAATTGAGGTTTGCAAGGGATTCTGGGAAAGGAAACATTGGGGGATCCACGCAAGCCATACCTCCCTGGAATCCCCTGGATGTCTAGTTTTCAGAAATGTGTGGGTTTGGTAGGTTTCCCAAAATGGCCTCCGAGCACGGGGCAAAAAACCCAGGTGACCCCCCTTGCAAAACCAGGTTGTTTGGTGATAGGCAATTTTGATGTCACCTCAATACGTTTTGGGCCCTTGCCTATCGCGGGTACTTGGGCCTCCCACACAAGTGAGGCACCGTTTTTATCGGGAGACCCGGGGGAATGCTGGGTGGTAGGAAATTTGTTTCAGCCCGGTGATGCCACAACTTTCCCACACAAAAATGTGAGAAAAAAGTGATTTTTTCAGTTTAAATTGAGGTTTGCAGGGGATTCTGGGTAAGGAAATGTTGGGGGATCCACGCAAGCCATACCTCCCTGAAAGCCCCCGGGTGTCTAGTTTTCAGAAATGTGTGGGTTTGGTAGGTTTTCCTAGATTGTTGCCGAGCACGGGGCTAAAAACCCAGGTGACCCCCCCTTGCAAAACCAGGTTGTTTTGTGATAGGCAATTTTGATGTTGTCTCACTACGTTTTGTGCCCTTGCCTGTTGCGGGTAGTTGGGCCTCCCACACGTGTGAGGCACCGTTTTTATTGGGAGACTCGGGGGAATGCTGGGTGGTAGGAAATTTGTGTCAGCCCGGGGATGCCACAACTTTCCCACACAAAAATGTGTAAAAAAGAGATTTTTTCAGCTAAAATTGAGGTTTGCAGGGGATTCAGGGTAAGGAAACGTTGGGGGATCCATGCAAGCCATGCCTCACTGGAATCCCCCGTGTGTCTAGTTTTCAGAAATGTGTGGGTTTGGTAGGTTTCCCTAGGTGGCCGCCGAGCACCGGGCCAAAAACCCAGGTGACCCCCCTTGCAAATCCAGGTTGTTTTGTGATAGGCAAATTTGATGTTGTCTCACAACGTTTTGGGCCCTTGCATGTCGCGGGTACTTGGGCCTCCCACACGAATGAGGCACTATTTTTATCGGGAGACCGGGGGGAATGCTGGGTGGTAGGAAATATGTGTGAACCCGGTGATGCCACAACTTTCCCACACACAAATGTGTGAAAAAAGTGATTTTTTCAGGTAATATTGAGGTTTGCAGGGGATTCTGGGTAAGGAAACGTTGGGGGATCCACGCAAGCCAAACCTTCTTGAAAGCCCCTGGGTGTCTACTTTTCAGAAATGTGTGGGTTTGGTAGGTTTCCCAAGGTGTCCGCCGAGCACCGGGCCAAAAACCCAGGGTACCCCCCTTGCAAAACCAGGTTGTTCTGAGATAGGCAATTTTGATGTCGCCTCACTACGTTTTGGGCCCTTGCCTGTCGCGGGTACTTGGGCCTCCCACATGAGTGAGACACCGTTTTTATCAGGAGACCTGGGGAAACGCTGGGTGGTAGGAAATTTGTGTCAGCCCGGTGATGCCACAACTTTCCCACACAAAAATGTGTGAAAAAAGTGCTTTTATCAGCAAAAATATAGGTTTGCAGGGGATTCTGGGTAAGGAAACGTTGGGGGATCCATGCAAGCCATACCTCCCTGGAATCCCCTGGGTGTCTAGTTTTCAGAAATGTGTGGGTTTGGTAGGTTTCCCAAGGTGCCGTCAGAGCTATGGTTCAAAAACTACAGCTAGGCACTTTGCCAAAAAAGGGTCATTTTTCACTAAAAATTGAGGTGTGTCCACGTTGCGTTTTGCGCCGTTTCCTGTCGCGGGCATTAGGCCGACCCACACAAGTGAGGTACCATTTTTCTCGGAAGACTGTGGGCAACGCGAGGTGGGTGGAAATTTGTGGATCCACGCAAATTCCAGAACTTTCACCCACACAAATGTGGGAAAAATTTGTTTTTTTTGACAATTGTTTAGGTTTGCAAAGGATTCTGGGTAACAGAACCTGGTGGGAGGCCGTCAAGTCACACCATCCTGGATTCCCCTAGGTGTCTAGTTTTCAAAAATGTATAGGTTTGCTAGGTTTCCCTAGGTGCCGGCAGAGCTATGG
The DNA here is from genome assembly GCF_964204655.1 of Triturus cristatus. Taxonomy (NCBI): domain Eukaryota; kingdom Metazoa; phylum Chordata; class Amphibia; order Caudata; family Salamandridae; genus Triturus; species Triturus cristatus. Next base: position 1,135,136,873 of record NC_140585.1, read on the forward strand.
TTCAAAAACTACACCTAGGCACTTTGCCAAAATATTGTCATTTTTCACTGCGAAATTGAGGTGTGTCCATGTTGCGTTTTGCGCCGTTTCCGGTCGCGAGCACTAGGCCGACCCACACAAGTAAGGTACCATTTTTCTCAGAAGACTTTGGGGAACGCGGGGTGGGTGGAAATTTGAGGATCCACACAGATTCCAGAACTTTCCACCACAGAAATGTGGGGAAAATGTGTTTTTTGTGACAATTTTTTAGGTTTGCAAGGGATTCTGGGTAACAGAACCTGGTGGGAGGCAGTCAAGTCACCCCATCCTAGATTCCCCTGGTTGTCTAGTTTTCAAAAATGTATAGGTTTGCTAGGCTTCCCTAGGTTCCGGCAGAGCTATGGTTCAAAAACTACAGCTAGGCATTTTGCCAAAAAAGGGTCATTTTTCACTGCGAAATTGAGGTGTGTCCACGTTGCGTTATGTGCCGTTTCCTGTCGCGGGCATTAGGTAGACCCACACAAGTGAGGTACCATTTTTCTCGGAAGACTGTGGGCAACGCGGTGTGGGTGGAAATTTGTGGATCCACGCAAATTCCAGAACTTTCCACCACACAAATGTGGGAAACATTTGTATTTTTTGACAATTGTTTAGGTTTGCAAAGGATTCTGGGTAACAGAACCTGATGTGAGGCAGTCAGGTCACACCATCCTGGATTCCCCTGGGTGTCTAGTTTTCAAAAATGTATAGTTTTGCTAGGTTTCCCTAGGTGCCGGCAGAGCTATGGTTCAAAAACCAAACCTAGGCACTTTGCTAAAAAATGGTAATTTTTCACTTCGAAATTGAGGTGTGTCCACGTTACCTTTTGCGCCGTTTCCTGTCGCGGGCACTAAGCCGACCCACACAAGTGAGGTACCATTTTTCTTGGAAGACTTGGGGGAACGTGGGGTGGGTGGAAATTTGTGGATCCACGCAGATTCCAGAACTTTCCACCACAGAAATGTGGGGAAAGTGTGTTTTTTGTGACAATTTTTTAGGTTTGTAAGGGATTCTGGGTAACAAAACCTGGTGGGAGGCAGTCAAGTCACCCCATCCTAGATTCCCCTGGTTGTCTAGTTTTCAAAAATGTATAGGTTTGCTAGGCTTCCCTAGGTGCCGGCAGAGCTATGGTTAAAAAACTACAGCTGGGCACTTTGCAAAAATAGGGTAATTTGTCATTGTGAAAATGTGGTGTGTTCACGTTGGGTTTTGAGCCATTTCCTGTTGTGGACACTATACCTACCCACACAAGTGAGGTACCATTTTTATCGGGAGACTTAGGGTAATTCAGATCTGTAAAGCAACTGTTATTACCTATTGACTTTCGAAGCATTTTTGCCTTCCAAATGAAAGACATTGTGTAAAAAAGAAGTCATTTTGAAAAATGACCGATAAGTCTCAAGCTAGTATGAGTATTCCCAATTTCGAAAATGTGCAAATATCTACTGTTTCTAAACTGTATAATGTGTTCCCATTTCAGAAATACATATGTGTCTTTCATACCGATTTTTCCATGTATACATTTTCCCACAATAATTGCTATATACCCGGTACATAATAAAAAGCCATTGCAAATTGCTGCTCAGTTTTTGACTCTAGGTTTGTCGGGTTCTTGGTGAACCTACAAGTCCTATATATCCCCACAACCAGAAAGGTCCAGCGGATGTAACAGATTATTGCTTTCAAAGAGCTGTCATAATTAGAAGAAGTTACAGGTGGAAACGTTGACACAAAAGGCTTTTTTTTGCAGCTAAATTTCAATTTTTCCTATATTTAACTGTTAGTTTCTATAAAGAAACCTTGAAGGATCTAAACAAATGACCCCTTGCTGAATTCAGAATTTTGTCTACTTTTCTAAAATGTATAGCTTTCCAGGATCCATTATTGCTTTCATACCCATTTCTACCATTAACTGGAAGGAGGTTGAAAGCACAAAAAATAGCAGAAATAGGCTATGTCCCAGAAAAATGCCAACACTGTGTAAAAAATGTTGGTTTTCTGACAAAAGTCTGTCATTCCCTAAAAGCTGGGAAAATGGTGATTTCAGCTTCACAACCCCTTTTTTGATACCATTTGCAGGGAAAAACCCAGATGCTTTCATTTGCAGCCCTTTTTCCCATTTTTCCCCCAAAAAACGAAATTTAGTTGTATTTTGGCTAACTTCTGGGACCCCTCCAGGGGAATCCACAAACCCTGGGTACCTTTAGAATCTCCATGATGTTGGGAAGAAAAGGACGCAAATTTGGCGTGGATACCTTATGTGGGCAAAAAGTTACAGGGGTCTAAGCGCGCACTACCCCAAATAGCCCAAAAAAGGCTTAGCACAGGGGGGGGAAAAGGCCTTGCAGTGAAGGGGTTAAAAATCTTGTATCAACCCAGAGATGAAAAGTAAGTTGAGCGTGTGCCCTTACATATGCCAGTGTCAGGGAATGCAATATCCTTGGACCACAAGGCACACACAAGAGTAAGACAGAGATAACGTGTGAATGGCAGCAACATGTCAATTGAACATCACAAGTTAATTTGACTCTAACCATTTTCCACTGCAGTGATAACTAATGTCTCACTCACCTATTCCAAGGTCTGTTACTGTGTGACACACACACCCCAGACCTGCATTGTGTGTTCTGATATATGTGTACATGATAACACCATATGCCAAACGTGTGCCTGTGCTTGATATATACAACAGAAAGTCAGCAATGTGTAACAGTGTGCACATGCAGAGATTGTGCGTGCTGCTACAGTGTGTTTAGCTACCGACCCTCTGCCATATTCCAAAGTGATTGTAGTACCAAATAGTGTGCCATGACTGAGTGTGTGTCCAGCACTTCATGATGTTGGTTTGTGTCTAACATATGTGGATTACTGTATAGTGTACATGATGTCCTGTGACCGTCAACCGAGGGGCATGTCCACACGGTGCAGCACAGATACTCTCCCTATGTACAACTATGTTTGCAAGCACATTGCAATAAATGTAAGATATATACCATAACACCTTCAAATTTTGCTCTTGCCTTGTGCTGGTGCTGGTGTGGCTACCTAAGCCCAACACAGGCACCCTGGCACCATTGTGCCAGGGTGCCTGTGTTGAAGCTAGGCTGCACCAGTGCAGAGTGAAAGAATAGGAATGCACCGTGTAGGATGAATCCTGTGGATTTCAGCCCTTTAACTTTGACATGGGACAGTGCAGCAAGGTGATTTACTGCAATGATTATGCTAACTCCCCATGAATTTGGCCCTATGAACACTGCAAATTCCCACATCAGAAAATATGAAATGTCAGGTAAGAAAAGTTGAGCAAGGGACGTGAGACCAAGGTGTGTTTTCCTGCATTTCACAATTCCTTACAGTGTATCCCAGACAGTATGCCACTTCCCATGCATCGACCCATTTGCTTGTCGCATTACCCCTAATGCGATGGTCATAAGCCAGGAATGTGCGCCAATGTGTTGAAAAAGCATTGTGCCTAATACGTTGTGCGTTAATCATGCATTGACAATTTCTGTACCAATGCATCAAAAAAACAATACATTTGTGAAGATCGTCGGGATACACCCAGGAAAGGACTCATTGGGTATGGGAGGCTGCAAACTAGGAAGTGTGAAGTTACTTTCACTTTCTCTTAGCCTCTGTTAGTCTGTGCTTGCTGTTGGAGGTGTTTGAAGAGGGTGTCAGTGAGAAAAATGCATTTTGGTCTTGTCAGTGTAGGTTTGGTGTATATTTTGTTTCTGTCTGTCATATATTTGGTGCAGTGTCATTGTGGTTTTGTAATAATTGTCTTTGTGTGGTTGAGAGTTTGTTTTTTGGGGATTTCTTGTTGGGGTAATTAGGTTTTATTGGGGTGTTAGTTTGGGGCAGTAGTGTTTTTGGGATGGTGTCCACAATGTCTGGGAAGGGTAGGAACTTTAGTGAGGCAGTGGTGGGCGGTTTGATATGGTTGATAGTCCATTACCTCCCAAGAATCCTTGCAGCTGGTGGCAGGGTGAGTCAGGGCTATCCTGCCAAGGAAAAGGCCTCCATGTGGACCATGCTACCTACCAAATGAAACATACATGGACAAATGCAATCTCCTGAGAAGCAGATGCCATAGACTACCTGGTGGTCGGAGAACCAGTAGGTATGTATGTCTGTTTTATCTGCCTTTTGTGATGTACCTTTATCATAATGACCAACATAACCATGGAATGTTCATCATCTGTGTTTTATGCAATATGGCAAAGTGCATGATTTATATAATGAGGAATATATAAGGAGATAATGTAAAGTAAGGTTACTTAGTGTGCCTCGGGACTCCTACATCATTGAAACATCAAACAAGCACTAGTTATGTTGCACAATTCCTATACCCTGCCACAAGTGCCAATTCAATGGTTAGTGCATTTACAGCTGAAATACCAAAATGTAGGGGCATTTCCTTACTTAACCTACAAAAATGTCCAAGGGATGTGCTATAATCTATTGTTGTTGTGGTACATCTTTCTCATTACTGTCCTGTCCCTTGCTGCTCAGCCATGAGTGATGTCACTTGGAATGTTGGTGTGTGGGACTGGAGGAGTTGGCAGTTGGAAGAGATGGGCTGAGCAGCAGGGAGGCTGCTCCTGGTGGGGCTCATATAGGATCTTAGCAGAGGCCTTTCTGGTGTCTTACTTGGACTTTGTAACTTATGGAATAAACCTTTAACCTGTTCTAAGCCACCTGTCTACGAGACATCTTTGATTATTACACGATGCAAACAAATTTCCCAAACACACAATGTTGTAGGCTAAGCTGCAGATCTCTTTGGTCAATGCTTGTATGTGTACTCCTCAATGTGTGCTGCATTGTGCTGCACATGTATACAGACTGCTATGTCTCATGAATATTTACATATGCAGAGCTGCGTGTTCTTCAGTCTACTAACAACATTTTACATACTGAGAAGCCATGCAGCCTTACAAAAACAGCTCACTACTACTCAGCACTCATTTCACCAGTACAAATACACACTTATATGTGTTGTATGACAATTTCTAAGGTATATGTCTGTCCTTTTCCATCATAAAAACACTTAGGTAATACTAGGGTCAAACATGTCAACCATGTTTCATTTTACACAGACTGAATTTATTCTGGCCAACGTTACTACAAAGATCACATCCTAGAGTCATGCTTCAGGCATGCATTGATGTGTACATCGAAACTTCTGCATCTATCCAGGTTAGACCTGCAAGCGGACTAGATGTGTTGAATAACCTGGGAATATATAGACATGTGTATAGGAGCTGCTGTTTACTTATGATATACTGGAATAGCATAGTTATTTGAGCAAAAATTAAAACATTCTGGAAAGCAATTTTTACAATGATATACCTTCATTCATGTCTCATAGGTGGATATCTTCCTTTCACCAGAGGTGAGTTCGATACATTCCAGGACCCCAATGCAACCAGTAAGTGTTATATGTACATGTATGCACCATTTTGACATCAGTGCGTGATCTTTGTGATATGTGCTGGGAGGTAACACTCAGCTACCACCAATTACCTGGCAATCTGTGAACCAGAATGCAACCTGCCCACAGATCTTTTAGTGACGATACCAGAGTAGAATTCTGATACTGTAATGTATCTGTAAGTAGGCCCACAAGACCTAAACAGCTGTACATTTCTGGATAGTGGCGCATCTCTCGTTATGTGGCTTTGGACGCATTGATCATCACGTGGCACAAAGTCTGTATGTGTTCCACAGAAAGACATGAAATGGTAAAACAAATGGCAGATTCCCAGATGGTTTGGAGTTGATGTATGTGGTAGCAGTGATTTCTGTTTTGCAAAGCAAGTGTGGACAGGCATCTTTTGTAGATGTCCAAATTTATGAATAACACTGGGGCTGATGATATGGTATTATATATTTCTTCACAGACACTGTTCCCAAACATGGACAGGGCAGGTATAATGGAATCTGATTTATACACTATATGATCATACAACACATGTAGCATCAACCGACAGTATAATGGCTTCAGACATGCTGTATGCATTTGGGCTCTCCAGATAAGACATTTCGGTTTTACAGATCATAAGGATGGACTAACATACCTGCTGTTTTACACATCATATTTAAAATAAAATAACTGTCCCTGTAGTAGTATGAAAGAAAACTACATTTTAAATTATATAAACACATGACAATGGCATCAGGGTTGTCATCACATTCTAAGCAAATTTGGATGTGGTAGTTGAAGCATCTGTTTTGGCTGAAGGAACAACATATACTAAAGTAATGTCTTTGCCCCATTACAGACAACACATGACAGGCCTACATATGTGTCTGTGCATGTGTTTGTTCTTTATTGTATTGACATATATGTTATTCAATGTGTTAGCCTAACCCCAAGGTATGTGTGTTCTAATCCATCCTCAGTGGTACTTAATCCTCCCTCAGTGTTATAATGCAAGCATCCATGCATCATATAAAAGCTCTTTTTTTATACCAGATGAGTGGTAGGACAAGCATACACACAATACTGTGATGCAATGTAGAGTTAATGATGTATGCATCCGAATGCAGGCTTAGGATGATATTTCTGCATAAGCTTCTTTCTGTATGACACCTAATGATTTTCCCAAAATGTCTGAAGCTGGACATACTTGTTATATTTCTGTTCAATTGCCTGAGCCTCAATGTTAGTAAGGTTACACAATAATGGTCTACCGGAGGTGCATGACAACTCCCTATCCATGTATTAACTATCGGACATAGAGTAAGGGATGTCAGCAAAGTGTGCAGATTTATGATACTGCACATGAGGTCTGTAAGGCCAAGCCAGAGTTCCTGGACTGTCTCCTTATCCATTTACACTTATGTGGATGATACATGATCAGCACATAAGCATGATGCCACTCTAAATCCCACATGTGGTGAAACATGCCATACTGTCCTAACTTAAACATGGGCCTCAACATGAGTGTGAATTTTAGTCCTGTATGATTTGGTATCTGTGTCATTGTCACTAATGTTACATTTCATGCACCCACACAGATGGCGTCTGTCTCAGTTTTCCAGCTCACGCAGTTGAAGTCTTTGTAGCCATTTATCCATATTTATTGCTGGTATTGGTTTGCTCGGGACATATGATTGTGTTATAATGTTAGACTATTTCTCACACACATCATGAACAGCATGCTCTAACTTTGAAATGTTTTCACCCTAGACAACATGACATCTGATGACGCAGGTATCTACGAGATGAGACGTGAGCATTTTCGACATGTGCACAATATTGCTAAGGCATATCGGAAGATGCACAAATTGTTTGAATGTTCAAATGCTGTGTGGTCCTGGGATGTTCTGAGACCAATCACAAAACATCTGCCAGTGGTCAGGACAGACCAGGGCTAAGCCACCAACCTACAACCCAGCCACCTATTCCACTGGCTAACCCTGCTGCACACAGCTGAGGCACTCACAGGACAGTATGCCTCGCAAGAGGGAATCGGTGTTCCACTACATCATTATTCATGAACTGAGGAAATTAAACCATAAACAGGACAGTATTTGGGAGGGGCAGGCCAGTCAGCACATGAGCATGACAAATCTAGATGTCTCAACTGCTGTGAACATTTTTATTTCTAATGGTTTATCTAATATATGTTGTAGTATTTTAGTTGGTAAGATGTAAGTCAGTTAGATGATATAGGTTTAGATAAGTTAGGTTTTAGATTTTTAAGATATTTTATAGGTACTTGTTTTTATATATTTGCAAGGTTTTAGTTGGGGGTGGGCGGAGTTCACGGAGTCACACTACATGGAATTCCGCGGAGTTGCATAAAAACTTTGTGGAATTCCACGGAGTTCCGCTCCGCCCTAGTCCTCATGCGCATGAATAGATAGCGTAAATGGACTACAAATCCCAGGACTTCAACAAGCCAACGTGAGTGAGCACACTGGATGCCGGAAGTTGTGGTGCAGGACAAATGTGCCACTGCACCTTGCAGCGACGCGCAGGATGAAAATGACTTCAATAGGATCACAGCTAAAAGCGTCTGAGATGCGGGCAGTATCTGCAGATCCAGGATGACACTACAAAAGAGAACTACAAATTCCGGTAAAGAGTAAGGCAAAAGAAAGATCATGGTGGAGCAGCTGGTCGGGATGGTTCAAAAGAAAGAGAGCGACATTTATTTTTATATTGTGCGCACATTAATAAAGGTGCTAGCGCGCCTCAGCAATGAGGTGTGAAGAGCTACATAAACAAGGTGTTATTGGCAGGCAGAAGACAGCTCCAATTGACCAGTAGAACTCTCTGTGGACCAAAAGAGAATGGAGACGCTGAGGATTTCTGAGACTACTACGATATTTATGGAGAACTGGGTCATTTCAATTAAACATCTCCCTACTAGTGGCCCTGCCTGCCTTTACATTGCTTACTTCCTCTATCCCAGACATCTACTCCCCTGAGCCACCCACTGCCCTTTGCTAATTCCTAGTCACAAATAATCTCCTTTTGATCACAGTCACATCTCCATTTCATAGCCCCACCTCCTCACCTTAAAGAACTTCTTGTGCAGACGGCATTGGACATTATTTACCACCCCGAACAGCTTCTCCTGTTCCAGCTTTCATTGTCAATGAGGAGGAGCATCTGTACATGCAGCAGGAGGTCCTGGACTACTAGGGTCCTTGGAATTTTGGGGTTGTGAAGCACCCTCCATTGCTCAGGGTGTTGAGACCACTCCTCCTCCACAGAGCAGCTACGCGGCTGTTGACAGGTTATGTCACTGGTCCAGACAGCGCTCATAGGCTGCAACACTAGGAAGCTGGGTGGAAATGGAAAAAGGTAAGAGCTAATAGAATATGTAAGGGACGTTTTTCTCCAAGGTGGATTTGGCTCTGTAAATTGTAATTAATGGTGGGCAGTGGGCAAAACTCATCTAAACAGCAGAATCTGAGTTTTTTGCTGGACTCCGCACTCCCAGGGGATTACAGAGTTGCAAAATTCCACAAACTCAATCTGTGGGGCAGAGTTAACCACCCATCCCTAGTTTTAGTGAGTGTGGGGATAATATTTAGTCTTTGAGAAAATACATTTTAAAAAACAACAAAAATAAAAACATAAAAATACTCAAAAAAAATATATTTGTTTAGATTGTAATGTGTAGTAAGTTTATGTATAAGTGTAGTTAATGTTTGTATTATGTGATTATGGGCCAGATATACAACCAAGGAATTTGTGACCCGCAAATTGTGTCACAATAGCGGCTCGCAATTTGCGAGTCACAAATTGGTATGTATAACAGTGTCTGCGACACTGTTAGCGATTCGCAATGGGGTCGCAAATTGCATGCCTCATGCATATGCATGAGGCACTCGTAATTTGCGACGCCATTGGGAATGGCTGGCCCTCCCAGGTATGGTGGCATGCTGGGATCAGCAGACCTCAATGTCTGGGACTGCTTTTCAATAAAGCAGTTTTTTTTAATGCAGCCCATTTTCCTTAAAGGAAAAAAGGATGCTTTGAAAAAAAGAAAAATTAAATGTTTTTGTTTCATTTTTTACGTGCCGGTAGTGGTCCCTGGGACCACTTCCTGCCCTTAAAAATTTTTTTTTAGAGCCAGTCACAAAGGGGAAGGGGTCCCCTGGGAACCCCTTCCCATTTGCGAGTGGTTTACCACCCTTCTCTGAAGGGTGGTAAACTGCGGTCGCAAAACAGTCATACATGGCATTTGGGGTCACTATTAGGAAGGCAGTGCTCCTTCTTCATAGCGAGTCGCAAAACACTATTTTGCGAGTCTCAAATTTTTGCGAGTCGCAAAATAGGGTTTGTACATGGCCAAAAGGATTTTTGCATGCGCAAACGGGTCTAAGACCCGTTTGCGCATGCAAATATCCATCGTACATCTGGCCCTATGTGTATTAAGGGGGAGAGGGGTTGATTTTAAACATGTTATTTGTGTCAAATGTATAGCATAGCTAAAGTTAAGTTTAGGTAGGTTAAGTTAGTGGTAAGATACGTTAGTGAGGGATAGGTAGGTTAAGTTAGTTTATGCTTCCTTTGGATAGTGTAAGATCGTTTCAGTTAGTGAGTATTACATTTTTATATATAAAAATGTGTTCTACTTTCACGACTGCATATACATTTCATGTGTAAGAATTGTCATAATCGCTTAGGTTGAGTTGAGTACATGATGTACGAATTTCCTGCAGTGTTTGTAGATATGTGTAACATTGTGTGACACCTAAAGATAACAATCAGTCTATGTTGCACTTGAGTCACTTAAGGAATCTTCAACATTCTTTGGGCACTGTGAGTGGTCCTCTTTGTGTGAATTGATGCACAGCAAAACAAAGATAGTCACCTACTGTAAAACTATATGTATAAGTTATACTACATGGATAGGAGGAATGCATCTGTCACCCCAGACACACATTGCTGCCCGGCACTTAGGCACTCACTCTTGCACCATTGTACTAGTAGGTCATTCTTGTTTGCTGGTTTGTAGCCATGTAAGTGTCACCCACCTTCCCAGAAATGTCAATTAAAGTGTGGGACTTCCTGAACGTGAATTTGTGCAACTACTTGCTAAGTTAGAAACACATTAGTCTGATGTTTCCTCTTGACATAGGGATGAGTAGCTTGGTTCCAAGGTCTTAGCTCTGGATCCTATTTGTTGTTATGTGTACATATCGCACAATTGATGTCATGTGTGGTTACACTCACACTCACTGCATGTAAGGGCTCTCGGGGACAGAGGGACACATTGTCTCTATGTATCCCAGTGTGCCTTACTACACCATTTATCATTTGGCACAGGACCCCAAATACTTAGTAGTTGCAGTTCATGCTTAAAGACATCCAAAATGTAGCACTGAGCTTCTACATCCTTGAGTGGCATAGTTATGGTGCTAAATCAGAAGGAGTCTGGCCATTAGTATGTGCATATTGTCAGTGAATGCATTATGAAAGAACTTATAGGATATCTTCAATGTAAGCATTGATGCTTACATGTGCATGATGAAATTGTCATGATAACTTAGCAAGGTATCTGTGGATGTGTGAAAATGTGTTAGTGGCTCAAATGCCACAATTTGTGCAGGTATACAATTGTGTGATTAGTTGGGCTTTTTACTGCTTGGCACTCAAGGTACTCATGCTATTGTCACGTCATGATGTTCAATAGTTCAATGAGATTTTCCACATAATGCTAAAGCAGCGGCGGTACATTATGCTCGACTATGTCCAACCAGAGCATATGGTAGGGACAGTAGCCCAATTACCTTGAGATGCTAAGAAGTGTATTTTGTATGTACACATCCACCATGGTCTAGTTAGTCCTATCAGCAACAGACAGATAACACGTGGCTTCACAGTAGTGCATTTATTTACAGATGAATACATAGGCAATTTCAAATGAGCAGTTCTTGGGACATCATCCTCAGCATTGTTTGAGTCCAAAGGCTGTCCGGAGAGAGTCAATAGAGGATACATGTCATGTGACATGTCGAAGTGAGGAGTATTCCAGTGAGGAGGAGGTCCAAATTGCCATTAGTGAAGGTAGGCCTCATCAACAGTCCACAAATGGATCCGATTAACAGGTGGGCATAGTAAAAAGGGACCGTACCAGGTGAAAAGGGTGGTGGCATGATAATAAACACAGGAAAAATGAGGAATAGGCCAAGAGGCACATACACATGTTACAGACACATGTTACTGGGCAGTTTTCTGACAGAAATTGATGTGGTCCACACCTTCCTCCTCTGATGTGTATTGTGCCTCCCTGTGGGTGGTGGTGTTTGTGTGGGAGGCATCTGTTGCACACACACACACATCAGGGGCAGAAAATGTGTCTCCCCTGTCCCCGCAAGCATTTGTCTGTGCAAGCAAGGAAGGCAGCACAGATCTGACAAGGACCTAATGACGTCTCAAAAAGGCAACAACATCGATGTGGAAGACACTCATTGCTGCTGCTCACCAAATATTTGAGGGTGGCAATGATTGCCCCCCAGCTGGGTGGCTACCTCACTGGTGTTACATTGGCAGGGCTGCTGTTGTTGCCTCTACCTCATGACAGCAGCAATGTCAGCCAGGGGCTATTTCATTCTATAGAGCAAAGAGTAGGTGCCTTTGATTGCTTTAGGGGTCTCCTTATTGGGACTGAAGCACCTATGGAATCCATCTAGGGTACCTGTGATGGTCTCAATCCCCTCCCACACATCATCCACCAGCTGTGGCTGAACTCCTACCACTTCCTGTTGAAAGTCAACTCGGGGGTCCTCGGAGTCCAGAGCTGGGCATGGGCAGGCTGATAAGTATGTTTTGTAGTAGGCAGTTCTCTGGAGACCCATCAACACTGTCATACCTTTCTGTGACTGGAGAAGGTATTCCAATGGAGTTCAGGAGTTAAGGAAGGTGTTGTTGTCCATGGGGGGAGGATGTAATTGCCAACAGGCTGGTGGTCAGGAGGTGTTTTTTCTCTCTCTGTAATTAAATTGTAATATGACGATGGTGGTCTATGCTAGATGTTGACATGAGTAATTTTCTGCTGACATTCAGACTTTATTAAGATTCACTTTCAGTTCTACATTGATGTGCATGACATATGTTACTGGTAAGAATTGTTGGCAAGTTGAACTGTAGTAACCTGTCAGATGTCAATATCTCTACATTGTTCACATGGCCAATGTGTGACAAGGGTGACTTTTCGTGTCATACTACACATTGCAAAAATGTTACACAGCTTGCTGACCTGCCCTGCTTGTAATGGGAAGTTGAGGTAAGGTCCAAATCTGCCTTGGTTATTGGCTTATTTTTTCATGATGGCTATACTGAATGAAGCTTCACTTGACAACTCTGCTGTGCACATTTCACCAAATCACCAGGTTGCCTGCATTCCCTCTGGCCACAACTCAGCCCACAGCTCCTGTGGAAAGTGATATGGTTTTGATCATATATTGATCCTGCATTATGCCTTTCAAACAGTACACTCCCCCAGTTTGCTTTGGTGTCATGTCTTGCATGCACATTGTACTATCATGAGGTCAAGGGCTCATATTTCACATGTATCAACACAAATATACACAGCTAGAAACCTAAACACTCTGAAGAATTGTATAAGGGCATGTACTTACCATGGTTTTCCTATTTGTGCATACTCATGGGATAGCATTACACACACATTGTCTCCATAGTTTTCTTCAGTAGCACTGTGTACCACCTCTGAGGGGATAGGCCCAGTAAAACATGTAAGATTGCTACCTCTGATGCTCACCTAATTTCCTCATTGATACAATTGGTTTTGAACAGAATTTCACACATTGCATAACTCAGCCCCGCTCACTTGTACCTGTACATGACTCCTCTGGCAATCCTTTAATGGACTCTGGGACATAACTTTCTGGCACACACTGAAGGCACACAGATCATACATTGACTCTTATGTGGCACCAACACCCCCAATTTGAGTCACCGTTTGCAAATGACCAACATGGTTGCTTGCATCAGATGACTAGTAGTAATGATATTTCGTGACATGTACCTACCCACGTTGGCCACACAACTAGGCCCATAAAGCTCACCCTCCACACATCACTAAGACCTGCCCATTGTCATGGAAACATATCTCATCCTGTCACTTCACGATTCCCTATTTGACAACCTCCTGCTTTGACATATGTGGCATAGCCAGACACTTTTCTTTCCAAAAACCCTCCTGACATGTGTTTCATCTTCACCAAGGTCCACATCACATGTAGGATGTAGCACACCAATGCCCTCTTCTATGGCATCCATTCCCAGCTGCATCACAAGTGTGACACTATCAGGCACAGCAGCGCATGAGTGTCACTCAGGCTGCCTTACAGCGTACATGTCACTTCTTACCTCCTTGCTAAGCAATGTCTCCCCATTCAGACATAGTACCAGTTCAATGTTCTCAGTCACACTTACATTGCACTACACTACCAAGGGCCCACCAGGCTCACACACCATCTATGCATCCAAATACCACTCATGGTACTCTGGTGTGCATCACTTGCATTCACCCCGACCACTGGTATATATCTGTACATGACAGGAGGTAGTGTGGCCTCTACCATGGAAGGTGAAACTTGTGTGCTCTCACCCCACACATCGGGCAGGTGTGTACAATGTAGTTTCGTGCGAGTGAATATACATGTGGCTCTTCGCATGTTCCTATGTGCTGATGGTTCACATACACCACACCTGAGCCCCGCTCAGGTGCGAAGTTAATCCTCTGACAGCCCCATTCCATTCCCTTGCTTTAAGGTCAAGACAGACACACTAGCCTCATGGTGCAAGGGGGCCTGCATTAGCACAGTCAGGGAGGGTAGGGTTCAGGTGTCCATGCATGATGTGGTGTTCCAGTCCAGGTATTTTGCTTTGTATTGTGGAAAATGTAATCATGGTCACTCATGTTTTACATTCCACTGCAAGTCCCAGTATACAAAGGTGTACCTGGACTTGTGTTGCAAATCACACAAGGACTGGTCAAAGTTGACAGAGTTGGACTAGGCTGTGCAACATGTAGCTGGGCAGTATGACTTATATTTCTATAATGTATGACTGGGCATGTGAGAAATTCCAACCCTTTCCATTGCACTTAGCACTGTGCAGCCCAGAAACATAGGTTGCTGAGCTGCAGAGCATGACATTTTTGCACATATTGTCCCTTATTGTCACTTACCTTGTAGGTTTTTTTGGTCCTCAAGGGCAGCAATGTCTTGTCCAGGAACTCCTGCTACCAACTCTGCTGGGTTGACTGATGCCACGTGCTCCTCCTGGTGCACAGGTCCTCCTCCTCCGGTCCGCATGGCTACCCTTCGGCTGCTGGGCAGTTCCCACTTGGTCCGACGCTTATAATCATGCCAGCGCTTCTTGCACTCTGGCACTAGCCTTTTAGTTTGCCCTAAACTGTTAATCTTCTCCACTATGGACCCTGCCAAATGGCCTCTTTCTTCCCTATTGACAAGTTTGAGGTGATGAGTAGTTGATGGTCATGCTTTGTCACCTCTATTATGAGTATTTGGTTCTCCTCCTCACTGAAATTCTTCTTCCTCTTCACCTGGGGTTCTAACTGGACATCCTGGCTGGTGTTGGGATTGCTGCTCTGACCGCTGCTGCCTGCTCCATCTCTCCCGTTTGAGGTATAGGTAACATTTTGTTTTCCAAATGTGTCACTTTTCGAAGGACTTGTGACGCATGATACACTCCAATTAGACTAGGCGTTGTTTTATGTGCCTCAAAATCTGCCTAGTGTCACTTTGGCTGCACATGCATCACTTTTCTCTGTGGAAGCCATCCCATAGATGTATAATGTTTGGGACGCATCATGGGACCTTATGCCATGGTGCACCATATCAGAAATACAGCAAATCCATGGTGTTTGAAACTGTTGTACTGCAGCTCACTTTTTCTGATGCATCGCTGCCTTACCACAGTGATGCTTCAGTGAAATCCTAAGGTGATTTGCCAAATACTCATGTGGAACATAATGAACACAAGTCTACTGTTACCTGTACACAGAGTTGCTCTTGAATACAAAGATTTATAACGGTAAATACCTCTACACAGCTATGGTGCATTAGGAAGACGTGCGTTTCTAAATACTCACCAATTAGCTGGACCCAAATTGTACATAATTATTTGGAAAAGTAATACAGTGGTTGTCCGCCACAATCTAACGTATGAAACAAACTTGCTCACTCATTGGATGATGTCATCAGTGGTATGATAAATGATTTCATTTGAGATGCTATTTGAGATGTCATCAGTGATGTCATACATGATGTTATAAAACATGTCATGGGTGATGTCATATATGGGGTCATAAGCAGTGCATGGTGGAGGCCCAAGTTATAATTAACGCTGCTAAATATAACTGGTGAATTTCTGTGTTTTTTTAGTTTAAAAAGTTAATGTTCACTTTGACGAATTCCCCTAAATATAACGTTACTTTATCCTTTGGTTTTCTCACTGAATTTCTAAGTTTTTTATTTTTTAATATATATATATATACAATCCACAAGTCCCCGTATTACCAGGAAACACTCGGACGCCAAGTTTGAATGCAGTCAGTTTATTCGGCAAGTAAAAAACGACGCGTTTCACCTTTATGGCGGTATATATATATATATATATATATATATATATCCAACAAACTTTTGCCCAACAAGGAGGGGCTGAAACGGGTTTACAATCTGCCACAACTTTATTAGAAGCAGGTTCAGGTGTGCAAGCAGGGAAGGAAATGTCACATCCAAATAAAACGTCCAGCCCGACGCGTTTCGTGCTGGACAGCACTTCATCAAGGCCTCAGGGCTTTTAGCTAAAGAACTACAGCAGTTACAGGCTTTTAATAGTCACAATTCCTGCCCCACTGGGCGTGGCAACACTGTGGCCTCATGGTACTAGTAGTGCCAATGTTACCTCTTGTGAGTCGCCGAGTTCAATGCCAATCGTTAAAAAAGTATTTCCCAAGTGGGTGAGTGTTGTTCCAGTCTTACCTCACACCTCACTTTGTACACTGCATCACTGGCTCCCTGTTCCTTGTGCTGTAATGAATTTCAGCGCCACAGCGGGACTGCAGCATCAGCTGTGCTCTCTCCGCGGCCCAGGTGTGACCGCTACGTATCCAACAAGCTTTTGCCCAACAAGTAGAGGCCCAAACGGGTTTACGATCTGCCACAACTTTATTAGAAGCAGGTTCAGGCATGCAAGCAGGGAAGGAAACTTCACATCCAAATAAAATGTACAGCCCGACGTGTTTCGTGCAGGACAGCACTTATCAAGGGCTCAGGGCTTTTAGCTAAAGAACTACGGTAGTTACAGGCTTTTAATAGTCACGATTCCCGCCCCACTGGGCGTGGCCACACTGTGGCCTCATGATACTAGTAGTGCCAATGTTACCTCTTGTGAGTCGCCGAGTTCAATGCCAATCGTTAAAAAAGTAATTCCCAAGTGGGTGAGTGTTGTTCCAGTCTTGCCTCACACTTCACTTTGTACACTGCATCACTGGCTCCCCGTTCCTTGTGCCGTAGCGAATTTCAGCGCCAAAGCGGGACTGCAGCAACAGCTGGGCTCTCCCCGCGGCCCAGGCGTGACCGCTACGTATCCAACACACTTTCGCCCAACAAGGAGAGGCCCAAACGGGTTTATGATCTGCCACAACTTTATTAGAAGCAGGTTCAGGTATGCAATCTTGGAAGGAAACTTCACATCCAAATAAAACGTCCAGCCCGACGCGTTTCGTGCAGGACAGCACTTCATCAAGGGCTCACGGCTTTTAGTTAAAGAACTACAGCACTTACAGGCTTTTAATAGTCACGATTCCCACCCCACTGGGCCTGGCCACACTGTGGCCTCATGGTACTAGTAGTGCCAATGTTACCTCTTGTGAGTCGCCGAGTTCAATGCCAATCGTTAAAAAAGTAATTCGCAAGTGGGTGAGTGTTGTTCCAGTCTTGCCTCACACCTCACTTTGTTCACTGCATCACTGGCTCCCCGTTCCTTGTGCCGTAGCGAATTTCAGCACCACAGCAGGACTGCAGCAGCAGCTGGGCTCTCTCTGCGGCCCAGGCATGACTGATAAATATCCAACAAACTTTCACCCAACAAGGAGAGGCCCAAATGGGTTTACGATCTGCCACAACTTTATTAGAAGCAGGTTCAGGCGTGCAAGCAGGGAAGGAAACGTCACATACAAATATATATATATATATATACACATATGTGGCATGTGTATATATATATATTACCTACTGGCGGTCGCCAGTAGGTAGTTATAGTTAGGACCTAGTTTCCATAGGAAAAGCTTTTTCTTGTTTTCCCAATAACTTTGGCGCCGGTTGATGAATCTTTGCGAAATTTTCAAAACTTATGGCCCGCACCGGTCAGCTCTTATCTTGAAAGTTTCGGGGTGATTGGCAAGCGGGGGCCGAGAAAAAAGGGGGTCCCAAAACGTGTTTTCTCCATCTTAATTCCCATAGGAAACTTTAGACACGGCTACAGCCCGAACTGCTGAACGTAATTACACCAAATTTGGCAAAAAGGTAGCCCTTGGTTCAGAAAGAGACCTTCTTCTTTTAAATGGTGTAAATCCGTTCAGTAGTTGCTGAGAAAATAAAAAAATTAAAGTTTCAATATTTAGAGGCGCGGTGGATCCGCGCACCCTCCCGACCACGAGCTTTATTCTAATTGACTGTCAACACTCCAAACCAGGAAGTATTGGCAGCCATCTTGCGCCTCGGTAACGCAGGCCTGCTCAGGGAGTCCCACAATGACCCCCAGGGCCCGAAAAATCTTTTTTCTAAGAAAAACCCATCAGCCGGATTTGCGCTGGGTGCGCAAATCCGGGCGAGAAAATAAAAAAAAAACGGAGCAAGGTCTCCCACGCTTCTTTTAATTAAGACCCCAGGTGGGCCAGGTCCTGGGGGCATGCTGAAATAAAATTGTGGGGGCCCAGGGGGACACCCACAGCCCTGGGGACCGCCACCCCTGGGGCTTTGATAAAATATTTGCGGGGGGCACATGGCCCCCCGCAGACCCGGGGATTGCCACTCCCTTGGGCTTGTTTTTTAATGTTTGGGGGCCTCCAAGGCCCCCCCAAGCCCCAGGGACCGCCACCCCCGGGGCTTTCATTAATTATTTGCCCCCCACAGCTCTGGGGACAGCCACCCCCTGGGGCTTCTTTTTAAAAAAAGTATATACCTGTCTGGTGGGGCTCGAGCCCCCCCACACGCCCCGGGGACCGCCACCACCCCGGGGCACTATAATGCAAATTTGGGAGTCCGTTACAGACCCCGAGCCCCGGGGACCACCAACTCCTCTGGGCTGTGCATTGGGTGGGAGGGGGGCCGCGGTCCCCCTCCTGGAGCCCTTCATGGCCCTGGGGACCGCCACCCCCAGGGCCGGCTCCTGCAGTGTCCCGGGGTGCCCACCCCCGGGACACTGCTGTTTCCTATGGCAGGGGGGGAGCCTCGTGGCTCCCGCCATGCCATAGCAAACTGTGGTTTGGATTTTGGAAGAGAGAGCAGGAAAGCTGCTCTCTCATCCAAAATCCAAACCAGATTGTTTTTCCACACGGGGAGCTGCATATTAGCTGCTCCCCATGTGGAAAAGCAATGCCAGCTCCCGCAGGAGGCGGGGAGCTAGCAGGGACCGCGGGGGCATTGTGGCTCCCCTCACGGTCCCAACAAAGTGGCCAGGCCCCGGAGGATGGGGTCCCTGGGGTCAGAAGTGGCCCGTGAGGGGGGCCACGTGGCCCCCCTCCCCATAATACATTTTTTTTTTTTAAACAAGTAAAGGCCCGCCCTGGGGGATGGGGGCCAAAAATGGCCTGAGGAGGGGGCCATGTAGCCCCTCTCCAAATAAAAAAACAACAAAACACTGTCCATGCCCCGGGGTTGGGGTCCCCGGGGCCGGATATGTCCTCGGGAGGGGGGCATGCGGCCCCCTTCCCTTTTTATGAAATAAAGGGGTCAGGCCCTGGGGATAAAATAGTTAAGGAAGGGGGGCCACACAACCCCCTTCTAAAAAATAAAAAAGACGCAATTGTGCCGGAGGCCCCGCCCCCTCCCAGCAACACACTGCAAACGTGCCCTGTGGCACGTTTTAAGATGGGGAATTAATTCCCCTTCAATACTGGGGGTCCCTGGGGGCCAACTAGCCCACCAGGTACCTACAGTAAGCGCCAGAGGGCTGCTTTGTAGAGAGTGGTCCAGGGCATGCCCCCTTTTTACACCTCTCTGCAACTCAGCTCTGTGGCGCTTACTTGAGGTACCTGGTAGGCTAGTTGGACCCCAGGGACCCTCAGGATTCAAGGGGACTTTATCTCCCAACTTAAAACGCGTCACAGGGTGCGTTTGCACAGTGGTGAAGGGAGGGGGCGGGGCCTGAGGTGACATGTGTACAAACACGCCCTGTGGCACGTTTTAAGTTGGGGAATTAATCCCCCTTCAATCCTGAGGGCCCCTGGGGGCCAACTAGGCCACCAGGTACCTCCAGTAAGCGCCACAGGCCTGCGTTGCAGATAGGAGGTCCAGGCCATGCCCCTTTTTACACCTCTCTGCAACTCAGCCCTGTAGCACTTACTGGAGGTACCTAGTGGGCTAGTTAGACCCCAGGGACCCTCAGGATTCAAGAGGACTTAATCTCACAACTTAAAACGCGCCACTGGGCCCGTTTGCACAGTGGTGAAGGGAGGGGGCGGGGCCTGAGCTGGCATGTGTGCAAATACGCCCTGTGGCACGTTTAAAGTTGGGGAATTAATTCCCTTTCAATCCTGAGGGCCCCTGGGTGCCAACTAGCCCACCAGGTGCTTCCAGTAAATGCCACTGCGGTGCGTTGCAGAGAGGTGGTCCAAGCCATGCCCCTTTTTACACCTTTCTGCAATGCAGCTCTGTGGGACTTACTGGAGGTACCTAATGGGCTACTTGGACCCCAGGGACCCTCAGGATTTAAGTGAACTTAATCTCACAACTTAAAACGCGCCACTGGGCGCGTTTGCACAGTGGTGAAGGGAGGGGACGGGGCCTGAGGTGACATGTGTACAAACACGCCCTGTGGCACGTTTTAAGTTGGGGAATTAATTCCTCTTCAATCCTGAGGGTCCCTGTGGGCCAACAACCCCACCAGGTACCTCCAGTAAGCGCCACTGCCCTGCGTTGCAGAGAGGTGGGCCAGGACACGCCCCTTTTTACACCTCTCTGCAACGCAGCTCTGTGACGCCTAATGGAGGTACCTGGTGGGCTAGTTGGACCCCAGGGACCCTCAGGATTCAAGGGTACTTAATCCCCCAACTTACAACATGCCAGGGGGCGCGTTTGCAGAGTGGTGGAGAAAGGGGGCATGCCCTTTGTCTACCTCTCACCAATCCCACTGCGTGGGGCTTACTGGAGGTAAAAGTTAGGCTAGTTGGCCCCTAAAGGACCCCCAGCAGTGAAGGGGACTTCAATCCCCATCCAAGAGCGTGTCAGGGAGCGCGTTTGTAGAGTGATGGGCCAAGTGGGCGTGGCCTGGTATGAGTACTTACCAGTGCTGTTGTGTGGGACTGACTTGAGGTAATAGTTTGGGAAGTTGGCCACCAAGGATGTCCTTGGGGGCAAACTACCCCTTTTGTTACCTCCAGTAAGTCCCACACAGTGGGATTGCTAAGACGTCTTCGGAGGCCATGGCCCCCTTTCTCTACCACTCTGCAAACGTGCCTCGTGGCAGACTACGGGATGGGAGATCAACTCCAATTTAGTCCTGAGGGAGTTTGGGGGCCAAGAATCCCTCCTGGTACCTCCTGTAATTTCTACGTTGGTTGGACGCCCAGAACCCTTTCTCCACCACTCTGCAAACGCGACTACTAGTTAAAGTAGCATATTTCTGCACCTCTGACTTAGAGGTGGTTTTAATCCCCCTGCTCTATTATGTACTAGAACCTTACAGAGAAGGTCATGCTAATCACAGGGGTACCACAACGCATAGTGTTCCCTAGTGTATGTAAGAGTTTTCACTGTATTCTAAGTGTCTTTTAGCATAGCACTAGCTCTAGGCCTGGTTAGTCAGAGTCAGTTACCACCAGTACCTGTCTGAAAAAGTTGTGGGCACAGGATGATTTTGCAACAAGGCCTCTTTCTGCTCCTCTGTTGGTTCTTTCTGCACATGTCTTGCTTCTTCCTACACTTTTCTTTGTTTTTGTGGACTTCTGTTGCTTCATTCTCAATTTCTTTTGCTTCTTTCTGTGCGTTTTTTCTTCTTTCTTCACATACCCTACCTCTGTAGGCATAGTTGGAAACTAGCACTTAAAAAACCTTTGAAATTCACTTAAAAAACCATAGGTTTCAGGCACGTTATAGTTAGAAATTAGCATTTAAAAAACCTTTGGAATTCACTGGAAAAACCATAGGTTTCAGGCATGTTATAATAAGAAATTAGCATATAAAAAACCTTGGAAATTCACAGAAAAAAACATAGGTTTTAGGGAAAGTTATAGTTAGTTGGACATTTCACTCTTACAAAAGCAGAGAAATTCCCCCGTTATAGTTAGTTCAGCTACCTATAACTTGCGCCCGCAGTGACATCCCTGATGACATCACTGATGACATCTCAAATGACATCACTCATGACATCACTGATGACAGTTTAGGAGTACTAAAGTTAGGACTCCTAACTTTACTACTCCTAAACTGAGAAAAATCCTATTTTTAAAGACTTTCGGTATTCACAGAAGGCATTTAGGAGTCCTAAAGTTAGGACTCCTAACTTCTGTGAATACCGAAATGAGTAAGTGCCTTCTATGCAAACCAGAATGGTAGTAAGTTTAGGATTTTGTCTTAAGTCAGTTCTGTGAGTCGGGCCCTCTGTTTCCGTATTTTTTGAAAATCATAGGGAAAAGTTTTTGGGCAGAGATTGCATTTATCAATGCCTCTTCTTGCGAAATTAACAGCCTTGTGTCGGTACATTTAAACTCTACACAACGTGCTCCAATTGGATGATGTAATGTGGACGGTGAGAATAGACTACTACCATCAGGATCATATACAGGTATTCTCATATTAGCAAGTCCATCACATAATGTTCCCGAATGGCACATAACCAGTCTGGAAAATCTTTTCAATTTCTGTCTAATTAATTGGAAGCAACACTGACACTGCTATTTGGAAACATTATGTAATGGACTTGCTAATAAATAGATAATAACAAAGGCACACTCTGCCAAAATGAATTTGCCAATGAGTGACCAACTGACCATATGTTCAGTTGCAAAGTGTTTTAATATGTTCGTGAGTGCCACCCTCACATATGGAGCACCCACTTTGGAGTTCAGCAGCGCAGGTGGAAATTGTGGCAATAATCTGTTTAAGGCTGACTGAGCCACCATTGCAGTGGAATCGCAATCTCTCACTCCATCGACTTTATCAGAGATTACTAAATCGAAAAGTACATGGCTACTTAGCGGTACCTTGTGGATGAAAGCTAAGTGAATTCTGTCAAACTGTCTGCAGTGGCTGCGAGGGGCATGTACAGTAATTGATTGAATCGATGAGACACACTAGGCGTGACTGATACAGAGTGAACTTGTTACAAGACCTGGGGGCTACTATTATGCTATCTTTTCTTGTCATTATTTTAACAGCAGCCAAGAAAAACTACATATCCCACTATACTTAGAGAGAAAAACTAAAGTATGCTGTCATAAAGAGCAAAACAACCAACCATGAAAAGGTAGACCTATAAATAATTTGACTAGGAGCAACAAGTCATCTTTTTCCTGCTGCTCGCAGTCAAGATAAGTATCTTCAAATATTTATCTTTTAAAGGTGTATATTATGATGTTAACTGTTAAATAATGTTGTTTTCCCAATTTGTATTGTTACATATTATCCTTGTGGTGTTTAGCTAGTGTCATCTGGTGTCACCTGGTTTTAGGAAATCATTCTTCGCTTTCGTCAGACTTTGACAATAAACTGCTCCATGTCTTTTCAGCTTTGCCTTTCGTGCCGAAGGTTGCGGGCAACGTTGCTGGCACTTGCCATATGTTTTGCTGCCCTGTGGCATCAATCTTGGACCACTCCTCCGTCTACCTCTTCGTGCCATTTCGCATCAATGGCCCGCCTCTCTCTCTGCTTGACACGCCTGCATGCCCGCCTCCAGTCATGCCTTCGGCTGGGGTGTTTTCCTGGCCGCAATGAGGCTAATTATTGTTTATTCTGTCAGTTTCTCCTGCCGGGCTTAAAGGGACAGTTACCTGATATTTTGGTTAACATGGAAAATTATTCTAAGGATGAGGTGGCTCAGATTTTCCAGGAATATTTTAATTTATTTATAAAAGATTCAGTACAACAAGCAGTTTCCAGTTCAATGTCTAATATTTCTAAAACTTTGGAAGCCTCCATGCAAAAGATTGTGGCCAATGACTCTGATGATGTTAATGCCAAAAAAGTAAAAAAACGTTTTTCTGAACTTAAAGTTATGGCTAAAGACTCTCCTTTTATTCAACCTCTTTCTGCGAAGAATATTACCACAAAGAAGTCCAAATTACCCATCAAGGTTGGTCAGTTCCAAGATACAGATGATGAAATGGGTGACAAAGATGATGATATGGATAAGGATGATTCAAACAAAATAATCTGGTCTGGGCCTGCAGGGAAGAGGCATAAAACTTCTCTTAAGGAACTGGGAGATTCATCTAAATTTGTTAATACTTCAAGTTCATTACTTGATTTTTCTGGTCAATCGATGTTTGATCCAACACTTATCATTACCATAATTCCACACAGTGGTCTCCTTATGAACATGTATCTCTCTATGTTTCCAATAAACTATGTCAGCTTTTGGACACATTTTTCCACAGTTGCTTTGTTCCGAATGTCCTCGTCCTTCTCTGCCTAATAGTATTGCAGTTGCTCGAACCATTTATACAAATAGGCTTTTATTTTTCACTACGTTCAGGAAAGATCCAAAAAAGGAGAGGACAGGGTCTGGACGAATTGCCAGGACAGGTTGGTTGATCACATTGGTCCTCTTACGACCCCATATGAAATAAAGACATCTGCTGGCCAACAATGCACAAGTGTCACAACTGTGACCAAGACCCATATTTCTTCAAGCTTACAACATTACACCATTGGAAATTAACATAAGTGAAAGGGTCACTGGGTGAAAGGGATAAGGGGCAGTACAACCAAAGATGTACCATACCTGCAGATCAATATGCATCCATTAACATGTCACCACTCCCTTTGACTTGGGTGGAAAATGAGCAAGTATCTACACTGTGTGTATCATGGCAAATCAAGCATACCACCCTGCCCATATCATGTGGCACATCACATCAACGCAGAAACAGTGGGATAGGCCTAATCATGGCACAACAACAATCATGTTGCATTGCCAACAGCAAGTTGTGGCACCATGCAATCCACCCTCCTAAAAAGAGCAATCTTGAAAAAGTATCAGGGTGTACTGAGTAGCGGAGACTCTCACACAATGCAGTGCAGACATAAATCTGACTTAATCAATGTGGTACAAACTGCATCACTGTCACTACTGAACAGCGGACACAATAGGTGTTGCATGTGTGTAGAAATTGGTCACTCAAATTTGGCATACTTGTAAACTGAGTTGATAATGTA
This sequence comes from Triturus cristatus, assembly GCF_964204655.1. Taxonomy (NCBI): domain Eukaryota; kingdom Metazoa; phylum Chordata; class Amphibia; order Caudata; family Salamandridae; genus Triturus; species Triturus cristatus. The sequence continues at coordinate 1,135,162,013 of NC_140585.1, forward strand.
CAACTATAACGTCACATCTGTGATGTTGTACAATGAATCACTACCCGGCATGTAATAGGCATCTCTTCCTAAACATTCTGAATGGACATTGTCATGCAGTCTGCTTGCAAACCTATCCAATGCATGATCATACTTGAAACACACATACAACTGCATCTCCCCTTTACATTGCAGAGGGAGAAACATCACCTCCTGTACAGAAGCCTGTCCCACTCTTCAACGATGAAGAGCTTCCAACCATCAATCAGGACACCCTCCAATAGCTGCTCGACTCAATTAGCACCCCATCTCAGCAAGCAGGGCCATCCAGCAGCATCGTGGAAACTCCACCCCCTGTACAAACCACCCAGCAGCAAGCACCTACTACCAAAGCTGTCTCCCAGGACCTTGATGACCCATTTCTGACATTTCAACGTCGTGTGGTAGAGGTCCAGCAGGAGATGGGTGGTCAGGTACGGGTGGGGTTTGACAGCCTGGTGGCCAAATTAGATGGGGTTCGTGGGTGTCTCAGTACCATGCGGGACTATCTACAGACCATCACAGACACCCACAGTCTGCTCCATACTTTCAAGCATTCAGTGGCTGACATCGCTTGAGTACTGACTCAGAGACAAGAACAATTGTCCAGTCACAGTGGCTCCAGCGATGTCAGTAAAGAGTTGCATCACATGCGAATGATCATGGAGAACATGGAGCGGACACAGGCCTCATAAATGGCTGCCACGGCTGCACACCACAGAGACGTTGCTGGAATCTTCCATGCCCTGCAGCTGCTCATCATGGCAGTGCTGCCTCAAGGTTTGGCGCAGATGAATGCTGTTGCTGCTTCAACATCCTCATCTCAGCCCCCTGATGTGTTAGTGCCTCACAGTGCCGCGGCCAATTTACCACCACGCACACGGAAGGCACATGACACATGAGAGAATGAAGATGTGGATGAATCTGCATTATTGCAAAAAGAAAGTGGTAGCATTCATCTATGCCAAAAGGACTGTTTCTCCTTGAATCTGTGCTTAGCATCATGCCCTGGAACATCAGCTTCCACTGTCCCCAGATTCACTCTGCGACATTCACCTTGGACCTCAATATGGACTGCCATAATTTGTGTTGTTCCCAATGACACTGCAATCTGCCTGCTGACTGAACTCTGCCTCTTCCTCTGGACATGTTACCTCCAAAGGACTATGTGGGGCCTTCCACTGGGCATCTATGGAATGTGGAGGTTGTTTGACTAAGTACTGGGTCAGTCTTCACCAAAGTCAATTCACATGCAAATACAAATACAAATATTTAAGTCACACAGATGTGTGTTGCCTATGACCATTCAAGTATAGAAGTCTTGAAAAATGTTGGGCCACTGAATCCATCAAAATGTACACCGAGGGACATATAATACATTTTCATGTTCAACTGTATCCCTAAATAGGCAGTGAGATGACCGGGTATCTGTGAACTAGCCGTGCCCTCATTGCTCAAATACAACATTCTTGCAAGAGTCCAACATTGCGCTACGTACATAATGAGAATAGGCATGTGCGGAAATATGTCCATGTCAGTCGCATGCCACAAGTAGTGTCTCCATTTAGCATTGCTGACAAGTCTCACTTGGCAGATCTACTCACATTCAAAGGGGTGGACAAAGCTTGTTTTGATGGGGGTCATTGCATATCACATACAAACACACCATATTCACATAGATGAAGATTCGTAATGGCACATATCTACCACCCGCTATTGGAACCACAATGTCTGTTTCAGGGAAGTTGTGTTGGCAATAGGGACTTATCCTAAAGTGCAAGTCCTCAGTCAGCCACTTCCCGTGGCTTAACAATGCCTTTGAAATAAGGAACCCTCTCATGCTGTGTTCACTGTGAAAAGAGAGGGCAAATATAAAAAAAGGGAAAGCAGCAGGCTCAGATGCCATTCCGAATGAAGTTTATATCATTCTGAAAGAAGAGCTAACTCCTTTTCTACTCCAACTTTTTAACTCTGTATTTTTCCTGGCTCAGGAGTTGCCGGTATCCTGGAATGAGGCCACAATTACGATTATCCTAAAACCTAATAAGAACCCACAATTTTGTGAGTCATATAGACCTATTTCCCTTTTAAACTGTGACCACAAACTCTATACTCAACTCCTCACTAAAAGGTTAGATAAGGTCGCCGGTTCTATATTACACCCCGACCAAAGGGGTTTTATGAAGGGGAGACAATTACACATGAATTAACCCACGATCTCATTGGAGCAATAGATCTAGCAAACTTATATGAGATTCCACTAGCAGTTTTAACATTTGATGCTGCTAAAGCATTTGACAGGGTCAGTTGGCCCTTTCTAATTGAAGCAATCCAACGCTTCAATCTTGGTGAAATTCTTGTAGCAGCAATAAAGGCCCTTTACAATAATCCCTCTGCCAGGATCCTTGTTAACGGGACTCTAACTAGACAACTTAAAACCTCCCGTGGGACCAAACAGGGCTGCCCCCTTTCTCCCCTTCTTTTCAATATGTATATTGAACCACTGGCATGCAAATTAAGATCTTGTCATAATATTTCCCCCTTTGGCTGTATGGGTTGGGAAAAGAAAATTGGTCTTTATGCGGATGATCTTATGATCTTAACAGGAGATCTAGAACAAGCTCTTCCGGAGATCTGGGCTCAGTTAGAGAGTTTCGGGAAAGTTTCAGGTTATTCTGTAAATCAGCAGAAAACTGAGCTTATGATATGGAACTCCTCCTACAAAAGCAATTTGGAAAAACAGCAAATAAGATAACTTGGGCTTCAAATTATTAAGAACATAGATAAGATAGCTCAGTTAAACTTTGATAAAACGGTCGCAAGTGTAAGACAGCAGTTACAGACATGGGATTCTCTATCTCTTTCAATCATAGGCAGATCTAACCTATTGAAAATGTCTATTCTACCTAGATTCACTTTTTTATTTGATACTATCCCCCTAGAATTCTCCCAAAATTGGTTTAGAAAAGTACAAGGCTTATTTTCCTCTTTTATTTGGGGTAGGAAAAATCCTAGAATCTCCCAAAAGAAACTTAGGAGGAAAAAATCTAAGGGTGGAATAGCCACTCCTGATCTATACCACTACTATTGTGCTTTTCATCTTAAGAATGCACGTCAACTTTTAAACGATTGCCAGACCTACTCACCCCTTTTAACCGCCTTAACACTCGCCTACAAAACACAAGCTGATTCCTTCCTCTTAAAATATGGACATCCGATATTTTTTAAAAAGGTCAGATTGAAGATCCTCAAAGCCGCAATTAGAGTCTGGGTCCAAGTGAGAGTGTTACTAGATATCCCTTATTATAATGAAGAAACACCTATTTGGGACAGCCCGGGTACTCCGCCATGCTTACAAGATGCCCTCACACTTCCCCTACGTAGAACCGGGATAAAAAGATGGGGAGAGCTAATAGTGGGCAACGAGCTAATCCCTTGGCAGTGCTTTTCGACTTTAACCAACAACTCGGTTTCCCGATTTAAGTATCTGCAAATTTTAAGCTGGACCAAATCACTTAGCAAAGGAAAGGTTGGAAATGGAGATCTAGTTAAAGGAATCAGCACAAGACCTACTCGAAAAGAGGTTGCAGCATGGTACTGGCTAATGATTGAGACTGGAGAGGAAAAAACTATACACTTTACAGAGAGCTGGAAGAAGGACATGCCGGGCGAAGACCTCGAAATCCTCGGGCAAGTATCTATGTCTACTCTCTGGCTATATGTGAAAGCTGCACCCCTAAAAAGAAACCATTTCTTTACTGTCCACAAAGCTTATTGGACACCACTGAAACTATCTAAATTGGGGAACAGAGCGACATAGAAGTGCCCGAAGTGTGATGAAATCAACGTAAACGAGGTACATATGTTCTGGCAGTGTCCTGCGCTGGAGCTCTTCTGGGATTATGTGAGTAAGGCCTTTTTTGAAATTACAGGAAAGGACGTCAGATTAACAGCCCCTATCATCATTTTTGGGGTAATTCCAGGGGGGGATAGATAATCTGGTTCTATCAAGAAAACAAAAGACACTCCTTTTTGTTCTGATCCTTTTGGCACGTAGGGAAATCTGTATAAAGTGGATCTTACCTATCCCGCCAACTAATCCCGAATGGATAAACTCAGTCCAGCGCATCTCAACTCTGGACCGAGCTAGTAAAAGGGTAAAGAAGACTAAATTCTGGGATTTATGGGATAATTGGTTTATAACTTCTATTTATAACCTATCGTTTTCTAATTTAATGTGTTTTGTTTTTTCTTTACCACTGTTTCATCTGTTTAGATACGGTTGGTTATTACGTATTATGGAATTTATTTAGGCAAAGAAGTACATTTAAATCCATTCCAGTCCAATGATTATGAACTTGCTCTAAGGGGCGAGTTGTTGGGATGCTAGCTATAGCTAGGAATCAATGCCCTTTGAACGAGGAGAGCTTTGGTCATGTGGGATAAGCCTTATCGAGGACATCTCCCCCGGGGGTTACATTTTATCCATCCTTCAATGAGAAGAGACCGGGGGTAGATGTTTCCTCTCTTCCGGCTATAACATGGCCTAAGAGGCTCAATCTTTCCGAATTAAGAGCATGTTTTTGTAATATGAGGACAAAAAAAAAAAAAAAAATGAAAAGAGAGGGCAATGTGTCCAGGGATGTATATATTAAGATGTTGTACCACCATTTCAAGGGTGGCATCACTATGAGGCAATGTCAAAAGTAACATGTAGGAAAAGTGAGTATGACACTGTCACTACAGGGAGGAATGCTAGATTTCCCCTCCTGTTTGCTGCAGAACAGTGATCTGCCTTGTGCGGTGCGCATTTGATCCTCAAAATGACAACATTCTGTATGTGCAGGAAGGTGAGCCTCCCTGCACAGGAACATCCAATTTCAATAATGCTGACACTTGCACTATGCAGCAAGTGTGCCTATGTCTGTGCATGATAGATGGACTCTGTGCCAGTCTGATGTGAAATGCATGTTGGGGCCGAAATCTGGGGAACACAGTGCATCTTCATGATGGATAGGAGTTGCAATGTCAATGTTTGCTCAAGGCCATGTTCCTATATTGTGTTGTATATGGGCAACAATGTGCTGTCCAACTCTGTGAGTCACACATACGATGTAATGCTTCACAAAAGAGTGACCCTAGCCTAGGGCACAACTCCTACTTGCCACCCTGTAATCCATGCAAGTTTCCTGTGCTCAAATCATATGGATCCTGACACTATCCGTCCAGCTAAGTAACATGTCATGACCACACGTACACATTCAAATGATTGTTCTGTGATTGAATAAGTAGTATACAAGGGGAAAAGCACCACTCCACCAAATCACTTCTGACATAACTGCAACCAGAATTCAAAAACAGTAAAAATGCATTATAAATTAACAAAATTAACTACCCTAAACTAACACTAGGCACTACTACAACTAACCTTATCTTAACTAACTGGAACTCAGTCAATGCTAATCTAAACAATCTACTGTAAATAATCCTAAACGTGCAAAATATATCTAAGACATTAACCCCCCTCCCACCCTTAAGGCACATCATAAGACAGCACAAATACATCTTAGCTAACCATAAACTAACTAAACATTTATCCTACACAACTTTTTATTTTTTTATATAACCACAAAGGAAACGGAAACTTATCCCCAAATACTTCAAGAGAATACAAATCTAAAACTATGTTAAAATCCTACACTGCCTATTCCTACACTACAACTACACTACCTAGCACTAACTATTAATATGAAAAAACATTGGGGGAACTGAGAAAAGGGGGATTGGTCAACATTGTTCATAGTCAAAATGGTAGACCCTGGGCAGCCTTAATGTCCTGCAAGTGGGTGGTGTGCTCCGCCACTTCACATTCAATTTGGGCTAGTCTTACGTTCATGTCCATCATGCAGCGACTGTCCCTCAGGGTAAATCCAACCCCTTGTGTCGGTGCAGCAGATGGCATTGTCCCTTGTCCGTGTGGTTGTGAGGGGGCACCAGATTGTGTGCCGGATCCAGATGCAGCAGCTTGTCTGTGTGGTGTCTCGGGGGGATCTGATGATCTCTGTCCATGTCACCATGTCCTGTCACCATAAGGCCCTGGTATGGCCTGTGTGTCCCTCTGCATCCGGTGGAGTTCTACTTCGGGCACAGACTTACACCTCCTAGCTGCCTGGTCAGCTTGGTGCCTCCTCTCAGTGTTGCAATAGCTCTTGGCCACCCTGCATAGATGCTGATATCAGTCCTTATGGACCTGAAACACGCAGGCCTCCTCTGGCGACATGTTATCAGTAAAATAAGGGCAATGACAATATGTGAGCCCTGATGACTATGTCAATGTTCTCCATTTAACTCTGAAACACAAGGACAGTGAAACATGGGAGCCTACACTATAACGAAAGATTGTGAATTTCGAAAGTGACATGGATAATGCAATGTTGATTTAAGGATCAGTTACAACATGATGGTGACCAGGGAGTTCCGTGGGGCGGAAAGGCGGGGCGGGAGAGGGTACGGGTGGGGGGTACTAAAAACCGGAATATGGATAATTGGAGGTAAGTAAACAATTAAATAAATAAAACGAATTTCGTTGCGCGCCCTGCATCGCAAAATGCGATGTAGCGCGCGCTACGAAATTCGTTTTATATAATTAATTGTTTACTTACCTCCAATTATCCATATTCCGGTTTTTAGTACCCCCCGCCACGCCTTTCCACCCCACGGAACTCCCCCCACGGGCCAAGGCTGATGTTGACACTGACATAACAGTGCATGGCATGTGACATGTAGTGTCACAACACAATGAGACTGTCAGTGTCAAATGATGGTGCTGTCACATACCCTGACTGAGGGGGACATGTACAAGGAATTGGAGGAGAGATGAATTGGCCATCTGGGTGTAGCACCATGCTCCTCCACTTCTGTAACACAGGGCTGCATCATATGTACAATGATGTGGTGCAGCCCTGCCTGTTCATTGGCAATGGTGTGCAGTTTATCAACTCAGCGCCAACACAGGCACCCGTGTGTCTGTGTGCAGGGGAGCATTGTTTATGTGTAGGAAGGTGTCCCTTCCTGCACATGACCAATCCTGGAAAAGCCGTATTGTAACTTTCATTTGTGCAGCCTCAAGCAGCACACATGGAAGTGTCAAAATCAAATTTTATTTGTACATGCACAGGAAGGGACACCTTCCTGCACAGAATCAAACTATGCACTTGGTCTTTTTCCATGTGTGCTGCACAGGGCAGCACACATGGAAAAACAACGTCAGTTGGCTGAACACTGACTTGTACATGATGCGCAGCCCCAATCGCCACCACAAATTCACAATAGGTGATGTAATGGTGACGAGAGCGGCTTGTACATTTGCCCATGAGTCTTCCAGGGGAATGACTCCAAGGAGACAGCTTTACAACATCATTGCAGTGCTAAAACATGGCAATTATATACATAGGGCCATATTTGCTAGGTGGTTGGGGAGCGTGACATTGGTATCCTTGGCTTAAACCTACACCCTGCAACTTCTTGAAAGCTGGTATGCAGCATACCTAAAATAGTACTGTGCAGACCTGTGTCTGAGCCCACACGGCCTGAAAAACACTACCTTCTTATGCATAATCTGGCCCACTTGCACAGTCATCTCAGTCATGGATTTACACTCATTCCATGTCTGGTCATACTCATCACCAACACCACTCACATGTCTCCTCTCCTGTCCGTACGCCCTGTCATCCACATGCATGTGCTGTAGTAACAGAATCCATTGATATTTCCTGTCTGGGTATCACTGTCTGGGGATGTGCAAAGTTACATCCGTAAGACATATGCATTGCTCCATCTTCACTTACTGATTAGTTCACACTTCACACTTCCACGAAACATCATCACATGTAATACACACCCATACTGCATACTACTTCATACAGGGTTTTAGCCAGACATTCATCACATCTCACAATGACAAGTGGTGTGTGGATCTGTGAAGGTGTCGTTGTCCCCCTGTGTGATCATTGGTCTGCCAGCTGTGAGACAAGAAAGGAAATGTGTGTTGGTATCAGACAAAAATTCACACATGTGCTCTATTCATCATCCGATTCATCAACATCAATGACAATGCTCTTTAACTGTACTGTTACAGCTCAGGTTGCATACATGATTGTGTCTACTTTGCCTGTTATTCCCACAAGACATGATAATGCAGAGTTTGGCAACACAAAATAATCCTGCTTGCACATTTGCACATTTTGCATACACTACTTGTTTGAGACATTCCCAAGGCACTGTTTCTCCCAACAACATCATGTTTTCCATGGTCTGTAGACAGTAGCATCGCTGAAGATTGCACAAGGGTGTGTCACAACTATTGATGGGGACACTCTGGAGATGTCCTATTTTAAATGACCAATTACACAAAACCTAGGTACAAGGGCAGCATACATAGGAGGCGGCACCAAATGTTAAGGTCATGGAAAACCTGAAACTCACTTTGCAAAATGAGGAGAAATGCATTATTTTTCATCCTTTTTGCTTTTTCCATGTGTGCCGCCTTGTGCAGCACACATTGAAAAAGCAAAATGCCTAGGATTGTTTATGTACAGGAAGGTCACCTTTCCTGAACATGAACAATGTTTGCCCTGCACGCAGGCACCCTTGCACTATGGTGAAAGGGTGCCTGGGTTGGCACTACACTGCTACGTGTTGCGCCAGCACAGGGGGAAATGTAAGCCTGCACAATATGCTTGTGTTTCAGAAGTGGCAAAGTTAGGCGTGAAGACATCTCACTCTGCCACTTTCTTGAACATATACCCAATTGTGTTACAGACAGCATTTTTGATTTGTTACTTAAGTGATCATTTAACAATTTTGAGATTGTACTTACCCCCTTGTAGACTATTGAGGACTCCCAGGTGGTTTAACAGGTCAACCTCATGGCACACACAATCCTACCATTGGTGCTTCCATTGTCAGACAGTCCTGTCCACACCAAAGACCCGCAGCATCTGACTCCTCACATGCTCCCACCTCACTTTCCGCAGAAGTAAGGCACAATCCTGCATGATCCAACCTCCACTCTCAACCATCAAGGGCAGGTAGTACTTAACTAGCCAGAGGAAGCCCACCAATGCCCTCTCTGACATCCTATCCGCCCTAACCACACCCACTTCTCCCAGAACACACCTATGTTCACTGCTACAAAAATAAAGCCCAAATATATACCACAACTACTATTAATTATACAAATTACCCCTTGGACAAACACCCAACAAGATTTAGTACAAGACGCGAAAAACACATAAGGACAAGTACACAAGACGTCACAGACACACTAGGGACAGTTCACAGGACACATCAACACTCACAAAATCCAAAATCACCAGCACACAACTCCTAACACCTCCAACACTCTCCACATTCACCAGCAGTGTGCTCAAAAGAGAAAGTGAATACGCACAGTACTCCTACAGAACACAGGATGCATGCTGACATCACTTCCTGTGTGTTTGCGGCCCGTTTTTTGACTTTGTGGTGCGAATCTACATGCAAATTGGCTTTAGCGTTAATTTTCCTTATTGTTACATGTGTTTACGGATTTTTTTCCATAGCCGTTATGAAAAAATGATCGCGTTTGCGTTAATGCGGCCAAATTTTGGTCGCTAAGTGCAAGTTGTTCCTCAGATGAACAGGATTTGATGACATTTCATCTCTGAACCCAACACATACCCTAAAATTCATCTTTGATCACAAAACACACCCCAAAATTCACCTTTGACCCCAAAACACACCCTAAAATTCATATGTGACACCAAAAAACACCCTACAATTCATCTTTGATCCAAAACACACCTTAAAATTCACATTTGACCCCCAAAACACATACCCACCCTAAAACTTACAATTCACCATTACTAGCCGCACAATGTTTAACTTTCACTTGTTAGATATATGAACTTATGCAGAGACTAAACAGGCACCAAGGTTTTGGTGTTGTGAAATTTTATTGCACAAACTATGCTTATGTGCATTTTCAAAAGAAAAGAAAAAAAGGTATGTCATATTTTGACATGCTTATGTGAAGAAATTATTAATAATAAGTTTGTTCCGTGCTATTCCTGCAGCAGAAGCTGTGGTGTGTGTGGCGTGTGCCTCGTCTTCCTGCTCATCCTCAGGATTGTATGGTTCATCTGGCACTTCAAGTCATGGCTCATTTGTGCGAGCACATATGATGTGCAAGACGCAACATGCCAGGATTATTTTGCACACTAGTTCTGGGCTGTACAGTAGTCTGCCGCATGATATTTTGAGGCACCGGACCTTGACTAAAGCACGCCAAATGTCCTTTTGACAATGGACCTGGTGCATCCATGGGCAACATTGTACTGTTTCTATGCCTGTGTGTCTGTGGCTCTGAGGGGTGTTATCAACTATGGAGAGTGCATATCCTTGATCACCTGAAACATATAATGGAGAGATGTGTCCATTAGTATTTGTGCCTGCTGTGTTTGCATAGTTTCTATTTTGGGGTGTGTCATCTGTGCTACTTTGGAAATTTAGGTTTGTCATGTGTAGCTACAGACAATTGACCAGCATCACTGCAAATTAAATTGCCTATACTTGACAGCCTACACATCACCATGGTGGCATAGTCTGGGTCCTGTGTATTGCCTACATGTTGTGACTGTCAGGAAGTATGTTTAACTCGCAAATAGATTGCAGTTTGTTTACAGGCCCTTTGCACATACTGATGCTCTCATGTGCACATATTTAATGTTGTGCACTATTGGCACATGTGCCTGCTGACACATCCCCCTTAAGTTTTTTGACAATTACTATTCTGGGACATCATCTCTATGCCTCTTGTGAGTGATTGTGCTGAGGTTAGCTGTGAGAGAGACTGCTTGTCTGCTAAAGGTTGAAGTAATTGTAGGTGAATTACATCTACCTTGCCCCAAATGTGGGTCAGTGTTTGAGCGACAGTGGCACTGCTACCTGGTGCAATGTACTCACTGGGACATGTGATGACAACGTTCATATGCATTGATGTCATTGTGCATGAATTGACTTTGACTCTGCATGTATGCATGTTTGAGTAATACCCATCGATATTTCAGTGTGTGTCAGTTAACATTCAACACACATTGTTATTTCAGCTTTTGTGCATCATATTGCTGAACGTCACCAGGGTTGTCATATGCATGTTATACTTGGCTAAGGTAGTAGAGCCCTTCACATAAGCCACAAGGGTAGAGAGATATTCCCGGTGTGGATACGTCCTCCAAAATGAAATACTGTTTACCAGAGGTATCCCATCCAGTGTAATGATAGTTCGGCACTGAACTCTTGTGACGTCAACCGCTCAAATGCAGGGAAGGGCGCAATTCCTTTTTATTAAATTACCCTCACACACTCTAGTGGTGTCATGCTTCATCTTCAGGTTCACCCGGAATCATAAAGGTCAGGGTGTGCTCAACCATATCTCAGGGTGCACTTAAGAGAGATAGGTCAGGGGTCTGAAGATTACTAATCCTCCTACATCTCCAAGTATCCCTCTGATGACTGAGTCGCAGGGGATGTGAGAAAGAAAATGAACATGTGTCATCAGGAGACATGCCATGCCAACATGTTTCATCCGTATTGGGTGGCCCACATGGGTCCTGGGTTTTCTTATTGGCAAAATGGGCTTACCTCCCTGGGTCTTCAGTGGGGGTGTTTCCCTATCTTGTTTAAAATTGATGGTGCAGGTAGCTACACTCTTGTAAAAAAGTGGAAGATATGCTTATCTCCCATCCAGTTCGGTAGTGTTTTCTGTGCGCCCTATTCAGGTAGATTTAATGTGTCTCAAGGGACTGCGGTTAGTGGTGTTAGCCTTGTGTTCACACTTTACTCATAGGTCCTGACCCTCCATCACATCTACTTGGTTCCCAAATCTCCCAGCATTTGCAAAGGTGTGAGGGAGGGGCAGGACCTTTGAGGAAAGTTTGTCTACAAGGCTACCCGCACTAACCGCAGTCCCTTGTGTTCTTGTGTATAGTAGGTGGACCTGTTACAAGGCATGTTGTATGACATTTTCTACATGTACATTATCACATTTTGAGCTACATGATAGGAGACTTGAGGTGTGTGGTGTGTTCAGTTTGTTCTTACCGACGAGCAGTCCATTTCCAAACGTGCCATTCTCAAACCGCTGATTGATGATGGACTGAAGATGTAGGAGTCATGCACACTCCCAGAAAACTTAGCAACAACATTGGTGTGAACAAGCCCCGCTGGTCCACAATTGCCTGCGTGTTAATGGAGTGTGTGTGCTTTCTGTTCCGGTAGATGTGTGCAGTGTCCGCAGGAGGAAAAAGCAGAACATGGGTACAGTCAATTGCCCTCAAAACATGCGGGAACCCAGCAAGGGCATAGAAGCCTTGCTTGGTGTCAAGTTGGTCTTGCACAGTATGCAGAGTGTTTGGGAAGCGTAGGTGCTGTGGCGTTAGGCTGATAATGGCATCCAAGACAGTTGGGAGGAACCTTGGAAGGATGATTGGGAGACTCCAGTAACTCTGGCAGTTGTGGGTTAGAAGGTACCAGAGGCCAACATGTGCAGCACTACTAGTAGCTTTGTAACTTAGAACCATGGCAGGGTTACACCCTCGCGCATATCCAAGATCCTGTCAATTGTATGATTCTAAATTAGAGAAGTGCTCTAGGGAAACATCAAGAGGGACAGCCACCTATGCCCCAATATTTCTCCGTCACACAGGTGATAGGAGGAAAACACTAAAAACCAAATAGACGTTCCCGAGCAAGAACAAGGCAGTTAAGCCAGTAAACAATAATTCTCAATGAGAGTGACAAGAATAATTCAAAGTCCAGTGAATCAAAAAAAGGTTTCTTCTTTATTTCCCTTAGTCTTCTTTGTTCGCATTAACAGCACCAAGATAAGAACAGTAGCCAACACGTGTTTGGTCTCGGGTAGGTTGCCCGGCGACTTCCTCAGGGCTACAACAATAACAATAGAAATAATTCTATTCAGAATCTTTGCCACTTCTGGTTACATTTCTTCACAAAATTCAATTATAAGTAGAAATAGACCATAAGTATGGTGTAATTCAGATAGAAAGAATAAAAGACCATACATTAAGAAAAGCCAAAAGATATCCACCCAGTGAAAAAAACAGAAAATGAAGGTGCTAGGCCACACCCATAACCAAGAGAAAAACGCTCACAACAGAGGATCACCTCTTAAGAGAAGGAAAACGACTCCCTACTAAACCTATATTTGGTTCCCAACATGGTGAAGTTAGAAAGGAGGCCCAAATATGTCTGGTGTGTCATAAAAGGTATATAACAAAGGATATCCAGTCACATCCCAAGCAAAATCTCCAAACGTTTACTCACCATAAAATTAATCACATACACAGTATATGTTCGTTGATCCGCCACATCTATAATGTATTTTTAGAGTGGGTCCATACAATTTCGATCGTCTGTGTACAAAAAATATATATCTAAAAGGGGAGAGGATAAGGAAGGACATCAGCTAGTGTCCTACTCCACACTAGACAAAAATCAGTCCATAACAGAGGCCACAATATCCCTAAATAACATTGCTTAAAAGAACGCCCTTTCTATCAAGGCATAATACCCCCTATATATGGAGAGTAACAATAAGAAGGAAAACTAAGTGAAAAGGGTCAGATTGAAGCCTTTCTTACTAGACCCAAACCTATTAGGAAGCGATATTCTCAAAGGGCATAGACCACTCTGTATATCATTTAAACAAATATATTACTAATATTAAAATGTTACCTTTGAACACTTTCTCAATCCCGATCAAAAAATCAGATGAAAGGGGTAGGTTAACGTATCTAAAAAGGAGAGACCAAACAAATAGGTCAAGCAACTGCTAAAAACACTGTCAATCTATATAAAGCGAAGATTCATTGAAACGAATATATCTAGAACATGTATTCCACTGATACGAAGCGTCGACCATTAGCTCCATTGAGAATCTATATACATCATAATCCAGTGATAACAATTGAGATGAAATACAATGTAGCGCGCGAGCCCAATAATTGGCTACAAACAGACAATTTACGTGAAATCTAATGTTGCGCGCCGTTGCTAGTTAAAGACTGAGCCCAGTAATTAGCTACAAACATACACAAAATAGGCCAAAAAAGTACTACCGGTTCCCACTATGTCAACACAGTACTCTAATGTACATCAGCTCCAGCTAAAAGATATATCTAGGTACTCACCCAAGAACCGAAAAGAAGGGGAAGGGAGAGTGCTCCGATCGCCACCAGTATTCAATGTAAGTGTCAACCCGGGCGCCACCTTAGGTTCCAATTTATCCGTGTGCACGCCAATCAAAACACGGACGGCTCCGTCCAATGATTAGAGGAAGGACCAGTCCTTGCAGCATCTACACTGGCCGCCATCTTAGAAGATGCAAAAGCCCCACATTAAATTGTAAAAAATATATATCGGAGTTAATGGAGAAGCTTGACAATATCGGTACTGTAAGAATTGACAAATTAATTCCTTAACAAGTAACAACCAATCAAATGACTTCGTTGTTTTTTGTTTTTATTATTAAAAACGCCTATTCTTACCAATCCATAAGGCATAGTTAAGTCATATCCTCGAGAGTGACCAGTCATAGGGCTCCGTCTAATGATTAGAGGAAAGATCAGTCTTTACAGTGTCTGCACTGGCCGCCATCTTAAAGGATGCAAAAGCCCCACATTAAATTGCAAAAAATATATATCAGAGCTAATGGAGATGCTTAACAATATCAGTACTGTGGGAGTTGACATATTAATTCCTAAACAAGTAACCACCCATCAAGTTACTTTTTTGTTTTTTTTAAAAAGACATATTCTTACCAATCCATAAAGCATAGTTCCGTCATATCCTCGGGAGAGACCAGTCATTGGGACATCTATACTGGTCGCCATCTTATAGGGTATAAATATCAACCTGTGTGGTTTCCTGGGTACAAATCCTGGCCTAAAGAGGACTTGAATGTATCGATTTCCAGATTAAACCACTATACCCCGAATCAAAGTAATCGTGTAAAATAACACCTATCTCAGAAACTTAAACCGCATCATATCAGCATCAATTCAGGTGAACCATTATCAGGATCACCAGTGAATCCTGGAGCTCAAGCTATCTCCCCATTAGTAAGTATGTAGAATAAGACTTCTCAGGAACGTGATCAGCCGATCAAGTCCCAAGTGCATGCTATCCATTACCACATAATAATAAAGGGGGGGCATTATCTCTAATGTAGTCAATAGGTAGGAGTCATATTTCCCACAGTCAAGATGTGCCAAGAAATCCGGGAAAAAAGAGAATAAAAAAATAGAGATAAAAGTAAAGAGCATAAGTCGGAACAAGGTGATGTTTATACTCTGTGGAAGGACAGTAAGATCAAAAGAGGTCAAGAGAACACTTAACATAACAAGGTCTGTTGCTCAAATCAGTACATTGGGAACATCACTGCCAATCACCAGACCTAAGGATACACATCAGCAGAGGCAACACGAGTATGACAATATAATGAAGTCTGTAAACAGTTACTGTCAATAAGTACATATAACCATATTCCTATACAGGTTGGTATACGTGAGACACGTTGTTATAAACAAGAATAAAGGTTGGACACAGTACAAAAAGCATTTAGTCATGGAGAAAGTAATGCAGTTCATGATCGACATTGATCCCACATTCCACTGCCCGTAATTTAAGGATCCATCGGGCCTCGCATTGGCGTAGTCTTAACTCCCTATTGCCACCCCGGAGTCAAATTTAACAACCTCTATACCATGGAAGCGAAAGCCTAGTGATTTATCCTGGTTGGGGCAGATTGAGGCATGATGGCCTAAAGGGTATCTGACATCAAGGTTCTTAACTACACGAAAGTGTTCAGCCATTCGTTCTTTAAGTGGGCGAATGGTACTGCCCACATAAATTTTCTGACACTTGCACTGAATAACATAGACTACAAATTTCGTCAGACAGTCTATGTGATCATAAATCTGGTATTTACGCGAGCCATTATATTCCAAAACTTTTATACCTCTTTCAGCCATTCTGCACATATTACAGGTGCCACAAGCGTAAGAACCAATATTCATTTGTCTCAACCAGGTTGTTTTGTTACATTGTTTTTTTGGATAGCTTGGGCTAATAAGGCTCTGGATGTTTCTGCCCTTCCTATACACGATATTAGGTGATTTGGTGATGTACTTTTCCAAGGAACTATCAGCAGTTAATAGTGGCCAGTTTTTCTTAAGTATTCCAAATAATTTTTGGGTTCAAGGGTGGTAGTTGGTCACCAAACTCACATTCATATCCAATCTCTTTGTTTTTTTAGAGATGTTACTCAAAGTGTCTGATCGCTGGAGTCGCATGGCTCTCTTCTTTGCCTTGTGAATCGTGTCTTTGGGATATCCCCTGACAAGGAACCTAGTCTCAATATCTTTCAAGTTCTTATTAAAGTCCTCCTGTCTACTGCAGTTCCTACGTGCTCTAAGCATCTCTACAAAGGGTATTGCATACATTTGACTCTTTGGATGTGCACTCCTAGCATGTAATAAAGAGTTGCACGCAGTGGATTTTCTGTACATCCTGCTATGTATTTTACCCTCATGGTGAAATAATTCTGAATCAAGAAAGATGATTTTCTCCAGATCTGATGTCATGGTAAATGACATATTGTGAATATTATTATTCATATGTGTGAAAAAATCCATGAGGTCCTCATTACTGCCTGTCCATATAAGTAGACAGTCATCAATATATCGTCCAAAATACAAGATATATTCATGCCACCTGGCTCCGGATGGGCCCCAGATATGCCCCGCCTCAAACCATCCCATAAAGAGACAGGCAAAAGACGGAGCAAATCTGGAACCCATCGCAGTACCGCAATATCCTTAATGATTTGACATGGGATCATGGAATGAGATTCGTCACGATGGACGTTGTTTCACTATATGCGAATATCTTGCACGAACACGGTATACAAGCTTTAAAACATTTTCTATACCGACGTCCTGTAGAATTGTTGGAACATTCTGAAATGTTGGTTGAGATGTCGCTCCTTATTTTAAAAAATAATGCCTTTCTCTTTAATGACGAGTGGTACCTACAGATCTGCGGTACTGCGATGGGTTCCAGATTTGCTCCGTCTTTTACCTGTCTCTTTATGGGATGGTTTGAGGCGGGGCATATCTGGGGCCCATCCGGAGCCAGGTGGCACGAATATATCTTGTATTTTGGACGATATATTGATGACTGTCTACTTATATGGACAGGCAGTAATGAGGACCTCATGGATTTTTTCACACATATGAATAATAATATTCACAATATGTCATTTACCATGACATCAGATCTGGAGAAAATCATCTTTCTTGATTTAGAATTATTTCACCATGAGGGTAAAATACATAGCAGGATGTACAGAAAATCCACTGCGTGCAACTCTTTATTACATGCACATCCAAAGAGTCAAATTTATGCAATAACCTTTGGAGAGATGCTTAGAGCACGTAGGAACTGCAGTAGAGAGGAGGACTTTAATAAGAACTTGAAAGATATTGAGACTAGGTTCCTTGTCCGGGGATATCCCAAAGACACGATTCACAAGGCAAAGAAGAGAGCCATGCGACTGCAGCGATCAGTCACTTTGAGTAACATCTCTAAAAAAACAAAGAGATTGGATATGAATGTGAGTTTGGTGACCAACTACCACCCTTGGTCCCACAAATTATTTGGAATACTTAAGAAAAACTGGCCACTATTAACTGCTGATAGTTCCTTGGAAAAGTACATCACCAAATCACCTAATATCGTGTATAGGAAGGGCAGAAACATCCAGAGCCTTATTAGCCCAAGCTATCCAAAAAAACAATGTAACAAAACAACCTGGTTGAGACAAATGAATATTGGTTCTTACGCTTGTGGCACCTGTAATATGTGCAGAATGGCTGAAAGAGGTATAAATGTTTTTGAATATAAGGGCTCGCGTAAATACCAGATTTATGATCACATAGACTGTCTGACGAAATTTGTAGTCTATGTTATTCAGTGCAAGTGTCAGAAAATGTATGTGGGCAGTACCATTCGCCCACTTAAAGAACGAATGGCTGAACACTTTCGTGTAGTTAAGAACCTTGATGTCAGATACCCTTTAGGCCATCATGCCTCAATCTGCCCCAACCAGGATAAATCAGTAGGCTTTCGCTTCCATGGTATAGAGGTTGTTAAATTTGATTCCCGGGGTGGCAATAGGGAGTTAAGACTACGCCAATGCGAGGCCCGATGGATCCTTAAATTACGGGCAGTGGAATGTGGGATCAATGTCGATCATGAACTGCATTACTTTCTCCATGACTAAATGCTTTTTGTACTGTGTCCAACCTTTATTCTTATTTATAACAACGTGTCTCACGTATACCAACCTGTATAGGAATATGGTTATATGTACTTATTGACAGTAACTGTTTACAGACATCATTATATTGTCATACTCGTGTTGCCTCTGCTGATGTGTATCCTTAGGTCTGGTGATTGGCAGTGATGTTCCCAATGTACTGATTTGTGCAACAGACCTTGTTATGTTAAGTGTTCTCTTGGCCTCTTTTGATCTTACTGTCCTTCCACAGAGTATAAACATCACCTTGTTCCGACTTATGCTCTTTACTTTTATCTCTATTTTTTTATTCTCTTTTTTCCCGGATTTCTTGGCACATCTTGACTGTGGGAAATATGACTCCTACCTATTGACTACATTAGAGATAATGCCCCCCCTTTGTTATTATGTGGTAATGGGTAGCATGCACTTGGGACTTGATCGGCTGATCACGTTCCTGAGAAGTCTTATTCTACATACTTACTAATGGGGAGATAGCTTGAGCTCCAGGATTCACTGGTGATCCTGATAATGGTTCACCTGAATTGATACTGATATGATGCGGTTTAAGTTTCTGAGATAGGTGTTATTTTACACGATTACTTTGATTCGGGGTATAGTGGTTTAATCTGGAAATCGATACATTCAAGTCCTCTTTAGGCCATGATTTGTACCCAGGAAACCACACAGGTTGATATTTATACCCTATAAGATGGCGACCAGTATAGATGTCCCAATGACTGGTCTCTCCCGAGGATATGACGGAACTATGCTTTATGGATTGGTAAGAATATGTCTTTTTTAAAAAAACAAAAAAGTAACTTGATGGGTGGTTACTTGTTTAGGAATTAATATGTCAACTCCCACAGTACTGATATTGTTAAGCGTCTCCATTAGCTCCGATATATATTTTTTGCAATTTAATGTGGGGCTTTTGCATCCTTTAAGATGGCGGCCAGTGCAGAAACTGTAAAGACTGATCTTTCCTCTAATCATTAGACGGAGCCCTATGACTGGTCACTCTCGAGGATATGACTTAACTATGTGTGGTAAATAATTTAATTACCGGGACTTAATTTGATACAGAAACATAATAAAATAGCTCAGTAAATAAGAGCCAGAATCCGTGGTATTAGAGGTTCGGAATGGGCTTTATTCCAATGGTCGATTATAATCGGTTGCTCCAAGTTCCATCACCACGAAGGTTCAGGAAGTGAAGTACATACGTTATTGACAATCAATCACTTTTATACAATAGGCATTACAATGAGGCAAATACAAGAGGCGTAACAATTGACAGTGTGGATAATATATTCGTGCGTAGTAAAAATAGGCGTAACTGGGTGTGATGAAAGAACGTCATCAGATGTGATGTCATAATAGGGTGGTTACATGAAAGAATTTCGCAATGTCAGCAGAAATACTTGGCAGAAATGCGCGCGCAGCCGCATGACGTGTGATTGACGTGCAACTAGGGGGTGAAGGGGACTTGACATTTAGCTCTACATGTGGCGACAGAAGTCTGGAGGGTCAAGTCAACCTAATCCCAAATCATATCTAACATCCTATGTTTAAAGAACTATGTTATCCAAAAGAGAGGTCTTCTTAGAGTAGAATCTTATTCTATACTGACTATACTGACTATTAGTGCGTGTACAAGCGTCCAAGTGTCTACACTAGATGCGAGGGCGGAAATCTTCCATAATAATAGGGCTATGAATTACTTGCATAAAGACAGAGAAGCCGAGCCCTTGCTCGGTAGCTGGAAGAATGTTTACTTAAACTACTAGACAGGAATGCATCGGGCAGGGAACGAAGCAGATAACTTCGAAGGTGAAATACAGTTTTTGGCAGGCAATAGGCTGATGTCAGGCTTCGTGAGCCGCGCAGAGAATGAGACAAAGTTCATGGTCACAGATGCAGGCTCAGACTGGAGCTTCAGAGGCAGAAGGCAAGAAGAGTTCGATGACAGAATCAGGGCCTACTTGCCTGGACTGTAAAATGGCATAAGTGAACCATATAAAGCCGGTGGCCTTTCATACTTAGGAATGGAATATCCGACCTATTCATGGCGGATCTGAAAGAGGACATGTTGACGGTGGACGCACATGTGTTTGCGTCTTCATAACTGGAACTGGAGGGAACATACATGTACTTATGATTCATACATGAAACCGTTGGGGTCCAAGATAGGGGACATAACTGATCAGAAAAATCCATATTTCCACATTCCCTCCTTGTCCCCTACTTGCCCGTTAAGAGATATCAATCTTCATCAATCCGTTGATCTGTTCATATAACATCATTTGTTCTTCTTTCTTCTTCCGGGATGAATGAAATCTTGGTGGTGGAATACACGATGTGGCACACAGACCACAGATCGCTGGTCCACATTGTAGACATAGACAGCAACTGAATAGGATGAGAAGGCCAATACCTAGGAAAGATAGGACCTTCCATCCAAAGGTAGATAATACACTCCAAAACCAACCGGACCAAGTCCAGGTGCCTGGATTCTGGTGTATCTGGCTTACAATCTTATGAAGGCGAGTTATGGCTTTATATACAGATGGCGAATTTTCTGGTATGAAAATGCAACAGCTTGATCCGATGACCCTACAAGCTCCGCCCCTATCGGCCAGGATGACGTCAAGGACAAGACGATTTTGAAGCACAACAATCCGCATAGCAGACTGCTCTTCCGTTAAATTGCCTAAGGCGGAAATAGTTTCGTTCACTACTGCTTCAAGGGTTCTAGTTAATCTACGTATCAGCTTACTATTAGTAACGGTACCTATATAGGGAAAGAGACCTTTATTGAAATCTGTGTATTTTTCCCATGCTGTTTCAGTGTAATCGACTATTGGGAGATCTCTCCTTACTCTATTATATACTAAATGAGTATTTCTGTGATAATCAGGAGGAGCTAGGAAAACAGGTGGCAAAAGAAATCCAATGTAACAGGTACCATCCCAATCTAGAGGCAAACGTACATATGCCGTCTGACCACATATAAAATAGGAATGGCGGGAAGCTCTAAATGTAGACTTGCCTTGATCACTAAATTCTACTACAGTGATGCATCTACTATGGCCCATATGTATGGAACCATTCTTTTTTACACACAATTCACCTTTTACTGGAAATATTGACATAGCGGGCAAAATTGGAGTAGCTTCGGATTCGACATTTAGGATCATAAGATTAAGCGTGAAATTACCTAATCCATACACTTCGTTTTCTAGATCAGTTCCTATTCTCTGGGGAAGTCCCTCCTTGTTAGGATAGCAGACTTTAAGCAAAACTAAGTTCAAATTTCCCCATACCCAGTTATCTTGATAAACTGCAGAATTCGAATCTAGAGAATTAATTAAACTAAACCATGCTCCACAGGAGCCGTTGTGTGTGAACGGGTATGGAAAGAGAGGTAGAATTCCTTTATAATTCTGATAGGGAGGGAGTCGGCCACATATCCAACAATTTGTAGCATTGCTAACCTGATGGGAATGATGTAACATACTAATAAACGTGTTATTGCGCAGCGCAAATCTATAAGACAACTCAAGCGGAGGTAATTCACTAAAAGAATGTTCAGCAGTAATATTGTAAACATGTCTAGAAATAGGATAATATATGTGCAACAATATACTTGCAGTAATTATTAAAAGACTTAAGGAAAACAAAATTAATAACGTCACTATGCAATGACTACGCAGTGATTTACAGTACGCCTGTCGTTTCAACATTTTTCGGGTGTGTTTTCTATTCAGGTCCAAGGGATACATGTCAGAGACAATTCAACCGCTTCACCTTGGAGAGGACTTAAACAATCAAATTGCTTGACTGATTGGACCTGAGTTTTAGTTTATAACGTTCGGAATTACTCTTTTCAACAAAAGGAAGTTTTGAGTCAATGGGTGAAGACACACAAGGTGTGGTATTCACATCCGAGGGTAGTCCATGGAATTTCTTGATATGACTTGAATGTATCCAGCCTTTCCTGCCTTCGATCTTCACGGCTGTCCTTGTGGTGAGCAAGACCAGCTGAGGCGACTTCCACCTAGGATCCAGCTGAGTCTTTCGATCAAAGTTCCTCACTAGGACCAGGTCGCCTGGAATTACGTCATGGGGCTTCACCTCAGTGTTGTCGGGAAAAGCTGCAGCTACCTGTGAACGACAAGATTGTAGTGCAGACATCAAGGAAGCCAAGTAATCTGTCAGCATATTACAGTCAATATCAGTTATTTTGCGTGGTATAGGCGTCCCCCACATATTTGGTGGTCTGCCGAAGATCACCTCATACGGGGATAACCCTGTTCGAGAGTGTGCTACCATTCTCATGTAAAAGAGTGCAACTGGTAATGCTACTACCCAGTCGACACCTTTCTCTCTGCATATTTTGGACAATCTTATTTTCAGGGTTTGATTATGTCTTTCTACGAGACCTGCTGCCTCGGGGTGCCGGACACAGTGGAATTTCCACTGATAGCCTAACAAAAGTGAAACATGTTTCATTAATTCGGATGAGAACGGCTGACCGTTATCTGAGTAAACAACACGTGGTAAACCGTACCGTGGGAAGAATTCTCGAACTAACTGCTTGGCAGTAGTCGGGGCAGTGTAATCTGAAACCGGGTATGCCTCTGTCCAACGGGAAAGAGCACAGACAACTGCGAGAACATATTTGAATCCTCGACATCGTTCCATCTGGATATAATCCATCTGGAGGGCTTCAAAAGGGTGATCAGGAGGCTGAAATCCACCCTGTTCTACGGGAACGCTTTTTCCTGGGTTGAACTGACAACAGATCATACAGGTACGAACTTTTTGTTTGGCTGCTGCTCGTAAATGTTTATTGAACCAAATGTGTTGAATGCTGTCTAGCATAGCTTTTTCACCTAGATGCGCTGGACTATGTATAGTGTTAATTATAACTTGGACCATTGAATCAGGAAGGAACCACACAGATTTTTCCTTCATCATCCATCCTTGATCCGTTTGGATCCCTCCTGATTCAGTCCATTTCTTTATTTCGTCTGGTGTAGCATGTGTCTGTATATCAATTACGTCAAGAGTAGGATCTTTAACCATCATACAATGTGTTGGCGTCGGGACTATTGTCTTTGTCATGTCGGATGTTTGAGTTTGAGCAGTCTGTTTAGCTGTTCTGTCAGCTAGATCATTGCCTTGAGAAATGATATCAGTAACTTTCGTATGAGCTTTACATTTCATAATTGATATTGCAGTGGGTAGATGTATTGCATCTAATAAGGCATGAATGAGGGGTCCGTGCTGAATGTGGGCACCGTGAGAAGTTAAATAACCTCTCTCTCGCCACAGCACTCCGAAGTCATGTACAACTCCGAATGCATAACGTGAATCAGTATATATGTTGACTTTTTTATTTGTGGCTTGAATACAGGCTTGTGTCAGAGCGATGAGCTCTGCGGCTTGAGCTGACAAGGTATTTATGCAATTTGTTTCAATGATTTCAGTATCTGTTGTGACTGCGTAAGCGGCCACTAACTCTCCTGTACTTGTTCTCATACATGAACCATCTACATACAACGTCAGGTCTGGGTCTGACAATGGGACATCGGTTAAGTCTTGTCTGGGTTTCGTCGTGATTGTAATAACTTCAATACAGTCATGGGCCAGTGGGTCTGTTCCGATCACAGGTAAAAGTGTGGCAGGATTCAATGTGTTACAACGTCTGATTTCTATATGTGGCTGAAACAATGTTAGTTCATACCCTGTAAGTCGTGCTATAGTCAAGTGTTGTGTTTGTGTTCTATTCACAAGAACCTCTACTGCATGTGGTACTTGAACTGTCAATGGATGTCCTAACACGATAGCATCGCTTTGTCTGATTGCTAAAGCTGTCGCTGCCACTGATTTTAGACACGCAGGCAAAGCCTGAGCTACGGGATCTAATGTACTAGAAAAATAAGCACATGGTTTGTGTGATCCTGCTTGTTCCTGTGTGAGTACTGACAAGGCAGTACCTTCGCGTTCTGTAACAAAGAGTGTAAACTGTTTACTGTAACATGGCGTTGCTAAGACAGGTGCTTGACATAAAGCTGTCTTTAAGCTTTCAAAAGCTTGTGTATGTTCCTGGGTCCAAGGGAGAACAGTCGATATGGCTGCCTCCTGCGTTGTCAACTGAATGAGTGGTTTTGCTAGAAATGCATACTGAGGGATCCACTGCCTACAATATGAAGTGAGGCCTATGAAAGCCCGCACCTCCTTTTGTGTCTCGGGTATTGGCATGTTAGCTATTAACTGAATGCGGTCGGGTGTAAGCTGCCTTCCCTCCTTGGACAGCGAGTGTCCAAGATAAACAACTCGCTGGACACAGAATTGCAGCTTAGAAGGGGACACCTTGTGCCCCTTTTCGGCTAGAAATTGTAAAACTGTCAGTGATGCTTTCTCACATTCGGGTTCGCTTCTCGCGGTGATCAGCAGATCATCGACATATTGAAGCAAGGCAGTGTTAACTGGCATGTGGATACTGTCGAGTTCTCGTTTCAGTGCTTGGCTATAGATGCTGGGGCTTTCTGTAAATCCTTGAGGTGCGCGGGAGAATTTAAAACTACGTCCATTTAAACTAAATCCGAACAAATATTGGCTTTCCGGATCT
This sequence comes from Triturus cristatus, assembly GCF_964204655.1. NCBI lineage: Eukaryota > Metazoa > Chordata > Amphibia > Caudata > Salamandridae > Triturus > Triturus cristatus. The sequence goes on from NC_140585.1 coordinate 1,135,187,089, forward strand.
ATTGGGACGCTGAAAAAGGCATTCTTGAGATCAATTACAGTAAAGAATGTTGCTTCGGAATCAATAGCTGTCAGTAATGACGAGATATCTGGGACCACAGGGAATTGTGGCACAATGCATTTATTTAATTCGCGCAGATCAATAACCAATCGATATACTGGCGGGGCCTTCGGATCTGTTCGTTTAAGAATCGGAATTATCGGTGAATTACATACATTGGAGTCAGTTTCCACAACCACTCCTTGGGCAATAAGCTCGTCAATGATTTTCAGTAAAGCCACTACAGCATCTGGTGGTAACTTGTATTGTCTCATTCGTGGTAGTACCACTCCTGCCTTTAGTGTGACTCGATATGGTGTAATATTCATGCAACCAACATCAGTAGGGCCTTGTGCCCATAGATGTGTAGGTAAAGTCTGCAGTCGGGGATCCATGTCTCTAGACACATAGTGACCTTTAAAATCACGTAAAAACAATCTTACTCCTTCCGGAGAACAACATATTATAGCTCCTAGAGCTTTCAGTGTTTTTATACCTAACAAGTTTTCTGGACATGATTTAGTAAGCAATAAATCTGTAGTTCGGGTCAAAGGTCCTATCGTAAGTGGAAGAGGCTGTGACACTTCATTAACAATAGGTTTTCCTGAAAAACCAAGGGAAATATTCTGTGAGCCTGAGAGAGGTACCCCTGGAACTTCACTACGTTTTATAGTTGTTCGACTTGCCCCTGTATCGAGTAAAAATTTTCTATCTTCGCCTAATAATTCACTATGTACATAAGGTCCTTCTTGGTCTACAGGGACCTCAATAAGGGGTAAGTCAACTTCCCTCTCTAGGCTGGTTTATGCGTATCGTTGATAATCAGGATAGTCGTACTGTGCGGTCTGGTACAGTTGTCGTGTCGTGGTTTGTGTGGCAGCAACAGGCAGCGCTGGTGCAGCTGGCACAAACTGTATAGACTGTGGTGGAGCTGGCATGGACTGTGCATGCTGCGGGGCTCCTTGTTCATTCTGATCCTGTCTGGGTGGCCGTGGTCTTTCTTTTGTATTACCTATGGCGATATTATGTTTCAAAACTGGACAATCGTGTACGTAATGACCTGGCTTTTTACAATAGTTGCATGTCCCCTTTACAGGTCCTGTTGTGTCACCGGAATGTGTCGTACCCTTTTTATGTCCTTCAGCTGGAACTGTCTGGGAGACTAGCATTTTCATTTTCGTGTCTTTCATGCGTCTTTGTTCATGTTCTTGTTCCTCTCTAATCCTATTGTGATGGTACTGTAGCATTTGTAACATTTGTGATGGAGTGTTACCTTGCCAGGTACTCTCGAATTTTAATACTCTATTCTTCACTTGAGGCAAGGAATTTTCCACTAATTTTGTCACAAACAGATGTGGGTATGATTCGCTACTTGCTTTTATGCCACTATTTATACCAAAACATTTTTCAAATCGGGCATAGAAATCACTAGTGTCTTCATCTTGCTTCTGTTTACAGGCTGAAATTGTACCCCAATCTTCCTTTTTCGTAGTTAATAAACGTGGCAGTACCTGTACTAATAAACCTGGTAGTGCTTTAGTTTTATCCCCAAGTCCTGCTCCTGCAGTTCGGGCCTTTTCTTCTGCTTCTAATGCTGACCATTCTATCTTTTGGTCGCCTACCTCCCACTCTTTTTCCCTGAGTTTTTCATAAATGCCAGCAGGCATTAATACCTTTAATATTGTCATAATGTCGGGATAGGTATACTCTCCCATGAGTAACATGTCTTTAATTTCTCGGTGGAAACCCGCTGGGTCTTTGTCATGACTGGGTACCACTTTCTTCATTTCTAACAATTCTATTTTCGATATGGGCGTATATACAAATACGCGTTTAAACTCATTGTCCTCGCCTTTTATTGGGTGCACTTCTCGTAAGGGATTCTGTCTGTCCATGTAATACGTGGTTCTTTCCTTGATGGGCAGTGAGACATGGTCGGAGCATACGAAAAGAATGTACTGTTTTCTTGATTCTAGTATTTCTTTAATTAATTTAGTACCTGAACCTCTCCATCTATTCATGAGTAATTCAGTCAATATATCAGGCAAGGGACCAGGATCCGAATGCTGACTCTGATATAGTATAAGGAGTTGTTGAATCATATAAATCCCAGCTAAACGCTGTTCATCTGGGGTGAGATTCAAAAATGTGTGTGCTACTGTATCATCACCATACTTTCCGGGACTGTCAACCCATTGAACGGCTGACCTGGCTAATTCTTGTTCATCCATAGAATCGAGAAAATGATAACCCCTTCGTTCTCGGAGTAATTTGTCAGCGGCTTGGAACGAATGCTCGGGGGACCTTATATTTATTATAGGTGTCTGGAAATTCCTGTTATTGTCTGGACATATCGTACGTATCGGGTCAATAAGACATCTAGTACTATTACAAGATCTTCCTCTACCTACATAGGTTATGGTGTCTGACTGTCCTTTGGGCAGTCCTGATCCTTCCTCCTCGCTTTGTTCGAACTGGTCTACCGCTAATCTCTCTTCGTGTAGGCGTTCTATTTCTTTACGAATCTTTCGGCACATGGCTATTATACAATTTTGCTTATCATGTCTCCCTTCTGATATATTCTGGCTCCATCTGGTAAGAATTTGCATTGCTTCCGGGTCTACCCCCGGTCGGTCTTGATTTCTGATCACACAATTTATAAGGAAACGTAACAGTTCCCCCTGTATCTCCACTTTCTGGTATTCCATAGCTCTGTTAATACATTCAGGATCTCGCCCTGTTTGGACAAAATGATATATATTATCTAGATGCGCAGTCATTCCTGGTAACTTCCCTAAATACACCGCGGCTCGTCTGATACGTAATGATGCCATGATCATTTCGTCCTCTTTGCCGGGCACAGGGTCATATCTACAATCTATAAGAAGTTCTTTAAGCGTACGGGCATTTATGAGTTTGGGGGTACGTGGATGTGCTGACTCTTGAAAGGTAAGTTTATTTATTCTGGGTGGCGTAGAAAAAATGTTGGTAGCACCTCCCGTAGCCCCATCTGGGGTATCGGGCGTGAAAGGATTCGTTGAACGCGACACAGCAACTATAGGTGTGGACACAGCTATAGAAGTAGCTGTAGGAACAGATGTAGAAACAGATGTGCTTGCCGGAACTTGTGTCAGGATTTGTTGCTGTAGAGATACGGGTACTGGATCTTGGCGTTGAACCTCCCTGGCAGGCGGTCTATGTGGGGCGGGATTAGCATACTCGGGAGCTGCGTCATCTAAATATGAGGAAAGAAAAACATCTTCTGCGGTTCTAGGATGCCCCTTAGGATGTACCTTTATTGGAAATAATGGGGGTGGCAAGTCTTTTGGTATCTCCGGAGTAGCCTTAGGTAATCCCTCGGCCAGGAGGGGATACATACCATTCATAAGGGCATTTCTTTGTCTGTCTATTTGTTCTGATTTCACTTGTGTACCTTCTTCCATTAATAGATTTTCTCGGACTCTATTTGAATTCTCTTTATTTTTCTCTCCCTGTCGGAGCGCTTTTTCTGTACGTCTATGAGATTCTTTACGCCATAACTCAACGGCGTCTTTCTGTGACTGTCTGACTTTCCTTTTCCATAACTCTTCCTCTACTTTCATAATGCACTCTGCATCCCAGGTCCCAGCTGCGGGCCACCTCTGACTTTCTGGTAATTCCTTAGTGTAGTCTACCCATAAATCAAGAAATAATATAGCGTCTAAGCCATGTTTATGATACATGAAGTACCCTGGAGTGTCCCTAGGAGGAATAGGAACGGCTTCTTCGAGTACCCCTTTTCTTGTTGTGATCTGTCTTAATTTCGAAAAGAGCGGCATATTGAAAACTGATCTGATACTTGATTTTGAACAAACTTAATACAGTAAACACAATAATGAACAGTCATTCATACCACAATATGCAGAACGTATTTAAAACATTTAACATTTAACATTTAACTGAGCAACAATGATGATGACGATCTAAGGAAAACTTAATCACTAAACATAATACTCGACTTTAACTGAATTATTCTGAATTTATATACTTGATATACTAGATATACTGCTAAACAGTACAGATACACTGCTGAAACAGTGCAGACCGGATTTGTGTACCCAAACCCGTCTTGACCGGCACAACCTATGTGCACGTCAGAACGCCTCCCCAGTAATGGTACTCACCGGGTAGCTCGGAAACGGAAGGCCTCGGAAACTGAACTGAACTTGAACCGGACTGGACTCGACTCGAATACTTCGGAAACTAGACTCGACTCGGGACTTCGGAAGCTGGTGGGCCTCTGTATACCTCGGATCTTGCTCTCTCAGCTAGGCTCTGGTCGGGATACTTCGCACTTCTCACCGCCTCATCTGGGTGTTGATCGCAGCCTCAGTCGCCCCCGCTTGACCGGAGGGAGATACAGGAAATCCTGCTGGTACGCGTTGTTGTCCGTCCAGCTGTGGCAGGAGACCGGGCCTGCAACGCACCGCCGGCGCGTGAGATGAGAAAGTGTCCCTGTTCGGGCGCCATTCATGTGGTAAATAATTTAATTACCGGGACTTAATTTGATACAGAAACATAATAAAATAGCTCAGTAAATAAGAGGCAGAATCCGTGGTATTAGAGGTTCGGAATGGGCTTTATTCCAATGGTCGATTATAATCGGTTGCTCCAAGTTCCATCACCACGAAGGTTCAGGAAGTGAAGTACATACGTTATTGACAATCAATCACTTTTATACAATAGGCATTACAATGAGGCAAATACAAGAGGCGTAACAATTGACAGTGTGGATAATATATTCGTGCGTAGTAAAAATAGGCGTAACTGGGTGTGATGAAAGAACGTCATCAGATGTGATGTCATAATAGGGTGGTTACATGAAAGAATTTCGCAATGTCAGCAGAAATACTTGGCAGAAATGCGCGCGCAGCCGCATGACGTGTGATTGACGTGCAACTAGGGGGTGAAGGGGACTTGACATTTAGCTCTACATGTGGCGACAGAAGTCTGGAGGGTCAAGTCAACCTAATCCCAAATCATATCTAACATCCTATGTTTAAAGAACTATGTTATCCAAAAGAGAGGTCTTCTTAGAGTAGAATCTTATTCTATACTGACTATACTGACTATTAGTGCGTGTACAAGCGTCCAAGTGTCTACACTAGATGCGAGGGCGGAAATCTTCCATAATAATAGGGCTATGAATTACTTGCATAAAGACAGAGAAGCCGAGCCCTTGCTCGGTAGCTGGAAGAATGTTTACTTAAACTACTAGACAGGAATGCATCGGGCAGGGAACGAAGCAGATAACTTCGAAGGTGAAATACAGTTTTTGGCAGGCAATAGGCTGATGTCAGGCTTCGTGAGCCGCGCAGAGAATGAGACAAAGTTCATGGTCACAGATGCAGGCTCAGACTGGAGCTTCAGAGGCAGAAGGCAAGAAGAGTTCGATGACAGAATCAGGGCCTACTTGCCTGGACTGTAAAATGGCATAAGTGAACCATATAAAGCCGGTGGCCTTTCATACTTAGGAATGGAATATCCGACCTATTCATGGCGGATCTGAAAGAGGACATGTTGATGGTGGACGCACATGTGTTTGCGTCTTCATAACTGGAACTGCAGGGAACATACATGTACTTATGATTCATACATGAAACCGTTGGGGTCCAAGATAGGGGACATAACTGATCAGAAAAATCCATATTTCCACATTCCCTCCTTGTCCCCTACTTGCCCGTTAAGAGATATCAATCTTCATCAATCCGTTGATCTGTTCATATAACATCATTTGTTCTTCTTTCTTCTTCCGGGATGAATGAAATCTTGGTGGTGGAATACACGATGTGGCACACAGACCACAGATCGCTGGTCCACATTGTAGACATAGACAGCAACTGAATAGGATGAGAAGGCCAAAACCTAGGAAAGATAGGACCTTCCATCCAAAGGTAGATAATACACTCCAAAACCAACCGGACCAAGTCCAGGTGCCTGGATTCTGGTGTATCTGGCTTACAATCTTATGAAGGCGAGTTATGGCTTTATATACAGATGGCGAATTTTCTGGTATGAAAATGCAACAGCTTGATCCGATGACCCTACAAGCTCCGCCCCTATCGGCCAGGATGACGTCAAGGACAAGACGATTTTGAAGCACAACAATCCGCATAGCAGACTGCTCTTCCGTTAAATTGCCTAAGGCGGAAATAGTTTCGTTCACTACTGCTTCAAGGGTTCTAGTTAATCTACGTATCAGCTTACTATTAGTAACGGTACCTATATAGGGAAAGAGACCTTTATTGAAATCTGTGTATTTTTCCCATGCTGTTTCAGTGTAATCGACTATTGGGAGATCTCTCCTTACTCTATTATATACTAAATGAGTATTTCTGTGATAATCAGGAGGAGCTAGGAAAACAGGTGGCAAAAGAAATCCAATGTAACAGGTACCATCCCAATCTAGAGGCAAACGTACATATGCCGTCTGACCACATATAAAATAGGAATGGCGGGAAGCTCTAAATGTAGACTTGCCTTGATCACTAAATTCTACTACAGTGATGCATCTACTATGGCCCATATGTATGGAACCATTCTTTTTTACACACAATTCACCTTTTACTGGAAATATTGACATAGCGGGCAAAATTGGAGTAGCTTCGGATTCGACATTTAGGATCATAAGATTAAGCGTGAAATTACCTAATCCATACACTTCGTTTTCTAGATCAGTTCCTATTCTCTGGGGAAGTCCCTCCTTGTTAGGATAGCAGACTTTAAGCAAAACTAAGTTCAAATTTCCCCATACCCAGTTATCTTGATAAACTGCAGAATTCGAATCTAGAAAATTAATTAAACTAAACCATGCTCCACAGGAGCCGTTGTGTGTGAACGGGTATGGAAAGAGAGGTAGAATTCCTTTATAACTCTGATAGGGAGGGAGTCGGCCACATATCCAACAATTTGTAGCATTGCTAACCTGATGGGAATGATGTAACATACTAATAAACGTGTTATTGCGCAGCGCAAATCTATAAGACAACTCAAGCGGAGGTAATTCACTAAAAGAATGTTCAGCAGTAATATTGTAAACATGTCTAGAAATAGGATAATATATGTGCAACAATATACTTGCAGTAATTATTAAAAGACTTAAGGAAAACAAAATTAATAACGTCACTATGCAATGACTACGCAGTGATTTACAGTACGCCTGTCGTTTCAACATTTTTCGGGTGTGTTTTCTATTCAGGTCCAAGGGATACATGTCAGAGACAATTCAACCGCTTCACCTTGGAGAGGACTTAAACAATCAAATTGCTTGACTGATTGGACCTGAGTTTTAGTTTATAACGTTCGGAATTACTCTTTTCAACAAAAGGAAGTTTTGAGTCAATGGGTGAAGACACACAAGGTGTGGTATTCACATCCGAGGGTAGTCCATGGAATTTCTTGATATGACTTGAATGTATCCAGCCTTTCCTGCCTTCGATCTTCACGGCTGTCCTTGTGGTGAGCAAGACCAGCTGAGGCGACTTCCACCTAGGATCCAGCTGAGTCTTTCGATCAAAGTTCCTCACTAGGACCAGGTCGCCTGGAATTACGTCATGGGGCTTCACCTCAGTGTTGTCGGGAAAAGCTGCAGCTACCTGTGAACGACAAGATTGTAGTGCAGACATCAAGGAAGCCAAGTAATCTGTCAGCATATTACAGTCAATATCAGTTATTTTGCGTGGTATAGGCGTCCCCCACATATTTGGTGGTCTGCCGAAGATCACCTCATACGGGGATAACCCTGTTCGAGAGTGTGCTACCATTCTCATGTAAAAGAGTGCAACTGGTAATGCTACTACCCAGTCGACACCTTTCTCTCTGCATATTTTGGACAATCTTATTTTCAGGGTTTGATTATGTCTTTCTACGAGACCTGCTGCCTCGGGGTGCCGGACACAGTGGAATTTCCACTGATAGCCTAACAAAAGTGAAACATGTTTCATTAATTCGGATGAGAACGGCTGACCGTTATCTGAGTAAACAACACGTGGTAAACCGTACCGTGGGAAGAATTCTCGAACTAACTGCTTGGCAGTAGTCGGGGCAGTGTAATCTGAAACCGGGTATGCCTCTGTCCAACGGGAAAGAGCACAGACAACTACGAGAACATATTTGAATCCTCGACATCGTTCCATCTGGATATAATCCATCTGGAGGGCTTCAAAAGGGTGATCAGGAGGCTGAAATCCACCCTGTTCTACGGGAACGCTTTTTCCTGGGTTGAACTGACAACAGATCATACAGGTACGAACTTTTTGTTTGGCTGCTGCTCGTAAATGTTTATTGAACCAAATGTGTTGAATGCTGTCTAGCATAGCTTTTTCACCTAGATGCGCTGGACTATGTATAGTGTTAATTATAACTTGGACCATTGAATCAGGAAGGAACCACACAGATTTTTCCTTCATCATCCATCCTTGATCCGTTTGGATCCCTCCTGATTCAGTCCATTTCTTTATTTCGTCTGGTGTAGCATGTGTCTGTATATCAATTACGTCAAGAGTAGGATCTTTAACCGTCATACAATGTGTTGGCGTCGGGACTATTGTCTTTGTCATGTCGGATGTTTGAGTTTGAGCAGTCTGTTTAGCTGTTCTGTCAGCTAGATCATTGCCTTGAGAAATGATATCAGTAACTTTCGTATGAGCTTTACATTTCATAATTGATATTGCAGTGGGTAGATGTATTGCATCTAATAAGGCATGAATGAGGGGTCCGTGCTGAATGTGGGCACCGTGAGAAGTTAAATAACCTCTCTCTCGCCACAGCACTCCGAAGTCATGTACAACTCCGAATGCATAACGTGAATCAGTATATATGTTGACTTTTTTATTTGTGGCTTGAATACAGGCTTGTGTCAGAGCGATGAGCTCTGCGGCTTGAGCTGACAAGGTATTTATGCAATTTGTTTCAATGATTTCAGTATCTGTTGTGACTGCGTAAGCGGCCACTAACTCTCCTGTACTTGTTCTCATACATGAACCATCTACATACAACGTCAGGTCTGGGTCTGACAATGGGACATCGGTTAAGTCTTGTCTGGGTTTCGTCGTGATTGTAATAACTTCAATACAGTCATGGGCCAGTGGGTCTGTTCCGATCACAGGTAAAAGTGTGGCAGGATTCAATGTGTTACAACGTCTGATTTCTATATGTGGCTGAAACAATGTTAGTTCATACCCTGTAAGTCGTGCTATAGTCAAGTGTTGTGTTTGTGTTCTATTCACAAGAACCTCTACTGCATGTGGTACTTGAACTGTCAATGGATGTCCTAACACTATAGCATCGCTTTGTCTGATTGCTAAAGCTGTCGCTGCCACTGATTTTAGACACGCAGGCAAAGCCTGAGCTACGGGATCTAATGTACTAGAAAAATAAGCACATGGTTTGTGTGATCCTGCTTGTTCCTGTGTGAGTACTGACAAGGCAGTACCTTCGCGTTCTGTAACAAAGAGTGTAAACTGTTTACTGTAACATGGCGTTGCTAAGACAGGTGCTTGACATAAAGCTGTCTTTAAGCTTTCAAAAGCTTGTGTATGTTCCTGGGTCCAAGGGAGAACAGTCGATATGGCTGCCTCCTGCGTTGTCAACTGAATGAGTGGTTTTGCTAGAAATGCATACTGAGGGATCCACTGCCTACAATATGAAGTGAGGCCTATGAAAGCCCGCACCTCCTTTTGTGTCTCGGGTATTGGCATGTTAGCTATTAACTGAATGCGGTCGGGTGTAAGCTGCCTTCCCTCCTTGGACAGCGAGTGTCCAAGATAAACAACTCGCTGGACACAGAATTGCAGCTTAGAAGGGGACACCTTGTGCCCCTTTTCGGCTAGAAATTGTAAAACTGTCAGTGATGCTTTCTCACATTCGGGTTCGCTTCTCGCGGTGATCAGCAGATCATCGACATATTGAAGCAAGGCAGTGTTAACTGGCATGTGGATACTGTCGAGTTCTCGTTTCAGTGCTTGGCTATAGATGCTGGGGCTTTCTGTAAATCCTTGAGGTGCGCGGGAGAATTTAAAACTACGTCCATTTAAACTAAATCCGAACAAATATTGGCTTTCCGGATCTATTGGGACGCTGAAAAAGGCATTCTTGAGATCAATTACAGTAAAGAATGTTGCTTCGGAATCAATAGCTGTCAGTAATGACGAGATATCTGGGACCACAGGGAATTGTGGCACAATGCATTTATTTAATTCGCGCAGATCAATAACCAATCGATATACTGGCGGGGCCTTCGGATCTGTTCGTTTAAGAATCGGAATTATCGGTGAATTACATACATTGGAGTCAGTTTCCACAACCACTCCTTGGGCAATAAGCTCGTCAATGATTTTCAGTAAAGCCACTACAGCATCTGGTGGTAACTTGTATTGTCTCATTCGTGGTAGTACCACTCCTGCCTTTAGTGTGACTCGATATGGTGTAATATTCATGCAACCAACATCAGTAGGGCCTTGTGCCCATAGATGTGTAGGTAAAGTCTGCAGTCGGGGATCCATGTCTCTAGACACATAGTGACCTTTAAAATCACGTAAAAACAATCTTACTCCTTCCGGAGAACAACATATTATAGCTCCTAGAGCTTTCAGTGTTTTTATACCTAACAAGTTTTCTGGACATGATTTAGTAAGCAATAAATCTGTAGTTCGGGTCAAAGGTCCTATCGTAAGTGGAAGAGGCTGTGACACTTCATTAACAATAGGTTTTCCTGAAAAACCAAGGGAAATATTCTGTGAGCCTGAGAGGGGTACCCCTGGAACTTCACTACGTTTTATAGTTGTTCGACTTGCCCCTGTATCGAGTAAAAATTTTCTATCTTCGCCTAATAATTCACTATGTACATAAGGTCCTTCTTGGTCTACAGGGACCTCAATAAGGGGTAAGTCAACTTCCCTCTCTAGGCTGGTTCATGCGTATCGTTGATAATCAGGATAGTCGTACTGTGCGGTCTGGTACAGTTGTCGTGTCGTGGTTTGTGTGGCAGCAACAGGCAGCGCTGGTGCAGCTGGCACAAACTGTATAGACTGTGGTGGAGCTGGCATGGACTGTGCATGCTGCGGGGCTCCTTGTTCATTCTGATCCTGTCTGGGTGGCCGTGGTCTTTCTTTTGTATTACCTATGGCGATATTATGTTTCAAAACTGGACAATCGTGTACGTAATGACCTGGCTTTTTACAATAGTTGCATGTCCCCTTTACAGGTCCTGTTGTGTCACCGGAATGTGTCGTACCCTTTTTATGTCCTTCAGCTGGAACTGTCTGGGAGACTAGCATTTTCATTTTCGTGTCTTTCATGCGTCTTTGTTCATGTTCTTGTTCCTCTCTAATCCTATTGTGATGGTACTGTAGCATTTGTAACATTTGTGATGGAGTGTTACCTTGCCAGGTACTCTCGAATTTTAATACTCTATTCTTCACTTGAGGCAAGGAATTTTCCACTAATTTTGTCACAAACAGATGTGGGTATGATTCGCTACTTGCTTTTATGCCACTATTTATACCAAAACATTTTTCAAATCGGGCATAGAAATCACTAGTGTCTTCATCTTGCTTCTGTTTACAGGCTGAAATTGTACCCCAATCTTCCTTTTTCGTAGTTAATAAACGTGGCAGTACCTGTACTAATAAACCTGGTAGTGCTTTAGTTTTATCTCCAAGTCCTGCTCCTGCAGTTCGGGCCTTTTCTTCTGCTTCTAATGCTGACCATTCTATCTTTTGGTCGCCTACCTCCCACTCTTTTTCCCTGAGTTTTTCATAAATGCCAGCAGGCATTAATACCTTTAATATTGTCATAATGTCGGGATAGGTATACTCTCCCATGAGTAACATGTCTTTAATTTCTCGGTGGAAACCCGCTGGGTCTTTGTCATGACTGGGTACCACTTTCTTCATTTCTAACAATTCTATTTTCGATATGGGCGTATATACAAATACGCGTTTAAACTCATTGTCCTCGCCTTTTATTGGGTGCACTTCTCGTAAGGGATTCTGTCTGTCCATGTAATACGTGGTTCTTTCCTTGATGGGCAGTGAGACATGGTCGGAGCATACGAAAAGAATGTACTGTTTTCTTGATTCTAGTATTTCTTTAATTAATTTAGTACCTGAACCTCTCCATCTATTCATGAGTAATTCAGTCAATATATCAGGCAAGGGACCAGGATCCGAATGCTGACTCTGATATAGTATAAGGAGTTGTTGAATCATATAAATCCCAGCTAAACGCTGTTCATCTGGGGTGAGATTCAAAAATGTGTGTGCTACTGTATCATCACCATACTTTCCGGGACTGTCAACCCATTGAACGGCTGACCTGGCTAATTCTTGTTCATCCATAGAATCGAGAAAATGATAACCCCTTCGTTCTCGGAGTAATTTGTCAGCGGCTTGGAACGAATGCTCGGGGGACCTTATATTTATTATAGGTGTCTGGAAATTCCTGTTATTGTCTGGACATATCGTACGTATCGGGTCAATAAGACATCTAGTACTATTACAAGATCTTCCTCTACCTACATAGGTTATGGTGTCTGACTGTCCTTTGGGCAGTCCTGATCCTTCCTCCTCGCTTTGTTCGAACTGGTCTACCGCTAATCTCTCTTCGTGTAGGCGTTCTATTTCTTTACGAATCTTTCGGCACATGGCTATTATACAATTTTGCTTATCATGTCTCCCTTCTGATATATTCTGGCTCCATCTGGTAAGAATTTGCATTGCTTCCGGGTCTACCCCCGGTCGGTCTTGATTTCTGATCACACAATTTATAAGGAAACGTAACAGTTCCCCCTGTATCTCCACTTTCTGGTATTCCATAGCTCTGTTAATACATTCAGGATCTCGCCCTGTTTGGACAAAATGATATATATTATCTAGATGCGCAGTCATTCCTGGTAACTTCCCTAAATACACCGCGGCTCGTCTGATACGTAATGATGCCATGATCATTTCGTCCTCTTTGCCGGGCACAGGGTCATATCTACAATCTATAAGAAGTTCTTTAAGCGTACGGGCATTTATGAGTTTGGGGGTACGTGGATGTGCTGACTCTTGAAAGGTAAGTTTATTTATTCTGGGTGGCGTAGAAAAAATGTTGGTAGCACCTCCCGTAGCCCCATCTGGGGTATCGGGCGTGAAAGGATTCGTTGAACGCGACACAGCAACTATAGGTGTGGACACAGCTATAGAAGTAGCTGTAGGAACAGATGTAGAAACAGATGTGCTTGCCGGAACTTGTGTCAGGATTTGTTGCTGTAGAGATACGGGTACTGGATCTTGGCGTTGAACCTCCCTGGCAGGCGGTCTATGTGGGGCGGGATTAGCATACTCGGGAGCTGCGTCATCTAAATATGAGGAAAGAAAAACATCTTCTGCGGTTCTAGGATGCCCCTTAGGATGTACCTTTATTGGAAATAATGGGGGTGGCAAGTCTTTTGGTATCTCCGGAGTAGCCTTAGGTAATCCCTCGGCCAGGAGGGGATACATACCATTCATAAGGGCATTTCTTTGTCTGTCTATTTGTTCTGATTTCACTCGTGTACCTTCTTCCATTAATAGATTTTCTCGGACTCTATTTGAATTCTCTTTATTTTTCTCTCCCTGTCGGAGCGCTTTTTCTGTACGTCTATGAGATTCTTTACGCCATAACTCAACGGCGTCTTTCTGTGACTGTCTGACTTTCCTTTTCCATAACTCTTCCTCTACTTTCATAATGCACTCTGCATCCCAGGTCCCAGCTGCGGGCCACCTCTGACTTTCTGGTAATTCCTTAGTGTAGTCTACCCATAAATCAAGAAATAATATAGCGTCTAAGCCATGTTTATGATACATGAAGTACCCTGGAGTGTCCCTAGGAGGAATAGGAACGGCTTCTTCGAGTACCCCTTTTCTTGTTGTGATCTGTCTTAATTTCGAAAAGAGCGGCATATTGAAAACTGATCTGATACTTGATTTTGAACAAACTTAATACAGTAAACACAATAATGAACAGTCATTCATACCACAATATGCAGAACGTATTTAAAACATTTAACATTTAACATTTAACTGAGCAACAATGATGATGACGATCTAAGGAAAACTTAATCACTAAACATAATACTCGACTTTAACTGAATTATTCTGAATTTATATACTTGATATACTAGATATACTGCTAAACAGTACAGATACACTGCTGAAACAGTGCAGACCGGATTTGTGTACCCAAACCCGTCTTGACCGGCACAACCTATGTGCACGTCAGAACGCCTCCCCAGTAATGGTACTCACCGGGTAGCTCGGAAACGGAAGGCCTCGGAAACTGAACTGAACTTGAACCGGACTGGACTCGACTCGAATACTTCGGAAACTAGACTCGACTCGGGACTTCGGAAGCTGGTGGGCCTCTGTATACCTCGGATCTTGCTCTCTCAGCTAGGCTCTGGTCGGGATACTTCGCACTTCTCACCGCCTCGTCTGGGTGTTGATCGCAGCCTCAGTCGCCCCCGCTTGACCGGAGGGAGATACAGGAAATCCTGCTGGTACGCGTTGTTGTCCGTCCAGCTGTGGCAGGAGACCGGGCCTGCAACGCACCGCCGGCGCGTGAGATGAGAAAGTGTCCCTGTTCGGGCGCCATTCATGTGGTAAATAATTTAATTACCGGGACTTAATTTGATACAGAAACATAATAAAATAGCTCAGTAAATAAGAGGCAGAATCCGTGGTATTAGAGGTTCGGAATGGGCTTTATTCCAATGGTCGATTATAATCGGTTGCTCCAAGTTCCATCACCACGAAGGTTCAGGAAGTGAAGTACATACGTTATTGACAATCAATCACTTTTATACAATAGGCATTACAATGAGGCAAATACAAGAGGCGTAACAATTGACAGTGTGGATAATATATTCGTGCGTAGTAAAAATAGGCGTAACTGGGTGTGATGAAAGAACGTCATCAGATGTGATGTCATAATAGGGTGGTTACATGAAAGAATTTCGCAATGTCAGCAGAAATACTTGGCAGAAATGCGCGCGCAGCCGCATGACGTGTGATTGACGTGCAACTAGGGGGTGAAGGGGACTTGACATTTAGCTCTACATGTGGCGACAGAAGTCTGGAGGGTCAAGTCAACCTAATCCCAAATCATATCTAACATCCTATGTTTAAAGAACTATGTTATCCAAAAGAGAGGTCTTCTTAGAGTAGAATCTTATTCTATACTGACTATACTGACTATTAGTGCGTGTACAAGTGTCCAAGTGTCTACACTAGATGCGAGGGCGGAAATCTTCCATAATAATAGGGCTATGAATTACTTGCATAAAGACAGAGAAGCCGAGCCCTTGCTCGGTAGCTGGAAGAATGTTTACTTAAACTACTAGACAGGAATGCATCGGGCAGGGAACGAAGCAGATAACTTCGAAGGTGAAATACAGTTTTTGGCAGGCAATAGGCTGATGTCAGGCTTCGTGAGCCGCGCAGAGAATGAGACAAAGTTCATGGTCACAGATGCAGGCTCAGACTGGAGCTTCAGAGGCAGAAGGCAAGAAGAGTTCGATGACAGAATCAGGGCCTACTTGCCTGGACTGTAAAATGGCATAAGTGAACCATATAAAGCCGGTGGCCTTTCATACTTAGGAATGGAATATCCGACCTATTCATGGCGGATCTGAAAGAGGACATGTTGACGGTGGACGCACATGTGTTTGCGTCTTCATAACTGGAACTGGAGGGAACATACATGTACTTATGATTCATACATGAAACCGTTGGGGTCCAAGATAGGGGACATAACTGATCAGAAAAATCCATATTTCCACATTCCCTCCTTGTCCCCTACTTGCCCGTTAAGAGATATCAATCTTCATCAATCCGTTGATCTGTTCATATAACATCATTTGTTCTTCTTTCTTCTTCCGGGCTGAATGAAATCTTGGTGGTGGAATACACGATGTGGCACACAGACCACAGATCGCTGGTCCACATTGTAGACATAGACAGCAACTGAATAGGATGAGAAGGCCAAAACCTAGGAAAGATAGGACCTTCCATCCAAAGGTAGATAATACACTCCAAAACCAACCGGACCAAGTCCAGGTGCCTGGATTCTGGTGTATCTGGCTTACAATCTTATGAAGGCGAGTTATGGCTTTATATACAGATGGCGAATTTTCTGGTATGAAAATGCAACAGCTTGATCCGATGACCCTACAAGCTCCGCCCCTATCGGCCAGGATGACGTCAAGGACAAGACGATTTTGAAGCACAACAATCCGCATAGCAGACTGCTCTTCCGTTAAATTGCCTAAGGCGGAAATAGTTTCGTTCACTACTGCTTCAAGGGTTCTAGTTAATCTACGTATCAGCTTACTATTAGTAACGGTACCTATATAGGGAAAGAGACCTTTATTGAAATCTGTGTATTTTTCCCATGCTGTTTCAGTGTAATCGACTATTGGGAGATCTCTCCTTACTCTATTATATACTAAATGAGTATTTCTGTGATAATCAGGAGGAGCTAGGAAAACAGGTGGCAAAAGAAATCCAATGTAACAGGTACCATCCCAATCTAGAGGCAAACGTACATATGCCGTCTGACCACATATAAAATAGGAATGGCGGGAAGCTCTAAATGTAGACTTGCCTTGATCACTAAATTCTACTACAGTGATGCATCTACTATGGCCCATATGTATGGAACCATTCTTTTTTACACACAATTCACCTTTTACTGGAAATATTGACATAGCGGGCAAAATTGGAGTAGCTTCGGATTCGACATTTAGGATCATAAGATTAAGCGTGAAATTACCTAATCCATACACTTCGTTTTCTAGATCAGTTCCTATTCTCTGGGGAAGTCCCTCCTTGTTAGGATAGCAGACTTTAAGCAAAACTAAGTTCAAATTTCCCCATACCCAGTTATCTTGATAAACTGCAGAATTCGAATCTAGAGAATTAATTAAACTAAACCATGCTCCACAGGAGCCGTTGTGTGTGAACGGGTATGGAAAGAGAGGTAGAATTCCTTTATAATTCTGATAGGGAGGGAGTCGGCCACATATCCAACAATTTGTAGCATTGCTAACCTGATGGGAATGATGTAACATACTAATAAACGTGTTATTGCGCAGCGCAAATCTATAAGACAACTCAAGCGGAGGTAATTCACTAAAAGAATGTTCAGCAGTAATATTGTAAACATGTCTAGAAATAGGATAATATATGTGCAACAATATACTTGCAGTAATTATTAAAAGACTTAAGGAAAACAAAATTAATAACGTCACTATGCAATGACTACGCAGTGATTTACAGTACGCCTGTCGTTTCAACATTTTTCGGGTGTGTTTTCTATTCAGGTCCAAGGGATACATGTCAGAGACAATTCAACCGCTTCACCTTGGAGAGGACTTAAACAATCAAATTGCTTGACTGATTGGACCTGAGTTTTAGTTTATAACGTTCGGAATTACTCTTTTCAACAAAAGGAAGTTTTGAGTCAATGGGTGAAGACACACAAGGTGTGGTATTCACATCCGAGGGTAGTCCATGGAATTTCTTGATATGACTTGAATGTATCCAGCCTTTCCTGCCTTCGATCTTCACGGCTGTCCTTGTGGTGAGCAAGACCAGCTGAGGCGACTTCCACCTAGGATCCAGCTGAGTCTTTCGATCAAAGTTCCTCACTAGGACCAGGTCGCCTGGAATTACGTCATGGGGCTTCACCTCAGTGTTGTCGGGAAAAGCAGCAGCTACCTGTGAACGACAAGATTGTAGTGCAGACATCAAGGAAGCCAAGTAATCTGTCAGCATATTACAGTCAATATCAGTTATTTTGCGTGGTATAGGCGTCCCCCACATATTTGGTGGTCTGCCGAAGATCACCTCATACGGGGATAACCCTGTTCGAGAGTGTGCTACCATTCTCATGTAAAAGAGTGCAACTGGTAATGCTACTACCCAGTCGACACCTTTCTCTCTGCATATTTTGGACAATCTTATTTTCAGGGTTTGATTATGTCTTTCTACGAGACCTGCTGCCTCGGGGTGCCGGACACAGTGGAATTTCCACTGATAGCCTAACAAAAGTGAAACATGTTTCATTAATTCGGATGAGAACGGCTGACCGTTATCTGAGTAAACAACACGTGGTAAACCGTACCGTGGGAAGAATTCTCGAACTAACTGCTTGGCAGTAGTCGGGGCAGTGTAATCTGAAACCGGGTATGCCTCTGTCCAACGGGAAAGAGCACAGACAACTACGAGAACATATTTGAATCCTCGACATCGTTCCATCTGGATATAATCCATCTGGAGGGCTTCAAAAGGGTGATCAGGAGGCTGAAATCCACCCTGTTCTACGGGAACGCTTTTTCCTGGGTTGAACTGACAACAGATCATACAGGTACGAACTTTTTGTTTGGCTGCTGCTCGTAAATGTTTATTGAACCAAATGTGTTGAATGCTGTCTAGCATAGCTTTTTCACCTAGATGCGCTGGACTATGTATAGTGTTAATTATAACTTGGACCATTGAATCAGGAAGGAACCACACAGATTTTTCCTTCATCATCCATCCTTGATCCGTTTGGATCCCTCCTGATTCAGTCCATTTCTTTATTTCGTCTGGTGTAGCATGTGTCTGTATATCAATTACGTCAAGAGTAGGATCTTTAACCGTCATACAATGTGTTGGCGTCGGGACTATTGTCTTTGTCATATCGGATGTTTGAGTTTGAGCAGTCTGTTTAGCTGTTCTGTCAGCTAGATCATTGCCTTGAGAAATGATATCAGTAACTTTCGTATGAGCTTTACATTTCATAATTGATATTGCAGTGGGTAGATGTATTGCATCTAATAAGGCATGAATGAGGGGTCCGTGCTGAATGTGGGCACCGTGAGAAGTTAAATAACCTCTCTCTCGCCACAGCACTCCGAAGTCATGTACAACTCCGAATGCATAACGTGAATCAGTATATATGTTGACTTTTTTATTTGTGGCTTGAATACAGGCTTGTGTCAGAGCGATGAGCTCTGCGGCTTGAGCTGACAAGGTATTTATGCAATTTGTTTCAATGATTTCAGTATCTGTTGTGACTGCGTAAGCGGCCACTAACTCTCCTGTACTTGTTCTCATACATGAACCATCTACATACAACGTCAGGTCTGGGTCTGACAATGGGACATCGGTTAAGTCTTGTCTGGGTTTCGTCGTGATTGTAATAACTTCAATACAGTCATGGGCCAGTGGGTCTGTTCCGATCACAGGTAAAAGTGTGGCAGGATTCAATGTGTTACAACGTCTGATTTCTATATGTGGCTGAAACAATGTTAGTTCATACCCTGTAAGTCGTGCTATAGTCAAGTGTTGTGTTTGTGTTCTATTCACAAGAACCTCTACTGCATGTGGTACTTGAACTGTCAATGGATGTCCTAACACTATAGCATCGCTTTGTCTGATTGCTAAAGCTGTCGCTGCCACTGATTTTAGACACGCAGGCAAAGCCTGAGCTACGGGATCTAATGTACTAGAAAAATAAGCACATGGTTTGTGTGATCCTGCTTGTTCCTGTGTGAGTACTGACAAGGCAGTACCTTCGCGTTCTGTAACAAAGAGTGTAAGCTGTTTACTGTAACATGGCGTTGCTAAGACAGGTGCTTGACATAAAGCTGTCTTTAAGCTTTCAAAAGCTTGTGTATGTTCCTGGGTCCAAGGGAGAACAGTCGATATGGCTGCCTCCTGCGTTGTCAACTGAATGAGTGGTTTTGCTAGAAATGCATACTGAGGGATCCACTGCCTACAATATGAAGTGAGGCCTATGAAAGCCCGCACCTCCTTTTGTGTCTCGGGTATTGGCATGTTAGCTATTAACTGAATGCGGTCGGGTGTAAGCTGCCTTCCCTCCTTGGACAGCGAGTGTCCAAGATAAACAACTCGCTGGACACAGAATTGCAGCTTAGAAGGGGACACCTTGTGCCCCTTTTCGGCTAGAAATTGTAAAACTGTCAGTGATGCTTTCTCACATTCGGGTTCGCTTCTCGCGGTGATCAGCAGATCATCGACATATTGAAGCAAGGCAGTGTTAACTGGCATGTGGATACTGTCGAGTTCTCGTTTCAGTGCTTGGCTATAGATGCTGGGGCTTTCTGTAAATCCTTGAGGTGCGCGGGAGAATTTAAAACTACGTCCATTTAAACTAAATCCGAAAAAATATTGGCTTTCCGGATCTATTGGGACGCTGAAAAAGGCATTCTGATATGATGCGGTTTAAGTTTCTGAGATAGGTGTTATTTTACACGATTACTTTGATTCGGGGTATAGTGGTTTAATCTGGAAATCGATACATTCAAGTCCTCTTTAGGCCATGATTTGTACCCAGGAAACCACACAGGTTGATATTTATACCCTATAAGATGGCGACCAGTATAGATGTCCCAATGACTGGTCTCGCCCGAGGATATGACGGAACTATGCTTTATGGATTGGTAAGAATATGTCTTTTTTAAAAAAACAAAAAAGTAACTTGATGGGTGGTTACTTGTTTAGGAATTAATATGTCAACTCCCACAGTACTGATATTGTTAAGCGTCTCCATTAGCTCCGATATATATTTTTTGCAATTTAATGTGGGGCTTTTGCATCCTTTAAGATGGCGGCCAGTGCAGACACTGTAAAGACTGATCTTTCCTCTAATCATTAGACGGAGCCCTATGACTGGTCACTCTCGAGGATATGACTTAACTATGCCTTATGGATTGGTAAGAATAGGCGTTTTTAATAATAAAAACAAAAAACAACGAAGTCATTTGATTGGTTGTTACTTGTTAAGGAATGAATTTGTCAATTCTTACAGTACCGATATTGTCAAGCTTCTCCATTAACTCCGATATATATTTTTTACAATTTAATGTGGGGCTTTTGCATCTTCTAAGATGGCGGCCAGTGTAGATGCTGCAAGGACTGGTCCTTCCTCTAATCATTGGACGGAGCCGTCCGTGTTTTGATTGGCGTGCACACGGATAAATTGGAACCTAAGGTGGCGCCCGGGTTGACACTTACATTGAATACTGGTGGCGATCGGAGCACTCTCCCTTCCCCTTCTTTTCGGTTCTTGGGTGAGTACCTAGATATATCTTTTAGCTGGTGCTGATGTACATTAGAGTACTGTGTTGACATAGTGGGAACCGGTAGTACTTTTTTGGCCTATTTTGTGTATGTTTGTAGCTAATTACTGGGCTCAGTCTTTAACTAGCAACGGCGCGCAACATTAGATTTCACGTAAATTGTCTGTTTGTAGCCAATTATTGGGCTCGCGCGCTACATTGTATTTCATCTCAATTGTTATCACTGGATTATGATGTATATAGATTCTCAATGGAGCTAATGGTCGACGCTTCGTATCAGTAGAATACATGTTCTAGATATATTAGTTTCAATGAATCTTCGCTTTATATAGATTGACAGTGTTTTTAGCAGTTGCTTGACCTATTTGTTTGGTCTCTCCTTTTTAGATACGTTAACCTACCCCTTTCATCTGATTTTTTGATCGGGATTGAGAAAGTGTTCAAAGGTAACATTTTAATATTAGTAATATATTTGTTTAAATGATATACAGAGTGGTCTATGCCCTTTGAGAATATCGCTTCCCAATAGGTATGGGTCTAGTAAGAAAGGCTTCAATCTGACCCTTTTCACTTCGTTTTCCTTCTTATTGTTACTCTCCATATATAGGGGGTATTATGCCTTGATAGAAAGGGCGTTCTTTTAAGCAATGTTATTTAGGGATATTGTGGCCTCTGTTATGGACTGATTTTTGTCTAGTGTGGAGTAGGACACTAGCTGATGTCCTTCCTTATCCTCTCCCCTTTTAGATATATATTTTTTGTACACAGACGATCGAAATTGTATGGACCCACTCTAAAAATACATTATAGATGTGGCGGATCAACGAACATATACTGTGTATGTGATTAATTTTATGGTGAGTAAACGTTTGGAGATTTTGCTTGGGATGTGACTGGATATCCTTTGTTATATACCTTTTATGACACACCAGACATATTTGGGCCTCCTTTCTAACTTCACCATGTTGGGAACCAAATATAGGTTTAGTAGGGAGTCGTTTTCCTTCTCTTAAGAGGTGATCCTCTGTTGTGAGCGTTTTTCTCTTGGTTATGGGTGTGGCCTAGCACCTTCATTTTCTGGTTTTTTCACTGGGTGGATATCTTTTGGCTTTTCTTAACGTATGGTCTTTTATTCTTTCTATCTGAATTACACCATACTTATGGTCTATTTCTACTTATAATTGAATTTTGTGAAGAAATGTAACCAGAAGTGGCAAAGATTCTGAATAGAATTATTTCTATTGTTATTGTTGTAGCCCTGAGGAAGTCGCCGGGCAACCTACCCGAGACGAAACACGTGTTGGCTACTGTTCTTATCTTGGTGCTGTTAATGCGAACAAAGAAGACTAAGGGAAATAAAGAAGAAACCTTTTTTTGATTCACTGGACTTTGAATTATTCTTGTCACTCTCATTGAGAATTATTGTTTACTGGCTTAACTACCTTGTTCTTGCTCGGGAACGTCTATTTGGTTTTTACTAGTAGCTTTGTCTGAGGAGGGATGTTGGTGCTATGCTGTGATGGTGCCTGCAGCCTGGTGGCTAGCTGTGTCAGTATGGAGAGGATGGAGCTCCTTTTAAGCCTGTAGTGGGCTATCACATAGCCTGGCATGAGGTCTATCAGGGGAATCTATCTCGTCATCCCGCAGTCTTTTCCCCCACAGGGTATCACAACGCGGTCGTTACAACGACCGCGTTGTGATTCCGCATACCATTACTCCGCAAGCCGGAACAACGACTTGCAGAGGGGGGCGCTGGATGTTGTAGTAGTATAATTTACTATTCCAACTCCAGTCTGTGCGGACACTAGGGAAGATGTTGGATTTTAAATCCAACACCTCCCCCCCCCTCCGCAAGTCGTTGTTCCGACTTGCGGAGTAATGGTATGCGGAATCACAATGCGGTCATTGTAACAACCGCGTTGTGATTCCCTGTGGGGACAAAGTTTTGCGGTAAACATTGTTTACCCTATCAGGGTGGTGTGTTGGCAATAGACCCGCTGTCTTCTTTGGTGCTGCCTCTGTGGAAGTCCTGGAGGCGGGGAGGTGGTTGTTGTGGTGGTCTTCTTGGGGCTCCGAGCTGCAAGAGTAGTACTCCATGGCATCAGTAGGTTAGCAAATGAGGTTCTAAAGTAGTCTCCCTTGTGTACTGTTTTTTATCACCATTTTCAAGACCACCTTTTTTCTGGTCTTAAAATCCAGGCGCTAACAGGCCTTAGTGTCTGTTTTTGGAAAGTATCGCCGGACCAGGAATCCCTCGTAAATATCGCAAAGTGGGGTTAGCGGACGTTTTTGCATGGGAACGCCTACCTTGCATCTCATTTTCGTTAGCTATCGCTAGCAGAAGTGCCGATAGGAAATACTGACAATTTTGCATGCAAACTGTCGCTGTCCGCGGTCAGCAGCAACTTGTACATATGGCGATAAAAAAAAGACGCCATAACGTAAAATAATTTACGCTACCGCGGTGTTAACTCCTTGTACATATGCCCTTACATGTCAGTGCATTATCCATATTTTCCGAATGACCCCAAATTGTGTGTAGGAAGTTGTTTAACAGAGTATATTTAAAAAATTTAGAATTTGAGGAAGCCATCCGCTCCTCAGCTTCATATCTCCTTTAGAACTTCTCATAATCCGGTTTCATCTCCCACTCTTGTTCGTTGGTTCAAATGGATTATGATTTTGTTTGGCATCGATGTTTCAGTTTTAGGAGCCCATGCTACCTTAGGCGCTATGCCATCTAAAGCCTTTACGGCTGATGTGGGTTTGGATGACATCCTCAAATCTGCTGAGTGGAGTAATGTGTCTACTTTTAAAACCTTTTATTGCATACCTGTTTCCCATATTGCTAATAAAATTGTTACATTGCTTTGAACTAGCATAATAGGAGCCTCTGAGTCTTGTAATACAATTGAGATTTTCTTGGCTTTAGTGAAAGAAAGTCTTGATTTTATTAAAGGCATGGAGGCGAGTATTATCTCTCCACATATGTTTCTAACCCTCCCTCTGTATTTCCATAACATCAGGCATGTCTTCTAACCAGAATTCCTATGAAGCAATCGCAACTTTACGTTCTTGGGTCTCGCCAATTTTCACCTGTTTCGAATCTGTTCTGCAAGCAAGGACATATCGATTTTCAAGATGACTTCAATGTTCAATACCAGCTTTTTCAGTGTTTTATGAAGTATTTTAAGAACCTCTTTGTTCTGCTTTTGGCTATTTCTCTTATATTAATTACAGTTTCTATTTTTCAGTTTTCTTAACTCCTTTTGCAAGAAAAGAGGACTTGTTGCTCCCAGTCAAGATATTTATAGATCTGTCTTTTCATGATTGGTTGTTTTGCTCTTTATGACAGCACACTGTAGCTTTTTTCTCTAAGTATGCTGGGGTATGTACTTTTTCTTGGCTGCTGTTAAGACAAGAAAAAATAGCATAATACTTGCCTCCGTGTCTTTAATAAAATCAAGTCTTTCTTTCACTAAAGCTAATAAAATCTCAATTCTAAACTACCCCTTTTGGAAATGTGTGATGGTCTACAATGGGTGCAATTGAGAGAATACTACAGTAGAAACAACAGCCGCAAGTCATGGTGTCAGTTGTTTACCTGGATGCAAACCTATTAAAGGCTAATGAATTTATAAATCTTTTCAATGTCTGTCTAATTAATTGGACGCTTCACTGCCACTGCCACTATGTGAGGAACTTGCTAATATGGCAATCAGAATACCTGTATACGGTCTTGATGGTAGTAGTCCCTTCTCATTGTCCACATTACATCATCCAATTGGAGCACATTGTGTAGAGTTTAAATAAACCGGCAAAAGGGTGTTAATTTTGCAAGAAGAGGCATTGATAAAGGCACAATCTTCTGAAACGAATTTGCCTATGAATCTCAATATATTCTGAAACAGAGATCCCAGTGAGTGTGTGTATGTTCCTTTGGAAAGTGTTTTATATGTTTTCGGAGTGCCACCCTCATGCACCGAGCACCAACCTTGGAGTTACCATCTTGAATTGCTTATGATCTCACATATAACCTTGAGGATCGCAGTACTCATCTGTACTTTGTACAATAGTGCTCTTTACATTTAATGATTCATGTCAACAATGATGGAATTTAACATTTTGTGATATATTTATTAATTAAAATAAATTGGACCATACTTGAATTGGGTAATAGGTTCGTAGCTGTGGGAAGGTATCTGCATTGCACGGGGAGGGGCCTTCTTTAGTTCTTAAAACTGATCCCAGCATAGGGCCACAACCAACATCTTTTGCCTCATTCCTTCAGTTTGTGCCTTATGTACCTCCTTCTCTAAGGGCATGAGCATGTGCCCCATATCTAAATACACCTGAATTTATCAAACCCTGGAGGTGAGAAGTTATGAACTGCCCAAAGAATCAAGGAAGTACTTGATTTCCAGCAAGGGGTCCCCATGAAGTCTCGTAATGTCTATGCAGCAGACCAGAAAACTCTGTAAGTGGCAGGGTCCTTTGAAATCACGGTGAGGGAAAGGAGTAAGGGAAGAAAGTGACTGACTGCCCAGCAGACCTCTGTCCTCTCAGTGTGTGATTCATTTGAAATCGCTATAGACATGTTTACAATCCAGTCAAGTAACATCAGAGATAACCCTTGTGTTTGTGCTCCAGAAATGCCTCTTTCCTACCACCCTCTAGGTTTTCCTTCTTTCTATTGTAGTCTTTCTACCTTTCTCCTTATCAATCCTTTCTCAGACGTTCAGCCTAGAATGCACTGAACGCTTGTATGTCACTTTGGTTTGCCAGTAGCTGTAGATCCCAATAAATAAGGAAACACAGATATATTAGGTTTCATATTAGGTTCTTTCAATTCTAGTGGCACCTGCATGATGGCGTGCCGTTTACCTGCTCTAGAAAAGTCAAAGAACGAGATTTTGTTCTGGAATCTTGTCCCGATAACTGCTGCTCTCGGGTTGGGGTTCATGTTGTCATGATGTTCAAGATGGCTACCGCATTGTGACGCCTGCAGCCTGCCTCTTATTGCCCTTTCTACGAGCCTGAGCGAACCGCTCAGGAGATTGGGGAGGCTCTGATGCCCTTGACCTGCAGGTGGCCTGGCACTGCCGACCGGCCCTGTTAAGGCGCTTGTTGAATTTGCAGCTGCAGGTGCCCCTGGGAGATTGAGTTGCCCCTAGGCTGGCCGGCCTGTAAACCTGATGTGGCCCGCCGTGATCAGCACTGGCCCTCTTCAACTTGTGTGTATCTCACTAAAAGTGATGAAATGCTACTGTCCAAAAGGACAAAATCAGTGTGTGTAAACAAGGGAGGAAAAATAAATCTTTTCTTTTAAAGACGAGAACCCTCACTCACCCGAGGGTGACATGCTTCATCATTGGGTCCCCTCTTGCACACTGCAACCGCAAGGTATACAGTGTGGGCTACAACTCTCAAAAAGGAATAAGAGAGGAGCGTGAGGTGTTTTAATGGGGATACCAAAGTTGGCAGGGGGAGTAAGGGGCAGAGTGTGAATTTAAACAAAATGTGAGTAAATAAAACTAGCTACAGGGTAACAAAATTTAATTTAATGATAGTTCCCATCATCTAGAGTTAAAATGAGGTGATCTAGGATTGAAATAATATCCTAGTTATTGGTGGTCGACATGTTTCTGCCAGGTGACTACTTGTTCGCGGCATTCATCAGGACCTCTCAATATTATCACTCTGCTCGTATAACCAAAATAAATAAATTACAGACCATACTCATTGGTAAGGTGTATATGACAACAGAACCAGCTGCAGTCCGGTCCAGTGTCTCTGAAAAAAGATAGTTAATAAATTAAGTATCAATTCCAAAACATTAAAGTCAACCTCCACACACCAAAATAAACACCACACACGTGACATGTGTTGCACACGTGATTAAAAATGGGGAACAAACACCATTCAGGTAAGTCGATATATTGTGTGAACTCACCTATGGGTAATGTTAGTTTACCTCTACCTTTCGAAGAATGATGCTACAGAGCACAGATTACTAGAAAGATAAAAGACCGGTTCAGTATGGTTCTCCCATGTTGCACAAAAATGGACATATATACTGATAGATTAGTTTTGCTGTCATTAGATATCGTTATGACAAGCACAATCTGTTATTTACACAATACACAATATTCAGGACAATAATAAAAAAAGTGAAAACTTTATTAACCACATGTCCCAAAAACGAGTAACTCACAGTCACTACATAGTCACGTGTAGCTGTTGGGGTGTATAACGTGTGTTAAATGCTATCAGCAATGTAGAGACATTTAATATGTTCTGCGCATAGCCGGACCAATTTATTCTGGTCTAGTGCTAATAAAAATTAATTCTAATACAACGAGCAAAATCTATTAAACTCGTCAGTATGCAATATTAAACCTGGTAACCCAAGCATCCCAAAAAAACGAGTTGGTCAATAACGCTACAAGCGGGCGTCCAGCTCTAAAGATTATACGGCATGCGTTCGCTGGTATTGGCTTACTCAGTCAAAAACTGAACAAATAGGGTCAATAATCACTCTATCTAGACAGCGCACAAGCCATCGGCGGCTGCCCACACTCGCTCCCTCCAATACCTTCAGTTAATCCGTGTCGTCCTATTCAGAGCACCAACCGAAGGGGGAGAGACCGCGCGTCTCACAATGTTTATAAATCAACCCATGCACCTTCATGAATGCGTCTACCCGGAA
The DNA here is from genome assembly GCF_964204655.1 of Triturus cristatus. Taxonomy (NCBI): domain Eukaryota; kingdom Metazoa; phylum Chordata; class Amphibia; order Caudata; family Salamandridae; genus Triturus; species Triturus cristatus. Next base: position 1,135,214,985 of record NC_140585.1, read on the forward strand.
GTAGAACAATTAACGTTCGGGTTGCAAGGGATCAAGGGAAATGTAGTGTTAGTCGTAGAGAAAGAAGTGGATTACGCTATACATGGTCGGAATACAACAGTGTACGCCGTTTCCTGAACTTGGAAAATACAAAAGCCAAACCAGCTACAATGTAGTGTAATGATTGATTTGTCAAAATCGGAGCTCGACATCAAAAACGGGGCCATGCCATCAAGAGTTGCAAGGGATCACGGGAAATGTAGTATTAATCATTGGAAAAGCAGTGTATTACACTATAAAAGTTCGGGAGACAACAGTATCAGCAGTCTCATGAGCTCAGAAAACACAGAAATCGGCCGCGCTAAAGATGGATAGTATGCCCACGGTGTCCTGAGATGATCAATCAGTGATTGAGAGCTCGGCACCAGAACGGGGCCATGCCACCACGACGTAACACATCTAAATAAGGTGGCTTAATGGATGGAATTAATACATACATATAGTTCCATATGTAAAGCAAGGTGCCAAATCACAATTACACGTTGTTTGTAAATGGGTACATGATGCACATTAAAGACGGTGTATCCAGTGAGGTAGAAAATCGAACCAGCATGTGTAGGGAATGTGGAGGTGAATCTGAATGTATAATAGCATACATAAAGACTAAAAACAAGACTCACACCATTAAGCTGGCATTGATTCAATGAAGATCAGTCATAATGTTATCCACCATCTATGATTAACATCATTACTCCCATATATATGTGTTGTTAATCATCCAAAAATATATTGAAACACTGTGGGGGACATGGAAAAGTTAAACAGAGCCCCAGGGAATATCCTCATTAAGACCTTTCAAATGGCTTTTAATACGGAACACCCAACGTTGTTCCCGGCGGAATAGAACATGTTCCAAAGGTCCCATATTAACATCATAATGAGGTTTATCAATAATGACCCATTGAAGGTCATTTTCCGTGTGACCCTTCTCAAGGTAATGTCTTGTCATACGTGTATTCGATTTCTTGCATCGAAAGGTGCTGCGATGCTCAGTGATTCTTTGACGTACTTTGCGACAAGTCATTCCAATATAGATTAGTGAGCAAGGGCACTTGATCATATATATCACCCCACTGGTGTTGCAGTTTGTGTGGTTATTCAATTTCCATGGTCTTCCAGGTAGAATATCTAGCTCCGTTACATGACTTGTAAAGGGACAGCAAGAACAAGAGCCACATGGAAAGTGACCGATCACAGGATTAGTATTCCACAGTGTTGATTGGCTGTTATGATGTACAACAGTTCTTGGTCGTGTATGTACCATGAGATCCTGTAAATTGCTGCTCCGTTTCAATGCAAATAGGGGCGAGTCCAGTGTCAGCTTGCCTGTGTTAAGTATGTGCCAATTCTTATTGAAGGCCCTTTTTACATTTGTAGTTAAGTTACTAAAAGTTGTCACACACACCAATCTATCTGATTTCGGTTTGGTATACGTTTCCAGGAGTGCCCCCCTGTTGTTGTTACGAGCTCTTTTGGCCGCTCTTTTTATGAGTTGTGTTGGATAATGTCTGGCAGCTAGCTCCTCAGTCAACTTCTTGGCATGTTTATGATACTGAACCAGTTCTGAACAATTTCTCCTTAGTCTGAGAAATTGACCGACTGGAAGATTGGTTAGTAATGCCCTTGGATGAAAGCTATGAAAACTCAACAAGGAATTACGGGCCATCGGTTTCTGATATAGCTCAGTGTGGATCCTCCCATCTTTAGGGTACAGTTTGAGGTCCAGGAAAGGAATGGAGAAGTTGTTATTCTCACCAGTAAACCTCAGATTCGTATCCCGTGTGTTAAGCCATATAGAGAAGTCTTCAAGAGACTCGTACCATCCTTTACTGGGGCTGCCTTCTGTGAGTTAATGGCACCCGACTCTGCAGTGGAGGTATGTGACAGAGCCAATGGAACACAGCCTCGATGGCATTCAACTCCCAGCACCTCAGAAGATTTAGAGCGAGTGGGAAAATCCTTCCAGCAAAACTATTGTTAAGGGAGCACAGAAATATGAAGGGGCCAGGGAGTCTACAGCACCTTTAATGTGGCAATGCTCCCGACCCAATCTCGGTTTGCCTGGGCCCAAGATGGCAGACACGAATACCTCCTGAGCACGAAGTTGCTAAGCCGAGCAGCCTCCAGGGTCCCAACTTCAAAAGAAACAGATATCACTGCCCCAGCTGGTTTCAGTTGCATGTTAGGTGCCTCATACCAATGCATTTAGCGTGCCCCGCGCTGAATCTGGCATAGGCCCGCCACTATGCGCCTGACCTCAATATGGCCTCTGTTAGATGTCCATGCTAAATGGATGGGAAATACAACTTTTATCTCGCGTCAGCCTCGGACCTTGCATCTGATGACCATTGGACTACTGAGCTGACTCCTTCATTGCCACCGGCAGCAGATCATGGGCCCTAGGGGAAGTGAACTGGACTGCTGATGATCCTTTCTATGCTACCCCCTCACTATCCACACAAGACTAATGTAAGTAAACTGGCACCGCTCCCATGACTCCTGGGGCTGGATGAGCAACACAACAGGGAGTTCAGCTGGGTGAGAGGGCACAAGGGCTTCAGTTAATGCAGCAGAAGACCAAATCCTACTGAACCTACTGGGGGTGCCCATCACCCGACGGCACTCTCTCCCTGCCTGCCACGGCCGTTCTTGAGACTAAATCATTGTGTGAGCCTTCTTGGGGATGTCTGGAGGAGGGCCTACCCTCTTTTTGCCCCCACATCCTACAACAGAGAGCCCAGCTGGAGAAGCGGAGGTTCAGTTACTGCTGAGGCAGCCCAAATCCTGCTAAACTTTCCAAGGAGCACCCAGCACCCAACTGCAATATCTCCCTGCCTGCCTCTGCCGTCCGTTGGACAAAACGTGGGAGCATAGCTATAAATGAAGCATTGCAGGATCCTTCCTTGGGAGGCTGGGAGAGACAGCTACCCTCCGCTTGCCCTACCGATTAACTGTCCCATCTTGGGCCAGCAGGTGGTGCTATCAAGGCGCGATCCAAAGGAAGACACCCAAACCCTATTATTATTTTTCTAAATCATTCCTTTTACCTTCCATCTTGTACCACCCCCTAATATGATGGAAAGAACCTTGGGCCACAGCTCCCCACTATCGCGCCTTTCAACATCTGGCAACAATGCTTTCAAGATCAATTTCCCCCTAATCTTTGAAGCAAAGAAAAAACTGAAATATAGGACCCTGAGAGACCACCCAGAAACCCTCTTTGTAGACCAATATCATTGCCAACGCAAGGGCCCCCTCAAAACCAACCTCCTCCTCTTCATGCACAACACTGACCTATGAATCAGGTCCCTGTACAATTTCTTTTTTATTTTGATCTTACCTCCCAAAAGCAAAAACTCCAGTTCAGGAATGGATTGACAACTTTCTCATACTGGATGGCTGCCCTGATATTGTCCAGAGTGCTATATCCCTTGGTACCACCCTTGACAATCATCTAAATCTAAACAACCACATCTCAGCAGGGCCAAAAGCGCATGACACCAACTCAGGCAGCTATGTGGCATCAGATAAATTATCCCGGAACAAGACCTCAAAACAGTGGTGCAGTCTCTCGTCCTCTCCAGACTAGACTGCAGAATCGCCCTTACCTCAGGCATTCCGAAAGTTCATCTAGGCTCACTGAGAGCAACTCTACATGCAGCAGCGCATTTCGTACTAGGTCTCAAGAAATGGGACCACATTTCCCGTGCTCTGCTAATCCTCCAATGGCTTCCCATTGAAACTCGGCCCAATTAAAAACAGCCTGCATTACCCACAGAGCGCTGCACTCCTCTTCACCCTCCTATCTAAGTGATAAACTGGAAATCTATGGAGCACATAGGGGGTCCAGAAATTCCCAATCCCTGCTCCTGGAACCCCCCAACTTCAGTTGAGAATGATACATGAGCCGGTTATTCTCCGGTAGTGCTAAAAGAATCTGGAACTCCTTACCTCCCTCCCTTCGCCTAACAACCTCCATATTCACCTGCAATATGATATGTCTGAATGTAAATAATATTACTGTAACTAGCTGTACCCTTGTATCATGCTACTGTTACAAAGTGCTCTTATGCCTTCAGGCCATGTTCGTGCTATATAAAATTGTATAACAAAATAAATAAATAACAATTTTGAGAAAGGCTGTGCCACTGAAGGGAGTGGTTTTTAGCCTTGCCTCCTATGCAACAACAGAAAGAACAGTCTGGTGATTGCTCCCTCATTAGAACACCTAAACCAGCACATGCTACAGTACAATCCTGAAATAAAGTAAGTATGTCTAGTAAATTATGATGCACCAAAACATCTGGTAGTGAAATAAATTAACATCATTATATCTCCTAAATCATAAAACAGTAAATCTAGCAGACTGGCAATGGCAATGTAGTTTTGGAATAGATTGAATCTTTAATGATACATAGCCATTTTAATTTTTTGAAATGTCTGTGCATTTCCTTCCTAGCAGGACCTTGTGAATACTGTTGGCGAAAGTGCTGCATTAGGAGTCTCTGGAATTGTCATGTGGGGAGGTCTTTCTTTGAGCAAAAGCAAGGTAGGTCACATCTAATCTTATTTTTTCTTCTGAAAATTGATTGTTTTGGAAGTTTATAATCATTATGTTTTTTGCCTTCGGGTGTAGTATTTAGAACACCGATGAAGGCTAACAGATATTAAATATGCTGTCAGAAGTACTTAGGTAGACATGTATTTCATAAACTGACAGTCACAAACACAGTCCCCATAGGTTAAGCTTAGACAATTTGGGCTCGATTCACAAAGGTATACTTAGACCTGAAGTTTAAGGTTAGACCTGAAGTCTAAGTTTAGACCTGAAGTCTACGTTTGGATTTAAAGTCAAAATTTGGACCTGATATCTAAATATATATTTAAAGTCTATCTTTAGACCTGAAGTCTAATTTTAGACGTGAAGTCTAAACTTAGACTTCCGGTCCAAAATTAAACTTTAGTTCTAAAGTTAGACAAAGGTAAACTTTTTTTTTTTTTTTTGTCCTCATTTGCCATTACCTCCATCCACCAAAGAAAGCCAACCACCACACCTCTGCCTTGGAATATTGTTGTCGATCTATCCGCCGTGTCACATTCCGGGCAAAATTTGTTTATAAGGCGGGAGACTATCTCATTAGGCAGAAAAACGGAGAAGCACCAGTCAATAATGACAGACCCAGAGCTTACGTACGGGGGAGACCACTTCCCAGGGTCTTCTGGAGCCTAGTTGACATAATCATCGGACCCGGGGAAAAGAAAAAAAAAAAACGGTATCCTAGCTCCAGTTTATTAGCAAATTCCAAAAAGACAAATTCTTTTTGGAGCATGATCTAGCCAAGTCAGTCTTAGAAGTTTCATACAATGATGTCAGCCAGGCTATGTGTGATGGGGCTTTGGCTTCTACCCAAAATGTACATATTTGTCGTCTAGCAAGAATAATAGAGTAGAAAAGAAAAGACTTTGCCTGACCATTTATGTTTTCCTCCAGTCCAAAAATTCTTAACGGGAGAGTAACTTTCAGTGATGTACTTACAACCGAGTTCAGAGTAGCTATTACTTACTCCCAGAATAACCTAATAGCCGGGCATTCCAAAAACATATGTGTATCTGAGGCAGCCACCAAATTACACTTATTACATTTTTTCCCTGGAAGAAACTTGGAGAGCCTTAGGGGTGAAAAATAGGCCCGGTGCAGGGTAAACAAGTGGTTACGTCTTAGCCAGGCTGGTTTCACAGTTTTATAAAGAAAAGAAAAAGATCTGATCCATAAATCCTCACACTGGGGGGCAAACTCATTTCCCCATAACTTATCTGGCAAAACAAAATCTCCAACCGCCTCCTCTACCATAGACCAGTACCAGATTGCCACTTCTTTATCCCCTTCTTGCTTTTCTACCAGTTGTTTTTCAAACTGGCTATACTTCCCCACTTGAAGACCCTTCCTATTTTCTGCACGTACCCAACTATCCAACTGTAAATATTTAAACCTAGAAAAAGCCATACCCACCTTGTCCCTCAATACCTCCCAATCTTGTACCCTGCCATCCGCCAATATTTCTCCCCATCTTTGAATCCCAGCGTCTTTTAACGGAATTACTAAACTGTCCTGCATACAGGGTGGAAGCCCGGGAGAGTCCCAGACCGGAGCAAAATTAGAGTAGTAATGTAACCTGATATTTTTTCTGATCTGAACCCAGTTTAATATGGCTGACTGCAAAATCTTTAGTCTAACTTTCTTAAAGTATTTCATGTCTTTAAACCTAAATAGAAAACCATCCGGTGGGATGTCTACTCCCCTTAGCATGGCCCTAAACATAACCCCCAGAGATGAAATTGCGGGGATTTTCAAAAGCATCCTAGAATAGGTTAGCTGAAATGCCCCCGCGTAATATAACAGATCTGGCAAAGCCAACCCCCCCTTTTCCCTCCTCATTCTCAACTTCTTCCAGGTCAACCTTGCAGTTCTGAAATTCCAGATGAAAGAATTTATTTCTCGCTGGCTTTTCTCCACTTTTTTCCGTTCGAAGGACAGGGGAATTGAGTTAAAAATAAAAGTAAATTTTGGTAATATGGACATTTTAACTAAATTTATTCTCCCAAAAATCGAGAGTGGCAAAAACGTCCACAATCTCAGAAGTTTCCTACAGTCCGTAGCTACCCGATCTAAGTTAGTCTGTGCCAAGCTTTCTATATCCTGGGTAATACGTATTCCCAGGTATCTCATTGATGGTACAACTGTAGCCTGTATATTTGGAACGTTCCAGCACATAATCTCTGTTTTACTGGGATTGATGTCATATCCAGAAATTTGCCCAAATTCTCCTGCCTTTTTAATTACTATCGGGAAAGCTCTCCGCGGGTCTGACGTGTACACCAAAATATCATCCGCATAGAGTGCTATCCGCTTCTCCCAGTCACAAAATACAAAGGGAGGGATATCCACTTCCTCTCTCAGAACATAGGCAAACGGCTCAATATAAAGATTAAATAATAGCGGAGATAACGGGCAGCCCTGTCTAGTGCCTCTAGTGATTTTTATCGGGTCTGTTAAAGTGCCATTAACTAATAGTCTGGCGGTAGGGGCCCTATACAATATCTCAATTACCCGACAAAAGGCATCCCCCAACCCGAATCTTCTCATAACCTCCGCCAGATAGGGCCAGTTGACCCTGTCAAAGGCTTTTGTGGCATCTAGGGTCAGAGTAGCCAATGGAAGAGAGAAGGTAGTTGCGATGTCAATCGCCCCTACCAAGTCTCGAGTGTGGTCAGCCAACTGACGTCCTCTTATAAAGCCCCTTTGATCTTGATGGATTATCGATCCGATTACCTCCACCAATCTTTTTGCCAAGATTGATGTAAAGATTTTGTAGTCATTATTTAGGAGGGAAATAGGCCTATAAGACCCACATTCTGAAAGCGTTTTCCCAGAATTTGGAATAAGAACAATCGTGGCCTCCTTCCATGATTCAGGGGAATTCTCCCCTCTCAAAAGAATCCCATTAAAAAGACTTGACAGTATTGGGGTAATAACGGGGCTTATCACTCGATATAATTCTCCAGGTAGGCCATCCGGACCCGCCGCCTTCCCCTTCTTTAAATGGCCAATCGCTATTCCCACCTCCTCTTCTGAAATCTCCTTCTCTACGCAAGCCCGTTATGATGTTTGCAGGAGTGGTAAATAAATATTATTTAACCAACTCTCCCTAGCTTCCGGGTCGTCCCGAACCTCTTCCATGTATATTTCTTGGAAAAATTCTTGAAAAGCAGTTCCTATTTCCCGATCAGAAGTCCTAATAGTGGTTGCTCCATCTCTTTTGATCTCTTTAATGTATTTTCTAGCCTGTTCTGTCTTAACCTTCCATGCCAGAACCTTTCCTGCAGCCTCCCCAAATTCAAAATTGGAGATCTTACTCGCTTCCCATCTTTTAGTTAGTCTCTCTTGTAATATAGTTTCGAGCTGACACCTCAGATTGGCCTGTTTTTCTGCCACCCCCAAAGAAGCCATGTTGGGACCCAGCTGCTGCTCTATTCTAGCTAGCTCCATCTCAATGTTTAGTATTTTCTGCCGATAGACTTTCCTTCTATAAGTAGCTCTATTAGTTATGCAGCCCCTAATGAAAGCCTTCATGGTGTCCCAAACTACATTAATGTCTGCCGAACCCAAGTTTATATCTAAGAAAGACTTCACTTCCGCTGACAGAAAATTGATCTCTTCCTCTTCCAATAATATCGTACGGTCAAAAGACCAGGAAGATTCTTTCTTATGGGTGGCCCCTTGAAGATCAAAAATGATAGCCATATGATCTGACATATGTGAGGGAAGATATTTAAGCCCTGTTAAAGAATCTTTTAAAATGTAGCTGAAAAGGGCATAATCAATTCTAGATTTGTGTTTATATTTAAAATTTTGAAAAGAAACCCCCAGCTTGTTGCCTGACCTTTCCCTCCATACATCTGCTAAACCGAGGTTTTCCATTATGTCTAAGAGAACCAGTCTTGATTTCGATGGGACGAGTGCTTTTGAACTAGAGGATTTATCTAGCAAAGGATTAAGGACAATATTAAAATCACCAACCGATATAACTGGGTCCTGTGAAAATATGAGGTGTTCCTGAATTGCTTTCAAATGAGAAGGGTCATCTTGATTCGGTCCATAATATCCTACCAATGTTAGCGGGATACCCTCCAATAATATCCTCGAAATTAACCATCTCCCGCTACGATCCTCCTTACATTCCAAAATCTGAACCTTAACTGATTTTTTGAAGATAATTAATATCCCTCTAATATTAACCGCTTGGTCCGTGCATAGGAACGTCTCTACCCAACTCTGCTTTTTTAATATCTCAGAGACCTCTAGCTTTAATAAATGGGTTTCCTGGATGACGATGACCTGCGCAGAAGAATCTCTCAAGTACTGTAAGATTTTATGTCTACGGCTTTTTACTCGCAGGCCATTGACGTTCCAGGATAAAAACCTAATGGAGATCGTCATCTATAAGGATTTTTTGATTTTTTTATTCCCTTTCCTCTTTTTTTTAATGCTTTTGGAGCGACCCCCAATATTACTTTCTGCTACCGTAGAAACTAAGATGTCACATATAATGCCGCAAGCTAAGATAGACCGTTTCTCTAGTGGTGGAAGGCTTAAAAAAAGAACAAAGATCCTATCCTTTATGAGGTCTGACTCTTAAGAACTTTTATTGCTTTTCCCCACTTCCCCCTGTACCCCCCCCACACCCCTCCCCCCTCCCCTGGAAAACCCTACCTTCCTAACTCTTGCCAGATGTATAGCAAGGTTTACGTCTCTCCCTCCAGTCCCGCTCCTTGTTTAAAATAAATAAATAAATAATAAAATAATTTCTGTGAGTCCAGGATCTCTTTTCCTTGGGCCCCCCTCTTACGTTAGAGTCTAACAATGAAAAAGAAAAGACCAAACAGGCCAAACAATGGAAAAAACAAAAGCGAGTACCCCCGCCGAAAATAAGAGGAGAGGAGAGGGTTTTTTCCTCCTTCCTTCCATCCTTTCCTTTCTTCTCCTTTCTCACCTTCCTTGTTTATTTATTTATTATCTTTTTTTTTCCTTTTTTTTTCCCCTATCCTTTTTCATTATTATTTTTTATCTTTTCCTTCTTTTTTCCTTTTCTTCCTTTTTTTTTTCGTCCTCTTATCCTATTCTCTACTTTGGATATTTTTTTTTATTTTTTCCCTTTTCACCGTTTTCCTCCCTTCTCCCATTTTTTTTCTTTTCCCTTTTCCTTCTCCCCTCCTCCCTCCCTTTCCTTCCCCTTTTCACTTTTTTCCCCAATCTTTTCCAAGACAGTGCCGGGAAGGGAAAAAAAAAAAAAAAGCCTAATGCCTCCAAACGGAAACAGTGCTTGACCCCATTGCCCCATTACCATAACAGGGAGAGAAAAAAGAAACTACTTGACAAACAAGTAAAGCTAAGAAAAAGCTGAATTAGACCAGACTCTGAACAACCCACGCTTCAACTCGATCCAATTTTTCCTAAGAATTCATCTACTTCAAAAGGAGAACGAAAGTTGTGCATCTTATTGTTATGCATGACCCGCAAAAATGCGGGTAATCGCATCTGAACGGAGGCCCCAACCGCCCTCAGCTTTTGCATCCTCTGGCCCAATTCCCATTGCCGCTCCAATGTCACCTTAGACAGGTCTGACCTAATTTCGCAAAGAAAGTCAGGGCCCTTGAGTGACTTTGATTTTAAGGCAAGAGTCAGAATTATTTCTTTCAAGGAATATGTCTGAAAGTTTACCAGGATCTTGCGCGGTTTAGTTCTGCCAGAATAAAGGCGGAAGGGGTCACGGTGAATCCGCTGTATATCCTTTTCTAGTACCTCTGCGGATTCATCCACTTTAAGTGAATCTCTCAAAAGTGTCACCACAAATGCTTTTAAATTCCTCCCCTCTCTTCCCTCAGGAACTTTAAGGATCCGCAAATTATTCCTCCGGGAAAAATTCTCCAGCGACTCGACCCTCTCCTTCATAACTTCCCCTTCCCTTCGTAAAGCTTGAATCTCACCCTCAGAAACCTCAAATTTTACTTTTAGGGCCCCCATCTCTCCCTCCAAACAATCTGTTCTGTCACGAAGCATATCCACCTTCTTATCGAGTGTGTCACAAACTGCTCTTATTTCCATCTGATTTGTCTTAGATATTGCAAAATCACTCCGTATCTCCTCCCTCATAGCTAACATAGCAGACATAATAGATTCAAAAGAGTTGTTTGACTCTCCAACCCGTCTCCCATCCCCATCCCCACCCCCACCCCCCGTAGAGGTGTCCAACATGAACACTGCGCCCTCTGTATCTAGTGCTTGCGTGAGAATTGTATCAAGATTATCTGAGGGAGCGACTGTAGAAGCAGGGGTGAACTTGAGAGTAGAAGCGGAAATGTGTTCAAGGGTAGTGGAAGAGATGGGAGGGGGAAGAGGGGAGTTAGAAAGTGGTAGGCCCCCTAAACTAGGAGCCGGTAGAACCTGTAGAGGCAGGGGCGTTATGGGGGGGGGGAAGACTACCTATATAGACTCCTTTGTCCAAGGCATCACATACCTCAGGCAGGTAAGCTTCAGCCATACCTGCCCTTTTTGTTAGACTATCAGGGCCCTCTGCGTTGATGATCAATACCTGGGGAAGTACTTTGAAAAAGGAGCGAAGGGAGGGGGTAACCCGCACTACGCTGTTCACTCTGCTATTATCTTTACCCCTTCTTTTTTTCTCAGAGTCTTTACGCAAATAGCCCCCCTTTTTATCAGTAAGATAATCTAAGCTCCGGCCACTTTCAACTTCCCCTTCAGCTTGATCTCTCACGACACAGGGATTTGCGGAGGACTTCTCAGCTACTGATTTACACAAGCCCGCTTTAATACCGGATTTTAAGCTTCTTACGCTTTTACCTCTTCCCTGTCTTTTCCCCTTGTTTTTTGTGGGAGACCCCCCAGGTATTCTCCTTAAGTTATAGTCTCTACTTCCTGCCCCAACCTCCTTAGCCTTACTCTCCTCCTCACCCCCCCTCCCCACCACAAAGTCACACCTCCCTCGAGAAGGGACTGTAGGCCCCCCCTTGGGCATCCAACGTGGCAGTCAATGAGGGGGCCACCCCCCCTCCCACCAAACCTCTAAGCAGGAGTCCACGAGCCGCTGCTCTACGCCCTCTCCTCAGCTCCACGGCTGCTTCTCTCCACTTTAATATATATGAGGGAGAACGAAATCCCTGTGACAAAGCCAAACACATCCGCTCCAATTCACGATCCGCCGTGTGGGGTCTGAATCTCACAGAAAAGTCACCGAAGTCACCGAAGTCACCGGAGTCCGGACATTGCTACTGTCAGACTCCGCGAGGGCAGCCCTCCTTTTTTCCCCCGTCTCCGCCCGCAGAGCAAGCGGGAGGCAAGAAAGTGACAACAGCCACCGAGAGACAGGAAAAACCTCTCCGCGGGACTCCCAACACTCCCGCGGGACCCCGCAACAAGGAACCCGGCAGCAACTGTCCGACCCACTTCCGACTCGCCACCATCAGCTAGGAACGAACGGAGCAGGAACAGGAGCTCCAAGAGAGACGTGCGCACCGCACTAGCCCGCGGCCGCCATGTTTTCCTTCCGTGAGACAAAGGTAAACTTAGACCTGAAGTCTGAGGGCACGATTCACAGAGGTAAACGTAAACCAAAAGTCTAAGTTTAGACTTGAAGTCTAAGTTGAGACCTTAAGTCTAAGTTTACTAATAGTATAGTTAGACTTTTATTCTAAGTTTAGACCAAAAGTCTAACTTAGACCAAACGTCTGACTAGTTTACCTTTGTGAATCAAGCCCTCAGACTTCAGGTCTAAATTTACCTTTGTGAATTGGGCCTTTAGACTTCAGGTCTAAAGTTAGACTTTAGCAATAAACTTAGGCTTCAGGTCTAAAGTTAGACTTCAGGTCTAAGTTTACATTTGTGAATCGGGCCCTTTGTTCCAGGTCTACAAAGCAGTGTACTCCCTTGGCCTACATCAAGCAATACATTTGATCATAGTATTTTATGCTCTCAGAAGCTTAATGGGTGGTTTTCATGAAAGTAGAGAATATATATCTGAAGTTACGCAACCCTGAAAAAATGGATCAATTTTTATGGGGATGGGTGTTCACGATAAAGGCATCACGTTATATTAAAACGTGGGCAGAATAAAGAATTTCATTCATAAATTCTCATCATCAGTAAATCATGATTACAAGCTTCTTTGTTGTTAATAGGTGTCATACATGGGAATGTGATATTTTCTCTGTAAAATACTCCCCATACTTTCCATTCCACAAGCTATAAAGTTGTCTCTTGCATATAAATTTGTACTTTTATCCTTTACAAAAACATTTTCTAATAATGTATACAAAAAAACCATAATTCTTGCCAAAAACAAGATGAGGCTTTATTGCAGGGCTAGTATGGTGTTCACAGTGTATACAGTATCATTATAAATTGAAGAATTACAAATTATTGGATCTCCATCCCCTTGTGACCCCAATTGTACTGCATATATACTAAGTCTAGGCAGTAAACTCCGCTCGTGGAGTTGGCGCGCGGAGCTGAGTTTTTTTCCTCACTTGCGTTCGTCAACGTCAATTTGGCGAATGCGAGCGATTAAAATCCTCCTCCAGGTGAGATTTTTACTCATTCGTGATCATCAACGTCAAGTTGGTGAGTGCGAGCGTGTAAAATCAGCCTCCAGGTGTGATTTCTCAACACGGACAGTCAGATTTCTCATTGCGAGTGGTCGCATATGCTCGCGACAGCTTGTGTTGAGAAACTGTCTGTTCGCGTTGAGAAAGCTGCTGCTTGAGTAAAAAATCTACCCGAGTGGCAGAAAGGAAGGAGCGCCTGCTTGTGCTGTGCATGGTACCATTCGTGATGATTGTACAGTGCGGACAAGCACTTTGTGCAGAAAATCACCACAAACAGCATTTATCTAATGCACTCTGCCACTTGCGGAGCTCCTCGTAGCGCGGCTGAGTTTGTTTTGCACTCTGCAAACTCTGCCCAGGCTTAATACATACCTCTAAAATCAAATTATTTGGGTCTTATTGAGTTTTTGTGAGCTTTCTACTTCAGTATTAACAAGTCTCACTCCTAAGGCTCACAGACTTGCATGATATCAAAAATTAGTCAGACATCATTTCGACCTTGTCTCTTATTTAGAGACCTGGCCTTTTTTAGTGCATTTTTATTTCCTAATGCTTGGACTATTGAATGGAACTCTTAATCTCTTGTAACGCTTTCTTTGCTAGTACCACATGGTTAAGTAACTTTTTTACTGGAAACATTTGCTAACTTCTTAAAAAACGTATTGTTTGTAGCATTGCTTTATTTTCCACCCAAGGAGTAAGGGTGTATTTGGGGTTACACTCTTCAGTTGTTTGCTCTACATATTATTTTGTTTCTGTGTTAAAGTGTATAGCCATATGTCCATGAGTGGCAAAGAGTGCTACAGCCAACATGAATGCAGTGGCGGCCGGTACAGAACAGAGGTGAGAGGGGAAAAAAAATTCTCTTACCTAATCACCCCGTCCCCCCTTCCTCCTTAGCCTTTCTCTCCTCCTCACCCCCCTCCCCTCCACAAAGTCACACCTCCCTCGAGAAGGGACTGTAGGCCCCCCCTTGGGCATCCAACGTGGCAGTCAATGAGGGGGCCGCCCCCCCTCCCGCTCTCACCAAACCTCTAAGCAGGAGTCCACGAGCGGCTGCTCTACGCCCTCTCCTCAGCTCCACGGCTGCTTCTCTCCACTTTAATATATATGAGGGAGAACGAAATCCCTGTGACAAAGCCAAACACATCCGCTCCAATTCACGATCCGCCGTGTGGGGTCTGAATCTCACAGAAAAGTCACCGAAGTCACCGGAGTCCGGACATTGCTACTGTCAGACTCCGCGAGGGCAGCCCTCCTTTTTTCCCCCGTCTCCGCCCGCAGAGCAAGCGGGAGGCAAGAAAGTGACAACAGCCACCGAGAGACAGGAAAAACCTCTCCGCGGGACTCCCAACACTCCCGCGGGACCCCGCAACAAGGAACCCGGCAGCAACTGTCCGACCCACTTCCGACTCGCCACCATCAGCTAGGAACGAACGGAGCAGGAACAGGAGCTCCAAGAGAGACGTGCGCACCGCACTAGCCCGCGGCCGCCATGTTTTCCTTCCGTGAGACAAAGGTAAACTTAGACCTGAAGTCTGAGGGCACGATTCACAGAGGTAAACGTAAACCAAAAGTCTAAGTTTAGACTTGAAGTCTAAGTTGAGACCTTAAGTCTAAGTTTACTAATAGTATAGTTAGACTTTTATTCTAAGTTTAGACCAAAAGTCTAACTTAGACCAAACGTCTGACTAGTTTACCTTTGTGAATCAAGCCCTCAGACTTCAGGTCTAAATTTACCTTTGTGAATTGGGCCTTTAGACTTCAGGTCTAAAGTTAGACTTTAGCAATAAACTTAGGCTTCAGGTCTAAAGTTAGACTTCAGGTCTAAGTTTACATTTGTGAATCGGGCCCTTTGTTCCAAGTCTACAAAGCAGTGTACTCCCTTGGCCTACATCAAGCAATACATTTGATCATAGTATTTTATGCTCTCAGAAGCTTATTGGGTGGTTTTCATGAAAGTAGAGAATATATATCTGAAGTTACACAACCCTGAAAAAATGGATCAATTTTTATGGGGATGGGTGTTCACGATAAAGGCATCACGTTATATTAAAACGTGGGCAGAATAAAGAATTTCATTCATAAATTCTCATCATCAGTAAATCATGATTACAAGCTTCTTTGTTGTTAATAGGTGTCATACATGGGAATGTGATATTTTCTCTGTAAAATACTCCCCATACTTTCCATTCCACAAGCTATAAAGTTGTCTCTTGCATATAAATTTGTACTTTTATCCTTTACAAAAACATTTTCTAATAATGTATACAAAAATTTTTTAATTCTTGCCAAAAACAAGATGAGGCTTTATTGCAGGACTAGTATGGTGTTCACAGTGTATACAGTATCATTATAAATTGAAGAATTACAAATTATTGGATCTCCATCCCCTTGTGACCCCAATTGTACTGCATATATACTAAGTCTAGGCAGTAAACTCCGCTCGTGGAGTTTGCGCGCGGAGCTGAGTTTTTTTCCTCACTCGCGTTCGTCAACGTCAATTTGGCGAATGCGAGCGATTAAAATCCTCCTCCAGGTGAGATTTTTACTCATTCGTGATCATCAACGTCAAGTTGGTGAGTGCGAGCGTGTAAAATCAGCCTCCAGGTGTGATTTCTCAACACGGACAGTCAGATTTCTCATTGCAAGTGGTCGCATATGCTCGCGACAGCTTGTGTTGAGAAACTGTCTGTTCGCGTTGAGAAAGCTGCTGCTTGAGTAAAAAATCTACCCGAGTGGCAGAAAGGAAGGAGCGCCTGCTTGTGCTGTGCATGGTACCATTCGTGATGATTGTACAGTGCGGACAAGCACTTTGTGCAGAAAATCACCACAAACAGCATTTATCTAATGCACTCTGCCACTTGCGGAGCTCCTCGTAGCGCGGCTGAGTTTGTTTTGCACTCTGCGAACTCTGCCCAGGCTTAATACATACCTCTAAAATCAAATTATTTGGGTCTTATTGAGTTTTTGTGAGCTTTCTACTTCAGTATTAATAAGTCTCACTCCTAAGGCTCACAGACTTGCATGATATCAAAAATTAGTCAGACATCATTTCGACCTTGTCTCTTATTTAGAGACCTGGCCTTTTTTAGTGCATTTTTATTTCCTAATGCTTGGACTATTGAATGGAACTCTTAATCTCTTGTAACGCTTTCTTTGCTAGTACCACATGGTTAAGTAACTTTTTTACTGGAAACATTTGCTAACTTCTTAAAAAACGTATTGTTTGTAGCATTGCTTTATTTTCCACCCAAGGAGTAAGGGTGTATTTGGGGTTACACTCTTCAGTTGTTTGCTCTACATATTCTTTTGTTTCTGTTAAAGTGTATAGCCATATGTCCATGAGTGGCAAAGAGTGCTACAGCCAACATGAATGCAGTGGCGGCCGGTACAGAACAGAGGTGAGAGGGGAAAAAAAATTCTCTTACCTAATCACCGCGTCTCTCCTCCGTCTCTCCCACGTCGTCTCTCCTCCGCTCCTCAACCAGGAAGCCCCCAGGCTCCCTAAGCCAATCACAATGCTGCAATGCAGTGTTGTAATTGGTCTGAGCAACGTGGTTTGGCACTCACACTGGAAATAGGAGTCTGGGCATATTCTCCACCTAGGTTGTAATGCAGCCTTGGTGAGGAACATGGAAAGTGCACATGACAGTTTGGCCAGGCCAAGACAGCCGGCCAAAACATCATGCGTACTTTAGAGTGCAGCAGCCACTCGTTCTCCTAGACGTCTGAGGAACCAAGTCCCGCCCCGGCCTGACCTGGCGATACTAAAAAAAAAAATGATAATAACCTATGTTATTATCATTTTATTTTTTATTTTACACAGTTCTGCGAGCAGTGGGGTGACGCTCCTCCACCTTAGTAGAGAAGCCACCACTGCATGAATGTACATACACATGTTGGAATACACAGAGATTCACAAGCTGTTCGTTCAGGTAAGGCAGGATTATATTAAACCAAACAGTGTTCAACAGAGTTTATGAAAGTTCTGGATCCCAGGAATACATACATATGAAGCACAGAGATACAGAGGTAAGTGCTCAGTCTGGAGTCCCTCCAGAAGTGTTTAGTCAGAGAAGTTTGAACTATGGCGCAAAGGTTTTTGATAATATTAATTACAACCTCATTTGTTACAATACTACCACTGCACAACGCTCATAGTTATGTAGTGTGTTTAAAGGCGTAACTACTTTTTTTCCTTAAATACATAAAACCCTTATTACAGCTGTTCTGGGAATACTAACTCCATATTCCCATATCTAAAATTACCGGTGCCACAGGTATTGCTGGTACCAGGATTTTGGAATATAAGTGAGACACTGAGTGGTGCCTTAGAATTAGGGAGATATGGTGTAAATGAATGTAACTGCACCCAATTCCCAAACTATTTCAAATGTTTCAGCAAGTTTGCCGGCAGGAAACTTATTCAGCATTCAGATGGTGGAAATGCCCATGTGGAAAACCTCAGAGGCCCTATTTAAAAATCAGGCTCTTATAACTATCATGACATACTATTTACCGAGTGCACACAGTGCACACTAGAACTATGTGCACAATTACAAGAAAATATGCTGTTCTCAGTACAGATATAAACTAGCGCCTTCAATGGAGTGCCCCTTTGATATCACCCAGGACAAAACGTGCACCCAAGTGAATCATGTTACAAAACAGGCCGCATCTGTACTGCTAGAGTAACCTTGGGCATAGAAAGTAGGAGCAAATGCCTCATGCCGCCAAGATGCACAGGTATGCGGCATTCCCACCTCCCTTGTGATTTCCCCATTTGGCAACTTGTTTTGGTTATGCCCGACTTTGTAATGAAGATGTTAGTTTAAAATATTCAAAACTGAAACAAATAAACCATGCAAAAGATAGCTAGTTTGTCTGAGGGACCAGTAACACCAGCCACACATATCGCCTGCCACAGTCAATCACAAATCAGTTGGGAATGAGTGGGACATTCCTTGTATGGAAAGAGAATGGATACCAACAATTCCTCCAAACTAAAGAAAAGGGGTGAGAAGTGGAGAAAGTATTCCCAGGAACCTCAAAGGGGATGGAAGTGGTAAGGCCTTGTGTTCTTCTAGAGATTTAGCATATATCAGGATATCATCCAAATATGCCTGGACACCAACGATTCCATGGAAAAGTGTGTCCATCAATTTTTGGAACATACTCCCTGCTGATGCTAGGCCAAATGGGAGACGAAGAAACTTATACGCTCCAAATGGAGTCACAAATGTTGTTAAGTCTTGTGAGTCCTTTGACAATTAGACCTGGTGGTATGCTGATCTCAGGTCAATCAATGAGAACCACTTGGCTCACCCTAGGTTTGCCAGCAGCTCGTGAATTCTGGGCAGTGGGTGGCAATCCACGATTATGTTCTTGTTGAGTGCGCGCAAATCCAGATTTTTTCGTGCGACCACAATGGGAGCCACCCACTGCGAAGAATCGGTGGGAATTATGATCCCTTAGGCACATACATTTTGTAAGGTAAGTTTAAGGTCTTCATGAACGCTCATGGGAACTGAGCGAACTTTATGTGTTACCGGTTGTGCCCCAGGAATCAGTTTAATATGATGCTCAACACCTTTTACCTTTCTTACATTTTCGCTAAATACAGGTTTAAATTCATCAATGATGTCATTCATGGGAACTGAGCGAACTTTATGTGTTACCGGTTGTGCCCCAGGAATCAGTTTAATATGATGCTCAACACCTTTTACTTGTCCTACATTTTCGCTAAATACAGGTTTAAATTCATCAATGATGTCATTCAAACAATTCATGTCCACTTCTGATTCTGGGAAATCATTGTTGCATACGGGTAATTCCCCCAACTTAATTGGGTTCTCATCTCCTGCGACTAAATACAACCCCATACGTGCTAAATCTTTACATCCACTTATATTCTTCCCTTTTTCTGCCACATACATTTTTGTCATTGTCTTCCTCGCAAGACATTGCACAATTCCTGAAAAATATCCCAACATATCGATGTCCTTCTCTCCGAAGGCTTTGGGGTATACATCAGACTTAAGTAATTCTTTATACTTCCACAATTCAAAAAATGTTGTGTCCCTTAAAATGGTTATCAGTGACCCCGAATCCGCCATGACCTGTAAAGTAATGTTATCAATTGAAGCTGAACATAAAGGACCCTTAATATAATAACTTCCACAATCTAACGTTACAATCACATTGTTCAATGAGTTGGAGCATGCATCAACCTCTGTTTCTATGCTTTGAACATTGACAGTTTTCCTAGAATTCCTGCAAACCCCCTGGAAGTGACCTATTTTTCTGCATATCACACATTTATTATTGGCCCGGCATCCAGGAAAATTACCAATATGATTCCTAGATCGGCACCTATAACAAAACACAGGTTGTTTCTTTTGTATAAATTTGGTGTTTTTGCACTTAATATTGACAGCTGCTAATGAACACTCATGCTCAAAATCATTGGATTAATTGAATTGATCCCGGTCTTGGTATCATCTTGAATGATCCTACTAGTAATAGTTGATCGCTCAATACTCCGAGCCAATTCAATTACCTCTGACAACGGAGGGTTTTTGCAACTCAAAATCCTTTCTTTGATTTTACGAGATGCGCAATTAAACACAAATTGATCCCTAATATAGTTATCAGCTGGCGGACCAAAACCACAAGTGGTAGCTAAAACCCTGAGAGCCGAAATGTACTCCTCCACTTTTTCATCTTCTTTTTGCTTGCGTTTGTAGAAGTTGAGACGTTCTAGCATAATGATGGGTTCCTTATCAAATTGCTTTTTAAGGCGAGCGACAGCCTCCAGATAAACGTTCCATTGGTTATCCCCTGGATGAGATGGTGGAGGTGGAATAGGAATACTGCTGTTGAAGATTCTTTGAGCCGCTTGACCAAGGCAACCAAACAGTAATGCAAATTTGCATGCAGGAGAATAATTTATGGCGTCTATAGCTACTAGATGGTTCTCAAAAATTCTGAACCATTCAATCCAGTTGATTGGTGGACTACCTGGCTTACTAAGAAAAGGTGGAGGTTGAGTAATCTGTTGAGTATTCGCAGCCATGGTAGACTTTGTAATACTGGTGATAATGTGGAAAAATTATTGTTATTATTTTATCAGCTGTAATGACGTGCGTGTCGTCGTGGAGAATATGGTACCACGCAGATATTCGTGGTTTCACATTGACGTGTGTGTTGTTGGTAGGTAATCCGGTGACATGCTGAGAAACAAAGTAACAATCAGCCGCTTGATCTGCGAGCTGAACTGCTCCACATGAGTTGCGAGCTAAAATGTCCCGTTTCAATATGGCGTCACGTATAGGAAACGTGGTGACGTCAGCTGGGATGGAACAGTTCGATCAAGCTGCATATGTGCTTTAACTTGAGGAAGTTCTCGAGGTAGAGGATGCGTGAGCAAAGCTCCGATGAAAACGTACCTTAAGCTGCTTTTTGGGCTGATTACTGGACCTTACCCAACACAGGACGAAGTCCGACCATCGCTGTGAATTCGTAGAATGAAGGGTAAAAAGTTGTGATGTCCGTCAGTCCCTTAGATGCAGCGCTTCGGTGAAAGGTTGCAGTAAACGCGTGGGTTGATGGGTGGAGCTGTTCGCAGTCGTCGCCAGATGGAATAAATCACTTAGGCAATCTTGATAGTAGGCTGAGGTTTATCCGAAGAATAAAGTAACTCCACCCATTGCACAAAGCGTCCTCTTGGTCGAATGATCGAACGGCAACTGATAAATGCCAATTGAACATCCTTCCAACAGCGCTCCATGCATGAGACACAATTCAAAGATACACAGTAATATAAACATTTCACTAGGCATCACACGCCTAACATTCTTGGCATGGCGTGTGATACCGACTAACACATGAGAAGTAAATAGCCCATTACAGGCCTACAGAGGCACAGGTACCATCAGGATCCACCCTTATTTGTAAAATTCTTTATTTGAGTAGGTGGAGTTGCTGCCAGCCTATCACCAGAAAGGAGACCGACTTCAACTCAGGTAGTCAGTGCTTCTAGAAGTAGAATTAAGAACCCACCCTAGATTATCCGTTTTTTATCCTGTAGTATGTCAAATGTTGTAATATGAAGTATGTCTTGCTCTATCTCAATTGATAACTTCCTTGCTCTTCCTCCAGCCCTCTTTATACTCTGTACTATCCCCATCACCTGCTAAAACCATTATTTGTAGCTACGGAATACTGCCTTCTTTTTGCCCCTGACTGCTAATTGGCCCAGCTGTCTTTTGTTACTGCCAAAAAACAAACATCCTCCTAATAATATACAACACTAGGTATCCCAGCTAACATCATCGACATGACCCCCTGAAAGACAGAAGCTGGCGAGACCAAATTAAAGGACATCATTTTAACCCCTTCAGTGCCCGCCCCTTTCCCCGCCCTGTGCCGGCCGTTGCATTAGCGGGCGGGGTCTATGACGAGCTGGACTCGTCATGGGCACAGCGCAACCGCGGCCCATGACGAGTCCAGCTCGTCATGGGCACTGAAGGGGTTAAGCTTGTATGCCCCCATAGAGTTTTAAAAGAGGTCAGCTCTTGTGAATTTGAGTGTAACATTATTTTGTGATCAGCAGATGCGAAGGCTAGCATTAAGAATACTTTTGCACCAGATAATACAGCCAACATTTCTGAAATATTGGGAAGAGAAAATCTGAAAACGATTACAACTTTATTTAATGCCCTTAAGCTTACAAACAAGTGTATCTTTCCATCGGATTTGTGAGCAACAACTATAGGAGAAATCCACTCGGTAGCCTTTACTAGTTCTTTCACTACAGCTTTACATAACTTCACCAACTTTTGTCTTACATACTCTTGCACACTTAGTAGTTTCCGTACACGTGAAACTGCAAGTGTTGCCTCTTTTTTTAGCTTTATCCTGTGAATATGTTTTTTCATCAATAACTTGCACCTGAACCTGTTGTTCAACATTTGGCTCTTACTCCCAGATCTTTCTGTACAGTCCATTCTAATATGTCTTCTCCTCTTACTAATACAAAACCCTTAACCACAACATATCTTCCTTTGTACTTTGTACCAGTGTGAAAATAACATATAATTTTAATCAGCTGACCACAATGTACTGAATCGAATTTGTTAACCAGTTTTTTTCTGATAGAATATTCAAGTGAAAACTAGAGTCGAACATTAGCTCAACCTTAGCACCATTTACCTTTTTCGCTAGACTTTTGGGTTACTAGTGTTTCTCCACTCAACTCCAGAACACTTTCTTCTACTTCTGTCTTTTCTTTTCACATATTTGTTGTTCCTGCATCATACCATGAAATGACCTTTCTTTCCACATTTGTTGCATTTGGCCTTCACTATTGGACACTATTCGAAAATCTCTTATCTGGAATAACATTAACATATTTTTTATTACCAGAATCCCATTTTATCTTCTTCACACAATACACGGTGCACTCTGTTTGGCTACAGTCAAAACTTCATCTTCGAGCCAACTTTCCTCAATGCTTTTATTACAGTTGAACAAAAAATGATCTCCGATTCTCTCATCACACAGTCCACCACACATCGCAAAAAGAAGCTAGTTTTCCTAAAGCAGATACATACTCTTCTACCGCCTCGCCCACCCTGTATGTACTTTTGCCAAAATTATAGCAGTCAAGCTTAGTGCTTACTCTTGGTAGAAGTGAACATCTCCTAAGTGTTAAACCCTCCCACCTCTACTTGATCTAATTCTGGTAGATGTTCTATAATGTGTTGCCTTTCACACCCCAGACAATATAAAAGTAGCACTACCTTCCTTTCCAGTCAAATGTTAGGCCCCATACAGCAGCATATTTTTTAAAAAACTTTTTCCACTCCCCCCACTAGTATGCATGATTCCCCAAGTTGTGTCATAAAACTTGGTTGAGGGAGTGACGTTCTGCATGCTTGCTGTTAGACCTGGCCAGTTTTTGCAGATTTATCACTAAACCTTTTGCCTCCCATTTTTCTGACCCTGTTTTCGTTGGCTATAGGAATCCGGGCACTTTACCACTGCTGGTCAATGCTAAAGTACATATGCTCTCTGTATAAATTGTAATATGATTGGTTATCCATGATTGGCATATTTTATATATTGGTAAGTCCCTAGTAAAGTGCACTGAGTGAGCTAGGGCCTGTAAATCAAATGCTAGTTGTAAACTGCCATGTTGCCCTGGCAGGTGCACCCACTTGCCAGGCCCAAGTCTTCCATTTCCTTACATGTGTGGCACCCCTAATGTAGGCCCAAAGTACCCCCATGGGCAGGGTGCAGTCCATATGAAAGGTAGGACATGTACTGGTGTGTGTGACATGTCCTGATAGTGAAATAATGTAAATTTCAATTTTCACTATTGAAAAAAAGCTTGTAGGCTTATTATTGGAGCTGCACTGTAACAATTTTACATATCTGACTTGCAATAGGGACAAGATGGAAAAATTGAGTTTAGGCTCTCTGAGCTCAGAATTTATTAACGTAACTTTGTTGAAGGTGGTTTTAAAATTTTGTGTTTGAAAATGCCACTTTTAGAAAGTGGGCATTTTCTTACTTCCCCATTCAGTGTGCCACTGACTGTTTGTGTATTCAGCGTCTGGTGTTAGAGTGACAGGAGCTGGAAACGTGCATTCACTCTAGACAGTCACTAAGGGGTTTGAGGTGTGCCCTGCTTGCCTGGGTGACTCATTGCTTGGCTGAATAGACCTGGTCTGCATTTAGAGTGGTGGGAGGAGTTTCGCTTGCACCTGAATAGGCTATGTCTCTTTTTAACAATGATGTCTCCACCCCCTGTGGTCATGCTGCACTAGGGAGAACAGGACTGGTTTGGACTGGGTTCGGAGACCGTTGCCACAATGAGAAGAATACCAAAATGGGGTATTAGTATTGGGCTTAAACCCCTCAAGAGACTAGATTACTTCAAGAAACAAGAGGACCCTATCATGAAGAAGAGCAGAAGGACTGTGTGAGGACTGCTGCCTTTTCTGTGCGAGAGGTGGGTTGGCCAGCAGTTGCTGCTTCTATCTGTGGTGAAGAAAAAGGACTGACTCTTTTTGCCCTGCCACAGAATCCTGCTTGTGATGAACTCTGAGGGCCCGTGTGTGCTGGCCTCCTGTTCTGGAAAAATCAGGGACATCAAAGTTTCTGTGTGCTGTGCCCTCCAAGTTTTACTTTGGGCACAGCTCTGGTTGCTGTGCTCCACCAGCTTTACTTTACTGTGCTCTACCAGCTTTACTTTGGCAGAGCTCTGTGTGCTCTGCAACCATTACCTTCACAGAGCTTTGTATGCTTTGCAGGTGCTCTGTGTGCTTTACTCTAGCCAGCACGCTGTGTGTCTGGCTCTACTACAGCACTGTGTGCTTTACTGCCTGAGAGCTCGGTGGGCTCCCTGTTGTGTGCCATCAGGAAGGATCAGCCTGCCTGGGGCACCGACCTGTACACTGCCTGGGTCCTGAGTCTGGGGCCAAAATACTCCTGCTGCGCAGGAAAACCCTAGATCCCTGTGCGGCCGCGCCACCAACTCCTCAGGGCAGTAAGTGTTGCCTAGCAACCTCCCGATGCGAGGAAGAGAAGCCATGACTCAGCACAGCCATGCCTAGCAGGCCGCCGGACCGCCCATGCACCTCGAGGGTGTGCTCCAGTAACCAGGAGGTTTGCCACCTGTTCTTTGGGGAAGGAAACCCCTTGCGCCTCCCACTCCATGCAGCAGGGGCGCTGACCTGAAGAATCTGCTGTTCCCAGCCAGGGGACCGGGTAAGTGCCTTTTCCCCCTCCTCCTGGCATCTTCCAGCCCTCACCACGGTGCCGTGGGAGCGCGAGCAGCCACCAGTAGGAGAGAGACGGGGCACAATCAAGCCACCTCATGGTAGTGCTAGCAACCGGTGACAAACCTGATTTGCTCCAGCCTCAATTTAGGCTGCATTGTGAGGGTCAGGCTGGTTGCGACCAGCTGGTAATTTGGCCGCCTGCTCAGCTGGGTTGCATGGCCCCGAAGGCATTTAAGTACAAATTGATTTCTGTGCGAAGTGCGTGTACTGGCTCCAGTACACTGAAAGTGATGCGTTGCTTGTCTAATTGACAAATGCGCATTGTTATCAGTGTTGGGCCCTCTAAGGTCTGCCTGTTTTCTAATGGCCCTGAAGCATTCATGCAATATAAAAACATGTTTACCCTGTGGAGGATGTTCTATAACGTGTGCAATCCTACCAGTAGCTACTTGTTGCACTAACTTTGATGGTAGGCATAATGTTTTCAGTATGGTGTTCAATTATAGGTATTTAAATACTGCACTAACAGGTATGTTTATCACAATTGCCTCATGGCGAAGGAATGTATTACATAGACAGTATATATGTCTTTATATATATATTTTGCCCTACATGTGATATGATGACAATTGCCTGGTTGGCAACGTAATGTATGATCTATTTATGAGCATTGCCTAGTGGCAAAGTGAATTATGTGATTATGGTCTTTTGTGTAGATATTTATAACACAATTGATATTATTTTATACCACTGTGTGGAGTCTCTTTTTATGGTGGGCCTATTGTGTCACTGGTGTGTGTGTGTTGTGCGAACGCTTTACACATTGCCTTTGGGATAAGCCTGACTGTTCTGTCATGCTACCAAGGGGGTGAGCAGGGGTTATCTTGTGTTGTAGCTCTCTTACCCTGACCATAGTGTTGGGTTCAGCCTGGCTCAGGTGCATACTCTAGCCAACCAGAAACCCCATTTCTAACACTTGCAAATTACTCATAAAAGCAAAGATGACCTTCAAAAGCAGCAAAATCGGTAATATTCACAATGATTAAAATGTAAATCTAAACCAACTTTCTTAATGCTACAACCCTGCAAAGTCTTCGCACCTGCACATAGTTCAGATATAATCACCTGCAAAATGTTAGTTATATATATAAAACAGATGAACTCCAACATGCAAGGCGACAGTTTTCTTCTTTTACCTCTCGTGCTGTTTAAAGGTTCCTATTAATTTAGTAGGAATGTATATTAGGTCAACAAAACATCATGATACAGAGACTGAATCTTCTTGTACATCAGTAATACCAGTTCGGCTAGCTCACAGTACTGCATCTAAACTCGTAAACCTCCAGAGTTATAGATGTTGTTGGTAACCTCAAACATCACCACTCCCATTCCCAAGGAAGTCATGCAAATAAATCTAACACTTTTGGTTGTCACTTTTGCATGCCTAAAGTTTCACAAAGAAAAGAAGCAATTATACATTTTCAAATGTTTATTGAAAAGATCTAGTCCGTGTAAATAAAACATGAACTACGATTATTAGAAAGATGAGACACATCATTGTTATAAGCCTTATCAGAATGGTGAAAAACACACACAATTCAACAATGTTAATTGTTTCCAATGTTACTACTATCTATCACTAATATCCCTACACCAGCGATAGTGCCACACCCTTTTGGAATGATCTAACCCCAAACCTTGGTGTAATGTCTCAGGAAGCCGTCCTCGGTGTATTAACAAAAAAATCCCGTCTGAGTTTGCAGGCCTGCACACTTATGCTTGTGCGGCTATCTTCCTTCTTAGAGTGAAGGTCAGGGCCTGCAGAACTGCATCTCAGTCACAGCTCACAGCAGCTTCCATGATAACTGAGGTGTGTAGTGCCTCTCACCAAACTCAACACAGACACTCTTTAAATAGTAAAACACCAGCCTTACCTAATTCTGCTAGAGAAGCAGAATAACATCGTTAGTTAGTCTGGATGTAAAGAGTAGCCTCCTATGAGCACATAACAAATCAAGGACACCGCGTTCTAGTATGTTTCCCTGGAACTAACTTGCAGACTACAAAACAACTTTACCAAAAGGAAATGTGTGTGTGACCTTTATCTAGTGTTAATGAAAAAGATGTTCAAATCACCATCTTACAAAATATGCTAAGTCAAACACGGCTCTAAAAGAGGAAGCTAAATATAATCTTTGCCCCACAAGCCCCAGAGCTGAAAAATAAAATAGTATTAAGTTTATTTATTACCATTTTATTTTTCAGCAACCCATGCCGAACTAAGAGTCAGGACGGGGTGGGGCTAGTGCTACTGAGTGGCAACAGCAGGGAGTTGTGTGCTTTTAATTTAAAATGTGAATGTCTCTTTGGCCGGCCGTCTTGGGATGGCCAGCCAGACATGTGCATTTTAAACCTCTCTAACCTAGCTGTCTTAGACAGCTGGGTTAGAGAAAGTGCAGACCTCCGATGTTCTTAGGAGCGCTGAGAGAGCCTGCTCCATCCAATCCTGGCACTGCTCTCATGCTGTGAGAACAGCACCAGGATTGGGTAGTGCAATTCTATGCACCCAGAGCTTTCAGAAGACGTTCAAGGAAGGAGGACTCCACGCTGCAAGTTAGAAAGGTAAGTTTATTTTTATTTATTATTACTTTTTTTGTGCCCCGCCTCACCACCATTGGTACATGCCAGCTGTCACTGTTCTTTTCCTAAAGTCTCATGGCGTGCTATGTACAATTCAAGTACACATCGACTTCCAGTAGTATCCTGCTGCATCTGAATGCATCCTTTCCTTCCACTCAGTACCACAGACAAGCACCCTGTACCGCTACATGGCCTCTCACATCCACAGACTCCCAGCAAAGACACAGTGTAGAAAACAAACAGATCTCTTGCATTATTGCATTATTTTTTTTAATGCTCTGAGGTACTCTTGTATGCAGTGAAAATTGAGCTGAAAAGCTCTTTGAACACGCACATCAAGTTATACTCTCTTTGGGTCACTGTTAACCAAACAGGGCAGCTCACTTGCAGTCTTGTTTAGAAATTGCAATGAAAAATGCTGGAAGTGGTATCCATTTTTTAAAAGTCAGAAAACATCCCCAAACACTAACCAGACCAGCAGTACCTTAATGTGCACAGATTTAATGGGAAAAGTGATTACATGCACTGTAATGGTACAGCATGTTAAGCTGCCATTTATAGAGGCCATTGCCAGTGTGAGAACGGTTGATCTCTAATAAATCTAGGAATCCGAAGAGTTGAAGTACAGACATAATGATGAAGTACCCCTACCACCTCAACTCCAACAACCTCATGATTCAAACAAACAAAGGCTTCACCCTAGTATAGGCTACGTTCTTGAATGGAATTGACCAGCTGAGTATTAAAGAACGGGACTGATGGCTGTACCCGTCTCAAAGTTAGTTATCAGCACGACAAACACACCAACTAGGTAAAACTGTGCTATATAAATAAATACATAAAATAATAAAGATTTATGAGCTCCCAAAAATACAGAACTGCAAATGCAGAGGGTTCACTCTATGGCAGAATTTAGCACAAACTTAAAAATTGATTCTCCGAATTGGTTTTCTGCAATTCAAAGAATCAGAAAATATTGAGCATTGTAATACAACAGAATTATTTACAATTACCAGGAACTGTAAAAACCACTACGATATTGCAATCAAGAATATATTATGAATGCATGCACAGAGAACAAAATTACAGATGAGCCAAAAAGGCAAATATAATTTGTAATGCATTTATTTTTCAATTAGACTCTAAACACAATTTTATACATTTAGTGGTAGGTTGCATGAAGGGAGAAGGAAGGGGGATTTAGGACGTGCTTGTGTGGGGTAGTGAAAGTGAAGATCATAGGTTTAGGAGTAAACAATTCAAATGATTGTAACAATCAACTGGTAAAGAAGACCAGTATCGGGAGACCTGTCCGCAATTAGAACATGTATTTACAATAATGCTTTCAATTCAACCATGCAATAATGCATATTATGAAAATGTTGGACGGGGTAACAGGTACAGGTCTTATGTGGGATGAGAGCGTCGATGTTTCGACTCGGCTAACGCAAGGCGGGAGAGTTGGGACCTCAGCTGCGAGTCTTCTTCAGGACGGGGTAAAGCAACCTGGGGGTAGGGAATGTGAATTACTCCGGTGCTGTGTAAATAGAGTTAAATCAATCGAAAGGGCGTAGTGGAGAAACTAACCTAATCCTGGTGCCAGGCTGGCATCGCAGGTCAGTCGAGGATCCAAGAGAGGGCCGCTGATCTCATACGACCATACTAAGGAACTGGGGGAACGGCCAGAAGCATTGGAGCCAGAATGTGGCTTCCTCACCCCTTGAGTGGATGTATCCAATCACGTCCAGGTTGTGAGCCCCAAGGATGGCCCTTGCGTAAAATGTGATTCAATCACAGTTTCTGCGAAATTAAGCATATGAGCAGGCATAAGGCATCTCATATATATACAATTATGTACAACGTGACTTGTCATCTGTCAAGCTACTAAAAAGTGCAACCAGTCAATATTACACAATCTGAGCATTCTGTAAAACCAGCTGCCCTTGTAGTGGATAAGTGAAGGGAGCCGAGATTCACAGTGCAACTACCTCCAGTGGTTCAGATTGTACAACCAGTAATTATTCCAAATAAAACCAAACATGAGCGTTCTGTTAAAACGGCTACCCTTCAAGTAATAAACCACGGGAGCCGGAGTACAAGGTGAAACTGACTCGATTAGTTCTATCAATGAACCCACTGGTGTCATGTGTCCAGGGAGAGGGGACTCGGATTTGACTCAATTAGTCCTATCAATGAACCCACTGGTATCGTGTGTCCAGGGAGAGGGGACTCGGATTTACCTTCGTAGAAGAAAGTCCGGGCACGCCAGACGTGTGTCTCAGTCCGATGCCGAGCAGAGGCTGAATGAGAGGCAGGCCGCAGGTTAAGGCCGCTTCTGAAAATGGAAACCGTGACGTGCACGCCACCCGCACACAGGGAGGCGTGTGTTCGATCGGAGCCCGAGAGCAATGAGCGGGCGCTCATCAGGTATCCAGATCTACGGGCGGATCCTATGGAATACCTATTGAAGCCTCGAAGGGATTGTGTTGTCATACCCAGTCAGGGGACCAAATGCGTGGCATTCTATGTATAGGCCATCCAGAAGGCCGTGTGTAATTTAAAAGGGGAATAATTAATAATTACAGTCCTTAGATGACAAACGTAAATGCGTCGTCAATAACAAATATGATAATGCCGTCAATTAATAGTAATTGCCCAACACGGTGCCTCTATCATAACACAATTAAATCAAAGCAAGAAAGAGTTAACATTATAAACACATAACAAGTACCAAAATATACAGTGCTGATACAAAACCTACCTATATACATTCTAAGCAGTGTGAGTAGAACTGTCTATATACAAACTTAAAATCAGTGTGTCCAAGTGCCTACCTATTTACATTCTAGGTTGTTTAAGTTGGACTGCCTATATACAAACTGAAATTACTCAGCAAGCCTTGGCATGTGGCCGTGGTGAACGTTGTAAGTCAGGCTATCTAGTCATATGTAAGCGGGTCAAAACAACCTGGCGTTTTAGCTGACACGAAGGGTGGCTGCTTGTCGGGCTATCTCCTCATACTCGTTTAACCCTCTGAGTATTGAGTCAAATGTATGTATCCATTTACATTCACGGTAGTTGAGGATGTGTGAGAGACTGCCCCCTCTGGGGTTATTGTGGACTCTTTCTATGACCCACCATTTTAGACTTTCAGCAGTATGTCCAAATGTGGTGAAATGTTCCACTAGTGGGGCCCCCTATACCCCACATCGTATTCTGCTGCAGTGTTGTAAGATACAGCATTTTATTTTCCGTGTGGTCTGGCCAATGTATAAAAATTCACAGGGGCACTTGATGGCGTATATCACCCCTGATGAATTACAATTAGTATGTTCTCTCTTGGTGCAGGTATAATCGTTATGTTGGAAATCTTTGATTTACTTGGTCAAGGGGCAGGCTTTACAGTTCCCACATTTGAAGTGTCCCTTAATGGGGGAGATGTTCCATAGTGGAGATTGTACAGTGGGTGTTTTTGATGGGAGTAAGGATTTGACTAAAACATTTCTAAGGCTTTTGTGTTTGTAGTCCGAGTTGTTCTGGACCACTATGGCTCCTCCCTTATCTGCGGATTTTATGATGATCTCGGTATTGTTTTTCAGGGAATTAAGGGCTGTCCATTCACTTTTAGAGATGTTAAATTTGACATATTCCATTTGATTAAGAGAATGCATATTGTCCCTCATGATTACTTGTTCGAAAGCCAAGATTTTGTGAGACATCATCTGTGATGGAGGATTAAAAGTGAAAAGAGGTCGTAAGCATGTGCTAGTAAAGGATGGATTGAAAGGAATTTTAGTAAAATAATATTTCAACCTAACTTTTCTGAAGAACTGGTGTAGTTCTAGCTTAAGGTTGAAACTGTCAGGTAGATTAGTAGGGACAAAGGATAGGCCCTTCTGGAGTACCGTTTCCTCATCCTTGTTCAGAATATAGATTCACTATCGGGTTTGCTTGGTCAGTCCTTACCAACGGTAATGTTGGTGGTGTGTCCGAATGTCTCCATGTGTCTCTGGCAGGAAGTGTACCTGCTTCTTCTCCCTGCCCCTGCCTCTGTTCCAAGAAGGTTCGTTCAATCCCCTGGGATGTGCCCAGGGTCGTCCCCTCCCCCTGTATTCTGACCATTGCTCTTCCTCTAAAAAAAGTGGATTGGTGGACGTTGTAACCTTGTGTGTATGAACTTGTGCTAGTCCCTGGTCTTTCGTTGTCCCCGTCTGAACTGTTGCTCAATGAGGAATCTGAGAAGGTGGTATATCTTCTATACCCCCCTCGTCCTCTGCTTGAGTACCTTCCTTGTGAATCCTGCTTGTGGCAATCTTCTTGTAGGTACGGGTAAGTAACCTTTTTATCGTAGAGCTGTATGTCTCGTGCTAGCTTGTCAGGTTTAGTGGTGTGTGAGAAGGGGTCAAAGTCTTTCAGAGTTCTTTCTAGTCTCTCTAGGGCCTCTTTTGCATTAGTAAGGGCTTTGTCGTCTACAATTTCTTTTCTTAAGTCTGCAATTTCTTTCACAAGTCGTTTGACTTCTTCTAATGCCGTTTCCACCCCTAGCACCATCCAGTGCCGAGAACAATTGTTTGAGACAAAACTAAAGTTCTCTTTAAATTTCGGGTTGTCAATGAAAATTGCTTGTTCATTATGGACCTGTAGCCCTATTGGAATAACATTGGCTTGAAGATATTTAGTCAAGACATGACCGTGCAATCTAGTCCGAATCAACTTTTTCTCTAGTAGTTCGAGTTTGTTTATTTTGTCACTAAGGGTTAGATCTATGCCATAGGTAGAGGTGTCAAGAAAACTGGAACCTATTTGTCCCTGAAATAATTTGTCAATGTAGTCCTCACTGTAGGATAGAGTTTCTTTCTCCGACATATCCAAGAGGAGCAAGGTAATGGGTGCGGGCTAAACAGTATGTACAGTGAATATGAAAAATGTGTGTAAAATTTTTGGGGAAAAAATAGTATATACATATGTTTACACAAAACCCTCGCAGGCGTGCCTGCACAAAATAACCATTATAAATAATGGGGTAACCCAATAATCATCACCGGACCTGGGTACAATGCGGGAATATAAAGAATGGTCCGTGACTCATTCAACGCAAACTTAGTTCTAATATAATAAATATGTGTTGTGTTAAAGCTACAACACTGGTATTTAATCCCAAGTAAAAATCACTACGAAACTGCAATCAAGAATATATTATGAATGCATGCACTGAATTTAAAGAACAAAATTACAGATGCGCCGAAGAAGCAAATATAATTTGTAATGCATTTATTTTTCGATTAGACTCTAAACACAATTTTATACATTTAGTGGTACGTTGCATAAAGGGAGAAGGAAGGGGGATTTAGGACGTGCTTGTTTGGGGTAGTGAAAGTGAAGATCAAATGATTGTAACAATCAACAGAGAAAGAAGACCAGTATCGGGAGACCTGTCCGCAATTAGAACATGTATTTACAATAATATTTTCAATTCAACCATGCAATAATGCATATTATGAAAATATTGGACGGGGTAACAGGTATAGGTCTTATGTGGGTGGAGAGCATCGACGTTTTGACTCGGCTAACGCAAGGAGGGAGAGTTGGGACCTCAGCTGCGAGTCTTCTTCAGGACGGGGTAAAGCAACCTGGGGGTAGAGAATGTGAATTCTTTCTGCGCTTTGTAAATAGAGTTAAATCAATCGAAAGGGCGTAGTGGAGAAACTAACCTAATCCTGGTGCCAGGCTGGCATCACAGGTCAGTCGAGGATCCAAGAGAGGGCCGCTGATCTCATACGACCATACGAAGGAACTGGGGGAACGGCCAAAATCGCAAAAAACATAGGAGCAAGAACGTGGCTTCCTCACCCCTTGAGTGGATGTATCCAATCACATCCAGGGTGTCGGCCCCAAGGATGGCCCTTGTGTAAAATGTGATTCAATCACAGTTCCTGCGAAATTAAGCAAATGAGCAGGCATAAGGTATCTCATATATATACAATTATATACAACATGACTTGTCATCTGTCAAGCTACTAAAAAGTGCAACCAGTCAATATTACACAATCTGAGCGTTCTGTAAAACCGGCTGCCCTTGTAGTGGATAAGCGAAGGGAGCCGAGATTCACAGTGCAACTACCTCCATGGGTTCAGATTGTGCAACCAGTAATTATTCCAAATAAAACCAAACTCGAGCGTTCTGTTAAAACGGCTACCCTTCAAGTAATAACCCGCGGGAGCCGGAGTACACGGTGAAACTGACTTCATTAGTTCTATCAATCAACCCACTGGTGTCGTGTGTCCAGGGAGAGGGGACTCGGATTTGACTCAATTCGTTCTATCAATGAACCCACTGGTATCGTGTGTCCAGGGAGAGGGAACTCGGATTTACCTTCGTAGAAGAAAGTCCAGGCACGCCAGACGTGTGTCTCAGTCTGATGCCGAGCAGAGGCTGAATGAGAGGCAGGCCCCCGGTTAAGGCCGCTTCTGAAAATGGAAACCGTGATGTGCATGCCACCCGCACGCAGTGAGGCGTGCGTTCGATCGGAGCCCGAGAGCAATGAGCGGGGGACTCATTGGGTATCCAGATCTACGGGCGGATCCTATGGAATACCTATTGAAGCCTCGAAGGAATTGTGTTGTCATACCCAGTCAGGGGACCAAATGCAAGGCATTTTATCTATGGGCCACCCAGAAGGCCGCGTGTAATTAAAAGGGAAATAATTAATAATTACAGTCCTTAGATGACATAAACGTAAATGCGTCGTCAATAACAAATATGATAATGCTGTCAATTAATAGTAATTGCCCAAAACGGTGCCTCTAACATAACACAATTGAATCAAAGCAAGAAAGAGTTAACATTATAAACATGTAACAAGTAACAATATATACAGTGCTGATAGAAAAAACCTACCTATATACATTCTAAGCAGTGTGAGTAGAAGTGTCTATATACAAACTTAAAATCAGTGTGCCCAAGTGCCTACCCCTGATGAATTACAATTAGTATGTTCTCTCATGGTGTAGGTATAATCGTTATGTTGGAAATCTTTGATTTCCTTGGTCAAGGGGCAGGCGTTACAGTTCCCACATTTGAAGTGTCTCTTAATTGGAGAGATGTTCCATAGTGGAGATTGTACACTGGGTGTTTTTGATGGGAGTAAGGATTTGACTAAAACATTTCTAAGGCTTTTGCCTTTGCGGAATGTATGCATAGGAAGTACCTGTATGTTTAAATCATCTGCAACCAAGTGCCAATGTTTATTAATCATTCTCCGGATTTCATTGCTTTTGGTGCAGCAGGTGGTGACGCAGGTCAGTCTCTCTGTTGTGATGGAAGCTGTGTTCTTGGGTTCCAGAAGATATTCCCTATGGTTATACCATGCTCTTTACCAAGCTTTATTGAGTAGCCTGATGGGATAGCCCCTATCTCTGAGCCGGTTAAGCAGGTCTGCAGATTAAAAAAAATAGTCCTCCCTCTTAGTACAATTGTGTCTATCATCAGGAACTGCCCCTAGAGCAAATTGTCCCTGAGACTGGGAGGGTGGTGCCTTGAGTATCTCACAGTGTATTCCGTTCCCAAGCCTTCCTGTACAATGTGGTGTGGAGTTCACCATGCTCTGCTCTGATAGAAATTTCTAGAAAATCTATTTCCTCTGTGTTGTGTTCCAGGGAGAATTGTATGTCAGTTGATCTAATTACCAATTGTAATTCATCAGGGGTGATATACGCCATCCAGTGCCCCTGTGAATTTTTATACATTGGCCAGACCACACAGAAAATAAAATGCCGTATCTTACAACACTGCAGCAGAATACGATGTGGGGTACAGGGGGCCCCACTAGTGGAACATTTCACCACATTTGGACATACTGCTGAAAGTCTAAAATGGTGGGTCATAGAAAGAGTCCACAATAACCCCAGAGGGGGTAGTCTCTCACACATCCTCAACTACCGTGAATGTAAAAGGATACATGCATTTGACACGATACTCAGAGGGTTGAACGAGTATGAGGAGATAGCCCGACAAGCAGCCACCCTTCGTATCAGCTAAAACTCCAGGTTGTATTGACCCGCTTACATATGACTAGATAGCTTGACTTACAGCGTTCACCACGGCCACATGTCAAGGCTTGCTGAGTAATTTCACTTTGTATATAGGCAGTCCAACTTAAACAACCTAGAATGTAAATAGGTAGGCACTTGGACACACTGATTGTAAGTTTGTATATAGACAGTTCTACTCACACTACTTAGAATGTATATAGGTAGGTTTTGTATCAGCACTGTATATATTGGTACTTGTCACGTGTTTATAATGTTAACTCTTTCTTGCTTTGAATTAATTGTGTTATGATAGAGGCACCGTTTTGGGCAATTACTATTAATTGACCGCATTATCATATTTGTTATTGACGACGCATTTACGTTTATGTCATCTAAGGACTGTAATTATTAATTATTCCCCTTTTAAATTACACGCGGCCTTCTGGGTGGCCTATACATAGAATGCCATGCATTTGGTCCCCTGACTGGATATGACAACACAATCCCTTCGAGGCTTCAATAGGTATTTCATAGGATCCGCCCGTAGATCTGGATAGCCGATGAGCGCCCCGCTCATTGCTCTTGGGCTCCGAACAAACGCATGCACGTGCACGTCACGGTTTCCGTTTTTAGAAGCGGCCTTAACCGGCGGCCTGACTCTCATTCAGCCTCTGCTCGGCATCGGACTGAGACACATGTCTGGCGTGCCTGGACTTTCTTCTACAAAGGTAAATCCGAGTCCCCTCTCCCTGGACACACGATACCAGTGGGTTCCTTGATAGAACTAATTGAGTCAAATCCGAGTCCCCCCTCCCTAGACACATGACACCAGTGGGTTCATTGATAGAACTAATCAAGTCAGTTTCACCTTGTACTCCGGCTCCCGTGGTTTATTACTTGAAGGGTAGCCGTTTTAACAGAACGCTCGTGTTTGGTTTTATTTGGAATAATTACTGGTTGCACAATCTGAACCCATGGAGGTAGTTGCACTGTGAATCTCGGCTCCCTTTGCTTATCCACAACAAGGGCAGCCGGTTTTAGAGAATGCTCAGATTGTGTAATATTGACTGGTTGCACTTTTTAGTAGCTTGATAGATGACAAGTCACTTTGTACATAATTGCATATATATGAGATACCTTATGCCTGCTCATATGCTTAATTTCGCAGGAACTGTGATTGAATCACATTTTACGCAAGGGCCATCCTTTGGGCCCACAACCTGGATGTGATTGGGTACATCCACTCAAGGGGTGAGGAAACCACGTTGTGGCTCCTATGTTTCTGGCAATTTTGGCCGTTCCCCCAGTTCCTTAGTATGGTCGTATGAGATCAGCGGCCCTCTCTTGGATCCTTGACTGACCTGTGATGACAGCCTGGCACCAGGATTAGGTTAGTTTCTCCACTACGCCCTTTCGATTGATTAACTCTATTTACTCAGCGCCGGAGTAATTCACATTCTCTAACCCCAGGTTGCTTTACCCCGTCCTGAAGAAGACTTGAAGCGGAGGTCCCAACTCTTCCTCCTTGCGTTAGCCGAGTCAAAACGTCGACGCTCTCCACCCACATAAGACCTGTACCTGTTATCCCGTCCAACATTTTCATAATATGCATTATTGCATGGTTGAATTGAAAGCATTATTGTAAATACATGTTCTAATTGTGGACAGGTCTCCCGATACTGGTCTTCTTTACCAGTTGATTGTTACAATCATTTGAATTGTTTACTCCTAAACCTAGGATCTTCACTTTCACTACCCCACATAAGCACGTCCTAAATTTCCCTTCCTTCTCCCTTCATGCAACCTACCACTAAATGTATAAAATTGTTTTTAGAGTCTAATTGAAAAATAAATGCATTACAAATGATATTTGCTTCTTTGGCGCATCTGTAATTTTGTTCTCTAAATTCTGTGCATGCATTCATAATATATTCTTGATTGCAATATCGTAGTGGTTTTTACTTGGGATTAAATACCAGTGTTGGAGCTTTAACACAACACAGATTTATTATATTAGAACTAAGTTCGCGTTGAATGAGTCACGGTCCATTCTTTATATTCCCGCATTGTACCCAGGTCCGGTGATGATTATTGGGTTACCCCATTATTTATAATGGTAAAGAACTTGGCTGAATGTTACAGGCATATAATACAGTTGTTTTAATTTTAAATGTAGCTTCTCTATTACCCTCTAGGACTAAGCCACCAAAGACAGCCCCCATCATTAATGTCCAGCATGAATGAATGTATCTTGGAAAGGAAGAAATGAACACGTTGAAAGATTCAAGATATCTGTTTGCCTCCTGCTCCATCTTAGTGTGACACAAGTTCTGCTGTGTCTTCATATCAATACACAAATCCAAGGTTGGAAATGGAAATGCACTGTACCCAAAGTACCTAGTACAAAACTGCCTAACTTTCAAAATCCAAGTAACCTGTGACCATGACGTCACAGTGTTGGCTCATTCAAAGAATGCATGAGAGGCAAAACTACAAGCACCAAGACGCTCGGAAATAATAATGAGGTGTTGAAATGCAAACTGAAATAGTTGAAGCTTCAAGATAACGTTCTACAAGAGAGATTCCAGAAAATGCAACAGCAGGTAGAGCTCAATTAACAGCAGAAAGTGGACTTCCAAAGGCAGGCTTTTGTGGAGCCCAGGTCCATAACATGATTTGTTCAAAAGATAAACAATGTCCTTAGACATATTTTGCAACATTTTCTGGATATGGTGCCATTTACAATACAATACAAAATGTTGATAAAATCGACCCAAGCCGCTTACTTTTCGGAGAAAATCTCCCTTGCTAAATCTAAACCTAAGGAAATTTTTAAGATCATAAAAAAACTGACCAAACAGTCCCCCTGTGATCAGGCAGATAAGTCCACTACCCATTGTAACGACGTCGCTGAATTCTTTCACCAGAAAATAAATACCATTTACTCTGCTTTCCCACCGAACAACCTCACCCTCTCAATTCCTACTTGTCCCCCCATGACTCCCACTCTTCACTCACCTACATTAACACATTTCCCCCCACTAGAGCTAGCTACTCTTGAGCCCCTAGCACGGAGTGTTAAATCTGGTTCCCCCAACGACCCAGCACCCCCAGACATAATAATGGCAGCATCTCAAACTACTCTGCCTATAATTAAGGACATCCTAAACGCCTCCATTTCATCTAGTGTGGTCCCGACTGCCTGGAAGCAGGCTATGGTCAGAGCTCTAGTGAAGAAGCCCAACTTGGACCTTAATGATCTGAGTAATTATCGCCCCATATCCCTGCTCCCATGGATCAGCAAGATTCTGGAAAAATATATTAATAAACAACTAATCACTTTTCTGGAAGATCACCAACTACTGGACCCGACCCAGACGGGCTTCAGACCCAAGCATGGGACCGAGACCGCACTCCTTATGGTCACTGAGGAAGCGAGAAAGATCTTGGATCAAGGAGGATCAGTGGCAGTGATCCTCCTTGATCTCAGCGCGGCCTTTGACACGGTTAGCCATAACACTCTGCTATATCGCATGTCCCAGGTTGGGATTGAAGACAAAGCCTTGTCTTGGTTCAAATCTTTCCTCCAAGACAGATCCTTCTGTGTGTTTGAAGACGACTCTGTCTCTGCCAGCAGACCTTTGAAATGTGGAGTCCCTCAGGGATCATCTCTAAGCCCTGCACTTTTTAACTTGTACATGAGGCCACTGGCTGACGTCGTCCGTCCGTATGGGATTAAGATCATTTCCTACGCGGACGATACGCAGCTGGTGGTCTCCATGACTTAGGAAGCCACTCCATCGGCTCCAGGCGGGCTTAGAGAGTGCGCTGAAGAAGTGAAAACCTGGATGTCCCTTTCTTCGTTAAAACTGAATGGGTACAAAACGGAGCTGATGATCCTGGGCTCCCCAGACCCCAGCATTCCCCCCTCTTTATGGCCACCCAGTCTGGGCCCCCCACCTACTCCCAAAAACAGCATTAAAAGCCTTGGAGTGTGGCTGGACAGATCCCTGTCCTTTAATACGCAGGCCACAAAACTTTCGGCCACCTGCTTTGGCATCATGAAAATGCTGAAAAGAATCCTCCCCCTCCTTCCCTGGGATGCCAAACAAACTGCCATACAAGGCTTAATTCAATCGCGACTCGACTTCAACAACATACTTTATCTTGGTGCCCCCGAATCCACCCTCAGAAGGCTCCAGATAGTTCAAAACTGCGCAGCACGCAGTCTATTAGACCTTCCCCGCAGACAGTCAGTGAGAGCAGGCCTGACTACCCTCCACTGGCTACCGGTGCGACAGAGGGTCCTGTTTAAAGCCATGTGCATTGCGCACCAGGCCTTCTGGAACACTGGCCCTAAAATTACCCAAGACTTAATTACCCATTATGTGCCTAACAGAAGCCTCCGCTCCAGTCAAATATTTCTTGCAAAAACCCCCAAAATAAAAAGATCCAGATCCGGAGGCAGGACCTTTTCTTTCAACGGTGCTAGAGCCTGGAACGCCCTCCCACTGCACCTTAGAGCTAATTCTAACCTCTCAACCTTCCGCAGACAACTAAAGACCCATTTATTTCACTCAATCTAGCTAATCTCATTCCTAATTTTCCTTCTAAGCCTGCTGTAGGTATTCGGTTTTCCTAGCGCTTGGACGCCTCCGGGCAGCAATTCGCGCTATACAAATGTACATCCTATCCTATTTAGTGGTGACTGGTATTACCTGCCTCATAATAAATGTATAATAAAAGAGTGCTCTGACTGCTTTGGTCCTTTGTGGCCCTGCAAATAGTGGGTCCTTTGACAAGCGATGCGGGCTGCTTCCTCCCTGTAACAACTCTGCAGAAGAAGGACCCAGAAATCAAGAGTTAGCAACAAGTGGGTCCCTGAGAGTTGACCAAAAGAGAAGAATTATTTAACCATAGGCCCTTTCCTCAAGAGCATGGCCTATAGCTCATAGAGTGAGACATGCTTCTCAGCTCCCATTCAGCCAGCTGATATCCCCATGCATATGAGGCTTGGGAGCCTACACTCTCCCTAAAGGAAACTCACAGGTGGGGTGCGGTTACCACTGGGCTCTGAATGGTATGGTCAGAACTTTCCCGCACCTGAAACCTGCACCCTGGGGGAGTGCAACAGCCGCGTCTCATCAACCAAGACAGTGACCACCGATTGGCTGCGGCAACACTGGGCCACAGCCAAGAGCAGACAGCAGAGAGGCACTCAAATATTGGTATGCTACCGTGACAAAAACACTGGGTCGAGAACCCTCTCCAGTACCTACAAAGGAGTCTTTGAGAGGCAGTGGTGTCCCCCTCCCTCAGCGCTGGTGATGACCCTGCGCCTTACTTCTCATTTCAATTCAGACTACTGAAGTGGCCACACCGGGGTGCAGCAATACCGTAGTGAATGGATACCAGTTACCAGGATTGGGTGGCCCAATAAGAACTGAACGATCCAGTGAGATTTGTAGCTGATATTAGATCGAGATGCTGGGGGACTTGGGCCACTTCTTACTGCTGCCTTTATGGCTGAGTGGGGTAAGACTGCCTCTGCTGGTGCTGGCCTATATTTCTGAACATGCTACTCTGATGCTTGGGGGTGCAGTGACCTCTTTCTCACAACCCTAAAACCTTGAGCCCCTGGATGTTTGAGACTCTTGATTATAGCACCCTCCGCCTTCAAGAGCAAGGAGCCTGCGAGGATGTAGAAGATCTAATAGGGGCAGATGTTCATCATTCAACTTTATTCAAACTAAATTAGAAACATATATTATAAAAGTGTACATGTTAAAAATAGATTTTCTTTCTAATACAATAATACAAATTACAACCCCGGCACAGTGGGGCTTTGGCTTAGCAGTAGTATAATGAGCGAGAATACACATTTTAGTCTCAATACTTTGTGCAATAAATGCAGTAGGGAATCAAATAGCATGCTACGCATACCCAATTACTAAATTGATTACTAAATAACTAAAAATGTATCCATAATGAAAACCATTCTACGGAGTCATGTAGGGCTGAGATCCTATCTCACATCAAGGATATGCTGGGGTACCCCGGTCCTACTACCAAAGATTTCGCCCTTCTGGGTGTCGGGGATCCCACCTTAGAATATCAATCTAAGGCCGACAAGGCAATTATGTGGATGTGCCTTGGGGCTGCTAAGCTAACTGTAGCAGCTGCATGGAACAAAGCAGACACCCCAGCGGTGTCACTGTGGCACGCCCGGTTGTGGAGGATTCTTTCCTTGGAACGCTTGGCAGATATCTTTAGGGATAATTATAAAGTGTTCGAACTCAGCTGGGGGCCGTTGGTTGCTTTTCTGTCCCGGGGACTACCCTCTGCAGTCTGTCCTTCTTCGGTGCGGGCTATGCACCTTTTCCAAATATAGGTCTGGTTGTGACGACGCGGCTCTTACTACACAACTGTGGGGGTCCTGGGCTACTCACATCACGCTGAGACAATGATGCTATCCTTTAGGTTTCTTGTTATATAAGCTTACCACCACCGGGACGGGGGGGGGGCGTTATTTGGGGGGGAGGGGCAGAGGGGGTTTGGGGGATGAGTTCTGGATTGAAGAACCTCCTCAGGGTTATGTTCTCTTACAATTAGCATCGATCACTTTGTTCGGGGTGTGGTATGTACTGGGGCGGTACGAAGCTGAACTCACCTTAGCTGACTGTTTTGCAACCTCGGAGCCTGCGCACCCCTGGAACGAACTAATGTCTGTATTGCTGTTCTGCTTGATGCTTAATAAAAAGAAAC
The DNA here is from genome assembly GCF_964204655.1 of Triturus cristatus. NCBI lineage: Eukaryota > Metazoa > Chordata > Amphibia > Caudata > Salamandridae > Triturus > Triturus cristatus. Next base: position 1,135,257,431 of record NC_140585.1, read on the forward strand.
TTAAAAAAAAAAAAAAAAAACATTGAAAATGTACATATGTAATACAAATTCTGTGTCAAATCAATCTTGGTTCGCGTGGATAAATATCTTGATATTATTAGAAGCTCAGTTAAGGAAATACTTAGAATGTACACAATGTTCCATTCTAAGAAATGTCTCCTTCGCGTGCAGGCCCAGAGGAATGATGCTACACAGAAAGATACATAAGGATCATGGAGCTTCTTCAGAAAAAACAAGGCAATACAACATTGATTAAAATGATGCTGACCTTAAGAGAGGTCAAATGTATTTGGATCTCTGTTCTTTGTAAAAATGACAGAAGGAAAAAAGGTGGAGGTCAGATTGCATGGATAAATTGTCACATGGGCATGGTGTCAAGTCATTAAAGTAATACTTTTTTGCGTGGAAGGCCAGCATCAAGGGGATTAGGTTGGTACGGAACCTTAGAAGGATAAACCTGTGCTCTAAATGTTATTACAAATTCCAAATACAAATATTCGCCCTCCCTTAAAGGTAAGATCAAATAGTAAAGTTTTATAGTCGTACTTACACAATGGGATTCCTTCCTTTCATGGGATGCCTTTGCAAAGAATAAAACCGTAAGCCTCTTTTTGGGGAATTTAGAACAAGAACTCGGATTTCTGTTTAGTTCAAGTACGCCTAGCGAGTGCAAAGTGAATTTAACATACTCTAGCCAGGCAATTGTATGTGCATTTTCCAGTGACAGGCAATTTTGTATAATATTCTGGTTGAGATCCACTGTATCACTTTTCCATATTGAATGTCACAGCATAATCGGGGCTAATCTCACCGTGTCGGTCACATAGGACAAATCCAACTCTAAGTGGGAGACGTAGTTAGAAAATGCAGCAGGAGGCAAAGCAACCCTCTTGAAGAAGCCATTCTCAATCTTCTGGAGGGAGTCTATTGGTGCGATACCCCACACCCCTGCCCCATATGTTGTGGCCGAGATTGTTTGCCACTATAGAGCTTTCAAACCCTCAAACCACTTCACTGATGCACTACCTCCTATCCTCTTCAATAAAATCATAATCTCCATACTCCCACTCTGAACTAAGAATGTAAATGCATCACATCTACAGGGCAAAATCCCCGACTGGCTAAAATCGGGGCAGGTCACCCCTACCCTGAAACAAACAATGGCCGATCCAACCAACCTTAACAATTTTTGCCCTATTTTCAACATGCCGACTCTGGCAAAGCTTCTTGAGATATATGTATACGTCCAGCTCTGTAACCACATTGAGCAATTCCATCATTTCGACCGATTCTAATCTGGCTTCCACTCTGGGCATAGCATGGAATCGCCCTGACACCTATAGTGGACAATGCTTTAAAAATGTTGGATAAAAATGAATCATGCTTATTAATCCTCTAGGACCTATCCTCAGCATTTGATACAGTTAATCGTGACCACCTACTTGACTTACTAGAGCACAGGATGGGTATGTCAGGGTCTGTCCTAAACTACTTCACCTCTTTTCTTTGATATAGAACACAAAAAGTCAAAGTAAATCAGTCCCTCTCTAAGACTGCCGGTTCACACTTGGGGTCCCACAAGGCCCCTCCTTCTCACCCACCATCTTTAGTCTATTCATGGAGCCACTAAAAGAAATCCTAATTTCATAGAACATTCACTACCATTTGTATGTTGATGATATCCAACTTTATCTGAAGGTCTCCGCCCCTGAAGACATCTGATCCCTTAATCCTATTCTTCAAAATACCACAAATTGGCAGTCATACAACCACCTCAAACTTAACACTCAAAAATCTGAGTTACTTTTAATTGCCCCTCCTAATAAGTTACACATTGTCAATGAATGGAAGAAGCAATTAACAGCATTCATTTGCACACCACAATTTATCGATTCAGCAAGATCACTAGGAATTACTCTGGACAAAAACTTCAATATGCAAAAGTACATTAGTCCCTGTTAGAAATGGGAGTCTCTAGTTGGCAATGGTTTGCACTGTTGTCCACGTAGGGGGCCTTCTTCCTAGTCCGGGTAAGGGGGATTCATTTCTAAAATAACCCCTGCTCACCCCCTTGTTAGCTTGGCACGCGCAGACAGGCTTATCTCAGAGGCAGTGTGTATGTAAAGTCTTTGTGCATACATACAGCAACACAGTGAAAACACTACAAATGGACACCATACCAGTTTAAAAGAATAAGCAATTCTTTATCTAAACCAAACAAGACCAAAAATGACAAAAATCCAACATGCAATACTGTAAAAATAATTACTTTCTAAGATAACCTTTAAATGGCAGAAATAGCTAAAAAACACAGTTCTTCCGAGTTGTGAGCTCTGTCTGGGGCTACAGCGATGCTGAAAACAACAGAGCCTAACAATTCTAGCTGACCACGTTCATGCGGGTCAGCTAAAGCGTCAACAGAATTGAAAACAGTACCCTTCTCGTTGCGGCTGACACATTGGTGCGAGCCAGTTGGGGCAACTGTCGCGGTTGCGTTGCAAAATGAAGCGGTGCAGGTTGCAGTGCCCTCACAATGCGGTGCAGGCAGCGGCTCGGTGAGACAGGGTGAGACGGTGCGGGATGCGAAGCTGGCAGGTTGCGTTGCAGGCGACGGAGCCGGTCGATGTTTGGGTCGGGGAGCAACTGTGTCAGTGACGCCCAGGCAGGGTGAAGTAAGGCGGGCGGAATGCATAACCCACTGGAAGCGGTGCAAGCAACAGCTCGGTGACATTAGTCAAAATGGCATTAGTGAGACCAAGTAGGCAGTGCGAAGTGCGGCGGTGCCTTCTGCAGGACCTTCAGTACACAGAATCCTGCGACGGACTCGGAGACAGTCGGTTGCCCTTTCCTTCTGCGGTGACTTAAACCAGCGGTTCCAGAGACGGTGCCCAGAAGGATGGTGACGTCTTTGCTGCTCCTAAGACCTCTTAAACAGGGTGCAAGCTCCACTTCCAAGCCCTTGGAGATACTTTCTCAAGCAGGATACACACACAGTTCCTCTCCTTGGCAGAAACAGCTACTGCAGGCCAACCCCAGACAGTACTCAGCAAAGGAACAGTACTCCTCCTCCAGTTTCATCCAGTTCTTCTCCTTGGCAGAGGTTCCTCTTGAAGTCCAAAAGTGATATAAAATTCTGGGGTCTGGGCCCCACTTTCTAAAGCACAAAATCCTTTGTTCTCTGGTGGCAGAGAAGACCTTTGCCCAGCCAAAACCTGTTATGTCCTCTCTGTTGCAGCTTCCTGGCAGGAGGTGGAGACAGCATTGTCCAAGGAAGATCAGGCCCATTCAGGTGTGAAAGGAATCTCCTTCTCCTACTCTAAATGCAGCCCAGGCCTATTCAGCCCAGCCCTGACTCACCCTGGAAAAGCAGGACACACCTCACCCCCCGCAAGTGGCTGTTTGAACAGAATTCACATACCCAGCCCCGTCACTCCAAAGCCAGACAGTCAGCACACAAACCTAGCAGAGGCACACAGGATGACTATTTTCTAAAAGTGGTATTTTCAAACACAGAATGTAAAAAGCATGCTTCCTAAAAGATGCATCTTTAGATTCTGAGTTCAGGCACACTAAACTTTATTTTCTGGTCCCAATGGGAAGTTATAGTTATATGATGTTATAAATCAACTCCCATTGTATCCTGTGGGACAGAAAGCCTTTCAATAGTGAAAAACTAAATTTGCAGTATTTCACTATCAGGCCATGTCACACACATCAGGACATGTCCTACCTTTCACATACACTGCACTTTGCCCCCGGGGGTGCCTTGGGCCACCCTCAGGGATGACTCACATGTAAGAAAAGGGAAGGTTTGGGCCTGGCAAGTGGGTGCACTTGCCAAGTCGACATAGCAGTACTAGACTGCACAGAGACACTGCAGTGGCAGGTCTGAGTTACCTTTGAAAGGCTGCTTGTGTGGGTGGCACAATCAGTGCTGCAAGTCCACTAACCCCACTTGGTTTACAGGCCCTGGGCACACACAGTGCATTGTACTAGGGGCTTAATAGTAAACCAAATAAGCCAAGTATGGAAACATTAGTCCAAGACAACAATTTACAGAGGGAACACTTGCACTGTGGCACTGAACAGTAGTGGCAAAGTGCCCAAAGCATCTAGACCAGCAAAAACGAAGTCCAACGCACAGCAAAAACACAGGAGGCAAAGGCAAGAAATACAGGGGAAACCCACGCCAATGATGCCAGGTCAAACAGTCCCACTACTATGGGAGCCAACCTTGAAATTAACAAGTTAAGAAAACAAAAACCTTTCTTATCCCAAAAAGACCTCAAGTCTGCTGTGCAAACCCTCGTGATTCCCAGATTGGACTATGAAGGTGCAAGCCCTCTTTAGCCTGCTCAGATCCACTACAGCCCCATTAAGGGTCTCCCTCTACTCTGCAGTAAGACTCATTACAGGATCAAAAAGGAAGAATCACATTGCTCCTGACATGACATCCCTCATCTGGCTCAGTACAGCACACATGCAAACTCAGAAAAGGATGGAGAAATTAAAGCATTTCTCCTTCCTTGTGCCTAATTGAAAAGGGCACAGTTTTATCACGTTAAACCCAATCTACTTTATTTAGTAAATTGGGTTTAGCGTGAGAAACCATGGGTGGTTGCATGGGAACGCCCATGCTCCACCCTTGGCACGCCCCCATTGAGCTGCTTTGCATTACTTTTCCGTTATTTTCAGTGGTAAACCAGTTTAGCGCTGCAAAGTAAATAGGGAAAAAAATGAGTTTGCGACGATTTGCAACACTTTTGTGATACAAACACGGCACAACATCTAAGTAAATCTCCCCCACAAAGCTCTACACTTCAGTACCCCAAGCTATATCACTAAGAAGCTTGAACTTGTGGGCGGCTCAAGATCCTCTTGAAGCTCCAGCACCTTACTACTTAAACCACAGAGATTCTTCAGGAAGAAAACCTACAATAGAGCTTTCTCTGGCATTGCCCTCCGTATTTGGAACTCTCTTTCCCGAAATAAGAATGATTCCTTTAACTACATCTTTCAAGTAAGTAGTCAAACTTCTATTTATGACCAATTTTCCAGAACAGACCTTCAGAATTTTCGTTTTATGATAAAGCTTTTCTATTGTCATATATGTATATAGAACATGTTTAACTGATATATAGGTTTGTGCCTTCATTATAGCCTTATAGCCCGCCGTAGCGGGCTATACCGGCTGTTAAAGGCCCGCTGCAGCGTTAAAGGCCCGAGCCGAAGGCGAGGGACTTTAACAAAGCAGAGGGACTTTAAAAGCCGGTATAGCTCTGCTACGAAGGGCCATAAGGCTATTAGAACATTCTGCCACTAGAGGGCAGAATGTTCTAACAAAACAAAGCCTTCAGGGAGCGCAGGGGATTGAAATCCCATCAGGCTCCCTGAAGCCTTTGTTCACAGCCAGAGCTGTGAACAAAGACACATTGGAATGTTGGTGCTCCGGGCTTATACCAGCCATTATAAGCCCGGAGCACTCCATTGTTTTCAATGGAGCTCCCAACATTCCAATGTTCTAATCACTAGTAAAGCACTCTGATACCCACAAGGGTCACGTTTGCACTCTATAAAACATTTTTTTTTAAATAAAAATTCCTAGGCGAAATTCTGTATGCCTTTGATAACCGTGGGATGAAACGAGAGGAAGAATTGTCCAGCGAAAATGAATGACAGCACTGAAAGATTGCTGCCCATGTTTCACAGAAATCAATTGAATTCAGAGTTACCAGGGATATTGCCTTAAACTTTCTAGTATATTTTCTCTTTACTTAGGGAATCTCTGAGAGTTGTTTGCTCAATTGTTAATTTTCTCACAATGTCTATTTACTAGCTAAAACTCTGACTTGAAACTACTGGATCATTTTAGAACTATGTGTACATATGTTGATGATTTATTTGTATGCAATTCAATGTCCTATGTGGAACACATGTAACAATGATAGTTTCATAATTTCTCAAATGTATTGGTTTAACTCATATATGGTACCCATGTACATTTTGAAAGAATGGACACAATTAATCATGTACATTCTGGCAGAATGGACACAATTAACTTAAAACAGATTTTAAAGAACACAGGTCTTTTCCTCACAGAACTCAAAGGTCCAGATGTATTAAGGTTTTTTGCAAAAATCTTATTACAAATCGAAAAAGTCTTTCTGACTCATGAATGGCCATTTGCAACTATTTCTAAATTGCATATGGGAAGCGGTACAACAAGGATGTCCCCCCTTAAATTGCGAGTCACAATCCAATCTATCAATGGTTTGTTACTACAATTGCAGTCGCAAACCATTGATCAGTCACCCACTCCTGAGTTAGGGAACTAACTGATTCATAAAAGGGAAACTGTTCCTGTGCAAAAGCTTCTCCTTCGAATCACTTAAGGCAGAGTCTGCCCTTCGGGTGGGGAACAGTAGTCGCAGGGGCCACCCCAGGCACTCCCCATGGTCTTCCTAGCATGTCTATGTTTTTCAAAGGAGCACCTGTCCCAGCTCCTGATGCTGACATCCGGGGAATGTGAGTGCAGAAATAAATGTCTGCTGTCCAGCGCGTGGATTCATCATTGCGTTCACAGCTATATCTAGTGGCAAAATGCAATCTGCCTCAGCAATATGCATGAGACAGGAGGTTTTGTGACCCTCCACGAATATTCATTTTTTGGTACAGCTGATCAGTTCATCAGCTGCATTGCAAAATAATGGGCAGGTCGCAAAAGTTGGTTCATAATTTTAAATAAATCAGACATGGGATATCTTACATATGACCACTCATCAATAAGAGCAATGTTGAACCAGATGATTCTGCTACCCGACAGAACAATCTCAAACAGCCCTTTCCTTGGGAAACTAAAAGAAAAGCATTTTCTCAGATCTTCACCTTCTTTAAAGAAGACAGACTGCTATCAGACCAATATACTTGGTTTCACGCAGTGAGGGGGAAGGGATCTGCTCTACTCTCCATCTGAAAACCACAGTAGATAGAACGTGTGTTGCAGAAGTTAGTCTTGTTGATGTGTCTGCTTCTTGTGACACAGTTTATCACCTTTGAGGTATACTAAAAGGAATGGGAATCTTGGACTAGATCCTCTCCTACCTCTCCAATAGATCGAGCATCCACTCACTTACATTATCAAGTTTGGGGCAATCTAGGATCAAGCATTGCGCCACTCATTGTCAACGTCTACTTCAGCCTACTTCCAGCACTCTTTGATTCACTCAACATGACATGCTGCAACTATGCAGATGACATAATGTTCATCCTGGAATTGGACAATCCGAGTGCTCCTGATAACAGGACTAGAAAGGTATCTCTGAGCCATTGACCAATGGATGTTAACAGATTACATTGAAATAAATACAGCCAAACCAGGGATCCTCCTGCCTGGAACTGGAAGAACGACCATCTTCTTACAGTCTGACTCCTGGAACTTTGATCTCCAATAATGACAATGATAGAAGTGACTAACACGGAAGCGATTATGGACTCTAGCCCTTAAAAAGCTCTGGAGAGATAGTGGAAACACAGCCTGTGGTATAGTTTGGTGAAGGTTCATTTGGATTCCTTAACTACTTCAGCTCCACTAAACATTACCAAAAGTCATAATAAGAGTGGTTTAATAATCTACAAGTTGTCCTGTTTCTGTGTTGAACTGAGACAACTATCCCGCAATTCCATCGGCCCCATTTGGCTAAGACAGTTCAGAGTATCTTGTAATAAAAATCTATGCTAGTTTTCGCGAGTGGTCATCTCTGGCATGGCTCCGGATAAGAATTGTATCCACTTATTAAGAATTAAGCACCCATTTCCAGACACTGTTTGAGTCATGAATTGCAGTCTGACCATAGCATGGGTAGAGTCTAGCCAACACGTATATAATTAACCGCCCATTCCTTTTCAGCACTACAAATGCTCTATAAAGAAATATATTGAACTGCTCTTACTAAGTCTTAGGCAAAAGAGAACCGAAATATAAGTATATTACCTCCATTAATTGAGTCAATGAGAAATTTGACACACACTGTACTAAGACATACATATCAAAAGTGTTGAATCCAGCAGAACTGTGATGTGACCCAATGATCCACTCTCCTATGTATATGCATAATGTCCTAAATCCATCAGAAATGAAATGTAATGAAACACTTGTGTCAAATGCTCCTGTTCCTCTGCCCAACAGAGCAATGCCATTATTCTTAAATTAATATACCGTATGCTAAGTATGTGCTTGAGTGGCATGATTGCTTCTATGACAAATTGCATGACAGACTGTATGACCATCCACATGACAGCATCTCTTATTATGTGAAAGCTTGCTATCTCTCACTCCTTTAATTTCCACCTAATGCATAGGCACAGAGACAAACATGATAAAAGAACATCTCTGGTCCGTATGCACAGCACCCCACTACCCATATAGGCCATATAACAAACACGTTCTTTCATCTGTAACTCTTCTCTAGAGTAGTATGCTACCCATCTGCAAAGTGCTTCAGAGCCTCACCAGGGGTACGAAGTGTTGTATGAATGCAACTATAATGCAAGGGACCCGAGTTCTATGCAGTAAGAATGCATAGCTGCTATTATGCCTTACTTTGGATTTTAGGATCTATAGTGGCTGTCGATCTGTGGAACAAAACATATGAATTAAAAGCGCTTTACAGCAAAACAAGTACAAAATTAATGTTGACTCAATGGGCTATATTGAGATCTTTAAATTTGACAAAAAACATATGGGCATATATAGCACACCGTAAACAGTTATCAGTATACTTTGAACATATATATATATCTTCGTCAATGAGAGTAATCCTTCAATGAGATCACTTCAGACAGTAATCCAAAAGAGTAAGACGACCTTCTTTGCTCTTCAGCAGTTTTTATTAAAGTTATAGATGAATAAAAAACTTGTTACCAGCATACAACTTGCCAGCCGACACGTGTTTCGTCTTTTTCTAAGACTTTCTCAAGGCATGGATGTTGAAATCGAACATCAGCAAAACAACTGGGCCCAAATAGAAAAAACCGTCACGTCTTGCAATAAATCAATCGACGCGCTCACACAAGACAGTTCTTGTAGTTAGTGCAATAGTTCTCCCTGTGAGTCTCTATAGGGATTGAAAACGTATCACTGTCCAATGTATATAGACACCTTCCATTAGTAATTACACACGGTGCAACCTAGTATGTTAGGACCTTTAATCCATGTTTAACGAGTGGCCAATCCGCCAACAATTAAATCACTCAAACCCTCCTGCTGTAACTTATTTTGGTTTCTACAATATGGTCCCTACGGGACCCCCGCTGCCATACGGTTCTACATACAGTACCTCATGATTGAGGTTTGCCTGCTACAGTCAAAGAAAATTCTGCAATGTGCCCCGATTCCGATTGGAGTTATGTCTGTGCTATATATATCATAGGTCTCAGGCGTAGAAAATTCTCAGGAGTGAGAGCTAATTAATGTATGTGATGACATCACAGGAAGTGATGAACATGAACTTTGGCACAATGACAGCACAGTTAGTAAGCGTAGTGAAATGATTTAAACAATGATATACATAAAAAATTGACAGAAGGGGCCGTGGCTTGGGAAGCCATAATGGCGGACGCAGCTTGAACGAGCTCCGCGCGTCCGCCTCCTTAATCCGCCACTTACCAACTCGGTGCACCCAGCCGATGACAAGGTATTAGTGTATCCGGTGCGAGACGGAAATCTGGTTGCTGGTGGCCGGCTGTGTGTGGCTGCTGGAGCTATCTAGGAGGCGTCGTCGACCAGGCCTGGCGCCGCGGGTGGCTCCGGGCCTCCGTGAGATGCCGCAGACACCTGGACCGGGGCCTGCCTTGAGGTGAGGAGCCGGGAGGCACAGGGGGGCCAAGGCGAGCATTGCGGGTGCATTCGCTTCCCGCCATGCCGGGGCCGCTACTGCGGGTTCTGGTTGCAGGGGAACCTTGCGGGCCGGCCCGATCATGGTTGGGGCCGCGGGGTTGGGCCAGACTGGGGCCCGGTTGGTTGGAGATGGCCGATGGGTTCCCAGAGCTAGGGGTTCTGGGGTGGTACTCCTCGTGGCGAGGCCTCCCTGGTGGCATTTCTGAGCTTACCCCGGGGTACAATGCCCGGGAGCCGGCGTGCGGCCGGCGGGGTTCCTGCTGCCCGTTGGCAGCGCCACGTGTGCTTGGAGCCTCGAGTTCCGGGCCTCGCCATCGGCCTGACTGCAGCATCGTATAGGCCACCTGTACACAGATCCCGGCTGTGACACTAGAGACACGTGCGTCACCCGCTTGGACTCCCCTGGGCACTTCATTATCGCTACTTGGCATAGAGAGTATCATTGGCACCGCCTGGCTGGTGACGCAGGTGACGCACAGTACCACCTTCAGCCAACAGTGGACACACTGTGTGCCTCATTTTTGCGTGACAAACGAGGATTATCTTGCAGAGCTGAGGCTGCTGGGGGGGGGGTGACAAATGCAAAAAGAACAATTGATGAACAGAATGCAGAACAATGTCATACATTCACCCCAGTACAGAGATCTGGGCCTAAATCCATCGTTTTTTTGCCCACCATGCTATTCCAGTTTCGACCCAGCCCTATGCAAATCAGTCTTGATCCTGCGCCCAATGGGAACAGTTCAGCCCGAACTGCCAGGCCAGGTCCTCCCTGGACTGGAAACAAGCATCGTAGGACCGGTTTTGGGCTTTCAGCCCTCATCAGCCAGGATAGCTTGACTCCAGTGGCATGGAGAGCATGAGACCCACGTCTGGGCATGCCCGTCTCACTCGGGGTTACAAATGCAAAAAGAACATATGATGGACAGAATGCAGAACAATGTCATACATTCACCCCAGTACAGAGATCTGTACTGGCGGGCTGGTGGCCCGGCGCGGTAGGTCCCACTAGAGGAGCCTACTTGGTTTTCGGCTGTGGGTTGTGGAGGCGGCTGGGCTAGGCCTGGTACAGCTTGTGACCTAGCAGTGGGGATTTCCGTGAGGACTTGTCCGGCCCGAACTGCCAGGCCAGGTCCTCCCTGGACTGGAAACAAGCATCGTAGGACCGTTTTTGGGCTTTCAACCCTCATCAGCCAGGATAGCTTGACTCCAGTGGCATGGAGAGCACGAGACCCACGTCTGGGCATTCCCTTCCCACTTGGGGTGACAAATGCAAAAAGAACAATTGATGGACAGAATGCAAAACAATGTCATACATTCACCCCAGTACAGAGATCTGGGCCTAAATCCATCGTTATTTTGCTCACCATGCCATTCCAGTTTGGACCCAGCCATATACAGAATGCAGAACAATGTCATACATTCATCCCCAGTACAGAGATATGGGCCTAAATCCATCGTTTTTTTGCTCATCATGCCATTCCAGTTTGGACCCAGCCATATGCAAATCAGTCTTGACGCTGCTCCCAATGGGAACAGTCCAGCCCGAACTGCCAGGCCAGGTCCTCCCTGGACTGGAAACAAGCATCGTAGGACCGGTTTCGAGCTTTCAGCCCTCATCCGCCAGGTTAGCTTGACTCCAGTGGCATGGAGAGCACGAGACCCACGTCTGGCCATGCCCGTCCCACTCGGGGTGACAAATGCAAAAAGAACAATTGATGGACATAATACAGAACAATGTCATACATTCACCCCAGTACAGAGATCTGTACTGGCGGGCTGGTGGTCCGGCACGGTAGGTCCCACTAGAGGAGCCTACTTGGTTTTCTGCTGTGGGTTGTGGAGGCGGCTGGGCTAGGCCTGGTACGGCTTGTGACCTAGCAGTGGGGATTTCCGTGAGGACTAGTCCGGCCCGAACTGCCAGGCCAGGTCCTCCCTGGACAGGAAACAAGCATCGTAGGACCTGTTTTGGGCTTTCAACCCTCATCAGCCAAGATAGCTTGACTCCAGTGGCATGGAGTGCACGAGACCCACGTCTGGGCATGCCCGTCCCACTCGGGGTGACAAATGCAAAAAGAACAATTGATAGACGTAATACAGAACAATGTCATACATTCACCCCAGTACAGAGATCTGTACTGGCGGGCTGGTGGTCCAGCACGGTAGGTCCCACTAGAGGAGCCTACTTGGTTTTCTGCTGTGGGTTGTGGAGGCGGCTGGGCTAGGCCTGGTACGGCTTGTGACCTAGCAGTGGGGATTTCCGTGAGGACTAGTCCGGCCTGAACTGCCAGGCCAGGTCCTCCCTGGACAGGAAACAAGCATCGTAGGACCTGTTTTGGGCTTTCAACCCTCATCAGTCAGGATAGCTTGACTCCAGTGGCATGGAGAACACGAGACCCACGTCTGGGCATTCCCTTCCCACTCGGGGTGACAAATGCAAAAAGAACAATTGATGGACAGAATGCAGAACAATGTCATACATTCACCCCAGTACAGAGATCTGTACTGGCGGGCTGGTGGTCCGGCGTGGTAGGTTCCACTAGAGGAGCCTACTTGGTTTTCTGCTGTGGCTTGTGGAGGCAGCTGGGCTAGGCCTGGTACGACGTGTGACCTTGCAGTGGGGATTTCCGTGAGGACTAGTCCATTGCGCTTTCTCCGGTGCCCCCTACGTGGTGGATTGGTGCAGCCGTGATCCCGTGCCCAGCCGAATCCTAACCAGAGTCTTCTTGTGGTGGCTGTGACAAGAGTTTGCAATGGGGAAGGATAAGCCTAACGCCTCGAGCCAGAACAGAGCACCATGGACCAATATGCCATGTTAGCAAGTGGCGGTTTCCCATCTAGCCCAATCCCAGAAAATGCAGCTTTGTTTGCGGCCATCACTGAGGCGAGAGACATGCTGGAGGCTAAGATCGGCGCAGTGGGCACCGAAGTTTTCTTTTTACGTCAGGAGCTGAAGAAAGCTGTGGATCGGATCACTGAAGCTGAGATGAAAGTGTCCACAGTAGAAGACAATGTTATGACCCTCCAGCAGCGTGTCAATAAATCGACGGCCATCTCTCAAGAATTAGCCACTCGGGCGGAGGATGCAGAAGGCCACGCATGGCGCAATAACTTATGCTTTGTTGGTTTTCCAGAAGGCTGCGAGGGTAACTCTATGAACCACTTCCTTACCTCGTGGCTCAAGGATCTGCTGCCTGCCGAACTGCTCTCCACGTGGTTCGTAGTCGATAGAGCTCAACGGGTGCTCACTTGGATGCCGCCTACTGGGGAGGCTCCGCGGCCGGTTATCGCCAGGTTGCTCAATTATGCAAACAGAGCTGCAGTGTTGCAGTTTGCACGATCGCACAGGGATACACTCATCTTTGACTCCAAGTCCATACTGATCTTCCCGGACTATACCTGCTTGGTACAGCAGCAGCAGCAATCCTTCACGGCAGTGAAAAAGCATCTACAAGACCTGAATGTCTCATACATGCTGCTAGATCCGGCCAGACTCCACGTGGTGTATAATTATAAGACATTCTTCTTTGACTCACCTGAAGCGGTCTTTGGTTGGTCTGACGAGTGGATGCATTTGAAACTTCATTCCCCGCCGCCGCTGGAATCTGACTCCTCCAGAAGCTCACAAACGAATAGACCATGTAGAACGAAATCCAAGCCACGACACCGTTCTGGGTTGACACGACGATCATCCAGCCCTGAGCGCATGCCTTGATTACCTTACGCTAGCATGGTTACCAATGGAGTGCAGTTGACTTGGAGCAGTTCAAAACGAACCCGTCTATCCGGCACCGGGTAGAGGTGGAAGCGTTCCTCTATGGTTGAACTGACCCGGACACGTGTACCCCACTGTTAAGGTTCTACAGGCTGTTGGGATCCATTAAAGGAAGGGTTTTAGGATCTATATTCAAGGTCCTGGGCCATTCTCTACCGAGACAAATGCTCTGATTTCCTGGGGGTATCGGGGGGGGGAGGGGTGATGGGCGGGAAGGGTGTTGTTCGGGTTTAGAGTTTAGTCGTTTTTTTCTATTTCTTCACACACGCAGACACATGTCCCACTCTCCACCAGGCAGGCCAGTCTATCTGGTTCCAATACCGTACATAAGGCCTCCCAGCCAGTAACTTCCCACATGACTGAATTAACCGCAGTAACATGGAATGTCTGAGGTCTGCTTGATAAAATAAAGCGAGGGGTCATTCTACGAGAGGCCAAACGTTATGGAGTTGATATCCTTCTCTTGCAGGAGACTCGCCTCTTGAGTAATAAGGCCCCATGCCTGCCCCGGTTTGGGTATCAGGTGTATCATTCAGGATTCACTAGGGTTTCTCAGGGAACAGCCATTCTGATTCACCACCGTGTTCCGTACCTCCACATTAAACACTGGGTAGATCCTGGAGGCCGATATGTCCTTTTGACGGGTACACTCTATGGGGAACCACTAAACTTGGGCAGTATCTATGCACCCCCACCTCTGGGAAACACATTTGTAGAGAACATCTCTCGCCAGTGGGGCGAACTTCCATAGGGCCTATCTCCTCTGGGAGGCGACTGGAACAACACTATGGCACCTCCTGATAGGAGCCGTGGAGCCGGTGTAGGTTCTACAGCCCCGACTTCTAAACTGTCGTTGCTTGCTGGGAAGTTGGGGTGGGCAGATTTATGGCAAGAATACCATCCCGCTGAGACAGGCTACACGTATATGTCCATGGCTCCATGTCCCCCCTAGATTATCTATTTGCACCACACACCTATATCTATAGGTTTTCCCACCTCCCCAGAGGGTTGTCAGATCATTCCCCAGTCAGGGCGACACTCCACTTGTACGTACAGAGGCCCTGCTTTTGGTGGCGAATGTCCCCATGGCACCTCCGAGATCATGACTATCAAGAGTGCCTGACCGGTGACTTCAAGAGTATCTAACCCTGTACACTTACTCCACTCCAACCAAGGAGGCCCTATAGGAGGCATGCAAGGCTACACACAATGGGGTGGACATTAGTTACAGGACAAATGACAAGCGTAAGCTCTCTGCCCAGAGGACGGAGCTGGAAGATCAATGTACATTACTCGAGTTGCAATACACATCGGACCCGAGTCTTACCCTTTTTTGTAATCTTTCACAATGGCTACACCGACACCTTATGGATGAGGCTAAGGATATATGGTTGGCATCTCAACACCGAATATACCAGTGGGGGGACAAATCGAGCAAAATGTTACATAGACTCTGTCAGGCAGGTAACACCTCAGCCGTGGTCCCAACCATTAAAGGTAGTGACGGTGTTTTGCATTCATCTCCCGCAGTGGTGGTTACCAAATTTGCACATTACTTCACCACACTATATACACAGAGGCAACAGCTCTCGGAGGACCTCATAGCAGAATTCATTTGCGATATTCCCCCCGGAAATTGACTGATCAAATGCGGGATCACATGGATTCCCCCATTACGGTGGATGACTTAACAGCAGCGTTATCTGCGATGCGGCCTGATCGGACCCCAGGTCCCAACGGGTTCCCCATAGAATTTCTTCATTCTCATATTTTTACTTAGGTCCACATATGTTGGACACAATACATGAGGCCCTTGACATGAAATCTTTGCCCCGGGACTGGTGTCAGGCGGAGATAGTTTTCTTTTTAAAAGTAGGCTGTCCTCCAGACGAGCCATCTTCCTACTGCCCTATTTCCCTAATTAATTTTGAACCCAAACTCCTGGGGAAGGTTTTAGCAGATCACCTGCGGACCTGCATTAAAGAGTTGGTCCACTTGGATCAATCTGGCTTTATGCCACATCGAGCTACCCGCCACAATATTCGCCGGGTCCATAACGCTATGGCTTTGGTCCCTGAGCTGGGACATCCCCACGTCATACTCCTTGCAGATATAGTTAAGGCCTTTGATTCCTTGAGCTGGGAGTATCTATTCCAGCTTCTGGAGGCTAGTAATTTTGGCCCGTGTTTTCGGGCATACGTACACCTGCTGTATACTAAACCTATGGCTTGGGTCCGTGTTGCCGGTCAGTGCTCTCCCCCTTTCCCCATTGGCCGCGGTACACGTCAGGGTTGCCCCCTGTCTACACTCCTATTCGCCTTGGCAGTAGAACCCCATGCTATATGGGTTTGCCGTGATTCTGTGCTCCGGGGTTTCGACTGGCCCAACTCACAACCAGATCGTATAGCACTATATGCCGACGATGTTTTATTTTTCATGACCGACCCATGGATATCGGGCCAGCGCATTTTACAAATTCTTCGAGTATTTGGCCAGACCATCAGCCTCCTTACGAACCCCTCCAAATCTGTGTTATTCCCAGTCTGCGGGCAGCATGGTAGAGGTATATGGGCATCTCAGCTTAGACATGCTACGGATGGCTTCCAATATCTGGGGGTATATGTTTCTTCCTGCCACGAGACGTCCTGGATGAGAAATATCAATCCCCTTCTTGCTCGGCTTCAGGAAGAGACCTCCATATGGTCTTCCCTACCTCTCTCGTTGTATGGACGTTTGGCAATTTTTAAAATGGTATCTCTCCCCAGGATGCTTTATCAACTCCAAAATTTTACGTATTAAATTACGCGGTCCTGGTTCGCGCAAATAAATACTACACTTAATAAATTCCTCTGAGGTGGAGGTGCGGTATGAGTAGCTCTGCAGACATGTATACATTCTACATACTGTGGAGGTATTGCTGCTGCTGATGTATACTCCTATTACGCAGCCTCTCATCTCCTGGTCATAAGCGACTGGTGGTATAATACGCCTACAGACCAGACGTATGCCCTGGAACAAGCAGTAATGACAGGGACTCCTCTCCTACGGTTGTTATACAGCACGCAGAAACTTGATTCTCTGCCCCAGGCTAGTAGAAAGACGATCCGGTTATGGAGATATGTGGTCTGCTGGATGGGATGGAGGGGGTGCCTGACCCAGGCTACGCCATTGTGGCAGGATAATTACCGGTGAAAGGTGACAGCTACTCTAGGAGATGTTATTCGAGGCACAACATTAAAATCTTTCTAGCAGCTCCAGGAAGAGTTCCAACTTCATAAAACTCAATTCTATAAATATCTCCAGTTCCACCACGCGCTCACTCCATTGATGCAACACATAGATGACCTCCCTGAATTTCACCCACTGGAGCCCGCCTTAATATGGGGGACCTGGGCACTCACAAAAAAAGGCAGGTTTATCAAACACTGACTACACATGCCACCACTACCCTCCATATGACCAGGAGGACATGGCAAGATGACATTCCTGAACTGACTGATGATGATTGGGCAGAAGCTATCGCAAGTCCTAGGGGCGCTGCGGTGTCCTCCAGATACCATCTTATCCAATTTAAATTTGTGCATAGGGTATACTATACACACCTTCGCCTTTGGAGGATGGGAGTTATAGCTTCCCCACTGAGCCTACGTTGTGACAGGGAGGAGGGATCATATTTTCACACGGTGTGGGGCCGGCCTGCAATACATCGCTTCTGGTGCAGGGTTCAGACTTGCCTCATGGAGGTACTGTCATGGGACCTCCCGCTGGATCCTCGACTGTTCCTTCTTCATAGCACTGAAGATATAGGGGGGATCCAGTACAAGCAACACTTACTTTTCCTAGCGCTCACGATTGCCAAGCGGGATATCGCTCAGTTTTGGAAAGGAACTTTCCCGCTGACAATGGGGAAATGGTGTGGGGCACTTGACACTTGCATGGGGGCAGAAATAGCAGTCTTCCAGTCACGGGGATGCCCACAAAAGCACAGGAAAATGTGGTCTAGATAGGCTACCTACCAGGGTATAGATCTTCCCTCGCAAACCCCTTAAGAATCTGCCTCTATTGGTTGTTAATGGCCATTTCATACGATATTATGTCTGACTTTTATTTTTATTGAGTACATGTTGTCAATAATATTTGCCAATGCTGGGGGGGTGGGACAGTCAGCGTGAAGTTTTGGTTTTTACATATGTTCTGTACGCAAAGTGTATCCTACAGGTATCCCGATTTATGTGACATGCTATCATCCTGTATGCGATTAATATATGTCAGTTACTCTCTGGCGAGGTACTTCGAAAATTTAACATAACATGTTTAAAAAAAAAAAAACAATTGATAGAATAGCATCATCAGGTTACTAAGGTGAACTTCAGGCTTACAAAAATAGTGGAACAGGACTCTGACGTGCCGAAAGCAGCTCTCTAGTCAGGAGCCTTCTCTTGTGGTGGAATTGCTTTTAGAAACCTCTACATCTCTCAGAAGCTGCTATAGATCAGTCCTCTGACCAGAGCCATACTTAGAATTCAGTTCCTTTCCCTTCTCACCAGGTGTGACATTTAGTCTGCTATTAGACCTCAAACGACTTCAAATGTGTGAGTCTCCCTCATAATTAGTGAGACTTAAGATTTCTGCTATATCAGATGCTTAAAAAAACATAAAATGGTTTATATATAATTTATCATGGTACCGAAGAGCTGTGATGTCATCAAAAGGTGGTTTGCAGTGCTTTACAAAATGATGTACAAATCGCCTTCATTAATAAATATTTGCAGGGGTCCCAGGTGCTGAACCTACAATCTCTGGGCTGTATCACATATAGTTAGCACTTCAGCTATATTTTTGGGCAGAGTGGTGTCTAAGGTACTTAAAGAGCTAGACCAGGTCTATTGTACTACCTTAGAAAGCGGTAAATGGAAATCTTCTAAAATATCTTTGAAAGCATGTAATGCTTTTGGCTGGAAATGTGGTGGCATTTGTTTACAGATCAAAAAGAAATTACTAAATAACTTACACAAAAGCAACATCACAACATATTTGAAACATAATGGGGCACAACTCTTCTAAGCAGACTGAACACAACACAATCACAATAAAACAGTTCACAGTGCATTAATGCAGCAAAAAAACACAGCAGCACAAATCACTTCACCACCACAACAAAATGCCACACAACAAATGTACACAAACGTTCGTCACACGTTATCACCTCCAGATTCCTGTTTTCATAATATGGTGGAAAAAGATGTTTGGAGCAAGTGACTGCCTTAAATTCACAACTATAGACATTAAATAGCCCCAGTCAAAAATGCTGTTTAATACACTGCTCTGCCTTTTAGAATGACAAGCAACCTAATGTGGAGCGTTTTTCAAAAATACATTACTCCTGCTCATTAAAAAACAATATGAAACTGATGCACGTTCAACAGTTTATTAATTGAGCTTATTGTTTCTGTTTTACAGGAGACGTGCCAAACTCTGGACAAATATTTGAGGGATGTATTAAATCCTTATATCATAAATGTGACGCTGGCAACAAAAATGTGCAGCGAACTGCTGTGTGGGGGCAAAGCAGCCTGTGCCAGGAAGTCATGGAATAGCAACGATTACCTGCACCTGAATCCACAGATTTTCGAAATAAAAACAGAGGCATCTGGGAACTATTCGGTCATTGGCCAGCCAACTGCAGAAGAGGTCCAGAGACTGGACGAGAAATTTATGTGTAACTGCTACACGGGTAGTGACTGTAAGCAGGAAGCAAACCTGAATCGTATCACAGAAGTCTCCATCTGCACTACCCAAGACATCTGCATTAAGGCAGGTGCTATAGGACACCCATGATCAAAACGCATGCCTATAGCGAGCAGTCATGCATATTTTGCAAATTTAGGTATAATTTGAACTGCTGATAAACTGCTTCTCATGGCTAAGGTTCATATTTGCCTGGTTTGCATAGACGGCACCATTGTTTTGGAAGCCTAGGGGGGAGATTCTGAAACATTGGAGCATATTTACAAGCCCCTATTGCCTCCAGAGCATTATTTTTTTCTGATTCTCTCGTGCCGTAGTGAAAATCCCCATATTTACAAGGTGGCGCTAAGCCACTTAGCGTGACTTAATGCCACCTTGTAAATATGCCCCTTTCCGCCACAGTCGTCTGCGGCAAAGGGTGATTAAATGGGTGTTGCTGTAGGCGTTCCACCCTAAACCCATTGTTTTTTGACACTGCCCCATATTTACAAGGTATTAAAATGGCGACACGAGGCATTCTGCAGCACACATTAAAAGAGCAAATAGCCATTACTGATTGTCTATGAGCCGGAGGGTGTCCTTTCCTGCACATAAACCATCGTCTCTGCAGCACAGGCCCCCTTGCAACATGGCGGAAGGGTGCCTGTGCTGGCGTTATACAGCTTTTCTTGCCCCAACTCTTGTAAATATATCGCATCCCCGAGTTTCAAAATTGTCAGAGTGCGGTGCTGCCAAATTTAGCGTAGCTCCGCACTCTAACATTTCTTGTAAACATACCCCTTTTTGCGCAGGCGTGGCATCACAGAAGTGACGCTGACCAGCATTAATTATTTTTTCGGATTCACTTAGTGCAAAACTTGTTTTGCGCTGGAAAGAACCCAAATGTAATGCAAAGCAGCATGAAACTCTGCTTTGCATTACTTTGCGTTAAGGGGGGGTTACATGGGTGGTGCATGGGCATTCCCATGCAGCCACTCATGCTTTTTGACACTACACCCTATCTACTAACATTATTAGACAGGGATAGAGCCAAAAAGTAATGCAGCTGAAAAGCTGGCGTTAAAAAAGAAAGGTGTTTTCATTTCTCCTTTTTTGCACAGCACTGTGCAGCATACATACAAAGTAGGAAAAGCTTTAAGGTGTGTCTAGCCATAGTATTTTGTACAGGAAGGGTACCCTTCCTGTACAAAACATATGCTAGACTCACAAACGTTCTTGATTCGCGAAGTTCTGACACGTGACTTACGTGTCACAAAGGAGTTGCACAGCCCCATGCACATTTGTGTCAAATTTAAACACGTACTCAATAGTAAACTCTGGTTCATCCAATTTTTATTCTATGCTCTATTCATGTTAGTCCGTCACATCACAGAAAATAAGTTTCCAAATTTTCTTGCATCTTAATTGCTCTTGAATTGCCCATCCGGGCCTGTCCTTAGGCACGTGTAGAAACTTTGTTAATCCATTATTTTACTTCACCCAATGCATTTCGGTCTTGTCGACCTTCCTCAGGAGCATCTACAATTATTAAAAAATACATTCATCAACCACATATCATTTATATATAACAGTGATTCAACACCAACATAAATTGTGCCTAAACCCCATACTCTTGATTCAACCTTACAACAAATATGACTACTCCTGTGCTTCCCCATTCATCTTTCCCCACACAAATCCTATACTTTCAACTTCTGTGCTCCCCTCGTCCTTTAACCAAAACATATCACACGTCCCTCTACAGATCTAATCACCCGTAAAAGTGACGTTCCACCCATCGGTAACACCACCTATCTCACTCTCCCCTGCTCCCCAGTTTGTACCTGTAATCATCTGCCGTTGTTTTCAAACGGTGAAACCGCCTTCTAAAAACGCCATGTTCAAACCACCCACTCCGCGAAGCATCCGGTTTTTAAGCCGAACGCTTCTCTCCCATATTTGGTGTAGCTCCGCACTCTAACATTTCTTGTAAACATGCCCCTTTTTGCGCAGGCGTGGCATCACAGAAGTGACGCTAACCAGCATTAATTATTTTTTCTGATTCACTTATCAGTGCAAAACTTGTTTTGCGCTGGAAAGTACCCAAATGTAATGCAAAGCAGCATGAAACTCTGCTTTGCATTACTTTGCGATAAGGGGGGGGGGGTTACGTGGGTGGTGCATGGGCATTCCCATGCAGCCACTCATGCTTTTTGACACTAAACCCTATCTACTAACATTAGGAGACAGGGATAGAGCCGAAAAGTAATGCAGCTGAAAAGCTGGCGTTAAAAAAGAGGTGTTTTCATTTCTCCTTTTTTTTCCCTAACTTTGCCTGCATGCAGCGCAGGGCAGCATACATACAAAGTAGGAAACGCTTTAAGGTGTGTCTAGCCATAGTATTTTGAAAACATATGCTAGACTCACAAATGTATCCCAGCACTATGGTGTTAAAGGTTGTGCCTGGCGCACAGCAGCTGAAATCAGCGGCTGCGCTAGGGAGAGGGGAGGAGAGTGTCTTATCTCTGAATACAGTGCTCTCCTGCTCCCTCCCTGTCATGGGACGCAGCACAGCCTCTTTGGGTGCTGTGCTGCGTTCCATGATTTGTTTCAGAATCTGAGCCCTATGCTCCAATTTACTAACAATGTATGTGGCTTTTTTGAGGGGTTTGCATCACAAAAGCGACACAAACCCAGCGCAAAATGTTGTATTGCGATTCACTTTTGAACACAAATCGTGATTTATGTGGGAAAGTTGTATAAAGTAATCCTCGGCGGGAAACTCTGCTCCGCCAACGGAGTTTGCAGAGATTTGCCTACTCCGTGACGCACATGGAGTACGCAAAAACTCCATCTCCGTGGCGGAGCGGAATTAGCCGCTACCTCTCCCCTCCCAAATGCTTTTAAAAGATATAATGAAGGCACTTACCTGTGTTTTGGCCGCTCTCCTTCCTGCTCATCTCGCGTCCTCAACGTTCTTCATTAAAAAAAACCACCACGTTGTACGTCTTGAGGGTGAGCATGCGCAAGACTTACAACGTAGTGATTTTTTTTATGAAGAACGTCGAGGATGCGAGAGGAGCAGGAAGGAGAGCGGCCAGGCAGGGTAGGCGGCAGAAACACTGGTAAGTGCCTTCTTCAGGGCACAAGTCCTAAAAAAAGAAGTGGGGGGACGCTGACGTCACGACAGGAAGTGACGTCACGAAAGGTGGCTTGCACCATCAGACACATTGCCTCCCCTCGCTCACCCCTTAGATGCGATCGCATCAGAGAAGCCAGCGCGTGAGCAGCGTTCTGAAGGAGCTCCGATCTCACCCAGAGAGGCCAAAGAGTGAATGTGTGGCTCCATTTATCAAGCTCCTGGTATAATAAGTGGGGGGACGCCGTCCACCCGCGTGGTACCCCGACTCGAGCCCTGGCCTTCTTTATATATTTTTTAGGCATTTGGGAGTGGGGAGGGAGCGGAGCGGAGCTACGAGTAGCTCCACATCGTTTTTTAAAAACTGTGTGTAGCTACACGTAGAGGCACTACGCTGAATCCACCCAGGATTAATGTAAAGTAGTATGACGCAGCGTCAAGGGAGTTTACCATAGATGTCGTAGTCAACCACCCATGGTTTTTGGCACAAATACGATCTCCTAATATTTGCAAGCAGGGATTAGCGACAAAAACCTGCTTCCACCTTGAGACAGACACAGCGGAGCAAGATTTAAAACTCTCCACATTTTCCAACCTTGCATGTGGCTGCACTGTGCAGCATACCTACAAAATGGCAAAAGTATCATAGCATTGTT
This sequence comes from Triturus cristatus, assembly GCF_964204655.1. Taxonomy (NCBI): domain Eukaryota; kingdom Metazoa; phylum Chordata; class Amphibia; order Caudata; family Salamandridae; genus Triturus; species Triturus cristatus. Next base: position 1,135,280,623 of record NC_140585.1, read on the forward strand.
TTTGTTCTATTCTTGACAGAAGGAGTGCACCAGATGCAAGGGTGTGTGCCCTGGTGCAAAGCAGCGAAAAGTTCACAAGAGCAGGGGAACAGAAAACCAGCATCATATCTTAGTTGATAAGGTGCTGTCTTCCACTCTGCTATTGATGCAACGGAGCACAGAAACTTTGTTTGCTGTATTGCTTTAGACCAAAAGCTAGTAAATCTGCACAAGAGACTAACATACTATTCCCATTGGCAAACCAAGGATGCGCAGTTTACACTGACTTATTTGTGAATTCAGTTTGCATTGTGACTTACATGCTGATAAGTTGCATTGCAAATTGAAGATTCAAATGTCAGGTATGTCGCAATTTGTGAACCCCAGCTATTGGCTGCCAGTGCAGGGACGGAGGCCTGCAAGAGACAGCAGATCTCTGTCCCTGCATTTGCATTCAAAAATGGGAACCTGCTTTTTTCTTTCTTAGAAGGCAGCCAGTTTCCTTTAAAGGAACCGATGCTGCTTAAACCAAAAAAAAGGATATTTCCCTCTGGTGAAGCATCGTGGAGTGTAGGCAGTAGTCACAATCTCTGACTGCTCCCACTAGATCACTCGAAAGGATTCTCATAGGGAAAAGTGTTCCAAGGTGACCCTTCCACATTGAAAATCATTTGCCACTTCCTTCGAGGGTTCGGTAACTGATCGTTGGTTTGTGACTGCAATTGCTTTGCAAACCATTGATACATACCGTATCAATTCAGAAGGAACATCACTTTTATACGCTTTTCGAATTGAAAATTTGTATCGGTCACAAAAGCCCTCTCCCGAGTTTTGAATCAATTTCTGACTCATAAGCCATTTGTGAATAGTGAAAAATATATTTTTCAATAGCACACACTGGGATTTTGTGACTGACAGCCTTTGTGACTGCAAAATACCTTGTACATCTGGCCTCACTACCGCGTCATGCTGACTAAGCAGTGCAAAAACACAGGCAGGAACTGACCATCTGCAAACACATCAGCCTCATTTGATTAGAGCATAAAAAGCATGTGCACCAACTAACCAGTGAAAAAATATGTTCTCTCACTGGCCAGTGCAACAATCATTTACACCAACTAATCAGTACAAAAACATTTACACATAGTGACCTGTGTAAAAGCATTTGCTCTAACTTATCAATTAGAAGTTAATATTGGAATCATCTGACTAGTGCAAAAAGTACATTGGCACTCACTGGTAGTACAAAATTATGTGCAACAATTCCCCACTGCAAAACACATTTGCACAAATGATCAGTTGGGAAACATTTTTACTGATTGCCTGGTGTGAAAACTACACTTATAACGGCTGACGATCCAATAAAAAACAAGTACACCCCCCGAGCAGTGGAAAAATGACATTTTACACTGGTCAGTCAATGTAAATGTAAGTTTGCACCAGGCAGAAAGTGCAAGTAAAGATGGAAAAATGCACAAACATCCATCAAAACTGCCCAAACCCAGTGCAGTCTATGTAAACCAGCATGAACCTCAAGTATGAATAACGCATTTCTGATCAAAAAATAAAGTAGCAATCTAGAGGCATGTTCTCAAGATGATAATTATTCTGCATCTGTCAAATCATGTTCATTAATTGGTCAAAGAAATAAAAATTAATTGCTTGCTGCCCATCAAGAGTCTGTATTCATTGTACTGCATGATTACGTGAAGTGACAGCTCGTTGATCACCATCACTGTGTCTGATATAACTTGTATTGTTTAGTGATTCAGTAAAATACAATTATGGATGTTTTCAAGGACAATAGAAGCCAAAAACTTGCAAAACGTGAGACAGGAAGTCAAAGGCATCATTATAAGTCAAAGGCATCATTATATCGAATTGTGTTTTTATTGAAGGCCTGATTTGGAGTTTGGCGGATGGATGCTCCTTCACAAACGTGACAGATATCCCGTCTGTCTCAATACAAGAGTGTTAGGATGTAATACACTTGCAATAAGGTGGACTGTTTGCCAACCTCTAAACCTTCCCTGCTTTTTCCAAATTTGGAGCCTTGCTAGGGCTCTTAAACTGGCAGGAGTCTATTTTCTTGCACTTACAAGGCTCCCTACTGTTTAAAAAGTAGGTGTACCACAGGAGTGGATACCATTGAGCAGGATGGTGAGGAGGTCCAGTGGTCTGTATTGGAGGACATGTTTATGAATATATGGCTAAACATCATATGGTATAGTACTGCAAAATCATTAAAACAATCAATGAACTTCCACTCACTTAGAGAGTGCACTTACAATTTCAGTCAAACAAGTCTAATCCAATTTTCAATTGAGTATTTTCCCGGTAAATATGAGCAGTGTGTTCTGAAGCTGATTGTGTGTGCTTTGCCTGTTAGTGAGATCCATCCATGAAATATAATTAGGAGTTTAGCACATCCCAAAAATAATAAATTGTGCCTTTGAGAAATGGTTCGTGATTCTGGAGCTAGTAAATTTGTTTCCCCTCTTTCTTGCCAGGAAATCTTTCCATTTCTTAACCTTCAATGTAAAAAGTAGCAATTGTGATGTTATAGTTGGAAGGCGCGGTGAAGTAGGAGGTAAGTTCTTTGTTTTCTGTTGGGCCTTAGGGAGAGTTGGAGGGACAATGGAGCCCAGACAGGATCTACCTGCCGTTGCTGTCTCACAGTGTCCACTCCAGACCACACTTCAATATTCTATTACATCACCTACTCTTAGCATTACAGATACCAGCTCAGACATGCTGGGAAGGGAGACATACATGAAGCTACGCGTGGATCTTCTACCACTGGGGCAGGGGAAAGACATTTGCTCAGTTTTGCTGGTTGGGGTAGAAGAGTTCTCTCAACTATCTGGTTCCTTTTCCACTGAGCATACAAAACTGAAAAAAACTGATCTATTATTTACCTTAGAAATGACAAATTATTACATCCTTTTTAACACTCAGCATTTCCCATTGATAATTTAACGTTCTGCGGCTTTTTGTAGTTTCAGACATTGCCTCCGTTTTTAACACTCAGCCACATAGACCTAATAACAAAACAGAGCCAAGAAAAGTAATGGCCCTCAAGAATACCGTGGTGTTGTAAATTGAAAATGCATTACTCGGTCTTTGAGATAAATAAATTCTCTTATCATAAGTACTGCATGCCTTGTAGAACTATTCTGTGATGGAATAACATCCTCAGGAATATATTGTGGACCTGCGAGCTTCTTTATGTATGGAGCCAACAGAAAGCAAATAAAATATTTTGACAGAGGCCTGTTCCATCCAGGCAGAGTTTTGTGGCCTTTGCTATTGCATGCTAATAGAGCAAAGTCCTACCACTGTACAAAACACTATGGCCAGTCTACATCAAGCAGTCTGGCAACCCTATACTTAATACTGTGAAAGGGGGGCAAAGCCGTCACTGGGCTGGGCCCTTGCAGCTTACAGCATTTCTCCCTTTGACTAATTCCCTCTGCTGTACCATTGCCATGTTTGGTATCTAGACCAGTCGAAGTGATAATATGGGATCATTCAGAGCCCTGCAAGTGGGAGGGATGTAGTGAGCTGAAATTATCCTTCCAGTTATCAACCCACTGACCTTTACCCATCTCCCAAGTGAGTTGTGATCATTGTTGCAATTACTAGTAATTACTGTGAATATGGCATTTTTTATATTTGGTGTTGCACTATTGATTTAGATTTAAACTATAAATGTGTCAACACCTACATGTTTTATGCTACTCAAAGATACAAAGAGTACAATTATCTTTATTGTTTGGGTAAATAAAAACCATAACAATTTTACTACACGTACAAAAACATATAAAATATAGTACATGATTAAAACCCACAGTTCCAAAAAATCATGGTTTTACTGGGGACCAAAGCCTTCCTAAATCATTAATGAATAATAAATACCAGAGGGGCGTGGTTTGGATGCCGAAGATGGCGGCCGTGTAAGCGAGAAGCTCCACAGTGGCCCATTCATAATACTGTAATAACGGCATGTTGGCGGGAGTCCGTCAGCTTTGTGCCCTTTCCCTGAGCAGGGGAACTGGTGGGGCAGCTGTGGTGCGGTAGCATGGTAACCACGGAAGCGGCGCCTCCCAAAAACTCAACATAAACGGAAGGCAGCAGGCTGGTGGCAGTGACACGTCCTGGCCCATAGCAACAGAGGCGCAGGGCTGCAAGGTGAGATCCGGCCACCCAGTGGAAGAGTGAGAGTGGCATCGGAGCAGCGAGACAGCAACCGGGAGACACGGAGTAAACCCCGCGACCTGAAAAAAACCTCAGCAATGAAATCGGCTGTCTGGGGCATGGTGTGGTGGAGCTCCGGAAGGGCAGGGCCTGCAAACTGAGAGCCGCCGGGGTGCATAGACCAGCTCGACTGGACCACAGTGAAGAAATCAGACAGGAACCGGAACAGAGTGCAAACAGGGGGAGGTGAGCTCCATACACGCAGAGACGCTCTGGATCCTTCCACTCTGGCCTGGTTGGAGCGCTGCCTACTGCTGAGTGTCCCCACAGCCACCTGCATACACCATACGCCTGCAAGAAATAATGAGGAGCAAATTGGGCTATTGGGGGCAGTCTAACACAGAATCCAGACATTGGGGCTAGGCCTATCAATTTAGAGGCCTTTTGAATCGAAACGCCCTTACAGTGTGAGTGCCACGACCTACAGAGTGACTCGGCAACAATATGGGCGACCAGTGCAGCGGTGGGGCAGAACTTTGGCCCAGCAGGGCCTGCAGAAAAAAGGGCATACGGGGCAGGAGAGCTAAACCAACCGAGGCACAACGGAAGAACCAAGTTGAAGATCTGTGCGGAGGGTGAAAATGAAGAGGTTAGCTGCTCGCAAGCGGAGATGCTCCAGATCCTTCCCCTTCCTCTGCATAATTTGAGTATTGTCAGTCATCAAGTACCTAGGCTGCTACCCATATCAAAGATATGGCCTGCAAGGAATCACAAAAGGCAAACTGGACTTCTGATGAGAATCCGAAGCAGGCCCTAAACACTGGAATAAGGCCCAACACTAAAGAGGCCATAAGAAGCGGGACCCCCATGAAGTGAGTTGTCGAGGTCCATGATCCAGGGCGGGGTACTTCTGAGTAACAAAGTGGATACCGTGAAGTAGCTCATAGAGGTGGCTGCGGAGGCAAGGAGAGAGGGTGACCAGATCGAAGGCCAAAAGGGGCCCTGCCGCCACTATACGGAGCTATCTGGGACTCATCATTGCGCCATTGAAGGGTGCAAGAAAAGAAGGTGGTGCAGCGGACAGCCTGGAAACCGGAGCAGAAGGGAGCACCTCGAACTTGTAGCACCAGTGTTGTGATTGACGAGAAGGGAATGCCGGAGCAAACATGTGCCATAAAGGAGAGATGCAGGCAACAGTGAAGACTCAACCCCCCCACAGACATGCGAGTAAGGCACTGGCTGCTTTGTAGAATCCAGAACATACGGCTGCATCGTGTAAACTAGAGAACCTGACCACCAGAATGCTCAACCTGGAAAAGCGATCGGAAGATGCAGAAGGGCACAACAGACGCAACAATATAAGAGTTGTGGGAAACCCTGAGGGCACAGAAGGTACGGACATGGTAACACTCCTAGAGGGGTGGCTACAAAACACAGTGGCTCCTGGGACTCTTGTAAACTTTTTAGCTTTAGAACGAGCAGACAGGGTGCCCTCATGCCCGCTGGTGCCAGGTAGGCGTCCCACCCTGTGGTGGCACGTCTCTTGCATTACAAGGACCAAGATATCCTCATACAGAATGCCCAAAACATCGGACCCTATGGGATCGCAAACAGTAAAGTATCCATTTTCCCAGATTATACGGCAAAAGTGCAGGCACAGCAGGCTTCATTCCTGCAAGTTAAGAAAGAATTACGATTGGAAGGCATCACATATTCTCTACTATTCCCAGTGAAACTATGTGCAATTCTAGATAGGGCAATTGTGGTCCTGGCTGGAGACATACCGGGTAGGGACTCCAGCGCACAGACTGAGTCAGGATACCCCATCTACAGCCAAACAGTACAGGAAGAGACTTAGAGGCTTGTCTAGAAAATTCCAGCTGCGGAAACCCTCAGCTTCACAGACAGCGCAGGGCAGAAGGGCGGCGCTTCAAGCAGTGGCAGAAATGATAAGAAAAACAGACTGGGAAGGAAAACTGGGAAAATGTCAGAACGCAGTGCAGCAGAATCAGACTTGGGGGACTCGGTCATAAGTGAGCTGGAACTCCTGGAAGTAACCCCACAGACAGCGGATACCATAATCTAACAATAGTCTGGAGGGTGAGGGATTCGGAATCTCAGAAGATATGAACGTAAGGGGCAGTCTGCCTGATAGGACTCAAAAAACTAAATTTATAGGTATGCAGGGAACCCGATTGTAGACAAGAGGAAATGGCCCCTGGTTGGGTAGGGCATGGGCGCAGGGGTAGGGGCACTCACCACAGGAGGGCCTGTGGTCCCTGTCATTGTTCTCCGGAGCCAACAGCAAATGAGCACTCCTCGGTTACTTCCTTGCACCCCCCCCCCCCCGACTTGATAGCCCACTCTGGGTGGATAGAGAGGACAATCTTACAATAATGTTTTTAAGTTTTAAGAGGTTTGGGCAGCCAGCAGTTGCGAAGTTTGGGCCAGGAGTTACTTGTTTGGGATGTTTGGTGGACTCCAAGTAGTTGTCTCAATCATGGGCTGAAATAGTGGAGGGAGATTGCGGAGGGGGGAGAGTGGGAGCTATGTAAGTCAGGGTAATGATTATTATGGCATCACAGTATCACAAAATAAAAATGTTGACTTGGAATGTGAGAGGGTTGGGTTGGATAGTCAAAAGACACAAAATCCACAGTTATCTTGTACGTAGAGGAATACATATTGCCATTTTACAAGAGACACACCTCACACTGGAGGAAAGCACAAGACTGAGACGTAAATGGTGTGGCCAAATATATGCCACCACATACTCAGAATTCTCAAAGGGGACTCTGGTGTGGATCAGAGCGGGTACCCCATTTGAAGTAGACAGATCTATAATAGGCAGAGAGGGCAGGTATGTTTTGCTCCAGGGTAGCATGTTGGGCAGAGTGATCATGTTCAGGAGCATTTATGCCCCAAATCAGGACCAAATCCAATTCTTACAAAAATTGTCTACACAACTCGCCACGCTTGACACATCCCACACCCTGCTAGGGGGAGACTTTAACTGTGTGGCGGACATTGAACTGGATAGGTCGACTCCACCTCTCAATGGCACTCCTGTATCTAAAGTTAACAAGGAATTTCAGACCTGGTTGGAGTGGTGGAACATGGTGGACATCAGGAGGACACAACACGGGAACACAAAGGATTAATCTTACTATTCACACATGTATAGATTGCATACCAGATTAGACATGTTCACATGTTCAGGCCAGCTGGGATCTGCCATTACACATACGGAATACCTTGGATGCACTTTATCTGACCATAATCCATTATTACTCCACATCCGCTCCATCCCAGAACCCACTCTGACTCCCACATGGCGGCTAGACCCCACCCTCTTGGAGGATGTTTTCTTCCACAATTCGTTACATACACCGGTGGTGGAGGATTTTCAGTTTAACCAGGGCTCTGCTAGTTCCAGGGCCATGGAATGGAAAGCCTTTAAGTAGTAGTAAGAGGACATTGCATGAGCCAAAAAGTGGGAATGCGGAGGCAAACTATTGAAGAACTTACAGGCCTAGAAGCTCAACTACAGGATAGAGGGGCCCATCTGACGTCAGAAGCTGACGCGCTGAATAGATTATGGGAAAAGAAAAAGGAATATGATTATACACTTGAGAGATTGCGATGACTGGACATACGTGAATATCAGGGGCGGAAGGGGGAAGGGCAGGTCGAATGCTCGCATGACTGGTGAGCCCTGCAAACAGGGGATCCCCCATTTCTTGAATTAAATTGGGAGAGGAACAGATAATATACAACACTAAAGAAATAAATGAAGCATTTAGAGCTTATTATGTAACGCTATACAGTGAACCAAGGCCACAAAGACGGGAGACACTAGGTGAATATTTAGCATCCCTCCCCCTGGAACCCTTGGAGCCTGACTGGCGGGAGAACTTGGGTGGGGGGCTGTGACTGCAATGGAAATCAGTTCTGCGCTTAAAGAGATGGCTAAAGGGGAGACACCGGACCCAGACGGTATACCAGTGGAATTGTATTCGGCATATGCAAAGACACTAGCACCAAAGTTGGAGGCGATCTATGCGGAAGCCTGGGAGTGCAGGGAACTACCCTCTTTGACCAGAGATGCGCTGGTTATACCACTCCCGAAGGCCAAGACGGCGAACCCACATACGTGAAACTATCGGCCTCTATCAATGCTAAATGTTGATTTTAAAATCTTGAGTAAAATCCTGGCAGCTCGGCTACTACCCTTTATGAGCGGCCTGATTCATAAAAATCAAAAAGAGTTTGTACCGACCAGGTCCACATCCCTGAATCTGCGGAGGCTCTTTCATATCAAGCACCACCCTGAACGGAAGCAATATCCGGAGGCCCTTATCCTGTCGATAGATTTGGGAAAGGAGTTTGATTCGGTGAGGTGGGACATTTTAGACGCCACAATAGAATGGATGGGGCTGAGTTAAAAGTGGATCAAATGGGTGAAAATATTGTATACATACCTAACTGCACGGGTCAAAACCAAAGGGGTGGTGTCAGAAGCGTATAACATGTATAGAGGCACCAAACAGGGCTGCCCACTATCCTCATTACCATTTGCGATTGCAATCGAGCCACTCCCAATCACTTTTATATAACAGAGCCATACCCTGGGCATACACCTAGAAAGTAGTTCACATGAAATTTCTCTTTATGCTGATGACCTGTTATATCTAAAAGACGGAGGCCGGGGAGCAGAACAGGCACTAGGTATGCTGGATACCTATGCGACCCATGCTGGACTTAAACTTAACATGGCCAAGACATACGCCTTCCCATTAAAGAATGAGGGCGCTCTCCCAGGGGACCACCCTTTGGGTCTAACATGGTCCCCTCGCTCCTACAGGTATGTTGGTATATAAATATTCCCTCAACTAGCAGACCTAAAGGAGGGCAACTTGAACCTGGTCTTAAGGTCATTAATAACATGTGTTCAGTTTTGGCGTTCACTTAAGCTACCCCTGATGGCACGTTTATCTCTCTCAAAAATGATCATACATCCCAGATTATGATACCTTTTTGTAAACCTTTGTGGTTTACAGATCTAAATCAGACCCTCCGGGAAGTGATATGGGACGCAGGGCAAAATAAATTATCCCTGGAGATATTACAGCGGGCACCCAATGAGGAGGAACTAGGTGCCCCCGACTTTGAACTGTACTACCTGGCGGCCCAACTCCAATGGCTAGCCCAGTGGGTAGACGGTAGAAAAGTGGAACTACTAGAAGAGGAGGGATGGCGAAACAGCCAAAGCTGGCTGTAGGCCAAGTTGTTGCACCCAGCAGGAAATATACCCAAATTGAATGTGCTCTTACAAGCGGCATTATACTGTTGGAAGAGATGCCGCCTATGCACGAACGTAGATCATGCCTATATGCCTGAGATACCGCTAGTTGATTTCCGATACAGGGACCCTATCACTTTATACACGAGACCCAAACTCACAGAATGGACAGCGGCAGGGATCACTACCGTGGGGGATTGCTTCCACATGGGGGCGTTAATCCCCATAGATGACCTTATGTTGCAAACTGATCTCCCACATGGGCAATTTCTGACTTATTATTCTCTTAATAGGACGTTTGGGGACTTATGGCGCAGTAACTCACAGGAACCACAAATGCACGGAGTGTTCCAGACACTAATAACTTTGGGGTCAGCCAGCCATTTGATGAAATTGCTGTATAGGGCACTACTAGATTCAGTTAAGAATTCACTAGACCACACCCGTAGAAAATGGGATAAGATTATAGGGAAAGACTTAATGGCCAAAGAATGAAACCAGGTATTGCGAAGCCCTAGACGGGTATCCAGAAATTCCAACTTCATGGCGATCCAGTTCAATTATGTGCACATGGTATATCTGATGCCCCATAGACTGAATATCATAAGAGGTGACACGACACAGTGTTGCCCAAGATTCAGATTGGTAGATGTGGGGTTTGCTCACATGACTTGGGAATCTGTAAACCTCAGAGAATTCTGGGAGAAGGTGCTACGCATGATAAAGGAAACTTTAGCACGCACTCTCCCGAACACAGTTGAGGTCGGCTTACTCGGCTTGTTCCTCAGATCGAATACCAGAAAAATAGGCAACAGATTTATTGACCTGGCATTGATTCTAGTGAGGAGACAGATAGCCAAGCACTGGAAAGCACACATGAATCCCCGGATAGAAACATGGGAGAATAGTGCTGACACTTGGGCTAAAGCAGAACAGAGAGCATTACAGAAGGTGGATGCAAGGGTACCTGTAGATGCCCTCTAGCAGATTATGGACAGAGGTGCTGAGGGAGTGGGAAGCAAGACACAAACCTGATGAAGAAGAAGGGGAGGAGAAGGTAGAGGATCATCGGGAAGATAGATCTTTGTCGGCAGAGTCAATCGGAGAACCGGAATGAATAAGAAGTAACGAGGGAGCCAAAACTGGGTCGAGACCCTCTTCACCAGAATGATCTCCCCCTCTCCAGGAACACCAATGAGATCTCCATTGGACACAGAATTCTACGCTAGACAAACCCCATATCCCCTGAGAAACATACATAGGACAGCCCCCCTGCAGGGGAAGATACTAGGAGATGCACCACCAAAATGGTTATTAAAGTTTGTTAGATATGGTTAGTTCAATTGGAAATAAAAGTATATCTTTACAGATGGGCATGAGTAACTCCCTTGAGCACACAAAAATTAAGGTTCAGACTCTAGGTGTAAGAGAAACATTGCCTTCTAGATACGTCATCGTCCGTGGAAAGGCAGCTAGAATTCAACTGTATGTAAATGGACCAACATACATGTCATTAAATGTATTGTATACACCATACGACTGTTTGTACATGTACAACTTTGTGTTTATATCAAAAAATGCCAATAAAGGTATATTTAAAAAAAAAAAAAAGAATATTAAATACCATCAGAATATTACAGTTCAAAATAATTAACAAACTGTGAAATCTACTTTACTTGTCAGTAAAATCAGTAAAGGGCCCTTATGCAAATAGTGCCTCCATCATTAATGAGTAAAAAAACATACTTCATAGTCCATTTTACCAGAAAACATTATTGAGTATATTACAGCCTTTGTACTTAAACCAGCATATGTCCTGGGCGCCACCACCCATGCAAAACGTTCCCTTGTAGGTTAATTTAATGTAGACTGAATTTCGTTTTTGATCTGTAATCAAATATTTTATCATTTTACAGTTAAGCTGAGACTCTGCTAGATCAAGTCCTTTTGTTTTCGCGGTCCTTGAGGATCGAATGCCCCTAACATTAAAACTTTTTAATAGTAAAAAACATGCTCTAAAAAAAAAAAAGAAAAAGGGGCATTAACAGATTAAATGAATGAAGTCCTCCCTCTCAGAGTCATACAGTTTACAAGATAGGACCACTGTATTTTCAGGATGGGTGTGTTCTGCCAAGGATGGTAATGTGCCAAATCCAATTGCCATCAGTTTTTTTCTTTATATTGGCCTAAAATGAAACTGGTAAATATGAGGCTGGGTTCAGTCCGTCATAAGATTCAAGGACCATCCAGGCGTGCACACAGCTGGTTAATCTGTTTTTATTGTCAATCTAAGAGTGCATTGTAGCAGCTTTATGTATTGCTACCGAAAGACTGCGAAGGACCGGGTCATGTTCAAGAGCTCTGTTGTCTTTGTTTATTTAATCGACGAAGACAAGTATTCGCGTTGAGTAGCTTGAGGATCCATTTCCGTTGCCAACCATACCGGTCTACCCGGTCGGATGCTGCTTCAAAGTCTATGCAGCAAAGGAGCAGATGTCTCCAGAGGCGCCTGCACTTGTCTGCTATTAGGGTGACGACTAGGATATTTGTAGTTGTTTCATACTTTTTTCGAAACCCTGTCTGGTTGACTGGCACCAGATTGTTTGCGTTTGACCATTCTATAAACTCCTCACGGATTAGCGATGCATAGTACTTTGCCTCAGAGTCTATTAGGGCTATGAGCCTGTAGTTAGCAGGGTTGGATCGGTCTCCTCCCTAAAGAGCAGATTTATTACTGACCCTCTCCAGCTCATCGGAATCGAGCCTGTTAGTTCAACTTCCTTGTAAAGAGCCGACAAAGAGTTTGCCCGATGTTCAGGATTTAGTTTGAAAATAGCCTGTGGGATGTTGTCTGGCCCTGGCGCTCCATCTCTTTGCCCTGCCGTTATTACTTTCACTACCTTATTGGGTGAATAGTCCTGGACTTTGCATCCGGTTGGACAGACCAGAGGGGCGCACAGGTTTCTGTTACCCATTATTTTGTTATTGCTAATATCTTCTGTTTCACCTTCCTTGATATTGCAGTGGCTCTCCTAGTTCGTCAGTTTATCCACGTTGCTGTGAGTAGACACAAATCTGAATGTAGTGGGGATCCTTTCCTTGGTAAAATGGCGCAACCTAAACTAGATGTTCGACATGAGTACCATCAGAGCACGTATCAGTTGGGTGCACAGCCCTGTCCTTGGTAGAATGACGTGCATTCACCTTCTGCACTGGGTTCTCAAAGCATGTAGCGTCAGTGAACATGTTTGCCAGATTGACGACCCAAGCTTTCCCTGACACACTTGAGTTGTTTATAACACTAGTAGACCTGCCAATACCATTTATGATCTCCCAAAATGCTCTAGAGTTGGATTGTAATTTCTGTCCATGCATCCATTTGACTTCTTTCAGCCATGATACTAGACTCCAGAGTCTCTTTCGACTGTCTGGTTAAGCCAGGTAAAGAGTCGAACTTCCACCTCAAGCATTTTAGATTGGTTGATTTTCATGAGCCAACTTCTGCTTGGGCACTTATATGCCTCAGAGGAATTATGAGTAGCTGGTAATAATGGTCACTTTGCGTGGTGTATTTGAGTGCATATTTCCTTAAATGTGAAAATAGTGGTAAAGAAAGGATTTTATAGTCTATTACTGAATGTGAGTTAGCACCATGGTATGTATATCTCAGCGGACTGTCATCCTGGGATCTGCCATTTATTACTTTCATTTAAAAAAATATATATAATTTTATTGATTTTTCCAAACAAACGCATCCAGATACACTCAGGATACAAAGGTTAACCGTAGTTTCCTGGACAATAATAGTCTCCGATCGCAGTCAGATGCCAATTATATGTTCACAGACCATAAGTGCATGCATCAACCCCCCAGAAACAAACATCAGGTATGTTGTAACCAAATTTTAGTCTCAAGGGCCACACTTACCAGTGGCCCGTAATGTAAGTCAAATAACGAGCAGTTGGCAACGTAGAAGGTTCAAGCGTTTTTGGCCAGACAGAAAACTCTACATAGAGGAGCCTCATCGATCCTCACCCAAGAGGTGTGCCGAGGAAGACTGAAGACTCCTTGACAAACTCATACTTTTATACATTACAGCTCAACATACAAAGCCTTACAAGTGGAAAAGTACCAGCCAGTCCAGGCGCTCCTAATGAGCTCATCCTATATCTAGTTTCAACGATACAAAAAGGCTACTATCTTTAAGAAGAGAAGGTCGGCCGGGTGACTCCCTTCTCGTCCCAGGTTCAGAAGGAATTTTGCTTGGTACTCCCTTTTGGCAGATGTGACCTTGCTTCTCGGTCGTAAATACAATTCAGCCTGTCTTCTAAAACTAGTACATGCTGAACAAGGAAAATAGGGGTTCAGGGAACCACGTGATGGTGGCTCCTTCATGGCGAGAGAGTTGAGGGCCAAGATGGCCGCGGTTCTGTTTTCGGCCCTTTCTGTCGTATTTACTTAATTTATACTAAAAGGGCCTTATTACGGGGCTGAATCAAATAAACTAGTTTTAGTTACACTATGCTAATCATATATTTTATTTTGGATCCTACAGGTAGTAACCAGATAACGGAGGAATACATTTCGCATCAGTAATCATTAATCAGCAATTGGCTTAGGAACAGTTCTGACTCTAAAAATTGATGACGAAAACAAACAAAACTAACCCCCCCACCCTCACATTCCACCCCCCTCCCCGGCGTGTCACTCAAAACGAACATTGCAAGAACCTCAGGATGGGGCACAACACTTCACAAAACCTATATCATAAGATGAACATCAAGGAGCACCACATCCCCAATGAGAGATAAATACAACTATGGCAGGTACAGGTAATCAAATCCTAATCAGGGTGGAGTGGGTGGAGTGCCTTCCATTGAGCTCTCACCCATCTCAGTATCCGGGGCTCTCAATAAGATTACCAGTGCTTCCCAAGCCCTCGCGGCCTCCAAAGCTTTATCGCTGTGCCCTCGGCTACCCATCTGCAATCTAATTGTACCCTCGCATTACGCCCTCCACCTCTGATCGCTGGGGCCCCGTTTAGTACCATAAGGTCCCTTTTGGCCAGTAAAAGGCCAAGGTCCCAAAATTTACTAGTAACCTTGGTCTTGGATGTGTGGGGAAACCAGTGGAGCAGGCAAGTACCTATATCGGGTTCTAGTTTCCTTTCGGTTATATCACACAACACCGTAACGACCTCCTCCCAATATGTCCCCAACTGTGGACAACTCCACAGCATATGGCGGAAGTCCCTCTGTACTGCATCATGGGCACCGTGCCGTGTCTGTATTGAGGTATTCGTTAATCTTGGCCGGTGTGAGGTACACCCTATGTAGTATTAAAAAATGCACAAGTTGGAACCGGGCATTTCTTGTACTTTTCCACGCCCTCTCAACCAAGTCAGCCCACACCTTCTCTGGGATCTCTTTCCCCGGGTCCCCCTCCCACTTCAGTTGTAGATCTCGCAGCGGGGACAGCGCTTTGCACGTCATATGCCTATATAAACAAGTTACTGCTTTAATGGTCCCAGCCGCCATTACCACATATTGGCAAGCCATGGAGGTCTGTGGCTCTTATAACCCTTCTCGCCAGTGCTTTTGGATGGCCGAAACCAGAGCTGAATGAAGCAGAAAATCCCCACGGGGAAGATCATACTTGTCCTGCAATGCGTCGAATGGGAGGAAGGTACTATCTTCGTATAGATCCCCTAACATATGCAAACCCTTCTCTCCCCAATCAGTCAATGCAGTCCAATTACGGCCATGTGGGAGAGCAGTACACATGGTAAAAGGAATCTCTGGGGCATAGGGCTGCTCAATCAGCGTCCTCTGCTGACTCCGGTTCCAGCAGAGCCGAAACGTCCGTAGCTCATTAGGAAGTTTCTGGAGCCTCAATGGTAATTGTAGAATAATAGACGATAGGACTTGCCCCGAAGCCGGCCCCCCTTCCTGCTCAATTGGACCCCAAATTCCAGTGCCACTGCTTGGGTAAGCCACTGCAATTGAGCTGCCAAATACTATGTCTCAAAGTCAGGGACTGCCAAGTCACCATCTGCTCTTGGTCGCATTAAAGTTTTCAGTGCCACCCGCCGCCTGCCGGCCGCCCAAATACAACCTGTGATCATTGATTGAAGTTGTTTAAAGATCGATGCGAAAATCCAGACTGGTAGGGTTTGAAAATAATACAATAATCGAGGAAGAGCCACCATTTTAAGAAGGGCCACTCGGCCTGCTACTGAAAGAGGTAAGGTCCCCCAAAAGTCCAGGCTACCCCTAAGACCCCAAATAGCTCTACCCAAATTACCGTCCAAGAGGTCAGCCGGTTTATGGTAAATGTGGGTCCCAAGGTACGGCAAGCAGCGATATTCCCACTGTACGCCATCGGTAAGCGATGGCCCCTCATCCAATGGGGCAGCAGGGAACAGGCAAGACTTTGCCCAATTCACCCTGAGGGCCCGAAACCGCCTCAAGTCTCTGAAATAAACACTTCGCACCTGCAAGGGGGTCAGTCGTATTTGCTAGAAACATAAGCAGATCATCAGCATATTGGATAGAGCCACGCACATTCAACCCTGAGTAGCACTGTCCCATCCGGGCCTGGGACGCTAAGGGTTCCATGGCCAAGGCAAACAACAGGGGAGAGCGGGCACCCCTGCCATGTCTCGCAACTCGCAGCGCGAGCAGCCGAAACCAGGCCACTCTTCCTAAATCGAGCAGTAGAAGAGTTGTAGAGTAACATCGTCCAAGCCACAAACGCATTGCCTAAACCAAAACTGCGCATTACGTGAAACAAGTATGGCCACTCCAGGCTGTCAAACGCTTTTTCGATGACAACTGAGAAAATGGCAGCAGAATCCGCCAGGTAGGTGTCAGTTACCAGAATGCGTAATAGGCGCCTGACATTGATGGTGGTATTCCAAGTTGGAATTAGCCCTGCCTGAACTTTGTGCACCAAATGCACCATATGCGGGAGCAATCGAGTTGCCAGTACCTGACTCAATATTTTATAATCCGTGGGAAGCATAGACAGTGGGCGATAAGCAGTCTTGTCAGAAAGAGATTTTCCTGGTTTCAGTAACGGAATTATGACAGCCTCACGGGTAGAAACAGGCAGCACACCCACACTCTGTGCCTCATAATAAAGAGCCATTAATTTAGGAGCCAGAAAATTGATATAGGTCAGATAAAATTCGATCGGCAGACCGTCGGCCCCAGGTGTCTTTTTCCACGCCATATGTTTAGTCGCTCCCCTAACCTCCCCCAATGTTCTAGCCTGCCCCAGGAGGTCAGCTTGTGGTTTATCAAGGTGTGGCAGCTCAGCCATAGCTAAAAACTCCCCAAGGGCATCTTCACTCAACACCACCCTACTCTGGTAAAGATACGTATAATAGGCTAGGAACTGATCATTCATCCCCTGTTGGATATGTATAGGGTCCCCCGCCGGGCTGCACAGCTCTAAAATGACCGTCCCCCTTTGGGCAGGATTAGCCAACCAAGCCAACAATGTGCCTACTTTATCCTGTTCTGCGTGCGTGCGTGTGCGCGTACTAAATACTTTTTATAATCAAAGCAGCTCAGCCTTTCAACCTGCACCGCAATCATCTCCCTGGCTGCCAGTAATTCCTGCTGCCCGTTCAAGCGCTGATCTGCAGACTCCACATCTTGCAGTAGAGTCTTATGAACCCCCATCATAATAGCAATGCAGTGACCCCGCAGCACGACCTTAAAGGCATCCCACTCCACTGTGGTCGAGGATGCCGTGCCTGCATTTTCAAGGAAATACTGGGTAATACCAGTCCCCACCGCCTCTCGGAAGACCTGATCCTCCAGGAGGTCAGGCTGTAAGCGCTAAGTGGGGCTCACCGGGCACGCTTGGGACCAATGAAAGCGTAAGAGTAGCGGGTTATGGTCGGACAATGTTCTAGTAAGATATTCACTATGTATTCACTATGTCTAACAGCAGCATGGATATCGGGACAACATAGTATCGCATCTAAGCGAACATGAAGTTCGTGCAGCGCTGAGAAAAAAGAATAATCATGCACCCTCTGGATGAAGGGCCCGCCAGGTGTCCACTAACCCCCATCTAAGTTGACAATCCCTCCTGGCCTTAGCGGTTTTGTGGATATGTGCATCAAGGATGGACGGATGTGATCTATCTAAGGAAACATCAGGAACCGTGTTAAAATCCCCGCCCATAATCACAGAGCCGGTCAAATAGGACGCCAGCTTTCCGGACAAAAGGTTAAAAAACGCCGGTTGCTCCGTGTTGGGCTCATAAATGCTACTCCGCATCACATCGCGACCATTGAGGCGGCCTGCAACCACCACATACCTACCTTCTGGGTTTGCTAGATGCTGCACTGGCTGGAAAGGTAACCCCGCTCTGACCCAAATCAGTACTCCCCGCGCATAAGCAGAATACATTGTATAGAAAAGTTGACCCCTCCATCCACGCTGCAAGGATAGGCCCTCGTGGTATGTGATGTGCGTTTCTTGGAGGAAAGCGATTTGAACCCCTCTGCGCACTAAGTAAGCCTGCACCTTGTGGCGTCGCACCATTGTATGTATGCCCCTGAAATTCCATGATATACATTTCAGTTCAAGTAATGACCCCATGATACAATCTGGTACAGCCGCTAATTAGGGCTCTAAAAAAGGACACGTCGAGGTCCCTGAGTACCCCAAAACAAACCCCCAATTTCCCCACCCCAGAACAGGCACTAAAACACTAGTCCCCATTAAAACTAACTAAACACACAATACCCTCTAGTAGCTACAGAGGATCAAGGGGGAGGCGGCTGTGAACCAACGTTACTTCGCTAAGAGTCAATTAGCAGATCAGCGCCAGGCCCTAAAGAGAAAACCAACATCCCACACCCGAGGGCAAACCACAGCTGAGACAAAACCCACCCCTCCCTCCAAAAGCCTGTTAATGCTAAATATAGTAATGCAGCATTAGCAGAACAAGGAAGCAGGCGCCTCAAGAGAGAAAAAGGAAGAGAAGAAGCTAAACAGAATTAGAGCAAGGCCATAAAACATTCAGACAATCTCAGCAGCTGTTCCCGGGGTAACATGTGGCAGGACAACACTGTCAGTATTGGACTCTTCAGACGTAGAGTCATCTGACCCCTTCTCCGACCCAGTGGCCGCTGCAGACGACAACCGGCGATCTTGAAGGAGTTCCGATACCGCCTGCAGGGCTGCCGACCTCTCCCTCTCCGTCTGGGACGCCTTAGGCACCTGCTAGACAGTGCGTCGTCGCCTTGTGCTCCTCGACCTTCGCAGACATTGTTCCTCCATGGTCGGTTCAGTTTGCCGCCCCGCAGCTCCGTGGTCAGTTTTATAGGATTCAAACCAGTCCCACGCTTCTTTAGGGTCCTTGCCATCCAATACTGTACGCAGCCGTGCTGGAAACATCATAGAGTATTGCAGCACTTCATTGCGTAAGGCTCGCTTGACTGCCAGGAAAGAAGAGCGGCGACGCTGGACATCCAATGAATAATCCGGGAACAGTGACACTTTACAGTTGCCCATGGTGTAGGGGCCTGAAGTGCGAGCCTTTTGCAACAATAAGTCCCTGTCTTTATAATGAAGCAGGCGGATGACTACTGGCTGAGGAGGGCTCCCCGGTGCCGGAGAATGGACAGGGACCCTGCGGGCCCTCTCCAGAGTGTAGAGCTGCGTCAGACCAGTCGGTGCCACCACATCACAAAGCCATCCCTCAAGGTAGTCGACCATGCTAGAACCTTCCACGCCCACCAGCAGGCCTAGGACGTGCACATTATTCCTACAATTGTGGCCCTCTGCATCCTCAGCCCGCTTCTCCAGCACTTGAACCATGTGGGTATTGTCCCCCATTTGAGCAGCTAGGGACTGCTGAGCCGGCTCCACGCTCTCCAGTGTCGCCTCCGTTCACTTCACCCGATCAGCCAGCTTAGTGTGCTCGGTGCTGAGAAGCCCCAGCCCTACCGCCACATTCGCGATGTCCTGGTGAAGAGCATTCCTAGTGTCCTCTATCGCCTGCAAAATCTGGGCCAACTGCTGCTGAAACAGATTCTCCGCCGGGGGCTTGGGAGACTCCTAGCGCTTGCAGTCCGGCGCTGAGTCATCTGGGTCCGGGGGACCACCCACCTGTCTTCCCCTCGGTTTCCCCATAGTTCCAGGGGTGGCACCAGGCAGACACCGAAGAGAAGTTCCACTCGGTCTGCACAACTCTCCTGCTGGTCAGTTCTGTCCGAAGGCCGGGCCAGTTACCCCCAGGCTCAGGAGGGCCATGTATATGCCCCCAGATCCGAGGCAGCTGCGATTTTCACAGGATAATGAGCTGGGCCAGCGCGGAGCTTCAACCTCACGCGTCCGTCGCCATCGGCTCATTAGCCACGTCCCCTGCCATTTACTGCTCTCATGACTAGATATTCCAAGCAGTGACAAGTGCCTGTTGAAACCAGGGTGTTTCGACGAAAATCCACACTCTGGCTCATCTTCGTCTGAAGTGTAAATTAGATTTGTGCTAAAGTCCCCTGTCACAATTATCCCCCATATTGTGGTCCGCAAACTTACTTCTGGAATCAGATTTATCAATTTTGTGAATAGAGTGGACTTTTCCTGTACATTGGGGTGGGCATAGACATTAAAGAGCAATACTGTTGTTGCAAATTGTTTGTGCATGGTACCGAACTTAATTATTTGTAGGCCAGGGACTGAGGGAGAGAGGTGATCTGTGTAATCTTGTGGATTTAACATGATGTAGAGTGTAGCCTATTAAGTGCATAGGCTCAGTTAACCAGGTCTCTTGGAGAGCAATACTATCATATTTCCTCCAGTTTGATGGGGGCACTGTCTTGAAATAAAGTTTTTGCCCTCCCAATGTTCCAGGAAAGGAGGTTTAGCGAGATGTCCTGGGCCTCACTAAACCGTTGTTTAGGGAGTCACTCTTCCCTTGGTGCATTTAAGGCTGATGCTACTTAGTTCCATGGGTCCAGGCTCAAATCACTTAACTGTTTACGATTTGTTTGTTCGATTTTTTTCCTGTTGAACCACAGGCACACTATAGGACTGAATCGACAGGAATTTTTCCCAGTTCTGAACTTAGGGGTCTATTATAATGTCGGGCGGATCGCCCACCTCCCATTTTCCCCCGCCATATTATGATAGCTGGGGTACCGTGGCAGACGGGAAGACCGTCCGTCGCTTCTCTGCTCGGTAGACGAGTCGACCGGGCAGAAAAGGGTTGAATATGGTGGCGGTGTATGCAAGACACCGTCATCCATATTATTATGCAGGCGGGAAGCAGCCTTTCCGTGGCGGCAACGGCATGCAGTGTTCGCAGTTGGCCTGTTGTGGGCCCCCAGGATGTTGGGGGGGGTGGGGGGTGCACATGGGAGGTACCTATAGTGCTACGTTGTGCATGCAAATGCACAATGTGCAGCCACAGCATTGTGGCGGGCGTTGCTGTGTGCACCGCCCACCACAATGATGTGGATGGGGGATGCCACCGCAACCGTGGCGGTGGCATCCTAATTGCTGGTGTGGGACCGCCACACCACTGGCGGCCGGTCCCAGCACCGCTAGGACTTAAGTCCGCCCACCATCCTAATAGGCCCCTTTGTCTCCTGGCTGGCATCAACAGAGGAAGAGGGTAATGTGACTTGAGCGATTTGTTAGTATTGGGCCACATGTTTCAAATTGTTGACTGACATTCATAACTGAAAGATGATTTCTTCAGTTATCCATGTAGTGAGGGTTTGTTCGGGTTTCTTGAAATCCTCATTAGAGATGAATTTAACCAACAACAAGTCTGCTGATTTAAGATGGTTCAGACTGGGGATTGCATCAAATAATATCATGATTTTCCCTCTGCTGGCGATATTCTGCTGACCTTGTGAAATATATTGTGGCTTTAGGAGAATTTGCTGATTCTGACTTGCCTTTTGCAGGTAGCATGGTGTAGTTAATGAGGAGTGAGGGTGCGTCTCTGTGGCCATTTTTTTACGGCATGTTTTTTGGACTGCTGCATCGCTAGGACTATTCTGTCTTTGCTTTTTGATGTTAATGACAATCCTTGCCCTTTGGGTGTTATTGTTTGGGTAGCCAACCTGCTCTCCCCACCAGGCGGCTTCATGTGATTTCTTGTCATGATATATGCTTGTTAACGTGACTACTCGCCCACATGTTGATTGTTCTTGGGTGAATTCTCTTCCATTCTCTCTTCCGTTATCGTTTCCATTGTTTGATAATCAGGAAGGATAATCCTGCTTAGAGTTAGATTCACTTTTTATTGTATTGCAAGGGACATCAGCCTTTCTGGACCTAATCCCTGCATGTTCTGCTGAGCGTACTTCACCTTGTTTTCGTGTAATATTCTTTTGTAATGACCATCTTGGACCAAGACATTCTCTGGTGTCTTAGGGAAATTATCAGTCGTATCTACCACTGTTTGCGATGTGTCTAATGAGTCCAAAATTAGCAGCTTCTCCACAGTAACAATGTCCTTTTGAAAATGTATTGAGGTGGTTGCATTTGAGACCTCTCTTTGTTCATTCTTACCCTCAAAGATCTGATATAGTTTGTTGCTGCCAGGTGCTTATTTCACTATGCATTGATGTTTCTTCCTTGCCTTCCTGTCACGTTTTTTCTGCCACTTAGTTTGAAGAATGATCATAAGTTTATTGAGATCAACATCATTCTCCGATCTCTGATTGATTTACTGGGCTGGGAGGACTATCAGCTCCTGGCTAATGAAGTTTTCTCCTGTAGCACTGAACAGCTTGTTTATCTCTGCAATATATTGGTATTACTGCTCTGCCACTAGAATTTTGGGGTGGTTGCTCAGCTCTTGCTGTGCAGTGGACATAGCTTCCGGCTTGCAATTTTTCCTTCCGTTTAAAATACTCATTAGAATAGCTGGTATGGTGCTTAACTTATCAATAGTAGGGCCACACACAATTTTGTTGTGCTGAAAGGTTTGTTTCTTGCATCCTTATTATCGGATCTGTCAGAATGTCTAGGTTTGTATTTATACCAGTAATGTGAAAGGCTGTTACATTCATGAGGTCAATCTGTATGTCCATGGTATCTAACTGCATATTTAGTGCCATGATTGATGTTTGTAAAATATTTAGTAATGAAGCAAGTAGATTAGAAATATTCTCAGTTTTTAAATAGAAGAACTCACCAGTCTCTGACACAGTATGTAAGGCATTTGTTTTTCTAGTTACCTTCAAAGGTGGGCCGTCAAATGTGTTTAGGTCTGTGTCTCCTGGCTGAGACTGGGTTAGTTTTGTAGGGATGCTAGATGCCAACTTATGTTTGTTGATTAACTCTTCTTGGGTTAATTACCCAGATGGAATTTAAATTCTAATGGCAGGTTGCCCGTGCCCTTCAGGATCCTCAGACAAGGGATGTGGAATTCCTATAGCCCAACGCCCGGGACATATTGTTTGGGATCAAGGGCAACAAGTTTTAATGTCTATTTTGTCCTTGGGACAAGTAGGCCCAACCCCCTACAGCAGTGTTTCCCAAACTGGGGTCCGAGGACCCCCAGGGGTCCGTGGCACATTCCCAGGGGGTCCGCAGGCAGCAGTTTTAAAAGCACTGTAAAGTTCCTTGTAAAATTAGCAGATTTCCAGCAACTATAAAAGTGTCAAGAAAATGCCAGTGATTAATGTACCTGCTGGTGAGAGATTAGATTTTTGTCCGGTGGCCGCTTTGACTTATCTAATGTGACACAGAGGGTTAATATGCCTACTGCAAAGAACGTGTACAATGCATTTTAAAAAACAGTATTTTATGTGCATAGGTTAGTGGGTTACTGATTTTGTCACAGAGATTCTTTTGTCACGGTGCAATTCATAAGTGACAATCGTAATCTAGCAGTGTCCTATAAACTGTCATCAAAGAGCTGCTTGTAAACTGCATGGTAAAAGTTAGCAACATATGTTTATTCCCAGTCTATCATTATCCTGATGCTGCCATGTTCCCACTTCCTGCACATGAACAATTTTGTAATGCCGTGTTGTCACTTCTATGTGTGCTGCCTAATGCAGCACACATGGAAGTTACAAAACGTCATGTTTATTAAAGATTGTTTATGTGCAGGGAAGGGCCACCTTCCTGACCATAAACAATCAAAGGTGTTTCGCTTTTTCTGTTGGAAAAAGCAAAAACGAGGAGAAATAAGGGATTTCGCCAGGTTAAGACCAGGTTTTTCATGGTGTTAATTTTGGTGCTGTCTCCTATTTAAGTTGACCTTGTAAATAGAGAGCAGCGTCAAAATCAATGGGTGTTGGAGTGAAATACCCACTGCAACTCCCACTGCCCACCTATTTCACGCTAAGCATTGCGTGAAAGGGGGCCTTATTTACAAGGCAGTGTTAAGCCACAATAAGTGGCTTAATGCTGCCTTGTAAATAAGGCGAAGCCCCTATTGCCACAGGAACATCGCAAAAAGTGACGTTCCCATGGCGATAGGAACTTGTAAATATGCCCCTAAAATCCTTAGTATTTCGAGCATTTGTTTTATGTGCTCACGTGTTTATTTTTTTCGAATTACTGTTTTGATGTTTGAAATTTAAATCCTACAAATTGCTTGGGGGTCCCCGGCTCCCAGTGGTGACTCAATTGGGGTCCTCAGGAGTCAAAAGTTTGGGAACCACTGCCCTACAGCACAAACCCTTTAGCTACCAGTTTACAGTACCACATTATGGATCAAGGAAGGGCACTGTCTACAGTTAAGGTAATATGTGTGTCCATGTGTTAACACTGTTCAAACTTGTATTGATGGTTCATTAATGCCAAGCCTTTATTATTAGGGTGAGCACTAAAAGTGAATGTTGTCAGCTCTGCGTGCACTACTGACGGTGGTTCCAGTATAAACGTGTACACACGTTTTTAAAGTTTAGTATTATGAGGCTATGTATAATGCTACCAGAATGCTCTCTGATTATATGCAAATATTTGCAGAAGCTTGAAAGCAACAGTGATGATGCTTGCTTTCAAAATAAAATGTTCACAAAAAAATGCAAGTAGGAAAAAAATATTTTACTAAACTGCTGTAAGATTTTAGGTACCATATCTTTGCAGCATCATTTAGTAAAATGTTGATGTATGCTTGTATTCCCCAAAAGTATTTATAATGGAAAATCAGTGTAACCAGTGAAAATACGATTGTGGGAAACAAAAATAAACAAGCATTGGCAAAGCCAGTTGGTCTGAAATTGGTGGTCAGGCTTTTGGTTTTGTCAATGTGTGACTTTTTTAGGCATGTTTTTTGTAAAACCTTATCTGTGTGGGAGCTGCAGGGCCCTCGCCATTCTAACAAGCTTTGGCAAAAGCAAAAAACTGTTTTTGGTCTCAAAAAGCACACATTGCCACAGCAGTTCCAGGCACTGAACAAAACTACTTTGTGTGCCAATATGCTCCTTGTAATAGAGCAGAATACTGTCACTCACAGTGAAGCCAGCTGATAGACCGAGAGAAGAAGAGAGAGAGAGAGACATAATTTTACTAAACACAGTAGGTCATGGTTAACCCCAGGCCTAATTAGAGGCCCAATTATTAAAGAAAGTCTCAAAAGTGTGTCCATGGTGTATATGCTTGCATTAAGTGCATATATACAGTCTCCGTGAATTCACAAGAATTTACAGAAGTAGGCCAAGAAATAGTACTCCTAGAAAATATTGGTGAACTGCATTTTAGCGTGAGCAAATGTGCATGTGTAGATTTGCTCATGTGAAAATCTGAATGTTTCAAGTTCACATTTCCTCCAACCACTTTTTTCCTAACCCTGAAGAAGTTTTACGTCTGCCACTGCCAGGAGTATATTTCCAACCTTTTTCAGTATGGGAAAAGATTAGAAATGAGTTGGTGAAAGCTCTTGAAACATGCAAGTTAGTAGGTTTGCACAGACTCAAAATGGCATTCCAACCCTTGAACTATTGTTTACCACTATCTTCAGCCCCAGTATGTAGACCTGCAGAAACGTAGCAACATAAGGGAATTGCTAGTATTCAAACCCTACTATGGTACAAGCCCTGGCATAATTAGAGAGGCTTTATCAGAACTCTTGCATAATGGGATTGCTGCCATAATTTGTCGCCACATTACATGGCACAAAAGGGACAAGTGGATTTTGTTACAGGACAAGTAGATTTATGAAGCAACCTGCCCCATGGACAAGTAGATATTTTATTAAATTCCACACCCCTGTCAGACAGGTTGATGGTCTTAACTTCCATTGCCTATATTAGATCCACATTATTTGTTAATGAAATTGAATGTAGCCAGGAGTTGTCCACCAACTAAACGCAGTTAATATTGGACTAGATATATGCGGAGAAGACTGGGTTGGGTCAGATCTTGTTGTTGAGTGTGGATACTTTGGGGCATGGACCTGAGCCTGTATTGTAATAAGTTTACCTGTTGGCACTTCACTATTATCAGGGGCTATTGGTTTCATATTTGCAGTTGGGCTTACAGTGGACCGTTGATCGGAATTTGAATCTAACATTTGAGGCATGAGTGGATTTGGTAGTACTGTTGAGTAGATGACAGCTGCCGGTTCTTTTAGAAATTTAAATTTACAGCTACGGTTTATTTTCCCAATTAATGTCTGTATTGGCAAAATCAATAGGCTGCCCTGGGCTTCACTTGCTTTAATCGTGTTACCTGTCACTCTGGCTGTCTTGAGTTTGCTTGTGGTCTTTTTTTTGGTTCAATCATTTCTGTGCACCCTGTTGTTTAATCTTACCGGATCTCATTTTCCAGTGGCCAGCTGGTTCCCTTGGTTGATCAGGTCTGTGTGGCAATGTTTTTTTTTTTTTTTTTTTTTAATTCTTTTTATTTGCATTTTCAACAACAAAACAAATACAATTCTCTGCAGTTTGAGTAGGATATGTTATCGACAACACAGCTCCCCACCAATACAACAGTATCAATATGATAACCAGGTGCCAACCCGTCATTGCTCAGTAAGTCTAGCATGGTCCCCCCACCTCCGCCCCCCCCCCATCTCGTACACCTCCTACGGGGAACAACCTGTACAACGCAACTTTTACAACGCACTACCTTTACAACGCATTTTTTACAACGCATAATCCATTACAACGCATGACATTACAACGCATGACACTACAACGCATTTTTAAAAACTACCTTTACAACGCATTCCATTACAACGCATACTACCATTACAACGCATACCATTACAACGCATAATATTACACTAGACTATCCAACACTTACCCTACTGTTGCACCCCCTGGAGTTAGAATAGTAATTTTTACCCCTATACTATCCAACACTTACCCTACTGTTGCACCCCCTGGAGTTAGAATAGTAATTTTTACCCCTATTCTATCCAACACTTACCCTACTGTTGCACCCCCTGGAGTTAGAATAGTAATTTTTACCCCTATACTATCCAACACTTACCCTACTGTTGCACCCCCTGGAGTTAGAATAGTAATTTTTACCCCTATTCTATCCAACACTTACCCTACTGTTGCACCCCCTGGAGTTAGAATAGTAATTTTTACCCCTATACTATCCAACACTTACCCTACTGTTGCACCCCCTGGAGTTAGAATAGTAATTTTTACCCCTATACTATCCAACACTTACCCTACTGTTGCACCCCCTGGAGTTAGAATAGTAATTTTTACCCCTATACTATCCAACACTTACCCTACTGTTGCACCCCCTGGAGTTAGAATAGTAATTTTTACCCCTATACTATCCAACACTTACCCTACTGTTGTACCCCCTGGAGTTAGAATAGTAATTTTTACCCCTATACTATCCAACACTTACCCTACTGTTGCACCCCCTGGAGTTAGAATAGTAATTTTAACCCCTATACTATCCAACACTTACCCTACTGTTGCACCCCCTGGAGTTAGAATAGTAATTTTTACCCCTATACTATCCAACACTTACCCTACTGTTGCACCCCCTGGAGTTAGAATAGTAATTTTTACCCCTATACTATCCAACACTTACCCTACTGATGCACCCCCTGGAGTTAGAATAGTAATTTTTACCCCTATACTATCCAACACTTACCCCACTGTTGCACCCCCTGGAGTTAAAATAGTAATTTTTACCCCTATACTATCCAACACTTACCCTACTGTTGCACCCCCTGGAGTTAGAATAGTAATTTTTACCCCTATACTATCCAACACTTACCCTACTGTTGCACCCCCTGGAGTTAGAAAAGTAACTTTTACCCCTATACTATCTAATACTTACCTTAAATGCAATTTAATATTATGCGTTGTAATGGTATGCGTTGTAAAGGTAGTATGCGTTGTAATGGAAATGCGTTGTAAAGGTAGTTTTTAAAAATGCGTTGTAGTGTCATGCGTTGTAATGTCATGCGTTGTAATGGATTATGCGTTGTAAAAAATGCGTTGTAAGTGCATGCGTTGTAAAAGTGTGCGTTGTAACGTCATACATCCACCTCCTACAGCATATTCGGTGACCTCAGCACCCCATGATCTACCTGGTTCTCGTCCCTGTCCGGCTACCATCAGTGTATAGTACTGTTTTACAATGCTTGAATCGTAGTTTGAGCCAACCAGTGTGTGAATGGTTCCCATATGTCCTTTGGCCGGGAGCGCACTGGCAAGAGCTCCCAAAACAGAGCGAGTTGCGTCTGGCAGTAGACAACGCTTTTAATCCATTCCCTAATGTTCGGCGATGTAGTAGCTCCCCAGTGCATCGCAACCTGTCTTTTGGCAAGCAAAATGAGAATGGCCGGCAATTTACGGAGTTTAGGCTTGACCATGTGTAAGATCCCTAGTAGTGTAGTCTGCGGAGTGCAGGGGATCAGTAGGCCAGTGATTGCACGCACCAGCTCCATTACCCTGGCCCAGAAGGAGGCCAACGTGAGACACTCCCACGCCATATGTAAGAACGTAGCTCCGTGTGCACTACAACGCCAGCAGTTGTCTGTGTCCCTCAAGCCCATGCGACAGAGCCGGCTAGGCGTGCGGTATATCATGTGTATGTATTTAGAATGTATCAGTCGGAGTCGATAATTAGGGGAAAGGGTCTCAAGCAGTCTACAGCAAATATCCCAGTGGTCGTCAGTAATTTCGGTACCCAGTTCCGTCTCCCACATACAGCGTGCCGTTGGGACCACAATTGGATTATTGCTTTGCATGCTTCCGTACAATCGGGATATTAGTTTACGCCCTGAGTCCACTTTGAGCACATTCTCCAGGGCCGACAAGTCCGGCGGCGGCGCCGGAAATGTGGGAAACAGCTTTTGACATGTGTGGCGAAGCTGATAATAGAGCAGTGTGTCGAGCATCGTCGGGGCCTCCGCACCGCACAACTGTCTGTGTGGCAATGTTAACAGCAACAAGAGTCCAGAATATTTTGTTGTGTTTTTGGTGTGTGTTGACAGTGTGGGGCAATATGGCGGGTGGAGCAAACACTGAGCTCATTACCACACCCGACCTGGTGGGGCTTTCTCCGTGAGATTGGGCTCAACCCAATTTAGCTACACTAACAGCCACCCTACAGCAGCCCTGTTTCAGGACTCTTGGGAACCGTATTTGAATGTGTTCCAAGACCGTGCTCCAGGCATTACGCCTCAAATGGTGCACAACAAGCATCTCTTGGCAACTCGAATTGGCTCAGGGTTTCCCAAGCCATTTCAGGGCCAAATAATTCAGAAATTCAGCTCCGAGCAACATACTCCAGGTTGAGCAACATCTCAGCTTCGCGCCCAATGCTCACTGGTCTTCCAAGACCAAGGCAGATGCTAGAGTGGTACATGGAGTGTGAGAGGGTGGCCGCTGTAATAGTCGCTGCAGGCTTGAGAGGCTCAAACATGGACTATCAGGCCCGCAGATTTGGGTAGGTCGGAGGGCTTGTGGGTAAATTTAATAGGCGAGTAGTTGGATCAGTGTGTATAAGCCTTACTGGAGCCTTACTTGAAACTTTTTTTTCACTTTTAACTTGTTTAGCTTTCTTGCCTTGTTGCCTTATTGCCTGCTGTCCTGTAGGTTGGAAAACTTGGGAGCCACATAGGCAGCTGTTTTTCACAGGGCCGTCCCACCAATGTAGGGCTCTCAGCAACAGCAGTACCGGGCTGGCTGCACACCCTGCAATGCCTGAGCCTGCTTGTGCTCTCCACCACTACCACATGATAATCTCATGGCAAACTCACCACAAACTGCAAAACCACAATCTTTGCCACTTGGGCTCACCCTTGATTCATGGTCGCAATAGCGGCATTGGCGACGGCTCCCACAGTCTCTCCTGATCTCTCTTGCGCCCTGCAGAGACTCCATGGCTCACTTTCTCCTCCCCTTCCTTAGCCTAAGTGTACGTATTGAAGTAAGTCACCAGGAAGTCATCCATACATTACTGCTAAAGTATAGATGACTTCTTCTTTCAACTCAATCAAGAGTTAAAATTGATCAACAATATTTCTTTAATTTGCCATAAAAATATCAAAAATTACAGCACTGCTATTCTTGTTGCACCTAACTGTGGGGAGAGTTTGGCAACACCACACTTTTTAATACCCTGCTTGCAACACACAACTCAGGCCATCTAAAAATAAGAATCAAAGACCAGGAATTGGAACTTAACCAGCAGATGAACGCCAATGTAATATTATGGTAGTTCACTGGGTTAATACGCCTGAAATGCTTTCTTCATGATAACAGAGACCAAAATAATAAAGTAACACTGAAATGATAAGTAACTTTTAATATCATAAGGTGAAAAGAAAAACTATACCTTCCATTTTAGAAAAAAGCACTAAATCTAAAGATAAAGCTCTAAAGCATTGGCAACTTTTCTGCTTTTGTGCTGTGCGTTAATCACCAAACAAGCATTATTTTGTTAACAATGGTACATGACACAAACTAGAACTGAGTCTGTACATTCTTGCTGTGTTTACACAGCACTCTAAAATAGTGCCGGTAAGAAAGGTATAAAGTTATTGGCATCACATGTCAATAATATATTAGATTTAAGTCTAATTGGACAAAATACAAATTTATCAAGTGTTCCTTTCTGGTGGCACACAGTTATTGTTTGAGACTTACTTTCCAGTATAACACTGCGCAGGAACATTGTGCGGGAAAGCTGCCCATCCTGTAATGCAAATAGCACTTTGCTCAGCTTTTGTCATGGGGCGTTCCATGGCTGGTACTTGGGTGTTTCAACACTTCTGACCATGAGAGGTGTTGGCCTAATGGCTAGGGCGGTTGACCCTAAATCTGGGGAACTGGGTTCGAGTCTCGGCAATGACGCTGAACATCCTGTGATTCTGGGCAAATCACGTAATCTTCCCATGCCCAACAAACATAAATGTATCCTCATGTAATGCAACTGGTGCTATGTAAAGCGCTCTGATACCGGATTGGGGTCAAGTTCGCGCTATATAAAACTCAGTAAAAAAAACAAAAAAAGCCATGTCTACAAAGATTGTTAGACCTGGCTCTGTGTCGAAAAATAATGCTTCCTTCAGGTAGGTGCAAAAATGGACCAATGTTTTAATTTCTCCTAACACTTCAAACATTGCATGTGTGCTGCACTATACCACACACTTCCAATGTGTGAAATGGTAAAAAAAAAGTGTAAGCTTTGGTGTTTCTTACAGGAAGCAAACCTATGGTAAACAGCACGCATACACCATTGCACTATTGTACAAATGTGTGTGGCTCTATGCAGCCTAAGAGAGCGCCAGGACTTGGGAAATGAGCAGTAGCAGGCCATATTTAGTAAATATTGCCTTGGCTGCTCTCTGCATCATAACTCAGCACAGTAACCTTGACTGATGTGCTGCGTAATATGTTTATAGGTCCTTTCAGCCATCCCTCCATCAATCAATCAATCAGGGGTTTGTAAAGCGCAGCTACTCACCCATGAGGGTCTCAAGTCACTGGGGAGAGGGGCGGCTCTGTAGGGTGCTGGGTCATCTGAAGAGCCATATCTTGAGGTCCTTTCTGAACAGGAGCAGTGTGGGGCTTTGTTGGAGGTGGAGGGGTAGGTCGTTCCAGGTCTTGGCTGTGAGGTAGGAGAGGGACTTTTCACATGTTCTGGGCTTGTAGATGCGTGGGATGGTAGCCAGAAAAAGGTTGGCTGATTGGAGGTTTCTTTTGGGTGGGTGGAAGAAGAGGCGGTTGTTTAGGTATGCTGATCCGATGTTGTGGAGGGCTTTGTATGCATGCGTGAGGAGCTTAAAGGTTATTCTTCTTCGTGGAGGTTTAGGGTGATGTGGTTGTGACTGGGGATGTCTAGGATTATTCTGGCTGTGGCGTTCAAGATGGTCTGCAGCTTGCGGAGGAGTTTTTTTATTGATTCGAGCCTAGAGGGCGTTGCTGTAGTCCAAACTTCTAGTGATGAGGGGGTGCATGACCATTTTTCTGGATTCGGAGGGGATCCATCTGAATGTTTTTTGAAGTATGCGGAGGGTGTTAAAGAAGGCCAAGAATGTGGCATTGATCTGGCAGTTCATGGTGAGTGATGAGTCTAGTATGCTGCAGTGGTTTTCTGCATGGTCTGTTGGGGGGGTTCCGAGGCCAGGGGAGGCACCAGCTGTCATCCCATGCTGAGGGGGTTGAGCCAAGGATGAGGACTTCTGTTTTCTCAAAGTTGAGGTTCAGGCAAGTCTTCTTCATCCAGGTGGCGACCTTTCATCCATTCTTGGAAGGTGGCGTTGGGTTCCTTGGTGAGGAGAGGATGAGATGGGTGTCATCAGCGTAAGAGATAATGTTGAGCCGTGGTTTCTGATGATGGTCGAGAGGGGGGCATATATATGTTGAAGAGGGTGGAGCTGAGGAAGGATCCCTTAGGTACTCCACATCTGATCTCTGTTGGTTCTGAGAGGTAGAGCGGGAGTCTGACTCGGTGGGTTCTGCCTGTGAGAAATGAGCTTGTCTATTTGAGGGCCTTCCCTCGGATGCTGGCATCATAGAGTCTGGTGGCTAGTGTGTGGTGGGAGACAGTATTGAAGGCAGCGGATAGGTCCAGGAGGATGAGGGCTGCCATTTGACCCTGGTCGAGTAGGGCACGGATGTCATCCGTGGCGGCGAGGAGGGTGGTCGCGGTCCTGTGGTTTGTGCAGGATCCGGATTGGGAGATGGCTTTGATGAAGTTTGCTAGCTGGGTGTTGACGGCCTTTTCAATTACCTTGGCTGTGAAAGTAATCAGTGAGATGGGCCTGAAATTCTTGAGATTCGCCGGGTCTGCGGAGGGTTTCTTCAGGAGGGGGTTGACTTTGGCGTGTTACCAGTCATCGAGGAATGTGGCGGTCTCAAGGAAGCAGTTGATCGTCTGATGCAGTTCGGGTGTGATGGACTTGGCAGCTCTGTGGAAGATGTGGGAGTACAGGGGTCTGAGAGTGCTCCGGTTAGGATGCTCTTCATGGTCTTTAAGGTGTCTTCTGTCGTGAGCGGGGTCCAGGTGAGATGTGTCTGTTGGGTGGTGTCGCTGGGCTTGTGGTCTGAAGCGGTGCAGAGGTCTTGGTTGTCAAAGTTGTCATAGAGTGTCTTAATTCTGAGGTGAAAAATGTGCTGAGTCTGTTGCAGATGTCTTGAGAGGGTGGGACGTCTGTTGTTTCGCTGCGGGTTTGGCAAATTTGTGGATGTTGGAGAAGAGTTCTTTGCAGTTGTTGGAAATGGTGAGGATTCTGTCTTGGTGGAAGTTATTTTTTGTGGATTTGATTAGTTGGTGGTGTGCTGTGGTGGCTGTTATGTCATTCACATTTTTCTTCAACTCATTAGTGCATACAGCATTGGGAGTAGATCATCCCATTTCTGCCATTGGCTATTTTCATTGTGAGTGGCAGGATTCTGCTCTTCCACAAAGAGCCCAATAGCACAAAAAGTAGTTTCCATCAGAGGCAGAGACTACTGTGACAATGTGTGCCTTATGAGAACAAAAAACATTTTTTCTTTTCTGCAATTTGTTTTTTAATACTGGTGAGGGCACAGCCACTCCCACAACAATAACATTTTTAAAAACCAGAACAAAACAGCATTGACAAAGCCAAATGTCTGGCAGCCAACACCAGACCTATTAGCTTTACCAATGCTTACCTGGGATTAGTGATTCTACATCAGGACAGTAGGCTTTGGATTATGCATTCTCTTTCCTGCCTTATTAAAGCAGCAGCCATATTCAAGAATAATAGAACACGTTAAGAACTACAACACTCATATTTGCGTAGGAAAAAATTACAAGCGACATATAATGTAGGAATCACAGTATAAACACTCATGAATACCAAAATGACTTCTCTTTCTTGCTGCTTGGGCAACCATTATAAGTGCAATCTTTTCTGTACATTTTAATGCTTAATGTAAATGTTAGTTAAGTGAGTGCCTGCATTGTGCTTGGAAGCAGTGTCACACTGATTCATTTCGTCAACGCCACCTTCTCATGTCTATTTCTCACTTGTTCCCCAGGCTGGGTAAAGTGATTGACACTCTTTTTTTGACACCCGCAGTCCATCCGCTCTTGTTTGCCCATGGCTCACTGCAGGCACCATTTTAGGTAGATTTCTTACTCACACTCTGGTCAACCTCCCTACTCTTTGCCTTGTATTGTTCACCCTCCATAGCCTAGCCCGTGACCTGCCTTTACCATCATCCCACTCCAGTCCCTGCACCAATTACACTCTCCTACGGTCCTAGGATGCTTGATTCCGGTTCAAGGAAAGACATGGCTTGGCAGTTCGGGCTGGACTGTTCCCATGAGGCACAGGGTCAATACTGATTTGCTTATGGCCATGTCTAAACTGGGGTGGTGTAGTGGGCAAAAGAACGATGGATTTAACCCAGATCTCTTGACTGGGGAAGAATGTCTGCATTGTCAGCGTTCCGTCCATCATTTGTTTGTTGTAACGCTTTTCGCCCTAAGTGGGATGGGTATTCCCAGACGTGGGACCCGTGCTCACTACGCCACTGAGTCAAGCTATCCTGGCTGATGACGGCTGATAGCCAGAAACCGGTCCTAGGATGCTTGATTCCGGTCCAGGGAAGACATGGCTTGGCAGTTCGGGCTGGACTGTTCCCATGAGGCACAGGGTCAATACTGATTTGCTTATGGCCATGTCTAAACTGGGGTGGTGTAGTGGGCAAAAGAACGATGGATTTAACCCAGATCTCTTGACTGGGGGAGAATATCTGCATTGTCAGCGTTCCGTCCATCATTTGTTTGTTGTAACGCTTTTCGCCCTAAGTGGGATGGGTATTCCCAGACGTGGGACCCGTGCTCACTACGCCACTGGAGTCAAGCTATCCTGGCTGATGACGGCTGATAGCCAGAAACCGGTCCTAGGATGCTTGATTCCGGTCCAGGGAAGACATGGCTTGGCAGTTCGGGCTGGACTGTTCCCATGAGGCACAGGGTCAATACTGATTTGCTTATGGCCACGTCTAAACTGGGGTGGTGTAGTGGGCAAAAGAACGATGAATTTAACCCAGATCTCTTGACTTGGGGAGAATGTCTGCATTGTCAGCGTTCCGTCCATCATTTGTTTGTTGTAACGCTTTTCGCCCTAAGTGGGATGGGTATTCCCAGACGTGGGACCCGTGCTCACTACGCCACTGGAGTCAAGCTATCCTGGCTGATGACGGCTGATAGCCAGAAACCGGTCCTAGGATGCTTGATTCCGGTCCAGGGAAGACATGGCTTGGCAGTTCGGGCTGGACTGTTCCCATGAGGCACAGGGTCAATTCTGATTTGCTTATGGCCATGTCTAAACTGGGGTGGTGTAGTGGGCAAAAGAACGATGGATTTAACCCAGATCTCTTGACTGGAGGAGAATGTCTGCATTGTCAGCGTTCTGTCCATCAGTTGTTTGTTGTAACGCTTTTCGCCCTAAGTGGGATGGGTATTCCCAGACGTGGGACCCGTGCTCACTACGCCACTGGAGTCAAGCTATCCTGGCTGATGACGGCTGATAGCCAGAAACCGGTCCTAGGATGCTTGATTCCGGTCCAGGGAAGACAT
This sequence comes from Triturus cristatus, assembly GCF_964204655.1. Classification (NCBI taxonomy): domain Eukaryota; kingdom Metazoa; phylum Chordata; class Amphibia; order Caudata; family Salamandridae; genus Triturus; species Triturus cristatus. Next base: position 1,135,316,086 of record NC_140585.1, read on the forward strand.
GGCTTGGCAGTTCGGGCTGGACTGTTCCCATGAGGCACACGGTCAATACCGATTTGCTTATGGCCATGTCTAAACTGGGGTGGTGTAGTGGGCAAAAGAACGATGGATTTAACCCAGATCTCTTGACTGGGGGAGAATGTCTGCATTGTCAGCGTTCCGTCCATCATTTGTTTGTTGTAACGCTTTTCGCCCTAAGTGGGATGGGTATTCCCAGATGTGGGACCCGTGCTCACTACGCCACTGGAGTCAAGCTATCCTGGCTGATGACGGCTGATAGCCAGAAACCGGTCCTAGGATGCTTGATTCCGGTCCAGGGAAGACATGGCTTGGCAGTTCGGGCTGGACTGTTCCCATGAGGCACAGGGTCAATACTGATTTGCTTATGGCCATGTCTAAACTGGGTTGGTGTAGTGGGCAAAAGAACGATGGATTTAACCCAGATCTCTTGACTTGGGGAGAATGTCTGCATTGTCAGCGTTCCGTCCATCATTTGTTTGTTGTAACGCTTTTCGCCCTAAGTGGGATGGGTATTCCCAGACGTGGGACCCGTGCTCACTACGCCACTGGAGTCAAGCTATCCTGGCTGATGACGGCTGATAGCCAGAAACCGGTCCTAGGATGCTTGATTCCGGTCCAGGGAAGACATGGCTTGGCAGTTCGGGCTGGACTGTTCCCATGAGGCACAGGGTCAATACTGATTTGCTTATGGCCATGTCTAAACTGGGGTGGTGTAGTGGGCAAAAGAATGATGGATTTAACCCAGATCTCTTGACTGGGGGAGAATGTCTGCATTGTCAGCGTTCCATCCATCATTTGTTTGTTGTAACGCTTTTCGCCCTAAGTGGGATGGGTATTCCCAGACGTGGGACCCGTGCTCACTACGCCACTGGAGTCAAGCTATCCTGGCTGATGACGGCTGATAGCCAGAAACCGGTCCTAGGATGCTTGATTCCGGTCCAGGGAAGACATGGCTTGGCAGTTCGGGCTGGACTGTTCCCATGAGGCACAGGGTCAATACTGATTTGCTTATGGCCATGTCTAAACTGGGGTGGTGTAGTGGGCAAAAGAACGATGGATTTAACCCAGATCTCTTGACTGGGGGAGAATGTCTGCATTGTCAGCGTTCCGTCCATCATTTGTTTGTTGTAACGCTTTTCGCCCTAAGTGGAATGGGTATTCCCAGACGTGGGACCCATGCTCACTACGCCACTGGAGTCAAGCTATCCTGGCTGATGACGGCTGATAGCCAGAAACCGGTCCTAGGATGCTTGATTCCGGTCCAGGGAAGACATGGCTTGGCAGTTCGGGCTGGACTGTTCCCATGAGGCACAGGGTCAATACTGATTTGCTTATGGCCATGTCTAAACTGGGGTGGTGTAGTGGGCAAAAGAACGATGGATTTAACCCAGATCTCTTGACTTGGGGAGAATGTCTGCATTGTCAGCGTTCCGTCCATCATTTGTTTGTTGTAACGCTTTTCGCCCTAAGTGGGATGGGTATTCCCAGACGTGGGACCCGTGCTCACTACACCACTGGAGTCAAGCTATCCTGGCTGATGACGGCTGATAGCCAGAAACCGGTCCTAGGATGCTTGATTCCGGTCCAGGGAAGACATGGCTTGGCAGTTCGGGCTGGACTGTTGCCATGATGCACAGGGTCAATACTGATTTGCTTATGGCCATGTCTAAACTGGGGTGGTGTAGTGGGCAAAAGAACAATGGATTTAACCCAGATCTCTTGACTGGGGGAGAATGTCTGCATTGTCAGCGTTCCGTCCATCATTTGTTTGTTGTAACGCTTTTCGCCCTAAGTGGGATGGGTATTCCCAGACGTGGGACCCGTGCTCACTACGCCACTGGAGTCAAGCTATCCTGGCTGATGACGGCTGATAGCCAGAAACCGGTCCTAGGATGCTTGATTCCGGTCCAGGGAAGACATGGCTTGGCAGTTCGGGCTGGACTGTTCCCATGAGGCACAGGGTCAATACTGATTTGCTTATGGCCATGTCTAAACTGGGGTGGTGTAGTGGGCAAAAGAACGATGGATTTAACCCAGATCTCTTGACTGGGGCAGAATGTCTGCATTGTCAGCGTTCCGTCCATCATTTGTTTGTTGTAACGCTTTTCGCCCAAAGTGGGATGGGTATTCCCAGACGTGGGACCCGTGCTCACTACCCCACTGGAGTCAAGCTATCCTGGCTGATGACGGCTGATAGCCAGAAACCGGTCCTAGGATGCTTGATTCCGGTCCAGGGAAGACTTGGCTTGGCAGTTCGGCCTGGACTGTTCCCATGAGGCACAGGGTCAATACTGATTTGCTTATGGCCATGTCTAAACTGGGGTGGTGTAGTGGGCAAAAGAACGATGGATTTAACCCAGATCTCTTGACTGGGGGAGAATGTCTGAATTGTCAGCGTTCCGTCCATCATTTGTTTGTTGTAACGCTTTTCGCCCTAAGTGGGATGGGTATTCCCAGACGTGGGACCCATGCTCACTACGCCACTGGAGTCAAGCTATCCTGGCTGATGACGGCTGATAGCCAGAAACCGGTCCTAGGATGCTTGATTCCGGTCCAGGGAAGACATGGCTTGGCAGTTCGGGCTGGACTGTTCCCATGAGGCACAGGGTCAATACTGATTTGCTTATGGCCATGTCTAAACTGGGGTGGTGTAGTGGGCAAAAGAACGATGGATTTAACCCAGATCTCTTGACTGGGGGAGAATGTCTGCATTGTCAGCGTTCCGTCCATCATTTGTTTGTTGAAACCAATTGCACACTCTACCATGTTTTTTCACTGAAGAACTGCCCTGCAGGAGGTGAAACACAGCACCTACATCAACAAAGGGATATGTCAATATTAACCCTGTAGTCCCTCATTGACGCCCTACTCAACAGAAAGCCTGGACTGCAATCATTCTTGATTAAGGAAGTGAACCTAAGTGGGGTTTTTCATATTCATTCAATTTGGTAAGCACTAATATTCACCTGCACCAGTGTCACACTTGCTGAGAGCAAACACCTCTACCCCCTCACTACAACTTTGGGTGAGCAGTAGCGAGTAAACCAATAAATCATGTGGGTGATTGTTGTGACAGGAACTTAAATTGATACCACGTTAAGACTCTTTCAGTGGGGGGCGTGGCTAGCGGCCGACTGAGATGGCGGCCGCTTGAGCGAGCTCCGAGCCCCACATTTTAAAATCGTTCTATCCTGTGCCATCCAGACAAGCCTAACTGCACAGAAAGTGGCCCGGAGACCCCCCACTGTACCTGGTTAACATCCTTCCCCGGTGGGAGCTGCAAAACCGGACCCGGATCCCCCGGCGGAATTCCCGAGGCGGCACAGCTTGAGGTCCGGGGGAGCGGCTGTGATCGCGGGGCGGTGAGCGGCGGCGGAGCGGCGCAGCTTTGATCCTGCTGTGATTGCCGGACGCCGGGGGTGCGGCGGAGCTCTGGCCGGGGGTGCGCGAGGCCGCCCTGCCGCTAGCCGAGCTGTGTGAGAGGCGCTGGGAGGCCCGGATCCCTACTCGAGCCCCCGGCCCGAGGCCTATGAGGTGGACCTGCTCGGGGGTGTGGCCTGCGCCGCTGGTGCTTCCGGTGCCCGTTCGGGGGTCCCCTCCCCCCCCCCTCCGGTGGTGTTTCGCCGACACAGAAGCTGGTGTGGAATGGTGGGGAGTTCCCTGCGACCGACCAGGCAGTAACTGACGTAGAGGCGGAGACGCCGAGCGGCCTGAGACCTCGACCGGGTCCTGCTCTGCTGGGCCTCCCCGGGTGCCGCGGGCTCCGCTGTCCCCTCGCTCCCTGGGAGATCGGCGGTGGGAGCGTGGAAATGCTACGGAGCCCCCTGGAGTGAACAGTTGCCTGTCGCTGACGACGGGGCTGTGTTGCTGTCTGCTGCACAAATTACACCGTGAATTGTAGATGCCAGGGCCTGAAGACGTAGGCTTGTCGTTTTAGCGGACGGAGGACCGCAGCGGAGAGAGTGGTGTGGGCAGCGACAGCGACGTGTGGCCTGCGAACTCCGGTACAGCGCCTCATGAGAGAACCTTCGGGTAAGGACTACTTGGGCTGGCCCTGGGTGGCAGTGATATCGTTGGGCGAGGCTGGACTGTCTGGCTCTAACTCTGGAGGTGGTGGCGGGGACTGGAACCTCGGCCTTCCTTGCTGCATTGCTGATTTCTGCTGCGACGCGGTTGGCCTGAGACGGGTGGCGACCTTTGGGCCGTGCCAGAGCTGGCGTTGCGGGGGCAATCGCCGACCGGCCAGCAGACCTGGGCAATCGGCCTGGCGGTGAGGTGAGGGCGCATAACGCTCGAAGATCGGTCGACTCTGGAGCGTGGTGGTCTATACGCAACCTGCCCGGGACGCCCACCTGCGGGTGAAACGTCGAAGGGTCGCCTGGTTGCCCACGGGTCAGGGGCGGGCGAACTAGCCACGAAAAGCCGACAGGCTATTTGAGGTAACGAAGCACGCAGTTGAGGGCGATGACCACGCGCGAGGTGGTGCTCATCTCGGAGCCGTCCCTGACAAGGGGAGACCCGCAAAAATGGCGACGGGAGGAAAAGGGACTAAAACGCATGTACAAAAGCAATTGGCTAAGTTCGCCAGATCGGGCACAGGCGAAGCGGCTGGGTCGTCGCCGACGGAGGGGGAATTGTCGCCATCCGGCTCTGAGAAGGGACCTGAGCCGACACTGCATGATGTTATGGCTGCCATCAATGGAATGCGAGCCTCATTGGATTCGGCGACAATGGAGGTCTCCTTGATCCGAAAAATGGACGAAAAGGTCCAAGAACTAAAGACAGTGACCGGTGCTTTACAAGTGGACACATCCAAACTGCAGGCGCAAATGGTTGATATGCAGCAAAAGCAAGATCGAATGGGCGGGCAGCTTGATGAGTACGAAGGGCGCGCGCGTCGCAATAACGTGCGCATCCTTGGGATCCCGGAGCGGGAGGAAGGACCGGCTACGGACCTGTATGTGGAAGAACTTATCACTCAAAAGCTCAAGCCTAAAGCTTTGTCCAAGTATTTTTCAATTGAGAGGGCACATAGAGTGCCCGGGGGACGGCCTAGACCCGGGGCCCCTCCGGGACCAATTATAGCCAAAGTATTCAACTACAGGGACAGAGACAGCATATTGCAGGCGGCGAGGGCTGGGCCTCCACTGAAAGTTGGGAATAGTGAAGCGGCCTTCTTTCCAGACTTTACTGCAAAGGTACAAGCCCAAAGACGCAGCTTTCAAGCAGTGAAGCAGGAACTACGGGAGCGAGAAATCAAATACGCCATGATTTTTCCGGCGAAATTGAGGGTGGAATCGGGTGGGTCCACCTGGTTCTTCGAGTCCCCGGAGGAGGCATGGGACTGGATGTAGGGTAAGACCGGGGTTGGCATCCAGAGGCCGGGACATAATGGCAGACCGCGTCGGCGGGCTGGGGATCGTCCGACGCCGCCGGTGCCCGGGGCCCCTGAGGTTGGAGGTCAATCGGAGAGCCCACACTAACCACTCCAGACGAGACATGAGGGCGGAGGCATTCGGCTGCGCCCGCTGGCTGAGATTGTGGAAGATGAACGTTGAAACTGCACCTGCCCCGGGACGCAGTTGGGAGATATCGATGCTGGTTTGGGGGGGCGGGGCCCTAAGACGGGGTGACGAACTAGAGACTGAATGGATAACCTTAATGGATGGCAAACCATGAACATTGTGATATGTTTATGCGGGGCTGGAGCTGCTGACCCCGCGAAAAATGTTCGCAGTCTTGGGGGGGGGGTGAGAGGCACTCTGCCGTGTTGGGGAGTGGGTAGTTTTAAATCCACGGGCAGGGAGGGGGGAGGGTAGGGTTGGGCGGGAACCGGGAGGGGGTTTGAGAATGGGGAGTTTTCTTACTTGGTTAAGCAGAAAGTTTATGATTATAGACAGCCATGACCATCCGGACATAGAAGGGACTGCACGCAGAGCTATACCAGCACTGAGACACCAGATATATTTTGGATTATGCACCGGATTGTTAAATTGTCACACGTGGATATACTACCTTTGCGATGACTGGGGATGATAGAGATGTGACACTTTCCGTCCTTACCTGGAACGTCAATGGGATGGGGGATAAAATAAAGCGAGGAGTGGCACAACAGTATCTCAAACGCCAATCTCCAGACGTAGTGCTCCTACAAGAGACACATCTAGTAGGGAACAAAAGCAAGGCTCTCACGTGCTGGGGCTATAAACTTCTGGTGCATGCGGACTATATCACAGGGTCCCGAGGGACAGCTATATTAGTCAAGAAAAACTTAGCTCTGATTACGCATCGAATATGGTCTGACCCTCAGGGTAGATTTGCTGTTTTAGAGGCCCAATTGGAAGGGAAAGCATTAAATATTGTGTCAGTGTACCTACCACCTGCATTGGGTAAAGTTGCTTTAGCAGATCTGGGCAAGATATTAATGGACCTCCCTGCAGGTACCTTGATTCTGGGAGGCGACTATAACCTCACTATTGACGATACTACCGACAGGCATCCGCAGAGGCCAGGGGTTACACCGAATAGGCCCATGCGCGACTTCATGACGGCGATGGGCCTCGTAGATGTCGGACGCGAGACGCCCCTGACAGTGCCGCGGTTCACTTACTATTCAAAAGCACATAAGAGTTCATCCCGCATTGACTACTTCCTGACATACGCGACCACTACAGGAGGTTTTTCGCAACCTCGGGTCCTCCCGAGAGGTATCTCTGACCACTCCCCGGTGTGGGTCGAGTATACACATTGGGAACGACAGCCCCGAACTATGATTGTGATCGACCTGTGGTTGTTAAAGATACCAGATATCAAGGAAGACCTCTGTAATAGCACCAAACACTATTTTGAGGACAACCTGGGCTCGGTGGATTCGGCACTTACCCTCTGGGAGGCATTTAAGGTAGTGCTGAAGGGGCGGGCCTTAGCATTGAAGACCGGCTATCTGCGTCACAAACGCGGAACGCTTCTCCAGTTGGAAGATGAGCTTTCAACACTGGAAGCTGAGCATACCACTAACCCCACAGATGATACTCCACGTCGCCTCGCACTCAAGCGGGAGGAGTACAAACTTAAGGCGAGGGAGCATATGGTGACTAAACATCTAAATATGCAGCATAGATTATATGAAATGGGTGACAAGACGGGCAGGATGCCAGCATGGTTAGAGAAGAGGGATCACGGGGACAGATGGGTCCAGAGACTAGCTCTGCCAAATGGAGAGACGATTACACACTCCAAAGACATAGCAGAAGCGTTTGGGGACTACTTCGAGGAAGTCTACTCCCCATCCACCACATACACTGCAGAAGACTCCCGTCAGCTCCTTGCAGATAGCAACCCTGCCCACCCTTTCCGAAGCCGATAGACAATCCCTAGATAGTGACCTCTCAGATGAGGAAATCCAGAAAGCCATCGCCCATATTCACTCAGGCAAGGCGATCGGACCTAACGGCACCCCTATTGAGTTCCTTAAGGTGACAAGCTCCCAGATAGCCCTGCATCTCCGGGCCATGTAGAACGAAAGCTGTGCAGTGGGCAGACTCTCGCCTGACCAACGTTTGGCAACTATAGTTGTGATTCGCAAACCCGGAAAGCCCGGGGATAACTGCGAGTCCTATAGACCTATTTCCCTGATCAGTGTAGAAGCCAAAATTCTGGGAAAGGTACTGGCCACCAGGTTGGTTGCAGTCATTTCTTCTCTAGTACACCCGGACCAATCTGGCTTCATGCCAGGGAGAAATACGGCACTAAATATTCGTCGACTTCAGAACGTTCTAGCCCGCCAAAGCTTCTTGGAGGAGGATGCGGCGATCCTGTCGCTAGATGCCTCCAAGGCTTTCGACTCCATAGAATGGCCTTATCTATTTGAGGTACTAGTGAGATTTGGGTTCGGTCCTAAGTTTTTAAAGTGGGTTCGATTACTCTATGAAGACATATGGGAACGACAGGAAGGGGTTTAAGAGATAAGGATGGGATAGGTAAAAGGTGCGTGGATGCCCGGGTGTACTGCCCTTATCTATCACACCTTTGTTTCCCTTTTTTCCTCCACTTGTGCTCATTCACACTTTTGGCATCAACGCACCTTTTACCTATCCCATCCTTATATCTTAATCCCCTTCCTGTCGTTCCCATCACCCTTCCATTTCGCCACTTTCCTTATCCCTTCTCTATTTTCAAATACCCTCCCTTTTACCCTCACCTTTTCCAACATAACTCTTCCCCCCCCCAACCCCCCCCACCCCCTTCCCACCCCCCCCTGCAATCCACTCTTATTCTCCTGTCCCCCTCTCCTCTATTCCTCGGTCTTTATTTTCCTTACTCATTCTGCTACTACCTTTTAACCTACCTTCCCTCTCCTCCCCCTCCCCTTTTTTTCCATCCCACCTAGGCTTTTTCCCAGGCACCCCTACCATCACCTTGTCCTGAAGAGATCCCACTATACGTATGGGGATCGAAACGTCGTCGACCATCGTCTCTAAACTCAATTCTTTACTATATATTTGTTATTTGAGTATGAGATGTTGATCTGACTTTTACGTATTCTCACCTTTCACCAAAAGTCACCTTTTAAGTCATCAGCCTGGGTTAAGGAAATCGGCTGATTTCCCTTTTAACCTCCGCACGGCTAGTTCACTTATTGTTGTGTTTATTATGTTTTGAGAATTTTCATCCTTAATAATTATCTTTCATAAAACTGCATTGATTGCTCCTTTGTATTCCAGTTTCTCATTTTAGAAATTGTGATAACCTTTTTACCCTTCTTGCATGGGACCTCTGTTCCTTTAAAATACATGTTTACCCCTGGTCCCGTCTGACTCTTAGGGTTTCCTTGTTTCCTTTTTGTACCTTAGCGCAATCGCTGGATTCCAAAGAATTTTCGTTTATTCCTCCTACTTACGTTCCAAGTGGGCCCCGCGCTCTTTCTCTCCCCTCTTCTCCCCCCTTCTCTTCCCTCCCAGCGCCCATTCACCATCACCAACTACCCCGAAGTATGGCCCAACATGCACCCTTGTACTCTGATGACTATATTAAAAGAATTCTAGAGGGTCCATCATTGTTTTCTGATACTACTGAGAGTCCTAGTACTTCAGAAAACTCCATATTTGAGCAACTTGAAAAACTCACCAAAAAATTCATTAGGTTGCAGTTGATGGTTCGCATGCTCACTGAATACTTAAAATCTGACACTATCCCCGTAGGTCTCCAAGTCCGTAACATACCTGGGGTCTTTACTGATATCAAAAAATACCTGACTGGCTTTAGCCACATTGGAACTACATGCTCAAGACATTGGATGGTCTTGGGCATAGACATAGCTAACGAAGAAGCCAAAAAACTGGAAGTAGAAATTAAAGACATTGAAAGACAAATTAAAGACACCAGCACTATTGCAGACTCTAAGACCCTTCTGGACAAAGTTGAAAAGACTCTCTCTGAATTTCATAGAATCGAACAAAACAAAAAAATCATCAAAGTCAAACGTGACGTCAAAAATTTTCAATAGAAAGAACATACCCTTACTTAGTTGAAGACTTCTACACCAATAGAGCATACCTGGGCCCTAGAACACAACGCCCCTGGGGCAGATTCAATAAACAACAAAACATAGTTGGTTTCTCTGACACCTCGGCGGAATTCTCTGACAACTCTGACTCCACAGAAGGCCCTAACCCGTCCAGGCTTAGAACAAACGACTCCACTTTTTTAGGCCAGGAACAGGGTCGACAACCCAATCGCGGGACTTCCCGCCCTCCACGTTGGTACAGTACCCCAGGCGACAGACAGACACGCCAAAGATACTACCAATGGTGACACATCAGAACCCCATGACTCCACCTGAGGAGACCCCTTCTACTGTAACCATGTCGGAACTCGACACCATTCCCATTTTTAACCTCTCTAATCACCAACTGTCAGAGAAAGAGACTACGCTACTCAGCAAGGGACTTTCCTTTGTCCCCACAACCAGACCCGATTTTCTCCAACTTCAGATTGAGCTACTCCGTTTTTTCAGAAAGATACGCCTACATGCCTTTTTTCTCAACAAACCCTACACACCCTCCACCGCATTCACATCCTTTCGCCCCCCCTCCACTTTTTCCTCCCGCACTACAGCCTTCCAGCCGAAATATTTACCTTCGAGAAACTCATCCTTAAAGAACTTGCCCTACATGAACAGACACCCAGATTTATCTCCTACAACCACACACTACCGGAAAAGAATGCCTTACAAGAACTCAAACAATTGCATAATCTCACTATCAAACCTGCTGACAAGGGTGGTGGCATTGTCCTCCAAAACACTGACTCCTATAAACAAGAGATCCTTAGGCAACTATCGACACCTGATCATTATTTGAGACTCCCGACTGACCCCACCAGGGAGATTCAAAAACTTATTCTTGACATTACAGAGGAAGGACTTTCACTGGGCTTTCTTACTAAGAATGAATTCCAGTACCTGAACACCAAATCACCTCGCACTCCAGTAATCTACACGTTACCCAAAATACACAAAAAGGCCCCCAATCCACCCGGGCGTCCCATTGTCTCGGGTTGTGGGTCCATCCTCGAACCTCTTGGAAGATACATTGATCACTTCATTAAAGAATTTGTCCCTACCACCCAATGTTACATTAAGGATACCATGGACATGGTTAATCTTGTTGAGGCACTCCCATTTGATCCCCTGTCCAGCCTCTTATGTACTCTCGACGTGGAAGCCCTATACACCAATATTCCCCAAGACGAGGGCACTGATGTTATAGGAATGGTACTCAATTCAAGACCACAACCCCACGCGGTCCCTACCTCTTTCATCCTTCACCTTCTTAAGATTTGCCTTACCAGGAACTTCTTTCTTTTTGATGGCCATTTCTATCAACAAGTCAAAGGTACCAGCATGGGCGCAGTTTTCGCCCTAAATTTCGCCATACTCTACATGGATTGGTTGGAAACTAACACTATACTATCCCCCTTGAACACCTTCAGATGTCACATCCTCCAATGGAAACGTTACATAGACGATATTTTCCTTATCTGGAACAGCTCTGTAGACAATCTCCTTCAATTCCAACAGTGGCTCAACACACACAGTCATGGCCTTAACTTTACTGTTAATAACAGTAACCCCAAGATAGCTTTCTTGGACCTATACATCATTGCTGCCAATGGTGGACTCTACACTACATTGTACCGTAAGCCTACTGACAAAAACACCTTACTTTCATACAGTAGTCACCATCCCAGGGCCCTCCGCTACTCACTTCCTTATTCACAATTCCTGCGCATACAGCGCAACTGTTTCTTTAAGAAAGATTACTTCTCTGAGGCCAATATCCTATCTAAGAAACTTACCAGCAGAGGCTATCCACGCAAACTTGTCAAAATAGCACTGAAAAGAGCATGGTATTGCCCTAGGGAGACCTTACTGAGTCCTAAGACCAAGAAAAATGATGAAAAAATTGTTTGCGTTACTACTTTCTCACCCATATCCAACACGGTGAGGAAATGCATCCTGAAACATTGGCCTACACTCAATGCTGGCCACCTGAGTTTAGAGCGCCCTCTCTTTGCCTTCAAAAAGAGTAAAAGCATCAAAGACCATCTGGTCAGGGCCACTCTTCCTGACACTAAAAAGGACGTCACCATCAGGACACTTTGGAATCTACCGCCTTTAGTTGGCCACTTTAAATGCACCACCTGCAGTGTCTGCAATCTCACCTCAATCTGCGCATGCCAACATCAATATCACTCTGCGTCACTTTTCCAATTGCAACACCTCTAATGTTATTTATGCAATCACTTGTCCTTGTAACTTGATCTATGTGGGACAAACCACACAGAAGATCAGAATACGGATCTGCCAGCATAGAAGCAGGATCCGGTGCAAAACTGCCAATGCCCCACTTGTCGAACATTTCACAGCTTTGAACCACACCGAAGATGACTTAAGGTGGCGAGTCATTAGCGTGATCCAACAACCTGCCAGAAACTCCAACATCGCTGCGATCCTGGACAAAGAGGAACTTAAATGGAAAATCCGCACTGACAGTCTGCACACAGGATTGAACCGGTTGGAGGACTGGTCTAACTTGCTCTAACCATGCCTTGATTTTGTCATAACTGTTTTGATTATGCTGTTCAAATCAGAACTTTTTTGATTCTGCTGTGTAACGTCTTAAATGCTCTTTATCGCTGGATTTTTTCTTTCCCTATTGTTTGCCCTCCTCATTCCCTGTCTCATTAAGACTGCCAAATAAATTTTGCCACCATGCTCCCTTTCCCCTTCTTCCAACCCCTTACCTCCTCCTCCCTTCCCCCTTCTGTCCTCCTCCCCCCCTCTCTCCTATCATTATTATTCCTCCGACCTTCTTTAGGCTCCATCTAGGCACCTCTACTTTTTTTTGGGGGGGGGCCTCGTTCTCCTCGGGTCATTCTCCCCTGATCCCACTTACTTTCACTTCTAGTCCTTTCCCTACCCCTCCACCGCCTGGTTTCTATTCCTTCCTTCCCTTCCTTCCCATCCCAACATGGCCGCTCTCCCGCCCCACCTTCTTCACTTCACCTAGTCCTTCCTCTATTTGTCCGCTCCTTCCTGTTCATTCTTCCTCCACATTGAGTATACATCCTGTTACTCTGCTCGGCCGATCCAGGAATCTTAGGATCTGCTCCTCGCTGATTCTGCCCGCACGGCGCGGATCGCCACACCCTGATTCACTCGCAAAGTTTCCCCATTACTCTGCAAGGTAAGCACAGCCTAGCCCACCACCACCGCCCCGTGTCCTCTTGCTGCCACGCTCCTGGCTGCCACGCCCCGTCCGCCTACCCAGCCCAGTGTTTTATTACCATCCCTCCTTTTCCTTCTCCCCTCCAGCCTCTGAGGACTTCTACATTATCGCGCGTCGGACCCCCGTGTCCATACGCTGACTGAGAGTTTGCGCCCAATCGCCCTTGACCTCGGACCGCCAGCGTTGCATCCCCATGCAATTGCCGCTCCCTTAGTTCTCCGGCTACCACGTAAGTCCTTTTTTTGTACCACGGCCCTTCTTCCCCACCCTTTCTTCTCGTTTTTTTCCCCCCTTCTTTCCTCCTTGCCCCACACTGCCCGGGTGTACTGCCCTTATCTATCGCACCTTTGTTTCCCTTTTTTCCTCCACTTGTGCTCATTCGCACTTTTGGCATCCACGCACCTTTTACCTATCCCATCCTTATCTCTTAATCCCCTTCCTGTCGTTCCCATGACCCTTCCATTTTGCCACTTACCTTATCCCTTCTCCATTTTCATATACCCTCCCTTTTACCCTCACCTTTTCCAACATAACTCTTTCCCCCCACCCCCTTCCCACCCCCCCTGCAATCCACTCTTATTCTCCTGTCCCCCTCTCCTCTATTCCTCTGTCTTTATTTTCCTTACTCATTCTGCTACTACCTTTTAACTTACCTTCCCTCTCCTCCCCCTCCCCTTTTTTTCCATCCCACCTAGGCTTTTTCCCAGGCACCCCTACCATCACCTTGTCCTGAAGAGATCCCACTATACGTATGGGGATCGAAACGTCGTCGACCGTCGTCTCTAAACTCAATTCTTTACTATATATTTGTTATTTGAGTATGAGATGTTGATCTGACTTTTACGTAATCTCACCTTTCACCAAAAGTCACCTTTTAAGTCACCAGCCTGGGTTAAGGAAATAGGCTGATTTCCCTTTTAACCTCCGCACGGCTAGTTCACTTATTGTTGTGTTTATTATATTTTGCGAATTTTCATCCTTAATAATTATCTTTCATAAAACTGCATTGATTGCGCCTTTGTAGTCCAGTTTCTCATTTTAGAAATTGTGATAACCTTTTTACCCTTCTTGCATGGGACCTCTGTTCCTTTAAAATACATGTTTACCCCTGGTCCCGTCTGACTAATAGGGTTTCCTTGTTTCCTTTTTGTACCTTAGGCCTCAACATCTTCAGAAAGACTGTCAGGTGTCCCAGTTGGTTCACTGACACAACATCGATGTAAAAAATATCTATGTTAAAAATATTGAGTAAAAAATATAGACAACAAAAATATCGACTCCTATTCTGGAACAGGTAAGTACAAACATATTGACTAAAAAATATCGATAATATAGATGTATAAAATATCGACTTTTATATAAACTTAAAATAAAATAATATATTAAATATCATCTTAACAACATAAAATACATTTAATATACATTTTAACACAATCTAACAAATAAAACTAATACAAAATGATACACACAAACATAATTTATACATACATATTTACTGTAAAACAATTAATAAACTATTATTTTTCATTTTTTTGAAAGTTTAAAATAATATAAACAATAAAATATATATTCATTATTAAAAATATAAAAAACAAAAATCTATCACAAATTAAAACATTGAACTATTAACAAAAGATTTAAAATTAAATTTCACAATACAATCAGTGCAACAGTAGGGAAAGAGTTGGATAGCAAAGGGGTCAAAATAACAATTCCCACTCCAGTGAGTGCAAAAGTAGGTCGAGTGTTGGATAGCGAAGGAATTAAATTTACTATTCCAACTCCAGTGAGTACAACAGTAGGGAAACTGTTGGAAATGCGGAGGGGTAAAAATTACCATTTCCATTCCAGTGAGTGCAACAGTAGGGAAAGTGTTGGATAGTGGAGGGGGAAAAATTACTATTCCCACTCCACTGAATGCAACAGTAGGATAAAGGTTGGATAGTCGAGGCGTAAAAAATGTATTCCTTCTCCTGTGAGTGCAATAGTAGGGAAAGTGATGGATAGTAAAGGGGTTAAAAACTACTATTCTCACTCCAATGAGTGCAACAGTAGGGAAAGTGTTGGATAGTGGAGGGGGAAAAATAACTATTCCAACTCCAGTGAGTGCAACAGTACAGAAAGTGTTGGATAGCGGGGGAGTAAAAATTACTATTCACACTCCAGTGAGTGTAACAATAGGGAATGTGTTAGATAGCAGAGGAGTAAAAATTACTGTTCCCACTCTAGGGAGTACAACAGTAGGAAATGTGCTGGATAGCCAAGAGGTAGAAATTACTATTCCTACTCCAGTGAGTACAACATTAGGGAAAGTGTTGGATAGCAGAGGGATACAAATTACTATTTACACTCAAATAGTTACAAAAAATATATATTGCAATTTTAAAAAAATCTTTAAAATAAACAATATTTAAAAAATGAAAATCTAATATATTAAATATATAAAAAGAAAACATATTATAACATTAATTACATATAACAAAAATGTACAAATATTATATAAAATAAGAACTACATTAAAAAAATAAACTAGAAAATATTTACAATGAAACAAATGTATTTATTTATTTTATTTCCTACCTTATATTACCAATCCAAAAACAAAACACTTCAACATTTTAAATTACATTTACTTCCATAGTTAACATAATTAATAATCAATAAAAAAAATTATTAAAAAAATAATAAACATTAATTGACTACACACACTTTAGCACTATAATATCCAAAACACGCCTAAATTAAACAATAAAATAATACACAATTCAAACTTATTTTTAAATTAAAAACTAAGACTAGCAACAACTAATAATAAAGTATTTACATGTCATTTAATACCCACCTTTTAACACTTTAAAAGTAAAAACAACACAAAAAAATAAACAATTACCCAAAATAAATATCAAATAATTTACATTAATTAACACTCATATATTAATTATCCAAGCACAAATTACTACCCACCCTTTACGCCTTTAAACACCACAACTTACACCTAAAATTAATTACACAATTATCATAAGGCAATTTTTAATTAATTTGATTATTATCCATTAACAGAAAAGTAAAAATACAAGAGAAGTAAACTACTTAACACCCTTTACCCCTATAAACCCCAAAACACCCACCCACAATTAATTACACAAATACCATAATTGATTACCAATTAATTAATTGAAATTAATTAACAACCTATTATTAATTCATCAATTAAAAGTAAATTACTTCCCACCCTTTACACCTATAAACACCACAACACACACCTAAAATTAATTACACAATGACCATAATTAATTACCACTCAATTTATTAAAATTAATTAACAAACAGTTAATAATTAATTAATAATAAATGACACATCAAATACTCTAAAATCTCAATTAAACAAATATTAATAAATAAAAGAAATCAATTAATTTAATATAATTACATTACTTCCCGCCCTTTTCCCCTTTAAACCCACAACCCGCTACGGACCTAAAAGCGAAAAATTCAAATTAAAAAAAAGGAATAACTACTAAATATTTAACACATATATTAAAAATACAAACAATTCGTATACAAAAAATACATCATATACATATAAAATATATACTTAAATACATATTAATTAAAAAAATGATTTTCTTAACAACTATAATTTTGTGAACGATATTAAACACTTAGATATTTTTAAAATTGATAAGTCGATATTCTTGAAAACAATATTCTTTGTCGATATTTCCGAACCACAATATTTATTACTCGATATTTGTGCAACTTAATATTTTTTACTTGATATTCAGTCTGCACACCGTCCTAGTTATGCCTGAAAGGACACATTGCTATTTGTACATATCCACAGATCTTTCCTAAAATTGCCTTCACATTTCACAATGACTTTTGAAACACATTTGCATTCATGACACTTTGGGTTACTTTCCTAGAAACACCAACCTTGTATACTCTAACTTTGCAGGAATACTATCATATTGCCTTGGCATTATGTACAAGTCCTACATGTACGTTGTGCAATGTGTTTGTTATTTACGTCCATATGGAGACACAGCTATCTGTAACATACAAACAATGGCAACCTGATCACAATCTCGGGTGCATTTTCCATAAATAAACATCTGTTTCCAGGTATAGTCAGAGGAGACACTTCTGAAGACTTCAAGAGGTCTCTACATGCAGAAGCTTTCACCCATGCTTGCAAATATACATTGTTTCAGCACGATGGTGAAACTTTTTGTTCCGTTCACTCTCCTGACGCTTATTATATCTTTCATCTGCTTCTGTCCATTGATCATTGTTGAACATATATTCTAGACAAGAATCACTTCGGTACAATAAATAATGAAAAAGTCCCTCTGTGTGTTCTTTGTATATTTCTCTGAGCAAAAGTGAGCACGAGTGTATGAGTGAAATGTCCTAGATCTGTCAACCCAGCTCCTGAGAAAACAGGGTTGTCATTTTCAGTGGATGCCAAAACTATTTGCTCCCTGTCTAGGTTAGGGGGCGTATGGTGACATTGTGAGCTAGCTGGTCTATGGGACAACATATCCTGCTGGGTTACACAAAAACAGTCTGGCACCATCCCAAAGTAATGTCATCCACAAACGCGCAGTTCCTACTGATTAGTGGGAACTACACAACATGACACCAGCAACGTTGGTAGGGTTCTTATTTTGTGTGGATCTACTGAGTAGTTCAATGGTGCCTACTCAAAGACACTGACACGCCATCAAACCGGAGACATCCGTGGTGGTAGGGAATATCCTCCTCAGCGGAGCAGGTGATTCTTATGTATTGGCTGTTGGTTGGTCAAGCTTGAAAGGATTTACTTTCCACTGTGATAGCCTAACTCTGTACTACATTTTAACATACATGGCACAACACATTGCTGAGAAATGCAGCTATGCAGTTACTTAGGACCTATTACAAAATGGTCTCACACTCAATGGTGGGGACGCTACTTTCGTGGTTGAGACACATAAAGCATGTAGAACAGAAGAATTTTATTCATGGGTTTTAATTCCCAGCTGCAGATGCGGTAACACAAGCATTTCACACATACACTGAGGATGAAATACCAGATGAATACACATCATATGAGGAAATAGATGTTCCTCTCACTTACCAAGAATATATAAATGGGTGTAAAGGCACCATCCCACATAGTAAAGAAAATGTAAGACTGGGCCCACTCAGCAATGAGGGGGCAACATGGCCAGTCCTAGACAGATATACACTGCCTCCCATATCAACGATTTGACCGTTGTTCAACTGTGGGGGTTGTATAATAATTTAGTAACAATATACAGATGTCTTATACAGTTTGTGATGCAAACATTAACACTTACTCCTGCACTGGCTGTTTAAGGTGGATCACCACAATTTGTTACACCAGGCATGAGCGCGCAGACACTAAGGGGTCGATTCCGATCCGGGTCGGACAGCCCTCCGAGAGCTGTTCGTAGCCTCACCTTGCAACCGACACGTTCCGGGAGCCGGTCCGTCCGGGCAATGATGTACGATGCACATAACTGACACAATTCCATCTGACACGTAGGCTGCGATTCCAGCAGCATTCCCCCATCGCCGATTTGAGTCGCCCGTAAGCAGTTCCCACAGCAGTTTCCGTCCGTACAAGTACGATGTGCAAATTCTACGCGCCGGACGGGTGGCCACTAGCAGCACGTCACAGCATCCGGGAGAGCTGCATAGCAGATCCGATTTGCGCCACAACACAATCCAGGGGTACGAGACAGACCAATTCTCAACGTATACGAGACGGGGCAACGACCAGCAAGTACGAGACGAACCAACGATGAATGCCATCTCGCAGGTCATCCCAGGCCTATACATCTATGACCGGATCAGGAACAGACTCGCACAATGCAGACTGTCAGTCAGACACCCCCACAAATAAACGTCACAAACACGCGAAGTGCTACACACACATGGGGGGACAAATCCCTCACACCAGCAACAGCAAAACCACAGGGGTAGCATGGTCCTCACTACCAGCAGTCACCACACCTGGGGGGGTGCCCATCACCACTCCCATCCCCACTCATAGGGGGCTGTATGCCCTGCACCACTATCCTCCCCACTCATACAGTGATGTATGCCCTGCACCACTACCCTCCCCACTCATGGGGATGTATGCCCTGCACCACCACCCTTCCCACTCATACAGTGCTGTATGCCCTGCACCACTACCCTCCCCACTCATAGGGGGGTGTATGCCCTGCGCCACCACCCTCCCCACTCATAGGGGGATGTATGCCCTGCACCACTACCCTCCCCACTCATACAGTGCTGTATGCCCTGCACCACTACCCTCCCCACTCATACAGTGCTGTATGCCCTGCACCACTACCCTCCCCACTCATAGGGGGATGTATGCCCTGCACTATTACCCTCCCCACTCATAGGGGGATGTATGCCCTGTACCATTACCCTCCCCAGTCATAGGGGGATGTATGCCCTGCACCACTACCCTCCCCACTCATACAGTGATGTATGCCCTGCACCACTACCCTCCCCACTCATGGGGATGTATGCCCTGCACCACCACCCTTCCCACTCATACAGTGCTGTATGCCATGCACCACTACCCCCAACTCATAGGGGGGTTTATGCCCTGCACCACCACACCCACCTCATAGGGGATGTATGCCATGTACCACTCCCCATAACTCCTAGGGGGCTGTATGCCCTGCACCCCTCCCCTCCCCACTCATAGGGGGATGTATGCCCTGCACCGCTACCCTCCCTACGCATACAGTGCTGTATGCCCTGCACCACTACCTTCCCCACTCATTCAGTGCTGTATGCCCTGCACCACTACCCTCTCCACTCATAGGGGGATGTATGCCCTGCACCACTACCCTCTCCACTCATAGGGGGGTGTATGCCCTGCACCATTACCCTCCCCACTCATAAGGGGATGTATGCCCTGTACCATTACCCTCCACACTCATAGGGGGATGTATGCCCTGCACCACTACCCTCCCCACTCATACAGTGCTGTATGCCCTGCACCACTACCCTCCCCACTCATAGGGGGGTGTATGCCCTGCGCCACCACCCTCCCCACTCATAGGGGGATGTATGCCCTGCACCACTACCCTCCCCACTCATACAGTGCTGTATGCCCTGCACCACTACCCTCCCCACTCATACAGTGCTGTATGCCCTGCACCACTACCCTCCCCACTCATAGGGGGATGTATGCCCTGCACTATTACCCTCCCCACTCATAGGGGGATGTATTCCCTGTACCATTACCCTCCCCACTCATAGGGGGATGTATGCCCTGTTCCACTACCCTCCCCACTCATACAGTGCTGTATGCTCTGCATCATTACCCTTACCACTCATAGGGGGCTGTATGCCCTGCACCACTACCCCCAACTTATAGGGGGATGTATGCCCTGTACCAGTCCCCACAACTCATACGGGGCTGTATCACCAGACCAGCATTTGTGACTACTGCACCCAACAACACAACCAATGAACCAATGTTTTGGCAATGTGGTGGCTGTGCCACTTACAAACATAGACATGAGAGGCAAAGAATGCTGTGTATCACAAGAACTCCCTCTGCCATGTGCAGACATGCATTGGCCATGAGACCTGACAATGCCAACACTGTACAATTAGACTGTGTGAAAAGGGAGCATCAAGATGCATACACATATCTCTACAATCAGACACACAAACTGCGGAATCCTATGGAGACTGTCGATGTTAGGTGATAAAGTCACATACCATGGCAGCAAAGGGCCATACAAAACATGATCAATGTGCAGGATGATGACCTACAAGATGCTTGGACACTAGGGACAATCCCACAAACAAAATCCCCCCAATGGAACGCTAAAGCCACACCAATGCAGAGGCACAGATGCACAAACACAGACAGGCAGCCACACACTGCTTATCATACACAACACGTGTGTGTGTCACAGTGTCCCCAGGCTATTGCACAACGCATGACAGTGGGCTGAACCACAATGACACACATGTGTTCACTTTACCATACAAAAGTAAGTCTTTGTCTGGGCACACCTGTGGGGGCAAGCAGGCATTGTCAGGTAAGCGGGATCACAAAGGATTCATGTGACACAAGGTGGGTGGAACAGCTACCAACACAGCAAGAGAAAGACCCAACACAGCACTCCCCTCCAGTCCCCTATATTTGTGGTGACAGCCTGTACGCCAATCCCACTGTGATGATAAACCTAGGTTAACCCCATACTGTGTAGCACAGTCAGATGTGCGTCATGAGTCCGGGACCACAAACTCACATCACACCACCATAAACACAAATCACTGGCCATTGGGCAAAAAGTAGTTATGAGCCTAGACATGAACCAACTCCCATTTTGCAAACATCAACACCAGCTAAGCACACAGGGACCGGTGACATTGCACATGCGCACTTGACAATTCCAGGGGTGGGGTGGGGTGGGGATCAAAGGTACCCACAAATCCTCACATATGGGCTGACAACAACCCCTGTGAAGGTCTGCCACACTGCACAGCATGTGGCACTTCCACATTACATGAAAACTTGACAATTCGTTCCGAACCCTGCCGTACACCTACACCAATGTTGAACCAGAGGAGAGCCACAACGCACAAATGTCAACACCTTCCAACATAGCAGCAATGACCCTGATGATAGGGAGTAGTCACACACACACACACACACAAGTGAGCTTGTCAATCACACATACAACATAGGGAAAACAACATGATGTTGCTAACACATAATTGCCAATGGTAATCCAGAATGTGTCCCATGTGCGTTGGACAACAACCCTGGAATTTAATAATGAAACAGCCAGGGATGACAGTCTAATTACCAGTAGTGTGTCATGCACCTACATCCCAGAAAAGGCAGGGCAAAGAAAATACATGAACACAGGCCAAGTCAGCAAGTCCACAAAACAGGTACATCTGTCTGGAACATAGCCTGCGTCCAGAAAAGGGAAGTGAACACACACAGACATGCTCACACAACAGTCACCATGTGCCCAGGCAATATCATGGAATAACACAATGCCATGATGGGACTGCACTCCTGGGGAAGGTCAGCTGTGCCACATTTTGTCTGTGCAGGCTCCTGTCATGCCAGCACAAGACTTGCCCAGTGATCCAACTATTACAACTCAAGAAAAGCAATGGTCACAGAAGGTTGTGTACGTGAGTCCTCCCTCAGTCATCTGCACATTTGTAATACACATGCAGACCAAGTGGGACCGATGACACAGATGGCTTGTGTAACATGGATTCACAAACATGCCTGTCCAGTGGAGATTGTCCAAGTCAGGGAATCTTTCCATGTGCCCAAATGTAGACACAACCTATGTGCAACAATGTATGCCAAAGATGTCAAGTAGCAAACACAAAGATAAAATCCTGGTCACAACATTTTGCCATCATTACACCCTGAAATTGCAGCTAAGGATGTCATGGATACATAGCAGAAAAGTACACATACCCCATAGACCACATGTAGTACATCACATCAAAAACTCATTCTGTTATACCTTTAAAACACCTGTACAATAGCAAGTCCATGACACCCATCATCAACATCATGTACATTGGAAGCAACACCACTGGATAACAAAAATTGGCTTTATTAAGCACACAACTCATTGAAAATGTTGAGTCCACAATATCAAAAGGCCAATGACCAGTCCATGTTAGGAGTCCTCACAGGATGAAATGTGACAAGTTGTCACCCATTGCTTGCCGGCACTTCTACGGGCAGGGGACATCTCACCTTGGAGGGGCATACACAGGGACCGGCCAGGCACCGCAGGGACAGGATCAGGGGACAGCAGAATAGGGCAGAGGAGGGCTGGTGGGTGCAGGAGTGTCACTGGCAACTGCAGCGGAGGGGTCTGACACTGTGGGTGCCGTCACCACGGCAGGGCCCAAGTCCAATGGGGTGTGTGCTGACATCAATGCAGGGCCCAAGTCAGACGGGGTTGTTACCGGCACCACTGCAGTGGGGAGGTCAGATGGTTGGGACAGGGCCTCCACTGCAGTGCAAAACTCCAAGGGAGTGTCATGGTGCTCAGGTGAGGTTGGCAGGACAGGGGGGGGGGACAAGGTCCCCACATCAGTGGCAGGAACAGGCTGAGCATGTGAGGTGGGGGTGGAAGAGCATGTGGTAAGAGGGGATGGCCTAATCATTTTGGGGACGTGGTATTGGTACGTGGGGGAACCAGGGGCAGGGTGTGGCGGGGGGACCTGTGGAGTGGTGGCCTGGGGGCTGCAGGAAGGAGAATGTGACTTTGACCTGCGGGATTGGGGGGGTCTTGCTCTTCCTGCTCCGGGGGGGACTTGCGGATGGGGGCCTCAGTGTCCGGGCGCCTGGGGGAGGCTGTCTGTGTGGCAGATGGATCGGTGGGGAAGAGGCCAAGGTCACAGAGGAAGAGCTGCTTGGAAGGGGGGTTTGCAGGTGAGGCAGGGGAAGTGCTTTTGGAGGGAGAGGCCTCTAAGGTCTGTGGAGTGCTTGTGGATGCCTGTTTGTGCATCTGTGACCCATCCCCTGTGTGTCTGCCATCAGTCCCTGGAGTGTGCGTGCCTGTGGATTTTGTTTTGGACTTGCATGATTGTGTGCAGCCTGGGTCTGTTGTGGTGTGTTCTGGTGCCGGTGTGTGTGTGCGTTGGTCAAGTAGGGTAGTGGGGACTGTGGGTGGTGCAGAGGTAGGAGGGGTGAGGGACTGTTGGAAGAGAGACACTGATGCCGTCTGTGTGGAGGCCATGGACTAAATGGTCCGATGTAGGGCAGACAGGTTGGATGAGATGCCCTCCATGAAGGACACCAGTTGAGTGAACAGAGTGGTGTGGGAATGGAGGACACTCAGCATCGCTGTCTGCCCTACATGGATCTGGTTCAGTAAGTCCACAGACTCCACACTGAGGGCAGTAGGGGAGACAGGGGCAGGGGGTTCAGTGCCTGGACCAAAGGAGGCATGTTCCCTCATACGGGGGCATCCATGGACATCTGGGATGACTGCAGATGGGAGGGTGGAGATGGTGGTGGTGGCGGGGACAGACTCGCTAGGTGTTGTCTGGGGTCTGCTGACACCCGCTTCCACAAGGGATTCCTCAATGGAGATGGTGTGTTCCTCAACAGAGGTGTTTGTAGCTGAGGTCTCCTCTGTGTGGCTCCCCTCACCCTCTGTGCCACTGGGTCCCTCCAACTCCTCTGAAACTGACCCAGTCTGGCTCTTCCGCTCCTCTTGGTCCATGAAGCTGTCTCCTCCAGTAGCGGTCGATGTATCTGCAATCGGGACAAACAGATCCACTTCAGTCACCTGTTTCACTTGACACATCACAGTCAGTACAGCACATCACAGAGTATGGCTTTGCATCAAGTACCAGATATTGCGAACAGTGGAGACATCATTTGGAAATGACACCTGTCAGTCTGCAAGTCAACGATTCCCCTCACATCCTGTCCCTCCATGGGCCCACCTGCCTGGGACATGTCTGCCACTTCTCATATGTGTGCACAAGCATCACATAGACATATCTCTGAACTGCAGGACTCGTAATTTAAATCTGCCTGGACTAACACATGCCATCTCCTGCCACTGACTCAGTACATGTGTCATGAGAAGGGATGGCAAAAATCATTGTCAGTAAAATGGATAGGCTTCACTCACAAGACACCATGATGTGCGCATGTCTTGATGGTCAGTGCCGCAATAGAGTGCATGCTGTACAACTGACATCACTGCGGGATACACATCAGCAAGTGGGATACCATACTACGGCCCAGTATGGCTAAGCAGCCAGCACTGGCTTCAGTCTCAGGGGTTGTGCATCCACAATTTAACACTCTGCACTGTGTCACAACCATTAACATGTATGAGAATTTAAGCCCTGCAGATGTCAAGTGCACCGGTACACCCAATGCTAACCACATCTTCAGGCATCTGATGATCACTCATAATAAAAATGCAACAGATGACTGCAAGCACCAATCTGTAAGCATGATGACATCACAGCATGATGGGAATGAATTGAGACTGCCTGCACTGTGATGTACAATACAACATTTTGCACAGTCAAGTGATTCGACACCTATGCATGAACCCATTGTGATGATCCATTTCCCACACCCCAACTAGCTGCACAAACCAAAATGACCAACGGCACAGGAGTCTAAGAGGCTAGGACACCTCACAATGACATCAATGTAGACACCATATAGCACACTTCACAATGCACTAATGTTAGGCTGACACACAGGAGTAGAAGAACAGAGTGTACTTCATGTCCAGAGTAGGGATACCAGTCCAGGAACATGTGCAACATGGGATTAGCCTGTATACCAGGACTGTGTCCATGCATGTGTGAAACACGTGATGCACATTTCAATGCGGCCCATAAATTCTCGTTGCTGCTACATGGCTGTGTGTCAAATACCCCTGGTGTGCCAAAACATCAATTGGAACACATATCAATTGCCCACACAGGGTAGAAAAAGAATGTTCAGGCAAAGTGCAGACACATGGAAATCATGTGCCTCACTCATGGAGACAAAACAATGCACCAGTCTCAGATGCTGTTCACAACGTTAAGTTTGTACAACAGCAGGGACACACAACCCAAGTTACACAAGTCACAGCTGGAAAGGGGCACACCTGTGTATCAGATGAGGATGGGACATGACGTAGTTTTGCCACATGACTCCTGTACAAGCAGGCAGGAGATCTGTGGAAGTGTAACCAAGATGTGGGCGTGCAAAGAGCATGTGATACATTGGACACAGAGAATTCACGCACTGACCCCCTCCTTGCTGCTGTCTGGCCTTTAACTGCCCATCCAAGTCTGGGAAGACGACCGCCAGAATCCTGAGCATGTGGGGGGTCAGTGTCCGTCGTCCGCCCCTTCTGCAAGGAGGCGACAACTTCAGCTGGACTCTTGCAATCCTCCGGGTCCAGCCACCAAGGTCCTGCCACCTCTTCTGGCAGTTGCAGATGCGGCGTCTGTGGCCCCTCACAGCACGAACAGCCCGGGCAATGGTCAGCCAGATCTCCTGCTTCTGGTGGGCATCAGCCTGTGAGGATGACAAGGGTAGAAAAAGTTCTTTACCACACAAGACACATGTTTGTGCATCACACATTTGGATATACATGTCTTTCTCGCAAGGAAATATGATGGACACAGGTAGTGCAGATATGGTGATTGACAGTTGTCCTGATTTTTCAACAGGGGAACGTTAACTGAGTATTACAACCGTGTGAAAATGCAATTTTCATGCACAGTACCTGTCCACTACAGGGACCTACACACCATGGGGGTATGAATTAACCACTCAGTGAGAATGCTAGACAATGTTGAACACAATTTAATTGGTGCCAGTCAGACAACATACACAATGAATAAGGGATTTGGAGTGCACACTCACCTGCTCCCCTGGTGTCCCATACAGCTTGCTGCACAGTTGAAGGAGGCTGTCCAGCAGGGCCTTGTTCTCCTCCTCTGTGAAGGCTGGGGCCCTCTCCACAGTACGTGCCATTCTTGGAGCCAGAGGATGCAGAGACAGCAGCAGTGGTAGCAGAAATGTCAATCCGGAGCATGTAGTGCAGGCAAGTGAGCTGACAAGTGAACAGACAGACATATCTGTGCTGCAGCGGCAGATTCAGTCCCATGTGTCAAAAGCGATAGGTCCGACACATTTGCATCCTATGAATCTGGCCAATCCATCGCATTGCACGCCTCGTACACGCCTTCCACATCGTTTGCAATATTCAAAAGCATTGCAATGACGAGTCTGAAACAGTGTTGCAGGCAGCCAACGGATTTTCAAGAAACCGATTCGTACCAGGCTCAAATCCGCGTCTGTTCCTATTGAAGACATTGTGCAAGGCGTGCGTGCAAGGAGTGCGTGCGGATCGGTCCACCTGCGTCACTCCACATTGAAGTCATTGTGCATGCGGATCGGTCCACCCGCGTCAGTCCCCATCGAAGACATTGTGCAAGGCGTGCGTGCGGATCAGTCCACTCGCATCAGTCCCCATTGAAGTCATTGTGCAAGGCGTGTGTACAAGGCGTGCGTGCAGATCGGTCCAACCGCGACAGTCCCCATTGAAGACATTATGCAAGGCGTGCGTGCGGATCGGTCCACCCGCATCAGGACACATTGAAGTCATTGTGCAAGGCGTGCGTGCAAGGCGTGCGTGCGGATCGGTCCACCCGCATCAGTCCACATTGAAGTCATTGTGCAAGGCGTGCGTATCGGTCCACCTGCGTCACTCCACATTGAAGTCATTGTGCAAGGCATGCGTGCGGATCGGTCCACCTGCGTCAGTCCACATTGAAGTCACTGTGCAAGGCGCGCGTGCGGATCGGTCCACCCGCGTCAGTCCACATTGAAGTCATAGTGCAAGGTGTGCGTGCGGATCAGTCCAGCCGCGTCAGTCCACATTGAAGTCATTGTGCAAGGCGTGCGTGCGGATCCGTCCACCTGTGTCAGTCCACATTGAAGTCATTGTGCAAGGCGTGTGTGCGGATCGGTCCACCCACGTCAGTCCACATTAAATTCATTGTACATGGTGTGCATGCAGCCCCTCCCCTAGGTGTCCAACGCTTCTTTCACATTGGTCACCTGCTTCAGTCACCATGCAAGTAACTGTTTAAGGCGTGCAACACACCATAGGTTGCCATTGACCCATGGGCACAACAACAATACACTCTGTGACACAGTAACTCAAAGTGCATGTCAGGCTGCATTACCTGTGTGTGTATGTGGGTAAACATGTGGATTTGTATGTTTCACTTAGTGCCACCCACTCCCAGGTAGGGCGGGTTGTCATGGGGACAGATACAATTGTTGGCTGGACACATAACCACTGTGTTTGACGACAGTACTTTTCAGTGCATGAGGCATGTACACAGTAGCTAGTGTACATTGTGTATTTCATGTGACATACACCCTGACTCTTCAGTGGAATGGTAGGTGCCTCACAGGGTGTCACAGTGCCACATATGTGAGGTTCATCCACAGTATGTGTGCATTGCCATACAGAGAAGACTCAGATTTCCTGTGCTCAATGTCAAATGTTCACAGCATCCCAGTCTATTGTCAATGTGAGTGGATGTTGCATCTGTGTGTCACAGACATCCATGTGTGAGCTGGCATGAAATCAGGGGGTACTTCATGTGTGTGTCATGTGTGCATTGTGTTGTGCACATGGTACGTCACATCATGATGGTGTCCATGTTGCGACACAAGGTCCCTGTGTGTGTGTGTCAGGAACCTGTGATGTGGGGTAGACATCGGTTCTCACTAGTCACTGTGGTGTGTGTCTGGTATGTGACACTGGTACTGGTGTACTGTGAGGGGGCCCATTGATTGCTCAGAGCACAACAGCGACCTTGTTGTGTGGCCCTGTAGAGCTGAGATGTCAGATGATGGGCATATATCTGATTGTGTGTCTATACCCAACAGCACACATATCATGTTCTTGTGTCCTGTAATGTGGTATGATGTGCTATTTGTCATGTACACTGGCACATAGATGGGGGGAATGACAAACTGTCTTTGCTCTCCTATGTACTGCAGGAGACCAAATGTCCACAGGCCGTTCCCAGACCTGGAGACCATGGTTGAAAGTGACTGCATGCGATGGTACCGCTTCACCAGGCCACTGATCGAAGAATTGGCGGAGCAGTTGGCTCCACATCTGCAACCTGGCCGGACATACCCTACAGCGCTGACCCCCATGGTGAAGGTGATGGCAGCCATACACTTTTTTGCCACAGGCACTTTCCAGCACACTGTTGCTACAGCTGGTGGGATGTCACAGGTATGTTCAGCCGTGTGCTTCTGGATGTGTTGGAGGCAATGTTGCATTTCCTGGACCAGTACATCCATTTCCCCAAAGCACAACAACTAACTGACATCAAGGGGGACTTCTATGCCCTGGGCAGGATGCCACGTGTCATTGGCTCCATCGATGGGACACATGTGGCTTTGGTACCACCGCAGGCACATGAGCAGACGTACCGGAACAGGAAGCATTTCCACTCTATAAATGCTCTTGTGGTTTGTTTTGCCGACATGACCATTTCCCATGTGTGTGCAAGGTTCCCGGCCTCAGCACACGACGCCTACATAATGAGGAGTAGTCTCATCCCAACGATGATGGCACAGATGCAGTACCAGCATTCCTGGCTTGTCGGTGTGTACTAACTGCTGAGCATTGTGTGCGCTTGCTACAGTTGATTCGCACCCTAGTTTCACGCTCAACTAATGTGCAATTGTCTCCCTGTAGGTGACTCCGGATACCCCAACATGCCGTGGTTGCTGACACCCCTCAGGAACCCTGTGACACCAGCGGAGAGGCGCTACAATGAGACACATGGTCGTACCAGGAGAGTGATTGAGCGGGCATTTGGCCTCCTGAAAAGCAGATTCCGCTGCCTGGACAAGACAAGAGGGGCCCTCCCATATGCAACTGCAAAGGATCATCATTGTGTGCTGCATGCTACACAACCTGGCAGTGCAGAAGTGGTTGCCTCTCATCCTGGATGTCGATGACCAACCTGCGCTAGCCGTGGAGGATCCTTTTTCTGGGGCATGATGCCAGTGATGATGAGGGTGATGGTGATGTTCGGAGCCAGCTGATACAGTATACAGGTATGTGTTGTCCAAGTATTGTGTCGGCATGACCTATGTTGGTGGTGCACTGATGCTGATTGAGTGTGGCAGTATGCTACTTCTCAGTATGCTTGTTGTGATGTGTCCTTTCTGGTAGTCTGTACTCCCAGTGTTTACCTGATTGTTAGGTTGTGTCTGGGTAGTTAATGTTTTGGCTTGGGCATGTGTATTGTTGTGGTTTGCGGTAAATCTGTGTTTTTGATTGTGTTTTCTGTCTGTCCTTCACAGGGTACTTTTGATGCTGTGTGGTGTTGTCTGAACCCCAAGACACAGATCCTTGTTCCAGAGTGCAAGTAATCGTTGTCCCAAACAATGATGTGCCACACACCCCTGGACTTTCATCGTTCACCACATGTTTAATTTCCGGATAACTGTCACGTGAGGTTAACGTGCATCTGTTGTAGTATTCTCACAATGTAAATATTTAATAAAACAGCCCTTCACTTTGAGATGTTCTCCATGTGTCCACACATCCAACAGTAATTCGCATCCTGTACCTGTGGGCTGCTTGCCAATGACCCAGGATGGGTGTTGTGTGTGCATTCCACTGTATCTCCTGTTGACATCAGTGTTGACGATGAGTTAGGGGCCCTGGTGAGTATGTGTTGTGTTGTCCTAGTGGTGTGTCTCCCCCATATGTGTCACATTCACATGACTCACATTACGGAGTTAGCATTGCTGTAATAGTTTGCATGCACAGTGTTCCTTAGCAGCTCATCATCGCCATGGCACAAAGCAAGTAGGAATCACAACAGAGCCAAGTATTGTGTGATTGTGAATTTATTCACAAACATGTGTAAGGATGGTGAACGGATTTTGCAGTGCTGTACAATGTGATGGTAATCCAAAATTCACAGGTGAATTGGTAGTCTTGGTAATTGAAATATCCAGAGTAGAATCCACAGTCATTTGGTGCATTGTCACAACTTTGACCCTCCATGTCAAGTGGGTGATTTTGATGTAGGTCGACAAGGTCAACTGGTTTGCACACAAAGGACGTTAACAGGAGCAGGTGTTGGGTGCCTGGGGGATATGCATGGCCATCAGCGTCTTAATTGCCCTTCTTCGGATGACCCCTCTTCTTTCTCGGGGGACCCTCATGTGCAGGCTGTTGCGGTGCCGAGGACTCTCCGCCAGAATCCTCCTCCCTCCCTGTGGCTGTTGCGGATGTTGTGGCAACAGATGTTGTGGGCGCACAGGGAGGTGTGGTCAGGTTGGTACTGATCTGGCGGAGGCATGTCAGTATGTCTATGCACCGCTGTTAGTTCATCCAATTTGTCCCACTTGGACTCCACCCGGGCCATGTGGGAGTCCAAGCGGGTATGATGGGCAGCCTGCTGTTCTTTGAGTTCCTTGAGGATCCCCAAGACCTGTCCAAACCCTCCTGTGCTTTCCTGGTACGCATCTATGACGCGTTCCAGGTGGGGCTCATCATGCAGTCCAGCCCCCTCTGCAGGCCGTGTCCTCTGCCTGCCCACCCTCCCACCGGCCCGACCAACACAGGCAGGCTCTGCCGTGGCTGGCCCAGCCGACACTGGGCCCCCTTGAGTGTTAGTGCCGGTGGTGTTGTCCCTTGCTTCCGGGGGGCCCTGTGTACCTGGTCCGTTGTTGTTCTGGGGCCTGGGTCTGTCCGTGTTGGCATGGGTACTTTGTCTGGTGTCCGATGTGGCAGGAGTGGTTGAGGGGGGTGCTGATGTTACTGCTGCTGAACTGCACAATGGCTCATGCCGGAGGGGCCAGGTCAGTCAAGGTCGTCGTCCGAAGAGGACATCGAGTGATCCACACCGGGGAGCTCAGGGTCCGCCAGAGTCTGGGACTGGGACGGTTCCTCAGGACCTGCTGTGTCCCCAGCATCACCTGTGTTTGGAGGAGACACACAATGTATGTTATGTTTCTACAGACCTCAATGTTTCACACACATGACATTTGACACTGAACATCATTATGAGGGTCTGTACATTGCATTGTCCTAAGTTGTGACAGACAGAGGTTGGTATTATTGGAGCACTTTATAATGGCAACCTGGAGCATTTCGATGTGCATGTCAAGCTGTGTGCATGACCAACTCATTTATTGATCAATTGTCTGTGGATGCCCATTGCCACTCAGGTCCCATCACATGCCTGACACTGCTGTATTGTCCCTGTCCACATTTGTGATTTAACAATGACATACGTACTGTTACACTTGGGGTATGTGGCGAGGTTGTGGCATGTGTTGTGTGATTCTTTCTTTCCTCTGTGCATCACATTTGTGTGTCTGTGCAACATGGTTGCAGTACGGTATGCCTGAGATCCATTGTGAGATACTAATTAGTTGTCTGTGGGCCATATGTATGAAAATGCCCATTTGCGTTTCTCAAATAGCGATTTTTTGCGAATTGCTATTTGAGAATCGCAAAACCCTATGTATGTAGGATTTGCAATAAATTTAGCGAATCCTACATATTCCTTAATTGCGAATCGCAAATTGCGATTTGCAATTAAGGTATACCTCTATATTCATTCCTATGGGCCTAGCGGCCCACAGGGATGAATGGGAAGACATTCTCAATTTGCGATTCCCAATTAGAGAATTGCAAATTGCGAATGCAATTTCAAGGGAGCCAGGGTGTCAAAAGGACACCGTGTTGCACCCTGAAATGAGCATGGGTGCAGATGTGGCGCACATACATGCCCTAAAGGCATGTATGTGAGTCACATGGCACTTTGAAAAATGCATAAAAGTGAATTTTTCAAAGAAATCGCAAATTACCACCAACTTGAAGTTGGTGGTAATGTGCGATTCCTTAAGTCCAAATTGCACTTTTTCTGTGCTTTTTACATTGCATTTAAGGAATCGCAGTTTGCGATTCCTTATATGCAAAAGTAAAATAGGGAATCACAAAATTTGCGATTCCTTATTTTGCGAGGGGTGGTTTGTGTCATACATATGACACTGCTGTCTTGCGATCGCAAGCGCCGAAATTCCGTGAATTTCGGCGTTTGGGAATGCAAAATTGTCTTCATACATATGGCCCTGTGTTCCTAGTTCACATCTCTTTTCATTCAATTCATGGGGTTAGCATAGCTAATGAAGTTGTTGCTGGGTTTTGTATGTGCTAACACCTTCTATCTTGTCAAATTCATCAAATGTGAGAGGGATTGGGCACAGGTGCTCTCTTACTTTTCAATGCTCATTACAGTGATGGGCAGAGGTGTGTGTGTTATAGTTCAGCTGCTGTGAGTTGCATGCCTCCTCAGATGCAGTCCCGGTTAGTCATTGTGTTTGGGGTCTCCATGACAGTGAATGATGTGTTGTATGAATGGTGCGTACAACGCAGGCCAATGTGGGATTGAACTGCATATCACAACTGCACATTTTTTGGATGACACCATGATACAGTGTCAGCTATGTGTGTGTCCATTCTAGTTACCCTCAGGTGTCCACTAACAATGATATATGGGTGACATTGTGTGTGCTTGTTGCTATGTACTAAGTCTACATCTCACCAATTGTCATCTACAAGACACAACTTCACAGCCAGGTCAGGGGACACCCTAGGGACACTGCATCGCCAGAGGGTGAGAGGATACCTACATTTCCAATGGCTGTGAGTGTAAATGTGTTTGAGTTGGCCAGTGCGTAGGTGTGACTTGCAGCCAATTCATACATCATGACCATGTGTCAGCCATCTTGCCAAGGCATTTACTTTTGGAGTGCCTGGTCCCAAGGGTGCCCTTTGTTCTGGCTGAGAAGGTGTGTTTTGAGGCGGCCTTGATGGCATTTGGAGTCACTGCAGGACCTCCTTCACCCACAGAGGCCAGGTAATCCCCCATGTGGCATGCTTCCATTGCAGGGAGTCACAATTTACATTTAGGCTGTCAGGCATTGGTGTCCTGTTGTTTGTTTGCACACAAGTCCCAACAATCCCATGTCCTTCATACAGCAGAACCCAGTGTGGTAAATCTGTTTGGGATATTTAAATGGATTCTTATTGAATGCATTATGCCAGGTGGGTTGTGTGGAGTTTCTGTTAAGGGGTGTGTGAATGCAAGTACCTGCTGGTAGATGTAGTCAGAGCTGTCAGTCCTCCTCCCCCAGTCCAGATATCCCACCATGCTGCATGCTTCCATTGCAGGGAGTCACAATTTACGTTTGGGCTGTCTGGCATTGGTGTCATGTTGTTTCTTTGAGACCAAGTCCCAGCAGGGTCTTGTGCTCCCCACAGCGGGGCCTAGTGTCAGCCATCTTGGAAGTACTTTTGCACTCCCTGTAAGGTGAGCATGGTTCAGTGTGAGCTTGCT
Organism: Triturus cristatus; assembly: GCF_964204655.1. Lineage (NCBI taxonomy): Eukaryota > Metazoa > Chordata > Amphibia > Caudata > Salamandridae > Triturus > Triturus cristatus. The sequence goes on from NC_140585.1 coordinate 1,135,349,871, forward strand.
GAGACATGTGGGTGGGGGACTTGTGGCTGTGACTGCAACTCCCATCATGCTTTTGGCTCCACCCACCTTCCCACAATACCTGAGCTTCCTTCCTGTGGATCTTTTCCCTATGTGGTGGTGTGCCTGTGCTGACATTTTGGCAGGCAGTGGTGTCCTGGTGTTTGTTTGCACTCAAGTCCTGAAAAGCCCATATCCTTCACACAGCAGAACCCAGTGTGGTCAATATTTGTGGGATATTCAGATGGATTATGAGGGGATGCATTATACTAGGTGGGTTGTGTGGAGTTTGTGTTAAGGGGGGTGTGTGCAAGTACATGATGGTATATGTAGTCAGAGCTGGCAGTCCTCCTCCCCCAGTCCAGACATCCCACCATGTTGCATGCTTCCATTGCAGGGAGTAGTAGTCACCTTTCAGGATGTCTGGCATTGGTGTCCTGTTGTCAGTTGAAGCCCAAGTCCCAGCAGGGCCTTGTGCTCCCCACAGCAGAGCCTAGTGTCAGTCATCTTGGCAGTACTTTTGCACTCCCTGTGAGGTGAGCATGGTTCAGTGTGAGCTTGCTGGGACATGTGGGTGGGGGACTGTTGGCTGTGACTGCAACTCCCATCATGCTTTCTGCTACATGCACATTCCCAGCATCCCAACCTTCCTTCATTTTGACTCAGCTTTCTTGTGAGGTGGTGTGACAGTGGTTGCAAAATGGGTGACAGTGTTTGTTGGTTATTTCTGGTTATGCCTTGCACTATTGGTCTTTAGGTTTGTACATGTTAGGACGTAGTTCCCTATTACTGTGGGATGGCAGGTATTGTGTTTGTGTAACTGATATACACATCACAAGATAGTTGCCTTTCCGTTGCTCTGGCTTTGCTGGCGTTAATTTGTTTCACAGTTCCCTTGACAGTGCTACATGTGTGTTGCCACACAATGTGGAGTGAATTGGTTGTGTACTCACCAGGCTCTGGTATTCCTTTTAATCCATGTATGCTCTCCGATGGTAGGATGGCCCGCACCTTCTCCTCCCAGGTCCTGAAGTGTGTTGGTTTGGCAGGAGGGCCACTGCCAGTCATCCTGCTCAGGGTGTGTTCTCTGTCGATGAGCTTCTTGACCCTCCTGCACACATCATAATACCTGCTCTGTATGTCATCCTTTGTGCGCACACAAGGTGCTTTTGCGTTGACCTTGTTGACAATCCTCTCCCACATCTTGGTTTTCTGTGACATGGGGGTCTGTTAGACCAATGTGCCAAACAACTGTGGCTCTACCCTGAGTATTTCGTAAATCAGGACTTCCAATTCACTATCTGTGAACTTTGGATTCTTCTTGGGGGGCATGGTGCTGGGTGGTTGTGGGGATTGATGAGAGGGGTGTATGTGTGTGTGGTGGGTGTGAGTTTGTCAGTGAATAAGTGTTTAGTTTTTAAGTGGTGCAAATGGTGTAGTTGTTGTGTGTAGTGTGAGTTGTGGTGTGTCTCTGCAATGTGGTGGTGGTGTATGCTGCCCTATGCCTGTAGTTTGCAAAGGATCATGGTAGGGCTTTCCTGCCATTATATAGGTGGAGTTGTGGGTGTGTCTTTGTTCTTCCTTTTTAATTTTTTTTTTAATTGGCTATGTCCTTTGTTTTTTGGGCTTTTTTGTGCCCTTTCCTTTACTTTTGTTGTGCATGATTGAGATGTTTGTTTGACCGCGTCGGATGCTGGATGTGGCTCGCGCGAGCTAACCTGAGTCTGTCACACTGACATTCTCCTGTTTTTTGGCGTTGTCGTACGCGTCGGACGCAGAGGGGTCTGTTATTTGCTAGTCACTATTTGCTGTGCGTCTCGGTTTCATGTTCGTGCTCCGTACGAGTCGGTCTCAATTCACACGTTTGGCATCGTACTGCGCGGCTCGTGCATCGCGGGTACGTTTTGGTTGGGTCTATTCCTGGTGCGTGTTGGTCGGTAGGATTTCCAGTCATTTTACGAACGACTCACTGATTTTCGTACGGGTCGGTCGTTCGGCTCGTGTTCCGAGCGAGTGGATTGTAATTCACACGTGTTACATCGTACTGCACGGGTCGTACGGTCGGTCTCCGTCCCAGGACCGTGTCGGTCGGGATGTTTTACGGGCGGAATTGGAATCGGCCCCTTTATGGGTAACATTCCCACCAAGAGGGAAGAAATTTCAATTTGGATTGCACAAAAAACATATCAGCTTGAAGTCGTATTCCCCCATATGGGCCGCAGAAAAAATATAGAATATTGACACTTTGCTTGCCGATGGGGATGGCTCCCCCTGTAGAGGACTGTGCAATTTGGGTACGGTCTTTTCTGCTGTAAATACTAGAGCAAATGATACCCCTTATCTGGCTGTTCTACCTGAAGTACTGAAATAGATCCAGAATGAGTATGGCAGTAAACGAGCAGTGGTTCTGCCACAACACACTTTATAAATTTACATTTTGAATCCCCGAATCATGGGATTACATTAAATGTTCACACCAAAAGAAACAACTGAACACATATTAATAAAGTCTTGTGAACTAATGATGTTTTGTGAAAATATAAGAACATAAGTTTTTATGTTCATAGATTTGTGTATTTTAGCAAAGACATTTCATGAGCAGATTAAAAAACACAGGACATATACACACTATAACTCGACCATTAACAAAGAAACATAAATACATACATCAATGATCGAAATACAATACATATATAAATTATTTACAGCACTAAAATTAACATATAAATAGAGCGTGCACAATATTGCCTCAAGATGACCTAAAGAATTATTTCTTATAACTTTGATGGTCAATGATGGAATGGTCAATGATGGACAAACGCTTCTTGAAAGAGCGTCGATGTTTCGACACTTCTAAACTTGTGCAAGTTGAAAAACATCAATTAGGGTCTTCATCAGGAAAAAACGACCAATGACCTGTGTACAGCCTTTAGGGTCCCATGCGGGATTCCACTGCAGAGAAAATTCTTCCTGGGGCTCAGATCGGCTCCCAATAAAGTAGAGACGAATAACAGTTGACTAGGCGAACTCAACGTAATCAGGTACCACCTCTGGCTTCATGCGCTCAGAGAGATCCAGTCGTCACAGCGTCAGACATTTTAAGGGGCAGCCTGCCTCCTTAATTGGGTTCCATCAGGTAACCAACAACTCAAGACTGTGGGCTCTCTGTCGACCGCAGCACAAAAGGGAAAATCCACTTGGATCTCGATTTTGATTTAATCAAACCGCTCTAAAGTTGCTCGCACGCAGCATAGCCACAGCGCGTCTTCTCAACGAATGAGTATGGGGCAGCACCTGCCCTGGACCTGGGGATGAAACTGATGGGCAACTCTGCTGCAGTATCAGCAATAATGTTAACATTAAAGGGGAAGCAGCAGCATTAGCTATACGCCAACACCTGAGGGATTTGACTCCCGCACAGCAGGAGCGCAAATTACCTACATTTTTCCAAGAAATCTGTGCTATGCTTAGTAGAGATAATTTGGGAGTCAGACCTCGGAAACCACAATTGAAGAGTAATTCTGAAAAGGGTAACGCACAGCAAGCACCCGACTCTTCGACAAGGAAGAAGTTGGACAATGCGAAAAACAAGAATAAAATCAAGTCACGGGGTGGGTCTCCGACAGAAGAATCTGAGAAATGTTACATCTTACGGAACTGTAATACTTTTAAGCCACTTGAAAGGTATCAGGACACTGATACACATTCCTCTTGTTCCCTCCAGGATTAATCAGAAAAACGTTCGGAGTGAAGAGGACAATTAGAGTGCACATCAGAAGAGCACGTGAAAGAGAAGAAGGACTTACAACGCTTGTATGACTACATGATTAAGCAAGAAAAAAGCCTAAAACATCTAAACCTCAATTAAAAAAAGAAGGTAGCAGGACTTAAGGTCAGGCATTCCACGGATATTGAGGACTCTGCTTCTGACAAATGTACATTGACAATGCTGGATAGCGTGGCAGAAGTCATGATAGGAAAAAGAAACCCTAATGTATTGTTTGGTGGGAGTAGCGCTGAGTGAGTACTTCACAGTGGAAACTAGGCCTTGGTGGTAAATTGCGTTCCGCTCGCGGAATATACGGAATTTGGGTAATTTTGCGTTCCTGGGAGAATGCGGAATTGCACAAAATTCAGCAATCCGCGACTTCGCAGAATTTTTTGCTTGTTTGCACTTTCAAAATGCGTGTTTGCGAGATATTTCCCCCCCCCAAGCAAGCAAACAGCGTTCGCGAACAGGAAAAAACCATCGCGAACGGGCAGAACAAGCAATTCCGTGTGTTCGCGGAGCTCTGCGTGTTCACAGAGATTTTTTACCGTTTTGCGGAGCTTTGCGTAGCGCGACTATGCAAATTCCACCCACCCCAAGTGGAAACCCCAGATACCAGAATAAGTGTTCCACATTGTTTATTCAAAGTCCAACTACAGTTAGAGGGGGACATGCCCTGGTTTAATAATGTCCTCCATTGGGAGGAAGTCATTCAAGGGTACGATATTCTTCTGACCGAAAAGGATTTGTCACCTGATTTAGCAATGGATTGTCCAGAGGGGCAAACGATGATTTTGACAGCCTTTTCTGATCTTGTTCCAGAATCAGTTAAACATTCATACGCCAAGGAGTGGGTTCTAGGGCTACCTCCTGCATTTTACTGCAACCATGTGGGGTTCTCATGACATTCCATAGAGGACAACCCGACATCCTCAAAGACAGTAGCCAACAAAAAACAAAGCATCCTGGAACAACTTGAATACCAAGGTGTAATAGAAAGTTGCACCTTTTCAATGAATAATCTTTTCTTTCCGGTAATGAAACCATATCATTCATATTGTCTAGTATTAGATAATAGACATTTAAACAGAGCTATTTGCACATTTGCAGTACAAAATGCACACAGTGCCACACTAATGAGTAACATTGTGCAGAAGAAGTACAAAAAAACACTAGATATCTCAACTGGATTTTTCTACCAACATATAGCTCCCGGCAGCAGATATTTGACAGCATTCAGTGCACTAGCTTCTCAGAAACAATTCTCCAATTTACCTCAAGGGTATAAAAATAACACTGGGCTGTTCCCAGGCAGAGTTATAGAACTACTTGAAAATGTTGATGATCAGGCATTGTCAATAACATATCTTTGACGGTTGAGTACCTCATGGAACACTTGACCAGAGCAGACTGCATAGTTTTGGGGTTTGCTCACATGGGCTACATCTATAATTTAAAAAATCAATAACTGCCCACCTCAGTGTCCTATTTTTGGGATATGGGTTGTCAAGTGATGGCAAAAGACTGGCGACCTACTTCTTAGAACAATGTGCATTGCTCCAACCTCCAACAAAAAGATTACAATCCATATTAGGATTTCAAAATTTTGGCAGAACATACATTCCATATTACGAAGAACGGGTGTTAAACCAGTCTATGACTTAATACGTCCAGATTTCTCAAGCACACACTGGAAACCGGAACATACTGTAATTTTACATTCTGCTCAAGCTGACATGATAGCTTCCAAACACCTACACACATGTGTAAACACAACAAACGTGGTGATCCGTGTAATCACAGGTTCAGCAGGGTACACATATGTCAAGTGCAATCAAGGTGACACAGTCCCAATAGCATATACATTGAATTTACATACCTATGCTGATATGTGCTTTGGCCCCACTGCAAAAATACTGACTGAAGTACAGACTAATGTAGTGAGAGAGTGAGCCCTGGCTCAAGGGAAACACATAATTGTGGTGACCCCGGTACCAACTCTAGAGGCGGTCACCAGAGCAAGGTTCCAAATGCTAAGGCTCTACATATAAGATTGATACAATGGGCTAACTCTCTCACTGAAACACATGTAGATTATAGATTTGATTCCACACTACAAAGACAAGCCTTTCTGCAGTACGAACAAAAATATACTCTGCCTAAAGATATAATGCATCTAGATCGATATGCCTACATCATTTACACTGATGGTTCTGCTCAGCCTGCCGTAGGAACTAAGGACCAATACTCTAAGGCATATGCAATAGTGAAAAGGTATATGCAAGATGGAGAATTCCATCCTGAGAATCCCTACATGCAGCCACTAGGTGATTGCACAGCACAGCTGGCAGAATTAAAGGCACTCGTACTGGCCCTACAAAATATGGATGCGGGATTCCCCACACTTACAGTGCATCATTTGTATTATTGTGTGCAGTCTTATAATGAATATCTACATTATTGGAGCCAAAATGGATTCAGAGATTCAAAAGGTTGCACAGTAACGCTCAAACTGCTTTGGGAACAGGTGGCAAAGCTGAAAGAAGGCTTGCCATGGGCTCATTTTGTTCACACACTGAGCTACCAATGTGTTGGTGTTCGAGTTGCAGAGAATTCAATGACTGATAAAGCCACAAAAGCGACAGTTCACACTGCTGTGGTTGCTGCAATCGCTCATTCTATTACGAGGCTAGACAGAGACATCATGGTGGCAGTCAATGCTGCTCGCAATGACACACACACCTTCTGAAAGGCTTACCACTCAAGTACTCCTACAAGTTAGATGCACAGAATATACGGTATGCTCAGATTCTAGGAGTTTGGGAAAGAGTAATACCAAACACTGATCGCAGACTGGAGTTAATTCTAGCCGCACATGAGTATCTGGCTTCTGGACATGCAAGGGTGGCTGCTATAGTTTCATTATTGCAACAATGCTATTAGTGGCCATATCTGTACAAACAGACAAAGGACTTTGTCCTCAGATGTGACATCTGCCAGCAGATGAAGGGTTCCACTGAAGTGCATTCACCACAGACACATATTACTGATTTCAAACAAGTCATTGACGTGTCTATATTTGGACCATAGCAGCTCTCTATCATCACACAGGGCTTACAAATATATCTTGGTTGCTGTGGATGCCTGCTCCCAATTCTTTTGGGTCTGGCCACAGCAATCGACTGATGCCCTGTTGTAAAGGATCTGTGATTCTTCATCGGAACATACGCAGGTAGCATAGTATATTCCAACCAGGGTCCAGCATTTAGCTCTCAGGCTTACAATATGCCCATGGAAAGTTTAGGTGTGGCACTGCATTTCTTGCCTCCTTACCGTCCCAAGGGAAATGGGGTAGTGGAGGGGAAAAATTGTGTCTTAAAGCAGTTTTCACAGCGAATGCCCTAGGCTCAGGTCACAGTTGGGTCCATCATCTATATTGGGTCCAGAGGGCTTTGAATAACATGGCAAGAAAATCCCTGTGTGGTCAGACTCCCTATAAAATCCTATTTGGGGTTAAGATGTTGGTCCCAGACCTCGACAATTACCAGCTCAGTGGCGGGCGGCAGAAGCCCCAATTGACATCAATAAATGTTTGGCTGTTTTACAGGAACTGAATGATTTCCAGGACGAATAAAGCAACGTCCAAGTAAAAAGCACCACCACTAGAGAAGTGAAGGTAGTTCTGGCAAGGCCTGCCTGGATCCCGAAGGTTGGGGATCTCGTCAGGCAAAAGATGTGGAGAAGAAAGAAATTGGGCCATCCTACAGAGTGCTCATCCCTGTCCTGGCTGTTCAAGGTACAAGAACTGTGCTTTTCACGCCGCTTGCTGGCAGTCGAGCCAAAAGGTTTGCCTCTATTTATCTGATCAAACCACACTATGTGGATGATTCTCAACAGTGAGCCAAGTTAACTCCTAGGCAGCTACAAGTCTCCTCTCGCTATCGTACAGGAGGTTCAGATGGAAGCTTTAATTATGAATGAAGCAAGCTCTCTCCAATGAGACAACACTAAACAAAACAAAGTATGTCTTCTACCTGTTGCAAAAACTATGACAATTGTACAGTCAACCAGTAGAGAATCACAAATTTCAATACAAAATCCTGAAGAGAACAAATTCTACTTCAATGAACAACAGATCGAGTCAACATCAGGTTTAACACAACCTGCTGAGCAGCCAGGGATATACTAGATGGCTCTCCCAACACATCATGCAACTCCTTCCTCCGCCAATGCCTTCTGAACTGAAGGTGCGTGTCTTCTATGGTGGAAAAGAACATATTTTGTGTCTCCATGGTTACACCTTTGGGTGACAAATGCAAAAACAACAGTTGATGGACAGAATGCAGAACAATGTCATACATTCACCCCAGTACAGAGATTTGGGCCTAAATCCATCGTATTTTTGCAAACCATGCCGTTCCAGTTTGAACCTAGACTTATGCAAATCAGTCTTGATCCTGTGCCTCATGGGAACAGTCCAGCCCGAACTGCCAAGCCAGGTCCTCCCTGGACTGTAAACAAGCATCCTAGGACCGGTTTCGGGGTTTCACCCCTCATCAGCCAGGATCGCTTGATTCCAGTGGCATGGAGAGCACGTGACCCACGTCTCAGCATACCCTTCCCACTTGGGGTGACCAATGCAAAGACAACAGTTGAAGGACAGATTGCAGAACAATATCATACATTCACCCCAGTACAGAGATCTGGGCCTAAATCCATCGTTTTTTTGCAAACCATGCCTTTCCAGTTTGACCTTTGGGTAACAATCGCATTACTTTTTCTGGTCCTTTGGATTGGTTTTGTGACAGTGTTCTTTCTGCTTCTGAATGGATATTTCATCCCAAACACTTGCAGAACAAATGTTAAACTTGGTCCTGAAACCATACGCATCATCACACCATGAACAAAGAGACTTGTCCCTGGTGAACATTTTCAGCTGTTCCAGGTCCGGATGAGATTGTAGGGGATTATGTATCATTTGAAGTGTATGATCCCACTGAACTTTTACAAATTCCACATTTGTTTAACATTTCTTTAAATGACATTATCACCCACAGTACTGTTTCTGATAATTGGGTCATTGATGTAGTATATGAAATGCTAGACGATCTAGAGCATGGGTAAAAACATTTTCCCAGGGTCCAAAAAGTTTGGTCTGTGATACACCCGAGGGCCGTATTGATGCCAGCGGGATGGCAGTTTGGTGAGGGAGTTAGGGGGTTGGTGGTAAGGTACGTATAGGTATAGGTGTAATATGTGCGAAGGATATACTTCTAGTCCTGAATTGAACAATGGGAAAACAGAAAACGTAGGGATTAATCCTGGCATCCGACTCTTCTAAATTGTGTAATCCTAGGCAAATGTTTAATTTCACGCTCCCTATTTTTTTCTTCATTCTCACATATAAGAGGACGGCGAAATACATGATTTTAGGTATGTGCTGTACAGAACTTGCTGTATTTGATTTAAGAAACTATAATGTTGTTCATGTATATTAGGAATGCAAGCCACCCAGAAAGAGCACACAAGAATGGACATGCCTCTTTAGTTCACTATTGGTGCTGTTGTTAGGGTTGGGGAAAGAAGATTCTAAATTCATGTTTGTTCATGTTTGAAAACTATCACTTTAAATTAACACTTCTCAGTGCACTAATATAATCAATTGTACTAAGTTGACAAGCGTCTGCATGTTGATTAAATACACTTTTGAATTTTTCAGAGACTGTTGTCATTTTACAAATTTGCTGCAAGATAACTGTAAGAATTTGAAGGTGCTTCTAAAGTTTTTTTTTAGTTAATAAATTTGTATTAAAGATTAAAAGGAGAGAACAATACAACTGTCAAACAAGATATGGTGCTGATATAAATTTGAAAATTGATAAACTTATTTAGTGAAGAAATCTCATTAAAAAGTCAAGGTGTTATAAAATACAAATCAAATATTGGGAAATAATTTTTAGAAAAAAGAGAGAGAAAGAAAGAATAGAGAGAGAAGAGAAAACGTAGATATGAGTTAGAGAAAAATATATAAAGTTTAAGAAGAAGATGAGTGTGAAGACAAAAAAGAAGTGCAAGGTAGCCAGAATAAGTCAGATTTAATTTTTTTGCGATATCGAAGAGGATGAGACAGTAGGTAGTCTGATTCCACCAAGCTAGTGTACATATTTTAGAATTATCTTTCCAATAAGTTAGTATAACTTTAAAAGCAAGTGCAATACAAAGATCAAATAGTTTGGGTTTTGAAGGAAGAATATTAAAATCAGCAGATAGAGTCCCAAGAAAAACATTTTGAATAAATAATGGAATATTACATAAAAATATCAGTAAAAATTTGATCAAATAGATTTCCAACATTTTGTCACTTTAGGACAATAGTATAATAGATGGGTCAAACTACATTCAGAAGAAAGACATGACCAACATAAGGGAGAGGTAGAGGGATCAAATTTATAAAGGAGGGGAGCAGAAATAACATCTCTATAATATACAAAGAATAACGAATAGGTAATATTGGCAGCTTTAGAGGAACTAAAGACTTTGCATCATAATTTATCCCATTGATGGGTTGATAATGATATAGAAAGGTCTGTTTCCCCTAATAGTTCAATAGGAGATTTAATTCTCATAGGAATAGGAGAAAAATAAATGTATATAAGGGATGTTCAGGGATGGAATCATAAGTAAGATTGTATAGTGGTGCCAGTGGGGTTAGTGGGGTAAAGTGAGGGGAAACATTATTGATTGCTAGAAAAGATTAAAGCACAGGTAGCAATTGGTTGTATTGTTGTAAGCAGGAATCGGGTAGGGTATATCGTTCTTGTAATTGAGCAAAAGATAAAATGGAGTTATGTTAAATCAAATGATGAACATAAAAAATACCCCTTTCCTTCCAGTATTTAAAATAAAATGATTTATGGCAAAATGTAGTACATTTATTGTACCAAATGGAGGAAACCGGAAAGGATTGATAGAAGTCAAATCCCTGGGTAAATATAGTATGCACCAAATATTGAGAGCATTTTAAAATTGGGATTTTAGATATGAATGTCCAATTGGACAGTAAAGCAACTTTATAAAATAAAAAATCATGTACTAAAAAGGGTTCAAAATTAATCCATTATTCTATGGGAGAGAAATAATATTCATTGTTCAGAGCATAACATTGAGGAATTAAAAAGTCAGTATGATATAACTTAAAGTTAGGAAAACGTATACCACCTTCAGTCTTTAGTTGAGTTAGTTTGGATAAAGCTATACGGGCATGTTTGGTATTCCAAAGAAAGTTAATACAAATAGATGTAATTTGGGAGACATTATAGCTAGGAATTTGAAAGGGTAACATAGATAGTATAAAAAGAATATGAGGGACAATCATCATTTTAATGGTATCTAATCTGCTCCACCAAGATATATAAAGAGGGGACCAGGTAGAAAATAAATTCTGAGGTTTAAGTTTGAGAGCATTCAAATTATGAGCGAGTGTATTAGGAATAGTAGGAGAAAACCAGGCCTGGGAGTTGTTCGCAGAGTTTTGCTATGCGGAACTCTGCGAAGTTACAAAAAATCTCCACGAAGTTCCACAAGTGGCAGAGTGCAGTGTGAACTGCAGTTTGTGCTGGTATTCCTGCTGCTCAGGTAGAAATTCTACCCGAGCGGCAGCTCGGGCTCACAAACTTACCATTCGTGATCGTAAGTGGGGAAAAAACTCCACTGCAGATAACGTAGCAGAGTTTTCTGCACTCTGCGAGCTTCCCGAAGTGCAGAAAACGCTGTAAACTCAGCGGACAGAGCAAAGTTCACTGCTCAGGCCTAGAGAAAACCAGATACCTAAATACTTAATTTTAGACAGACACCATGCAAAATAAGTATTATAGAACCTGTAACGATAGCAGGAGGAGTTTAATGGGAAAATATCAGTTTTAGAGAAGTTTAATTTGTAACCAGAGATACTAGAGTATAAATCAATTTCTTGCAAAAAAGGTCCCAGGGAAGTGCGGGGATTAGACATATAAACCAGAATATCATCTGCATAAGCAGAGAGTATGATTTCTAGGGATTTATATTTAAAGCAGATATAAGGGTATTGCAGCGAATACGATCAAGGAAGGGTTCCAAACAAAGAAGAAATATAGCAAAGGTGAAAGAGGACAACCCTGTCTGGTACCTCTATGTAAATTAAAATAAGGGGAAAAATCATTAAAAAAACCAGAAGCACATGGTTCAACATATAGACATTTGATAAGGGATATAAACTTTGGGCCAAAACCAAACCATTGGAGAGTAGAAAACATAAAGTGACAATTTATACGATAAAAAGCTTTTTCAGCATCGTGTGAAAGGGCAGCAAGTGGGCATGGGTGCTTTTTTCCAAGGGCATGGATATTCGAAAGCATTCTAGCATTATCAGAGGCAAGTCTTCCCTTAATAAAGCCATCTTGGTCAGGTTTAACAGAAGGGGGACAGCATCCTCCAATCGAGATGCCAGAAATTTAGCAAAAACTTTACAATCATAGTTAATTAATGAAATGGGGCAATAGCTTTTAATAATGGTAGTGTCTTTACCTGGTTTGGGGATGATGACATCAATGGCATCCAAAAAGGACCCATTGGCTCTAGAGTTCAGCAAAAAATAATTTAAAAGTTCTAACAATTTAGGAGCAAAGAAAGAGGAAAAGGAAGAAATAAGCTCAATGGAAAAACCATCTGGGCCGGGAGCCTTTATCAGAGATTTAATGGCATCAATAACTTCCTGAAGAGTAATATAGTTTTCAATAGATTAAAAAGTATCAGAAATAGAGGGAGGATTAGGAAGGTCATGAAAAAACTTTTTAATATTACACTTGTGAGGAGTTGTATCCTCTAAGTATAATAATTCATAATAGTATTGAAAAGCAGTAGTAATATCAGAGTCAGATGAAATTATAGTGGTGTTGTGTTCATTACAAATAGAACCAATATTTTTCCTTTCAGATTTGATTTTTAAATAATTGGCTAACTTTTACTAGCTTTATTTTGGCCTCCATGGTATTTAGATTTAATTTTAAGGAGGACGTTGCAAGCGTCAACCGTGACAATTTTCTTAAGGGCGATTTAGAGGTAAAATAGCCATATTCAAGCACTTTAATGTGTTGGAGAGCCGAGAGATGTTTGAAATCCCACATCTTTTTCTTTTTGGCAGTATAGGCAATAGAAAAGGCCCTAAAAGAAGCCTTAATAGCATCCCAATTATTGTGAACAAAAGTGTCCTTTGGCTGATTAAATCTAAAGAACTCAGTAAAAAAGGAACGTGCTTCTTAGATAAATGTTTGGTCTGACAATAAGGAATTATTAAAACGCCAATGTCCTTGTTTACAGGTATTAATAGCTAAATCAAAGAAGACAAAACAGGGCCATGGTCAGAAATAAAAATAGAACCAATTCCCCAACATTTGAATAGAAGGTAGTAAAGATTTAGAGACTAAAATATAATCAATTTGAGATATAGGGTGATGTACATTGGAAAAAAAAGTAAATTCACTTATATCCGGGTTACAAGTTTTCCATGTATCAAAGAGTGGACGAGAGCAAATGGCAGATTGGAATGCTTTACTGGAATTAACAGTTTTATATTTTTGTTTAGATTGTCTGTCAGTAAATGGGTCTAACCAATCATTAAAATCACCATCAATAATAATATTGGGGTTAGAAAGAGAAGATAATTTTAGTTATAACACCTTGCCAAAATTCAAGATCAGATTTAACAGGGCCGTAAATAATAAAGTAATAGCATCAACCTGAATATGCTCAATCTCAGTATTCAATGATTTGTGGCATAGAATGGCTATATTGCGATTAAAAGCATAAGAAAAAAAATAAACTGACCCACCCATTGACGTTTAAGTTTGAGCAATTCAATATCATTACAATTTGTTTCCTGTAAAAAAGCAACATGTGTGTTATATTTTGATAAGTGAGAAAGTACCTTTTGACGCTTGACAGGATGACCCAAACCACGAACATTCCAGGAGACAAAATTAAACATGCTGTGGGGTGAGGGTAGGGATACAGAATAAGGTACACTTGTTGGACTTGGCCCTTCTGGCAGGTTCACCCCCGAGACTTTTTGCTTTTTATTGGTGACTTGGTGTAATGGTTTTTGGTTTCTGCGCACTTTACCGCTGTGTCCCAGGGTAAAGTGCGTGCGTGTGTTGAGGTTGGCCTGCCCTCCCATAGGAATGCATGGGGGAATGTATGTGTCCTGGTAGTTCCTGATACGTGGGGTGTGCAGGCCCGAGTTTGGTATGTGCGGACTCGTGTGATTGAATGCTGCACGATGATGTGTGCGGCGTGCATGTACCTAGTGTGGAAGTGCCACTTCTAGAAGTGGGCACTTCAGTGTGCAGTATGAAATGTGTGGCTTGTCTGGCGATTGGCTGGTGGAGGTCATGTGACGGACTAGGGAAATCCCCAGAGTCAGGAGGAGTCACCCAGTGGTGAATGGGAGTTTAGCATACTGATGGCTGGGGAGGAGTATACCTGGGTCCTGAATAGGACAGGGCTTTCCCCACACACTGCTGGCTCCGGCCCCTGTGGTGCGTCTGATGACCCTGGCCTGCCAGTGAATAGGGAGAGGGGCTGAGCAAAAAAAAGTGCTCAGGAACCAGATGCAACTGGTTCGCCCCTCCCCTGCACCTTGCAGACAAAGACTTGTACTGTATAAAAAGGGGCTGTGTCCCCTTACAATTTGTTCTCTTCCAGGATCCTATCTGAGGGGGGCTGCTGCTGCTGGAGGCCAGGAGGAACCGCCACTTAGGACTGCCTTCCTGCCTGGAGGGCCCAGTGAGCTGGCCCCTGGCCCAGCCTTGCCCCCCCTGCCTACCTTCCTAAAACTTTGCTGGACCTTGTCTTTATTTGTATCCCTAAGTGCCTGGGAGAGCTTTCATTTTGACTTATAGCGCTAGGAGCGCTTTAATTGGGACCCCAGCATTGAGAAGCGCTTTCCCTGAAGAGCACCTTCATTGTGGCCCGTAGCGCGGCGCTATGATAATTGAGGGAACCCCCGACGTAGGGATTCCCCCGCTTTTGCCGGATTTATAGCGGGTGCCCACCCCGCTTATTTGCGTACCTTTCGCCTTTTAATTAAATAGCTAGCGGGTGCCCACCCCGCATTGGTGTGCCCGTTGGCGGGTGCCTACCCCGCGGAATATTGTGTTCATATTACGAGGGAGCCCACCCCTCTTACTGCCGGAAAACTCACCGCTGCAGCCCGGTCCGGGCAATCCAGGAAGTCAGGCAGCTGTGGACGGGACAGGGGCGTGGCCCAAACAGGAAGCAGCCGGGAGCCTACCCCGCGCTCCTGGGCGAAACGAGGAAGCCGCGCTCTAATTAAGGGAAGCGGACGGGAGCCTACCCCGCGCTGCCCCGGACGAAGAAGAGCGAGAGGAGTCTGCGAGCAGCAGCGCCGCTGCTGCCCCGCCGGAGGGTTACTGGCCCCAGCAGAGAGCGGAGACGGCGCGGGAGTCCCCCGAGAGCAGCCCGGTAAGTGAGAAGGGCTGGGGGACTCCGTGCGTGCGCTGTGGGTGCCGGTCCCAGACCGGCCTATTCCTCAAGCGGCCCCCACCTGATAGGCGGGGTCGCTCCGACGCGGCGCATTGTTGGTGAAGAGCCCCGAGGCTCCCACGGAGGGGGACATTGGTTTCTCAGAGCACAAGTGCGCTCCAACGGGGGCATTGCTACATAAAGGTCCAGAAGGACTCCCACGAGGCCCCCATTGTTTGTGTAGGAGCGCAGCAGTCACTCCCACGAGGAGGGCATCATTGTTTAAGAGTCCAGAGGGACTCCAACATTGGGGGCACATTGTTCTTGAGCCACGAAGGCTCTAGGGGGCATGTCTTTTGGTTAGAGCCCAGAGAGGCACCACGTGCTGCACATTTGTTCTGAAAGGCACAGTGGTGCACCAGTATTTATCCAGCTGCCCAGCACTTAGTGGGCAGCTGCCACGTTTAGGCCCCCCTGACATTGGGACACAGGGCGTCCTAGCCCTTTCAAGGCCAGTTGGCCTAGGGACTGCCACAGGTGGTGGCTGATGTGAGTTTTGCGCTATTGTTCCTTTCCTGCACCTCTGAATGTGTTTTTTATGCATCATGTGCCTTGTTCTACACCGCTGAATGTATTTTATGCATCATGTGTTTTCCTTCCCTACACCTCTGAATGTGTTGTGATGCATCATGTGTGATGTGCTTGGACCCCTACAGGTATTGTGATACTTAGGTGGTTGTTTTTCTCCTAGTACAGGTGGTGCTAGTGAGGTCCTAGTTCCCTGCGTGACATTTTCCTAAGGTGGTTAGGGTTGCGTAGGTGGTACTTACCTGATGCCAGTAAGTACTGGTTGTGTGCTATACATATTATTTTTGTGCTACAGTAATTTTATATATTTTTGTGCTAACTTCTAAAAAGTGCTAATCCTTGACAGTGGCCCAAGTGGCCCTGTCCCCTGTATATATAATCCCTTGTAAATTCTGCCCGTACCTGTTGGCACATTGTAAAGTGTGTGTTTTTATCTAATGTGTTGTGTATAATACAAAGGCTATTTTTATAGAATACCTTGTGTGGAGTTTCCTTTGTGGTGGGCCTTGGGTGTTGTTGCTGGGTGCGCGCGCAAACGCTTTACACATCGCCTCAGAGATAAGCCTGACTGCTCGTGCCAAGCTACCAACGGGGTGAGCAGGGGTTATCTTTGGCGTGTAACTTCCTTGCCCTGACTAGAGTGGTGGTTTCTGCCTGGCTTTGGCGCAAGCCCTAGCCAACCAGAAATCCCATTTCTAACAACACTGGACTACAAAATCAATAGGAAAAACAAAAGACACCATTTCTTTACAATTAAGAAACAAAGAGAGGCAGTCATAGGAGACATAAAAAGAAAGACAGAATATACACTCATGCGAATACAAGAGAAAAAGGAAAAGAGAAAATAAGAAGAAAGAAAAGAAGGGATGAATAAAAGAAAGAAAGAAAAGTGGAAAAGAAAATAATAAAAAGGAACATACAAGACAGATCAAGGATAAGATTCCAGATCTGAAACCAAGAGATTGAAACATGAATAGAGGACATGCTAGCTCCAAGAACAACACTGACAGTGGTGAAGGAGAAGAGGATAATTTAAAGAAAAAACAAAGCAACCATATATTCAAGGAGATGTAAAGTTAAATAGTAAGTTAAGAAAAAACAGGCTTAGAGTTCAGTATATTTAGAGTTATCAGGCAGTAATGTCCGTAGTCTGAATTGTAATATTTAGTAGAAAGGTTTTAAGTTTAGCCGGATCATCAAGAGCACGTGAGACACCATCATGGGTAAATTTACATAAGCAGAGATGTAAAATTCCATAACAAGTGTTCAATTCTCTCATCCGAGATCTAAGGGCTAGGAATTCTTTTAGCCGAGCCTTGGTTGCGTTGAAAATATCTTGATATATGAATATGTTGTGGCCAGACCAAACAAGGCAATGTATACCTTAGCAACCTTCAAGACATGCATCAACTCAGTAAATGACAGAAAGAGCAATATAATGCCATGTGGTTAAGAGGAGTGAGGTTGAATACGGCCCAAGTGATGAGCTTGTTGAAAATTCAGAGGTGGTGCACATTGAAGATCATGAAGACTAGGTAAAAACTTCTTCAGGAAGGTCAAAAGGTCAGGACCCTCAAGATTCTCAGGAAGACCATAAAGACGGAGATTATTCCTTCTGTTTTGATTTTCAAGGTCTTCAGTGTGTATTTTAAGTTTTTGAATGTCTTGTTAAAACAAGGGTATTTTGGAAGAAATGTCTTGATGGTCCCCAACACGCTGTTCCAGGTCAGTCATCTTACCCTCCATATTGATCCAACAATCATCCATTTGTTACAATTTCTCGTTAGTTGCACACATGAATGGCTGATGACCACGCACCTCATCTAGAATAGTGTCTAGGACAGGATTATGAGATGACACAATTGGTGAGGGAGGGTCACTTTTAGCTCTCTTTAGTTTTGCGCCTGAGGAAGTTGGCTTGGAAGCTGAATGCAAGTCATTGGCCATGGGTTTGGTGGCACAAAATAATTTTTTTGACTATAAAAGTATATATGAAGAATTAACCGGGAAAAATTAGGACTGTATCATATCTTCATTTTTGCTGCACATAAAACTGGCCAGCAAAATGCACCAGAACCACACCATTGTTCCATCAATAGTTCAGAAAAAAGAATGATATTAAGGGTAAACCAGGATTAAAAAAAGTAAATTCCTGAGCATGAGAGCCGGCTGACAAACAAACCCAATGATGCTGGAAATCTGACGCATGAGCAATGCACCAGTAAAAGGCTAACACTCACATAAAAGAAGGGGATAATCCCCGCCACGGCACCAAGAGTTAAAGAAGATACATCCAGGCGATTCACCTCTGGGTCCTCTCATTACTTTGTGGGAAATTGTATATTCAAATTAACCATATGGAGCTGATGGTGTAGAAATGCGAGCGAGCGAAGGCCCATAGAAATGAATGGGACGGCATTCCTTAATTGCGACTCGCAATTTGCGAGTCGCAATTAAGGAATTTGTAGGAATCGCTATTTTTATAGCGATTCCTACATGCATAGGCTTTTGCAACTCCTTAATTGCGATTCCTTAAATATCGCAATTAAGGAATCGCAAAAGTCTTTGTTGATGCATGTGCCAGATAATCTTGTTATGGCTGAGTTGAGTAACAGCAGCCCAGTGCTCCTGTTGACCGGGGGCTAATTGTAAAGGTCAGGATGGCCACATGTAAAGGTCAGGAGGGCCGCATGTGGTCTACGGCCATACTTTGAGTATCTATGATCTAGAGCATTCAACTGTGTTTTCTTCTGATAAGTTATATGTTGGTACAGCTAACTACGATGAGATGTTTTGTTTTCAACATTATGAACATCATTTTCTACACAAAGCTAGTATTTCTTGTGAAGTTTTTGACTTTATACAATGGGAACACTGCCCTACACTATCAAGGGGTAGCACAAAGGCATTTGCACAGAAGTTTGATTATTTTTCTGGGTATGAAATCTCTGACTAGGCCACTTTCTATTACAGACTTGCACTGTCATCTGCACAGAAAAATATGTTAACAGACACAAAACTGATTTACTCTGCTTCTGTCCTTTCCTAGCTCTGTGTACAAGGTTTTGACCTTTGAAGGAACTCATTAAATGTGAAATCTATCTGGAGGGCTAAAGATTGGCACGTTCGGGGAACTGAGGCCTTATTTAAAGCCTGCTTAATACTACAACATCAACAGACAACATGTATTGGCCTCTCAAAGATTTGAACAAACCATGGGTTCCCACTCTTACATTTTGAAAATTGTCAGCATTTAACACAGTACGATGAGGATACCATAGACAGCATGCTGCATAAGAGTAAGCATAACGTATCAGTCCCCAATTGGAAGGGATGGTTAGTCTGACCATTGGATACAAACAAATGTTTGTCCAATTCCTAGGTAACAGCAAGGGATTTATAGCAAATAGGCCCAACATACGATATGTGTAGACTGAACATTTGGGGTTGATAACAGCTTACAGTATTGGGAAGTTGTGTCTTGATTGGCAAAAGACCTCAACACTGTCTCAGGTACAACAGCACTTGACACCTTTTGTCTGATGACATTGAACTACAGGACCTTTTATTGGGTCCTTGAAAATCACGTCAAAAATCCTTACTTTATGCCGCCTATAATGAGATATGGAAAATATCTCAACAGGAGGCTGCTGAAAGATTGCGTATGATTGACAGGGTCAACTTAGAACAGGCCCTTTCAGTAGTAGACAACGGTATGACTACCTTATCCTCCAGGTTATATTCCTTGAGTAACATTGTATCATCCACAATAGACGTCATACTGCAATACATGTCTGCATTACAACACAGACAGTCCCAACTTAGGTCTATTATATTGTTGAGTTGGATTTTAAACACCAAGGAGCTCATTGTGATGGTGGGACGATCGCCACCGCTGGGCTGGCGGTGGCGATTGTTCTGCCATCGTAACGAAATTTACCCACTGCCATATTAGGATGGCGGTGGGTATCGCGGCGGACGCAAAGTGCGTCCGCCGCTGGCAATCTTTACGATTGCCTGCCAGGTGGAGCTGGGCCACTAATATGGTGGCGGTGCCTAGCAGGCACTCTCTGCCATATTAGGGTGTGGGTGTGGTAGAGGCCTTTCGCCATGGAAAGGCTGGTGGGGATTGGCTTTGGGGGCCTGTTGCAGGCCCCCTCTGTGGGGGCGTGGGGGGGCATTGGGGGATTATCCATGGTACCCCCCGACAGTGCCCTGCACCAAGTGGCAGGCACCATGTGGTGCCTGCCACGTGGTCCAGGGAAGTTCTGTGCATGCTCTTTTACCATTGCGGACAGTGCTGCTGCCAGCAGCACCGTCTGCAAAAGTAAAAGGCCTGGGGCGGGCGCACGTCCGGCGGATGGTCCCATCACCGTTATGATGGCAGGCGGATTGATATACGTCCGCCATCATAATGAGCACTTATGTTCGGGTCACATGCCTTGGCGACACATTAACATCACAAATCTGTTTTCACTATACCACCTTTCAGAACAACAGAGCTATGGCATGGAAGGATGCAAATTACACTATGCTACATATTGAAAGACTGGAGAAACTACCTTTTACAGTTACTGAGATAGCGTCATCGGATTGGATAATTCATGGATACATTTTGCTACCAATCTCTACTTTCAACTTTCTGTACTGTGATTCCAGGCGCATCACATGGGCAGATATGAAGCATTAGGTGAAGGGTTCATATATGAACATTGGGAGTTTCCATTCAAATTCCAGTGTGGTAATAAGGATGCTGAAGTTTTTTCTCAGCAGTTCTGATTGTGAGAATACCTTGAGTGGATAACTAGTATGCAAACATGTTTCGTTGCACAGAGCATGTAATGCCTCTGTGGCGAACTTGTCTTGCTACTTAAAAGGCCCTCCAATGGCTGTGATACATCCAACTTACAGATTTCTCTCTAATGGGAGCTACCTGATGTTGAAGAGTCAAGGCTGCTGTGTGATGAAACCAGTGATTGCCTATGAAGTAACCGTGTCTTCCATTGTTACTTGTTGTACACTAGTCCTGTTTCCACCATCCTGTAAATTTAATTAGGATATGCTATGGCCTTCAATTAATCTTACTAACACGCGTTTTGACGCCCCAAGCAAACTGAAAGCCTTATTATTTAAATAAACTCCGGCCAACGAGACGTTTGATCTTCAGGTGGCGCAGTCCTCGTCAGAGATACAGGAGCTAGTCCGCACCAACTTCCCACAACATTTTAGAGAGTTGGTACATCGTACTCTTAACATGTCTTGTACAACTGAAATAGCAGGGTTTTCAAGAAGTTTAGGCTTGAGATAGGTCAGCACCTTCCAGACGGTGTTTGGAGTTATTCCATTATTTATCCATTCCATCCTCTGAAGCATATTTGGGAGTCTTCAGCTGGTCCTGCTACTAATTGCAGGGATATTGCTTTTGCTATGTTTGCTCTGAAAAGAATATCCCATATCGAGATCAAATGGATCTGGCACTGCCTCATGTCCTGTTGTGCTGTGAACGCATGGTGCATTGCTTTGCCACATGTTTTTTTCAAGAACTGGAAGAGCATGGGTTCCTGTCATTTTGGTCTGTATGGCTTCATTGCGTGCAACCCCTGTTCAACTGTCTCCTATGCATGTATGAGTGTGCCCTGGACTTATATTTGGGGTCGCAATTAGTTGAGATTTCGGATATACACGTCCTGATGGACTCACAGAAAGGCCCATTTGTTTAGCTGTCTCTTGCAGATTTCATTGCTCTTGGCAAAGTTCTACGGGCCTCCCTGGGTTGGTTCTGCACCTGTGGTTTAGATCTTGGCTCTATCTCAACAGAAATCCAATTGGCTGTTTTCGCTCCCACAGCGGCTGCTTCGTCGGGTGGATGGGAACACACTTGCTTTATCAACTTGCTCCGAGGTGTGCCTCTGAGATCATCACCTGTGGACACCGGAAACAGAAATGCTTCATCTACCACTTGGAACAACTAAACATCTGACTTTTCCGTTTGGTGGCAACTTTTATTTGGCCTGGATTCAATATTCCAAATTTATTTTAAATTGCCCTCTTTTTATAGCCTATATATTTTAAAAACACATTGGCTTTCTTTATGCTTTGGGTCTCCTAATAGCATAAGTGCCTGTTCTTCAGCACCCTTTTAAATTATTTTAGCATATGATTTTTAGTCATTTCCTTTAGATAAGCTCTTACATTTTTTGTAGTAGGATATGTACCTTTAGATAGCTTCAAATCTACTTGGTGCAAGCACACAGCCATGTTTGAGCCCCTTGGTCGAGAGGATGTGCCTCGATAGGTGTGTGCCATTACCCAATTTTACCTGTTCCCAGGTGCCAGTGTCTAATTGTATTATCATATCAAGGGGAGAATTTGGGATGGTCCACCCGTCCAGTTTTTTGCACAGCCTAGCTCGTTCTATATTATTGAATGCGGCTGTGAAGTCAATGAAACAGAAGTGCAAAGCCTGTTCTGTAGCCCTGGCCCTGTCGATAAGAAGTGACATTATTAAGATGTTAGTAGTTGTGCTGGTTTCTTTGCAGAATCCTGGCTGATTGTATGGTATAATTCCTTGATCCTCAGCCCACTCTTGTAGCTCCGCTAGTAGGGTACCTGTAAAATATTTTGTGTTCTGTATCGAGCAAAGTGACAAGGCGATAACTTTACAAAGAGGCTTTGTCACCCGATTTGTGGATTGTTGAAATAACGGAGCCCTTCCATGAAGCTGGAAGCTGGCTCATTTGCTTGATGTGACAGAAGATCAGATCTAACATGTCTGCCCAAAATGCTGCATCCTGTTTGAAAAGGGCTGGTGGCATTCTGTTTGGTCCAGATGCTTCCTCTTTTTTGCCCTTGGAAATTTGTTGTTTGATTCTAGTTAAGCAAATTGACTTAGCTCCCTCCTGATGCGGTGTGGTTGTACACAGGGTTCTTTTATTCTGATGTTTGCCGAGTGCAATAAGGTCAAGTGTTGTGGTCGCCCATGGGATCCCTAATGGGAGATTAAAATGAGGCTCCAAATAGTGAGACCAAGTCTCCTCTGGGATATCTGATGACAATCCACCGTGTAGGGAGTGCTTTGCTTTGTTTTCAATAGTCCAAAAGTGATTGCTGTTGTTAGTTTTGGAGTTGTGGAGTAGTCTAGCCCAGAGATCTTCTTCTATGGATCTCTTAATATCCCATTTGATTTTTTTCAGCTTTGATCTACGCTGGCGTAAAGAAAGATGTGAGGTTGGGTCTGCAGGCTTGTATCTCAGTAATCTAAAGGCCTTCTTAATTGCTTGTTTTGTTATTGTTAGCAAGCGCTGTTGTGCGTTGGATATCCTTTCTATTTCACACACTTAATTGGTCGATCTATGCTTGATTTTTGTAGAATATGCATTTGATAGCGTGGCAAAGAAGACTTTCCATTCACTGACCAAACTCTTTTTTAGTTTGTTGCAGTTAAGTAGGAGAAGCTTTGCTGCATCCAGAAATTCCTCAGTATGTGCCAGCGAAAATGTAACTCTTTTGAGGTTAACTGTATAACTGGAGCTGCATCCCCTTGGCACAGGTTCAAATCGGGGAGCACTGGCCTGCAGAAGAACTTCTTGTGGATGATGATCGCTATCCGCTTTATTACCGAGGGTAAACAAGATTACAAAATGGAAAAGGGAGAGCGAGACCAGATCAAGTGTCGACGTTGTAGTCTTGGTATAGAATAAAACTGCTGGTGGAGAATTTTATGCAAACCTGCCATTTAATACTCAGAAGTTTGTGTGTTCTAGCTCTTGCAAGAAACCCCTTGAAATTTTGCTTGCTCTGTCAATATGGCTCTTCTTCAGGTCAGGAATATTCCAAGCAGATGACTGGGCCAGAATCTTTCCTGAAGACGAAGAGCCAAAAAGATGGAGATTGAAGTCCCCTGAGAGAATAAAATTTGAAGTCTCGTGTCCCCTCATAGTTTCCGACAGGTGTTCCAGCAAATTCTTGGTGTCTCTGGTTTATGTAGGTGGTGAAAATTATCACGTACATTTTTCCTTCGATGCGGAGTGAGGTTTTAATTGTCTTGCCCAACGGGAAGGCAGAGGGAATTTCCAAGGCATTGAATGTTCATGTAACCGAAAGGTAGGTTGCCAACCCACCTGAAAGTCGCCCACATTTTGCTTTTCTAGTTGATAGTGTATGAAACCCTGTGAAGCCCTCTAGGTCGTATGGTTTGGAGGCCCACGATTTCTGTAGAAGCACTATGTAATATGATCTTATGACTGAAAGACATTCTGGGTCAGTTGCCTTGCTTCTAAGACCGCTGATGTTCCAGGAGCAAAGGCGACAGGTGATTTTAGTATGCCTGACCCTTTTGTCCTGAAGAGCCATTTGTCATTGAGTAAAACTATTGATAATTCTATAAACCTGTTGGTTAACTGGAGGTACCAGTAATTGACGTGATGGTTGACTGGAATAAGAGGAATGGTCTGTGACCCCCTGTTTCCTGTTTGGTGATTGGCTGCGTGCTCCCCTTAAGACTGAATGTGTAATGCCTCTAATGTTGTTATTTTTGTACTTCTTGTTTCCGAGCAGAGGAAGGGGATAGCCTGCTTTACAGTGAGATTAAATAGTCATCCCCAAGACTTGAATGTTTCACATTCGCTTAGCAATGGTTGGCTAAAAGAGAGGATCACCACATAGCTTTGATAACTTCTCTTCCTAGATGTGAGTCCGATCTGATGAACTCTATTGTGAGCAGAACTGTTGATTTTATATCCTTTAGGGCTGGGATTGTTTAAAAAAAATAGAGAAAATTGTCTCTGTTTAGGGTGTCACAGTTCTCGTTTGATTCAAACTCTGGTGTGTAGAGAAGAGCATGGGGCTCTCCCTGCCAGCCCGAGAGAGCTCCCTGTTGATGTGCTTCCTCATCTTGGTGCCTATTAGATGGTTGATGGGTCTGTGCCCTAATATGGGCAGATGATTGAACAACTGCTGAGTGGTGATTATTAGCCTGTTGTAAACTGATAAGTTCGGTCCGCTGGTTGGGGCCTTCTGAGAGATCGTCTTCCTGCTTTTGTCTCAATATGGTATCTGGTGCATGTGACAGACCCGGAGGTGATGACTAGGTTTCCTGCCGGTGTAGTCCCCCAGTTCCCGTGATTTGACACCTGCAGAGTTGAAGCTGTATTGTTTATGTCTTTAATGGCATTGTCTGGTAGCTTGATTCTATTTAAATCCCTTTCTAAAGATTGCACTTGCGCTAAATTTAGTTCATTTGTAGGAGTGTTGTTTAGACTTGGCATGATCTGTACACCCCTGTGAGCTTCTCTTATGGTTTCTGTGAGACCTTCCGCTTTGGCGGCTGTCGTTTCCAAGGGAAAAACCCCCTTTAGCATGCTGTTGGTTACTCCAGCCTTCTGACCGGCGAGAGTGGCCTTATCTGCTGTTTGAGTAGTTCAGCTAGGTTGGACTGCATCTACTTCTCCCTGTTTGTGGCAAAAAAGGGGATAGGCTACGGTAGCACTGGCTACTGATCTTTTATAACACCCCTTTCTCTTCAGTTGACGTCTCTGTTTGGAATTCTGAGGTTGTGCACCCTCAGTCGAGTCTCCTGGTTCGAGGGTGGAGGGGGATCCCCAGTTGTGCAGCT
Organism: Triturus cristatus; assembly: GCF_964204655.1. NCBI lineage: Eukaryota > Metazoa > Chordata > Amphibia > Caudata > Salamandridae > Triturus > Triturus cristatus. The sequence goes on from NC_140585.1 coordinate 1,135,375,355, forward strand.
GTTTGCTTTGGCGTTAGTGATTTTTTCTTAAATTCTGCCTCCGCATATCTTAACCTCATATTGGGATCTCTATTTGCAGTTTCTAGATCATCCTCCTTACTGCCCACAACCTCCTTTTTCAAATTGCTGAGTAGGTTAGATAGCATTAAAGGAAGAGATGACAGCTTCTCCACTAGGGGGCCAGAGCTGCAAGTTAGGTATGCCTTCGTTTGAGCTCAAATTATAAGGGAGGTAAGGTTTCCCAGTTTTTCATCAATCCCACCTACATATAGGGCCAGGGTATTAAGTAGATTCAGCTGTAGATCCATATTGTTGGACTGATATTGAAGCGAGTCAATGGTACGTTGCATGGTACTTAACAGTGAGTCCCACATATTGGTAGATCCTGACGTAGCTTGAGTGTATTTAGCATGCTGGAATGCCCTACGGCTAGCGCCTCCTGCTGAGCATCCTTTTTCCAGTGCTGTACATTTAGTGGGCCCAAAGGATGGCATCCGAGGTGTAGGATGATACCAAATTGGCCCATTACTGTGAGTTTAAATATGAAGTATCCCCCTGATTATCTTGATTTTCCTCCGGCGGGTCCAATAGTTTAGCTCTCCTACACACGTTGTTTTGCCCTTGGCCCAGGAACCTCATCTCCGTCTTGTGTGAAGTCCAAAGTATTTGAGGCATGCAATTGAGCATTGAGTTGTTGATATGATTCTTCTATCCCTCCTGAGATTCATGCGAATCCTGCGATTCCAGACCCCTCACTGCCAATGTGTAGATAAAATAATTTTTGAGTTCTGGAGCTGGACAAGGCTCTTGGCTGTCTGGACTAGGCTCTGATTGGAGGGACCATCCAACCTGGAGTGGTTTTTGTTCTTGGTTGCTTTTCAGGGGCGAGGGTGTCTGCTGCTAAATATTTCTCATGTATAGGAGTGAGAGGAGAGGTGAAGCATTTGCTGCAGGACTTGGTGAGGGGGTCGATGTGCTAGACTGAATTCTATTTTTTTCAAGACCTTCTTTTGTTCTGCTGCTTGCAGGGTACCTGCCGACCGCTTCAGGATGTGCTTCCGCTGTCTGCATTGGATCCTTGGATGGTGTTTTCATTGGCTGGGTTGGCTGGGTGGATATATGCGTGTGCTTGATGGGGTCCTGAAGCTTGCATGGCCCACTTGTTGAGGACAAAATAGTGACACCTGGATCTTTAAGAAAGAAACATTTTGAGTAGATTTTAGGTTGCAATAGATGAATAGCAGGTTTCTTATCTTGGGGCAGTTCACCACCAGACCCCACATGGGCGGAATCATGTTCCGATTGATAAGAAGGGGCAGGTATAATCTCATTTGAGTTCAGTTTGATTGGTTACATTTTCTTCTTGCTTGGCTTCTCTTGGACTGGCGGGTGGTTGTCCCCTGGTTTTTCCTGATCTTATTGCTTTACAAGGGTTGCAATCTTGCTGGATCAGTTAAGTCTGTTCGGAGCCTTCCCTGCCTAAGCCCCTGAATGCTGCGTTGTTATAAGAGTTTAAAGCGGGTTGTGGGTTTATGGGAGAATAGGGTGGAAAGTAATTTAATTTAAATTAATTAATACATTTGATTAATTAATTGCATTTATGTATGTCATACTTTATACTGTAAATTGTGGTAATTAATTATTATTTAGTTATTTATTGTTTGTTAATTATTAATAATTATTTGGTAAATATCTTAATGGTGTTATATTTTTTAGGAGCGGGTTGTGGGTTTATAGGGGAATAGGGTGGGAAGTAATGTATTTATAATTAATTAAATAATATTTGTAATCATTTGATATTTATGTATTTAAAATGTTATACTGTTAATTGTGGTGATTAATGTATTATGTATTAGTTATTAATTTGTTATTAATAAATATTAATTAATTAATCATTATGATATTTGTGTCATTTCTTTAAGAGTGGGTGTGGGTTGATAAGGGAGTAGGCTGGGAAATAATTTATTTGTACTATTATTTTTTTTAAGTTGTTTTATAGTGTTAATAGTGTTAATTAATTGATTATTGATTGTTTATAAATTGCTTGTTAATTTTAATTATTTAATTATTCATTAATTAGTTATGTTAATAGTGTTATGTTTTAAAATATTGGTTGTGTCATTTATAGGGGAATATGGTAGGAGGTACAAATGTTTCAATTAATTAATTGATTGTTAATTAATTTTAATTATTTTTGCTTGAGTGGGAATAGTAAATTATTCCCCTATGCAATCCAGCACTTTCCCTACTGTTGCACTCGCTGGAGTGGGAATAGCAAATTATTAATCTCTGCTATCCAACACTTTCCCTACTGTTGCAGTTGCTGGAGTGGGAATAGTAATTGTATCCCCTCCGCTATCCAACACTTTAACTAATGTTGCACTTGCTGGAGTGGGAATAGTACATTATTCCCCTTTGCTATCCCAAACTTTCCCTACTGGTGCACTCCCTGGAGTGGGAATAGTAAATTATTCCCCTCTGCTATCCTACACTTTCCTTACTGTTGCACTCTTCCTGGAGTGGGAATAGTAAATTATTCCCCTTTATTATCCAACACTTTCCCTACTGTAGCATTTGCTGGAGTTGGAATAGTAATTTTATACACTCCGCTATCCAACACTTTCTCTACTGTTGCACTCTCTGGAGCGGGAATAGTAATTTTACCCCTCCGCTATCCAACACTTTCCCTACTGTTGCACTCTCTGGAGTGGGATTAGTAATTTTTACCCCTCCTCGATCCAACACTTTCCCTACTGTACACTCGCTGGAGTGGGAATAGTAATTTTATCCACTCCGCTATCCAACACTTTCCCTAGTGTTGCACTCTCTGGAGTAGGAATAGTAATTTTTACCCCTCCGCTGTCCAAAAATGTCCCTAATGTTGCCCTCTCTGGAGTGGGAATAGTAATTTTATGCACTCCGCTATCCAACACTTTCCCTACTTTTGCACTCTTCGGAGTGGGAATAGTAAATTGTATCCCCTCCGCTATGCAACACTTTACCTACTGTTGCACTATCTGGAGTGGGAATAGTAAATTATTCCCCTCTGCTATCCAAAACTTTCCCTACTGTTGCACTCGCTGGTGAGGGAATAGTACTTGTTACCCCTCCGCTATCCAACACATTCCTTACTGTTGCACTCTTTGCAGTGGAAATAGTAAATTATTACACTCCGCTATCCAACACTTTACCTACAGTTCTACCTGCTGGAGTGGGAATAGTAAATTATTCCCGTTCCGCTATCCAACACTTTCCCTACTGTTGTACTTGCTGGTGTGGGAATAGTAATTTTATCCACTCCGCTATCCAACACTTTGCCTACTGTTGCACTCTCTGGCGTGGGAATAGTAATATTTACCCCTACGCTATCCAACACTTTACTTAATGTTGCACTACCTGAAGTGGGATTAGTACATTATTTCCCTACGCTATCCAACTCTTTCCCTACTGTTGTACTTGCTGGAGTGGGAATAGTAAGTTATGCCCCTCCACTATCCAACACTTTCCTTACTGTGGCACTCCCTGGAGTGGGAATAGTAAATTGTTTTCCTCCGCTATCCAACACTTTCCCTACTGTTGCACTCCCTGGAGTTAGAATAGTAATTTTATCCCATCCGCTATCCAACATTTTCCGTACTGTTGCTGTTAATGTAGTGTCAAATGTAATTGTAAAACATTAAAAATATTTTAATATTTTAAATTATTGTAGATGTATTTTATTTTTACTTTACTGGTATATGTATATACATATATGTATTTATAATTTTTAATATGTTTCTAATATTGTATAATGTATTATAATAATTATGTATTAATATTATTAAGTAAATTAATTTATTATTGTGTATATATATATATATATATGTTTAATTATTTTTAAAACGATATGCATTATTTATAAATGTAAACATTTTCTAATAATTCTAACTTTGTTTTTATAATTATTAGTATTATTTACTTTATTTCAAATCATTTTTTAAACATTTAAAAAAAAAGATATTTTTAACAACAATATTTTTGTCCCAAAATTTTTGTACCTCAACATTTTTGTTGTCGATATTCAGTCAGTGATCTATCTAGGACACATTCTTTTCTTATTTACCTTAACTTTAGTTAACATGTAAATTAAGTATGTCCTTTTGTTTCACAGCTTTCTGAATGTTCCTGCTCTGTCAAGTGAAGAGCAGCCAGAGCAGTAGGGTGACATAATTAAAGGTCAGGGAGAGTGCATTTTTAGATTCATGCCTTAGTGGGTGGGATTGCAGATAAGTCACCTAATAAAATCAATTAAAATCCATGTGAAAGACACCTATTTCTCAAAGAGTTTAAAAACATACACTGAGTTCATACTTAAACACACTTTACAGCCGACTTCTTGAAAATGAAACAAATGTTTGCTCTGGCAATATTCGCTTATTTTGATACAGATTTTTTTCATGTGTTTTGAAAGTTAGTGTTAGAAGGCGACCTCAGAGGAGCCCGGAGGGGGCCCTGACTATCCTGAGACCAACCCTCGAGGTATCGTAGCCGGGCACTGGCGGGGGATTCCTCAGGGGAGGAATCTCGTATCTAGGATCGTACTCTCGGCACCCCACGACAAAGAGAAGCCACACCGTGAGTTCTTAAGAACAAATCTTTATCAAATCGGAGTTGTAGGATCTTTATGATCAGCAAGGCAAGTATATACAAGTAGAGCACGGGCTCACAGAGTCTCGGGGGGGGGGAGTAGGAGGTAGCGGGACAGTCTGTGGGGATATGGATCAAATGCAGGGGCGTACCCGGCGCGCAGCTCACAATCCTCGAGCTGGGGGATACGCTTGTCGGCGGCGGGGTCCGGCGGGACCAGGAGAGTCTGTGGGAGCCGCGAGTCACTCAGCCGGGCTCAAGTACAAGTTCGGAGGTCTTACGATCTTCAGGGAGCCGCGAGTCACTCAGCAGGGCTCAAGCACAAGTTCGGAGGTCTTACGATCTTCGGGGAGCCGCGAGTCACTCAGCAGGGCTCAAGCACACGTTCGGAGGTCTTACGATCTTCAGGGAGCCGCGAGTCACTCAGCAGGGCTCAAGCACACGTTCGGAGGTCTTACGATCTTCAGGGAGCCGCGAGTCACTCAGCAGGGCTCAAGCACAAGTTCGGAGGTCTTACGATCTTCAGGGAGCCGCGAGTCACTCAGCAGGGCTCAAGTGTTTCCAAAGGCGAATCTGCCGGATAGTCCCAGAGCACCCCTTGTTATAGGTCGACTCCTCTTTGATGTCCGGAGTCTGTGTAGGCAGGGGTCTTGTCACCTGGGGGTCGCTTGTCGGGGTTTCCTGCCATTGTCTTTTGATCCTTTCAGGGTCAGGTCGGGAGGAGTCCCAGACACCCGGCAGGCGTGGAGCCAGCCCTTGGGGAGGCCGGAGGGCCGATCGAAACCCACCTTCCCAGGGGAGCTCAGAGGTGCGATGGAAACTGCTCCTCCCAATGGGAGCGCGATGTCCTCCAGCCGGAGTGGCGCCTCTAGGCCAGGGTCGCGCTGGGGCCGGGCGGCCATCAGGGTGCATGACGTGGGCACGCGGGCCCGGTGTGGCCGAAAGGAGGAAGGCCACGGACGGGGAAGTCAGGGTCGGGTGTGTGTGTGTTCTGGTGGGAAGGATCGGCTAGGCCGTGTGCTCGGGGGCTGCATGGGTCAGGATATGTGGTGCGTTGTCAGGGATGGCCATGCCACGAGGCCGGGTCTAACAGTTAGTAAGTAAAATATCAATATACTGCTTTTAGCCATACAGTCTTAGTATAGGCCTAATCCTTTCTACATCGTTGTACTTTAAATAAAGCCTTCTAAACTGTGCACGTCTTCTGCTCTGTTTACTTTTGTTAAAAAATGGCTGAACGTTTCTTTGGGAATAAAAATAAATCAGGTGGATGGACATGAGCTCTGATGGCTGCTGTCATTTTTACTGTGAGAAGTAGCTTTCCAGTGAGAATGGCGCCCTGTTATAACATTCAGGGCCTGATTACGATGCGGTTAGGAAAGCATTCCAACCTAGGGCCTGATTACGATGTGGTTAGGAAAGCCTCCTAACGGCATTTTCTCCTTCAGAATTGGATCGGGAATGTGTCTTTCCCGATCGAGGGCCAGATTATGATGCGGTTAGGAACATAGGTGTGAAATTAGCTGTCTTCTCACTCTCATCTTTCACAGCAGATTATTTCACTGCACTTAGAAGTGATTATTTTTTTTTAAACATTTTTTTTATTATCATTTACAAAGTAAGTATAACAAAAACAGTGCTGATTACACTTAGTAATGTCCGCTATCATGTTACTTACAGTATAGGTCATATACACAGGTAATACATTGTCAAGAGTTGCCGTAATTTACATTTCTGATTGTCAAAGCGTCTGGATCTCCAATCCTGGCCGTTTATCTGTCCCCCTACTAGATCCCGTGGGCTAGTTGCTCAAGTCTGGATCCGATTCTTCTGCCGGAGGGGCACAAATATTGCCCCGAATTAATTCCACTTGCCCCCAACCGCTCCCATTTTTTGGGACACCCTCTGTGTATAAAAACTGCTTTTTCGGCCAACATTGATCTATCCATATCTTGACACCAGCTTCGCTGTTGGGGGGCTGCTGGCATGCCCCAGTGTTGTGCGATATTGCGTTTTGCCAACGTGATCCCCAGGTTTGCCCAGTCCTGTGCTGCGTGATTAAGGTCAGTTGGTTCCCATATATTGAGGAGGCACCTTTTTGGCTCAGGGGGAACCTTAAAGACACACACCCGAGTAATTGTGTCCATAACCTCCTCCCAGTAGTGTGTTATGTGAGAGGACAGTCCCAGAGCGTGTGGTAGAATGTGCCCCATGTCCCACATCCCTGCAGACAGAGAGGTGTCTCAGCTCGGCCGATTTTGTGGAGCATGGTTCTAGTGTAGTATGTCCTATGTAGGATTTTCAGTTGCACCAACTGTAATCGGGACGGGATCGCCACCTCTCTTGGGGACGCCAATGCTTCCTGCCAGTCCTGGTCGTCCATGTCTCCAAGGTCTGCCCGCCATTTGTCTCGTAAGGCTAGTGTGGGATCTTTCTGATTATGAATAAGCTCCTCTAGGTGAGAGAAATGGCTTTCTTAGTGAGATGGTCTGTAAGGAGACGGTCCTCGAGTGGCGATGATTCGGGGAGAACAGCTCCTCTGGGTATGGCCCTAGTGAGTGCATGCTTGATTTGTGTGTAGCGAAACAGTTCTGTGTCAGCCATTTGATATGTTGTTTGTAGTTGAGCGAACGCCACTACTTCTCCCTTTTTCCAGAGGTCCCCAATTCTAGAGATACCAATAAGGTCCCACTGTGCAAACCCTTTACTGTAGCGGAGCGTACCTAGTTTTGGCGTATCCCACAATGGTGTGAGTTGTGTGAGGACTTCCTCCCATCCGAGCGCCTGCTGCGCTATGAACCATACACGTATTGTATGCACAGTGGGACCCATCCATGCGTCTTTTTTGTTCTTGTGGTAAAGCGCCATCAGGGGTCCTTCGGTCCGGAGAGTATGCCAGTCGAGCCGGAGAGCCGGTTTCTCCTGTGGGGCATGAAGCCATTGGTTCACTATAATAAGTTGCGAGGCCCAGTAATACAGCTGGGCAAGGCTATTCCACCATCGTACCAACTTCTAATAAGTTTGGATAGGGCTATGCGTGGGGGTTTTCCACCCCAGAGGAGCAGTCCCACCTCAGCCTCGATGGCCTTGAAATAAGAGTCCGGGACCAGGGTGGGTGTATTTTGCAGAGCGTATAGGAACCGCGGGAGAGCCATAATTTTAAATAAGGCTGCGCAGCCCAGGAGGGTCAGGTGTAGTGCATGCCAGTGTTTTACGTCGTTTTTTAGTCTCTGGAGGGGGGCATAAGATTTTGCTCGTAGAATTGAGCATGGTCTGGGGTAATGTGGATACCCAGGTATTTAAAGCCGTCCTTCCCAAGCTGTATCGTTACTCCCCTGGGTAGGCGCGGAGGGGAACCATGGAGGACAAACAAAACCGATTTCGCCCAGTTAATCATGTAACCCGAGTATCTGCCATAGGTGGCACAGATGTCTAATAGACAATTAATTGGGGGGCTGGGGGAGGACATATATAGTAATATATCATCTGCGTACAGTGATATACGGTCTTCCCACCCCTCTGTCCATCTCAGTCCTCGTATCACTGGGTCGCATCGTATCCAAGTCACGAGGGGCTCGAGCACTAGGGCGAGTAGGAGCGGGTCAAAGGACATCCCTGTCTGGTCCCGCGCCCTAAGGGGAAGTCCTCAGAAATGCGCCCATTGACCACAACATGTGCCATGGGTTGTGTATATAATAACTGGACCCATGCACGAAAATTGGGCCCAAAGCCAAAGTGTTGCAGCACTGCGAACATAAATGGCCATTCCACCCGATCAAAGGCCAAACTGGCGTCCAGTGATAGAATGACTGCCTCATCTCAGATGGTAGACATTCGAGCCATCACTCTGTGGAGCCGTCTTAGGTTCATTGCCGTGTTGCGGCCAGGCATAAAACCGGACTGATCTTAGTAGACAAGGGACGAGAGGTGCGGTTGAAGCCTAGAGGCAAGTACTTTTGCTAAGTTTTTTGCCTCCACATTGAGGAGTGAAATTGGACGGTAGGAGGTGCAATCCTGAGGGGGCTTGCCAGGTTTCGGGATCGTCACTAAGGTCGGTATCCTCTGATCCCTGGGAAGTATTCCCTCACCTAGACTGTCTTCATACATTTTTAATAAGTGGGGTCCCAGCCTGTCCGCTTCAGTTTTGTAGAATTCTACCGGGATGCCGTTGGGACCTAGGGCTTTGCCTGATTGTAGACCCCTAAGCGCAGCAATAATTTCGTCCACCGTATGCGGCTCATCTAATGTGTCGGCGTCTTGGGGCGTCAAAGTTGGCAAACAAATGTCTCAGAGAAAGTCTAAATTCTCCGCCACTGTGGCGTTTGTGGAGGGTGTGTAGATAGCCTCATAGTGCCGTGCAAAGGCTGTTACTTTGTCTTGTGGGTCCGTTATGTCCTCCCCGGAAGGTAGGTGTAGGTGGGCCACTCAGCGACTAGCACGTTCTTTCTTATCTAGCCAGGCTAGCAACTTACCGGCCTTGTCCCCTGTCTCGTATATTGTATTTTGTGTTTTTCGGACTTTCGCCTTGGCGTCCTCCCATGTGTAGTCCCTATACGCTTGTTTGGCCAAGTCTAGTTTATGCGTTGTCTCATTGATCTGTGCTCTGGTGTGTTCTTCTTTGGCTAGGCTAACTGCGCTCTCTAGTTCTTGCACTTGTAGGGCATTGTCTCGTTTGTGTGAGGTTATTATGGATACTGCTTGCCCTCGTACGACCGTCTTGTATGCCTCCCATAGAATACCAGGGGAAGCAACTGAATGTGTATTTTCTCGGAAATATTGTTTTGTGGTTTTTCGCAGTTGCTTCCTAATAGTCGGGACTCTTAAGTACCCCAGGTAAAACGGATAGATGCGTTTACGTCCCATGTGTTGTGATGTATAGGTCACTAACAAGGGTGAGTGATCAGATATTCCTCTAGGGAGTTGTGTGATCTCTGAAATTGCTGCTAGGCTTGTCGGGGATGAGAGGATGTAATCTATCCTTGACAAACTATTATGGACTCCAGAGTGGTATGTGTATTGGCGCGCCGCAGGGTGTCGCGCACGCCAGACGTCTATAAGTCCCATCGCTTCCGTGAAGTCACGTAGATGTGTGGAGGGGTTCCCCTGGTCTCGTGATGGTAACCTATCCCGTGAGGCGTCGAGGATGGCGTTAAAGTCGCCTCCTATAATTAGTTCCCCAGGCGGTAAGGTGAGCAGGAACTTACCAAGACCTGGGAGGGCCAGGGCATGGAGCGCAGGGGGGAAGTATACCGCAACTAGGTTGTAAGCTCGTCCCTCCCATTGACAGGATAGTGCCGCAAAACGCCCTTGTTCATCCCTCTGAGTGTCGTGTATTATTAATTTGCAGGTTTTACGCATTAATAATCCCACCCCTCTTGATCCCGTAGTGAATTCGGAGTGTACTATCATTTTGAACCCCCATCTGTCCAGTGCTTTAGTAGCGGTTCCTACCAAGTGGGTTTCCTGCAAGAGGACTACAGATGGAGTGTGTCTCTTAAGATGTTGTAGTACAAGCCCTCTTTCAAGCCGTTGACATTCCACGATATGAGAGTGAGGGGGGGCAGGGCTTGCGAGTGTCGTCCAGACCTAATTGCGGGGAGTCAGGCATCCTGTCGCCCAGGACGTTAAGACCGTTCTGTGACATTGGATTTGTGTGTGTGCGTTGATGGGTTCCCTGTGCTTAACCCCAAAGTGCATGGTACCAGCATAGAACAATGAACATTTCTAAGAAGAAAGGAATACAAACTCTAACAGTACCTAAACCAAACCCCCCCTCCACCCCCTCAATTCCTCCTTGCTAGACGGTTTTCCAACTACCCATCACCCCAACTTTGCAGAGCGCTTTAATCCCATGAACAGTACTTGCGTGTGGGGGGAGAGAGCAGCCGGAGCATTCCAAACATCCCTTCCCTCTAGGACGTTGAAAAAGGTCATGATAATACGGTAAGTGTGGCATCTTAATTAAAGGTTCGTTAGGTGTATTATGTCTCTAATAGTTCACTTCTAGACCTCCACGGGCGATGCGCACCGCGGCCAGGTCTCTTGGTATGAGGCGAGCAGAGGTTCCATCTATGAAGTCTGAGCCCTGCCAAGTTGGCGACCATCATCCATTGTGGGTCAGTCCTCTGTGTCCGTTTGACGGTGGTCGTGTTCTTTTTCCATGTGTCTCTGGCCTTGTGTTGCTGCTTCTGTTACGTGATGTTGTTGTCGCCCATTGCCGTTTTTAGGTCTTTTGACCTGCTGCCAGCCCTCCATCCAGTCATGGGCGTCCGCCGGTTTGTCAAAGAACAGGGTCTTACCGTCCGCCACTACCCGAAGTTTTGCGGGATAAAGCATGGAGTATGTCAGTTCTCTGCGTTGAAGTTCCTTCTTGACCTCAAGAAAGCTCCTCCTCTGCCTGGTGACTGCCGCCATGTAAACTGGGAAGAAAGAGATGACGGAGTTCTCTATACGCAGAGGTAGAGCCACTCTTGCTGTTTGGAGAATGGCGTCGCGGTCTCTGAAATTGAAGATCCTGGCCAAGATCGGTCGAGGGGGGGCCCCAGGCTTTGGCTTACCCCCGGTATTCTGTGCGCCCGTTCCACCGAAAAGAAGCCGGAGAGACCCCTTGGTTGGAGGTGATTCTTGATGAGATCTTCCACGTAGAGGTCCATGGTCGGCATCCCTTTTGACTCCAGAACTCCTGTTATACGGACGTTGTTGCGTCTCGATCTGCTTTCTTGGTCGTCCAGTTTGGCTGGCATCTGGCGGTTCTGTGCTTCCAAGTGTTGGACTTGTCGCTGGAGGCTGGCTGTGTCCTTTGTGAGAGACTCCGCCCTGGTTTCAACTTCAGTCATTCCTGAGGTCATTTTCTGAAAGTCTGCTCGGAGGAACGATACATCTGAAGAAATGGACCCCACTGTCGTTTGGACGTTCGTTAGGGCGGACATGATATCTAGTAATGTGACTTCTGGCTGGCCTTCTGGTGTGGCACCTACATCCGTGGGCGTCCGTTGAGTGGTCGCTTCCATCGCGTCTTTGGAGAATGCATATTTGTCTAGTTTGGCTTGCTGCGTCGCCCGAGGACCCCGGCCCCCCATTGGGCCCTCGTCGCGAGATTGCAGTTATTGTGCAGTACTCACCGCCGCCTGCCACGGGACTCCGTGTCACCCTGCGGCCTGTCGGGTTTCCTGCTTGATTGTGCGGCACCTCTGGTTCCGGTGGAGGTCAGGCTATTCCCAGCTCAGTGGAGTCCAAATCTGTGGCTTGCAGCACTTTGTCGAGTGCTGGAGTCAAGGCTCCCAGTATGGGGGGGGGGTCTCTCACAGCATGTAGACCGTGGGGCTTCTCCGCTTGTATCAGCGTGATCTAGGTGTGGTGCCTCTGCCAGCCCGGAGTTGCTCAGGGGGATTCGGGTCTCTCTTGCCTGCGCCTGTGCACCTTTTCACCCCCTCCCCCCCTTTTTTTGGGGGGGGGTTATGGGGGAACTCTACAATTGGCAATGGCACCGGGGTGCCAGATATTCTCGCGCCTCAGATTGTGGTCACTCAGTGCAGCCAGGCAGCGCGGGGCTTGTCAATGTTCCAGGGAATATGCAGGCTCTCACCACCAGATCGTGGGCTCCCCACCCGGGATGCTCAGTGTGGTATTTTGTGCCACTCTCCCTCCAGCAACAAGATCCAATCGCCGCGTTAGAAGGATGGTCCCCTGGGGGCTGCTGATACCCCTTGCCTCATTGCCCCCCTACCTTGTATTTCTCCTGGGGGGGACCTCAGACGTTTAGTGTCCTTGCTTGGTTGTGAAATGGGAATCGCCGCTGCCGAGGCCCCGCAGGCTCTCCTCTGCAGGGAGCCGTATGGGCCCGACAGTCAGGAAGTGTGGATCGCAACCGGGCCTCTCCCGGTTCCTGGAGTCGTTGCAACGCTGGTGTGCCCAGCGGGGGTTCCCTCAGCCCCCAGAGGTGTTGCAGCAATCAGCCGCCCAGGCGCCGCCTCCACAGCGACACACTGTCGTCTCGCTGGGTCGGGCGGCCCGTGGGTCTCTCAATCACGCGAGACCCCGGCTCTGTGTACGGCTGCAGACCGTTCCTCGCGTGCGCAGATCAATATTACAGCGTCGGTTCTGCTGCAAACTTGGTCGGGATGCTACCCCAATGTTCCGATGCCAATAAGGACCTTGGGGGATAGTATTTTAACAGGATAAATGTCCGGATTGATAGGGGATGCTCTCGTGCTGACAGGAGCTTGGTTAGGTTGCGGCCATTACTCTCGGCTGCAAGCCACGCCTCCTGTCTTCTCACTCTCAGTGGAAACACCAGGAACACAGAAGTTAGAATAGAGGAAGTTTATTTGATGAAGTACAGGAGAGGACCCCAGACACAGCTGTCGTCCCGAACACAGTCTCTCAGCACTCTGTGCAGGGAGCGCATCATAGAACGTTCGCACAGTGACATTCCACAGCAGTGTCACTGAGGCGTGAACCAATACAACTGCAGGGGAGGGGATGGGTGAAAGGAAATCCCCTTCCTTTACACATTAAGGTAAACAAAGTAAGTGGGGAATGAAACAGGATTGTTGAATCTATTTGTTAACATAGTGCTCCAAATACTTCGGATGGCAAACCTTCCTGCAACTTGTCCTGGGAAAAGTGTTGCCCCATCTTGAGTTTCGTGGTTCTGGCATCCTGTCCCTATCCTGGGTCCTGCTCTCATTCCCTAGGGCATTGTTGGTATCCACTGTGGGAGCAGTGTACTTCACTACCCTCCCCAGGTTTCAAATCTTCCCTTCTTGGGTCTCAACAGCATTCCTAAACAACTTAACAACATTGGTGGGCTCAGCAAACTCGGACCAATTTGCTCTGCCTGTTGGTGCTTTAATTTTGACTCAATCCCCCTCCCGAAATGCCACATCCTTAACAGCATGTAGCCTGTCAAACCTAGCTTTCCCTTCAGCGCTGGCTTTGCGTTCTCTGTTCCGCGACTGTAACACTTTAGACTGACCTGTCCAACCTTTATACCACTTCATCCACCCTGGTACTAACCTTGAGTTGGGATTCCTAGCTTTGAGCAATTCGAAAGGTGTCATGCCAGTGGTTTGATGAGGGGTCAGTCTGTATGCTTCAAGACGTTTCAAGACCTCGTCCTTCGATCCCAACCCACTAGCCCTCGCTAGTTGAATACTCCTTGATGGTCCTGTTGAAACGTTCGACCATCCCGTTGGTCTCTGGGTGATAAAGTGCACACCGTTTGTGTTCTATCCCATTGCACTCTAAGAATTCTCTCATTTCCTTTGAGTGGAGCTGCACCACATTGTCCGTCAATAAACTACTTGGCAATCCTTCCCTGATAAACACTTCTAGAAGAAAGTCTATGACAGCCCCCGTAGATATTTCAGGCACAAATTTCACTTCTGGCCACCTGGAGTAGAGATGTATGAGTACTAAAATATAAGGTGTGCGATGTTCCCTTGTCAAAGGACCTACGATGTCTAGAGCCACATCCACCCACACAGCTACAGGAAGAGGCCTACTGTGCATTGAGGGTGTGTGTTGTTTCAGAACCTTATCACTGGTGGTGATGAATACAGGCCCCAGCTAGGCCCGCAAGAACAAGGGTTCGCTCTCCTGTAACGGAATCTATAAGGAAGTTGGCACGGAAACTGCAAAGTACAAAGACAACGTTTATTAACCCTTAAGGGTGGTCCTACAATCCACACAACACTCTTCAGTATTGCCTGGAGTAGCACAAAGAACATTCGTACACAGTCCCCTTTTATACACAACAGAGGGGCTCATAGTGGGTGGATACAACGTAAGGCCGAAGAACATTACCATTTATGGTCATTCTCGATACTGAATCAATACATGGGTGGAGCTAACATACTCTTTGGGCCCGCGAAAACACATGGTCAAGCAAAGCTAATTATAACAGATGTGGTCAAGTCTGGGCATGCGCCAGATGGACAAGAGGGAGCTATTTATAAACTGTTGCTGGGCAGATTACAAGAACAACTAACACAGAGGTCGGACTCTCCTCGTGGTGAACACATGGCAGCATGTCAATACAAAATGGAGTCCGGACTTCGGTCAACATAACGAAGAAAACATGATCGCAAGGGAAAGCATTAATGTTTTCAGTAAATGCTTAATCACATTCTGCCTTAATTTACAACAGACGACCCTTTCAGCATTTACTGAAGACATCCGGCTTCCAAGAATAATCATCATATATGTCAATTATCATCATTCCTTTAACCTCTTTAGCTAGACCCTTTTGGTGAGCAACATCGGCAACAGCTTTCTTATCTGGAATGCAGAATGAAATGCATACAGAACAGCACAATGGTCCACATTGAATACACATACAGAAAAGGAACAAAATTGCTATAATAATACAGAGACCAGTTAGGACCTTCCATCCCCAGGCAGTAACCAACGCCCAAAACCATCCGGAAAAGGACCAAGTGCCGTTTTCTGTGTGGATTTCAGCTGCTATTTTATGCAGCTTGTTAATGGCGTTATAAACGGATGGCGTATGATCAGGGATGAACACACAGCAGCTACTTCCAATAATTTTACAGGCTCCTCCTCGATCAGCTAGCATTACATCTAATACCATACGATTCTGCAACGCAACAATCCTAGTTATTTGTAACTCTTCCGTAAGATTCCCAAGAGCGGCAGCAGTCTGATTTGTCACAGCTTCTACCACTCTTGTCAATCTTCGTATCTTCCTACTATTCAAAGCAGCTCCAACAAAGAAAAACAGTCCTAAGTTAAAATCAATATACTGTTGCAAGCTGGTATCGGTTTGATCCACATCATCGATTGATAGAGTACGTTTGTATCTATTTACAGTCACATTATTCAAAAGTTTCAAATCCTTATGATATGACGCGGGTGCTAAGAATACAGGAGGTAATAGGAATGATACATAGCATACCCCAGACCACCCAGCCGGCAAACGGTAATAACCATTATTTCCACATACAAAATAGGTATTATGGGACGCTAGGAAGGTACTGTTATTTAACCCGTCGATGTTTAATACGGTTATGCAATCACTGACACCAACAGGGATAAAACCCACACTCTGGACACACAGGTCCGCTTGAGCTTGTGCTACTTGGATTACGAATTTGTCCTTCCCCACAGTGTCTCTTGTGTTCGTGAAGATATAGGGAATGGATTCATTGTCCGGTCGGTACTCTTCCCATTCCCAAATTGTCCCATTTGCTTGTGGATATCCATTTTTATCTTGATGACATTCTTTATTGAGTCTGAAAAGCAATCGTCCCACTGTCGGTTTCCGAGTGGCAAACAGCAAAGTGTACCATGCTCTACAAGAGCCATTATGAGAGAAAGGAAGTGGTATAAAGGGCGTACCTCCTTTCTTCTGATGGGCTGGCATCATCCCACATATCCAACAGTTCGTAGCGTTCGTAGCAACGTGGGTGTGATGCAGCATCTGAATGAAAGTGTTATTCAAATAGGATTGTCGATGCTTCAACTCTTGATACGGCAATGTATAAAAGTAGTGCTCCGCAGGCACTGGAGTCGTCAACACAAGCGTCTTTCGAGCAGGAGTTGCCTCCTCCACAAACCATGTGGTTATACCAACGATAGCTACTGTTAGCATGAACCCCAACGCACAAAGGATTTTCTTCTTCTCCATGTCAAAAGAAACAATACCCTGATATCTTCCTGAAACTAAAAGTCTGTCAGAACTCTTCCCCTTGGGCAGCGGTTGATTTCTTCACCAGCGGGCCAAGACGGGTGTCGCTACACTAATGCAGGGCTGATCCCCCCCCCTTGCCTCATCGGCTCTCCGTTTCACTAACCCAAGGGTCGTTCTGACAGTATGTCCCGGTACTGGAAACCTCACTTCCTTGGTCGCAGATGATATCGCCTTCCTCCAGAAGTCGCGTGGTCCGGAAAGAGCTCCTCAGTGTCGTTTGGCTCCGCAGCACGGCCTGTCTCTGCTGCTAGGATTTCTCGTTGATCGGTCAGCACGGCAGACTCCACCAATCCGGGCGGTACCTTTCGACAGTGTAAGGAATGGATCCAATTCTTCCTGTTCGAGACTCGCACTGCCGTCCTTGTTGCAAGGAGAACTTGCTCAGGTCCGACCCATCTCGGCTCCAAACTGTTCGTTCTGTCGAAGACCTTCACCATCACATGGTCGCCAGGTCGGAGACCATGTCCTTCGCCGGTAGACCGATCAGGGAGCGCCTCTCGGACCTGTTGATGAATAGAAACCAAATTATCCGTTAACTGTGCCAGATAATCGCTCATCATTACACAAGGTACATCATACACAGCCTTAGGCCTTGGTGGACCCCAAATATTCATTGGGCGTCCAAATACAACTTCATATGGCGTAAGGCCAGTTCGAGAGTGTGGCACCGACCTAATTGACAATAACGCCAGTGGCAGGGCGTCTGGCCAAGTCAAAGATGTTGAAGCTTGGATTTTGGCGATCTTAAGCTTCAGTGTACCATTATACTTCTCGACTAGTCCTGCAGACTGGGGGTGGAATACGGCGTGGAACTTCTGGGTGATGCCTAGGCCCTTCAAGACATATTTTATAACATCCGCTACAAAGTGAGGGCCATTATCACTCCACAGAAGTCTACAGACGCCGTATCGAGGGAAAAACTCTTTCAGCAATAGCTTCGCCGTGGTCATTGCAGTATTGTCTTTCGTAGGGTACGCCTCAACCCATTTACTGAAGGCGCAGACCACTACTAGAACATACTTCAAATTGTTACAGCGCTCAAGCTGGATGTAGTCCATCTGCAGAACCTCAAAGGGTGCAGTGGGCGTCGCAAATCCTCCTGCTGGAGTTCGAGTGCCTTTCCCTGGGTTATACCTCAGGCAGATCATACAGGTCTGCACCACCCTCTTTGCTGTGCTAGCAATCTCTGGATGCTCCCAGACTTGGGTAAGCAATTTCACAATTGCGGAAGCTCCAACATGTGCTAGCCCATGTGCCATCTGAACCATAGGTTGTACAAAGGCCGTGGGTAATTTCCATCTATCCATCTGCTTATTTCTCCAACAGCCCTCATCATCCAGTTCCCCTTCGCTAGCCCATCGTTCCCGCTCTTTGTCAGAAGCGGTCCTCTGTATTTCTCGCACTTCTTCCTTCGCATCTCGCCATCTTTCCACCTGTGACTTTACTACATACATGGCAGTAGCGCCAGGCTGCATCGCGGTCTCCCGTGCTACTCGATCCGCTAACGCATTCCCTTCTCCAACTTTATCAACTACTTTCCTATGGGCACTACACTTAACAATGGCAATTTTCTTCGGGTATGTCAATGCGGTTAAGAGGTTGTGGACTAACTCCCCATGCATTATCTGTACCCCATGTGACGTTAAGAACCCTCTCTCCTTCCAGAGTAGGCCGAAATCGTGCGCTACTCCGAAGGCATAGCGGCTATCTGTGTAAACATTCACACACAATCCTGTACTGAGCTCACATGCTCGTGTTAAGGCTATCAGTTCCGCTGCTTGAGCTGATTTCTGTGGTATGCGTGCTTTCTCCACTATCGTGTGTAATGTGGTAATTGCATACGCTGCTGAAGTCGTACCATCTGGTAGCTTCAGGCATGATCCGTCTACCCACAACTCTCCATCTACCTCTGAAAAGGGCGTATCCTGGAGATCAATACGACCCTTTGTTTGTTCCTCAGTCACAAGAATGCAATCATGCGCTTTCTGCGCCTCAGGCTGGGTCTCGGGGTATGGCAACAATGTGGCCGGGTTTAATGTCACGCACCTTTTCAACGTAATATGAGGAGCCAAAAGCGTCAGCTCATATCCCGTTAAACGGGCACTGGTCAAATGCTGCGTCTTTGTTTGATTAAGCAGGGCATCCACAGCATGGGGAACTAACACCAACAATTTATGGGACAACACAATTCCTTCACTTTGGCGTATTGACACAGCTGTCGCCGCTACCGAGCGAAAACACCCTGGTAATGCTCGGGCGACAGGATCAAGCACAGCCGAAAAGTATGCACAAGGGCGCTGCTTGTCGCCGTGCATCTGTACTAAGACTGACAATGCGCATCCATCTTTCTCATGCACATACAACGAAAAGGGTTTTGTATAATCAGGGGTCCCTAACACTGGTGCTGAACAAAGGGCCTGTCGTAGTTGCTGAAAAGCAGCATCACACTCATCTGACCAAGGGATTGGGATAGGCGTGTCTTTTGTCAAAAGAGCTAGTAATGGCTTAGCTATGTGTGAAAACCCCAATATCCACTGTCTACAAAAAGAAACAAGACCCAAAAATGCACGCACATCCTTCTGCGTGGATGGTCTCGGTGTGTCCAAAATTACTTGGATACGATCTGGTGTGAGTGCACGCCCCTCCTTAGACAAAAGGTGACCTAAATAAGTCACCTTTGGTCTACAGAATTGCAATTTCTTCCTAGAGACCTTGTGATTGTGGGATGCTAAAAAGGAAAGTAAGGATAACGTGCTTTTCTCACACAACTCCAGGGTGTCAGCCGCTAACAGGATGTCATCGACATATTGAATGAGGGCGACCCCCTCGAGTAAAACAAAGGAATCCAACTGTCGTTTCAAAGCCTGACTGTAAATACTAGGGCTTTCTGTATAGCCTTGGGGAATTCTACAAAAACGATAAGATCTATTATTTAATGTGAACCCAAAAAGGAATCGGCTATCAGGGTGAATGGTAATGGAAAAGAAGGCATTCTTCAAATCAATCACTGAAAACATGGTCGCCGTAGGCGGGACCAAGGTAAGCAACGTCGTGATATCAGAAACCACCGGGTACTGAGGTATCACGATCTTGTTTACCTCCCTTAAATCAATTATGAACCGATAGACCTTCGCATCCGTGTCCTTTTTCAAAATTGGGAGAATCGGACTGTTACAGATATTATAGGGAACTTCTTCCACTACCCCTACTGCTATCAAGTCTTGCACAATCTGTATGAGAGCCTCCTCGCCCTCCTGGGAAATACGATACTGCGGGAGGCGCGGTACCACCGCCCCCTCCTGGACACTAATGTGGACCGGAGGAATCACCATTTGTCCCACATCTGTGTCCGAAGTCGCCCATAAAGCTCGGGGGAGGGTAGCCAACAACGCATCCTCTGATATCGTACACATCCGCCCAGACCTGGGATAGTTGTCATTTAAGATCACACTCACACCCTCAGGGGAGCAGCGGATTGTAGCCCTAAAATACTTTAACATATCAAGGCCCATAATGTTATCCGGTGTATACGGAGCAAGCAAAAACGGACAGGGCGCAGAAAAAGAATCAACCTTAAATGTAAGGGGCTGTGAAAGAGGGCTTCGGGAGAGTGTACCGTCAAACCCTACCGATGTAACTATTGAGCCGGATGGGGGAGCCCCCGGAACCAAGTACCTAGACAATGCACTACGTGTCGCTCCTGTATCCACTAGGAACTGATCAGTAGAACCTAAAACCTCAGCCGATACATATGGACCCGTCTGATCGACCGGCACCTCAACTGATTCGGACCCCCATCCAACGCATTCCTATGCATGCTGAGAATCATGATATCCCGATTGATCGATGTCCGATACATGATACTGGTGCTGGCGATCAAAAACATTTGAGCCATCTCGGTGCCGCCCGGCAGTATCGAAACGGACATTATCGTTAGAATTCCCTCTAAAGTTCGAGAAGCCCCCTCTACCTCTCGGGCCACCCGGAGTGTGCCCCTGACGCGAAGCACGCAACGCTGGGCAATCCCTGGCCCAATGGCCCAACTGCTTGCAGTACGCACACTGGTTCCTATTCAAATCAGATCGGCCCGAAGGGGGACCATAAGATCCGCCCCTTCCTCTATTATTATTACCCCGTCGGGGCGGGCCATATACTTGTGCTAACATCACCTTGGTTCTGAGATCTTTCGATTTCTTCTCCTCCTGGCCCTTCGCCTCGTGCTCCTGACGCTCATAATATTGAGCGATAGTCAGAAGGGCCGTCGGTGTCGCGGAGGACCAAGAACTTTCACTCGCTTTTAACCGGGCCGCAACTGCCGGTGGCAGATTAGCCACATATTTGTCCGCGAAAAGGTGGCGGCCCGTGTCGTCAGTAAGCGACTGGCCACTAAAATCATGAAACGTCTCCTCAAAGCGCGTGAAGAAGTCCGCAACTGACTCGTCAACTTTCTGCTTACATGCAGTTAACATATTCCAGTCAATCTTTTTAGGGGGGATAATCGTCTTCAACTTAGCCACAATAGCCGCAGGGAGATCTAAAATATTCTGGGGTGGTTTCTGTGCGGGCTTCCGTTCCCTATCCTCATCCTCAAGGTCAGACCACCGGGCCTTGAAGGCAACCGCATCATCTACCTTTCGGACAGAGCGCCACGTATCCGGCGGTAGGATAAGGCCAAAGAACAGGTCTATATCCGCTAAGGTCATAATGCAAGAATTCAAGGCCCCCTCGACTTCTTCATAGAAGGCCGCTGGATTCTTGCGGGGGTCAGGCAACGCATTCTTTAGTGCCATGACATCGGCCCTATGCCATGGAGTGTAAACCCAATTATATACGAAATATCCCCTTGCATCCGCGGAGTTAATATCCGAGCTAGTCCCTGCTCCCTTAGGAGGAACATACAAAGGCGCCGCCTCTCGCATTGGTTTAGCATGCACTATGTCATCCTTATCTGACTGGGAGGCGGATGGGTGGCCCCCTGCTGCAGACGAATCCGACTGCTTCTCCTCCTCCGTTTGTTGACGTGCTTTCTCTCGAAGGGCCAGCACCTCGTCCCGCAAGGCGAACAGCCGCCGAGCCGCCTCAGGAGCCTTAGAGGGAGAAAAAGCACCGTTACGTATTGCTCTAGCGTCCGAAGACACTTCGTCAGGCTCAAGAACATGAGAATATTTTCGGAAAGCAGTAATCACTTCCTCCGCGAAATGACCCAGAAAATACACTTTATCTCTCTCCTGCCACTGCCCCCAAGTCTGAAATAAGTCCTCCATGGATACCTTGCCCTTAAGCGCACGGAAGGAAAGTGTCCGAAGCTCAGCCATTTGCTCGGCCGACAGCATGGACCGTGTGTCTACCTTACCCGAAACCGGGTCAGAATCTTGCGGCCGTGGAGCAGATGCGCCAACATAAGGGGGCGGAGAGCGATCTAGCAAATAAAAATCATCATCAGAATTATTAAGGACAGGATAAAGTGGCTGACGAACAACATATTGACCCGAAACCTGTAGCCTACGCTCTTTCTCTTGTCTGTCCGTGTGCTCTTTGTCCTCCCGACGCTTCGCTTCCTGCGCTCGCACATGATCATTCTTCCGTTGTTCTTTATCAAACAGCGCTTTCTCACGCTTCTCTCGCTCACGCACTTCCTTCACCCATAATCGCACACACTCAAACATATCCTGACGAGCACGCCGCTTACACATACACTGTTCCACATACTCAATCTTACGTATATCAAACGATCCATACAAAGGCCATCGCAACTCAGGATCCTTCCTCGTGTATTTCCTCCATAGCGTGCTGTACATTATGGAAGAAAGACCATGCTTCACATACATATCCCTATTAGGAGTCCCCTCTGGGGGAGCTGGAGCAGATTCCTCGAGGTTCAACCGGTTTCCAAAACAGCAGCACCACTTACGGAGTGCGCTAAAAGCAGGCATGCTAGGAATAATGCAAAATATGCAATATTATAAAGAAAATGGCACTTAATCGTTGCGCCGTTCAAAGTTTACACAGCTCCTGGAGAAATTTCTCCACATTACCTGCCTATATGTGTTGCAACGCATATATTTTCACAAAGACAAATTCAAAATATGACTAGTCATCATCAATCAAACTCAAATAGCCATCCCAGGCTTCAAAAACTCGGAGCAAGTACCGTACAACGGTTCTTACCAATCAAGAGTCCAGGTTCCAACTGCCAAGCTCCACAATCGCCCAAACGGCTCTCACGGCAGGACCGACAGAAGAGGTCTCAGTCGATGACCGGCGCCACCCAGACGGTCAGCTCGGAAGGGAAGGAAGAAAAACCTCGGGATGCCAGGGCTAAGACGCCGCTGGCAGTGATCACGTCCCCGGCCAAACTCCTCACCTTCGTCGCGACCAGTCCTTCGAGCATCCGAGTCGCCGATGAGCCCCACGTGACGGGCGCCAATTGATGAATACAGGCCCCAGCTAGGCCCGCAAGAACAAGGGTTCGCTCTCCTGTAACGGAATCTATAAGGAAGTTGGCACGGAAACTGCAAAGTACAAAGACAACGTTTATTAACCCTTAAGGGTGGTCCTACAATCCACACAACACTCTTCAGTATTGCCTGGAGTAGCACAAAGAACATTCGTACACAGTCCCCTTTTATACACAACAGAGGGGCTCATAGTGGGTGGATACAACGTAAGGCCGAAGAACATTACCATTTATGGTCATTCTCGATACTGAATCAATACATGGGCGGAGCTAACATACTCTTTGGGCCCGCGAAAACACATGGTCAAGCAAAGCTAATTATAACAGATGTGGTCAAGTCTGGGCATGCGCCAGATGGACAAGAGGGAGCTATTTATAAACTGTTGCTGGGCAGATTACAAGAACAACTAACACAGAGGTCGGACTCTCCTCGTGGTGAACACATGGCAGCATGTCAATACAAAATGGAGTCCGGACTTCGGTCAACATAACGAAGAAAACATGATCGCAAGGGAAAGCATTAATGTTTTCAGTAAATGCTTAATCACATTCTGCCTTAATTTACAACAGTGGAGCATGGCACGTAGTCCCTTATTTTCCTCTGAATTTCAAGATCCATGCTGGGCCACCAGTTGTCCAGCCGCAACCACTGTTTGGTTTTGGTGACTCCCAAATGCCCCTCGTGGGCCAAGTTGACCAAATACTCTCTCAAAGACTCAGAAGGGACCAACCTCGTACCCCTGAAGAGGCAATCATCAGCGATGGATAGTTCGTCTCTGGACATCCAGAATGGTCGAAGAGTCTCTTCCCGCTTGTCTTGATCCATCCATACACCCTTTGTCTTTTCACAAACCCTCTGCAGGAGCACGTCAGCTCTTAAAGCCTCCTTCCAGCGTTCTTCTTCAATGGCTTCTTGGGTGATGGCGCACACGTTCTCTGCCTGCATCTTTTAGTCGACCACATCATCATCCTCTATGTCAACAGCGCCGTCTCAGTCCTCATTCACCAGGCAAGATAGACAGTCTGCTGCGACATTCCTTGCTCCAGGTACATATTCAACCTCAAACGTGTATTCTTGGAGACTCACAACCCATCGTCTGATTCTGCTTGAGATAGAGTCTTCTTGCTGAAGACTTCGACTAGGGGCTTATGGTCAGTTCTCAGGTTGAACTTCACTCGCCAAACAAAGTCTCTGAATTTGTTTATTGCCCAATGTGCCGCCAAGTCTTCTTTCTCGATCACCAAGTAGTTGAACTCGGCCTCGCGTAGCGAGCATGACGCAAACGCTATAGATCCTTCTCCACCTTCTCCTACTTGTTTCAGTACTCCTCCCAATCTTTTGGTACTGGCGTCGGTTGTCAGCACGTTCCTTCTGCCGGGTACAAAGTATTTAAGGTTGGGGGCTTCAGCTAATGCTTTCTCCGTGTCTTCGAACTCCTTCTGGCACGCTTCGCTCCACTTAAACGTCACCCCTTTTTTTAGTAGGTTACGAATGACATACGTGCGTCTGGCAAAGTTCTGCACAAACTTGCTGTAAAGCTCTACCATTCCCATGAAGGATTTGACTTCATCTTTGCTTTTGGGTGGAGTAAGGTTGATGATGGTGTTTTGCAGATCTGCTTTCGGGCGAATGCCCTGCGTCGTCACCTTGTGCCCCAGGAACTCCAACTCGACACACCCAATCTTACACTTTTCTCTCTTCACCGTGAGTCCTTGTTCTGGGAATCCCTTCAGGACCTGTCTGAGCCTGCGTTCGTGTTGTGTGACATCCTCTCTAAAGATCAGAACATCGTCCTGATAGCGCACAACCCCAGAAACGCCCTTAAGAAGATTGCTCATAATCCTTTGAAAGACCGCGGCAGCGGACACTAGTCCAAAAGGCATACGCTTAAATTTGTAGGCCCCCATGGGCGTAATGAATGCTGTGAGTTCTTGTGAATCAGGGTGGAGCCTGACTTGGTAGTAGGGAGAGGTTAGATCAAGTGTGGTGAATACCTTAGCCCCCGCTAATCTGCTCCTCATTTGCGAGATGTTCGTCAGGGGGTACTTGTCGACTATGACTTCCCTGTTTAGTGCTCTTAGATAAATGCATAAGCGCACGGCACCGTCCCACTTCCTGGCTGCGACAATGGGTGCCAACCACTCAGTGGCCTCTACTGGTTCAATTACTTCCAACCTGCATAACCTCTCTAACTCCTCTCTCACAGCTTCCTGTATAGAGACAGGAAGATTCCTGACCTTGGCTGAGACGGGCTTGGAATTCTCTCTGAGCTTTATTCTGTGGGCATAGTGTTTGAGGCATCACAATTTATCTGTGAACACAACCTTGAATTCTTCTTCTATCCCTTCTAGTGTTTTCCCCACCTTTTGTACCAATATTTGAGGGTTCTTGTTGAGATTAAGGTAAATGCCTAAATCTTTCTGTGTCTGCCAACCCAGGATGCTGCCACCTTTCTTTGACACATAAATCTTAGCAACAGTCAGCCGGTCTTTGTAGCCTACAGTGCCCCAGAAGTAACCCTTCATCTGTATGGGTTGCCTACCATAGCCTCCCAGTTTCACATCCATTGCCTGCAAGTTCAACTTTCCCTTAGAGACTTTCTCAAAATCTTCTGCAGATATTATTGTCTGTTGGGATCATGAATCAAACATCGCTTCAATTTCTGTCTCCTCTACTGCTATGAAGTCCTTAGGATTGCTTATGGACTCACTCTGAACCTGTAACACAATCTCATCACCGACACGGGTGGTGTCATCCCTATAATGTTTCCTGTAGTTAGCATTGCTTCTGCAGCATTTTCTGAAGTGCCCCCTTCTGCCACACTTATTGCAAGTAGCTTTAAGGGCGGGGCACTCCTTGTCATTCGCTAAGTGTCCCGATTTTCCACACCTGTAACAACTACTTTTGAAACTCCAACTGCCTTTATTCTCCTTTTCTTCTTTCTTTTGAGCTTAGACTGCAAGCACGCTTTCGCTCTTAACAGATACTTCACTCACCTTAGCCTTGCCCTTGCTATCCTGTTTTATCTCACTCACACAATCCATCATGTGCTCTACTTGTTTCACCACGATGAGCACCTCGCCAAGGGGCGGGTCATCTTTTAACCACAACTCCTCACATATACGTTCAATCTTGCACTTTAAAAGAAATTGGTCACGTATCTGCTCCTCACAAGCTCCCCCAAACTTGCACGTGGCTGCCAATTTTCTTAACTCAGACACAAATTCCTCTACTGTCTCGCCCTCCTTCTGCCCTCTCTTTCCAAAATGGTATCGCTCCATTATCGTAAAAATTTTGGGCAAAAAGTGGATATCTAATTTTTTCAGACTAATTTCATATTAATTCAAACCTCTCGCATCATTTGCGTTCAACTCTGGAAGATGTTCCAATATCTCTTGCCCTTCAGCCCCCAGACAGTGCAACAATAAAACCACTTTCCCTTCCAACCCCAAATTCGGTCCACATACCACTGCATAGTTTTGGAAAACCTTTTTCCACTTATTCCATTTTAACAGTGGCTCCCCTGGAGTGGCTAGAAAGAATGGCGGTGGTGTCACATTCTGCATGATGGCTAAGAGGGACTACCAATAATTCTGGGAACACAGGTGTGCAAATAATGTTTCCTCAGGTTAATGAGTCTAATATACAAGGTTACCTACCCTGTTGAATTTACATAAAACCCTTCAGACTGACCCAGTAAATTGAACGTTCTGAGAGAAGCAATAAAACATCAGGATGAGAATGATAACATATCAGGTAGAGAAGAATTTAGAAGAACATTTTAACTGTGAACCACTAGGCGGCAGTGTGCACCTAATGATCAGTTCCTGTGAGAGTCACAGTTCCTCTCTCATACTTCTCGTTGGATTGAACAGCCTGTCTCTCACGAAAATCAAACAGCACATACAAGTATGCACCTGAAACACCCTCCTAGAGTAGTTGGGTAACTTTCCCAAATGCCCTCGCCGGAAATGCAGGTAGCTGGCGAAGACAGCATCAACTTTATGTTTCTCCGCTGAGTGGAAATGTCTGTGAGGTAACTGACTAGGAACAGCTGGTGTGAGGAAAGCTGTGTCAGTCAGCGTGACTGGCTACTGGTTTCTTACTACAAGCCAGCACAACCCTTCATTTTTCACAATTACTTTCCACAGTGCTGTGCCAGTCAGCGCGACCGGCCTGACCCTGTACTTTGAACCAGTACAAGGAGGCCCCCGGGGGAAGTAAGACCAGCGGTCTAGTCTTCCCCGGGGAGTTCGCGCAAGGGAAGGACAGGGGAGGAAGGGGTGGGATAAGGGGTGGGGTCGCAGGTAGGAATTAAAAGGGGCAGGAAGAGGAAGTCCTTCCTCTTCCATTCCCCAGCGCCTCAGGGTGGGATAGTTAGTGGATCGTTGGGTGCGCGGAGCGGGGCCTGTGGAGAGTCGGAGGATCGGCGGGGGCGTGTTCTCGCGTTGGAAGCGGAGTGTGTTGGTGAGGTTACGAGCGGGTGACAGGGCGGCCTCGTTTGGCGACGTTTGGCGGCCTGTGGGTGTCGGGTGGAGTCGGCGGGGGCGGAGCGGCGGTTAGCGCGGAGCGCGAGTACGATGGCATCGGGAGGGGGTCAGGCGCCGGATGAGGCGGCGGTGCGGGCGGCGCTGCAGTTGTTGGGGCGTGCGGGGAGGGCGGACCTTCTGCGGCCGGGGGTTTTAGAGCAGGCGTGGGTGGGGATGTCCAGGACTCCGCGTTCGGCGTCCGCGGGGGTTGCAGCGGCCGTTGTGGCCTGTATGGAGGAACCGCCTCCGAAGAAACACGCGGCGGGTGCGCGGGAGGGGGCAGGAAGGCGGGGCCTGGGGGGAAGCCTGGAGCTAGGCGTCTGAGCCTCCCGGCAATGGGTTCGTCGGCTGAGGTGCCTGCGGGGATGGGCGGGGGGACTGGTGAGGACAAGGGTGGGGCTGGGGAGGTGCGGCTGGATCGGGGGGGCGGGGGCTGGGGGCAGCGGGGGGGCCTCGTTTCTGGTTGAATACAGTGAGGACAGCGACTTGGCTGAGGACCCGGAGGAGCGGGTGGGGGATGATTTTGCCCTGTATCTTTCAGGGAGTGAGTCCGCGGGGGGTGAGGGCGGTGGGTGGGGGGAGCAGGGGCCGGACATGGTGGGTGGGGGCAAAGGGAAGGGTGGGGGGCGGGGAGGTAAGGGCAAGGGCCCGGCGAAGGCGGCGGGGGGCCGGGGGTCGGGGCTTGGGACGCCTGGCTCCTCTGGGGGCGCAGGCCGCGGTCATGGGGCACGGGACACGGGGGAGGGGCGGTGGGACGACCGCTGGGCGGAGATGTCTTTGGAGGAGCGTATCCGGGAGCAGCGGCGGCTGATCGAAGATACGGAGCGGCGCTGGGAGGAGATGTGCGCGGCCAGGGAGGGGGAGTGGGCGGCGGCCCGGGTTGCGGCGCGCGGGGGAGGGGCGGGGCCGGCACGGGCGCGCGGGCGCTGGGTGTGGCTGGATGAGGCAGGGACGGACTTGACGTCGCAGAGACCTGGTGGCGCTGGGGCCCCCTCGGACTATGCCGGTCACGAGGGGGGGGTGGGATCCACGCCAGCGCTGATTGCTGGTAGAGGCCGGGGTGGGCCGGCGGGGCGCACGACGGCCTCCAGACGCCGGGACGAAGCAGTAGGGGGGTCCGCGGCGGCCTGCCCTCCATCGAGGGAGCGCGCATCATCGGCGCCAGAGTATGAGTTTGTCCAAGGAGAGAAAGGAAAAGGAATGAAGCGTGTAGTGCGTGAGGTGCGCATGGAGCCCAGTGAGCCTGTGGTGGGCGAAGAGCTGGATTACGAGTCGGAAAGTGAGGAGTTGGAGGAAGGCGAAGTGCGTGAGGTGATGGGGCCGGTGGCAACGCGGAAGTTTGGTGTTTTCCAGGACAGCAAAGCCAGCTGCAGCAAGGCGCCAGCGGCGAGGGTGTCAGCCCCGGGTCCCGGCGGACGGGCGCAGGAGGTGCCACGCACTTTGACAGGTGAGAGCACATGGTGGGGGGCGTGGGATGAGGGGTTTGGGCAGGGGCGTAAGAAGTCTTGTAGGTCTGTGGGGGTGGGGGATGGGTCGGTGAGGGTGGTGGGAGAGACGGCGCAGCCGAAAGTGCCGGCTAAGGCGGCGGCCCCAGAGGGGGATGAGAAGCGAATGGTGGGAGCTGGTGTTCAGACGGAGAAGGTGACAGATGGGAAGGAGGAAGGGGGTGAGAAACATAAGAAGAAGCTGCCTTATATGGGGTTGGCGATGCCCCTGGGGTCCCATCTGTCTGAAAAGGGGGCAGGATTTGGAAACACGAATATGTGGATGTCTTTAAATTGTTGCATCGGGAGATTCAGGCGAAAGAGGGGTCTAAAGAGGAGGAGTGGGAGTTGACAAGGCGGCCACGGGTGCCGATAACTATGGAAAATTGGACGTCGGCCTTCCTGATTTATGCCAGTATTTATTGCGAGAAGCATCCGGATAGGGCGATTGCGTTGTTCAAATACATGGATATCATCAGAAAAGCGCAGATGCACTTTGGGGGTTTTGCCTGGCTCAGTTACGATGAGGAATTTCGGGCGAGGGTCAGCGTCAACCCTGATAAGCCCTGGGGAGAGGTGGATCAGGAGCTGTGGGTGCAATGGATGGCCTCCACGCAGTCCTCGGCGGCTACCCACACTGCGAGTGGCCTTCCGGTGGCTTATCGGTCTTTTCAGTCCCGTCCCGCCTCGGGGGGGGCGGGAGGGGGCGCGAGTGGAGCTGGGGGTGCGGGTGGGCAGGCTGCCGCTGCCGGCGCAACCGGACAGCCTGCTAAGAGCGGGGGAGCCACCACTGGGGCTTGTTGGAATTTCAACAAAGGATTCTGCTCCCGCCACCCCTGCAGATTTAAACATGAGTGTTCGAAGTGTGGAGGCAAGCACCCGGTCACGCAGTGTTTCACTTTGGCCACCCCGTCCGAGCAATGGCGGGTCACGAAGGGAAGGGGGCAGGCTGGGCCAAAGGGCTCCTACACCAGTTAGTGTGGAGGCCATGGGTCCATGGCTCTCCCGCTACCCTGATCGGGCGGCGGCGCTGCGGCTGTTTTGGGGATTCACAGAAGGGTTTCGAGTGGGGTACCAGGGGCCGCGGGAGTGCAGGTGGGCTGAGAATTTGCGGTCGGCGAAGGAGTTGCCGGGAGTGGTGGAGGCTAAGTTGCACAAGGAGGTGTTGGAAGGTCGCGTGGCCGGCCCGTTTGACACGTGGCCGCTGTCCGCACTCATCATATCCCCTTTGGGGGTGGTTCCAAAAAAGGAACCTGGCGAGTTTCGTTTGATTCACCATTTGTCATGGCCTGAGGGACGGTCAGTGAATGATTTCATCGCGGAGGAGGATTCCCGGGTTTTGTATGCGTCGGTGAATGATGCGATCGGGTTGGTGCGACTGTGTGGGCGGGGGGCGGAATTGGCCAAGTGTGACATCAAGTCGGCGTTTCGCCTTCTGCCGATTCACCCGGAGGATTTCTCGTTGCTGGGCATGCAGTTCGGGGGGGCCATCTTTGTGGACAAGGTGTTGCCCATGGGGTGCGCGATCTCCTGCGCTCTGTTCGAGACTTTCAGTTCCTTTTTGCAATGGGCCTTCACTGACAGGGCGGGGCACCGGCTGGTGTCCCACTACTTGGATGACTTCTTGTTTGTGGGCCGCGGTCAGTCGGGGGAGTGTGGGGCGGCTTTGGGTCACTTTCAGAGGATGGCGGAAGAGTTTGGGGTGCCGTTGGCGCCGGAGAAGACGGCTGGGCCCAGTTGTTGTCTGGCGTTTCTGGGGATTGAATTGGATTCAGTGGAATGGATGGCGCGCCTCCCCCAGCAGAAGGTGTTGGAGATACAGGACTGTCTGAGCCAAGTGGTGGTGCAACGGAAGATCGATTTGAGGTCCGTCCAGCGTTTGTTGGGCTTGCTGAACTTTGCGTGCCGAGTGGTGCGGGCGGGCAGGACGTTTTGCAGGCGGCTGGGGCTGGCCATGTCAGGGGCAGTGTTGCCCCATCACAGGGTGCGGATTTCGGTGGGTGTCCGGGCGGATCTGCGAGTGTGGCAAGGGTTCTTGAGTGATTTCAATGGGGTCTCCTTGGACTTTGCCGATGACAACATGGTGTGGCAGGTGCAGATTTTTTCGGATGCGGCTGGGGCGCGCGGCTTTGGTGTTTTCTGGGATGGTCGGTCATGTGCGGAGCAGTGGCCGGCGCACTGGTTGGCGCAGGGCAGGAGCATTGCGTTTCTGGAGTTCTTTCCGCTGCTGGTGGCGCTGCAGGTGTGGGGGCAGGAATTCCGGAACCGATCGGTGCTTTTTCATGTGGACAACAGGACGGTGGTGGATTTGGTGAACCATCAGAGGGCAAGGGACCTGCGGGTGCTGCGCTTGCTGCGAAGTTTCATGCTGCTGTGCTTGCGCTTGAATGTGCTGTTTCGCGCGAAACATGTGCCGGGCGTTAGCAATGACATCGCGGATGCATTGTCTCGTTCGCAGTGGCAGCGTTTCCGAAGGTTGGCGCCCGGAGCGGACTTTGCCAAGACCAAGGTGCCGGAGGGTATCTGGAGCTGGGGGGAGTGAGAGTGGTGAATCTGGTGGAGCAGTCTGTTGCCGAGTCCACGCGGTGGACGTATCGTATGGCATGGGTGGAGTTGGGGGTGTTCTTGGGTTGGTCGCGGGATGAGTGGCGGATGTCTCAAGGTGAGTGTGAGGCCGGTGTTGTGCGCTATGTTTTGCACTGCATGGACAGGGGATTGTCGTCAGTGACGATTGCAGGAAAATTGGCGGGGATTTCTTTCTATGGGAAGCTCTATCTGGGTTTTGATCCGGCCAAGGGTGAGTTGCTGAGCAGGATGCTGAAGGGCTGGACCAGGGAGTGGGGTGGGCGGGGGGGAGCACCGTTGCGCCAGGCGATCACTTTTGACCTGTTGGTGGAGGTGTTGGGGGAGTTGGGTTTTCTGTGTTATGATCGGTATGAGTTGGCGTTGTTCCGCCTATGTATGACGTGGATGTTTTTTGGGGCTTTTCGGGTTTCGGAGTTGCTGGGGGGTAGGGGGGGATGGGGATGAGGTTCGGGGATGTACGTTTGGATGGGGGGCGCCTGGGGATATGGCTGGGGCGTTCCAAGACGGATCAGGTTGGCAGAGGCGCGTGGGTGTGGCTGAATGAGTCTGGGGAGTTGGCAGTGTGCCCGGTGCGGGAGTGGAGCAGTTTTTACGGGCAGTGCGGCCGTGTGGCTGGGGAGATTTTCTGTCATGCTTCTGGGAAAAGGGTCACGGCTTACCAACTGTTGGCGGTACTGCGCATGGCTTTGCGGCGCTTAGGTAGGGACCCGGCGGGGTATGGGACTCATTCCTTCCGGATCGGCGCGGCGACGGCGGCGGCACGGCTGGGTTGGTCCTGGGATAAGATCAGGAAGATTGGTAGATGGCGTTCACGCTGCTGCGAGCGGTACGTCAGGAAGTAGGGCGGAGGGGTGCGCGGCGGCTGTGTGCGCGTTTTGCGCGTCCTTTCTCATTTCTAATGCTCCTTTTTCTTCGTAGGTTGTGTTGGGGGTCCTGGAGCCAAGACGGTTACCTGGATAGTGGGACATTCATTTGTGCATTGGGCTGCCAAGTTTTCGGACAGGCAGGTGTACGGGCGTAGCCTGGGCCTGAGAAGCTGCAGTCATGAGGTTTTTTGGTGGGGTAGGAGTGGAATGCGCTGGGGGGAGCTTTTGCCTTGGCTCACGAAGAAGGTCTCCCAGCAAGGATGTCCGGATCTGCTTGTCATTCACCTGGGGGAGAACGATCTGGTGCGGCAATCAGCGGTGTCCTTGATCTGTTTGATGCAGCGGGACTTGGCAGCGATCAAACGCAATCTGGCTGGCGCTTGTATTGTGTGGACAGAGTTCATTCCCAGAAAGTTTTGGAGGGGGGCGTTGAAGCCCGCTGCAGTGGAACGCGCCCGCAGAAAATTAAATAGGGCGATGAGAGTGTTTTGTGAGGACTGTGGGATCAAGGTGCTGGCGCATCCTGGTCTGCGGCTCGAAGAGCCCTTGCTTTTCAGGGCCGATGGCGTGCACCTTTCGCACATGGGAAACGCTTACTATATGATGGAGATGAGGGATTTTATCAGTGGGCTGTGGAATGAGTCGATCTGGTGTATGCGGAGGTGAGGGTGAAAGGTGCACTTGTGGGGGTGGGGCAGGTAACCGCCCTCCGGGGGTTCCCTGGTTGGCGGATTGGGGAGGGGGGAGGAGTCCATGACGGGCATACTCACCCTTCCGGGGAGGGGGATACTGGGGGAAACGTGGGGGTGCGTCAGAGCAGTGGACGACGAATGGAGATGATGGTGGAGTTTTGGAAGAGAAGGGAGGAAGCGAATGGAAGTGAGAAGGTTGCGGTGTGAAGTGGGGATGGAGTAGTTGGAGTCTTGGAGAGTATGGGTAGTGAGGAATGTTGTGGTTGGGGATTGTTGGGGATTTGTGTTATGTTTCTGGTTATGGTTGTCCAACCCTGTCCTAATAAAATGGCCTTTTACGCTAAAATACCTTGCGTGGACTGATTATTGTGCGAGGAGGCCCCCAGGGGAAGTAAGACCAGCGGTCTAGTCTTCCCCCGGGGAGTTCGCGCAAGGGAAGGACAGGGGAGGAAGGGGTGGGATAAGGGGTGGGGTCGCAGGTAGGGATTAAAAGGGGCAGGAAGAGGAAGTCCTTCCTCTTCCATTCCCCAGCGCCTCAGGGTGGGATAGTTAGTGGATCGTTGGCCACCCACCCACCCGGCAATTACATGACTAGTTGAGGAGGTCATGTTTTCAGCGTGCCAGTTTAGGACGGGTTGTGTGTGTGTGGGGCGGATTTGGGAGGGGGGAGGAGTCCATGACGGGCATACTCACCCTTCCGGGGAGGGGGATACTGGGGGAAACGTGGGGGTGCGTCAGAGCAGTGGACGACGAATGGAGATGATGGTGGAGTTTTGGAAGAGAAGGAAGGAAGCGAATGGAAGTGAGAAGGTTGCGGTGTGAAGTGGGGATGGAGTAGTTGGAGTCTTGGAGAGTATGGGTAGTGAGGAATGTTGTGGTTGGGGATTGTTGGGGATTTGTGTTATGTTTCTGGTTATGGTTGTCCAACCCTGTCCTAATAAAATGGCCTTTTACGCTAAAATACCTTGCGTGGACTGATTATTGCGCGAGTGCGGGAGCAATCTGCCCGTGGGAGCATGCACACCACACGCCTGACAGGATGCAGAGCGTCTGTAGCGTTTAAGCCAGATTTCACCGTATCACAAGCTCAAACTGTGCCAGTCATCGTGACTGGCTTGGGACTCCCTACTGCTGCCGCCTGCCTGGGAGTGATGTGAGGCAAAAGGTAGAAACCAATCTTTACTCTGCGCTGGCTCCAACTTCCGATGAATCGGCATAGGCAGCCTGACCAGTTTAGTGCGAGTTAATCTTGCAGAACCTCCACAGGGGTCTCCCAAAAAACACAGCAGAATACTGGTTCAGCTTTCAAAGTTCCTCTAAACTGAATGTTCCTCACGACGATGCACAGCGCAGCACCAGATAATGTAAGTGA
Organism: Triturus cristatus; assembly: GCF_964204655.1. Classification (NCBI taxonomy): domain Eukaryota; kingdom Metazoa; phylum Chordata; class Amphibia; order Caudata; family Salamandridae; genus Triturus; species Triturus cristatus. The sequence continues at coordinate 1,135,409,681 of NC_140585.1, forward strand.
TGGAAGTCGCAGCGCTAGACGCTTCCTCTGATCGCTTAAGCACCGCTCACTAAATCTAACAGAGTGTCCGTGGAGAAGCCCACCAGCTGGGGAAAACCGGTAAACTTATCCAGAGCTTCCCAACTTGTGACCTAATCGGAACGGGACCAGTGCCCTTGAGGATCCGCAAAGTTACAGTCTCCAGCAGACACAGTAAATAACCAGCTTAGCTAATTGTGAAGTTATTTCTAACACAAAACCGTACATCGGCACAACGCTCTTGGTAGCTTTGCTTCCCAATAATTAGACAGGCACTGTCCTCGTAGTACTCACGGTGCCATTCTCGAACACCTTCTTGTATGCTTCGCTTGCGTGTTGAGGTCTCTTCCAAATGTACTTCCTAATCCAATATCCCGTTACTCATCGCCAGTGTGAAATTAGCTGTCTTCTCACTCTCAGTAGAAATGCCAGGAACACAGAAGTGAGAATAGAGGAAGGTTATTTGATGAAGTAGAGGAAAGGCCCCCAGCCACAGCTGTCGTCCAGAACACAGTCTCTCAGCACCCCACGCAGGGAACTCATCATAGAACGTTCGCCACAGTGACATTCCACAGCTGTATCCCCAAGGTGTGAACCAATAAAACTGCAGGGGAGGGGTGGGTGACAGGAAAGAGGTTCCCCCACATCGGAGGATACCACAATAGGCTCCCAATGAAGTCAATTGGAGTCCAACCAAATTGTATCTGGAAGCATCCAGATGCACCATACTCGGTCTGTCGGACTATCCTGATCCGAGTCGGTCGGAAACCAATTCCAAACCGATTAGATCGGGAAGATTTCCTAACCGCATCAGAATCAGCCCCTAAGTGTCTGTTGTGGCAGTTGTACTTCCTAATAATAAACACCAACAAAACACAGTCACAGAGAAACGCACAATCTAAAAATTCTGTTCAAAATGTGTTCACAACAGATATCAGTACCAAGAAAAAGAGGAAACAAAATAAAATATCAACTATTTAAGCAAGCATTTGCAATGCAATAGGTCTCACATTTGCAAGAGTTTAGGCTATTGGCATTGTAAGTGACAATGCCTTTTATTTATCTGGTTTGCTAATTAGCACAGAAATAAAAGGCATTTTCATTTACAATGCCAATAGCTCAAACTCTTGTAAATGCTAGACCTATTCAAAGAAGCAGCCGCCACTGTACCGGGCTGCTCAGAAAGTGAAAGCACACAGGTGAGCATGTCGTGCCTGCAGTAAGAGAAACTCATTAAAGAAAATAGTGCTTACAGATTATAAAAGATGTAGCGTGCAACAACCGAAGTGAAAGGGCCAGTCCTCATGGGAGGTTACAAATGAAGACAAGGCGGTCCTAAGGAGGGACTAACAAGCATATTAACGAGTCAGAAGCCAGCATTTAAGAAGGGCAATGACACAAGCCAGTGACATTTATGGGCGGGGCTTCTATTCGATACTCCAATACAACATGCTGCAGAGCAGAGCATGTGCATCCCATGCTCGACCTAAAAAACGCTTTCAGGCACTGAGTATCCTTTATGAAGAGCCCTTTATATTAATGGACCCCTATTCTGAATGTATGGCCAGGGAGTGGCAGGGCTCTCTCGAGGCAGAGGTCCAAGAAAGACGGACTGTGAGCTAAATCCTAGCACTCAGTGCAGAGCAGGAGATGGAGGCTGAGGCCTTTGAAGTCAGTGCGTGAAAGCAATAAAGGAAGATGGAGGTCGCATGGCCTTCCTCTTCTGTGAAGGCAGGGAGAAAGATACATGGCACAGGGGGGTGGGAAAGCCAACATTAGGGCAGCTTCCTGTGGGATCACGTGGGTTGTGCGGCCATGTGTTCAACTTCAGCAGTCAGGGCCTTTTTAACCAAGAGATTAGAAACGGAACGCATTGTGAAGAGACAGCAGTAGAAAGGTACATTTCTGGTGCACTGAGGATGGTTCAGTCTCTGCTACCTGCCTGGTCTGATCAGAACTGTAGTTGGCCAAAGAGTAGTAGGTAATCTCTAGTATTCAGTGAAGTTCCCCGAAGGCATGGTTTACAATGCACTGGAGGATATGAATGTTGGGGAAGAGAAGCAAAGGGACAAGAGAGAGCAATATTGAGCAGGAGGGGGGATGAGATGAACACAATGGAGGCAACTGGAAAATATATGCACTCTCATGGAGTACTTCACAAAAAAGTGAAGAGTTCCTGAAAAGAGGACTTTCATTGAAGAACACAAGATGGACGGGCTAACCCAGAAAATAGATAGCAAGCAATGTGAGAGACAAAACACAAAGTCAGTGGTAAACAATGGGTGGAATGCATTCTTAGGTAAGCTTTCAGCGTGTCCCCAATATGTCATGGCAACAAGGCAGCTTCGGGGTCTGGTAGTCTTTGACCAAAAAGTGACAAAATGATTTAATGCTATCAGAAAATGTGCTGAATAATTTGCCTTTTCTTGCTGCAGAATTTAGTCAACCCTGGCACATAATTTAGTCAACCCTGTCACATTATTTGGTCAGCCCTGCCACATAATTTGGGCCTCCACTGCTGCATAATTTGTTCCTCCCCTGCTGCATAATTTCAGAGGCCCTGCCTTTAGGCCAGTCAGTCACTGGTTTTTAATGGAGACACAGAAATCTGGTCATTGCAAAAGTTGGAAGGGTCTTCTCTCGAATGTGCGACACATTGCAGTCCAGTTGTTACCATACCTTGGTGTTTGTGTGTTTGGAGAGCGCCCCGGTGACAGTGGTGCACAGGAGAGCGGGTAGCACAAGTTAACTAACCCTCTGTTTGGACTGGTTCTCGTCCTCCATAAGAGGTGGCTAGAGGGTGTATGTAACCTTTAAGGGCCATATTCCAAAACAAGCAGGTTTAATGCAATCTATACACAATAAAGCACAAAACATTCCCGCGATGAGGATCATATTCTGAGCGCATTTTTCGGAAGTCCATGTAATCGCAAACTGTCATTAAAAAGGGAAGACGCTCGAATTAGGAAATGTTGACTGAAATCTGAACACAGGCCTCTCCTTGCTTGGTATTCTTGAGAATGGTATCCTACAAACCACGTAATGGCCCCTTCTGCCAGACAAATGGCTAATTGAGAGCAATTGCTAGCTCAAAGACAAGACAAGGCAAAGCTGATAATTGATGCTGCAACGTGATCGGCTGATCTGCACAAAGGATTTATCGATACATTCCTTAAAAGCAGTCCTCACCCAAAGCGCCCAAAACACTTCGGGGTATATTCACAAGAACCTGTGCTAAACATCACTAAGAAATGCTAACACAACTTTACTCATCACAGCCTATCAGGAGAAAATAACCACGTGTCAACGTGGAATTCCCAACAAGGTGGTACCATGCAATAGTCTGCCAAAACCGGGGACAATGTCCGTGATACAACTACCTCGATAGAGATAAAAACACAAACCACAACACCCAAAAACCTGCGATGGGCCAAAGAGCGATGAGTAAATCATTGATAAGCAGCGCCAGGCCTGCAACACACACCTGACCGGCGGGAAAAATCACCATAAAAGTAGAAAAACACCCAAACACAAACTCACCAACACCCAAGCACCATGGAGGCAGCCGGAGCAGGTGCAGAGGACGAGCGCAACCCCACAAGCACCCCGGACGACCAGCCCAGGACATCGGCGACAGGGAAGGGCAAGGACAAGAAGAAGAGGAAGACGAAGTTCAGTTTGCAAGCGAACAGGATCATAGTCACAGTCACGGAGGTGATGGAACACCATCAACAACTGTTCGGCACTTCCAATGTGTCACTGGGCACCAAAACTGGAATATGGCAGGACATCGTGGACAAGGTGAATGCCGTCGGAGAGCACAAGAGGACAATGGATGAGAGGCGATGGAATGACATCAAGTGGAAGACCAAGGAGAAACTTGCAGCCAACCAGAGGGCAGCAATGCAGACTGGCGGTGGGGGCCCAGCGCCACAGCTCGAGCTGGAGGAGCTGGTGTCGACAGCCATCAGTGTGGATACTGTGGCCAGAGTCGGGGGACCGTACACTGCTCGACAGGACACAACACAACCACAACAGGGTGAGTGACCACCAGGTACTGGAGGGACGGGTGGAGATGACCACGGTAGCACACATGCACAATCAAGCAGAGCACAGTGCACACCGTCAATGACTCTGGGTCATAGCCCAGATCCATAGACTGTCACAATGTACAATGCCATGCTGTCTGAATGTCAACATGTCCCATGCAGCTACATACATGTGGACTCATTGCAATTCACCATGTTCCCTTCACATTGCAGGGCCAGCGTCAACACCCCCTGCAGAGCAGTCCCAGCCACTCTTCACTGATGACGAGGAGGACAACCCCAGCATCGACACCCAAGCCCTCCTAGACATCGTTGACATCATCCGCGACTCACCTACAGGATCAGGGCTGACCAGCTGCATCAAGGAGACCCCACCCACCACCCAAACCACCCAGCAGGAGGCACCCACGGCCTCGCCAGTCTCCCAAGAACTCTAGGAACAACACATGGCCTTCCAACGCCGTGTGCTGGAGGCCCAGAAGGAGATGGATGAGCAGGTGCGGGTGGGGTTCGACCTCATGGCTACCAATCTGGACAACATCCATGGGTGTCTACACCCACTCCATCGCCTCCAACAAGCCCTGACTGACATCGCTGGAGTCCTGACGTGGAGAGAAGAACACCTGTCCACTCAGAGCGGCTCCAGCGATAGCAGCCATGAGCTGGCGCACATGCGGAGGCTCATGGAGGACATGGTGCGGATGGAGGCGGAAAAGATGGCAGCCACCGCTGTACATCAGCGAAATGTAGCTGGGATCTACCATGCCCTGCAGATCATCATCATGGTATTGCTGCCACAAGGCGTGACGCAGATGAATGCTGCTGAGCCCACATCATCCACATCTCTGCCCCCTGGTGTGTCAGTGCCCCACAGTGCGGCAGGCGTTTCCACGCGGCACCTGATGTGTCAATGCCACACAGTGCGGCCAACAAACCTCCTCCGGCCCCTGATGTGTCAGTGGCACACAGTGGCCCAGCCGGTACTGCAACACCCACAGGTGGGGCAGAGCACACATCCGGGGACGAGGACGTGGATGGGTCTGTGATCAGGAGGCACTAGCTTTCATTTCCGCCACCTGGCCTGTTCCTGCTTGGTGCCGCACATGGCCCCATGACCTTGCACTGACCCCTGATACACTCCGATGCACTCACCTTGGACAGCGACATGGACTGCCATATCCTGTTTGATGACCAATGACACGGCGACCAGACAGTGGACTGTACCCTACCTCGTCCGCAGTACTGGTCATCCCCGGATGGACTCTGGCTGGTCCTCCACGGGCCCATATTGTGTAGTGTGCTCGGCATTGCCCTGTACCGCTCCAGCTGCAAGACTGCACTGGATGTGCAATAAACATCCAGTGACGCACTGCTGTGTAATGTCTTTCATCATTCATGTATGAATGTGTGGGTGAATGTAGGGACAGTGATGTCTTTTGCGTCAATGATGCTCATCCTGTGGGATGCCAGTCAGAGGGTGCTACATTGCATATTGTGTACCGGGTCCCGTGAACACTACAACAGGGACACACGCACCAGGCACTTCCATGTCGGGGCATGGACTGAACCATGCCCAGATCCCATGATTCATTGTTGCAATCCCTGCGCTGGTCCGATGTATGGCAGGCCAGACCACTCCTCTTACTCTCCGAGGGAGATCCATCACTGCTACCCGTCGCAGGCGTACTCGCTGGTGGTGTGCAGGTCACTGGTCAAGATGTCAGCATGTCACAGCCAGTCCCTGAGGGCAGGTTTGCACGCACACCACACCCATCCGGCACAGGCATCAGAGGCCAACATAAGGGGCCGACGATGTCACATTCCCCTCTATCGGTGGTGACTGGATGACGGACGCTCCACGGTTCTCAATCATAAAGTGGCCATCAGTTGTTGCGCACAGGGTTAGTGGCACTGAGGCCTTGCGGCCGGCACGGGCCTACCGCCAGGTGGCGCTGACTGGGGTTGCACAGGGTTAGTGGCATCTGGAGCATTGCGGCTGGCACAGGCACACCACCACGGGACGGTGACTTTGGGTGCACTGAGTTTGGAGCACCTTGAGCTGCTGAGCGGGTGTGCAGCCTGCAATGATGCCCCGTCCTGGCGGTCCGGAGCTGAACCGCAGTGTAGGCCAGAGCCAGCAGGCAGAGCAGGCCTACCGCCACGTGGCGTCACTTCTGGGATCACAGAGTTGGTGGCACCTATAATGCTGAGCAGGTGTGCAGCCTGCGATGAGGCAGGGTGCACTGGCATGTCCTCTGCCATGGAGTAATCAAGACCCAGCACCAAACGTGGGACCTGGTGGCCTACGGAGCAGGGCGGCATGGTGTGGAGTGTGCCATGTCCGCGGGCCCCGGAATTGTGGCTTGCAACGGCATGTGGTGGGACCTCCTGTCTGCATGCCGGTGGCGGAAGGTGAGCAGTGCGGTCTGGGTGTGCATGGGCGGGCATGCTCTGATGGGCGGCGGGAGGGGCTGGGGTGCCTCTGTCTGGGTGTGCATGGGCGGGCAGGCAATGTTGTCTTGTGCAATTGTGTGTACTGTTCCAATCATGCATCTGGACTCTGTTTCAGATGACGGGTCTGTCTCAGATGAGTGACCTAATGAACTGCACCACATGCCGGCAAGTGGTTAGAGACGCACCGGTGGCAGCAGGTGAGCAGTGTGGTCTGGGTGTGCAGGGCCGGTGCTCTCTCTCTCTCCCCCTCTCTTCTTCTCTCTCTCACCCCCTCTCTTCTTCTCTCTCTCTCTCTTTCTCTCTCCCCCTCTCTTCTTCTTCTCTCTCTCTCTCTCTCTCTTCTTCTCTCTCTCTCTCTATCCCCCTCTCTTCTTCTCTCTCTCCTCCTCTCTTCTTCTCTCTTTCTCCCCCACTCTTCTTCTCTCTTTCTCTCTCCCCCTCTTTTCTCTCTCTCTCTCTCTCTCTCTCTCTCTCTCCCTCTCTTCCTCTCTCTCCCCTTCGCTCTCTCTCTGTCCTTTTGTGTGCGCAGGACACTCACCTTCTCATCATGAATTTTGTCTTGCAGGCTGTGACCTACGGATTGGCCTGAGGGGAGCCGCAATGTGTCTTCATTTCATTTCAGTGTTCTTTTTAGTAAAGTTTGATTTGTTGCTTTGGAAATAAATGTGTGATGCTAATTTTTGTGATGACACATGCATGTCACCAGTTGTGATTCTGTGACATCATGTGGATAATTTTGTACGTGATTGGGTGTAGCCGATGTGGCATGTCTTTGGTCGGGGGATGCCGGGGAGGGTGGGTCCTGGGAGTAGTTGCGGCGGGTGTTGTTTCCCTTTCGGCCCTCCGGGCTGCATGTTCAGTTGCCCGGGTGCTGCTGTTGTTCTTCAGGTGTGGCTCTGGGCTGGTCTCCCTTTTGTGGCCCAGGCTGTGGTCCGACTTAGCACCAGGTCGGAGCAGGTGTTATTTTCCTGGTGCTAACGCGCCTTATCGTCTGTTTCGTGTTCTTATCGCAGTTCTGGCTGTTAATTGTGAATGTTGTGGAGTGGTGTTGTCGCGGCTTTTGGCACAGGAACGTCTACTCTGCATCTCATTAGCGATAGTTGCGGGGGTCATCCGCGGCGATGTTTTTTGCGGCTGCTATCGTGGGTAGACTGGTGCTGTGGGCTGTTAACACCAGCTTGCGATTGAGGCGATAAGTTTATCTCAACTTTGGCTGCGATAAAGTGCCGTTGACTCGGCGATAGCTCCTTGTGAATATGGTCCTTTATTTCTAAGACCACTTTTTTGTCAATTCCTGTGAACAGCTTGGTTACGGTGCCGTATCCATCTAGAAATACCTTGTGACGTACCCTTTCTTTAATCGGGTCTCATAACTTGCCCCTTGCGACGGGGGTAAGAATTTGTTTATTCTAAAGGCACCTTTAATTACCGCCTGTAATTTCTGAAAGTTGACGTGCCTTCTGAATTACACTGTATGTTGTCTACACACCAGTCCACAGTTTTGAGGAGAAGAACTCCGAATGCATGAGATTTCCTCCGCTTTTAAGGGGCCTGTATGGATTGTCTGCTATTTGACCGACTCTGTGTGGGTCTGCACCCTAGCTGCCTCGGTGCTACCAATAGGGTCTGCAGCCTAGCTGCCTCAGTGGGACAGGGAACCACATGGCCAAAATGCACTAGTCATCCTGTACCACTGACAAAGATCTTGTGAAACCCCTGTATATCGCAGGTAAAAAGATTTATGCTGACCGCATGATATGCCTAAAAGCCTGTGCTGCAGGGATAGGTCACTGTGGGACGCCTTCCTGTGCTGCACTGGCACTGAGTGCTGCAAGGACTGGTCACTGTAGGCTGCCTTCCTGTACTGCCCTGGTGCAGAGTGCTTCTTGAACAGGTTACTGTAGGCCACCTTCCTGTACTGCACTGGCAAAGAGTGCTGCAAGGACAGGTCACTGCAGAACGCCTTCCTATGCTGCACTGGCCAGGTTACTGTAGGCTGCCTTCCCTGCTGCACTGGAACAGAGTACTGTAGGGACAGGTTACTGTATCCTGCCTTCCTCTGCTGCACTAGCACACAGAGTGCTGCAGGGACAGGTGACTGTATCCTTCCTTCATCAAAACCAGTCTGCCTTCAACTGCTGCACTGGCACAGAATGCTGCATGGACAGGTTACTGTAAGCTGCCTTCCCTGCAGCACTGGTGCAGAGTACTGCAAGGACAGGTTAATGTAGACTGCCTTCCTGTGCAGAACTGGCACAGAGTGCTGTATGGACTGGTTGCTGTAGGCTGCCTCCCTGTGCTGCACTGTCACAGATTGCTGCATGGAGAGGTTATTGCAGTCTGCCTTCCTCTGCTGCACTGTCACACAGTGCTGCACGGACAGGTTACTGTAAGCTGTCTTCCTCTACTGCACTGGCACCGAGTGCAGCAGGGACAGATTACTGTAGGCTGCCTTACCTGCTGCAGTGGTGCAGAGTGCTGCAGGGATAAGTTACTGTCGGGTGCCTTGCCTGCTGCACTGTTGCAGAGTGCTGCAGGGAGAGGTTGCTGTAGGCTGCTTCTCTCTGCTGCACTGTCACAGAGTGCTGCATGGACAGGTCATTGTAGACTGCCTTCCACTGCTGCACTGGCACAGAGTGCTGCAGTTACAGGTCACTGTAGGCTGCCTCTCCTCTGCTGCACTGGCACAGAGTGCTGCAGAGACAGGTTACTGTAGGGTGCCTTCCCTGCTGCACTGGTGCACAGTGCTGCAAGGACAAGTTACTGTAGGCTGCCTTCCTCTGCTGCACTTGCACACGTGCTGCACGGACAGTTTACTGGAGGCTGCCTTCCCTACTGTGCTGGCGCACAGTGCTCAGGGATAGGTTACTGTAGGCTGCCTTCCCTGCTGCAATGGCACATAGTGTTGATGGACAGGTTACTCTAGGCTGCCTTCCTCTGCTGCACTGGCATAGAGTGCTGCAGGGACTGATTACTGTAGTCTGCCTTCCTCTGCTGATCTGGTGCACAGCGCTGCATGGGCAGGTTACTGTAGGCTGCCTCCCTCTGCTGCACTGGTAGGTTACTGCAGTCTGCCTTCCTCTGCTGCACTGGCACAGAGTGCTACAGTGACAGGTTACTGTAGGCTGCCTTCCTCTGCTGCACTGGTAGGTTACTGCAGTCTGCCTTCCTCTGCTGCACTGGCACAGAGTGCTACAGTGACAGGTTACTGTAGGCTGCCTTCCTCTGCTGCAGGGGTGCAGAGTGCTGCAGGGACAGGTTACTGTAGGCTTCCTGTCCTCTCCTGAAGGGACGGCTTACTCTTTCTCTCCTCTGCTGCACTTGTCTTGTGCATGCTGCAGGGACAAGTAACATTGGGCTGCCTTGCACCCGCTGCAGTGTTGTGCAGTGTGGCATTGGTCGATTTCTACAAACTACCTCTATTCTGCTGCAGGTTACTTTAGACTGCCTTTCCTCTGCACCAGTGTAATAGTTATTTTTCCTGCAGAGATAGGTTACATGAAGCTGCCTCTCCTCTGCAGCAGTGCAGTTCCTTTGTTCCAGTGCCATTGTTCCAGTGCCATGGGATGTTGCAGGGACAGGTTACTGTAATCTGTCTCATCAGCTGCAGTGGCACAGGGCGCTGCATTGATAGGTTATTTTAAACAGTTTCTCTTCTGCTGCAACGTCATCCAGTTCAACAGGGACTGTGTAAGAAGTCCTCCCCTCTGCTGCAATGCCAGACAGTGGGTGCAGTCTCTTCCGTTACTGGGATAAGTGACTAGTTAAGTTTTCTTTCCTCTGCTGAGGTGCAGCAGGAGTAAGCAATATGTTAGATTGGCGCCCCCCTGCTTTGCTGATTTACCTTACGACCTTTAGTCAGAGATGAGCACAAACAAACTCTCATCATGCACTGAGGTAACATTACCATTTGTGTGATCCTCAGTCAAATCACTGATTTTCCTATGTGCCTGTCAAAATTGTAGCCCCTACCGCAGAGTGAAACACTGTATTGAGTACTAATGTAAGATACACCTTTACTCTGCTCAGCTCATGTGCTCTTACAGACTGTACAGGCCTCAGTTCTTGATGAAACAGAACGTTGTCTTTGTCAAGCTTACTTTGGCTGTTGCACGCGGTCAGTCTTGTAAGGTGATAGGGCATTGCTTATGGTTTTAGTAAGTTGATATCAGTAACACAACACTATTAATGACAAAATGGCACGAAGCGAATACATAAAATTGTGTCAAGTAGCTCTCGGTCATGTGTGCAACCTTTAGGTAGCCCTAGATGTGTTGGCCAGCAGTACACTGTGTTCTGGAAAGTTTGTAGTTTTACTTTCAACATTTGCATGCTAGGATTTTTGAAACTATACACAAAGTGCAGCTTCATAAAAAGTGGGACTGGGAACCACTTGTCCAAAATGCGCTAGTCATCCTGTACCACAGACAAAGATCTTGTGAAACCCATGTATCTCGCAGGTAAAAATATTTATGCTGACCGCATGACATGCCTACAAGCCTGTGCCCTCCTTATTTGCAAACATTGATAATATGGTACTTTGGCCTCATTCGTATATTGAAGTGAGCTAAGGCTACAACTCCCAAAGTGCATCTACAAAATGGAGGCTTAATAGGCAAAGAAGGCGCTTAACTCTAAAATATGGGTTGTAAGCCCTGAATGCGTCATGTCCACATTTGATATGAATCATTTTCGTCCCAGGTGTTACACTTCATTGAAATCAGCCGCTCGCCTCTCCTCTTCTATTGATTATTCACTTTATGTAAAATTAGAAGGAAAATAGCAGGTATTCTAATGATTCTGGCTCCAATTATAGCTTATTCACCAACGTTGATACTAAGTGTCAAAGAATTTCATTTTAAGATACATTTTCCACTAGCCATTATGTGTTTCGGCATCCATTAGAGCTTCATGAGTAGTGAGATTTTAATAATCGTTGTTCCCAAAACCTATGAGTTCAGACGTATATAGATCTAATTTATTTTTACCTGCCAATGTGGTTCTTGCTTCATAGTCCTTGTTCAGTTTGTAAAGAAACCTCTCCTTACAGGTTGTGAAAGCAAGGTTTGTCCTGTGGGATTTATAATTTTTGTTATGCTCTTCCACTGGTTATTAGTCCATTCCATGCAACGTGCTTGTGCTGTTGTGTGTCCCAATAATTTATCTGGATCATTGAGACATGAGGGATAATACAGCTGGCAAGTCTCCCTGGAACTGCACACCTACTGCAGGCGTTCACAAGCTGGACCTGTTGCAAATAGGTCTGAGGCCATAAAGGATAATTGGAAGGTCTTTGTAGCCTGCCACATCCCCCGTGCCTATCACACAAGTCTTCATCCAGTAAGGAACTTAGCCGGGCTACCAGTAGGGGATTTGCGTTGTTGTGCGTTAATTTGCGTTAATGAGGTGCTCCATGGGTGGTACATAAGTGTTCATTAGAAACCAACTATAGCATGTACCACAAAACCCAACCTTCTAACTGTAGTAGAGAAGGTTTTGCACCAAAAAGTAATGCCTCTTTGAGGCAGGTGTTAAAAAGCAGAAATGGTTATTATGTCTCCACACTTTTCTAACGTTGCATATACGCTGCACAGCACACTTCGAAATGGGAAAAGGTTTTAAAGATTGCGTAGGCATAGTATTTTGAATCTAACCATTATTTTCCTTCATATCATGAAATGCGGTTTAGAATTTAAATCTATGACAGATGATTATTGCCCTCGATGAAGCTCTCAATGAAAATGAACAGACATGTTCCCAGTACTGATATTTGTGACACCAGATATGAATCCTTATTTTCCAGTGTGTGTCTCCTTCTGCTTCACATATGTAGTTCAGCTTATTTATCTGCCATGACCCACGCAAGGTTCCATTGCTTGGATGTAATTATGCTACCTCAATATGTTTTGCAGCCTTCAAACTGCTCAGAATGCTACTGTCCTCCTGGACTTACATCTTCCCAAGCGAGCCTCTATCACCTCTCATCTGAAGAACTTGCACTGGCTTCCTGTCAGAAATAGGATCTTGTTTAAGACCTTAACCCTTATACACAGGACGATGCACCATTCTGGCCCAGACTATCTGTCTTCCAGAATTCAACTCTACTCTCCCTCGAGATCTTTGCGCTCTTCGCATGGCCATCTGGGCAAAGTTCCGAGGGTAAAACGAGCTAGATCTGGAGGCGTATCCTTTTCCTTTCTGGGCCCTCAAGCTTGGAAGAAACTGGCTGTAGAACACCGCCAAGCGAATAATGAACAATCATTTAGAAAACAACTTAAGACCTGGCTTTTCACGCACTAAATAGCCTTCTCTTAATTTTCTTTTCTGACTTCTGTTTCCCTGTAACGTTTGGACACTCCTTGTAGTAGCCGTGCGCTTTTGAAATCACTTCATTTATTCATTCATTCAGTGTTTCTGAGCAGTACACCACTTCCCTCTCATCCAGGCCAAGTCCCTGTTATTGACCTATTGAGAATCGCCTGTGCCGGTCTATCCCTGGTTAGTGTGTGTTTACATTGATGTTTTAGTCCTATGATGTCTAGACTCCGCCTTGCTTTTCCACTAACTCTCCCACTGCCCATCCCAGAGCTGCCCTCTACTTCAGAACTTCTCCATATTTCTAATTTATTTTTGAGGGAGGAGCCAGTGCCCTTGTTTTCCACAAGTAGCATGCGTCCCTTAGTGATGCTTATAAAGAGGAATGTGATCACACGCAGGGACTTGGCCAGTAAGCTTAAAATGCCACTGGCCAACTGGACATTAGCACAAACATTTTCAAGCAGCCCCTCAGAGCCATTAACGAAGGGCACTGCCATAGTCGCCGGTCAGGGGGGTTGAAACTAGGGGTGCGGCCGGTGCTGCTGCACCCCCAGACTCAGAGGCAGTTCAGAATGGGAACACAATGAGGACATTCAATCTATTTTCTATCTTGACAGAATTAGTTGTTTGTTCAAGGTCAGTTCAAAGTAAATGGTAATTAGCAGGAGCCCAGAGAGACACTTGTGACACTGCACATTGCATGCATATTCATGTTTACATTTTGTGACTTTGAAGTGATGGCCTTAGCTAGCTAGCAAATGTTTGTCCCTCTTGGGGTTCGGTACTATAGGGGATAAAATAATGAGCCAAGAGAAAGGCACCAATGTAAAAAAAAGCTCTTTTTTAAAATGTACAAATAAATAAAATGCTTGTTTGGTCCTTTTTAATTGTGAAATGTGGTGGCAGGCAAGTTTCCAGGTAGGGTGAGAAAACAACCCAATACACATTTATTTTACCCTTGCATGCACATGTAGGGAGACTAAAAACCAATTTGATTTATTAATGGTTTCTTCTAGTAACATTCTTTGTTAGAATAAAATTGACCGTTTTTCAATATATTGAAGAATATTGCATCATAATTAGAGATGCCAGTTTTATGGTATTTTTTTTTGGTTGCTATTTCTGTCTGTATTTATCGATATTTATTTTTTGGCCATTTTATCTGTATTTACCCACATATTTTTTTTTCCAAAAGCAAAAGACGACGCTGTAGCTAGTATTTTTCCACATTTATCTGAAAACGGTGTCATTCCCAGAATGTCCCAAATACACTTAAAAGTGCTATCACAAGCCATTTGTCTCAGAGCCTTGTCATCCGTCCCACATCTTCTCCCCCAATGAACACTGAACACCATACCCCCCCACTGAGAGAAACTCGCACTGCCTTCAGCAACAACCCAATTGTGCCACACTATAAACACCTGAAAGCAACTCAATTCAAATTATGCACTAGACAAGAGTAATAAGCTGCCTGAAAAAAAGTAACAACATTCTGGAAAAAACAAACACTCATAGGAAATACAACCTAAAGCTTTTACACTCATTATTGAGTAATCAATGAGTGTTTTTGCTTGAAAAGCTAAGGACATGAAAAGAAAAGTAGCGCTTCACTGGCAAACTCTGTAAGGTGGCGCTAATGTTTTTGGGTGTGAATAAAACCAACCTGGCCACTTTGCGACTACTCTGTCATGTTTTATACAGTTATGTATTTATTGTTCGTATTTTAAAACCTATTTTTCTCTCCTCCTGAGGCTATATTTTGGAATAGAAAAATGTCAGAAAAAAACATTTGCATCAAAACTGTTTCCTCTTTTTTTGGATCCATATCCGTGAGTCCATTCCCTCAGCATTTCAACCATAAATACTACAATTTGTGACCAGCAGAAATTCTGGCTGCATAACCACCAAAAAGGAGTATTTTCGTGGTAAGAAATGCATAATGCATAAATTGAATGAATCGTATGTAAACATTCAAAATACGGAAAATGCACATTAACACATGCACTGTGGTGGTGGCTGTATTGTGAATTAGGTGTAATTACATGATTATTACCGAAGAGATTCTACTCTACACATCTGTTGTCTATATGATTAGAACTTGCATTGGAATTAACTCATGGGCATATGTCTCATTTTATAGTGTAATCTTATGGATTTTGGGGTCCTGGGGAAGACCTATCTTGGGGACCCATGTTTGACACAATTTTGAATTTTACTACTTTTCTTTTTTTTAAGCTAAGCCAAATTTGCTAACAATATTGAATAATATGTTAAAGGTTAAGATACAAAAATATACAGAAGTGAGCTAGAGAGAAAGTTCACTTTCCAGGGGGCCCTCGGATTGTGGGGGCCGTGGGCAGCTGCCCACTTTGCCAATGCATCCTAGTTCCACGTTAAGACGCAGTCTGTGCATTTCTAAGTCCTGTTGTAAATGGACAACATTTTTGTTTTGGGTTGAGTTACTGGTTCCATTACTCCTAAACAGATTAGATTGTAGGGGATGGTTATTGGAATTGAAAAAACATGTTTTAGGGTAGATTTGATCCTGATGCACCATGGAAGTAATACAATGAATCAAGTCTGCTCTGAAATAAAAGCGGACACTATATGTGCAGCTGATACAGGCTATCGCTATTAGTAGAACACAAGAAATCGTCTGTCTCAAAGGCGAGCTCTGGGAACTTTAAGGAAAGTGTCGAGCACATCCCCCCATTGCCATACTCTCCTGAGCATTAAAGGCCCAGGACTAGAGACTGGGGACTAGGAGGGGTCCCCCTCGTGGTTTAGGTGTCCGTGTGGGTCCCCTGGAGCCGTGACCATCTCTTGCTGCACAATCCCTCCCGGAGCACAGGTTGGCCTGCTGATGGTGGGGGCAAGAGCACATAACCTCGAACACATCCGGAGAGCAGCACTAGAGGTGGACAGAATGACATCCACCAGGTCCAAAAAGGATGCCAACATCAAAGATCTCCTTATCAAGGGCTCCAACAGGCAACGGGCCGGTCCCGGATTCAGCCTCCCCAAACCGTTCATCTTCAGGCCCAGCAGGGGGACAAGATGCAAGTGAGTAGGCCCCAGTCACCCGTGAATTTATGGAATCCCTCTTCAACACATTGAGGGACGATATAGTGACCCTGAAAAGAGAGGTTACTAAAGAAGCTAAAGAACTTTGCAACAATTTGGGCGAGCTGGAGCAGCGGGTAGATTTTGTGGAAAAGTCTGGGGACATCAGGGAGGAAGAATTGGAGATATGTTGCAGCGAACATTTAGAACTCAAGGACAATAACACCGCCTTCAACCACTATCTGAAAGATTTGGAAAACAGGTCCCGCAAATCTAACATTCTAATTAAGGGTGTCCCGATGCAGGCAGATGCAGGCTGCTTGAAGAAGTACGTCCTACGGCTGTTCTGTCACATCGTCCCGGAACTGGAGGGGAAGGATCTACCCCTGGACTGCACACACAGAGGGGTTTGCCCCTTCCAGGCGCCTAGCACCCCACTGGACATCCTCACATACCTACACAACTATCACCAGAAGGAGCTCATCATGAGCGGAGTGCGGAACCAACCCCATGTCTCCTTTGAAGGGATCAAAGTCCGCTTATTCCAGGATTTGTCTCCCATCACTTTGCAACGACGGCGCAATATGAAACCAATCATGGAATTCTTGAGAGACAAGGGGGTGTGGTATAACTGGGGACATCCTTTCCGCCTTGTCTTTGTTTGGAATCAAGAAACTCATATATAGCTCGTACACCCCCAGAGGAGGCAGCAACCCTGGGGTTAGACATGAAGCAGGGGGACTCAGCTCAATCTCGGAATTCCCAGGAACTCCCACGGGAGCCAGGCCATCCGAGGTGCTCTAGGACCCGAGCCCACAAGAAGGTGAGTAAACCAACCATGATGGAAAGGATCAGGGAAAGATCTGCACTGCTGCAGCACCTCACTGAGCAAGGCCATTACCCAGAATGAGAAGACAAGTGACTGATGTTAGGATAAGCGCCAGAGTGTGAGGGCCTTTGTTGCAGGGATTCTGAACAAATACAGAACTATGCGCAGAAAATGAGACCTTGTTGTATAGTGACTGAGTCTTCCTACCAACTTAGTACCCACAAACCCAGGACCAAATAGCTATAGTGCCTCACTCGCTCTCCTACTCACTCACAGAGAAACAAATGATTAGGCACCCCAGAACACAACGCTCCCAATTCTCTCAGGAATCGTGGTAACAAGACACACCTTTTTGCTCACTCTCTTGTACTCGTCCACAATAAGATCTGACAGAGACATGAAACAGTTTAAAATATTTATTTTAACTAACGTGCCCTAACATGCAGTATATGTGCCACAGCAAGCAGGAAAATGCATAGTACACATTTTGCCAGCATAGCAATCAGTCCATAAATCATGAAGGGAGATGTCATCATAAAAAGACAATGGAAAAGGACTATAGTGCCTAACCTCCCTCCCCTTGCTAATATGAAGTATTATTATATAATAGAATATCTCTGGGCTTTGTAAGCAGACCCCATACCTTAGCCTGTAGTTGGTAGAGCTACATCATGGGCGCTCGTCTCCCTGCAAAGATCCCTCTCCAAGTGTGTGCTACCTATTTGTGCACCCCACTAAAGACCTAAGTACGCTGTTCAAACAACAGCTGCATTTGTATGTTTTGTCTAAGGGCTAAGGACTGGCCAGAACAAAATAACAAGGGCATTGTTGTTCAACCTTAATGTTCAGTCAAAATCCTAGGAACATGCAAAGAGCAAACACAGTGCTGCGTTCTCATGTGAAAGCAGTCTTTGAAAATATTGCAAAAAATAAAGCTGCAACGTGCTCATGCTAAGTTAGTGAAAAACAACAATGTCCCTATGGGCCACATGACGCCCTATGCTGCGGGACATTGGGTGCTGTTGCTGCGGCAGTGCTGACTCTCCAGCTAGCCTTGCCATGCTGGCGCTGCAGGGGTGTCCCCCGGGTTAGCATGCAACTTGATTTCAGCTCGAAAGCAGCAGCTGAGGCTCCTGCACCGTTCCACAGAACTGACATGGATGGCCGATGACATGGACCCTCACTATGTAATTAATAGTTCTTCACCATTTGGTGTTTTTGTTTACCATGTTTCAATGTTTTGCTCAGTTACCACATGCCACCATGCCCCATACTTATGCAACACTGATACACCTCAACACCTCCACGGGGCAGGGGGACACTATAAAATTCAGATGGAGCCCCCTATGGCTACTAGTAACCACATCACTACATGGTGCGGATAATTAGCCTCAATGTGAGGGACTTGAACTCGCCAACAAAGAGAATAGTGCTATTATCCCAGCTGAGTCCTGCCCAATGCGACATATGTCTCTTACAAGATACCCATCTCTTGAAAAAAGCCTGGTGCCGAATGGGGTCGAAATGGTTTGACCCCCAGTTTTGGTCTGCCGGGCCAGGGAAAAAATCGGGGATAGCAATTTTAGTATCCACCCACTTTCCGGGAAAAGTCATCCAGACACACTCCGAAATCAAGGGTCCCATGCTATCTGTGCAGCTCTTCCTCCACCATTGCACTTTCACTGTCAAATGCCTTTACACACCCAATGAACACCAGGAGCCCTTTATTCCCTTGACAGTTGGTACCATTCTCTTTACATCAGATATAAAGGTTTTTGATAGGGAGAGTCTTTAATCTAGTACCTGATGCCTCTATGTATCGGACCCCCAAGGGCGCTGGCCTACTGGGTCTTTCACCCCACAGGGGATCCAGTGGCTAGCAGATGCGGAATTAGTTGATGCTTGGAGGTCACTGCACCCTCCCCCACAGTCTTACTCCTTCTTCTCAGCTGCATACCAGTATTATGCTAGAATTGACTGCTTCTTAATCTCGGCATCCCTGCTCCCAGTGGTGACGCAGGCAGACATTGAGGTAGCCTCCATTTCGGACCACTACCCCATCCAGATCACACTGCGCCTCCCTGCCTATAGCCTCAATCCTAAACTGTTATCTCATGACCCTGCAGTCAAAGAGGTAAAGGGAGCCATCATAGACTGCCTCGCCACCAATGATACACCACACACAGCAATAGTGACATTGTGGGATACTCTTAAAGCAGTAGTGCGGGGAACATATATAGCCAAAGCAGCACAGCCTAATGGGTAATGCAGGGCTAAACACGCTGGGCTAGAGACGCAAGTGAGAGAGATGAACTGGCTCACATAAAAGACAACGACAACTGACCAATGGTAGAAAACAGCTCAGGCTCTTGACATGGATGCTGCAGAATAAGACCTCCTCCAAATGAGGCAGGAATATTATGCAGGGTGTAGTAAGGCTGGGAAGCTACTAGCCCACAGATTATGTGCTCAGACTCATGCACGCTGCATACATGCCCTGTTAGATCAGGACTAAAATCTTTTGAAGAAGTTAAGGACATTGCGTATGAATTTGGTGGATTTTATGCCCAACTATATAGCGCAGACACACTACCAATGCAAGTTGCTCTTCCAATATGGAACAGATTAGAACACACGGCAACGCTTCTAGAGGTGGGTATAACAGGGCAGGAGGTTTTGGACGCAATAGGGAGGCTTAAGATGGAGAAGGCGCCCGGTCAGGATGAATATATAGCCGCCTTTTATAAAATATACGCGGTGCAATTGTTCCCTATATTTGCCCAGCTGTACCACACTTACAGCTGCATGAGAACACTTGCAGAGTCTATGAAGATTGCAAATTTAACAGTCCTGCCAAAACCGGGAAAAGACCCTAAACACTGTGCTCCCTACAGTCTTATATCATTACTTAATCTGGATGAAAAGATATTCACAGGGATGATTCTAGTCATTCTAGCCAGTACATGCCTGGATTTGTGGATCCCGACCAATCAGGCTTTATACCTGGACGTACATGTGGAGACAACACTAAGCGCCTCTTCCACTTGCTAGATAAAACTAACCAGTCCTGGACACCCCTACTGTTCATATCAATAGATGCTGAAAAGGCATTTGACCGGTTACACTGGCCATTCTTGCGATTGGTCTTGGAGTCCATCGGCCTAGGCCCTCGCTTTCAGCAGTGGATCTGGGCTAGCAATGCAGATCCGTTAGTGCTCGTTCATGTCAACAACTCACTGTCCCCCTCATTCTCTATCTCTAGGGGAATGCAACAGGGGTGCCAACTTTCCCCACTCTAGTTCCCATTATATATGGAGCTATTGACAGATCGCATTTGAGGGCATTCTCTCATAGAAAGAATCTAGATGGGTGGCCAATTCAAAAAGATTGCCCTAAACGCGGACGATGTACTGCTAATTATTATCAAGCCTTGACAGTCACTACCCTCTCTGTTGGAGGAACTCGCAGCATTCTGTAATGTATCGGGTTTCAAGGTAAATAATACCAAATCCCAGGCACTCAACATTACATTCCCATGGATGAACAATCTCACGTCGCAAAGGATTTCCCCTTTACATGGGCCACACAGAGAATTTCTTACCTGGGGGTCACATACTCCCCACAATTGAAAAATTAGTGTTGCACAACTATTCTGGACTGCTGAATAAGGTGCAATACGTCATCCAGTCCTAGCATGGGAGCTCCATCTCCTGGCTGGGATGAATAGCAGCTGTGAAAATATCCTTCCTACCCAAAACGTATACCTTATGTAGGTGCTGAACCTGCAGCCACCCACATCCACGATGAAGAAACTTCAGTCCACTATTGAGGCTTTCATCTGGGGTGGTAAGTGAGCCAAAATGGTCAAAGACCACGCGTATCTCCCAGTAGTCAAGGGTGGCTTGTGTATAACATACCTAGAACGCTACTACCAGGCCTCCAAACTGCAATTCTTAGTGGAGTGGCAACGCCCAATAACGGAAAAGCACTGGTGCTTTCTGAATCAGGCGGTGGCCGGAATCCCCATATAGAAGATACTGTGACTTCCACGCAGTAGCCGCCCCTGGATGTGTATAGCTCTCCGGTGGTTAGGGCCAGAATATGGGTCTGGGACAAAATCTGCACGTTCAAACATCTCTCCACTCCAGTTTCCCCCCTTACCTCGATCATGGGAAATGTGGACTTCCCGCTAGCATCGCATGGACCGACGTACTCACAATGGCAGAAAGCCAACTGCAAGTGCATAGGTGATCTCTTTGATGAACAGGGTCTACTTGACTTTCAAAGGGTCCAGCAGGATTTCAGACTTCTGGACTCCGAATGCTGGCATGTTGCATTACGCCACTGGGTGACCATTCCCTCGATATGACCCCACACAAGCAGGCCACTAACCTTGTTTGAATGCTGGCTCCTGTCTAGACGTGATGGCCGTCGCTTACTGTTAGAGATCTACACCTTTCTAAACACTTTGGCCAATCCCTTGAGCTCACCAGGTAGGACAAGGTGGGAGACATAATGCGAATGCTGATTTACAGACAAGGAATGGCTAGACATTCTACACTGCCTGCACATCGGCTAGTAGCACCTCAGGGAGGGAAACACTGATTAAAACCGTTCATAATTGGAACTACACACCTGCTCGAGAGATGATACATTTTGGCACAACTGCGACCACTCAGGTACACTCTCCCATTTGTTGGTGCACTGCCCAAGCTGCATTGTTATTGGACGGAAGTACTCACGGATAGTGAACAAATGTTTGACACTGAACTACCCTGCTTTCCCAGGTATTTCTTATTGGGGTTGCCTAATGCCTTAACGTATCCACTACAGTCCGCTAGGGGGAGGGCTATCACCTTGGCACTGTGCGCAGCGAAGCAGGCCTTTTTCTTTATCAAAATGAGGGACGGACACTATACCCACACACACAGATTGATTACACAAACTTTGGGACTTGTTAGATATGGAAAAAATAACAGCAGTCATAAATCACACCCTACCTGAATTCGAGAAAACGTCGGGACCCTATCCATCCACCACCTGTCGTGAACTCTCCTGACTACTATACGGGTCCTGTGCCTCACATCCGGCATTCAGATTGATACTTAATTTGTGACACGGTGGAAACAGAAACTGACATGGCATTTGTATCTGCGAGCATGGTATGTTTTGTTCATTGACCCTGTAACCCCCCTCCTTCACCTTACCCCCCTTACCCCCTCTCTTTTTTTGCTTTTTCGATGGCCAATAGATGTAGGCGAATGATGTTGTGCAACCATAAACAAAATTAACTGAAAAAAGTGAGAGGGCAACTGTGGAGCAAGCAGGGGGAGGAAAGTAAAAGCAGACTAGTGGTACTAGTGCAGGGGAGGGGGCTGGGTGTGGGTGTAAGCCGAGCAGGTCAGGGAGGGGTGGGGGAAGTAAAAACCAAGCTTTAGTGTGGGGAGCAGCACGGCGAGCACATAGGTGAGTAACTGAGGGACAGAAGCAAAACAAGAGGAGAGATCAAGAAAACACATGCAGTCCACGGAGTGCCAGAAGCAAAATGAAAAACAAAATGTTCCCTGATTCGACGCTGTGTAATATTACAAGGCATCCAATAAAAAGGTAATAAAACACATATGCTGCAGTGCAGGCAAACACAGGAAGAGGCAGGAAGTTCATCAAAGAAGATGCATGCAAATGAGATTAACAAAAAGTAAACCAATGGTAAGCATGGACCGATGCAAAGCTTGCTACAAGTATTGGTATTGTCCAGAATAGGTTTTCGGCAACAGTCAGCTAAGCGCTTTACTTTAATAAGTCATGAAAATTACCTTCTGATTGCTTGCGTAATCAATGGTGCACACATGCATATCTTGCACAGTGAGAAACTGTGCTGCAAGAGCAAATACTATTTCTGAGCAGAAAGTGTGGTGGTGCCACTCACACAAAAGGAGGGCCTCATGCAGGTCTCATTTTCTCATCCACCACATTCATAGCTGGCAGCTATTCAGCAGTGCTGTCTGACACGTTAGTCCTTGATAACTCAGCCTCTCAGGTTTACTGACACTTAGATTACTAAGAATTTAGGAAATTGCAGGCTGCTGTCCTGTGCCTGCTCTTCCCAGCCAATCTCAGTCAATGCCATTGTTCTTGCCAGAATCCATAGAGGAGGAGAGACTGTCTGAGCTATGTGCCCTTTGATCCTCTTGTTTAACTGCTAATTTCCACTCCACGAGCCTCCCAGTGGCCAATTTGAGCCAAATCGATCCTCAATGAATTTTGCTACATGAGTGCCACTCAACAAAACTTGCCAGACACCTAGTGAGTTATATGAACTCCTGACTCCTTGTTAGACCAGCCCGTCCTCCTTATCTGGTTCTGTGTATGCTTGGGATGAGTCTGGCTGTTGAGTTCTAGATTGTTTATAGTCTTCTAGTGAGTTGCTTTGTGATCCAGGCATAGAGTGTGTTTCTGTAGCCCAACTTGCTGAGACTTTGGCATGTGTGACTGTTTTTCTAGTGTTGATTGGGAGCCATTTGAAGATCTGCAGGATGTGGAAACTGGATAGGGAGAGAAGTTGGCCTAACAGCTAGGGTGGTAGACCTCGAATCTGGGGAACTGGGTTCACGTTGCGGCAATGACGCTGAACATCCTGTGATTCTGGGCAAATCACTTAATCTCCCTGTGCCTAACAAAAAAATTCATGTGTGTCCTCATCTAACATAACTGGTGCTATGTAAAGTGCTCTGATACCTGATTCGGGTCAAGTTCACGCTATATAAAACTCTAAAAACCCAAAAAACAAACAAAATAGTGACGGTGACGACTTGTGCAGTAATGTCCAGTCTGATGTCAATGATTAATTATCCTGCGGTTCCTAGCATGGTTGTTGGGTGTGGGTGAGGGACGATTTTGGTCAGCCACCATTTGAAGTCCCATGGTAAGGTGTTCTTTTTGAAGTTCACTACTTCTGTCTTGCCAGTGTTGGTCTTGAGACAGTTGGCTTTCATCTAGAAAGCAACTTCAGTTATGCAGGCGGTGAACTTATTTTCCTTAGGGGCCTTGTCTGAGAAGGAGAGTATGAGCTACATTTCAACGTAGAAGAATATGCTGATGTGTGCGCGGATGACACTGGCCAGAAGGATCATGTATGCGTTGAAGAAGGTGGGGCTGAGAAATGATCCATGAGGCACTCCACAGATGAGTCTGCGGGTTTCCAATGAGTAAGGTGCCAGGATGACAGTTTGTGTTCTATCCATTAAGAAGGAGCTGATCCAGTGGATAGCGGGTCCTTGGATGCCAGTCTCGTGCAGGCACCTAATTAGGATGGGGTGTGAAACAGTCAAATGCTGCAGAGAGGTCCAGGATAATTAGGGCTGCCATGTATCCTCGACGAGGATCATACGGTTGTTGTCTGTGGTGGCAGTGAGTTCTGTTTCTGAACTGTGGTTGGTCCTGAATCTGGTCTGTAAAGGGTCAAAGAGCTGGTGGTTGCTTAGGTGGTCAGTGAGGCATCAGTTAATTTGTTTCTCTAAGAGCTTTGCTGGGTACGGTAGGAGGGAGATGGGTGTGTAGTTGGAAAGCATGGCTGCGTCAGCAGATGTCTTCTGGAGCAGAGGCATGATGCTGGCATGTTCCAGGTGTCTAGGAATATAGCGGCGTCAATGGAGGCGTTGAGGATGAGTTCTGCTTTTCCTTTCTCAATTAGTGTATGATCTCTCCTACTGTGCACTGTCCCAAAATGATTTTTTTCGCACAGAAAGAAGTGCCTTGTACAGTGGGGCTACATCACCCATCTGGTGTTTATGTATCCATAGTACTACATGAAAGCCGAAAGGAATAAAATGGTGCATAAATCATCTCACCTGCATGGTGATGGCATTCTGTCCAAAACAAACCCCGCATTACACTTTTATGCATGTCATTTGGAGTTTGTAGGCTAAAATATAAACACTTCAAAGGAATAATCTTACTAAGGACACGTTTTTCTTGATTTAATTTAGTTTTATTGCACTGTCACAGAAAACCAGTTTGCAGCACTGCATGAGCTAGAACATTGGTCTTTTCAATGTCCCAAGCTGGTGATAGACATCAAACATTCAAACTTGTATGATGGTCCCAGTTATGTTGGATCCTTGGGTGGTAGAAGTGATGCGGTACTTACAGAAGAGGCGAGTTCCGCTGTGGATTTCATTATGATTTGTAGGGATCTTTGGATTTTTGAAGATTGAGCAAAGGGCTATAATATTGGCTGTAATCTGCACAGAGAGATAATCTGAGAACCTACACTGGAAAAATCTTTAATAGATAAATAATGAATGGCCAACTTTCAAGTTGGGCCATTGCAAATTAGTCTTAAGTCTAATGCATCTGTGTTCTTGAATAGTTCTTCAAGTTAAGGAGAGTAGGGATTCCACCAGTATGGATTGAAATCAAAAACAAAACCGGTTTGGATGATGCCTCCCTTTTACAACAGATGTTGAATCAGTGACTTAAAAGGTGCTTCATGCCGCATAATGACTTACAGTATAAGAATCCACCCAATTTGTGCCCATCTAGACTATGAGGTGTTCTATCTTTCATGTAAAAATGGCGCTCTGGGAAGAATGGAACAGTGATTTAAATAAATAATTATATTAACTAAATCATACTGTTTAATATACAAAAACTAAACCGTTTGACACACTACAAATGATACATCTATAGGTGTTTTTTTCCTAGGTAAAATCTCCGTCTTACAAAGCGGACATTCTCGATACATTAGTGTTACACAATGCTTCCCATGAGAGGATGGTGCTGGCTATATCAAGTTGTTAATGTTCTGGTGTCGTTTTGTCCGTCGTCGAAATTGAGGGCACCCCCTCTCATCGAGAAGTCCCCATACATTATGGTTTGGAACGCTCCAACTGAACAATGTGAAACGCGTCGCAAGACCCATCTGAATCTCAGGCTTTTCCAGGTGGTAGAAAGTCCACAAAAGACTGCCACCAATCAGGCGATCTCTTTGTTCTACAGCGACAGACTTGGCTACTACCCCTACATTGATGAGGTCACAGGTGAGGCTGTTAACGGCGGGATACCTCAGTTCATTCCGTTCACTCATCATTTGAGGAAGGCTGCAGAAGACATTAGCTTTTACATACCAGTCAAAAAACAAGCTGGGCTTGCAGTGATCGACTGGGAAGAATGGAGGCCATCGTGGGTCAAACTGAGCATCGAAAACTGTGTACAAAAAGCAGTCTGTGCAGTTTGTTCAGTCAAAGAATCGCACCCTCTCCCCACAGGAAGCACACTCCATCGCCAGAACTTAATTTGAGGCAGCATCTGAGTTTATAATGAGAGAAACACTCTTGTTGGCAAAACGTCTGAGGCCAGACAAGCAATGGGGATTTTTCCTCTTCCCCGAATGTTATAATTATGATTATAAACAGAAACAGAAGGATTTTACCGGACATTGCCTGGATATAGAAAAGAAAAGAAATGATGGACTCGGGTGGCTCTGGCCGAAGAAAACAGCGCTTTATCCCAGTATTTACCTGGAAACAGTGTGGAGATCGTCACTGAATGCAGCGCTTTATACAAGGCACCAAGTTCAGGAAGCAAAAAGGGTTTCCACTGTCCGCAGTGAAAGTGCTCCGCTGGCAATATATGTCTACTCGCGCCTTGTGTTTACAGATGACCCGCTGACCTATCTCACTCAGGTAAGTCACACTGTCATGATAGTCATTATATAGATATGATCAACATACAGATATTGTATATAGGATACATTACTGTATTTCTATAGGATACAGGTTATTTGCCTTGGTTGCCAGGATTACTTAAAACAGGTTCAGTGGTCGATAGTATTTTCGTTCAGATTGACCTCATTTGGCCATAGAACACATTGGACTTTTCAAGAGAAATCTCCACCACAAAAATTGTCTGCTCATCATTTCTTTTTTTAAACTAACTTTATTGGCATTTGGATTTCACAAAAGACAGTATTACAGCCGAGTCCAAGATATAGGTATATTCCCTTATTCCACATTATCCATCCTCTCATCGAGTTCAGTCCCAGCGTCTGCACCATTGGCAATACATTGTCTGTACAGATCATGAGGTCCATACAGGGGGGATCCGAGTTCCCGCCTATAGTCTCCCCATTAATGCCATGGGCATTCCTACTAGTATCTCTGTGGTTTACAACATTATGCCAATCCTAATTTGGGCATATCCTCCCTTACCCCCACATCCCCCTCCCCTTCCCTCCCTTCCCAGCTGTAGTACTGGCTATAATAGGGTTGTGCATTGTTAATAAGCAGTATTCTTTAATGTCAGGTTGGTATCACTCCACATCCCAATCTTAATTCCCCGGTGTGGTTCAGCTCCTGTCCCATAGGCAGGCTCTAGAGTGCTCGTGCCCTGCTCCCCCTTCAGATCTTATAACATTTAAAACATTTCCGCTGTTGCCCATTCGCACATGTCCTTCATCCATTCTTCTACCTGTGGAAGTCAGGGACAGAGCCATACTATTATAATTCATCTTTTGGCAAGCACCAATCCCAGGGAAAGAAAACACCTGCTTAATCTTTTGTTTTTGGGAGTAGATAGAAGGTCGAGTAATACCTACCGAATCTCTCTAGGAATCACCCATCCTGCAGCTTTTTGGAGGTGTGTTAGCACTGCCTCCCAGTAAGGGGCAAGCGTCGGGCACCCCCAAATCATATGGAGGAAGTCCGCTGCCTGTGATCAACATCTTGGGCACTCATCACTGCGGGTTGGATACATTCTCTGCAGTCTGCATGGGGTGAGATACACCTGGTGTACTATATTATATTGTAGGAGTTTGAATCTAGCATTACAACTAACTGTACGTAGCTCCTCATGCACTTTCTTCCAGTCTCTGTCTGACAACGTCTCCTCCAATATCCCGTCCCACCTGTGTTGTATTGGTAGGGTCCCCTTTGGAAGATCTTCCCTCAGGGCCCGGTATAAATGGGATATCAGTCATCTTCCCCCTGAAATATACATTATTGCTTTTAGTATGTTGGTACTAGGGGGTTCCTCAGGAAATTCTGGACATATCTCCCAGGTGACACTGGAAATATTCCTGTATTGTGAAAATTGCCCCGCCCCAAGGTCAAAAAGATCAATGGCTTCAACTCCCGTTATGAACCTCCCCTCTGTGTACAAGTCACCTGTTGTTTGGCACCCTACCTCTTTCCACCTGCATACTGACATGGAATCCACAATGCAGGCAAACGGTCGCAACACCCATATGGGCATGTCTGGAGCATACTGGGTGTGTTGAACCACCCTGCAAACAGTCCGCTCCCATATCCAAGCGACATGCCGCACAATATACAAGAAACAGGTGGGGACACCCCCCCCCCCAAGCATCAATAATTCTGGCAATGTGTGCCCTGTGTCCAAGCCCGCCAACAGATTGACCTCCCAATTATTATCCGGGTCCAACCAATGCACTGCGTGTTTGAGTTGGGACGCCATGTAGTATAATTCCAAGCATGGGATCTCCAGCCCCCCTCTAGCCCCACGGCTGCCGCAATGTCTGTAAGCTTACCCGTCTACACCCACTACTCCACTAGAGATCCACAAGAAGTTGGTCCAGCTTGCGAAAGTAGCTCCGAGGGACAATATAAAACGAGTGTTGTAGTGCATAGAGACACCTTGGTAGAACCACTCTTTTAATTATTGCTATTCGACCCATAAGGAAAAGTTGTGGTGCAGCGGCCAGGGTGGCTGACTCTAACATGAAGGCTCACATTTCGATCACCGGCGGCAGGTTTGCCCAGCACCTTGTCACTCTGGGCAATAGCTCGCATAATCTTCCCGATGGCCAAGAGCGCCGGGACACCTCTCTGGAGGTAGCTGTGCACTTTACTAATGCTGGTATTATTATTATTATAAGGGATAATGGTAGGTCCCGCCAAAACCTGACGGGGCCCTGCCAATATTTAAGTCGAGGTACGCGGAGGCTGTATATGCAATGCCTGGGTGGTACATTCCGTCCTTCTCGCGGAATTTGGGTAATTTCGCGTTCTGCGGAGAATGTGGAATTGCCCAAAATTCCGCGATCCGCGGCTTTGCGGATTTTTTTGCTTCTTCGCGCTTTCAAAATGCGTGTTCGCAAGATGTTTCCCCCGGAGCACGCAAACAGCGTTCGTGAACAGGGAAAAAGCATCGCGGAGTAAGCAATTCCGCGTCTTCACGGAACTCTGCGTGCTCGCGGAGATTTTTTACCATTTTGCGGAGCTTTGCGTAGCGCGACTACGCAAATTCCACCCCCCCCTAGTATATGCTAATTTCACACCCAGATATCTCATTCCCTCCTCGCCCCAAGGCAGTGCCTTCCTGGTGCGTTCAGACAGGGGCTTTTCCGCCCAGTCTCCCCATGGGTATGAGCCTGGATTTACCAGGGTTGAATCAGAGTCCCGAGACCTGCCTAAACCTCTGCAGTTCTGCCAGCAACAGTGGTACCGATTCCACTGGCCGGCGCAAATAGACCAAGGTATTATCGGCATACAAAGAGACCACATGGGAAGAATCTCCTAGCTCGATCCCCCACTCTCCCAGCCGGTCACGCAACGCCGCTGCCAGTAGCTCTACAGCTAGCGCAAACAACAGTGGGGAGAGCAGGCATCCTTGTTGTGTGCCCATATGTAGCTCAAACTGTTTGGATACCAGATTCCCTACCTTGATTAACACTAGGAGAGTGATGTATAATAATCTAGCCCATTTAAGAAATTCCTCACCAACTCCCACCTTCTACAAGACCTGCCATAGATAGTGCCATTCCACCAAATCAAATGCCTGTTCTATGTCTAACAGTGCCATGGCATAATCATCATCCATTATGCATGGGGCATGCCATAGGTTGTGGGTAGTGCTGCGTTTAGGAATGAAATCCGCCTGGTCCGGGTGAATGACAAGTCGTGCTGCCATGATCTCACTAAGGATTTTAACATCCGTGTTTAATTGGGATATCGGTCTATTGGAGCTGGAGAGTAGGGTCCTTATCCGTTTTACGTATCATTGTTATTAGTGCTTCTTTCATGATAGGCGGAAGCATGCCTTATTCCAGTGCCTCATTATACACCTCCAATGAATGGTCAACTAGCTGGAGCGTATACCTTTGATAACATTCTGCCAGTAGACCATCGGTCCCTGGGCTTTAAGTAGTGTTTAATCGTCGGATGGCGAGCAGAACCTCCTCCCTACAAATAGGGACGTTTAGCCCCTCCATCATTTCTGCATCCAATCGAGGGATCTATATTGAATCCAGGAATGTTCGAAGACTCTCTTGTGGTGCGGGGTGACTGTGTATAGATTCATTCAAAGTCTTCAGCTAGGATGGCTATGATTGCATTTCGCAAAAAGACCATGGGACCATCTCGATCCTGAAGTTGTACTATCGGGTTAGCCTGTATCTCTTATTGAATTAGCTGAGCCAGTAGAACTCCTGTTCTATCCCCTTCCCCATGTAGTCTTTGTAGGCGGTGTGGGCGTGTTTTTCTAATCTCTACACGGCTGTCAATAGGACCTCGCGTGCTGTCTACCATTCCTCCAGCTTGTGGGGGGGCCCCGGGAGGGCTTTCTCTAAGTCCCCCAGCTTGAGCTCCAGCTCGGCTATTTCTGATTCCAACTGTGAGTTTACTCCATGCGACGTTTTGATACATCACCTCTCATGACCACATTCATAGCCTCCCACTCGAGAGTGTGTGACGAGGCTGTCCCCCCAGTTCGTCTCAAAGTAGTGTGTTAGGTTCATAAGTAGCACTGCTGCAAAGGGGGAAGTCCGTTAGTGCCTACGTCCTAAGCCTTCACAGGGGTACTGCAGGGAGAGATTTCGCCCCAACTAGAATTAACAATAAGGGCGAGTGATCAGATAAGTATCTAGTTAAGTACGTTATACCACTCCAAGTCTGCAGGTGAAAAACAGTAATCTAATCAGCAAAAAGTACTGGACGCCGGTGAGTAGCAAGAGAACTGTTGAACTACTTGATTCCGTCGACGCTACACATCCACTAGCTGCATCCTGTCTATAATGGCTCGTAGCGTCACTGTCATTCCTAGGCTTAGTGTGGGGTCTTGGGGGCTCACGGTCCATGTTCCCATCCAGGACACAGTTGATAGCCCCTGCCGTCAGTACAGATGTTCTCAGAAATGGGGCTGCTACCCTCATCATGTCTGGGAAAAAGGACAGGCTGTCCTCATTGGGGGCATATGCGTTAATGATACATACTTGCTTGCCGTCTAGCCTGCCACACAGGCATATCTCCCCTCCGGGTCCACCAAGTGATGGTGGTGTTGGAACGGGGTGCCTGGAGCGACCCAGAGGATGGCCCCTCTAGTGAACCATGAATATGAGGTAGCATATAGCTGCCTCCTCCAGCATTTTTTCAGATGAGTAGTCCCATATATGTGTTTCCTGCAGGCAAGCTATAGCCATCTTATAGCGCTTTAAGTATTCAAAGACCCTCTTGCGCTTCTCAAATGTGGCCATACCATGAACATTACATGTGATTAGTTTTGTCATAGGGGGTTGCTGGTATGTTCCTAGTCCATTCCTTTTGTGCAGCCTTGCAATACCACTATGTACATCCCATGCAAGACCGCACAGTCATAAACCCCCTGGGAAGCTGGGAAAATACACCCTATCCAAACCCCAACAATAGTAAACACCCCACTCCCCTTGGGCATTAGAACAACCCCCGTCATGAAAGAGACAAGGTGAAGTCATGTTTTTGCAGCGCCAGTCCCTCCCCCTCCCAAAAACACAGGTAAACAATGTAACTGTAGTATATCAAATCCTTAGCTTGATTCCCATAGTATCTATATTTTCTGTGTTAAGCATGTAAAACATTTCAACAGTTTCTTTAGTGCTAGTGTTAGACTTCTTAACGGGTTGCGAGGACATCCCTCCAGCCCCCCATTAAGTTGGCCACCCCTAGAGGGGTGAGGCCTCCTGCCAGTTAACAGTGTGCTAAATCAGACTTATGTAGATTCTGTGTCAATAACCATATAGTCATTCCGAAACCTCATCAGTTTATCAAATAGAGATGCTCAGTACATCCCTACAATGCATAGTTATATATCCAGTTCAGTTCTTCCATGTTTTAGAGCCGGTGAATAGTGCATCAATGCCTACGCGTCCTCTTCTTCGCAGGGATCCGGATTCAGCGATGGCGTTTTGGAGGAATCCCCTGTCTCCGGGGTCATTGCCCAAAAGTCGCAGAGTTCCGTCTCCACATACCGGATCATTCCAGGGCTACGAAGCCGGTCGCCTGTCGCTCTTGCATTTTTTGTTACATTGTCCTTTGACAGATGGTAGGGCCGTCCACACTGGAGGAGTTCCCCGAAAGAGTCATCCCCCTCGCCAGGTGTCCCCAAGAGTCAAGCCAGTCACTAGCTTCCGCTGCTGAGAAAAAGAACAGCTCTCTTCCATTGCTCTTGACTCTGAGTTTGGCAGATAACAGAAGGCTATGTTTAAGATTTGACTCCATGAGACATTTTTTAACCACCATAAAAGATTTCCTTTGCTTCTGTACCCACTGCATGTAGTCAGGATATATGGAGATGGGATGTCCCTCAAACACCCATAGGCCTCGGGGGCGCACCATCTGCAGGATTGCGTCCTGATCGCTAAAATTGAAGAGCCTTGCGATGATAGCCCTGGATGGTGCGCCCGGTTTGGGGCAGTACGAGCACCCTGTGTGCCCTTTACACGCTGAAAAATGTGGATTTTTTTGGGTGCCATGGTAGCTGTGATCCAGTCCTCCAGAATTAATTTGGTCGACAGGCCCTCCGCCTTCTCGGAAATCCCTATAAACTTCAGGTTGTTCTGCCTGGATCAATCTTCGGAATCCTCTGCGGGCTCATCAAGAAGGGCTATTTTCTTCTGTAGATCTCCTACGGTATCCCTCAAGATTCTGACCTCTTTCTCGGGACTTGTACCTCATTGCTCATTGGTAGTGACTCTATCCGTGACCTTCCGGAGGTCGCAGCGGAGGAGGTTGACCTCTATGGCGACCAAATCTATTTTATGGACCATTTCATTACGTGTTGTGTGTATGGCCTCCAGGACGTCTGCTATTGAGAGGGTCGGTTCTCCAGGTCCTGCATACCTCCTGATTGGTCCATCATGGTGTTCTTCTATGCCCCCTGGGCCAACGGTAAAGGTTGGGTATATTTTGAAATGTTATTGCCTTGGGGTGCTCGGGCCCTTTATCTTTAACCATGTTGGCTGCCTCCGCGTTGTGGTCGGTATTCGCTGCGTGTCCTCTCCTTCAGGTAGTCTGTGCCTAAAGGTTCAGTCGTGGAATCCGAAAGCTCAGGGTCCTCTGCAAGGTTTTGGCGATCCCTTCTGTGAGGACTGCCACACAGACCCCCCTCCCACCCGTGGTTTCTCCCACACACAGTGGGGTCCAGGTAGAGGGTTGATTATGTCCATTGATTGGTAAGCACTCTATAGGCCCCCTGTAGATGTTTACTTCAAAGTGTTTATTCACAGCGTATAGTCCTGGTGGGGGCAAGCCTCAGTCCACCAAACTAGGGCCCCGGGCTCATCAGAGCTCTATGGGTCCCGGTCAATGGGTCCTCTGGGTAGCGTCTCTTCCCCCAGCACCTCCAGGCAAAAGATTTAACAAGCATATGCCCTCCCTTGCAGCCTCACTTAGCCCACTCTCAGAGGCAACAAGGCCCACTTTCTCCTTACCCCATGTGGGGGTAGTCTACGCTCCACTCCCCAGAGGCCATTAGTCATCCCACAGGATCGGTAAAGGACCTTCAACCCCCGGCACTGCCTCTCTGTGTGCCGGTAGTCGGGCGGAGCCAACGCCGTGCCTTCCCAGGGGCAATCACCTCTGCGGCCCCTCATCCTGCTGTCCAGGATTGGTTGCTTCCAACACAGCTCTCCGGGGCATCTAGTCGGACATCCAAGGCCCCGGGGGAGTTCTCCATCACTCCCCCGCGGTGTGTGCAGCCCGCTCAGTCCGTAGCAGTTTCACCCCTCAGCCGGGAATTCCCCTGACTTGCTTTCCTGCGGGGGAGGGATCGAAACCGCTTCCGTCTGGGGGTCCTTCGCCAAAATTCTCGCCGCGGACCTCAAAGTTCACCTCGTCAGCATCCAGGATTCCCCACGCTGTGTTTCCCTGGCTCAGCCCGCAAGATGGTGAACAGTCCCGGTCTGGATCTTTTTTTTCCTCCGTATCGCCCGTAGTGATCTGTGGGAGGGCAGGTGGGTGCCAGTAATGATTCAACCACTATTATCTGCTGTGCAGTATAACAAATAGTGCATGGGTTCAGCAGGATGATGCCGGATTAAAATTGGCTGATGAGAGAGCAGTGAGAGACATCTACTCGGCCATCTTGCCAGGCCACGCCCCCTTGTCTGCTCATCCTTGATTCAGATTTGTGCTGCTACCTTTACTCAGGTAGTTGTACATGAGCATCAGTGCACAGATATTTTGTTAAATAAGATGGGTCATAAATGGGTGGTGCAACATTAATCATACAGTCCTCAAATAACAAGCAGTCGCACTCTACAAGCTATGGCTTACCAACCCTTCCACCACTGCAAGACACCTCAAGGAGAAAACGGCAATCTAGATGAAAAATAGGAGTTAGTATGATTTTGACTTTCAGACAATACATTCTCATGCTGCACTACTTGGTCTCACTACCAACAGTTAGAGTTCCTGATTTACAAAAGTCCGATCTCAAATCGGTGCCTCTGTTGGATCCATATGTATACATTTCTAAAGAAAGGTCTTTTAATATAATCAACCATTCACAAGACAATTCTTACACTCCAAAAGCCTTCCATTTTAGCTGCACTCCCTCTTATGTTATAAAGTTAGAATATGTCATTGGAAAAATCTCATAATAAGCCAGTTAATAATTTTCCTGGTGTACCTACAGAACCAGAACACCGTGACATTTCCTAGGCACACCAAGACAAGTAGTTCCATTTGCAGGTTGTGGGTTTTCCAATTAGGTGACATTGCTTAGTGGAGTCAGGGAGCATGGATGTTGCAATCATTGATGAAACCCATGTCAGAATGGTCAATGTCGTCTCCTGGTTGAGAGCTTTCTGTGTGGTGGTGCAAGGTAGTGGGGGAGAGTAGGTCATTCAATTTCCACTAAACCGCTGAAAGTATAGTAGGGGTTGTTTGCGTTTCTGGTGTTCACTGCAGATGATTCCTCTGGAGGGATTTGTTTACCCATGAACATAAGTCAGTCTTTGAGTGCAGTGTTCCCCAATCCCTGAAGTTTCTAGCACTGTCCACACATCTCCTTTCCCCAACACCTCCTTGTAGCTCCTTCATCCACCCACAAAGAATAAATCAATGATTCTCTTGGATGTTTACTTGCAAAATTCAATGTAGTTTAGTTTTAGATAAACAGTGTACTATTCATTAATTACCTCCTGGGGAAAGAATCTCCCTACTGAAAATATTTATAAAATGTTCTTCAAAAAAGTATGTATTGTACAGCTGAGTATATAAAGCATTTATTGTAATAAGGATACATTCTAATGCAATTGGTTTCAGTATCAAGGTGCACCAGGTAATCGACATACTGTGCACATCTATATGAATAAAGAGCTCCACAAAAATAACAATAGAGGCTAAATGACAGAACATATTTAAAGATTATGTACATCATATCACATTGGTCGGTTGCAGTCAACATATTTATATATTTATTAGACCAGCAGAAGAAAATCTGACAGAGAAGCCATACAGAAATTAAAGCAACAGGCTAGAGGTTAGGCAGAACTCTCTGCACTAGCTGGACATATCATGCTATGAAAGGCTGGAGGTTGCAGCTCTCTTATAATATAGTATGGATCAAACTAGAACAGACTGGAGTTGAATCTGGACTATACCATATGCACTATACAGATCAGTTTGAGCATACTAGAGCTATACTATAGATGTCATAATACAACAAACTAGCTCTGCATAGTGCTTATCCTAGCCTAGATAGAGAATAAATGCCTAATTGTAGCAGCTGTAATTATTATGCAGTCTGGGGATAAGTTCCCCTAGCAGATCTCAATTCTTGGTAAATATGCCTTCTGGTCTATACCATATAATAATTGTTCATGCTGTAATGCCTTCTGATGTATACCATATAAATAATTTTCATGCTGTCATGTCACTAATGTCAAGCATTTGTTTTTGACCAATGGTATTCCACTTGTTACACTGAACCATTGTATTTCCAGGGTGACCCTGTAAACACTATTGGAGAAAGTGTGGCTTTGGGCATCTCTGGTGTTGTGATGTGGGGCGATCTCGATTTTGCAAAGAGTGTGGTACGTCATATCACCTGTTTTAGTTTATTTTGTGTTTTTTTGTAAGACCTTACAGCTATAACTATTTAGATGAAATTGCCATTTTATAATTGGACACAGAATATGTATTCAGTAATATGTGCTCAGGAGTGGAGTCGGGGCATTCGTAAAGACGGTGCACCATCATAAGCAGCGCCACTATTAAGTCATTCCCAAGTCACTCCCACTGCAAGGCTTAGATATCTCTAAACCATGCAATTCTTGCTACAGCTAAGAATTAAATATGGTACCCAATGTTTCCCAGACACCCCTTAATCCCACTTGGGTAGTAAAACAAATCAAAAACGAGAATAATTAACAACCCCAGTATATTCAAGTGTCAGGAAGAGCAATGTATAGGTAGATATATTTGTATTCTCTGAAAACTTAGACTACTGTTTAGACTGAAAGGCCAGATTGAGAGCTTTAGGCGGATCCATTATCTACAAACAAATGATTAAAATCTTTGGAAATGCTGTTGCATCATGAGGAAGGCATTGGATGCTGTGAAAGTTCTATTTTTGGGGTCCCACGGCACCTAAAATATCACTTGTAAATCTGCATACCTCCAGCATGTCCCCCCAAAGACCTCTGCTCTGGTGAGTTGGATTTCATTTGGGTTGCACATGGTGCACTTGCATTACAATTGTGTAGCGACAATGTAGTTCAGACAGGGCTTGTGTCAGTGGTGTGGTTGCAGCCCTTGGAGATGGAACTGGTGACTGGACCTGCTCCGATGCTGTTGGATAGCCCTAAGACAAAACGCCACTAATTCAGCTGACATAGGTCATTACCTCCTTTAGCACTACCCAACACCTTACACTTCAAAGTTGTTTCTTACTTCATTCTGCTGGTTCCACTGCTTTCTGTACATAGATTACACTTTTTGGGTTCTTTTAACAGTGATTTAGCAGATTTGGATGTGAACTATAGAGTGGGTACTCAATCGAATGTATGATGTATTCCGCAAGCCGGAATCAGCGCCGTCTTTATAGCAACCTATTCTTTAGTACTCATTTGTTCAGCATGCAAGTCGTTATAATGACTTGCCTTAGGGGGGCGCTGGAATTTGGAATAGGTTATTTTACGATTCCAACACCAGTCTACACCACAGGAGGGAAGGTGTTGAACTTTAAATCCAACACCATTCCACCAATGCAACCCCTAAAGCAAGTTTTTTTAACGACTTACGTGCTGAACAAATGCGTACTAAAGACACCTTCTGTTTTTTTGCCAGCGCTGTGAAGGCACAGCGGGATTCCGGCTTCATTTTAATAGACGTTTCCCACTCATTCTTGTTCAGCTCCCATGGGGCACCCCATATTGAAGGTAAAATAGATTCTTCTCCTAGGCTAGCCCCTCCAGGATTTATCAGAATAGCAGGTTAATTTTCAGCAAGGAGGGGGAGAGGAAGTTCAAAGTCAGGGTACCCAGGTAAGAGGACAGAAGAGTCAAGATTCCTAAAGTGCATGTAGAAATTACAGTGTGGTATCCAGAAGGGCACTTTATGAGGTGACTGATACACAAAGGTATAATTTCACACAAAATACCCATTTGTGATGTATCATCAAAATGACTTATGAATATTTTTTTTTGCTATCACAGAGAATGTACAGAACGCTTGACAGATACCTACAACATGTATTAAATCCCTGCATTATCAATGTGACCTTGGCAGAAAAGATGTGCAGTTAGGTCCTGTGCCAAGACAAGGGGGCCTGCACGCGGAAGCACTGGAACGCCAATGACTATCTGCACCTGAACCCCAAAAATATCTTCATCAGGACAGGAATGCATGGGAAGTATTCCATCATTGGACATTCAACTATGGGGGATTTTCAGCACATGGCTAAGAAATTCTACAGCAGCTGCTATGCGGGATATAATTGTCACCACAAAGGCAGTACTCACAGACCCCCAAACATTAACATCTGTATATTGGATGACATCTGCATTACAGCAAGCCTAGGTAATGAGATGAACCTCTTTGAGTGGATCTTCATTGTATGTAAAGTGCTTCCTGCACACATCTTGAAAAACAGTAACCAAATAACAAAGGTGCGGCTCACAGGAAATTTTTGCTTGGCACTCATTGGTGCAAGAAAGGCAATCCTTGGTGCAAACAACATTTTATTGCTGTACTATGAAAACAGATTTGCAGAGTTGGTAATGAGTGAAAAAAATATTTGAGCTTGTTTGTTGTGATGTGGCGGTTGTTTTGTTTGTGTGCTAAATCATTGCATTGTGTTGCTATCTTGTGCTGTACTGTTGTGTTCTGTTTTAATAGTCAATTTCTGTTGTGCCTGCTTTTTTTTGTTGCATTATTTTGCTATATTTTGTAGAGTTGTGCTCTGCAGCGCTCCATAAGTACTTTAGATATGTCAATAAATGCTACATTTCCAGCCAAAAGTAACAATTTTTTTAAAATTTCAGTGACAGACAATAACACGCCACTGTCTAATGTGGTAAAATAGTGCTGCTCCAGCTCTTCAACTCTCAAGACAACAGTAAGACCAAAACTACGACCAAGACCATGGGGCTGTATCACATAAAATGAGCTCTAGGGGAGTTAAAAAAATCTTTGCGACAGTTTTGGTGTGACTGGTGTCTTCAGTACCGGAATAGCTCAAGCAGTGTTATTTTACCACTTTAGACAGTGATAAAATGTTGTTTGTCACACAGATGTTCAAACCGTAGGCTGCTTTTTGCTGGAAATATAGCAGAATGTGTTGGCTTATCGAAAGAAAACAACTGAGCATAATGTAATAACATACACAAAGGATAACACAGTTAGGGCACATCATAATGAAACAGTCAATACAAAACGTAACACAACCAGAGTGCCTTACAACAAAATCACATTGTAATAATGGAGCTGAAAGCACAGCAGCGAATTAAACAGAACAAATCACCTCTACAACAACAAATGTGCACGGGTCTTCTTGTGATAATACCATCCCCAGAGTCCTGTTATCAAAATACAGTGGTAAAAGGTGTTTGGAGCACGCACTGCCTGAACGTACCAGTGAATATGAAATCGAACTAATAAAAGGTTTTGTGATCTGACCTCCCACCACTCTTATAGTGAGCTCTGGAAGTGATAATTATGGGTGGGTGGGATTTGCAGAGTTTGACTCTGTGGAATTCCGTGGAGTTACATAAAAACTCCATGAGATTTCACGGAGTTCGGTAATCAGGTGGAAATAGGCACATCGCACTGCTCGCACTGTGATTAAGCCCCTGGAATGAGTTCTGCAATAAAAGAGCATCGCAAACGGAACTGAGAGGTGGACCAGAGGCTCTACTACTCGACTTGATTTTGCTTCCGTCCAAGTACATTTTCTTCTTGAGCCACAGCCTTCTGACTGAGAATGGTCACGCCCAAATGCATTAGAAAAATGTTGACGGATGTCCTCCTAAAGACCGGAAATTGCAATAGGGGACACCAAATCGTGCCTGCCAACTTACTGTTCTAAAGCTGTCTGGAATTCCGTGTTACAAGAGTGATGCGGAATCGCCAAAATCCTGCCAATTCAGCCAGTGGAAAAGAATATTTCACCTAACTCTAGTGATAATTTAAGTAATGTGTGTTGTAACTTGCCCTTTAACAGTAATGTTCTCTTGTAAGAATGCTACCATGTTAGCATCGGAACACGTTGATCTCAGTAGTTGAGAGTCAGCTGCAGCGTCCGGCTGCTGGCATGGATTATCTGGTGGGTGTACATTAAACCTATCTTGAAGTTTCACAGACTGACTTCATTTAATTACAGGCAGCGAGGATGTGATGCCACACCTGCTTACAAGAATATTAAGCTCCTACCTCCCGACATCAACCATGTGGGTTATGGAGGGCAGAGTATTGCGCTCGTAGGATTTTCAATTCAAACCATCTTGTTCAAAGACAGAGAGACTGTCGGTAAAGTCTATGTTGCTAAGCGTGGTGACAATCTTTTAGACTGGCGTCACCTTTCCTAGTTCGCAATGATCATAAGCCCTTAGTTAACATTTTTGTGTGCAGGAATAGCGAGAGTACTACTCCCAGAAGTAAAGGGTGGATTGAAGGACTCTGGGAATATAACTTCACAATTGAATATTTGCCTGGTCCTAGGAATGTCGCAGCAGATTTTCTATCCAGAATGCCTGCTGGAAAAAATCTACCTTTTTTCCCTGACAGTACTGTGTCCTGGGTACAGAAATGTGCTCTCAATAAACAAGAATGGTAGTTTGGTGTTGCTTGTGATGAAGCCAGAGAGCCACTGATGAAATTTGCTGTTAATGGTTGGCCTACTCTTTCTCGTTCCCAGTATTTTCAAGCCTTATTGGAATGTTTGTGAGGAGCTTTTGAGAGGGGATAGATTACTTCCTACACACTCTCTTAGAGAAAAAATTATTAACTTAGCACACGAAGGTCATTTGGGGCGTAGCTTGACTA
Organism: Triturus cristatus; assembly: GCF_964204655.1. Classification (NCBI taxonomy): domain Eukaryota; kingdom Metazoa; phylum Chordata; class Amphibia; order Caudata; family Salamandridae; genus Triturus; species Triturus cristatus. Next base: position 1,135,450,171 of record NC_140585.1, read on the forward strand.
AGGCGAGAGTCAGGGAGTCCTACTGGTGGGCAGAAGTTGATAAGCAGGTTGAGGAGGTTGTCAGGGATTGCACAATTTGTGCTGCCAATGACAAGTCCAGGAAGGTCAACACTTCACCACTTTCTCTTGTGGCTCTTCCTGAACGACCCTGGTCCAAACTAGCCATCAACATCGTTGGTCATTTTGAGGTGTTGGCTCCCACTGAAAGATTTGTGGTTATTTTGGTTCACTACACTTTTAAATGGATATCTACATGCTGTATGAGTTCTGTTGTTAGTAAAAACATTATTGAGTTTCTGAAGGATATTTTCGTCTCTAAGGGATACCTGATGTTCTGGTTTCCGATAATGGTGTGCAATTTACTTCCCAAGAGATGAGTGATTTCCTTAAATATCTCTCCATCACCCACCATTGTACAGCTCTCTACTCGCCACAGGCTAATGGTTTAGTGGAGAGTATGAACCGGCTTGTGAGAGCCTGTGCTCAGAATGCTGTCGACACCGGTTTCCCTCTCAAGGGAGTCCTTAGAGAAAAAATGTGGGCACACAAGAACACACCCAACAATATCACAGTTTGCTCTCCCTTCAGGAAACTTAGGGGCAGGGTTACTGGTTCAAAACTTAATCCTGTATGGTTGAGTGTCATGGACAGAAATACGACTGTAGATAATTGGAGAGTCAGGAAGTATCAGGATGATTACAAATAAAGGTTTGATGCCAAAATGGGTGTGTGCAAGTACGACTGGAAGGTGGGTGACCTAGCCTTTGTAAAAAAGGCTGTGTGGTTTCCCAATGGTGAATCCAAGTTTTTGGTCCTAAACGCATCATCAAAGTTATGAAAAACATTTTTTATGCTCACTGGTGGTGATTTTTGGAGTATGTCCCGCCTTTCTAGATGTGTGAGTGCGGATGGCGGCGTGGGTTTACAAACCCAGGTCAGACAACCTCAAGTCAGTCAACCTCATTGTGGTCCTAGACATTGCCAGGGTGTTCGTCCTGATCTCTCGGACGCCCTTCTAGACCTAGAAGACCGCCTACACACCTGCAAGATTATGTTCTTCAATAAAAATGTTGCCTGATGCTTTATTGTTCTTTTCTTCTCTTTCCCTTTTGTTCCTTTCTATACGCTCCATTCCTTGTTTTCAATCTGCTCTCACATCTTTCCTTCTGTTCTTTTTCTTCTTTTCTTTTGTTTTTATAAAGGAACGATGTGTTGTAACTTGCCCTTTAACAGTAATGCTCTCTTGTAAGAATGCTACCATGTCAGCATCGGAACGCGTTGATCTCAGTAGTTGAGAGTCAGCTGTAGCGTCCAGCTGCTGGCATGGATTATCTGGTGGGTGTACATTAAAACCATCTTGAAGTTTCACAGACTGACTTTGTTTCATTAATGTGTCCAAATGTAACTTTCAGTCGGAATGAGGTTAAACATGATAGCTTCTTTGAACATGTTGGTAGAAATGGGAAGCCAAATGATCAAATATCTAGCTGTAGAATAGTAACTTTGGGGCTGATTTAGAGATCAGAGTATGGGACATTGTATCAAAAACATGCAGATGTCTTGTCCACCGTAATACAAGTGCATTATAGCCTATGTCACTTGTAATATGGCGGCCGGGCTATCTATTGTGTTTTGCAAGAGTATCCTGTCTGCTGATCTCTAAATAAGGCCTTTTGTGAGGAAGGTGTCAGAGCAATTGCATACAGACACCATGTAGAACATGCAAATGTTTGCCAGAAACCTCTGTTTTGTATGTTATTGGTTGGAGTGATCTCACACAAGTGAATAATCATACTCAATGGTCCCTAATGTGATGTCACAGTACCTGCAGCTGTCTTCCCCCACTGGGACATCACAGACTGTGAGAGGGATGTTGCTGCTGCCATCACCTCATCCACCTCCATATTGGTCTCTTCAAACACAATTGAAGGTGAGGAGCCACATTTCGCCACTGCACTTCATCTTCTCTAGGCCTCCTCAGGGGTCTGTGGGGGCCGAGAGAGCGCTGGGGGACGTGTCTTCTTTTGGTAGCAGAACGGTCAGACAAGTGGTTGTCTTCTGACCTTCCTCTAGCAAATAATCATTTCTCCTTTTTAGCATCATTAACTGCACCAGCCAGGCCTTTGCCATGTACCATATTAACAGGCTTTGCTCTCCTTGAGACAACCCTTCCTGCATTGAAAGATACTCTCTACCCACCTGCTTGACTGATCACCATGAAATAGAAATTAGATCACATCACCCACGCTTCACATACAAAGTAAGACAACTTGTTTACACAAGCCACAATACAACAGATCTATAAAGCCCAGAAGGAACAAAAACAAGTGTTCTCTGTCCACACACCAAAGATCTCGAATGGCCACTCCTTACATCTCTGACCCTTACTACACTGTGCAACAGTTCCAAAAGGAACTCCAGTGTTTTTATTGTGTGTTTACCGGGAAAAGAATGACTCTTTCCCAGTCTACACTGTTGACACTCCAACTCAAGTTGTCCGCCTACACCATCTTTCAAACGCTTCCAAAAATATATGGTATGTGTAATATGTACACCATGAAATATGTAATTACCACTTAGTTATAAGTGCAAGTGTTTTAACCTTAAGTTAAATCAATTTCAAGTGAGATATTGAGTGCACATTTAGCACATTGCGTTGCCTTTGATAAATCCTGAGTCAATAACCTTGAATCTATCAAGCAAATTTGATTTCTTTAACTTCCCATTTAAATTGTTTTAACCAGCAGAGTGCCTGTAGTGCTCTACCCATTTCTGGTCCTTCTCAACTTAATCTCTACCACCCTCAACCAACCCTATAAAATACTCTGCTGTTTCAGTTTTGGAATCATTGCCAATTGCCTAAAGCATGCAGACTTGATTCCATTCATGTTCTTTGTGCCTAATTCCTTCTGTGATGTGTCCTACCATGATTGTCCGAACCCACTTGCAACCCAACACTTGTCTTGGTGGTGTCCTAAGAGTCTCACTTCGAAAACTGTTTCCTGCCAGTCAGCTTTCTCATCATGAGATCCATTCACAAACTACTTCCTCCCTGTTCTTTACAATATCTTTCCCCCTTAGCAGGCTTCCAGGGCATACCCTTTCCTTTGTTCCTCAAGTATGCCTATTGTAAGATCCAATATAACAGCAAGAAGGATCACGCAAGTCAGGTTGAGGATGAAAGTAGAGGTTTAATCCAAGACAAGAAGATCCCATCCAGGAACCAGCCAGTAGATACAAAGACCTTCAGCTCATTTGAAATATAACATTCTAGACCCTTCATGTACTAGGTTACCACACTATGAAATGCATTCCCAGGTTACCATGGCACTGCAGCCAAGAGAGCTCCAGATGCCACACACCTCCCCCTTTCATAAAAAAACCCACTCCTAACCCTTAAAAATAGAGAGGAAAAACGAGATTAAAAAGACAAACATCCAGATCCTGCTGCAGGCGCCACAGATGGATAACACTGCGCTGCACACGGAGGCTGCAAGATTGGGGACTGAAGTGCTCCACAGACTTGTGAACGAACCCACACTGTCTCTTACCGGGTTGCAACTGGCGACCATATTGCTGGCTGGAGCACGGCCTGTACATGGCTGATGAGACCAGTGGCCCGGGAGCTACTGAGTGGTGCCACTGACAGCCAGCGCTGAACATTGGTGGCCCCTGTGGAGCGCCCCGGAGAGAGTTGGAGACGCCCCGTCAATGGGAGATAGTGGACGAAGACCTAGCAGAGTGCCACACACGGAGGTGAGACGAGTGGTGCGAGCCCAGAAGAGTGAGACCAAGAGCTTGGAGGCCCTGTGCATAGATGCTAGTGCGTGTCTGCTCCAGCAGAGTGGCCAAGAAGAGTGAACTAGTGGTGTACACTGAGTGTCTGGGGTCCAGGGGCTGCGTCGAGTCTAGTCCCAGCAACAGAGCGCAAGCAGTAGGAGCGCAAGATTGCTATGCCAAGACCCAGGCAGGTGGGGTGCGTAGAGCCAATACCGAGGACGAGGCCTGGGGGAGTGTAGCAACTAGGAGACCCATGTTGGGGCATGACTGGAATGAGAGAGGCCCGGAGGTGGTGCCCGATCAAGCTGCATCCCGGATTGAGGAGAGAAGCGACACGCGGAGTGTGTGACCTCCACTTCAGCGCAGGAATAAGGACATGTGGGATGTCTACATCTGATCTGGGCATTGAGAGAGTGGCTGAATCGGCAGCGAGTTACGCCGTCGACATTAAGAGCGGCCATATTACCCCTAATAACGTGTGCTGCCATCATTGATGGACCGTATTGACAATAAGAGTTCTATAGACTCAAATCCTGTGAAGGAGAAGCTGCTGCCAGAGAGAGCACCAGCGCACTGAAAAACCAGCCAGAGCGAAGATGACGAGTGGTGATCTGGGAAGCAGGCGAGTAGTGCTACTCAGAAGCAAGGTTAGGTGCAACTATGCAGTGGCGGCCTGCGTCGGAGGCCGCCAGTATCCGCAGCCAGGAAAAGCAGAGAGTGGCCCCTGGTGCACGGTACACAGCTGAGATCAGTGCAACCGTAGACACCATGTTATTGCCACAACACACTCAGTGCTCCAGAGCAGTAGGAATAGTGATTGATCCAAAGCACACATAAAACGTCGACCTTATCCGTGCATGATTGGTAATGACAATGGGCGGACAGCGGGCAGGAATAAGCATGCAGTCCATGGCGCCCACAGCGCCACCCAAGCACCCAGACAATGAAAAGGAGAATGAAGAAAGGGCGGAGAATCCCAAGCTGGGATCTAAGATAGACATTGTGCTGCAGGCGGTGATGCAACTAATTGTGTCCCTTCGCAAACCACCACGTCTCTAGAGGGCGGAATCGATAAAATTACATCAGACTTCACAATATTGCATGCAGATCATCGCAAACTCACGGAGAAAGTCGGTGAGATGGAAGCGGAAATGGAAGAGATCCTCCCCACCACCAAAGCCTTGGCAGCTGAAGTGCAGGCACTCGCGGAAAAAGTGCGCATTCTGGAGAACAGGATAGATGGTGCAGAAGGGTGTTCATGCCGCAATAATGTCCGCATAGTAGGTCTGCCAGAGGGAACAGAAGGGCGGGATGCGTTGTCCTACACGGAGACCTGGCTGAAGACTTTGATGCCGCCAAACTCACACTCCCCCTTTTATTTCGGTAGAAAGAGCGCATAGAGTCCCTGCGGGCCGGCGGCAACCAGGAACTAAACCTCGCCCGTTCCTAATTTGACTCCTGAACTACAAAGACCAGGATGAAATACTGCAAGAACTGCGCAAACTAGATTTACCACAGGGCCAGTTTTTACTGCATGCAGTGCTCATTTGAACATTGAGATCGATTTGGAGGGACATAGTAGAAGAACCCAAAACACACTTAACACTCCAGTATATGAACATAATGGGTGCAGGCCGCATCTCATCAGATGGCAGGCAGAGTCATTACGGATGCATGCAGCAGCCCCACTAGTGAAACTGAAAGAACACTGGGATGCAGATCTGCAGAGACAAAGCACGGACCGGGTATGGGCAAAAAATTAGAAAGCCCTACCTACACATCGAGGAATACCAGGTTTCAGGTCATACAATATTACATAACACAAAGAGCTTACATGACACCGACCTCAATCAATCGAATTTTCAAACGCGAGGATGCACAGTGCCCTCGCTGTGGACTGGTGGGGGGAGACCTCATACACATGTTGTGGACATGCAACAAGCTGGCTGCCTAAGGGGAGACTATCACAACACAATTAGCGAGCTCATGGACCGACTACTGGAGTGGAACTGGGAGGTGTGTTTACTAGGGGTGGGCGGAATTTGCGAAATGAACTTTCGCAAATTATCGCGAAAATGTTTAAAATTATCGCAAACAAGCGGAAATATCGCGAAAATGCGGAAGTTTTTTTCCCGCATGTTCGCGAGATTTTCTGCATGGTTGCAGGTCGCCAACTTACCCATGTGGTTGCTTGCGGGCGTGGCCATCTTGTTTTGAGTTGTCTCGCGGTGCATGATCGCGAGAAGAAAGACATGATCGCGCGACGCATGACGTCACTGCGGGTGCGAACTGTCGCGAGACAGCGCAAATGGCTAAAAACAATACAACATCTCATGGAGAACGCGACCGGATCAAGAAAACTTGTTGACGAACGCAGGGATTCAGGTAAGGCGATCGCGCGCGCGCGAGAATGTATTATTTTACAGCGCGAGCAAGAAACAAATTATCGCCAAGCTGCGGAAACCGGAAATTTTGACATTTTCGCGCTCTCCGCGGAACGCGAAAATGTTAAATTATCGCAATTTCCGCGAACGGAACAAAATTTTCACCCAGGCCTAGTGTTTACTGGGACTGGGCCAGAGGGCTAAGAAACATAAGGAGATAAACCACTTTATAGACCTGGGACTCATAGTGGCAAAACGCCTCATTACTAAATGCTGGAAGTCCCCTGACCCCCGTCAGTGAAGGCATGGTATCACTCCATGATTTGCTGGGCGCAAGCGGAAAGTGTGGCACTCTGGTGAAAAGATGCCACTGACATATGTAAGACACCCAAAGCCGTGGCATGGGATACAACACTCACAGACCTCCGAGGCACATGGCAGGAACATCTGGAGACACAGGGGATATCCCAAGCGACAAGCAGGGCACAAGAGCATGCTGAGGGTTTCTAACAGCAGCTAGAGCTCCCCCTCTCAATGGGCACCATTCCAGAAGTGGAGTATGAGCAATACACATGCAGCAACCCCTGACATGTACCCAAGATAACACACAATAAAACTGGTACATATACGTACGAGAGATGTTGGCGAAGGAAGGGGCGATGAGGCTTATGACATGCAATGTAGGAGCAACACCATCTACGCTTAATGTAAAAATTCAGTGAGATGCAATTCCCCTACCCCTAACACCCCTATCCCGTTGTTCACCCCCTAAGAGTTAGCATGTTATTACAAGCAGTTTTGTGTACATTCTAATTGAATATTTGTAGAAGACATATTATGTGGTTATAGCAAATGCTGGATAATTATTTTTTCTTTTCAGTACCAGATACGGAACCTACAGCAAAAAAGTCTACCACTGGTGGCAAGTAGTAACCGTAAGAGATGCAAATATGTAATTTCAGTTGTAATACATGACAATTAGGAAAACTAATAAATAAATAAATAAAATGAGTTTACTGCACAAAATCCTTCAAAAAGTACGGCCTCTTGACCACTCTAGAGGACAAACGAGGATGTAACACTGAAACAGGATCAACATAAACCTTTACAGAGGAATCAGAGAAACACACAGGTCCTTTGTACAGAGAAACTCTTCCCAAGTTCCAAATGCGGTGGTCCTGAGTCTTAACAGCATTCTGAAAAACTTTAATTACACTAATAGGTTTTGAAAATTTGGCACTAAAACCAGGTTGCTTGATGACCCCCATGTCACCAACAGCAGCCACGGTGTCCTTGGTGGATTTCTGAAGTCGAAGTAGGATTTTCTAGATAGGATTTTCCCAACATCTCTTTTACGCCACTCAGTACAAACATTCTCATCAATTGTCTTAGTCGTGGACTCCTCTAACTTCCTTACCCATGACGGCTCCACCAAAGTGCAAGGAGATCTTCCTCTAAAAAGAACAAAGGGGGACTTCCCAGTTGAGCTATGAGGAGTCAATCTATAAATCTCCACTTTCTTTAAGACCTCTTTCTTCCTATTGAAACCACTGCTTTTGGCTAAAGCAATAATTTCTTTCAAAACTCTGTTAAACCTCTCTACCATTCCGTTTGTTTCCGGATGATAGAGAGAACAATTTTTGTGCTTGATACCCCAATTCTTTAAGAAAATTTCCATCTCCCGTGAAACAAGTTGAACGCCATTGTCTGTTAGGATGGTGTCTGGGTAACCTTCCCTAGCCATGAGATTTTCCAAAAACGCAATCACATTTTTGGTCTCAATTCCACTCGTGAGGCAAATTTCAGGCCATCTTGAAAACATATCAATAACCACCAAGATAAACAGCTGTTTCCCTTCAGAATGAATAGGACCAAGAATATCCAAAGCTATTTCCTTCCATGGTCCACTTGGTAAATCCCTCACTACCATAGCTTGTACTCTCACAACCTTAGACTTTTCACACAAACAACATGACAGGCAATCCCTACCAATCCTCTCTACTTGTTAATCCATGCCTGGCCACCAATAAGAGGAACGAAGTTTCTCTTTGGTATTGGACATCCCCAAATGAGAACTATGTGCCAAATCAATCAAATTGCTGTGAGGTACAAGGGGAGGAACCAATCTTGTTTTACGCAGTAAGAGCCATTCCAAACACTCAATTCATCTTTCACACACCAAAACTTAGCAGCTTCCTTGGAAGCCTGTTTTCTTGAGTGCCACCCTCTATTCATAAGGACTTGGACTTCCAAAAGTACTGGATCAGTGGATAATTCTTCTTGCCACTGGTCTTCAGAAATAATCAATTCTTCAATTACACAAACATGAACATCACTTTATTCAATATCTTCATCAGACACAGTCTTATCAACTTTCTCAACTAACCTTGATAATGTGTCTGCTATACCATTTTCTACGCCTGGAATTTACTTTATATCAAAGTCATATTCTTGCAAGGCAATCACCCATTTGGTTATCCTGCTCAAAACAAGATCTATGCCCTTCTTTGTGAATATCTCACAGAGAGGCTTATGATCCGTTTTGACCAAAAACTTTGTTCTTCAGAGAAACTTCTTAAGTTTTCTGATAGCTCAAAATACCAGCAACGCCTCTCGCTCAATAACAGAATAACGTGACTCAGCATCCTTCAGGACTCGAGACACAAACATAATGGTATTCATGCCCCCTTCACCTTCTTGTTGGAGGACTGTGCCCAAACCCTTAATACTAGCATCAGTTGTGATGATGGATATTTTCGAGGGGTCGAAAATTTTAAGTTTGGGAGCACCATTAAGTTTCTCTTTGAGAACAACAAATTCTTTCTCACAGGCATCGTTCCAGTTAAATTTAATTCCTTTCCTCAAAAGCATCCTCATGTTGGCACTGAGTTCTGCAAAGTTCTCAACAAATTTGTTGTAGTATTCAATCATACCGAAAAATGTCATAAGCTCTTCTCTACAAGTAGGGGCACACATTCGGGAAATTGTATCTACTAAGTTGGATTTAGGCGTGATTCACTCACAGGAGATAGTGTGACCCAAGTAGTTAATGGAGGTGGTCCCAAATTGATATTTTTTAACCTTTATGGTGAGATTCGCATTGTCAAGTTATCCAAGGACAATACCAAGACGATACACATGCTCCTCTACGTCCTTACCATACACAAGAATACCATCTTGGTATACACAGGCCCTTTCACAAACACTGAGTTTTTTTTTCCATGGCACGTTGGAAAACTGACGCTGCAGATACTAAGCCAAACGGCATCCTTGCAAACCTGAAAGTGCCACACGGAGTGATAAAGGTTGTTTAATCTCTTGATGACTCTGCCAGTTCTATCTGATGATAAGCTGAGGCTAAGTGAATGGTGCTAAAAACTTTATCACCCCCCAGCTAAACCAATAATTCAGATATATTCGGAAGGGGATATTGATCTACAATGACAGACTTATTCAATTGTCTTAAGTCTACACATAGACGAAGGCTCCCATTGTCCTTACATGCTGCGACTACCGGAGCCAACCACTCAGTCCCTTCCACTTCCTCAATTATCCCACCTGGTTTGAGTTTTTCTAACTCTCTTTTCATTTCATCCCTAACGGCCAAGGGTACATTCCTTACTTTGCAACTTGAGGGTTGAGAACTAGCACACAGATGTATTTCATGTTGAACCCCTTTGAGACACCCAAGCTCTTCCATGAACACATTGGGAAATTTATGTTTAACTCGAGCTTCTACACCACTACTAAGGTTTTCTAGAACCATATTGACTCCATCCTTTAGTTTGATAGGTGAAGTGCTACTCGGGTCAAGCATAATGTCTAAGTCACCTTGGTGGAACCAACTAATAATGCTGTCACCTTTTTCAGATACATACATTTTCCCAGAGGTGTAACGTTGTTCATATTCAATAAGACCTACAAAATAACCTTGCTGAGGTATCGGTTCTCCACCATAGGCTAAGGGGTGTATATCAGGCTTAAGTAAAGACATCTTGTGAGCCAGTTTATTTTGGAAAAACACTCTGGAGATGATAGTGATCTTTGCACCTGAGTCAAAGAGAAACTTGGTGGATTCACCATCTACTAAAATGGTATCAATGGGACATGCCTTGTTCTTAACATCAGTGTCAACTTGAACAACTATCTGCCCACCCACAAAATCCTCTTCAACATCTTCTGCTACAACACTCTTTACATTAGTGGAAATCACCTTTGCTTACAAACAATAGCAAGATGACCTCTTTTTTTACATTTGGGACACACAGCTTTCAAAGCCGGACACTTCTTATCTTTCACCAAATGTCCAGGCTTGTCACACCTATAGCACTTGCGTATGGTGAATTTAGCTTTGTATTCCACTCCCACTTCCTTCAAATTTAGACCCAGTTTTTTTAGTATTTTTTTTGACTACTTGAACAGTTGTTTATTTGTCTTTTTTAATGGTGTCTACACATTTCAAAGAGTGTTCAACCCCTTTGGCTACTTGTATTACCTCATCTAAGGAAGGTTAATCCCTCATCCAAAGTTCATCCCGGATTCTTTCAATGTTACATCCTAACATGAACTGGTCTCTAATTCTTTCATTCAATAAGTTTGTGAATTTGCATGATGAGGCAAGTTTCCTTAGTTGAGTGATATAACCTTCTACTGTCTCTCCATCACTTTGTAACCTTCTTGCAAAATGATACCTCTCCAAGATTGTATTAACCTTGGGGAGATAATGTTTGTCCAATTTGTTAATACAAACATCATATTCATTTAAGTCTACAGCTTCAGCTTCACCCAATTCAGGAAGGTGGTGAAAAACGTCTTGTCCTTCTGACCCCAAACAGTGAAATAAAAGTGAAGACCTACGTTCCGCACTCAAGCTTTCCCCACACACCTTAGCGTTCCGTTCGAATACTTTTTTCCATTTTTGCCATTTGATAGAAGGTTCACCAGGAGACATCATGAAAAAGGGACGGGCAGTTACATTCTGCATATTTCAAAAAATATAAGTTAAAAGAATGACGAAACTGACTTTCTCAATATACACTCCTCAAACAAAACAAAAATGTTATACTTGGCGTAGAATGAGAATGAGAATACAATAGGAAAGGCTGTGCTCATCAGCGTGAAGAGTGAGCATACAGATAGAATGGCTGTGCTCATCAGCGTAAACAAATGAGCATACAATAGAAAAGGCTGTACTCATCAGCGTGAAGAATGACACTTGAAAATATGTGTGTGTATCACAGATAAAACACACAACGAATTGGAATTGCTGTGCTCATCAAGGGTAAACGAATGAGCATACAGTAGAGAAGGCTGTGCTCATCAGCGTGAGGAATGACACTTTGTGTTATGTGTGTGTATCACAGATGCAACACACAATGAATGCTTCAAATGTTCCACTTCATATATTTCTTTTTTTTAAATTAAAAAATGCAGGATAGAGTTAAAATATGTAGACTGATGATTTATGTGTGTATCACAGAAGTGAAGCACAAAGAAATCAGATGAAAACGTCTTGTATCAAGATGTGTGCATATCACAAGTGAGACACGCAGAGTTTCAAGGAAAGCAATAGACGTTGCTAGGCACCCAGGGTTATCAAATAATACACCCAAGATTGCCACCACGTCGGGTCACGCAAGGTGAAAGAAGTGGCGCCGTCGACCCGAAGTGACGTAAGGGAAGTCAACGCTTCCGTGCCACGAAGAACTGGAGCACGAGATGAGCGAAGCGTGCGGCCGAAGCTTCACAAGCAAGCAGACTCCAAGACACGCTCTGACGGCTAGAAAAGGGAGCATAAGCCATTGCAGTTCTTGGCAACCGACATCCAAAGTTTTCCCTTCAAACAAAATGTGGGTAAGAGAACTATGTAAGCTGCCACACCTATACTTTGTCCCCTTTTTTGCCAGCATTGCACTCCTCTTACCGCAAAGCATTCTGTTGTCTGTACTGCTGTTAGCTTGGTAGCAGTAGTAGGGTCTGCTGCAACAACACAGAAGCGGTTAATCTTCGACTACTTATATAGTACTTCTGTCATTTTTTCCTTAAACACAACGAGTATTTTAATAACTCTCTCATTAATTAGATTGTAAATATTGATGTTTTATGCAAGCATTGGTGAATATTACCTGAGGATCTTTATCTCATGGTTTGAATCACTTGTTGATATTTGAGAAGTTAATTGCATTCCGCATAGCTCTATACAAAGTTTGTCACTTCTTTTGAGGCCAGGTGTACACAATCCAAGGGGCATATTATCAAGCCAGGCGATAAAATTATCGCCGCTTTAGCGTCAGAAAACTGCCGCTAAAACGGCGATAATGGGCTTGATAATATGCTCTATGGAATTCCAATTGAAGCCCATGTTAGATGTGAAGGACGTCTAACATGGTCTTCAATTGGAATTCCATAGAGCATATTATCAAGCTCATTATCGGCGTTTTAGCGGCAGTTTTCTGCCGCTAAAGCGGCGATAATTTTATCGCCTGGCTTGATAATATGCCCCTAAATGACTCCAACGGTGATAACTAAAATCCTTTCTGCTCTAATTCAAGCTAAATGGGAATATTTTTACATTGACTCCTTTGGTGGTTCAATATTGATAATTCATTTAAATAGAATCAAACTATCAGTTCCAGATATTGGTCTCTGTGTTCATTATATTAGTGATCTGAAAGAAGGTTTATCCCTGCTCCACTGTTAGTTCACATCTCAAGAATTTAAAAGCTTAGGCCATTCTTTTTTATTGCTTCTTCATTCGCCCGTGGAAGACCCCAGTGATTTCCTTTTTCCTTACAAGTAGCGGACTCCCAAAATCGTCATCTCAGCTTCCCATCTTAGGCCATATTTCTGCCATTATCTTTTCCTTCCTACATCTCCCCTCTTACCACAACCTTTTCGGTACTCCTTCCCTTTCCTTTCTGTTTACATATGCAGTCTGTCTTCACTCCCTCCTCACTCTGTACCATGCCCCAGCCTGTCTTCCCGTCCTCTATTGCCCTTCTCACTCTGTGGTCCAGAGTCTGCTGTCCTTGGCGTTCCCTCCCTCCCGCTGCCGCGCCTGACATCGCGTGGCCGCTGTGTGGAGTAGGAGGGGGATTGAACTACAGCTCCCGGCCTCCCCGGCCCCAACATCCCGGAAGTAGCGTCAGGAGGCGCTTTAAAAACCGAGCTCACTCACGGTGGAGCGGGTGTCCTACCAGCGCAGTGTGCATCTTGAGTGTTTTCCGCGGCCCGACAGCGTGGTCCAGAGTCTGCTGTCCTTGGCGTTCCCTCCCTCCCGCTGCCGCGCCTGACATCGCGTGGCCGCTGTGTGGAGTAGGAGGGGGATTGAACTACAGCTCCCGGCCTCCCCGGCCCCAACATCCCGGAAGTAGCGTCAGGAGGCGCTTTAAAAACCGAGCTCACTCACGGTGGAGCGGGTGTCCTACCAGCGCAGTGTGCATCTTGAGTGTTTTCCGCGGCCCGACAGCGTGGTCCAGAGTCTGCTGTCCTTGGCGTTCCCTCCCTCCCGCTGCCGCGCCTGACATCGCGTGGCCGCTGTGTGGAGTAGGAGGGGGATTGAACTACAGCTCCCGGCCTCCCCGGCCCCAACATCCCGGAAGTAGCGTCAGGAGGCGCTTTAAAAACCGAGCTCACTCACGGTGGAGCGGGTGTCCTACCAGCGCAGTGTGCATCTTGAGTGTTTTCCGCGGCCCGACAGCGTGGTCCAGAGTCTGCTGTCCTTGGCGTTCCCTCCCTCCCGCTGCCGCGCCTGACATCGCGTGGCCGCTGTGTGGAGTAGGAGGGGGATTGAACTACAGCTCCCGGCCTCCCCGGCCCCAACATCCCGGAAGTAGCGTCAGGAGGCGCTTTAAAAACCGAACTCACTCCCCGCGTCGCGGTCTCGCGCGCGGTCTCAGCCGGGCTAAGCCCGGGCAAAGGGCGGGCCCTCTGTGGCCCTCAGGGGACTGAAGGAGACGGGACGGGCCACCCCCCTAACAACTCGTATGTGGGTGCCATCGCTGTAAGGTGACATTATTGTGTCTCGTAAGTGCCATAGGTCAGATTTGTGTGCCTTTGAAATTCTACCTTGCATCACCTTGATACCTATATCCTATTGTATTTCTAAATAGTTGAACACCCAGCTTGAAATGTCTAAGTCTAGGAAAACCAATATGGCGACAAGATCAACCACGAGAAATAAGTCCGTGCCTGTAACTCCATTACCTTCCCTTACAGCTATAGATCTAATGCTGCAAAAAACCATTGGTGTGGTCGCTGATGCAATTCAAAACACGGAGAGACGCCTCTCACTTACTCCTAACCTGTGTTTTCCTAACCTATCTATGCATACTTCAGTGCAAAATAACACCGCGGAGTCTATTATCAGTGTAGAGGATTCGTTATTACAGCAGTCCTTTTCAGGACTGCCAAATAGTAATAGCTGTAGAAGAAATACGTCTCCAGTCCTTCTCACTCTACCGACCAATAATGAAGGCAGCCCCCAATCTACTTCTACTGGTGGGGCTATTCCATGTGCATTACATTTGGAAAATACGTCAATGACACCTCCAGGGGTTGTGCTTGCAGAAAGCTCTCTTTTAATCAATACCATAGATGCAGATAAATCTCCTTCCCCAAAAACAAAGAGACCACGATATGGTAGGCAAAAAACAAAATCAAAATCGATCATGAGGAAGATATATAAACCTATAGGCAAACGCAAGTCTTCAGCTAAAGATGTATGGCTAAATTTTAGAATGGCTAAACCGACAACTAGTACCTCTAACAATATTATAACAGCTGAAGAGCAAGCAGTAATGTTGCCTAATAGAAACTTGTTCGAGAACAGCAAAATTGTTATAAATGAGACAACGCAGACTGATGAGGTGTGTGTAATTGATAAATCATATTTATTGAGTCTGGAACAGATGATCAAATCCCTACTCCATCCCTTAAATGAGAAAATTTCTAGTATAGAACAAATTTTAAAGAACTCTGATAAACTTCATCTCAAGGATCTTTCCAATTTGCCTCAAGGTATTAACATCTATACCCAGACAGATAACCTTGACATTACGGGTTATAATTTGAACTCCTCTATGCTATTGAATGCTAAGGCCCAGATTAATCCTAACCAACATACAAGTACATGTAATACTACTTTAACCCCTCCAGTCATGCCTACCACTATAATGGAAACCCCATCCGGTGGCGATGAAAGTGAATGGGCTACGGAAGGCACATCTTCCATACCACCTGATGTTCAGGTTGAGCCGGACAGGCCTATTCTTACAGTACCATCACCTCATAATACTCGACCAGTGCAAAAGTATACGCAGCCCCAACAAAACAAGAAACCCATTCACATTAATCTCCCTCCTGAATCCCAACTTTACACCATAGTAATGATAGGTGTACCGCAATTAGAAATGGGTAAGACGGAGAGATATGGTGATTTAAAGAATAAAGTTAGTCACTGGTTAACCAGTCATAGACCGCTCCCCTGCCATATTAATGGTAAGATCACAAATGTTAGGAGGGTCGACTGGGTGGGCCACAGATTCAAATCAACCGAGGGTGACTGCATTATAGTCACTTTCGATGACATTAGAGCGGTAAGGCATATTTCTTGTTGGAAGGATAATCTGATCCATAGCTTAATTCGCACTAAGGATTTAAGCTATTTTTACCCATCACGAAATCATAGCAATTTATATCCTAATACTGAGGATGAGGCAAACTACACTATGTATAACCCAAATTATAATGGTGCAACTCAGAGGAATCACGAACCCTTTATTATAAAGGATCGACATCATTTTAGAAATGATATACTAGATATGCCCAGTAAAGCTAACTTCTCAACATTTTATTCGGAGAACCGGGAGTATATAAATGGATCATATAACAATCATAACACTCCCCGATTAACATATTCTAACACCCAATACAATGTTCCTATCTCAAATAGGTTCAATGCCCTCTATGAACGTAATGGTTTGGAGGGTGTTGATTGACTGTGTGATCTATCAGCTACATCCCTGCCTACCGATGTTAAATTTAGTAACCTTGTCCATGACGAGAATCTCTCCCCCCCTTTCATTAACTTAGATAGTAACGTCCCTACAGAATTGGTCACAGATTCTTTTCCAGCTAGCTCTGAACTTGACGGCTTGGAGCATATTAGTACAATGCAAAACCAGATAGAAGCTTTTAATATCCATCCAATTCATATAGATTCAGAACCCTCTGCAGCAGTAACTGTGGGAGCTATTAGTGCTGAACAACCTGACCATACATTAGTTCCCAGCGGCATCGAGGCCGCACCCGATAATGTGAATGCTGCTGTTTTCAATATGAATTTAGTCTCCTGGAACGTAGCAGGCCTGGCTGACAAGTTAAGTGATCCAACCTGGCTCGCATTTGTTAGAAAATTTGCAATTATATGTCTCCAAGAGACTTGGATGGAAGGAAATAATGCCTTCATTGAAGGATATCAAAGCTTTCTTAGGCCAGCAGCCCCCTCAGCTAGCGGCAGAGCACGGGGGGGTCTTGCTATTTTTGTCAATCTGGCTCTTTTGTGTGATATAACCAGCCTTAAAACTGTTAATTGTAATATCCAATTGCTTGTACTGAAGCGAGGCAAACATGTTTTAACACTAGTTAATTTTTATAATGTTATAAATGACGAAGGGGAGTGTAATATATTATCATTGAATGAACTACTGAAAGAAGGTCCAGGTACATTGCCGTGTAACGCTTTAATTGTAGGAGATTTTAATGTTCATCCCTGCGGTAACCCCCGAGACACCCCTATGGGCGTCCTGGGATGTAACAGCATGGATGGATTTCATTTCCGCCACACTAGGCAAGGGTCATATTTAAATGACATGCTAAATGAAAATAACTTGCTTGTTGCCATGTCGCTGGTCCCTGAGACCAAAGTCTACGATGTCCCAACATTTAAAGGCTCTGGTCTTGGGTCATTCATAGATCATATATTACTATCTGCCGATCTTGCCAATCAGGCCTCTAATTTTGTGATTCAAACTAGCATCCACAGTGATCATAACCCACTTTCTATTAATTTGAGTGGGGGTGTATTTGAACAACGGAAGCACCGTGAAGATGCGGGTATATTAAAATGTATTAACGGAAAGCGTCGCTTGAAATGGCATATGGTAAATCAAGAAAATTTTTATATAGAAATTAACAAAACATGTGGCAGGGACTTAATGGATTGTGTATTAACATGTTTGCCCCCAGAACAAATTTTAGACATTTTTGAACGAATTGTGACAACAGTAGGGTCGCTGTTATCAGTCCCAGTAAAGGGGACGGCTAAAAATAACCCTAAATGGTTTGATAACGCATGTTCCTCGGCAAGTAATAACTTAAGAAAGGCGTTAAAAATTAAACCCAGAGACCCAGGAAATATTAAAAATCTCCGTATGATATATAAAAAAACTCTTATTAAACGGAAAAAGGAAATAAAAGTCTATACCTGGGAGCGTCTACTTGATCCCTTAGTTTTGGGTAACAGTAGTAAATTCTGGGAAATTATAAATAAACCAATGTTTGACAACCCGAGTGATACTGCATTAGGTACAAACATTTCAGAGAAAGACTGGGTTACTCATTTTAGTGCAATTTTTAAAAGTAATGACCAACAGACAGCAACTGATCTTTTAACACCTAAGGAGAACTTTTTATTTTTTACAGACAATGAAATAGAAAAGGCTATCCAAGGTTTAACTGGAAATAAGGCCCCAGGTCCAGATGGCTTGCCACCGGATCTTTTTAAATCTTGTACCTCGGTATGGGCACCTGTCCTTACCAGGGTGATAAATGCAGCTATAATCTCTGGTTGTCCAAAGTCCTGGGGACAATCAACCATAGTTCCTGTATTCAAGAAGGGCGACCGTGGTAGTCCACTATGCTACAGGCCAACATCGTTAATTAATTCTGTAGCTAAAGTGATAGGTGGCGCAATCTTGAATAGGTTATCAACATGGGCATCAGAGAATAAAATCATATCCCCTATACAATATGGTTTCAGACCTGGTCATTCTACAATAACCCAATGTTTGAATCTATATTTAATAGTGGGCAAATACACCCTGGCTCGGCAGGGAACGATTCACTTGGCCTTTATGGACCTATCGTCCGCCTTTGATTGCGTCGATAGAGGTAAACTGTGGGACATCATGTTCAAGATGGGCGTTGAGCAGAACCTAATTTATATTTTGGCTGACCTGCACTCAGATACTAGAGCTAATGTCCGCTACACGCAAGACCTGAAAGTAACAAGTGACATTAGAATTAATCGGGGAGTTCGTCAAGGGTGTATCCTAGCCCCATTCTTGTTCAATTTATACATTAATGAGCTAGAAGATTACCTGATAAAAACAGGAGCTGATTACCCCTATGTCGGCCGAAAAGGCGTCCCGGTTCTGCTATACGCGGACGATGCCGTCCTTATTTCTAGGACGGCAAATGGTCTCCAGTTACTTTTAAACTCATTTCAAGATTTTATGTGCTCTCGAGGCTTGAGTATTAATAACTCAAAGTCATATGTGATGAAAATAGGCCAAGGAATGCGAAAGCCTAATTTTTTATCCATAAACGGTGGAAAAATCCCAAACTCTAAAACCTTCTCTTATCTTGGTGTCCTACTTGACAACCAATTAACCTGGGGCCCAGCCGTTGTTAAAAAGAAGGGTGAGGTAACACGAACTAATGCAGCCATACTCGGGTTTGCCAGAAAAATGGGTAATAGCCCGGTGGCTGCTTTACTTAAACTTTACCAAGCTAAAAGTGTTGCCATTGCCTGTTACGGCAGCGAGCTCTGGGGCTACAGCCAAACAGAAGCCCTGGAGATTGTAGAAAATAACTTTTTAAAGAAGGTTTTGAGGCTGCCAAGGGGAACTGGAAACTTCTCGGTGCATGAGGAGTTAGGGGTACCCTTTCTAAGTGATAGATTAGCAGCAAGTCCCCTGTTATGTTGGCTGACCTCCTGGCTAAATAAAGATATACCACTCACTCATGACATCTTAAAGGAAGCCTTATCCTGGGACGGCAGGTTTAAGGTACCATGGTTGAGGTACATAAATGACCGTCTCACGGAATTGGGACGACCTGACTTGTTCTCAGCCCCAGAGACTATAACTAGAGCCGATGTAACCTTTGTGAAAAAAACATTCTTACTCACTAGGTACTTTGCCCGGGAGGAGGGTGAATTGTTGAAAGCTAGTATTAGGAAACATGCTTTACTTCAAACAAGCCTAAGTATGGAACCATATCTAACATGGCCTATGTCCGGCTTTGAGCGCTTTTTATTGATAAGGTTCCGCTTTGATTTATTCCACCTCCTGTTAGCAACTCCGAAAGGGGCACACCGAGGTCAAGTGCTTCCTGCTTGCGGCTGCGACGGTAAGTCTCCGCAAGATTTGGTGCACTTTTTATTTATTTGTCCTTATTATACAGTACCGCGGAAGTTATACCTAAAGCCTTGTTTAAAAAAACTAAATTTTACACAGATTAAACCAGCACTTTTTCACCTTCAACTTTTAAATAGTGACTGCACTTTATATATATGCAGCTTCCTGAAACTAGCTATCACTTTCAGGAATAGTATGGAGGGTTAATTATGCTGTACTTAAAATTGTACTTCTCCTTTATTTTAATCTTGCATTCTTATTTATATTTTTAACTGGTTCGTTTTGTCTGCTGCTCTGGTTTTAAAACAGTTTCGCAATATATTTTGTCTCATATCCTTGCTGCTCAAAAAAAAAAGGGAACTGGAGGATTCACCTCTCTATTTGTGTAATCTTGCCCATGATTGTATGTTTATGATATGTACTTTTTAATTGTCTATTTGTGAAATTTGTTTTATGTATGTATATTTGTGATATGAACTTTTATGATTGTAAAGAATACAATCGAATAAAGATACTTGAACTTGAACTTGACTACTTATATAGTACTTCTGTCATTTTTTCCTTAAACACAACGAGTATTTTAATAACTCTCTCATTAATTAGATTGTAAATATTGATGTTTTATGCAAGCATTGGTGAATATTACCTGAGGATCTTTATCTCATGGTTTGAATCACTTGTTGATATTTGAGAAGTTAATTGCATTCCGCATAGCTCTATACAAAGTTTGTCACTTCTTTTGAGGCCAGGTGTACACAATCCAAGGGGCATATTATCAAGCCAGGCGATAAAATTATCGCCGCTTTAGCGTCAGAAAACTGCCGCTAAAACGGCGATAATGGGCTTGATAATATGCTCTATGGAATTCCAATTGAAACCCATGTTAGATGTGAAGGACGTCTAACATGGTCTTCAATTGGAATTCCATAGAGCATATTATCAAGCTCATTATCGGCGTTTTAGCTGCAGTTTTCTGCCGCTAAAGCGGCGATAATTTTATCGCCTGGCTTGATAATATGCCCCTAAATGACTCCAACGGTGATAACTAAAATCCTTTCTGCTCTAATTCAAGCTAAATGGGAATATTTTTACATTGACTCCTTTGGTGGTTCAATATTGATAATTCATTTAAATAGAATCAAACTATCAGTTCCAGATATTGGTCTCTGTGTTCATTATATTAGTGATCTGAAAGAAGGTTTATCCCTGCTCCACTGTTAGTTCACATCTCAAGAATTTAAAAGCTTAGGCCATTCTTTTTTATTGCTTCTTCATTCGCCCGTGGAAGACCCCAGTGATTTCCTTTTTCCTTACAAGTAGCGGACTCCCAAAATCGTCATCTCAGCTTCCCATCTTAGGCCATATTTCTGCCATTATCTTTTCCTTCCTACATCTCCCCTCTTACCACAACCTTTTCGGTACTCCTTCCCTTTCCTTTCTGTTTACATATGCAGTCTGTCTTCACTCCCTCCTCACTCTGTACCATGCCCCAGCCTGTCTTCCCGTCCTCTATTGCCCTTCTCACTCTGCAGCATCTCACTCTGCAGCATGACTCAGCTTGTATTCCTACTCCTGCCTCCAATCTACATTAACCACCTGCCTTAGGCTTGTGTCCCTTCTCCTTTACCACACTTCCTTATGCCTCCTGCCTACTGTCTGTGTCCCTGCCAGTATTTGCCAACTGCATCTACCTCTTGCCCCGTCTGTGTCACTCCACCTGCTTGTCCTCTCAGTCTATTTTTTTTAACTCCCTTTTGTTAAGTTTATACATTTTATCTGCATTTGCATACATACATGTTGTCTCATATTTGTCAGATACAGGTGATATGATGTCAATAGGTTAACACACATCTATGTAATTCTAGTATGGGCATTATCAACTCAATTTCTGCCACTGTTATCTAGGTTGCCATAACAGTTGCTACGGATTTAAGAACAGTTGTATTGTGTAACTGTTAGTCGCTATTTCACATTGTATAATGAACATTACTAAGTGCTTTTAGGCACAAATACAGTCAACGTAAATTTGTGACAGAGTTCATTTAGTTTTAACAAGTATATCAACAGGCAAAAGAATACCATAAAGAACACTGAACCCTCCCGCAGCCCCCCTCCACTCCTCTTTGTACATTCATATGCTGGTGGCCCACTAATGTATTCCCCGTTTCCTCCCAGCTGTGTCGTGTTGGCCTGTGTGATTTCATGACTGACACATATTTGCTATTAATACAACATGGAATATAGACAAGTGACATGCCTGCGCACGCCGGCCACCCATGCATTCCTCAGCCGGTGGGGCCCTCCTAGTCCCCGGTTGTATTCTGCTGTAGCGCAGTTAGACACACATTCAAGTGTGTCACTATGGGGACCTGCCTCAGACCCAACGTTTCCCCACACCTGATGGTGAGGCTTTCCGCCTTGGCCCAAGCAAGTAAGGAGTGGCGCCATGCCTGTGTATGCGGTGCATCTGTTGCTTTCCACCGTTTAGTGAGCAGTCTCTTGGCCACCACTATCTCCAGGTCCAGGAACCTGGATGTCACTTTGGTGGCTGCCGTTCTCCGCAATTTGTGTAATAAGTATACTGGCCAATGAAAGGGTAACTGGGCTATGTCGCACCAATACGCACCAATGCGGGGCAGCTCCATTACATATGTATTAGGTCAGCTTCCACCTCAGCACATCTTTGGCACATCATGTCCGTTTTATTAAAATATCTATTAATGTTAGCAGGTGTAAGGTAGGCCCTATGGATTATATACAGTTGAATTTGTCTGAACCACATGTTTCTGAGTAAGAGTGTTGGGTTTTCTAATATCTGAGCCCACTCCTTGTCAGTGAGAGGGTGCCCCAGGTCGAGTTCCCATTTTTTGCAGAGGGAGCCCAGGCTAGTCGCTGCATGAACTCTAAATGATGTGGCAAACCAGCGTATGAGATGTCTGTCACACCCCATGACATGTAGATGTTGCACTACGAGGTGCGTCTGTGGTTCTGTAGTCATGTCCCCCTATTTGGCCGTTAGTGTGGATATCAGCGAGTGGTGCACGAGAAACTGCCCTGGCGGAAACCCCTCATCTTCGACTAGGGACGTATATGGTATAAGCGCTCCTTCTCGGTAGAGATCCCCAAGGGTCTGGACACCTCTCTACTGCCACCCCTCAATTGTTTGTGCTGGTAGCACTACATGGCCACAAGGGGACACCTCTAACGGTATTGCAGGAGCGTAGGCAGTCATATACAAACTCCTGCGGAAACATATGTATGCTACTGCAAACAACAACTGTCTGGGTGTCTTCACCTTTGTGCCGGGGTGGTAGAGACCAACAATCTGACTCAGTGAGTAATGGGGCTGTGTGTTTGCCGTGTTTGTGCGGAGCCTATCCGCCAACCACCTGGCTATCCACTGCAGCTGAGCAGTTAAGTATTAATGTTCAAAACAGGGTCCTGCTAACCCCCCTTGGTCTGTTGGGAAGTACAGCTTTTGTAGCATCATTCTATGCCGTACCTTGTTTCATATGAACTCCCAAACCTGGTTCTCCAGTGTAGCAAAGAAGGAAGCCGCAATATACATGGGTAGGTTCGCAAAATAATACAGTAGTCATGGGAGGACTACCATTTTGGCCAGTGCCACCCTTCCTGGTTCTGTAAGTAGGAGTGTGCCCCAAAACTGCATCTGCGATCGGATGGCTGTCAGAGCTCTCAACAAGTTCCCATCAAATAGGTCTTGTGGCTGACGATAGACCCGGATGCCTAGGTAGCGGAATGTGTCTCCTCTCCACTGTACTGCTCTGCCATTTATAGCATAGCTTGGATCACGACTCCCCTCATTAATGGTGTAAATGCAGGAATTTTCAATGTTGACCCAAAGCCCGTTAATGGTGGCAAAGTTCTGTAACAAGTGCGCCAGCTGGTAGGGACCCTCTCAATATCCCTTATATAGACTAGGAGATCGTCGGCATAAAGTGATACTTAATGCACGGCATTCCCCAGAGGTATCCCATCCCCCAATGTGGTGCACAGTGCTTCTGCCAGCGGCTCTATCATGAGGCAATAATGGGCACCCCTGTCTAGTTCCTCCGTGCACCGGGATAACATCTGACAGGTAAGGCCCCATTCGGACCCTGATGGTGGGGTCAATGTAAAGTAAGTTGACAAGTTGTAGGAACCCTGGCCTGGAGTCATATTTCTGCAGCGTCGCCGCTAGATTGTCCCATTTTAGGGTATCAAAGGCTTTTTCCAGGTCTAATATGAGGCATACTGTTCTCGGCCAGTCCTGTACAGCTTCTGTTTCTACTCTGAAAAGTGCCTCAGGTTAAGGGAAGTGCTGCGAGACGGCACAAAACCATTTTGGTCGACGTGGACCAGCGTAGGGACCACCGGCGCCAGTCAACACATTTGCCAGGATTTTGTAGTCCATGTTGAGCAGGGCTAGAGGCCTATAAGAACCTAGCTCTGTGGAGTCCTTGTCAGGTTTTAGTAGCGACACCAGATACGCTTCCCGCATCAAGGGAGGAATCTTTCACTCTTCTAGGGCGGTGGTGTGCAGGGTAAGGAGACGTGGTGTGAGTATGTCTCTATATGCCTTACAAAATTCCGACGATAAACCATCCGGCCCAGGCGCTTTCCCGGAGGCTAGGGATCTGATGGCATCTCCGATCTCTTCCAATGAAAGTTGCTCATCCAGCATTGCCCGGTGTTCTTCCGTTGGTGTGGGCAATTATATGGAACTCAGGAACTCTTCCAGTCTCAGCATGTCGCAGCGCCTGCGAGTTTGATATAGCTGAGTGTAGTGTTGTGTCATAGCTTGATGTATTTCATGTTGGGTGTATAATACCTGCCCCGTGTCTATGCGTATAGCTCCGATTGGAGCACAGGCATACTCCTGCTTTCTCAACCAGGCGAGCAGTCGGCCTGCTCGATCCATCGTGGAATGTGTGAGGGCTGTGCGTGCAGTATAGTTGTGACATTTAAGGCGCTCTAACAAATCAGCATGTTCAGCTTGTAGTTTCTCTAGGAGCCACAGGTCTCTACCGTTCCCCTCACCCTCTTGCTTCTGACGTAGCAGCTGAGATTCTATTTGCGTAAGGGATGTGGATAGCTGTTTGTGGATATTCCATGTGGCTCCCATACAATGCCCCCTGATCGTTATCTTAAAAGCTTCCCATTCTACTGCTGCGCTACATACCGTGTCTTAATTAAGGTCAAAATATGTGAGAGTGGCTGTCTCTAGTGTTGAGTGGAACTCTGGTTCTTCTAACACACTAGGCTGGAGGCACTACGTCTGCATCGAGGGACGGTCCGCCTCCCACCCAAGTTGCATCCACAGCGGGTTATGATCGGAATAGGTCCAACCTAGATAGTCTGCTTTTTTAATTAACTGGAGTAGCGAGGGTGAGCTCACTAGTCTTCTATCAAGGCACACATGTAGCCCATGGACCACTGAGTAGTGCGAGTAAACTCACGCACCAGGGTTGAGAACCCACCAGAGGTCTACTAGCGCCCAGTGCACAAGCCAGTCTGTGAGAGCTTGAGTATTGGACGTGGCAGGAGTTCTATTAAGAGGTGGAAAAGACCTATCCAGGTCTATGTTAAGTACTGAATTGAAATCCGCGCCCACCAGCCAGGGGAGTCCTGCCCATGGAGCTAGTTTCTCAGAGAGACGCATAAGGAAAGATGTTTGGTCTACATTGTGGCCACATATGGAACCCAATAATATCGGCTGACCATTGAGGTTCCCTCTGACAAAGGTGTATCGACCATCAGCATCAGCGATGTCTCCCTCCTGCACAAACGGGATTCCTGCTCTCACTCAGATTAGCGTGCCACACGCGTGGGCCAAATACGTGGTGCCAAAAACCTGTCCTCGCCATCGCCTGCGCAGCTTTTCCAGTTCTGTGTGTGTCATGTGTGTTTCTTGTAGCACGGCAATGCCAACCGAGTGGTGCTGTAGGTAGGCGAATATCGAGTGCATTCTGCGTATATTCCACGCAATTGTGTTAATGTGCATCATGGCTGATTCATATGTCTGTTAGGATTGGTCTGAGATGGGCAGCGCAGTCTGGGGCAAGCGGCACTAGTGGGGAACCTTGGGTTGGTCTTGCGTAACCAAAACTTCAGTTTGAACAATAACATTTTAACTGTTAGGGGTGAACTCATCAGAAATGTCCGTCCAAACTTTGTCCAACAGTGACAGAAACTAGTCCAGTATAATGCCTGGTAGGGACGTGTGTGTCGTGCGCTTGCCTACTATGCGCGTGTTCCCTTCGTGTCCCTATGATGACACCAGCCATCCAAGCCGGTGTGTATGGCGCGCATTTCCTTAGCATGTGTGCCATTGGTCTCGGACTTACATGTGAGGGGGACATGTAGTCCACCTATGTGCAATCTTGTGTGGGCTTAGTCATGTGCAACTCACATCGCAGCAAAGTATATGACAGTATCTCATTTTGTGTGCGCCGGCTTTAGCGTGCGACGTGAGCTGTTTGGGGTCAGAGGCTGTTGGAGAACGCCAACCTGGCATCTAATTGTATTGGCGCTGGCGATGTGTGTTTCCCGCTTGGGCGGGGCCCCCTCCTATTGATTTGGGAGGCCCCACTGTGTTGGTGCCTATAGTTGGCACCCACCCATCGAGCCTGTGCATAGGGATGCGTTTTGCACTAACTGCTTGTTACGCCTGCACACAAGTTCCACGTGTGAAGCATGCATGTCTTAATCTAAAGTGTCAGCAGCGCATACCGCCCCTGTCAGAGAACATCACAGTGAAACATTTCAAATTAGTCTCTACTTGGGTGGATGGCCCCTGGCTCATTTCAATGCATCTGTAGTCCTTCATATAAGGTCATCAGCAGTTTGTGGTGTGACTGTCGCAAGATGTGCGTCATCTAGGCCATCGGGCCTGGGGGTCAAAGAGCTGCTGGCCACCGCTGAGTCAGAGGAGCATGCCT
Source organism: Triturus cristatus (assembly GCF_964204655.1). NCBI lineage: Eukaryota > Metazoa > Chordata > Amphibia > Caudata > Salamandridae > Triturus > Triturus cristatus. Next base: position 1,135,476,697 of record NC_140585.1, read on the forward strand.
CCTGGTGCTCCCGGAACATCATGGTAGCAAGCGCCGCAATGACCTCCACTAGCGCCCTGTCATTCCTTTCTGCTCTGGACTTAGTGCTGTTGCTGCTGATCTCGTGCGCTCTAGCATCCCATGCGTCCCTCGTCGACGTGTCCTCCAAGCGGCAGCTCTGGTTGATTCCGTGTCAGTGGGCTGAGGCCCCTTCCATAGTCCTAATTCTTCTAACCAGTCCCACACCTCCACAGATGATTCAAAGAAGCAGACCATGCCCTTTGCCACTACTCTTAGTTTGGCGGGGAACAGGAGGGAGTAGGTGATTTCTAGATCATGGAGTTGGCACTTCACAGCCACGTAAGTACTTCTGCGCCGCTGCACTTGCGTCATGTAATCCGGAAACACCATGACCGAGCTCCCGCCGACTTTGAGATCCATAATCTTTCGTAAGACTGCATCCATGTCTCGGTAGTTTAGGAATCTGAATAGGAACGGATGCGGCCAGGCTCCTGGGATGGCTTGTGGGCGGCTCAAGTGCAAAGAGTGTCGACATTGTTCCCGGGGGTAGTATGTCTTGGAGCCAGCGTTTGACATACTGTTCAGGATTCTGTCCTTCCTCCCGTTCTGGGGGTCCGACAACGTGGAAATTTTTGCCATTGGAGCGCCCCTCCACATCTTCAACCTTGTCATCTAGTGCATGCATGCGGTCCAAAATGTCCTGTAGTGCCGCAGTGTGACTCTGGGTGATGGATTTTAGCTCCGTAAGCGACTGATCCTGCTGCTGAACCTTTTCTGCCAGTTTATGATGATCGGCGGATAGAAGGGTAAAGTCCAATGTGACCTTATCGATCCTGGATTCAAGGGATGACCTTGTCTGATCCAGCGTGGTCCTGAGTCCAGTTTGGCTGCGAGTGACGTGTTCAGAGTGTCTCCGGTCACTTCCCCTCCTGTGTGCGGCATCTCCAGGTTGCCAGCACGCGCGGTGCCCTGTTGCGTAATCACGCACAGGCAGCCCATTGCTAGTTGTTGCACGGTAGGCATTCACCTGCACCGGGTAACTTCTACTCTGCAGCACTCATATCGCCGTAGTGCAGCTGTTGGGTTTAGGTCACTCACCACACACATGGGAGTTTATCCATTGGTGGGTGTCCAGAGTGCAACAGGGAGTTCCCGGGTCCGCCCCTCGGGTCTACCGTAGTCTCTCCGTCCCCAAGCGACGGGTGCCTGTTTTAACTGTCGCTGGGTCTCACAGCGCTGTCTTGTACTTGCGCCCGGCATCTGACCGCCTCCAGATAGTGTTCTTATACCAAAGGGCAGCGCTTCCTTTGCCTGCTGAGCGATCTCGTGGGCGCTTCTGCGCTTCGGCCTGCAAAGGACTAGGCCCAGCCCATCCCCCGGGCGTGTTGGGTTGCACAGTTGCCGAAGGTTTTAGGCGGGCCTCTTATCCTCCTTGCAGCCTATTGCGGCCCAAATGGTGGTCTTTGCCAGGTCCCCCCAGCCTTGTTGCAGTGCCAGCCAGTTGATGGGCCGCACCAGGCCCGAAGCGCCTCGCGAACGGACCTCTCCCTTGGGGCTCCACTAGTTACGGTGTTCACGTTAACAGCCTCCCACTGGGGCTATTGCGTAGGTCTCAGAATTCGTGCTGTACACTCATGCGGCCCGTCCAGGAAATAACGCCCCTTGTATCAGACTCATGGGTCTCCTGGTCTCCCTTCTGTCTCTCAACGGCAGCTGCCCTCAAGCCGGACCCCATTGGTTCGCAGCGGGCCACCACTGTCCTGTCACCTCACTGGCCGGCCAGAGGGCTTCACCAAGTCCAGCACACTTCTTGAGGAGAAGGGGGGGTTTCCACCAGCGTCGGACACCTCGCTCCCAGGTCCCTGGTTATGCACGATGTGCACAGTGGCTGCTCCTTGACTTCGCAGCTGTGTGTGCCCCAAATCCTTTGCTGTGCTTACATGCAGTCTATGGGTAATGCTGCCCGGCCAAGGCCCGCAAGGCCATCTAGGCACCCCTGTGCTGTACGGCTGCGGCTGCCCCTCAATCAGGTCCCCTCTGGTTGGGTCTCCCAGCTGGTAACGAGTCGCACCGCCAATCGCTGGACCCCTGTCTGCACCCAGCGTAGTCCTGTGCACAGTTCGGCACGTACCTTCACAGCCCTTGGTGTTGGCGCTGCCACCCGCTATCCATCGCCCAGAGAGCCGCCATTTTGCTGATCACGGCCCGAGTTCCCCGCCAACCGCCGCTCTGCTGTAGGTGGGCCCCACAGGTCGCAAATCAGCCGGCGCCACACCGCAGATCTCCTCCATGCAGTGGGGCAATCTGCGCCGCTTCAGCCGGATTACGGTATCGTCCGCTCAAGTCGCCAGCGAGGCGAGGCGTTTGCCAGCCGGGTCTCCTTGTACAGGCCTGACATAGGAGGAACTCGAGTCCCAGGCGGCTTCCACATACTCACGCCCTCAACCGGGCGGGGCTCTGCTGTTGTCAGGTTTGTGCCTTCTTCCTTCATCTTTGGCGCGTCTCCCGACTACAGGTGCGCCCCAGCGATGTCGCCTGTGACAGCAGCGGTTTCCGTCTGGCAGCTGCCACGTTGCCTCGCCCGCCGCTCAGTAGACTAGGCCTTAAAGTACTCCACAGTGATATCTCGGTCTACGAGCGGCCCTCGGATCATTGCAGGCTCTCGTTGGCAATCGCTGGTCGGTGCCGATCTGCACCTACACTCTCCAGGCTTGGATGGCTCGCTGTTGGGTAACTGGCAGGAGAATTAAGGGATTGCTGGCGGAGCACTAGCTGCTTGCATCTGCCATGATGGCTCGCTAGCCACGACCCCGCTTGTCCTCTCAGTTTTGAGGCTGTGCCCATCTATGCCACCCTCTTTTTGTCTGTCAGCTTCCAGCCTCCGTGCACCTTCATTGTGCCCCAGCTAGCTTCCCATCTCCCATGACCGTCTTCGCGTATGTAGGTGTCTGAAAGAGAATGTGCAAAATTGTTATCAAGTATAACATGGGGATGAGATGAGGTAAAAACTCCCATGGGTATTCATAAGGTTGTGGATAGTGTAAATACTTGGTACAGGTTTTTAAACGAGTCCACTTTAACCAAACCACTCTTTTTACTGATCACCGGTTCGCATCAGTCAAGTTGAAGACATCCTCCCAAGAACACCATATTGCTTACTATGAAAACTGAAGTTGCCATATCAACTCATGGCTGGGAGAGCTTTCTTTTCTCGTTGGTGGTTGAAACAAACATGATAAAGAGTGCAATGTATTTAATAACTTTTTGTCTGTAATTGTACAGAGAATCAGAGATTTGTGTTTAATTGAATTTTTATAGTAATTCCTCAAATATGCCCCATCAAGCCAAAGCTTTCATTTGAACCGCTTTGGTAACTAGGGTCAATTTAATTCACTTGCAGGTATTGAACTAGCAGAAATCAGAGACCGATTTAGATGTAACTGTTATGACAAATCAACTGTGTTTTTACCTTCTTTATCTGATGAATCCTCAACATAGATTTTATCCGACTAGATTGGACCTGTCCTTGGTGCACTTTTTGGTGGCTTTTGGAAAGCAATGTAGGTGGTCTAATAGTCTTAGAATTAATGTCCATCTGATACCTTAACAAAACAGAGAAATTTGCACTTTACTCTCTTGTCTTTTGTATAAGTCTGCAAGAGTTAAATACTTACTCCAATACCTAAGTCCTGTTCTTATATAGCAGGTTATAGGTTTCTACTCCCTTTGGACTCTATGAACATTTGTTGTGCAGTTTTACATTTTATCAGAGGAGCGATTGCAATAAGAATGACATATGGATAAGGGAGGGTTCGGTGTATTCTGTTATGGTCTGTAGAATTTTTGATTTATTACAGCTGCTTAAAGTTGCATTGAACCAATGGAGGTGCTGCCATTTTTTATTATCTACTGTGATAAAGTTTGCTATTTCTCTTTTTATTTGTATTTTAAATATGTTCTTATGATACATACTTGTGGAAGGTGCTTTTATGATTTATTTTAAATCGAATAAAGCTTGTTTAACTGCCTAATGAACGCGTCTTGAATTCACTAAAAGACAAGTTCTGATCCTGGAGCTTTAACACAAGGCTTTTAAGGAGCAGAACAGTTCGCTTTAACAAGTGTATTAACCCACTGAGCTCTCTGCTGGTCTTGACTGACGCTCCCTGACTCTACACTTTACATTATTAAAGACCATCAGATCTTTTCCATCAGGTAACCAGAAAATGTATTAATATGTAATTTATGTATATAAATAACTCATTCGTCCTGATTTAAAGTTAGGTGGTCACAACTAAATTGTGGGGTTTGTGGACTACGTGTTAAACCCTGACTTGCAGGATCCACCTCCAGTGAAGAATCGCCAGAAGAGTTAGCTGCAGCATATTTTTAGTGTAAAGATAATTTTGCCTGCGGGTTTGCCAGAAAATATGAGCCCTAGAATGGAGGCTTTAGCACTCCCTGCACAAACAATCGACAATTGTTTTAACACAGTTAACTTCAAATCACTTTTTAATGTTTTGTCAGCATAGTAAGTTTGTCTAGCTGAAGTTTCTTTTTTCTCTGCAGAGTGTAAGTCTGAAATTAAATTTCTAGATGGTGTCAGACCACAAACCAGGTAGTTTCTTGTGATTCCCTCAAGTGACCTATGAACTTGACCTTAGTAATCACCCCTCTCTAACATCCTCATAGTAGAACCAAAGTTGGACAATGTGATTCTAGTAATGCAGCATGCACTCCTTCCTCAGGGGATACTTGGTAATGGAGAGCTACGGAGCAGTAGTCTATTCTAGGGCGGAACCAACAGGGGGCATTCAATTGTCAATCTCGGAAAAAAATGAGACACTTTGTCAGCAGAGTTGAGGTCAGCAAAACTAATTTGGTTTAGGCTGAAAAAAGTCCTTGAACAGGCCTCACTCTGGCATAAGAAATATCAGGAAATATCTACATGTGATGGGCACTAGAGTTAAAATTACTATTCTGGTAATCCAGAGGCCAAACTAAACCCCCACGATAAGCCTCGAGTATTTCTAAATTTATGTCTACTCTTGAAGTCAATGAAGGAGATAACTGATTGAGTGATCTAGGATGTGGTTTCAGGGATGAGCCTAACTGGACCAGAGAACCCCAGACTGAATGAGAAGACCAGAGAAGCTAGTGAGTCACCCAGATGGCTCATGGCTTGACCACTGTCACACATGCATGACCTATGCATCAACTAAGAACAATAGCTGAGCAGCCTAGCAATGTCATATTAGAAAAGAAACAAGAAAAAAGTATTTAATAATTTCATGGAGTCACACAACTTGCTGCATAATTGCTAACCACCTAGAAAACAAATAATATCCAACAGTGCCACCGCCCACCCCCTTCCCCATCCAGGCTATAAATGTAGACCTAGATGATTGTTATCCATGTCAAATCCAGAAATATGCATTCTGAATCTGGTTTCCTGTTAAATCTAAACTGAACAAATACCATTGATTTATACAACTCAATCTCCCATAGTATGATGAAAAGAAGTCGAGCTTGAAAACATACAAATACTGGTTAATCATTTTTTAAAAGGCTTTCACCTTCTATATAACTCTACCACGGTATTCCACGGTAATATCAGCTCTAGAATATTGTGGACAAAATATCAAGGACCAAATAACAACTAATTTAGAGTAATGATACTTAATTTCACGCATACGTACCTTGAAGATGCATGTCTTCAAAGTACATATATGTGGAGGTAAGTAGAGTAAACCTATATGCACTTACCTTCTCTGTATTTTAGTCCTCAATAGGTAGCCCACAATATTGTTAGCACAATGTTTCTGTAGTCATGATTCTGTAAACAATGTTTCTACATATAACCCACTAGTTGAGGGTTGTATGTGCCCATTGCAACACAACTGTTAAATGTATTCTGCTGTCAGTCTTAACACTTGAGATGGAGTTGCATGGAAACACGCTGGAATATCAATGTTGCTGGCTGGAAATTACTTTTCGCTCTTTTTAGTCTTTCACACAACAATGATTTACTGCACATTCATATGTAGCTTGAAATTTAGTGAATAAACAATGGTTTTGTTTCTGCACCTTTACTATTTGGCTAAGATTGAGGGCAAAATGCCATAGTCCTGTTAATAGCACCCACTTAAAGGGCAGTTTGCATTGTTGGTGAGTGACCAGGTATCTAGGTTTTAAGCATATACATATAAGCATATACATATGCAAATTGGTCGCTTGACCTGTAATGTTGACCCACGATTTTTACTCGTAAAGATTCTGAAATCATCAAGGTTCTTTACAGGGAGCAGGCTCAGGAAGTGTACTTCAAATCACCTTGGATAAAGGTCAATGTCAAAATAAACTTGAATTGCAAAACTGCATGGGCAGTGAGTTGGGGCTGAATGATTTTTTGAACTGGCAGACCCTGGTGAAGCTGATATGTTTTATGATATTCCAGTTAGGAATTCGATAGCCTGAAGTTTTGTCAATGCCGCAGTATTTTAGTGGAAGTGCTTATCCACTGTCTTCTTTTGCTACCCGTTATAAGATCTGCTCTGGTGGAAGTGGTTTGAGCATACCCGTACCTCATTTCCATTTGCAGAATCCTGGATAACAAGATCAGATCAAGATGGCAGATGATTGTTCCTGTTGCTGGATTCGCAGTATTACACTTTTTACTGGGGGGCTGCGGATGGGATTTTTATATCGAATGAGTTGAAGCAGGAAATGAGTAGTTGCTCTTCAACGGATAAAGAACCATATTGTTACAAGTACTCAATGTAATATACTGGTAGTGGATTTTTCAATGCAGACGCCAGTGGTGAGAATACACAGTAAACTGCCACATATTTGACCAAATTCTATCTTTCTGTATCTGCCAAAACAACCAGGAACTTGTGGCAGGCTAGAGCCTGGGTCTGATACTGACAACATTTTTAACCGTTTTACCTCATTTCTATTAGACAATGCCAAACTGAGCAAACGATTCACCTTACAGAAATGCTCGGGATGTGATAACATGGAAATACTCTAAAGGAGCTTAAAATGGCAGAAAACACTGCCTTTATAAGAAAACCTTTTTGCCACTGCTCAAGTTTTGTGTCTTTATGCATCATATTTTTTTGGAGCAGTATATTGTACGATTTCCATTTCTGGATGGACTTTTGCTTCTCTCGCAAACAAATTGTAATTTTCCACATATTATTAACAGTTATAGTGCCTGCAAGTGTCTCATTACACCATAATGCATAGAAGGGTTGGAAGAGCACGGAATTACATCAAATTGTCAAGTTTTAGTGAAGTGAGTGTAAATGTGCACATTCTACTGTACCCATTCCTTTAACTCTCTTGTTTTCCTGCCCTAGGTATATCCTGAATGGCCTGCAGGCGGGTTCAACAACCAGTTCCATGATTCTTGATCAATCCTTGCACTAGTCGTCTCTGGGTCTGTTCCATCACTTCTGAAAGCTCCTTCACTATTAAAAGTCTTCCCATTATTTCAATCTGGTGGCCTACAGCGAAACACAACATGACAACTTATTCATGGCATTGGCGGCCCAAATGTGTGCTGCCAAAAACACAACAGGCCCTTTGTGAATGCCAGAAGTGGCACTTTACGGCTTTTGATATTCACAATATATGAGTAGTAAATGCCCTTTGTGAATACCGAAAGTAGTAAAGTTAGACTCTTGTCTCATTTTACCTTTGTGAATCGGGCCCAATGGCTTTATTTTTTAATGAGGTCATTCCTTAACATAGGATCATCAAAATGCAAATGCAAATTTTGTTTTTGCTATTCTTTTTTCGTTTTGAATGAAACTGATGATTATGATGTAAAATAGGACACACAGAATAACACTCAGGGACTTGTGCAGAGCCTTATGAATGCAGCTTTGGCGCATGTGGTCCACTTAAATTTGGCAGCAAAAGACCTCAGTACAAAGTGGGGCTGAACTTGGACACAGGCGCTGTCCTTCAAGCCAAAATTAAAGGTATGGAACACACAGTTCTGCATTAACAACCAGAGATGTCAGTTTTGATCTGTCACCTTTTAAACACTTCACTTAGTCTTTACTTTTATGTTATCATTTTTTAAACCAAAACGTTTATTTTATCAAAGCGTTTAAAAAAATGTATTCGCAAAAATACACTCGCACTTTTAATGGAAAGAAAGCACAACGAGGTGCAATGTGTTTTTTAAAAGTGTATTGTTTTTACAATCGAGCATAAAAAATTGCACATCAAGGGGCGTTTTCTGAATCCTTTTAAGACGAGGTTTCCTTTCAACATTTTATTCGTTTTAATAGTGCAAAATGTTCTCTTTTATGAAGTTTTTGTATGTTCTACAGTAAAACCCCTTTTCACAATTTAAAAAACTAATATTAGCAATGGAGCTGCCTTACAGTTATACTTGTCAACATTCTTATGTCACTGTGTAACATGTGTTCCAAATAGCAGGTAGGAGTGAATCAATTTCCGAGCCAACCAATCATAGCACTACACGAAAAACCATCGCTGCCAGTTCCTTAGATATGCAAATAAGGTCATATATTCAAGCAAGCTTGAGCCAAAACTAAAGCACAAGTAAACCTCAACCGAAAAAGACAGCAAGGGCAAATCCCAACAATACCTTGCATCCTCCAAATACCAACTGGAGTAGACATTAGACGTGACAAAAACAGTTAACTCCCTGGACAGCGTGCAGAGCATGCTACTACATTGCATGCTTTCCTGACCAATAACCTGTTGGTTAGAAGTGAAACATGCCCACCCCATCCACACATCTTCCCTCGTGCTCTGCCTCGGGCAAGAGTATCTTCTGACAACCTAGCCAACACATGATCTGGAATGAGCACACCCCACATCTGGATGTTAGGGGCCGAACCTTTAATTTAATTATTTATATGTGACATCCGTCAAAACTAAGTCCATATAATGGGAAGGTAGTTTACTATATCCGCTCAACAAGCCGCAGGTCAGTCATTGGACTGTTTCAAAGAGTATTGAAATCTAGGACATACAAAAATCTAAATAGGTGATCCTCATCTCTCCATATAATGCACACAAGGACTTCCAAACACTGCAAACTCCCACAGGATCTCTAGAGCACGTGCATGGCTGAAACCTTCAGATATATTGAGCAGTAAACCACCCAGAACGTGCCCATGCTGAATCCAGGCTTCTTCATTGATCTCGGCGTTGCCACTTGAGCATTACCTCTCCGTTCACTTTCTTCTTCCAGCCCTATGTAATTGAGGTGGGTTCACCTCCCAGACAGGCCTCATCTGCGAATATCTGGGGATTTCTACTCTAATTAATTTTAAACCTTGCCCACACCTTTCAGTAGATATATATCATGAGTCCCTTACCCAGAACCCAGCCTACTTTATCTGTCTTCTGGGCTTGCATTCTCAGTCTTGGTTTACGGAAATTGTTAACTGTAATATTTATTTGAAAAGATTTGCATTCATTATTTTGTGATGAAGGGCCTAGTTTGAAGTGCAGGCACCAATATACATTGTCTTCCAGTGTCTTCAGGGCTTGGACCAGGGGCAAATGGGCAGAGCTTGTGTGACAACATGGAGGAAGAAGTGCCCCCTGGGTCATGTTTCAGCAACGAGACCTGTGTGGCTGGACTGTTGCCGAAATTTAAGGTTGGCAGTGAGAAGCATGGTCACCTACTCCACCAGATGCCATCGGGATGAGCAGTACTGGAAGAAGATGTGGCCTTGCTAGAGAAACAAAGTGAAGGCCACATTTCACTTCAGAGAGATCCTGGTAAGTAAAAATATAATCTCATCTGTCATCTTGATTTAGTTTCTGATTGTGTCTTTAGTTTTAGTGGCCATTGTTTTGGGGAGTCATTTAAAACAAGCATTGGCTTTAATGTGTCTACAGATGCAAACATAGACATTCACAAATGCTAGAAATAGTTTCCAAGCCCTCAAAGAATAAGGTTGAGTTTGTGGTATCAACATTTTTGTTCTCTATTTTCACATGTTCTCCAAGTTTGCCCTCACCAACACTTGTTTCGTCTGTGCTGACAGTCTTGCAACAGGCTTTTTCAAGGCTGATCCTGTCATGATGAAGCAAAGGGAGACCTAATGGTATTTCCAGTCTTTATTGTTTCTTGAGCATGCCTGCTAAACATGTGCGCTGCCTGGGGTGCTTATTTAAAGGTGAGCCATTGTATCTTTGGGAGAGTACTCCCACCACATTGTTTCACCGACTTTCCTTTCCCCACACGTCAAAGGAAAGCCGGTGAAACAGAATGGCTGTATTGCCACATAACGACAGAACCGGCCCTGAAGAAGTCTGCTGGTACACTATCAGCACAGACAAAACACATTTGGGCAAGGGTGAAATTGGAAAACAGATGTTAAAATAAAAAACAAAACTGTTGATACCACAAAGTCAACCTTGATTCATTGAGTGCTGAGAGACAATTTTTTCATATTTGGATCTTTATTGTTGGGGAAGATTTAGTGGCTCTTCCTCCCAGAGCACCAGATGCTTGTGAGCATTCAAATACTACTAATCTTGACATTTTGTATACTGTGGTGTGTGCACCCGTGTCCCAGCCACCAGTGGATTGAAACGCAAAATTCACAAAGGTTGTTTGCAAACATTTTATACACAAATAATGTTCATCACATTAAATCCTGTCCTTTTGCCTTCACCAGTGCTGCAAAAAGTAGTAAAAAATAGCTTTCTTTGAATAATGCCTGTAGGAGAAAACCGAACTGAATGTAACAAACAGAATAGTTGAGTTTATTTCTCATGTTTAGAATAATCTATTGTGCATTTTATTGTAAGCACTTCCTGGAAGGTGGAATTACATATTGTCAGCTGGTACCATGTGGTGAGACAGTATTACTCTTCTGGATGGAGCCAAGCCAAAGCCCATTCGATGCATATTTTAAAGAATTTATAAAATACAGCATCCAGACAACTGCGTTGTTAAATTGTTGCAAAAAATGGGTGTTACCATTACTGCAAAAATAAAGAAAATTAGAATACTAATGCACTAATATTTGGTATATTCCATACTACAATGGGAGTCATTTAGAATGAGAAAAGATGTAAATAAAAATGTCAGAATGTGTCGAAAGTGTTTTTCAGCACATTTAATGCTACTTTTGCATTATGCAAATATTACTGCATTCTGTGCCTATTAGTACCATAGCATAAGCAAAACGTTGGTGCTAATTTTACACCAAAAAGTGCGGAAAAAGAGACTGAAATACTGCTTTCACATTTATCTATGTCAGTTCTGGATTGCGGGCTTTGGTAACTGCAGGGAGGAAGGTGGATATATAAATAAAGGGGATTGCAAATGGGACCCTGAGGGCTGCCTTAGAAATGGGGAACTACAGGGGAAATCAGTAATTTGATTACAAATCTTTGCAAGTATTTCACTCTTAGGTAATCTCTGCTTTCAGCAGGCAGTATCTCTAAATGAGTATCAATGGGTAAAAAGAAATTGGGAAGAATAGCATTGAAGGGTAGTAGGTACAGGAAAGGGACTGTCAAGGGTTATGGCTTGTAGTGTTCAAGGAAGAGTTGTGTTGGGTTTTTAGGGTTCAGGGAGGAGGTAGCATTAAAGGATAGGGTGTTTCAGGGTTCATGGAAGGGTAGCTTGTAGGGCTCAGGGATGAACATAGGTAGGTTATGCCAGGGTAAGGTAGTATTAAGAGAGCTTAAGGGAGCTACAGACAAGTTGGCCGCAGGGGCAAAGGTCTGAAATTGACCTCCGAGGTCCAGGGATCCAGAAACGTGCAAATCCCTGCAGCCTCCCCAGGTGACCCCCATGACAAAGCGATTCACCGGATAATAACCTCTCAGTCAGGCGACCCGGAATCGTGCCGGTGATCCTCTGCAAGACCGTGAACAGGCTGCCCCCGCCTCGATGTGCATCCGGAGACGGCAGACTCCACAGCAGTTGGTCCTGGACAGCCACACCTGGACCCACATAGAGTCAGAAAGGCCACCAGAATCTCAGGACACCGAATGATCCAAGTGATCCATTGTGAACAGGAAACTAGCAGAAGACACCGAACTCAAAACTCGGCAGAGTGAAGAGCTCCCGCATAACCCCCACAGAACCCAATGCCGGTGAGTACCCGAGCCACGAGTATGAAAGGGTCCACTCACCGGAACCTGAGACTTGATTAAATATCTTGACAAACACGTAATCCCAGCAACGGGAGACAGGAGACGTGAGGCTCGCTACAACCTGCCTGACCCTAAGATGGCGGCATCTATAATCTACCACCTACAGAATCCCCCTAAACTCTTTTCACCTTTGCCAGACTCTTTTCACCTTTGCCAGACTCGCACTCATCTCCGAACCGGATATCAACTTAGCCTAGACGCGCTGCCCGCGCTGCACACCCAATCACACCACCACTAGCGGGACCCTGTCCCCAAGATGGCGGCTGCCCGCCCTAATCATCGGTAATCTCGCCAGACCCTTCACCACACCTACCCTCGCCCTGGAAACTAGGAAATAACAATTTCAGATGCGCTAGCCTCAGAAACAGGAGGCACAGCACACAACATAACTCCACCGCAATACGATCACCCCACTACAATGCAATGCCTGCCCCCAAGATGGCGGCCGTCCGCCCATAACTCTGACACATCGCCCAAACCACCGGTCCCCTTAATGTTCACATCTTCTCCCCCAAGCCTCACGTGGATCAACTCAAACGCTCAGACTTTCAAAACTCAAACACGCAGACTTTCAAAATAAATTAGAGAAACACAGCTCACGACTACTCACAACTGAAACCAGTTGCCTGACCCCAAGATGGCGGCTATCAGCAAATACCTTCACATTGATCAAGATCCTCTCCCCAGTACAGCCTCAAACCAACCCAAGGAAAATCCCCCGAAGCCCCAAAGCAATCGATCTATAAGCACACGGGCAACAGGAACCGCAATTACACCCCTACACATCCTCTACCCACAACTGTAAACCAATTGTCTGACCCCAAGATGGTGGCTATCCCCAAATAACTCCAATATACCAGGACCCTCTCCCCAGCACAGCCTGACCCCAAGATGGTGGCTATCCGCAAATAACTCCGATATACCAGGACCCTCTCCTTAGTACTGCCTCAACTCAACCCAAGGAACATCCCCCGGAGCCCTAAAGCAATCGAACTATAGACGCACTGGCCACAACAACTGGAGTCACAACCCCTCACCTCAACCAACCGGATGCCTGTCCCCAAGATGGTAGCTGTCCACCCATAACCATCCTTGGAACCCCCTGGAAGGTCTCCGGCCACAAAGAACAGACAGCCACAAAAGTCAATCAGCACATTTAGCTACAACTATATCCCGAATGAGGGAGAACTAACCACGCCACAACAAACCTTCCTGCGCTACTCCCATCGCAATGCTCCCACCTAGTTGACCGCGCCTCAGGGTCGGAGAGGCTGTTCCCTCGCCACCTACCCCAGCTAACCAACCCCACCTGTTGGTGGAAGACGTAAGCAGAGAGGAAGCTCACACACCTCCAGTCACAGCTAATCTCACGCCCCAAGCTCAATCGCGGAGCATGTTGGGAGAGGGTTACCAACCTCAACTCCCTTTCCAGTCCCACCCTCCCAACCTAGACAGAATTTCACCTCCCACCCCATCCCCCCACCACCCACTCACACCCAACAGACTGAAACCACATGGCCCGAATCCTTCTCCATCACTTTCCCACCCAACCTCACACCAAAAGTTAAAAGAAACCTCAAACACAGACTGATTAGACAACACCCAGAAACTCTATTCGCGGACATATACCACTGCTCTTCCAAAGGCCAGTTAAAAATGGATCTCATTTTCCATACCGTAAGACCAGCAAACTGGAACACCATCCTCAAAACTCATCCACACATATCCAAAACTACTAACACTCCCTTCAGTTGCAAACTAACAACCACACTCCCAAACCGCCCTATATGTAGCGGTAACACCTCTGTGACCATCTACACCAACGGCACAGTCATTATCCAAGCCAATAATGACAACCTAGAAGCTTTCGACTCTCTCTTCCTTTTCCTCCACAATGCCCATTGCATTCACACAGCTCCCACCCATCTAGCTCCTTATCCCCTGATAAACCGCCCTACAGGAGTTCACACAAAGCAACATGAGAGCCAACCTCCCCCCTCCGGACACCATCCTCCCCTCCACCTATCCCTCCCTGACAGCACTCAACTCATTCCCCCCTCCAAGATCAATGAGAGCCCCGCCACAGATGAGGCTCTTCACCCCCCACCGAACAACACACATCCCCCACCCTTAAACCACCACTCCCAACAAACAACCAGCAAACCCAGTCCGCAGCCCATGACTCCTAAATCTCTCCCTCCACCGACACACAAGAGATGGCCGCTCGAACCACGCCTTGATCTTCCACATCCCACATTTACGACAACCCATAGGGTTAATATGGGCAACTCCAACACCAAAAGCCAACACCAAGAGCCCAGCCAACACCCAAACATGACACCCACAGATACCGCTACCAATGACGCAAGACCTCCCAAAACTCAACACCTGACCTCGACCACAACCTCCTTCTGGAACCAGACAGAGAGACCCAAAAGAACTACAGCCACAATGTCCTCCCGGAATGCCCCCGCCCCCCCTCTGCAGTGATGACTCACTCACTTACCCTACTAGAAAGCCAGCTAGAAACGATAATATGAGGCCTCATCGAAATCTTACTTAACTTCACCACACCCCGAAAGCCCAACCAGCACCCACATCCGACATCCACATTCGCCAACACCAATCACACAGGAACCCCCAAAACGGCTAAGCTGGAGCACAACCCCCTCCTGAACCAGACACAGAGACTCAAAAGAACAAGAGCCGCAATGTCCACGAGGGAAACGATAGATCTTGCCACCTCGTACAACACACCCACCACTGTCACCTCTAGCTCCAAGATCCAGGTTATCACTGGTTTTGGAAGAGACCACCCCGCAAGATCCTCAAGATCCCCAGCCTTCTTCACCTATATCCCCAGGCCCCCTTAAAGAAGAAACTCAAAAACTAGGGATCCAATACCAACTGCATGCTCATTAACTGCAGATCGGCCACCAAACATGCAACAGAACTGGCAGAGACCATCCTTACGCACGACATAGACATCACGTTCATCACCGAAACATGGCTAAATGAGTTCTCTTCCCTAATCATGGACATGCTTGTGCCCCGGGCTTCACAATCATCCACAAATACAGGAAAAACCAGAGAGGAGAGGGCATAGCTATCATACACAAAAACAACATCTCTGTGATGGAAACCGACGCCCTCAAATATAACTCCTTGGAATGCCTTACTGCCACCATTAAGTCAAGCGACAACAAAACATTACTCTGCCATCCGTCAGGAAACACCCCCTCATTTGGAGAACACCTCTCTGACCTGATAACTCATTGCTCACTCCGGGACTCCAACAACCTAATTCTAGGGAACCTCCATCTACACTGGAATGAGGAAAACAATTCACTAATCAAAACCTTAAATGATCTTCTAATCAATAACAACCTCACCCAACACTGCACAAAGGAAACGCACAACAGAGCCTCAATCCTGGATTCCATTTTCGATCAAGCAGATATAGTCTCCATTGACCACACCTTGCCTAATGACTGGTCTGATCACCATTTCATTCTATTCCTCATCAACCAATCAATCCACTGCCAACAACGTACGCAGGACCCCCCTTCGCTGGGTGAGAAATCTAAGTCAGATTCCCCTTGCAGACCAGGAAGAAAGGGTAAGCTCCGTCCTCCCAATCCACACTGATGAGCTCTCTACAACTGAACTCACCTCCCACTACAACACCACTATGACTTCCATTATGGATCAAATAGCCCCCCCTGAAACTAAAAAGAGCCAGGAGCATACCATCCAGATCGTGGTTCAACACATACATAAAGTCCGAAAGAAGAGAATTAAGAGCGGCAGAAAGACTCTGGCGAAGCAACCCATCCACAATCCTACGAACTAAACTCTAATCAATACGCGGGAAATACAAAAAACACATAAAGAATAAAAAAACTTCCTTCTTCTCTAATGCCATTGGCAATGCAAAAAACAGGCCCGAAGAACTCTTCAATCTCATCAGGGAACAAACCTCCAAGTTTCTTCGACACCAGTTGCGGCCTCCAAAGACCTGTGTGATAACTTTGCCAACTTCTTCAATTACAAAATCACTGCAGTCCCCCCGACAGGAAATCACCCACAGGGACAGAAGATATCATACCCAAGCACCTCCCTAACGTATGGAAATCTTTCAATCCCATCTCTGAAGCAGAGGTCATCAAAATGATTGCCAGCTCCAAACCCTCAGCACACGTCTTGGATCACATACCTGCCCAACTGGCAAAAAAGCTCAAACTTTCCCCTGCCCTGCACTGGACCAAGATTATAAACAGCTCCCTAAGTACTGGAGTCATGCCGGATTGTCTCAAAATCGGCCAAGTCACACTTCTACTAAAAAAAACAGGCTCCGATACAAATGATCTGAATAACTTTAGACCCATCTCCAGCCTCCCTCTCCTAGCCAAAACCCTGGAAAAATGAGTTCTCCTCCAACTCACCCAACACCTAGACAACATCAACCTTCTAGACACCCACCAATCGGGCTTCAGAAAAGGTTGCAGCACAGAGACGGTGATCCTAAATGTAATGCATGATATGCACAAATCTCTTGATACAGGTCAATGCTGCCTACTCATACTTCTGGACCTATCGGCAGTCTTCAACACGGTTGACCACAAACTACTTACCAAGGCACGTAAAGAAAGGGTTGGAGCGGAAGAGGTGGTCCTACAGTGGTTCACCTCTTTCCTACAGAACCGCACCCAAAGAATAAAAATCAAAAACTTCCTATCTGATCTAGTACCCGTTAACAGTGGTTTCTCCCAAGGATCAGCACTCTCCCCATAACTTTTCAACATCTATATGGAACCCCTTGCCGCCATACTCTAAAGAACCAACATTACCTTCCACCTCTATGCAGACGATACCCAGATCTATCTGGAAACCTCGGTTGAAGACATTCAGAGACTGAACGATACTCCAAGAGAAGTCAAACACTGGTTATTGTGTAACAACTTGAAAATAAACCAAGACAAAACGGAAATCCTCATCTCCAACAAGGAGAAGAACCCCCAAATCACAGAATGGCTAAAAGCTATTGATGCTCTCAACTACAACCCCACCCCAGCCGATTCTGTAAACTCGCTGGGAATCACCCTGGATCCTAAATTAAACATGAGCAAACACATCAAGAACACCGCAAAGAGCGCCTTCCTCAACCTTAAACTACTTAAGAAAATAAAAGCCTTCATCCCTCCGAACGACCTCAAACAAACCATTTAATCACTGGTGCTGTCAAGACTGGACTACGGAAATGCAACCCTCACAGGAACAGCAAAATCGCACCTAGCTCCCCTCAGATCAACTCTAAATGCAGCAGCCAGAATGGTTACTGGAGTAAAGAAATATGAACACATTTCGCCTGTACTCAGAGAGCTGAAATGGCTCCCAATAGAAATGCGTGCTAACTTCAGAACTGCCTGCCTCACTCACAAAGCGATGCACACAGGGAAACCCGCCTACCTGGCCTCCAAAACACCAGAAGGCCGGTCAGACAAGAAGCCTAAGGAGTACCAACACTCTACTCATCCTCCCTCCGAAAACTCGCAAACAAAAAAATGTATTTCGATTCTTCGCAGGAAATGCACTCAAAATATGGAACTCCATACCAGTTCATATCAGGACCAACCTCTCTTGCCTAAAATTCAAAAGGCAGCTCAAAGACCTCCTCCTCAACTGATCTCTCCCGAATGGTTGGCCTAAGCCTAACCGCAGCAGCACACAGACACTTTTGACATCAAGACATCTACCTCACTTTCCTCATGTCTACCTCCTCTATCCCCCCTCCCTGATCTCATCCCGTCACGAGTTATTGTGCTCTCCACGACGACAGTACGTGAAGCAACATGAGTCATTGTACATACTAGTGTGATAACATATCTTACATGTGACATTTTGCTTAATACGACGGTATTGTTGGATGCTTCATGAGTCATTGTCCATACTAAAGAGTGACAATGCTGTAAAGCGCTCCGATACCTTCAGGTCTGGCTAGCGCTATATAAAACTCTTAAATAAATAAAAATAAATAAATAAATTAAGGAGTATTAAAACATTTTGATGGTTCAATGATAGGTAGAAGTAAGAGGTAGTAATGAGTTTTTAGGGATTAATGAAGAGTAGCATGAATGTGTAGTAAGGGTTTTGTAAGGTTCAGGGATGGGTAGCGTTTAGGGGTAGCATGGTTTTATGGTATTTTGAAGGGTAGCTGTAAGGGGTAGTAAGGTGTTAATTGGGTGCAGTGATGGGTAGCATTAAGAGATAGTAAAGATTCTGAGGGTTCATAGAAGGATAGCATTGAGTAGTACTAAGGGTTTTCGTTAGGGTTCAGGAAGAATAGCGTTAAGTAGTAGTAAGGAATTTTTAGATTTTAAGGAAGGGTACCATTAAGGTGGTTTAGGGGGTATAAGTCAGGGAAAGGCAGTATTAATGGGTAGTAACAGAGTGTATGGTTCATGAAAGGGTAGTGAAGTTTTTATGTTTCATGGTAGGATAGCATTAATGGGTAGTAAAGAAATGTTGCCATTTAGGGAGGGATAGTAATATTTTCCTGCTCAGAGAAGGGTAACATGAAGAGATGAGACAGGATTCTGAGGGTTCAGGGAATGGAGTAGTAAGGGTTTTTTAGGGTTCAGGAATAAGTAGCAGTAAGGGGTCGTAAAGGGTTTTTAGGCACAAATGGCGAAATAAGATAGTAAGGGTTTTTTAGGGTTCATGGAAGGGTAACATTAAGTTGCAGCAAGGAGTTGTTAGGGTTCAGGGAAGGATAGTGTTAAGCAGTATGAGTATTTTTTATGTTTCACAGAAGCATAGTGTTAATGGGTAGTAAGTGGGTTTTTGGGTCAGGGAAGGTAGCATTAATGCACAGTAAGACGTTTTTAGGATGTGAAATAAAATAAATCTATTAATGCATTTAAAAGATAAATAGCCCAGACTTAATTCCTGTTTTTTTAAAAATAAAAAGAATACCCAAAAGGTGAAAGAGAGAGCACGGTTATACTTCCAGGAGAATGCAGGGTCAGTAGAGGAGGCTAGCGTTCTTTGGGAAACGTTCAAACCAGTGATGAGGGGACATGTCCAAGCCTGTATAGGTGTTGAAAACAGGAAAAAGTGTTCAGATAGATTAGAGGCCGTAATACTAGAGATGGAAGCCAACTATCTAGCGGGTGGGCGGGAGAGAGGATAAGGAGCTGGCACACCAACTTGACCTCCGTAGGTGTGAACTGCAGGATTTGGCGAATAACGCTGCTGGGGCGGCTGCCCTGGCAACACAGAAAAGAGTATACGATCAGGGATATAAAGCCAACAAGATGATTGCATGGTTAGAAAAGCGTGATAGAGAGAGGAACTGGGTGATGGAAATAAAAGACAGCCATGGGAATACCCACTTGACGGGAGAAACCATTGCCAGCGTCTTCGCGGACTATTATGAGGGGCTCTATGAGTCGACACCGGCTAGGTTGGTACATGACTGCTTTGAACTATTAGCAGAAATGCACCTACCGATTCTGAGCCAGGAGGACAGGGAGGCTATTGACGGGGAGATAACTGTGGAAGAAATAGTGGGTGCCATACAAGACCTGCAAGCAGGGAAGGCGCCGGGGCCTAATGGGCTGCCGGTGGAACTTTTTAAGTGCACAGCTAATACCGTGGCCCCATATATGCTAGCTATGTTCAATGAGGCAAGGGATAAGGGTTGTTTACTGATTGAAAACAACAACAAAAGAGTGTGAAAATAATGTAAACAGAACTGGTGGTTCATAAAACAGGAGAATTATGAAACTGCAAATCAATCTGATGTTCCTATGGAACCCTCACTCACCAACATAGTTGGTGACATGCTTCATCATGGGGTTCTCCTGGGGGTACCTTGTGTACCTCCAGTGTGCTTCAACGCTATGTTAAGGCGGAGCAACAAAGTCAGACTAAAGGAATAGTGATTATTAGTGAAAAGTGAGAAAGTTAAAATGTCAAGATTCATCCACCGATATATTTAATTGTGATGAAGCTTAGACGTTTAAAAACAGTGAAGGATGTGTAATACTGACTATAAGTGGGTCAGATACATCCTATTAAGATCATCTTGGTCGACATGTTTCAGCTTATTATGTGTAACTCACAAAGCTTTCTTCAGGACCTAACCAAAAAATCCACCTTGGCGGTATAAGCTTACTAAAGCTTATCCTGACCTCAGGTGTAGTTAACCGATACACTCACGGTTTCGCTATATGCCTTCCACAACTCCGAAAGGATATCTGTAAGGGAATAAATAACACAAATGTGTTGTATCAGCATATGACTATCTTCTGTGAGTTATTTCATACCAGGAACAGACTTATGCAGTCTCTATCTACGAACTAGGAGATCAATATGATTCTATAACTACAATAGACTGTACTGTAACTCCGTGGTTAGCTTGAGAGATCTATAAATGACATTTGCATTGTGAATGATGATATAAACCTTAATTTTAGGAAATACTCAGTCAGACACTTCGACCAACGAGTCATTACAAAAATAATAAATAAAGTTACCAAACCAGTGTGATCACAATAAAAACAAGGCACTAATGACCAAATGATTTAGAATGGAAAACAAAGGCACTCACGTATATGAAAAATGAGCGGAGCTCCTTAGGCAAGAAGGTGGGTGGCGGGACTACAGAACAACTGTATAAGGGACAAAAAACGGGAAGATTGCATTCAATCCAAAAGTCCCTCGGTTGCTCCGCCAAGTCAGCATTTAGTAAAGAAACGAACGATAGGAATAGAACCGTATGCGGTACTCACATCTTCCAAGTCCACTGCCTGGTTCTTAGACCTACGTGATACCACCGAGCCCGGAGTCAGCGACATGGTGGTCATGCTGGTTAAAGTAGGGGAAAACTCCATATTGACCGGAAACCAAGTTCCGGCGAAAACAGACAGAGACAACGGACTACTTCATTTGTTGATCAGAAAAAGACTAGACCGTTGAATGTAAACACGTAGTTCAAAGCTTTACTCGATTTGAGACACAGAAAGACAATATCACAGAACTGGGACGATCGATAATCAAAGGGATTTCAGAGAAAGCGGACAGGTTCCCCAAGGTAGAAAATCATTATTGTTGGTAACATGAATGGTTATGCAGGGAAAGCGTCATCATTCCCATTATGAACCCCCATCCCGTGTGATTTAAAAAAAAAGCGTGGATCGAAAGAACACGGGGTATGTGAACAATCTCAATCCCATCCTAACGTTGTCATAGGGCATAAAAGTACTTCGTTCCTAATATGCCAGAAAACTGAATAGGCACAATTGTTTGCTAATGATAATTATTTGCGTCTCAGAACAGTACCCCACGGGATATTATCATTAAGACCGGTCAAATGTGTGGAAAGACGGTAAATCCAGCGCTGTTCCTTTTCGAACAAAATCGCTGGGTTCACCTGTTCAATGATGGTCCAATGTAGATCATCCACCGTGTGGTTAAAACGCAGAAAAGGTTCAGTTAGTTTCGTCATATTTTTCTTACATCGGATATTACTCCGATGTTCTCCAATGCGTAACTTCACCTTCCGTGTGGTCATCCCCACATATCTCAGATCGCAAGGACATGTGATTAGGTATATTTCGTCAGCAGTGTTACAATTGGTGTGACTCCGTTGCGTCCAGATCTTCCCTGTTTCCAAAGTCAGAGTTCTTGTGGTGGAAGTGAGATAGCAAATACTACATGACCCACAAGGATAATGACCAAGAACGGGTGGTAGACCCCACGCATTGAGGATAGATCTTTCAGTGGGCGTATTGAGAGTACGTTGTCTAGTATGAACAAGAGAGTCCTTCAAGCTTGTGGCCTTCTTGTATGAGAATAGAGGTTTTTCCCATTTGATGTTATTACTCTCCAAAATTCGCCAGTGTTTTCTGATGGATTTTGAAATGGTATTGGAGGCAGCATTGTAAGTTGTCACGCATGTAAGTGGGATCTCTTTGGGTTGTTTAGGAAAATCTTGTAATAGATTTTCTCGAGGTTGATTTCTAGCCCTCTTACAACTCGTTGTCAGAATCCTTTCAGGATACCCTCTTTGTCGCAGTTTCTCTGTAAGTTCCTTAGACTGCGTGCGAAAATCAGACAAGTTACTGCAATTACGTCTAATCCGCAAAAATTGACCATACGGTAAGTTTTCCCGTAATGGACGTGGGTGAAAGCTTGAGAAAGTAAGAAGGTTGTTTTTAGCTGTGGGTTTGTGATATGTTTTAGTCAGTAGAGATCCATCCACCTTGGAAACAACCACATCCAGGAAAACCATCTCATTGCTGTCAAATGTATAAGTGAACAGCAAATTAGGGTCACATGTGTTGATCCAAGCCAGAAAGTTTAGTAGGATGCTCTCAGGACCCTGCCAGATGATAAAAATGTCATCTATATATCTCTTCCAAAAAGAGAGGTAAGAAGAGAATGGATTCGTAGGGTCCAAAATATGTTTGCGCTCAAAATCGTAAACATATAATCCTGCCACACTCGGCGCAAAAGTGCTGCCCATAGAAGTACCCGTACATTGGAGGTACAATGTACCCTGATATTCAAAAAAGTTCTTTTTAAGTGCTAGTGCTAGAGTGGCACAGTCAATGACAAAGCTTTTAGGAGTTTGAAACGTCCAGTTTATCGAGTCTAAAGCTTCCACAATGACCTTGATGGTATCGTCCTGGGGAATACTAGTGTAAAGACTCTCAATATCTAATGATACAAGAATGGTATTATCATTATCAACTTTCAGGTCCTGTAGGGATGCCAAAAAACTTTTGGTGTCCCTTAAATAAGTGGCAGTATTCAGGATTATAGGCTTTAAAAAATAATCACAGTAGATAGACAGGGGCTCTAAAAGGGAGCCAATACCCGATACTATTGGGCGACCTGGAGGAGGTGACTTATTTTTGTGGGTTTTAGGTAGGGTATAGAAATAAGGTACTATACCTTTACCCTTCGTCAAGAAATCTGCTTCGTGCTTACTAATATACCCTCTACATTCAGCATGTTCCACGAGATTGCATATGGTAGCCCTCAAAGAGGGAGAAGGGTCTGTGGTCAGAGGAATGTCATTTTTGGGGTTATCAAGCAGGCGTTTGCATTCAAGGTCATAATCAGTACTGTTCTGAATGACAATACCACCCCCCTTATCTGCTGGTTTAATCACGATAAGGGCATTCGATTGTAATGATTGGAGCGCCTGAAAGTTTGCGGAACTCATGTTTTTGAAGCTCCCTCGATCTTGAAAGGATTCCACATCATTAAAAACTGCTTGTTCAAACGCAGTTATCTCTGCTGGTATCGTATGTGGTGGGGGTGTGAATGTTGATTTCAAACGTAAACCAGTATCACTTGGATGATCTACAAGGACATCAGATTGATTTTTCTCAAAGAAGGACTTCAGTTTTAATTTTCTGAAAAACTCAGACAGTTCACAGTGCAGTTTGAAACGGTCAAACCGTGCAGTAGGGACAAAACCTAATCCTCTTTCAAGAACATCACTCTCATTCTGAGGAAGGATCACTGAGGATAAGTTAGTAACTAAACTCTTTGGTTGTTGACTACACCCTTTGCTGTTCACTTATACATTTGACAGCAATGAGATGGTTTTCCTGGATGTGGTTGTTTCCAAGGTGGATGGATCTCTACTGACTAAAACATATCACAAACCCACAGCTAAAAACAACCTTCTTACTTTCTCAAGCTTTCACCCACGTCCATTACGGGAAAACTTACCGTATGGTCAATTTTTGCGGATTAGACGTAATTGCAGTAACTTGTCTGATTTTCGCACGCAGTCTAAGGAACTTACAGAGAAACTGCGACAAAGAGGGTATCCTGAAAGGATTCTGACAACGAGTTGTAAGAGGGCTAGAAATCAACCTCGAGAAAATCTATTACAAGATTATCCTAAACCACCCAAAGAGATCCCACTTACATGCGTGACAACTTACAATGCTGCCTCCAATACCATTTCAAAATCCATCAGAAAACACTGGCGAATTTTGGAGAGTAATAACATCAAATGGGAAAAACCTCTATTCTCATACAAGAAGGCCACAAGCTTGAAGGACTCTCTTGTTCATACTAGACCACGTAATCTCAATACGCCCACTGAAAGATCTATCCTCAATGCGTGGGGTCTACCACCCGTTCTTGGTCATTATCCTTGTGGGTCATGTAGTATTTGTTATCTCACTTCCACCACAAGAACTCTGACTTTGGAAACAGGGAAGATCTGGACGCAACGGAGTCACACCAATTGTAACACTGATGACGTAATATACCTAATCACATGTCCTTGCGATCTGAGATATGTGGGGATGACCACACGGAAGGTGAAGTTACGCATTGGAGAACACCGGAGTAATATCCGATGTAAGAAAAATATGACGAAACTAACTGAATATTTTCTGCGTTTTAACCACACGGTGGATGATCTACATTGGACCATCATTGAACCGGTGAACCCAGCGATTTTGTTTGAAAAGGAACAGCGCTGGATTTACCGTCTTTCCACACATTTGACCGGTCTTAATGATAATATCCCGTGGGGTACTGTTCTGAGACGCAAATAATTATCATTAGCAAACAATTGTGCCTATTCAGTTTTCTGGCGTATTAGGAACGAAGTACTTTTATGCCCTATGGCAACGTTAGGATGGGATTGAGATTGTTCACATACCCCGTGTTCTTTCGATCCACGTTTTTTTTTTAAATCACACGGGATGGGGGTTCATAATGGGAATGATGACGCTTTCCCCGCATAACCATTCATGTTACCAACAATAATGATTTTCCACCTTGGGGAACCTGTCCGCTTTCTCTGAAATCCCTTTGATTATCGATCGTCCCAGTTCTGTGATATTGTCTGTCTGTCCCTCAAATCGAGTAAAGCTTTGAACTACGTGTTTACATTCAACGGTCTAGTCTTTTTCTGATCAACAAATGAAGTAGTCCGTTGTCTCTGTCTGTTTTCGCCGGAACTTGGTTTCCGGTCAATATGGAGTTTTCCCCTACTTTAACCAGCATGACCACCATGTCGCTGACTCCGGGCTCGGTGGTATCACGTAGGTCTAAGAACCAGGCAGTGGACTTGGAAGATGTGAGTACCGCATACGGTTCTATTCCTATCGTTCGTTTCTTTACTAAATGCTGACTTGCCGGAGCAACCGAGGGACTTTTGGATTGAATGCAATCTTCCCGTTTTTTGTCCCTTATACAGTTGTTCTGTAGTCCCGCCACCCACCTTCTTGCCTAAGGAACTCAGCTCATTTTTCAAATACGTGAGTGCCTTTGTTTTCCATTCTAAATCATTTGGTCATTAGTGCCTTGTTTTTATTGTGATCACACTGGTTTGGTAACTTTATTTATTATTTTTGTAATGACTCGTTGGTCGAAGTGTCTGACTGAGTATTTCCTAAAATTAAGGTTTATATCATCATTCACAATGCAAATGTCATTTATAGATCTCTCAAGCTAACCACGGAGTTACAGTACAGTCTATTGTAGTTATAGAATCATATTGATCTCCTAGTTCGTAGATAGAGACTGCATAAATCTGTTCCTGGTATGAAATAACTCACAGAAGATAGTCATATGCTGATACAACACATTTGTGTTATTTATTCCCTTACAGATATCCTTTCGGAGTTGTGGAAGGCATATAGCGAAACCGTGAGTGTATCGGTTAACTACACCTGAGGTCAGGATAAGCTTTAGTAAGCTTATACCGCCAAGGTGGATTTTTTGGTTAGGTCCTGAAGAAAGCTTTGTGAGTTACACATAATAAGCTGAAACATGTCGACCAAGATGATCTTAATAGGATGTATCTGACCCACTTATAGTCAGTATTACACATCCTTCACTGTTTTTAAACGTCTAAGCTTCATCACAATTAAATATATCGGTGGATGAATCTTGACATTTTAACTTTCTCACTTTTCACTAATAATCACTATTCCTTTAGTCTGACTTTGTTGCTCCGCCTTAACATAGCGTTGAAGCACACTGGAGGTACACAAGGTACCCCCAGGAGAACCCCATGATGAAGCATGTCACCAACTATGTTGGTGAGTGAGGGTTCCATAGGAACATCAGATTGATTTGCAGTTTCATAATTCTCCTGTTTTATGAACCACCAGTTCTGTTTACATTATTTTCACACTCTTTTGTTGTTGTTTTTGATAATTCAGGGGGACTAAGAGTGTGGCTTAACCTTCTCTCTCTTGTGTTTCGAATTAATTTGTTTACTGATTGACCAGCGACAATTGTAGTAATCCCCAAAGCTGGTAAACCACCGGACCAGGGCAGCTCGTACCGGCCGATCTCATTGCTAAACTTTGAAGTGAAAATATTGGCTAAGGTCTTGGTGAATAGACTGTTGGTGCCCATTACCACCCTGATCTATCCAAATCAATCGGGCTTTATGCCCCGCCGCAGCACCAGGCTTAACCTGCGACGCCTATATGGGGTAATGCATCTCATAAAAACTACTCCCGGGATGGAGGCTGCGCTCTTGTCACTTGACACCCACATGGCGTTCGATAGTATTGAATGGAACTATTTGTTTGAAGTCCTGAGGAGGTTTGGTTTTGGCCCCCAGTTCCTTTCGTGGATTAAGCTTTTATATACGCAGCCTATGGCCAGAGTCCGAGTCAATGGTTCGGTGTCCCACTCTTTCACCCTATAGAAGGGCACGAGACAGGGGTGTCCCATATCGCCGATCCTTTTTGCATTGGCTATCGAGCCGCTGGCCGCGTCAGAGCGGCCACGGTAATATCAGGGATCCCGGGGGGCGACGAGTGGGACGAAAGGATATCATTGTATGCCGACGATGTCCTCTTATACGTAACGAGACCTCGGTTCACAATCAATCAGCTGCTCCAGATCTTCAATCTCTTTGAGGGATACTCGGGATATCAGATTAACTGGGATAAATCCCTCGTGTATATGCTATCGAGTGGGCCACCACCACAACTGGGTGCCGACTCTAAGCTCCAGATCAAAGACAGCTTTAAATACCTGGGCATACAGATAGAGAGAAATGATGCAGCGTTTTGGCGAGGAATTTAAAACTGCAACTAGACCGCTTGAGGAGCGATGTCGCCCATTGGAGGACATTGCCAATCTCCCAGATGGGACGGGCGGTCCTCTTCAAGATGATGTCTCTACCCCGCTTACTGTATGTCATACAGAACACCCCTTGTCAAATACCGGACAAATTCTTTAGCGACGTGAATGGTGAGCTGAGGACGTTGCTGTGGGATGGGGGGACCACGGATCGCGCTGGCCAAGCTACAGAGGGGGGTGTACGAGGGGGGTCTGGCTATCCCCAACCTTCTAAAGTACTATTGGGCCTCACACTTAATGGTCATCAATGAATGGGTTTTTACAGATCGACAGGACCCGGCATACGGCAGACGGATACCTGGGGGCACTGTATGGCTGTGAGAAGCAGGCCGGACTGCCCCAGCATACCCAGATGGTGCTAACGGTATGGGCCAAGGCCAATAGGTTCCTGGGCTGGGCAGGCCGTCTGACGGATCAGACGCCCCTGTAGACCAGCGTGACACTAAGGGAGGTGGGCCGTCTGTAGGGCTTATCGAAGTGGAAACTAGTAGACATTACACGATTAGGTGATGTGCGGCAGCGACAGGTCCTGAATATTCCGCAAAGCCGTGGATCGCGGAATTTTTGGCAATTCCGCATTCTCCACGGAGCGCGAAATTACCCAAATTCCACAAATTTACCACCCAGGCCTAGCCCTGATGACATTTGCAGAATTACAGGAGGAGTTTCAATTGGCACCCACGGAACACTATAGATATCTGCAAATGAAACACACGCTAAGCAAACATCTTAAAGACGGGGAT
Organism: Triturus cristatus; assembly: GCF_964204655.1. NCBI lineage: Eukaryota > Metazoa > Chordata > Amphibia > Caudata > Salamandridae > Triturus > Triturus cristatus. The sequence goes on from NC_140585.1 coordinate 1,135,504,761, forward strand.
CAGATTCCCGCATACAGCCCATTAGAAGACAGGTTGTTACTGGACCCCATTCCAGAGAAGGCACTGTCTTATAAATATAAAAAAAATAATAAACAACTCCTCAGACCTACTAATGAAATTGCGTGAGGCATGGGAATCCGAGGTGGGATTAATAGAGAATGATGACTGGGCAGAGGCAGTGCAGAGTCCCAGGGAGGTGGCAATACGGGCATTATTTAGGTTGGTGCAGCTCAGGATACTGCACCAGAGGGATGTCAGAGGGGCTGCAGTCTAAGGGGAACGTTCTTCCACATTTTATGGGACTGTCCGATTATACAAGTTTACTGGACGAAGGTGATCCGGGTAATGTCGTAAGTGCTAGAACAAGAAGTCCCCCTGGACCCGAGGTGGCATAAACTGTGTGTATCAGGGGAACAAAACAGGCTCAAATACTCAAAAATATGGTTACAGGTGGCAGCAATGGTCACCAAACGGAACATAGCGGGACCATGGGGGCCACTCAACCGCCTAAAGTATCCCAATGGAAAAGGGACATGGACTGGTGCTGTGCGGCTGAAAGGACAATTTATGAAAGCAGGGGCTGTCCCAAAAAACTGGCGAAGATTTGGCAACTGTGGGTAGAATAATGGGGGTACGGGGGAGGCACCGGGCAGTTAAGTGGGAGGGGGCTGGGATGGGACCGAAGCTACAAGTGGACTCCAGCGGTATCATGATTATAATATCATGTTTGTGAGTCGCAGATTGTGTGAATCATCAAGGAAACATGTACCCCAGAGCATGCCTATGTAACAGTTTTGCACTGCTGACATTGTTTAATAAAAAGAAGTTTAAAAAAAAAAAAGATAAATATAACATTTAAAAATTAAATAAACTTTTGGAAGCCGAGGAGTTTAAAAAAAAGTATTTCCAGACCATAAATCTAAAAACTAGGAATTAGACAGAAAAAACACCATTCTCTTAAGAAGTGCCCTTCTAAGGTATCTCTGAAGATGATGATAACAAGCATTGGCATAGCCAATAGGTCTCGCCTTTGGGACCTTATAAGTGTTTAGCCATGCAACAGTTGCATAACTAAACACTTATAAGGTCGCAAAAGCGAGACCTATTGGCTATGCCGAGCTGCCGTGCGGCCGCGAAAGTGAAAGTGATCGCGATGCAATCAAACATCAAAGCGGCCGTGAAAGTGAAAGTAATCGCGGTAAAAGCAGCGCGCCCGCGCACATGCACTGTAGGTCTAGGCTGGCCTGGTAGCACTTTTTGGAGCCCTCTCAATAGGTCTCGCCAGACCAGCGCATGCGCTGGGTCAGGCGAGACCTAAAAAGGGAAGGGGTAGCTGGCACCGCAATGCAGCAACACATTCCTCCTGACTACCATCCTCCCATTCAAGCTGCTGCCAGAGAAGAGCAAACACCAAAATTATCTAATTGTCTAGGAGACATATGTCATTGCAGTGGCTTGGACTTGACCTAAGGGTCAAGCTCTGTTGTAACAAAATAACTAGACTCGATAAACAGCTCTGACATGATAAACAAATGATTGCCGCTCTTGAAGGGTAAGCATTTTTTCTGTGGAAGCTCATAACTTTTGTCCAATCAAAACATGTACTCCTTTACATCAACATATTGATGGAGCCAAAGCCCCTCTGTATAGTACTCCTGAAAACTTTTTTTTAACTTGATCACATGAGGTCTGGCAAAAGCTGTGCAGTCAACTCAGGCCTAAAAAAATGAAGGACAGGAAAGAGAATCCAAAACAAAAGTGTAGTATGTAAAGAAAAAGAACTCTGACCTCCTATTGATTGTGCGATAGGATATGGATGGCCTTTACTTTTGCAGGATACTTGTCTACCAAGTTAGAGGGCAAACGCTCATCCAAGTGTAAACACCTTGTTTTGGATTCCTCTTCAGGTAGCAGTAAATCTAGACTCCTCGTCTTCCTCCGTGGACACCTCAGTGGATTTTACTGAGCATAGGAAACATTGGAAGTACAGTGGATGATTGAAAAGGCTGTAACCATGGCTGTGGAGCCTGAGAGATCCAAAAGGAAGAACCAGGTGTACGGGCAGTCTCCAACCCCTGTTGAGTAGGGCTTTTAGGTGAATGTAGGTATGCTGTTAGCAGGACTGGAGAATCTATGTGAACTGGGGTTTCTCAAGACAGACCTAAAACAGGATTGTTCTCAAGCTCTGATTGCACAATGCGAAAGACTTTCAGTGTTGGCCCTTTCTTATAATGATAAGATGAGGGGTGGGCGGAATTTGCGAAATTCACTTTCGCAAATTATCGCGAAAATGTTAAAAATCTCCGCAAACACGCGGAAATATCGCAAAGATGCAGAAGTTTTTTCCCGCCCGTTCGCGGTATTTTCTGCGTGGTCGCGGCTCGCCAACTTACCCATGCGGTTGCTCGTGGGCGCGGCCATCTTGTTTTCACTTGTCTCGCGATACATGATCGCGCGAAGAAAGACGTGATCGCGCGACGAATGACGTTACTGCGGGCGCGAACTGTCGCGAGACAGCGCAAATGGCTACCAACAATCCAACATCTCGTGGAGAACACGACCGGATCGGGAAAACTTGTCGGCGAACGCGGGGATTCAGGTAAGGCAATCGCGCGCACGCGAGAATGTATTACTTTACAGCGCGAGCAAGCAAAAAATTTCCGGTAAAATGCGGATTGCGGAAATTTTGACATTTTCGCGCTCTCCGCGGAACGCGAAAATGTCAAATGATTGCAATTTCCGCAAGCGGAACGGAATTTTAGCCCAGGCCTAGATAAGTTCAGGGCTTTGATTTTTTGTGGAAGTGCAGGGATCAGGATCATCTTTCCCATCCAAAGTTCATGTTCATTCCTCAAAGATTCCTTTAATGATAGCTACTTTAAGTCAACGAATATCTATGAATTTTGAGTACTACACTCAGAAAAATGGGTTGAGTGTGCTTTAAAAAGGAAATGCGGAGAAAAACATGACACTGAAATCCTAGAATTTCTCATCTTATAAAGTTAGCTATTAGTCAAAAGTTTTAAATTCCTGGCAGAGGCCCTGCAGGAGGCTGAGAAAAGCTTAGCCTTGCTACAACAGATAAGGCAGCTGGACAAATTCTTATCAAAACATTTCCTCGGATAGGATGAGAGCTTCTGATTTGGTTCTAAAGGAAAGGAACATGTGAATGAGTTCTCATGAAAGGAATCTCCAGTAAGGCAGTCTTCACTAGACTTTCTGCCTTCCAGTCTCTAAGCTTTTTGGAGAACAACAGGAATGGATGGTTACCAAATCCATTAAGAAGCATGTCTTGCCACACAAGGGTAAGGGTTCCACCTCCTCTAAAATGGCAGTTTTTTTACAGTCTATAAAGATTCTATCCATCATCCAATTCCTCTTGCCAAAAGCATTTCGATGCAGGGAAACTTGGAAAAAAGTCAACCTCGATAACTCCTCCTGTAGGTCAAAGTTAAAGTCCTTCTTACTCTGGCTGGAGTCCCAGGACTGTTGGAGGATAAAGATAAGGCTTTACTTTAGTGCAGCTTTCAGCAATTCAGATGAATACATTTTGGAGATGGCAAGATCTGTTTATACTAAAGACTTGTCTCCATCTCTTCACATTCGGGTATCAATTGTACTCTTGTTTCCAGAGGCAAGATCAATGCAAAAGTATTGTGGAAAGGCATCTCTGCATTAATTCTGAAAAAACTGTATTTTTCCTGTATTGACAGGAAGAATCAGGAAGCATTTAACCCTGTTTCTGGCAAATGAAAAGTATCAAGTTAAACAATTTATACCCGGACTACAATTCATAAACGACTCCGTAACAGTAGGCACCATTTTACTAACATGTGATTTCAATACAGATGTATTATGTGAAAGCAAAATTGCCACCTATGAAGCACTTGATGAGTAATTTTACATACCTTATCACGCATTTAATAAACATAATACTACTGCAAGTGATTCATAAATCATTATGGAATCTGAATGTTGATAATTTTTTAATCTTCCATTGAGCTGCCAAAAGCTCAAGTGCCATGTTTACTTTGGCAGAGTATATTTCGCTTATTAATTATTCTTTTGTTCATGTGACAGATTTCCACAAATGCCTGGATTTTTTAATCACTAGCAGGCCAGAAAGTAATTAAGGCTCACGTCTCTTTAAATTGATGCAGTTTAATTTCAGCAACTTTACAGAATCAAGGTCAGTGAGAGAAAATAGTGGAATTATTTGGAACTATGAATTTAGCACCTGTTTAACAACGATCTGGGAACAACACTATATACTGGAAAGGTTAAGAACTCTAGTATCCTCTTTGTTGCAGTTAAACAATCGGCTTCCAACCTGGGAATCGCTTTTAAACATCACATTACCTTACAATTCTTAATTGTGGCATACGAAAGGGTTTCAAAATATGACACTGTGGATTATCAGCTTCAAATAAGTTGCTTCTATTTTCCATTGAATTAGAATCACTGTGCAGCAATGTAGAGGATATTTGAATAACGGAACAGTCTTGATATGCAGCTGATGGCAGAGGAGTATTTACAGGAATATTTGCAGCCATTTTTAAGCAATCATTATGACATTTTCTTATTATGGTACAACTCATTAGAATTTGAAATATCTCCTTCTTTGGGTACAACTTGACACTGTAATAATTGGGCACTTATTTTTATAAAGCAGTAGTTGTATGAAGTCGTTAAGATCATTTATTCTTAGTAATACCTTCATATTAATCAGTAGAGACTCTAACCCATTTTGTTGATTATTCAGATGAGTTTGGGAAGCATTGGTTTAAGTTGGTTACACAGCTTTTGCAATACCTTTCAGTACAATCATGTGTTCTGTGAGTATAGCAGCTTGTTTTTTTAAAGACTCCAGCACTTTTGTCAGGTTATGGCTGATAGTGGCCATTGTGGCTACAACATGAAAAGATGGGGGTATATTATCATCATCCACTTCCAGTGGCTTCAATGAATTTCCATTCTGATGACCAGTTGATGGTTCTGTCTGTGCCATAGCTTTTCAATTTCTAACAGAATATCCTGTCAGTCTAGTGAGTTATTGAATTAATTTATTGAGTCTTATCTGATACCCCAATCCAAAAAAACTTTATTCGACTTATTATGTCATCAAAGCACACAATATACATATAAAATAATTACACATAATTTCCAGATTAAATTCATAAAAGAAAAAATCATTGTAAAATCCATGCACACAATCTAAAATAGATTTATAAAATCGTTTAAGAAACACTATGTACAATGAAAAATATTATATAAATTTAATGGATTAAAATTTCATGGGTACTCTAAAACAAGCTGTCCAATTGAATGAGAGGTGAATGGCTACTCAAAAATTGGGATGCAGCTAGACAGATGTATTTGTTAGGCTATTCTCTCCATGAGGGACCGTGCTCTAATTGCCCACACCCACCCCAAAAAGTTCGCCAGGGCAACAACTATCACTTCAGATGTGTTGCTTCTTAAGATTCTTTCTGCCTCCTGCGCCCTTCTTGTTCCTAAGAGTTTGCATATTGGGGACAACCAGATGCGCCATGGAGCTCTATAGCCATTACATTCAAATAGTACATGGGATAAAGATTCATTTCCGGACTGGCACACCAAGCACAAATCATCACAAGATATGGACCATTTGCTAGTAAAGGCTCTTACAGGCAGTGTACCAACCCTGAACTGGAAGTATAATTTCCGCTCGAAGGGCTTTGTGATGATGTCCCAATACCGATCCAACTCAGGTACCGATTTGCCACATAAGAAACGGCCAGTAAGGGAAGCTGGCTCACAGTTCCTCACCAGATCCGTGTGGGCCATTTCCCAGTATTTAGCTTTCAAAATCTGCTTTGGGGAAAGATAGCAATCAATCAATCAAAGTATGCTTTATTCGAATTTCATTCATAAAAGCAAGAAACAAAATACAATATAAAACAAATACATACAACAATTTTTTAAAACAAAATTAAATTTCAATCATTGGCAACAAAGTGCAAAGCACACTTCAAGAAGATTTTTAACTCAGATTATTAATCCTGTATATGTGTACTGTTCTATTTGTATCGGTAAGGAGATAAATGTTAAAATACATAAGTTAAAATAATCTAGAAAATGGCACACAGATAAAAAACGAATTAAAACATGGCAGAGAATAGTCAAATAGCTAGCAGTCTCTGCCGTAATTAAGAGAGTAGTTAAATAACTAGCAATCTCCTTCTGATTGACCACGCCCAACCTAAATACTTTGCGGTGGCTACTGAAACCCATATCTGTCCCAAAATTTTTACACATTGGGGACAGCCAGATACGCCTTGGTACCGCATAGGGTTTACAAGAAAATAAAAAGTGACCAATAGTTTCTTTGGTAATGCCACAAGCAGGGCACAAGATCCACCTTCCCACTTAGCTGTCAAAAATTTAAGAGGGAGTGCACCTGCACGAAGTTGGAAGAGGAGTTTCCTATCACCTGGCCTGGTTATAGTATCCCAATAAGGTTCTAAACAGGGATACATTTTAGCCTCCAAGAATTCACCAGACATTGAACCAGCGCTAGAGCTTCTCTAATGTCGGGAGGCAACCATCTCCCAGTAAGCGCTCTTTAAAGTACTTTTAGACGGGAAGATTGCTCTCGTAGGGTCTTCCCAGAGTGGGCGCATACCAAGCTCAATAAGGGATATCTTTAGTGATTTCAACCAACCAATTTTGTGGTATACATCAGATCTTATGATGTCTAAAAAACCCTCGGCATAATGATTAAGTACAGGAGTAGTCCAAAGCCTATGCCAATAAATAATCGGGCGTAATTTAACTAGATCTGTGACTGCTCTTCTACCCAAATCATATTTTGGGGGCAATAGTGGGGTGCTTTTGGGAACACCAGTTATAGCCCTGAGAAATTTATTCTCCGAGGATTGGAGTGCAGCCACCTTTTCAAAGCCCCAAAGCTCGGCGCCGTAAAGCGCAGAGCCAATAGCCTTTGCTTCGTAAATCTGCAGCGCGGGTTTAACAGGTTTGGTTAAAGATTTTCTGTGCTCTGTGCAGATAGCTCCAGATAATTGCCTATGTCTAAGTGTTGCAAGATCAATATGATGCCGCCAGCTCTTATCTTTAGATATATGTATGCCTAGGTATGTAAAAGTTTTCACTACCTCTAGCGGGCGATTATTCAAAGTAATTTTAGATTTGAAACTTCGGTGGGGGTTAAAAATCATAAGTTTAGTTTTGGCAGTGTTAACCTCTAGGCCATACTCCCCACAAAATTGATAAAAAATGGACAAGGCATGCTGTAGACCGCTAGGAGTTTTCGATAGGATGAGCGTGTCATCTGCAAACATTAAAATAGGGATTTTAATCCCTGCTAAAAAAGGGGCATCCACTTGTGCTGAAAGCATACGGCCTACTACATCGTTAATATACAGTGTGAAGAGCACGGGAGCCATCGAACAACCCTGACGAACTCCCCTTTCAACAGGAAAGTCCGCAGTTACCGAGCCCATCCCCCCCCACTGAATTCTAGCATAATTAGATTCGTGGAGTCTCATTATGAGGGATAATAATTCGTTTCGAACTCCCTGCTTCTTAAGGACCGACCATAGCATAGAACGAGGGACAAGATCGAAAGCAGCCCTTAGGTCAACAAAGGCCCGCGTACAAACTTCCCTCGCCCAGCACTACGGTCTTCCATTGTAACAGTGTAAATCGGAAGACCTGATCTACCGTACTAGTAGAGCGACGGAAACCTGCCTGAAAGGGTGGAAGAGCATTAAACTCCTCCGCCCAATCCAGGAGCCTATTGACGATCACGCGTCCCACAACTTTTTGGATGGTATCTATTAGGCTTATTGGCCTATAGTTACCCGGCTTGGACCGATCGCCTTTCTTAAAAATAGGTATAATTACTGCACCCTGCCAGGATGTGGGTACCGATGCGCCCAGAGCAATGGCATTCAAAAGGAGATGGATGTACTTACTCCAGCGTTCTTTGTCATTAATAAATAAATCCGCTGGGACTCCATCGAGGCAAGGAGCACGTCCACATGCCACTGAGCCAAGGGCCTTCGTAATCTCAGGGATACTAAAAAAAGTTTCCAGGTGTTGTTCTGCTCTAATTTCTAGCCCCGGACTGAAACTATTTGGGTCAGCATACTGCTCTCTGAAGAATGCTACCCATTCTTCCTCAGGCACATTATTGTATGGGGTCTCTGAAAAAACAGATTTTCCCCACCTAACAATGTGCCAAAACAACCGAGAGTCCCTTTTGTTACTGGCTACCTTTAGCTTAGACCAATGGTGTTCGTCCCATACTTTCTTAGCCTTGGATATGCTAGCATTCTCTGGATCATCCCACAGCGAGCTCATACCCATATAAAATAAAGTGGCTCTAAGCTGTCTTAGCCATCTTATTTTGCGTAAACTATCCACCCAGATTACATCTAGGAAGCCGGCCGCATACTCTGCTAGCTCTGGGGTGGACCATAGACTCCGCCAGTACAACAAAGGATGCAATTTTGCAATTTCTGCGATTGGCTTCCGCCCAAGGTCAATCAGCAATGGGCGCATCGGGTTGCTCTGGGGCAGTCTCGCTATATTTCTAAGGAACTTATTCTCCGAGATGGTTAGTTTGGCTAGGTTCTCGTCGCCCCAAAGTTCAGCACCATATAAGGCAGAACTAATTACCTTCATACTGTATATCTCCATGGCGGGGCTGATTATTTTAGTAAAATAGAAATTATATTCTTTTAACAATACCCCTGCCAGTTGCCTATGTTTCAATGATGCTAAATCAACTAGATGTAACCATCTAAGCCCCTCCTGAATATTAACCCCCAAATACGTGAACTCCTTGACCTGATCAAGCTTGATGTTATTTAGTCTGATGCCTCCTTTAAACGCCCTATGTGGGTTAAAGGTCATCAGTTTTGTTTTGGACACGTTGACCTCCAATCCCCGTTGAGCACAAAACTCTTCAAAGATTGAGAGGGCCCACTCGGAGTTATAGAGAGGATCAACGTGTCGTCCGCAAACATCAGTATAGGGACCTTTTTACCTGCCAGTGTCGGTGCATCAGTGTTTGTTAAATTCATGCAATTCACTATCCCATTTATATACAATGAAAATAGGGTCCGGCCAGCACACATCCCTGACGTACTCCTTTATACACTGGAAAGAATTCTGTCTGCCCCAACGAATCCTGGCCTTATTACTTTCATGCAGTCTGACAATAAGAGAAAGCAAATCAAGTGGTAGCCCCATATCTTTTAGTGTCGACCATAGTTTTCCTCGTGGCACAAGATCAAATGCTGCACGAAGGTCAACAAAAACGGCATATAAACTCCCCTTACCCAGGGTCACTGTTTTCCAATACAATAGAGTGAAACTGAATACTTGATCTATAGTGCTAGTAAAGGCACAAAATCCTGCTTAGAGGGGGGATAAAATACCGTCTTCATCAATCCAATCTTGCACTTTATTTAAAACCAACCTGCCCATTACCTTTTGGAGCGAGTCAATGAGGCTGATAGGCCTGTAGTTCCCTGGGCACGTTTTATCTCCTTTTTTAAAGACGGGGATGATCCCCGCACCTTGCCAGGAGTCTGGAATCGGCGACCCCTGAGCTATAGCATTTGACAATAAGAAAATATATTTGCCCCACCTTACCTTATTGGCAAGAAAAACATACTCCGGTATTCCATCCAAACTTGGGGCTTTTTCTGTCATGATAGATTTTAAGGCCACCTCAACATCCACCCTACTAAATGCTTCCTCAATAAAAAACTGCTTAGCGATACAAACTTCCCTATCATGCTCACTAGCTGCATATTGAAATTTAAAGTGGTTAACCCACTCTGATTGTGAGACATGGTTAGGGGGATCAGCAGCCTGCCCTCCTCTGTTCCATTTATAAATATTCCAAAATTGCTTTGGATTCCTGTTAACGCAGGCCTCCTTCAGATCATCCCACCTTTTGCTGTCCCAGTTCCTTTTCGCTTTAAGTATTGCCCCCGATAGGTTACCCATGCTAATCGTACATGTGCAGGGTCCCCTAATTTTATAGCATCTCTCAACTCTGCACGCGACCTTTTACAGTCGGCACTATACCATTCATGTACTTTAAGAGTAAATACCTTTTTGGGTTTATTATTTAGTACAAAATACTTACGCAAATGCCCAAAGAATTCATCATGTATGGTAGTTGGTAATTTGCGATCAAGTAAATTGGGCAAATTAGATGCACTAACATTTAAATCGCTAATCGCCCTGTTTAACTCATTATCAATGCTAGACAGCACTAGGGGTAATTCTTTTAATTTGGTCCATTTTAATCGTCTTTGGTCATTCGATGGTACCACATCTTTAGACATATAACTGTCTTCTATTTCTCTGCAAGACTTATAATTAAACAGGTCCATTTCTACACAGAGTGGATTATGGTCGCTTTCCAATCTATCATGTATTATCATATCCCTCACTGTATGCCACAATGCTAGACCAACCAGAACATAATCAATCCTGCTTATGCTATAGCCATTATTAAATGTGACATACCCCAATTTATTGGACTTCGTACGGCCATTTAGTGCCCATAGCCCATTTTCCATACATATGGAATTTATATGGATCGCCACATCAGTCCATCTTTTTATTGGCTCTAGCTCTAGCTTTGGGACTACCCACCTTAGATCTTCCTCATCTACTATGCTGCCCTCCTCATTCAAGAGTGGCTCAAAGGTTGTGTTAAAATCTTCCGCAATAATCAAAGGTGGGCATGACTGATCACTCTCCAGCAGATCGTCAAGTGCCGCTAAAACACTCGACCTTTTCCCTCGTGAGCCACGCACATACACGTTGTATATTACTGCAATCCCCTTAGGGCCCCTAGACAATCTGACTGCCTGGATGTCATGATTGTGGGTTGGGATAGTTTGAATATTCAGCCCCTTATCTTGCCTCACCCACATTGTCAGGCCTCCTGATGGTCTCCCTCGTAATCCTTTAATAGCTGGGATATAAAAATTCAGATAGCCAGCACAACAAATGGGGGCCTCTAACCAAGTCTCTTGAAACAGACAGATGTCAAACTTCTCAATAAAAACATGCCACTCGGGGGATCCCACCTTAGAACTTAATCCTGCAACATTCCATATCATAAGGGTATTCATTACTAATGTCCCTTTATCCGCCGAATAGGTGTTTGCTACTGGTATGCTTAAGCTTAGAGTGCCTTCTTGTATAGTCCCTCTATTTTGATTGGTTATCAAGGGTTCCTCTCCTACAACTTGTTCTAGCTCTACTAATTGGAAATCTACCCCAAATGAAACAGTTTTGGGGGCCACCTCCCTAGCCAGTTTGCCCTGCTTCTCCTTTACCAAATCGTCCACAAGTCAGTCATGTTTCCATTGTTGATTCCCCCCTAAACCTATGGGGGGTCAAGCCCATGTTGCTGAACATTATCTCATCCCCTCGGTGGGCGCCTGAACTGTATATTTGATAGACCTGGTGCACTGGTGTGAAATTCTAGGGCAAAAAGATTGTCAGCTATATGTGCCTTAGCCATTGTAAGCTCGATGCTATCCAGGGAATTTGCTGTTGCTACTAGCCTACGGGCTCTACCTATAGCTTCCCTAATCACCGACTGGCACCCTCTCACATGCCTTATCCAGTGGATTGATTTATTTATTAGGGAATACTCACTCTCTGGCCTATTGGTCACGGGAAGTTTTGGCACATTCACCATGATCATTTTTGATGGACTTTGCATTTCCGTAGGACTACATGCCCAATTCAAATGTTCCTCTCTAGGCCTTAGCTTGGTAAGGTGTAATGCACTTGTGTCGTTCTGATGTACCTGAGTCCTGGCAGAGTTTGTTGAAACATAGGATCCGATATTATTATTATTAATAAGGTTAGTCTGGATGGGACTTGGAGCAGCACGCAGATGTATTAAGGATGACGATTTAGCCCCATCCCATAGCCTAACTGAACCAAATGTGACACCAGAAGCCTGTGTTTGGTTCAAATGAGGGGGAATGAGTGTGCTTTCCCTTGTGACCCGTGGGTGCAATTGGCCTGAGGTCAAAGATTTCACTAACATAATTATTCCTCAATCTGGCCTCTCATTACACCCATTTCTTTCCTCATTGCACCCACCTGAATATAGATTGATTACCATGGCCAGAGGGGCAGAGGGGCATTCTGTAAATGATTTTATTTCTCGAGCAGATTCTCTTGTGCGTCAGTGGATGATGCTTTGAAACTGCTAAGAACAGCAGGAAGAGCAGCATAACTTGCTAAGAGTGATGTACCATCCCTATTTAGGCTATTATCATACATAAGAATACAGGCAGGTTCCTTTAAAGCTTTACAGAATTTTGAATACATGGCAAAAGAACTTGGTCTACTATTGGCTCCAGAAAAAGGTAGGGCCAAGTACAAGACTCACACTTATCGGCATTGAAATAGATACTACAGAAATAGCTAGGCCTCCAGTGGCAAAGGCTCAGGAAGTAAGTACATTTTTGCTTTTGTTAATTGGTGAGAAAGAATTGGAGCTCAGGAGGATTCAGAAATTCTTAGGCCACATATATTTTGCATGTAGAGTAGTCAGAACCTTTTGCACATGCTTAGGCATGTCTATGTCTGGACTATATTCACCTCACCACAGGATAAGAATTTCCAAACATCCTTGAGAAGACCAGGCTATTTGGCTAAAGTTTTTTGAGGATTTCAATAGTGTTTCATGGATGAAGACATGTTATGGCAGATTCAGATCTACTCTGATGCCTCAGGTTCCAAAGCTTTTGGTATATTCTGGGAAGTTCGTTGGTGTGCAGGAAGTTGGCCACAGCACTGGTTGACACAAGGTCGTAGTATAACCTTTTTAAAGTTATTTCCTTTGGTAGTGGTTTTGTATGTGGGGGTGAAGAGTTTTGTAATAGGTCAGTTATGTTTAATGTGGACAATTTGGCTGTAGTAGAGCTGGTTAACAAGCAAAAAGAGAGAGATTTGAAAGTATTGAACTTTTATGCTGAAATGTTTACAATTTAAAATTGTGTTCAAAGCTAGGCATGTTCCAGGCACAAAAAAGAATGTAGCAGACGCTCTGTCTCATTTTCATTGGCAGAAGTTTCACAGCCTTGCACAGGGTGCAGAGAGCAGCAAGACACTGATCCCGCAGAAGGTTTGAGCCCTGGGAGAATTGAGGATAGTCAAGCTTGTAGAAAAGTCATTAGCCCATTCACAAGAAGTTACCAGAAAGCATGGAGAGAGAATTCTTAAGTAATGGTAACAGTAAGTTTTGCAAAGGAAATATAGTGACAAAAAAGGAGCAAATTATCCTAGGTTTTGTGCTGCATTTGATACAGAAAGGTTTTTCATACACCACTATTTCAGGAAATTATGCAGATATTTCCTTTTATGGATAGTTATGGTGGGGACATGATCCAGTTCAAGGTGTGTCAGTTAGGAAAGTTATAAAAGGTTTGAGTAAGAAACGACAGAATTAAAAACAGTTTAGAGAACCAGTGACTTTTGATCTGTTGCAGCAGTTATTGCACTTACCTTTTTGTTGTTATGATGAGTTTGAAACATTATTATTTAGGCTATGCATGTTGGGCCCAATTCACAAAAGTAATGTCTCAGTTAAATTTAAATTTTATTTAAGTTAAATTTAAGACCAAATCTTAATTTTAACTGAGATAAAATCCTAACTTTACTGCTCCTAAATGACCTTTGTGAATACCGAAAGTCGTGAAGTTAGGATTTTGTCTCCGATTACTTTTTTTGAATTGGGCCCGTTGCTGTTATTTTTCAGGGCTTTTAGAGCATCAGAGTTACTAGGTTTACGAGAGCAGGTAGGTATGCAAAGAGAAGAAATATTTTTGGAGCAAGAGAGAATACGCATTCTAAAACAGATCAATTGGGAAGAGGTAAGTGGGTCTGTTTAAATGAGAGTGGTGTTAAGGGTTGCTGCCCAGTGGAAGAATAGAAAAACAAAATTAAAGGCTCAAAACTGTGACATTTTCCATAATGCCGATGGCAAAACAAAGTGACTAGTTCAAATGTCACTATCTGTGCTATAAAAAACATTGATTTCATAAGCTAAAGATGCTATGTGATATGGAACACATTGGTTTTAGATTGGGGTGCCAACTGAGGCGCAAGATTGGGTTGGTCTTGGTCCTTCATAAGAAGGATTGGAAGATAGAAATCAAAATGTTACAAACGATATGTGAGAAAACAATCACTTATCACCTTGAAAACGTTGCTGATTTCTTTAACTTAGGTTGTGTTCATTGGCCTTTATCCATAAAAATGAGTACCTTGATAGTAGGACATTCCTTCATAAAATGGGCAGCATTGTATGTAGAACAGCAAATGTATGGCCGCTCTCTCGGACTCCCAAGTTCCAGACATGAGGTGGTATGGAAGGGAAAAAGTGGGATGCGCTGGGGGAGTCTGTTGCTTATTTCAGAAGAACTCTGCTTGATAATAGGATGTCCTGATATGTGAATAATTCATCTAGGTGAAAATGATTTAGTAAATGTATCTGGTTTAGTATTGATAACAAATGAAAGTGGACTGATCTGTCGTAAAAAAACAACTGGGGTAGTATGTGCTTAATTTGGACTGAATTCTTACCTCAGAAGAAGTGGAGAGACGCAAAGTGTCATGCAGCAATGGACAAGGCAGGAAGAAAGCTAAATAGGACAATGAGGAGTTTTATGTTCTACTTTAGGTAATATAATATTGGGTCAAAAAACAAAGCTAATACAGCACACCCTCAATAGTTACTAATACTCCAAATACAGTATTGGATAAGTTATACATAAATCAATATTTCAATGCAGAAGTCAACACCAGTTCATACGGGCAATCTAATAAGGTGTCTGGTACACAATGAGTGATCCAAAACGCTCATCTGTTGATTTGTCAAATACTTGTTATTGTGATAAGCTGGAACAGTTAGAGAATTTCTCAAGGAGGAGCAGCCTTCACATTTTGAATGTTCCAGAAGGGAAGGAGGGAGAGTCCTTCATTGCCACATTAATAAAGGAAACGGTGCAGATCGAGGAGACTGAGGAAGAACTAAAGAAAGATATACAAAGGGTGCATAGAGACCCCTTTAGAAGGAATCCTAAAAAACGAAACCACATAAAACTCTCCTGAATTTCCACACCAATTCCCTAAAAGAAAAAATGTGACCAAGGCGTTGAAAGCCAAATCACTGAGCGGGAAAGATGTTTAGGCTACGTTTCAGGTACAGGCTCCTAGAGTGGTCAATGTGGTCAGAGGTAAAAAAAATATATATCCATCACTCAAATTACTTTCATATTTCACTCTACTAATTCACCACTAATCCTTTATGGGTTCCAGAGTAGCGTACTACTCACCAAATAGGCACTTTGACCTCTCCTCGGGGGTAGTAAGCACAATATAAATGCAATTACAATACAATGCATGATTAATATGGCCCTAAGTGTTTTTTTGCTGGATTGGGAGATTAGGCAATCCCTACTTGTTTGCCTTTTTTCAAATAATGATTCTTTTTGAATTGAGGACAGCAGGTATTTGTCCAGCAACATGTTGGGTATGTACTGGGAAACCTCTTGGTTAGGTTCTGAATAGTTATGTGGGAGAAGAATGCAGCCACCCGTACTTTATAGGAACTATTGCACAAATGATAACCACAAAAGAATGAGGCAAAATGTGGGTAAGGGGTTTAGAAAATGGAGTGATCCTGTTGGTCGGATGTCTGGTCAACCAAATACTTTTCAAAATGTCCTAACATCTATCATTTACAATGTGGTAAGAAATAAGCTTCTTACCATGGTGAAGATGACCTAAACTTTATGTCACCTTAGTTTTGTTAAAATGGATGGTGTCTACTCTTGAGTGGGACTGAGTGATGGGGGATAGAAATATGAATGAAAGGATAGCAGCCTGAAATGAGAAGCACCTGTTATCTCCAACAACATCACAATGTTTTTCAAATCTGTTAACAATAACTCCAAGATATGCTTAAACACACACCCCTGCTCCCCAATAACAGAAATGTGGAAGACCACCATGGAACCCTGCACATTTCTGTTTCTGCTGTACAGCATCCACAGAAAACACACACTCATCCCCCAGCTCAGCCCCATGTAATGTCTCTCAGGTGCCTGCTGCTTTATTGGGTCTCGAGATGCAGATGACATCGATGGCTGGACCCTTTGGTGTGGCAGTGCCCTGAAGAACATAGCGTGAGGCAGAGCTGCAGGTGGAGATCAGACCAGTCACATAGACTGGCCTTTGACTGTCTTAGGAGTTTTGGTGAGGTTGTTGAACAGGAGGTTGCCTCCGTACAGGTAAGAGATAACTAGGCAAACACAAAGAGATGATGGACGGAGGGCTGAACTCTTCAGACACTCACCCCCAGTCACAGATCTGGGTTGAATCCATCATCATTCTTTAGCTCACTTCGCCACCTCAGTTCAGACCCAGCTATAAGCAAATCAGTCTTGACCCTGTGCCTCATGGGAACAGTCCAGCCCAAACTGAGAAGCCAGGTCTTCCCTGAACCGGAAACAAGAATCCTGGGACCAGTTTCTGGGTAACACCCTTCACCAGCCAGTCTAGCTTGAATCCAAGATAACTATGCCCTGCACCAGCATCTTGATGTCGTTTTTGGGCATGTAGGATTTCACCTTTTTTCCCCAAAAAGGGATGAAACCAAGTCTAAAAATAAACTGACATAAAATATATTGGATGATGTTAACAAGGCTATGTTGTTGAATACTGTGGAACTCTGGGGAATGAGATACCATCCACAAATTCTAAAATTCTTGAACTCTGGAAAGACTGCTTGGGCATGGTGAGGGAAAGACCCTGCCATTTCGGAATCTTTGCAGAGTTTGTCCAGCTCCATGTTATTCTTAGAGCTTTATATAAATTGGGGTAGGGGTTTGCAATGGGCCCATGGGGTACTGCTTATGTAAGGAGATGTTTCGAAGAGCATGATATGGCATTAAATAAATAAAAATGAATGATTTTTTTACAACCTGCAGAGAAGGGCAATGATTAGTTTGACCAGACGTTCAAGATTTTCACAGACAGAAAGGTTTTTTGAAGGACTGTCCCGGCGTCCTGATGCTTTCTCCTAAAACAAAAACATTATCTGGTTTTTAAGCAAGGGTTGAGTGAACCTGTACATTAACCACAGTGCTGTGCATGCTTACATTTCAACTGGCCCTATCAGAAACTGTGGACAGAAGTTTACTTGTTTAGACTCTCCTCATTCATACACCACAGCAGGATTTAATGGGTTGTGAATCAGGGCAGCAGAGCTCCTACCTCAAGGCCGGGCCCACCAGTAGCTCTTCACAGAAAGGGGAAAATGTGAATATATATAAATAAATAAACAAATATCTTTGTGTGTGTTAGACTTGGCATCATTGGCGTGGGTCTCCCTTCCTCTTTTCGCTTCCAATCTTTTATGTTGGCTGGATTTAGATGCTCTGGGTGCCGTGCCACAGCGCGAATGCTCCCTGTGTAAAGATGACTGTATGAATTAGGATAACCGTAATGCCTAGGTCTGTGTAGTATGTTCTAATAGCGAGTTACCCTCCATTTCACTGTTACTATTGTAAAGCTATCCGTTCTCATAGGCCAGAATGGGCTGGTTGAGGATTACCTTCTATAATCCTATCTGAGCCCCAGAACCTGATAGGAACTTCGAGTTTGATATGTTTATGCTCAGGACATTGAGATACACCTTTTAGTAAGAACCATTTATATATCCCATGTTCGAAAATGCCTCTCCTGGAAATGCGGTATTTTCTTGCCTGAGCTTTCCTGTAGGCTTTGCTAGCCCGTGTATTGGCCGTCTGGTTTTGGAGCAGCAGGGCCAGCTGGGTCAGACTTGGCTGGAGAGAGAGATCGGTATTTAGAGCATGGGGAGGGGTGACTCTTTGATCTGAGCAAGGCCGTGCCTGACAAGGTGAATGATGGCTCCACCCCCCACTGGGCGTCTGAGAGCAGACCCCCGCATTCTGAAAGGGCAGGATGTCGCCTCGTAAACCAAGTGCTCCCCGACCCCACCGAACTGGTTCTGACTGGATTTAGTGATTTGTGGCTTTAGAGAGCAAAGACTTTTTAGGTATAAAACGCTGCACTGGAACCTTGTCCAAGTGTGTTCCTTCTGGATGTCAAGACGAAACCCTGTCCGAGAGAACAGAGGAAAGGACTTTTGAAACTTTCACCAAGCTTGCTGAAGAAACAACCCGAGGGCCTGAATTGAGAGTGCCTTGATTATGGGCCTAGGTGAGCCCATGAGGCATAAGTGGGATGTCCTCTTGCCATTCCTGTTGTTTGCTTACCATGAGGTGCCACAGAAGTCCTTAGGGTTCAGTCCCTTTGAGCTGCTCTATGGTCACCCGGTAAGAGGGCCTCTAAGTCTGGTCAAGGAAGGCTGGGAGCAATCTCCCAGGAAACCTCCCCGGGATGTGTTTAGTTACATGCTGGCCTTCAGAAACCAGACCCGACGTTTCAGGAAACTTGCTGAGGCAAACCTGGAAGCCAGCCAGGAAGAGATGAAATTCTGGCACAATCAGAATACCGCTCTAATCTATTTTCAGCCTCGACAAAAGGTTTAGGTCATGGCCCCAGTGGAGCCCTGTGTGCTCCAGGATAGGTGGACCGGCCCCTTTGAGGTGGTGGAGCGCAAGAGTCCTTTTACCTACATGGTGGACTTGCAGTCTCCCAGGAACCCCTTGCGGGTCCTGCATGTTAACCGCCTGAAGCCCCACTTTGAGAGGTCTGAAGTGGGCATGCTTCTGCCACAGGTGCTGGGATGGAGGAGGAGTGCGAGCCCCTTCCTGACCTCCTGTGTGCAGGGGAGCGAGATGGGTCAGTAGAGGGTGTGGTCCTCTCCACCACACTGACTCCTGAGAAGCAGGGTGATTGTCGCCAATTGTTTGGACAATTCAGTGATCTGCTCCCCCTGGTGCCTAGTGTCACTGATTGGTGTGTCCATGACGAGGACAGTGGGGACAGTCCTACCATTAAGCACAAGGCTTACCGAGTGACTGACCGGGTAAGGACCTACATTAAGGATGAGGTTACCAAAATGTTTGCCCTTGGGGTTATTGAGTCCTCTAGCAGCCTGTGGTCCAGCCCAGTGGTCCTGGTCCTGAAAGCTGCAGTGCCTGGTGCCACCCCAGAACTTCGGTTCTGCGTGGACTATCGTGGCCTCAATTCAGTAATGAAGACTGGTGCGCACCCCATCCCCAGAGCTGATGAGCTCGTAGATCGGTGGGGGGCTGCCAAATACATCAGCACATTTGATTTGACATCTGGGTATTGGCAGATCGCCTTGACCGAGGGAGCAAAGGAGAGGTCAGCATTCTCTACCCCTGATGGGCACTACCAGTTCCAGGTGATGCCCTTTGGAATGAAGAATGCTCGTGCCACCTTTCAGAGGTTGGTCAACAGGGTGTTGGTTGGGCTGGAAGACTTCAGTGCCGCCTACCTGGATGACATTGCGATGTTTAGCTCCTTTTGGGAGGACCACCTGCGCCACCTCTGGGAGGTATTGATGGCACTGCAGAAAGCAGGCCTCACAATCAAAGCCAGTAAGTGCCAGATTGAGCAGGGTTCTGTAGTATATTTGGGGCACCAGGTGGGGAGCGACCAGGTGGCACCCCTTCAGCCAAAAATTGAAACTATCCTGGCGTGGGAACCCCCCCAAGACCCAGACGCAGGTGAGGGCCTTTGTAGGACTCATGGGATACTACAGGAGGTTTGTCAAGGGATATGGCAACATTGTTGCACCCTTGACTGAGCTGACTTCTAAGAAACAGCCAAAGAAGGTTAATTGGACTGACACCTGTCAGAAAGCTTTTGACGCCCTGAAGACTGCCATGTGCACCATACCCGTGCTTCAGGCGCCTGACTTTTCAAAGGAATTTGTTGTCCAGACAGACGCCTCAGAGGATGGTATAGTGGCTGTTCTGTCACAGATCAATGAGGAGGGACTAGACCAACCGGTAGCCTTCCTAAGCAGGAGGTTACTTCCCTGGGAACAGAGGTGGAGTGCAATTGAGCGTGAGGCATTTGCTGTGGTCTGGGCGCTGAAGAAGCTGAGACCATACCTGTTTGGGACTCACTCCCGGGTCAGACTGACCACAGGCCCCTTAGATGGTTGATGCAGATGAGGGGTGAATATCCCAAGTTGTTGAGGTGGTCCATTTCCCTAAAGGGTATGGATTTCACGGTCGAACACCACCCTGGTACAGAACACGCCAATGCTGACGGTCTGTCCAGATTTTTCTGCCTTAATGAGGAGAACTCCCAAGAGGATGGTTAGTTCTCCCCATATTTCAGCTAGAGGGGACGCGTGTTAGACCTGGCATCATTGGCGTGGGTCTTCCTTTCTCTTTTCGCTTCCTATCTTTTATGTTGGCTGGATTTAGATGCTCTGGGCGCCGTGCCACTGCTAATCAGTGCCACAGCGCGAATGCTCCCCGTGTAAAGATGACTGTATGAATTAGGATAACCATAATGCCTAGGTCTGTGTAGCATGTTCTAATAGAGAGTTACCCTCCATTTCACTGTTACTATTGTGAAGCTATCCGTTCTCATAGGCCAGAATGGGCAAATTGAGGATTACCTTCTATAATCTGAAACCCAGAACCTGATAGGAGCTTCGAGTTTGATATGTTTATGCTCAGGACATTGAGATACACCTTTTAGTTAGAACCATTTATATATCCCATGTTAAAAAATGCCTCTTCTGGAACCGCGGTATTTTCTTGCCTGAGCTTTCCTGTTGGATTTGATAGTATGTGTATTGGCCGTCTGGTTTTGGAGCGGCAGGGCCAGCTGGGTCAGACCTGGCTGGAGAGAGAGATTAGTATTCAGAGCATGGGGAGGGGTGACTCTTTGATCTGAGCAAGGCCGTGCCTGTCAAGGTGAATGATGGCTCCACCCCGCCACAATGGGCCTCTGATAGCAGACCCCTGCATTCTGAAAGGGCAGGATGTCGCCTCGTAAACCAAGTGCTCCCCGACCCCACCGAACTGGTTCTGACTGGATTTAATGATTTGTGGCTTTAGAGAACAAAGACTTTTTAGGTATAATACACTGCGCTGGAACCTTGTCCAAGTGTGTTCCTTCTGGATGTCAAGACGATACTCTGTCCAAGAGAACAGAGGTAAGGACTTTTGAAACTTTCACCAAGCTTGCTGAAGAAACTACCCGAGGGCCTGAATCGAGAGCGCCTTCTGCCGAAGTCTCAGGGACATTAAACTTTACCCCGTCAGCCGTCAGAATTCCTGTGCGAGGAATTTTGCTTGCAGGTGAGGCTTCCGTCGAGCAATCCGGAGCCTCTAGTTCTACTGTGAGGAATGCGGACTGGGAACCTTCGCTGAATCTGTGTGGACCGCTGCAGCTAAGAGAGACAGGTCGTCCCCTGAGAACCCGCCTGAATTTGAACCTCCGGAACCTTCGCTGAATCTGTGTGGGCCGCTGCAGCTAAGAGAGAGCTGCCACCGATGAGAGCCCGCCTGAATTTGAACCTCCAGAACCTTCGCTGAATCTGTGTGGGCCGCCGCAGCTAAGAGAGACCTGCTGCCGCTGAGAGCCCGCCTTAATTTGAACCTCCGGAACCTTTGCTGAATCTGTATGGGCTGCTGCAGCTAAGAGAGAGCTGTCGCCGCTGAGAGCCCGCCTGAATTTGAACCTCCGGAACCTCGCTGAATCTGTGTGGGCCGGTGCAGCTAAGAGAGAGCTGCTGCCGCTGAGTGCCCGCATCTTTGCCAACTTTGCATCATCGTGATTTGTCCTTTGGGCTGCCGCAGCTGAGAGAGAGCTGCTGCCGCTGAGTGCCCGCACCTTCGCCAACTTTGCATCATTGTGATCTATCCTGTGGGCCGCCGCAGCTAAGAGAGAGCTTCTGCCGCTGAGTGCCCACACCTTTGCCAACTTTGCATCATCGTGATTCGTCCTGTGGGCCGACGCAGCTAAGAGAGAGCTACTGCCGCTGAGTGTCCGCACTTTTGCCAACTTTGCATCATTGGGATCTGTCCTGTGGGCCGCTGCAGCTAAGAGAGAGCTGCTGCCGCTGAGCGCCCCCACCTTTGCCAACGTTGCCTCATCGTGATTTGTCCTGTGGGCCATCGCAGCCAAGCGAGAGCTGCCGCCGCTGTGTGCCTGCATCTTGTTCTCCATTGTCGGGGATTGTCGCTATCATCTCGTGTGCCGCCGCAGCTAAGAGAGAGCTGCTGCCGCTGTGAGCCCACCACGGAGCTGCAAGACGAGAGTCATCGCCACCACCAGCCTGGCCCGCCGCAGCCATGTGCTGCTGTCGCTGTCCCCGAGTGCCCGAATCATTTTGGGTGCACGCTGCGGACCCCTGCAGACAAGACTTGTGGTCGCTGGGAGTCCGCCTGTCACCATCTCCGCTTCTTCGAGAAGCTGCGTACTGTGTCCCCTTTCAACGGCAGGTATCTGGTGTGCAACGGGTCACGTAGGCCCCGGCCTTGAGCTAAGTCAGTGTCACGTTCTGGTGAATACGTTATTAACCTTTTGAGTCCCTACTGGTTTACGTGCATTATAGCTTGTTAAAATGCTTTGAGAGTCTTGAGTTAAACCATAGATAAAGATATTATTTTTCTATACTTACTTGAGTTGTGTCCTTTTGTGGTGTTGTTACTGCCTTATTGTGCATGGTCATAAATGCTTCACACTCTATTTATTATTTATTTATTTAACGATTTGTAAAGCGCCTGGTGACCCGGAGGCATCCCCGCGCTGTAAAAGACTAGTAATGATCAGGGGGGGAGAGGAGGTACTATTTGGGGAAGAGGAAGGTTTTCAGTTCTTTGCGGAACCGAAGGTGGCAGGGTTCCAGACGCAAGCGGCGTGGAAGTAAGTTCCATCCAGAGGACGCCTTTACTGCGAAGCGTCGACCACCAGTGCGCACCTTCCTGAATCTCGGAACGTTGGCCAGACGCTCATTGTCAGAGCGCAGGAGTCTGGGAGCCTTATAGGGAGTGACCATGTCTCTCAGGATCGAAGGGCCTTGGCCGTTGAGGAGTTTGTGGGTGGTACACATGGCCTTAAATTCAATCCTCTGGCGGATCGGGAGCCAGTGTAGGGCCTTGAGTGCTGGTCTGGCAGAGGCTCTGGTGGGAAGATTCATTAGGAGTCGGGCGGCTGCATTTTGAGCGCGCTGGAGTTTTGCCAGAGTGGATTCGGGGGCTCCTAGATAAACGGCGTTGCTATAGTCGAGGCGAGCAAGGATCAGGCCTTGGACAAGGAGTTTCCTTGATAGGGGAGGGAGTAGCGGGAGGATCTTTCGGATAGTGCGCATGAGTCCGAAGCAAGTGCCTGCTGTTTTGGCTGCCTGGGTCTTCATGGATAGATCAGGTTCAAGCCAGACTCCCAAGGTCTTAATTTCCTTCTTCGGGGTGGGCGCCTCGCCAAAAACGTCAGGCCAGACCGATGAAGGAATAGTAGCCCATTTCTTGCCCATGAGCATGACCTCCGTTTTGGATCCATTGAGCTTGAGTGATGAATCGCACATCCAGTGATGGATTTCCTGGAGGCAGTTCAACAGATTGTCTGGGCGGTGGTCAAGATGTGAGAGAGAGACGACCAATTGCGTGTCGTCCGCATAACTCACTATCTTGATACCGAATGGGGCTACTACATCCTCCAGGGGGGCCATATAGGAGTTAAACAGAGTGGGACTTAGCGAGGACCCTTGGGGGACTCCGCTAGAGAGAGGGAATGAGGCTGAGCGGGAATTGCCGTCCCAGACCTGGACCGAGCGGCCCAATAAAAAGGACTCTATCCAGGCAAACGCGGTACCCCCAAGACCTGCCCTGGCCAACCGATGGAGCAAGACACGGTGGTTCACCGTGTCAAAGGCTGCACTAAGGTCCAGGAGGATCACTGCCACTGACCCTCCTGAATCCAAGATGCACCTTGCCTCCTCGATGACTGAGAGGAGGGCGGTGTCCGTGCCGTGGCCAGGGCGAAACCCTGTTTGGGATTGACGCAGAAGGTTGTTGGATTCGAGAAACAGGGACAGTTGGGCATTGACCAGTTTTTCGGCAATTTTGCTAATGCCTGGGAGGAGCGAGATCGGCCTGTAATTTGCCAGATCGGAGGGGTCCAGTTGAGGTTTTTTAAGGAGGGCCTTGACTACTGCACCCTTCCAGCTCGGAGGGACAGAGCCTTGGGACAGCGAGATGTTGATCAGCTCCGTAATAGGGGGTACGATGACCGGGGCAACTGTTTTCAGGAATCTCATGGGGGCGGGATCGAAGGAAGATCCGCTTTTCATCTTGGCCAAAGTTTTTCCCACTTCGTCCAGGGATACAGCCCTAAACGCAGTTAGCTGTGGGTGAGAGATGTTTTCAGTGTGGGTAATAGACACATCGGTGTTGCTATGGGTTGGCTGACTGGGGGGTGGGAGAGAGGCCAAGATGCGGGAGATTTTGGAATCGAAGTAGGTTGCCAGTTCATCGCTTCTGCCCAGAGGGGAGCTGTTGGAGGAGGGGGGTGTTGGTATTTTCAGAAGCTCTTTGGCAATAAGGTACGACTCTCTCGCCGAATTAGTGGCATTTTTTATTCTACCATCGTAATATGAGGCTTTAGTGAGTTTCAGGGTGGATTTGTAGGTTCTCACTGACTTACGGTAGGCGTCTTTACTGGATTGGAGCCAGTCCTTTCTCCACAGTCGCTCCGCTTTTTTGCATTCTTTGCGGAGGATTCTAAGCTCCTGGCTGAACCAGGGGGCTGATCCTGTCTTTCCGTTTTTGTCCTCACGAGTTTTAATGGGGAGGATCGAATCCAGGGAAGTGGAAATCCACTCTCTGAAATTTCTGTCCGCTGTGACAGGGTCCTCTGACGGAGTAAGGGTCATCGAGTTGAGAGTTCTGGCCCAGTCCTCTGTGGAGAGCCTGGACCAGGCCCTGTCCCGGATAAGGGTGGCAGGCTTGTGGGGCTTCCTAAATACCTCTGAGATAGGCCTAACTGCTCGTGCTACGTTACCACAGGGTTGAGCAGGGGTTGTCAAAGAGGGTAGGCCACTTGCCCTGAATTAGGAAGAAGGGTCCCTATTTGGACAGTGGCCAGCCATTGCCAACTAGAGAGCCCCATTTTAACTGTGTGTACGACTGTATACATATATATACTTACACATTTGTGTATTCCAATGGCCCAAAGCTTTATGAGGAAGCACTCGACAGCAAATGAAAAACCAAGAGGTTTATTTTCACCAAGAAACCAGCATTTGCATTCCAGTTAGTATTCATAGCGCCTGACGCGTTTCAAGGCTCCTGCCTTTCTTCAGAGGCGACTTACAAGATGTGAATGTTTCCAGAGAGCTTTTTATTCACAGCTGCATGTTGTTTGTTAATTGCTTTGCTCAGTGCGTTTTTCTTTTCAGTGCATGCTGGAATGAGTAGTTCAGTGCAATGTTAATCACGTCCTTTGTAGGTTCTGTTTAACCATTCACGCTTTTAAAATCCATTATTTTCTTTAGTGGAACCCAGAGTGCAGAGCTGGTTAAAATAAACTCACTTGCTGTGCTGCAACAGGTATGGAAATAGTTTCCGCCAACAGCCTCTCTCATTTCGTGATGGTGCATTCCTCTACGACAGGGCTGCCGTGTGATTTATGTATTCCAATGGCCCAAAGCTTTATGAGGAAGCACTCGACAGCAAATGAAAAACCAAGAGGTTTATTTTCACCAAGAAACCAGCATTTGCATTCCAGTTAGTATTCATAGCGCCTGACGCGTTTCAAGGCTCCTGCCTTTCTTCAGAGGCGACTTACAAGATGTGAATGTTTCCAGAGAGCTTTTTATTCACAGCTGCATGTTGTTTGTTAATTGCTTTGCTCAGTGCGTTTTTCTTTTCAGTGCATGCTGGAATGAGTAGTTCAGTGCAATGTTAATCACGTCCTTTGTAGGTTCTGTTTAACCATTCACGCTTTTAAAATCCATTATTTTCTTTAGTGGAACCCAGAGTGCAGAGCTGGTTAAAATAAACTCACTTGCTGTGCTGCAACAGGTATGGAAATAGTTTCCGCCAACAGCCTCTCTCATTTCGTGATGGTGCATTCCTCCACGACAGGGCTGCTGTGTGATTTATGTATTCCAATGGCCCAAAGCTTTATGAGGAAGCACTCGACAGCAAATGAAAAACCAAGAGGTTTATTTTCACCAAGAAACCAGCATTTGCATTCCAGTTAGTATTCATAGCGCCTGACGCGTTTCAAGGCTCCTGCCTTTCTTCAGAGGCGACTTACAAGATGTGAATGTTTCCAGAGAGCTTTTTATTCACAGCTGCATGTTGTTTGTTAATTGCTTTGCTCAGTGCGTTTTTCTTTTCAGTGCATGCTGGAATGAGTAGTTCAGTGCAATGTTAATCACGTCCTTTGTAGGTTCTGTTTAACCATTCACGCTTTTAAAATCCATTATTTTCTTTAGTGGAACCCAGAGTGCAGAGCTGGTTAAAATAAACTCACTTGCTGTGCTGCAACAGGTATGGAAATAGTTTCCGCCAACAGCCTCTCTCATTTCGTGATGGTGCATTCCTCCACGACAGGGCTGCCGTGTGATTTATGTATTCCAATGGCCCAAAGCTTTATGAGGAAGCACTCGACAGCAAATGAAAAACCAAGAGGTTTATTTTCACCAAGAAACCAGCATTTGCATTCCAGTTAGTATTCATAGCGCCTGACGCGTTTCAAGGCTCCTGCCTTTCTTCAGAGGCGACTTACAAGATGTGAATGTTTCCAGAGAGCTTTTTATTCACAGCTGCATGTTGTTTGTTAATTGCTTTGCTCAGTGCGTTTTTCTTTTCAGTGCATGCTGGAATGAGTAGTTCAGTGCAATGTTAATCACGTCCTTTGTAGGTTCTGTTTAACCATTCACGCTTTTAAAATCCATTATTTTCTTTAGTGGAACCCAGAGTGCAGAGCTGGTTAAAATAAACTCACTTGCTGTGCTGCAACAGGTATGGAAATAGTTTCCGCCAACAGCCTCTCTCATTTCGTGATGGTGCATTCCTCCACGACAGGGCTGCCGTGTGATTTATGTATTCCAATGGCCCAAAGCTTTATGAGGAAGCACTCGACAGCAAATGAAAAACCAAGAGGTTTATTTTCACCAAGAAACCAGCATTTGCATTCCAGTTAGTATTCATAGCGCCTGACGCGTTTCAAGGCTCCTGCCTTTCTTCAGAGGCGACTTACAAGATGTGAATGTTTCCAGAGAGCTTTTTATTCACAGCTGCATGTTGTTTGTTAATTGCTTTGCTCAGTGCGTTTTTCTTTTCAGTGCATGCTGGAATGAGTAGTTCAGTGCAATGTTAATCACGTCCTTTGTAGGTTCTGTTTAACCATTCACGCTTTTAAAATCCATTATTTTCTTTAGTGGAACCCATAGTGCAGAGCTGGTTAAAATAAACTCACTTGCTGTGCTGCAACAGGTATGGAAATAGTTTCCGCCAACAGCCTCTCTCATTTCGTGATGGTGCATTCCTCCACGACAGGGCTGCCGTGTGATTTATGTATTCCAATGGCCCAAAGCTTTATGAGGAAGCACTCGACAGCAAATGAAAAACCAAGAGGTTTATTTTCACCAAGAAACCAGCATTTGCATTCCAGTTAGTATTCATAGCGCCTGACGCGTTTCAAGGCTCCTGCCTTTCTTCAGAGGCGACTTACAAGATGTGAATGTTTCCAGAGAGCTTTTTATTCACAGCTGCATGTTGTTTGTTAATTGCTTTGCTCAGTGCGTTTTTCTTTTCAGTGCATGCTGGAATGAGTAGTTCAGTGCAATGTTAATCACGTCCTTTGTAGGTTCTGTTTAACCATTCACGCTTTTAAAATCCATTATTTTCTTTAGTGGAACCCAGAGTGCAGAGCTGGTTAAAATAAACTCACTTGCTGTGCTGCAACAGGTATGGAAATAGTTTCCGCCAACAGCCTCTCTCATTTCGTGATGGTGCATTCCTCCACGACAGGGCTGCCGTGTGATTTATGTATTCCAATGGCCCAAAGCTTTATGAGGAAGCACTCGACAGCAAATGAAAAACCAAGAGGTTTATTTTCACCAAGAAACCAGCATTTGCATTCCAGTTAGTATTCATAGCGCCTGACGCGTTTCAAGGCTCCTGCCTTTCTTCAGAGGCGACTTACAAGATGTGAATGTTTCCAGAGAGCTTTTTATTCACAGCTGCATGTTGTTTGTTAATTGCTTTGCTCAGTGCGTTTTTCTTTTCAGTGCATGCTGGAATGAGTAGTTCAGTGCAATGTTAATCACGTCCTTTGTAGGTTCTGTTTAACCATTCACGCTTTTAAAATCCATTATTTTCTTTAGTGGAACCCAGAGTGCAGAGCTGGTTAAAATAAACTCACTTGCTGTGCTGCAACAGGTATGGAAATAGTTTCCGCCAACAGCCTCTCTCATTTCGTGATGGTGCATTCCTCCACGACAGGGCTGCCGTGTGATTTATGTATTCCAATGGCCCAAAGCTTTATGGGGTGCTATCGAGTGACCTTTCGAATGCTGGGGCAAATTGGATGAAAACATTGCTACACGGCGGCCCGCCGTGGAAAGGAGCACCATTCCGAAGTTAATGGAAGGCTGTGGAGAGAGACTGGCTCTCACTACGAAGCATAGCACCCCAATTGTTGATAGAAGCTTGCTCGAACGTTTGCCTTCCTCCCAAGGATAAAAATATGCTTTTAAATTGTGGAAACGGGACATTCAACCTACGAAGGTATTAATGATATTCACTTCAATGGACTATCGTTCCCATAATGCCTTGCTTCTAAAAAATTGCACTGAGCCAAGCCCACTGAGGGCGTTTTCTCAAATAAAAGCACACTGGCTTGAAGTGAATCTTGAATGCCTGTTTTACTGCAGCCCATGAAGAAGAGGCGTTCCTGCCTCGAAACGCGTCGGCATAAAGATGGCATAAAGATAATCTATGGCACACGTGAGGCAAGCTGCATCGAGGCTAAAAGACACCTGTTGGTGTGGGGTGCTATCGAGTGACCTTTCGAATGCTGGGGCAAATTGGATGAAAACATTGCTACACGGCGGCCCGCCGTGGAAAGGAGCACCATTCCGAAGTTAATGGAAGGCTGTGGAGAGAGACTGGCTCTCACTACGAAGCATAGCACCCCAATTGTTGATAGAAGCTTGCTCGAACGTTTGCCTTCCTCCCAAGGATAAAAATATGCTTTTAAATTGTGGAAACGGGACATTCAACCTACGAAGGTATTAATGATATTCACTTCAATGGACTATCGTTCCCATAATGCCTTGCTTCTAAAAAATTGCACTGAGCCAAGCCCACTGAGGGCGTTTTCTCAAATAAAAGCACACTGGCTTGAAGTGAATCTTGAATGCCTGTTTTACTGCAGCCCATGAAGAAGAGGCGTTCCTGCCTCGAAACGCGTCGGCATAAAGATGGCATAAAGATAATCTATGGCACACGTGAGGCAAGCTGCATCGAGGCTAAAAGACACCTGTTGGTGTGGGGTGCTATCGAGTGACCTTTCGAATGCTGGGGCAAATTGGATGAAAACATTGCTACACGGCGGCCCGCCGTGGAAAGGAGCACCATTCCGAAGTTAATGGAAGGCTGTGGAGAGAGACTGGCTCTCACTACGAAGCATAGCACCCCAATTGTTGATAGAAGCTTGCTCGAACGTTTGCCTTCCTCCCAAGGATAAAAATATGCTTTTAAATTGTGGAAACGGGACATTCAACCTACGAAGGTATTAATGATATTCACTTCAATGGACTATCGTTCCCATAATGCCTTGCTTCTAAAAAATTGCACTGAGCCAAGCCCACTGAGGGCGTTTTCTCAAATAAAAGCACACTGGCTTGAAGTGAATCTTGAATGCCTGTTTTACTGCAGCCCATGAAGAAGAGGCGTTCCTGCCTCGAAACGCGTCGGCATAAAGATGGCATAAAGATAATCTATGGCACACGTGAGGCAAGCTGCATCGAGGCTAAAAGACACCTGTTGGTGTGGGGTGCTATCGAGTGACCTTTCGAATGCTGGGGCAAATTGGATGAAAACATTGCTACACGGCGGCCCGCCGTGGAAAGGAGCACCATTCCGAAGTTAATGGAAGGCTGTGGAGAGAGACTGGCTCTCACTACGAAGCATAGCACCCCAATTGTTGATAGAAGCTTGCTCGAACGTTTGCCTTCCTCCCAAGGATAAAAATATGCTTTTAAATTGTGGAAACGGGACATTCAACCTACGAAGGTATTAATGATATTCACTTCAATGGACTATCGTTCCCATAATGCCTTGCTTCTAAAAAATTGCACTGAGCCAAGCCCACTGAGGGCGTTTTCTCAAATAAAAGCACACTGGCTTGAAGTGAATCTTGAATGCCTGTTTTACTGCAGCCCATGAAGAAGAGGCGTTCCTGCCTCGAAACGCGTCGGCATAAAGATGGCATAAAGATAATCTATGGCACACGTGAGGCAAGCTGCATCGAGGCTAAAAGACACCTGTTGGTGTGGGGTGCTATCGAGTGACCTTTCGAATGCTGGGGCAAATTGGATGAAAACATTGCTACACGGCGGCCCGCCGTGGAAAGGAGCACCATTCCGAAGTTAATGGAAGGCTGTGGAGAGAGACTGGCTCTCACTACGAAGCATAGCACCCCAATTGTTGATAGAAGCTTGCTCGAACGTTTGCCTTCCTCCCAAGGATAAAAATATGCTTTTAAATTGTGGAAACGGGACATTCAACCTACGAAGGTATTAATGATATTCACTTCAATGGACTATCGTTCCCATAATGCCTTGCTTCTAAAAAATTGCACTGAGCCAAGCCCACTGAGGGCGTTTTCTCAAATAAAAGCACACTGGCTTGAAGTGAATCTTGAATGCCTGTTTTACTGCAGCCCATGAAGAAGAGGCGTTCCTGCCTCGAAACGCGTCGGCATAAAGATGGCATAAAGATAATCTATGGCACACGTGAGGCAAGCTGCATCGAGGCTAAAAGACACCTGTTGGTGTGGGGTGCTATCGAGTGACCTTTCGAATGCTGGGGCAAATTGGATGAAAACATTGCTACACGGCGGCCCGCCGTGGAAAGGAGCACCATTCCGAAGTTAATGGAAGGCTGTGGAGAGAGACTGGCTCTCACTACGAAGCATAGCACCCCAATTGTTGATAGAAGCTTGCTCGAACGTTTGCCTTCCTCCCAAGGATAAAAATATGCTTTTAAATTGTGGAAACGGGACATTCAACCTACGAAGGTATTAATGATATTCACTTCAATGGACTATCGTTCCCATAATGCCTTGCTTCTAAAAAATTGCACTGAGCCAAGCCCACTGAGGGCGTTTTCTCAAATAAAAGCACACTGGCTTGAAGTGAATCTTGAATGCCTGTTTTACTGCAGCCCATGAAGAAGAGGCGTTCCTGCCTCGAAACGCGTCGGCATAAAGATGGCATAAAGATAATCTATGGCACACGTGAGGCAAGCTGCATCGAGGCTAAAAGACACCTGTTGGTGTGGGGTGCTATCGAGTGACCTTTCGAATGCTGGGGCAAATTGGATGAAAACATTGCTACACGGCGGCCCGCCGTGGAAAGGAGCACCATTCCGAAGTTAATGGAAGGCTGTGGAGAGAGACTGGCTCTC
The DNA here is from genome assembly GCF_964204655.1 of Triturus cristatus. Taxonomy (NCBI): domain Eukaryota; kingdom Metazoa; phylum Chordata; class Amphibia; order Caudata; family Salamandridae; genus Triturus; species Triturus cristatus. The sequence continues at coordinate 1,135,536,449 of NC_140585.1, forward strand.
ACTACGAAGCATAGCACCCCAATTGTTGATAGAAGCTTGCTCGAACGTTTGCCTTCCTCCCAAGGATAAAAATATGCTTTTAAATTGTGGAAACGGGACATTCAACCTACGAAGGTATTAATGATATTCACTTCAATGGACTATCGTTCCCATAATGCCTTGCTTCTAAAAAATTGCACTGAGCCAAGCCCACTGAGGGCGTTTTCTCAAATAAAAGCACACTGGCTTGAAGTAAATCTTGAATGCCTGTTTTACTGCAGCCCATGAAGAAGAGGCGTTCCTGCCTCGAAACGCGTCGGCATAAAGATGGCATAAAGATAATCTATGGCACACGTGAGGCAAGCTGCATCAAGGCTAAAAGACACCTGTTGGTGTGGGGTGCTATCGAGTGACCTTTCGAATGCTGGGTCAAATTGGATGAAAATACTTACACATTTATATATCTTTGTATATAAGATGCCTTGAAACCTGGCTAATTTAGACCTATTTCTATGTCTGTGCCCGTCCCGTTTTTTGTTCTGAAAGGCTGGTCAGTCTAGCAATGATGTGGCAACAAACCCTATTAATTGAGAAAATGGGCCTTGATAATGACTGAGCATTGGAAGGAGCAACAATGTTTTCAAATGATAGCTGATCTCTTCATACAAAGGAAGCCAGCATGGCATTTGCACAGGCCAACAGTGGGATAGCGTGACTGTCATTTACCTTTTTTTTGTTTTGACTGGGCAGCACAGTGTCTCAAGGATGTACAGCCCCACCAAAAGCAGTTCACAAAGCTAATAGACCCAAAAGGTGAGACTCATTGCCTTTTCCAATGCTTGTTTAATCTGGCTCACCTAAATATTTGCTTGGAGCGACAAACGTTGAGGGATGGTAAACCCTTTTTATTACAAGAAACCCTTTCATCCCAGTAAGGATGGCCTACTTCCAGCCTGTTTCAGAAATAAAAGTTAAAGCAACTCATAACCATTCCTCGCACTTATCATAGCCACTTATCACTCCTATCAGTGTGATGATACAAAACCATTAGCTCCTTGAATACATAGATCATGCTGCTTATATTTTTAGTTTAAGTGAAACAGTGCTTTTAAATGCACAGCTTCAGTTTAAAGCTCAATTTTGCTTTTACATATAAAAGATTCTGATATTTTCCAATAAGAGAAAATGGCATTGATTTCTTTCTTTGGCTGTTTGATAAAATGTAGCATATTTTTTCCTTTACCACTCAATATGTCAAAAGGCTGATTCAGAGTTAATGAATGCATTGCATGATCACAAACCTTATGCAATTTACAATATAGTTTGACATATAAATGATAGCAAACCCTTTTATTCCTTAATTCGTGTTTCATCATTGCATGGCAGGTAGACACATATGTCCTTTAGGTTTTGCTATGTGAAAGGGCACAGATGAAAAGTCACTTTTTGATTAAAATGCACCATAAGATGTCGAGTATCAACAGAATTTCACTTACTTTTATTTTAAACAAATGATAATTTCGACTGGCACTCAATTTGTCTCTTTAGTTCAATGTATTTCTGTGAGAAGCTCAAGTAGGATCCACAATTTACGAAGATTACTATTTCTGACTTGCCAGTGGATGATTTCAGTCTTGCATGTATTGAACTTGATCGAGGTACTTGGCATCTTGCCCATGTAGGGGAGTATGAGTTGCATATTGTCGGCATAGGAGAGGATGTTGATGTTGTGAGAACAGAGGATGAATCCTATATGCATTGGAGAGGGTCGGGCTCAGGGAGGATCCTTGCAGAACTCTGCAGATTAAGTGGTAGGCCTCCAAGAATAAGGTGCCAGGCTGACTGACCAAGTCCTTCTAGCCAGGAAGGAGCAGATCTATTGGAGTTTGTGTCATTGGAATACGATGTCACATAGACGTTGTGTGGTTATGGAATTGGAGACTGTGTCAAACGCTGTAGAGAGGTCCACGAGGATGAGGGTCGCCATGTCTCCTTCATCCAGATTCATGCAGATGTCGTCCATAGCAGCAATGAGGACCTTTTTCATGCTGTGGTTGAGTCTGAAACTAGACTGAGTGGTGTTAAAGAGTTTGTGGTAGCTGAGTTATTTGGTGAAGTTTCTGTTGAGGATTTTTTCTAAGATCTTAGCCGGGAATGGTGTGTTTATATTTTTGCATGCTATTGATCATTTCAAGAAAGATCGAGTATCTCTGCGTGTTTCTACACAGTCGACATTAAATTGATTCTAAATTCTTTTTGCGAGAAATTAGCAACTGCTTTTTGTTGGTTTGATTTCAGACTAAAGATTTTGCCTTTACTCTTCTTGTCTGTAAGAATACTATTTCTTGCATATGATAGAAGAAGACAACATGTGGTTTGTTGGAAAGGTGACAGTGTCACTATTTATCATAAGGAATTAATTACTCTCTGCTGTAAGGTAAAAGTATGTTGCAAATCAGAAGAGTTCTTTGACCTTATAAATAAGTTTGTCTTTTGGCCTTGTTCCTCTTTATGGTCACACAGCTTCTCATTTACTTGCAATATCTTTATAATGTACGGCAGTGAGTACTTTAGTCCTGTAAATATGGAATAGCCTGCATCAGTGATATGTTCATGATGAAGAGCTGAAGTCAGCTGCCTCGAAGGCTGCCTTTGAAAGCGGTGGCCATGCACCTGAGAGGGACCCCACATGACATAAATGGGCTGGACTTGAAAAAAGCCCATAACAGACCAGCACCCAGACAGAGCACTGCCAGTAACCTCTGACTACCTCACTACATAAAAACCCAGCTTGGTAAGCTTTACAGTCGAAGCACGCTAGAGGAATAGACAGCTGTCCCTGCTTCTCAAGCACAGAAGTGAAGGAAAGCAGCACGAGTGACATTAAGATTTCTGAACTGTTAAACAACCAATTGTATGAACAGTTCTTTGCTTTAGTAATTAGTTCTATCTAAGAGTTAGAAATTCATTAAATCAACTACAACATGTAAGAAGTTTAGACGCAGGGCTCTGAGGGAATCGATAAATGTGATTTGAGACTGAGAGTGTGCAGTATAATTTGTCTCTAGCTTGATCAGATATTTCCTGTTACATGTTTGATATGAATTAGTTAATGTGAAAGCCCTCCCTATCTAAGATGTAGGCTAGTCACTGAATCTCATTGAGCAGATAGCTGAAATGTGATTGGCTGTCCTGAAAGCCCACCCACTCCAAAATCATTATAAATTATTTGTTCTTCAAGGTTCTCACAGTTTGGCCTGGTAAGAACAATACTGGAAGCTCATGGACTCAGTAGTTTACACTATTCCTGAAAACAGCTGACCACATGTTTGAGAGAAGCTCATTTCCAGCGTGAAGCCCTTCTTGAACAAAACCTACAGGATTTAGACTGAAACAGGTAGAAAGGCATTGATTTTCCTTCTCATTTGTAAGCGTTTAACAGTTGTTGCTGTGCATTGAGATATTTGGATAGGAATGTACAACGCCATTGTTAGCTATGTCTTTTATTACTCGTGAATATTCCTGCAGAGCAAGTTTTTGTAAACAAACCGTTTTTCGAAAATTAAAGGACTTCAGCTCTATTAAGTTATTGGAGCACCGCCCTGTAGCAATGTGAACAGCAAGGATTGGTCTGTGCTTCAGAGGGAGCCCTTTCAGTGCAAGACCAGAGTGGGAAGGAGGCTGAGTCTGCTAAGGTAGTCTCAGGGGACACAGGTTTGCATGCAGTTCAGCTATGTAAGACTGCCAACATATTAATTGCAAGGAACAGAGACCTGTGCTGTAGTTTATGTACAATGCACACTGCCAGCTGAACAAACTTGCACTTCCAACTCTCACCAAGGCGGTTGGAGTTGTGCCATCTGATGCTCTGTAAAAGTAGTTTCTGTCTCTTTTTAGGCTGTAAAATCGCACCACACTTACTTGCAAATGGCTTCAAGAGCACAAGCGTATATACGGACTCCAAAACCCTTGAATATCCAGGTGCTGACAGAGTCAACCTACTGTAGTTCCAGTAGGCATCACAGCTTGTTGTATCAACCCTACATTTTTAGGGGAATCATTCATGTTTTCTTCTGATGGGTCAAGTGATATTAAAATGAACATGGAGTGTGTTTTGTTTTTACTGCACACATTTTTAACACTTTGGAGTTTCTTACTGCTGGGTCTAAAGCTTTTCTTCTCTTCCTGTATTTGAACAAGTTTGCAGCAAGATGGTCCTTGGGGGTATGAGCTCTCTCACTGGTCATGTTGAGGAACTTGCACAGGGTATTCTGAGATAGATGCGCACAAATACATCTGCCCATAATGAATGTCCTATTGGTACTGGCAGGTCTGCTAGTGCCGGTTTCCTTGATAGTGGCATCCAGATACGATTTTAGACTTTAATGCAAAAGAACACCAGGGGTGGAGTTTTCATTCTAGTTGCTAAGTTGGTCCATCACATGAAAGTGGGTCTTTCATTCCACGTAAACCATGGCTTGACTTGACCTCATGAATGACCTGAGGTGTGCTAAGACAGAGCAATGTATTAGCACCTCTCAAATTAGCAAATAGTAGTCTTGATTATTAGTTAAGTCAGTTTCCTGCAATATCTCTGGGCACCTGTAGATGATTTATGGACCTCCAGCAGGCAAGGAAGACTATGAAATCATATGTGGTCTTCAAAGAATTTGTTATCTAAACCCAGGTTAACATAGAAAAGTTAACCTGGGTTTAGATAGCAAATTCCCTGGGTGGGGTTATGAGAAATGTGAAACACTGGAGGTCTTTGATTTTCTTTCAAAAGCTTTTGTGTCTAAAGATAGCATGCAGTGTGTGCTACATAATATACGTTCACTGTCAGGTACATATGTGATGCACATGCTGTCATATTCTGAGAAATTATAAGTTACAGAGAGAGGTCTGATCACAAATTCACTGCAAACGTTTGGAGGTCCCTTTATAGACTGGTCCTCGCTCCTGTTGCAAGTCAAAACATAGCAGCCTGGTAAGATCTAGTTGGTGAAAGTATCTTCAAGAAAGGGACCCCAGATAACAATAGCGAGAGGGAGATGCCATACGGAGCACCTACTTTTAAGTGTCTTGGTAGAAGGAGGTACCTATTAAGTCTTTTAGGTCTTACTCAGATGCTACTACCTGAGAAAGACCTAAAAGGCTTGACTCTAGAGTTGAGGTGTGACACAGAAGAAAGCCTGGCTAGGACCATGTTTTCTGTATTTTGGAGATGTTCACTCTGATGAGCAGCTTACTGAGTATATTCACTCTAACGAGTGGCTTACTGAGTATATTAACTTTGACGAGTACTTTAATGGGAATGTTCACTCTGGCAAGTGCCTCACTATGGATGGTTACTCTGGTGAGTACCCAACTAGGAATGCTTACTCTAGGCAAGTTACTTTCAGGGCATGTTCTCTCTGGGAAGCTTTAACTTTTGCTGCATTAGAAGGCTCTGGTTTAACAGACACGCACATTGACTGACTGTGTGAAAAATTGCAGAAATGTGTGAACTTAATGCTAGCTTCTTTGAATGTCAGCTGGTGTATTCTTTGCATCTGCTTAGATCTGAGTGGGTTTTCAGGTCATTTCAGTTAACTGTTAATCTATGTCCCACATGGGTGACTTGAAGTGATGTGTGTAAGGGTACACTTGATCCGTGCTTTACTTAGGGAACCCTCAGGAGTAGTCATAGCAGGAGCACCCCTGGGGTCTCACCAATGCATGTTGTGCATTTTTACACAAAGCAGTGAGAGAAAGCGAGAGGATGTGTGGGTGTCTGTCTGTCGGTCTGTCTGTCACAAAATTAAGATCAAGAGAAGTAGGGAGCTGGCCATCAAATGTACTGAGCAGCAATCTATCATGAGACGCAGAGTAGGTCTGGTCTTAACATCATTGCCTGGAACCACTCTCCTGGCAAGCATCAATTCATAACCTGGTTCGATAGCCCCGAACTTTGCATCCATCTGGCAAATGAAGTGAAGTCTAGTTAAGTTGGGCCAATCATCTGTGTAAATGTTTGCCCTGATTGCTTCAATCAATCAATCAATCGATTTGTATAGCGTGCTGCTCACCCGTAAGGGTCTCAGGGCGCTGGGGTGGGGGGGGGGTCCGTTACTGCTCGAAAAGCCAGGTCTTGAGTTGCCTCCTGAAGGAGAGATGGTCCTGTGTCAGCCGTAGGTGGATGGGGAGAGAGTTCCATGTCTTGGCTGCCAGGTAGGAGAAGGATCTTCCTCCGGCGGTGGCTCTGCGAATGCGTGGGACGGTGGCGAGGGCGAGGCTGGTTGATCGCAGCTGGCGGGTGGGCATGTAGAAAGTGAGGCGGTTGTTGAGGTACTTGGGGCCCAGGTCGTGGAGAGCCTTGTGTGCGTGGGTGAGGAGTCTGAACATGATCCTCTTCAGAGAAAGTTAGGGAAACTTGGTACTGCAAATGATATTAGGAAGAATCTTCTACAGCCTCATGTGAAGCCCAGTACAGTGGAAAGATTATCCTCAAATACCACTGGGTTGTTAGCTGCACCAAGTTTTCCTGCAGTGATGCTGAGATTAAATATATCTGGCAGACAAGGTTCACTTGGTCCGACCATATTCTCATCAACTTTAAGATACTTAACTTAGGCTCTGGATTCCCATCTAGATCTATTAGGACTGAACAGAAATACAGATCCTTCCATAAAATATCTCTTCCCCCGCTGAGTGAGGCTTTGAAATCACCGCTCCTATGCTGGTGGGCGAACGTGACGCCACCGCATTGGAATTCTGGCTGAAGTCCAACTTGGAAGACGCCGCTCCCCTGTTCTCACGAATTTCAGGGAGTACCCACCGTCCCCTACTTGGTTTAACGAACAGTTATGAGCAAGTAAAAGGACATGTAGAGTTCGGGAAAGGAAACAGTGCATCCATTATTCACTGAATGATAGGAAAATCTATAAGACTGCCAAGAAATCCTATTACCTTCTGGTGAAAGAGAACAAAATGAATTATTTACAGGCGAAGCTTGATATGGCACAATATAAGGGAAAAGTAATTTTTAAATAGTGAAATCATTCACCTCCCCTTTAGCAATGAAGAAAGAATCCCCTGACTCAGCTGACTGGCTCAGCAGGTTGCTCTATCCTTCCACAATAAAATTGCCTTAATTCAACAATCTTTTTGGAAATCACTGAACAGAACCTAGTGATAGAGCAATCTTTGTCCAAAAGGGTTGACTCCTCACTTACCCCTATGTTATCATAGTTCCCTAAAATACTACAAGTCGGCTCGCTCCATTATCTTAAAGGTCTTCGGTCCGGCTCTCCAGGTGATGCCTGCCCTGCAAAATTATTGGCTTCCCTTGCCACTATGATTAATGCCACAGTAAATATGGGTCTGAATTCATCCCTCTCTGCTGCGAAAGTGCCACTTATCTGGAAGCAGGACAAAATCCTTCCACTTAAAAAAAAAACCTTTGGCTGACCATAATAATCCTGCAAAATATGAGCCGATCTCTCTTTCTGGCTCTCTCAAAAGTTCTGGAAAAACATGTAAATAAAGTAATTTCAAATCACGCAGAAAGCCACAATCTGTTGCACCCATATCAATCTGGTTTTAGGGCTAATTTTAGCACTGAGACTGTCCTATTGGAAGTAACTGAGTACATTAGAGGAAAACTGGATCAGGGTAGAAGGGCTGTCCTGATATTTCTCGATCTGTTGGCAGCATTTTATACTGTCACGCACGAGACTCATTCACAGATTGAGGAATCTGGGAATTGGTGGGACAGCATTGGCCTGGTTGGATTCTTTCCTGCAGGACACAGCCCAAGAGATATGGCTTCCCTTCTTTTCAGCCCCCATGCCCGGCATGAGGGTTGGAGTTCCTCAGGGCTTTATTCATAGCCCAATCTTTTTAACCCTACCTGTCCCCTCTGGCATCCGTAGCAGAGGCAAACGGTGCAAAGATCATGTCCTACGCGGAAGACACACAACTGATTTTCACCTGAGAAAAAGGAGCTGATTTCGACGGTGTTTATATCAGAGCCTGTCTTTCAAAGGTGCTTCAGTGGCTTAAGGTGATTCAGCTCTAATGCAAGTTGGATAAATCTGAGATTGTCTTCTTTGGACAACCCGCAGTCAGTACCTGGAACGCATTGTGGCCTGAAGAATACTCGCCACCGTGTACCGACCAGTCATCTGTGAGAAACCTCAGTGTTTTTCTGGATAATACCTTGTCCATGAGGTCTGAGGTCCAAACTTTGGTTGGCACCTGCTTCAGCATGTGCCTATGTTAAAACAATTTCTTCCACTCTTGACAATAGAGACTAGGAAAATAGTGGTCCAGGCCTTGGTAACGTCAAGACTAGACTACGCAAATGTCTTGTATTTGGGCCTTCCCAGCTGCCTTGTACAGCACCTGCAAGTAGTACAAAATGCCACAACCAGGGCGATCCTCCAACCTAAGCTAAGGTGTCATATGTCCCCCCTCCTTAAATCCCTCTATTGACTGCGAATTAAAGAAATGATCAAATTGTAAGCCCTTGTTGTCTTTTTTAAGGCCCTTCATGGAAAAGGAGCAGGCTACCTTAGCAAACGAGTTAATCGCTACATCCCGGCTCGGTCTCTAAGTTCCCCCTCCCCTGACCTAGCCCGTACTCCCAAAGTATGCTTTGCCCGGATGAGTGGCAGATCATTTGGTTTCCTGGGGTCACAAGCTTGGACCAGACTCCCGGCCTCTTTAGGAGCCATTTCAGATATTTCAGTTTTCAAGACACACCAGAAAACATGGCTTTTTAAAACTTAGCAGCGCATCCGCTTCGGTCAGAGCAGGGACACTCTTTTGAGTAGCTGTAGCGCTATAAAAAATCTGTCTCATTCATTTATTCATTCATTCTTGATGTGAGTAAACTGAGAGAATGCACTGTCATACTTGACAGAATGATTCCTCCTCAGGAGTTCACTGAAGCAAATACACTTAGCCAGGGTGAAAGTAACATTTGCTAATTCGCAAGACTTCCAGAAATATCTCATTAATCAATTTTGCATAATTTTTGCTAGAAAGAGACTCATTCAAGTAAAAAATGTTTAATTTTACAGTTTCTACTTCAACCAGTGTCCTGCTGGTGTCCTATGTGAAATTTTCAGCAAGGTATTAGTGTGCATGATATATTTTTTTCCAGAAAATTGCAAACCACATTTTGAATAATTTACCCGAAATCCTCCCTCACCCCCAAAAAACATACATAATTTCACACACGCCTAGATTACATCCCATTAATTAAATTATTCAAAATTCAAACTAGTTGGCTGAGAATGCTGCAATCGTGCTGAGAAACCCTCAGCGGGTGTCTACAGTAAATGATGTCCTGCTTTAAGATTTGACATAAGCTAACAAACTGCATGACCTAAAGGGGAGAAATTCGGTTAAAACTGAAATATGTTGCATTTTTTTTATTTTTGCCCTTTTCATTAGTAACAGTCACACTTGATATTTCTGCAGGGCCGAAAAATATCCATCCTACAGTAGCCTCTGTAAGGTTGACACGTCTCAGTAGTTTAGAACGAAAGATGAACCTAACCTGAGGAAGGTACTATTGTTGTGACTCAAGCCACAGGACTGTTTGACAGATAAAGACATTAATTTATGAAGCCATGGTCTGTGGAATATGAATAAAGGTAACAGCTGCAGAATAAATAGACTACTAAATGAACAAATACAGGTGCAAACTGTATTTCTTTATGAACTGTCATGTGATAGTCAAGCACTATCATGCGATGTCTGACCTTGTTAGTATGCACTAAGAAGACACCGTGGAGGCGCTATAAAGAAATGGTAAATATCAAAGTGACTGCATTGCCAGATCATGAAGAATGGCCAAATAACTCTTTCCAAACTCTTCCATCCTCTATCCATCCTTTATCCTATTCATTCCACTAACAGGCTGTCTGACTCTTTTACTGCTATGAACTCCCAAGTAACCCTTTCTAAACTCTTTCCTCCTCTATCCATCCTTTATCCTATACCAACTAACAGGCTCACATGTCAATCACATCTAATAATATTTCCCTTTACTATTCCACCACTAACCCAACTTAGGTTTCCGGAGTAGTGTGCTGCTTGCTGAAAAGTGCTTCAAATCTTCACCAGGGGTAGTAAGCGATATATAAATACAATTACAATAACCATGTGTGAACCTGGGAACCCATTGGCCCTGCAGCATCTTTATAGGAATGTCAGTTTGCTTAGCTCTTACCCATGCAAGTGAATGAGACCTCTGTCCTTTTGTACCGAGTTTCACAGCCCTCACTATGTGTAGAGCACATAGGAAGTGGAGAGCAGCTCTGCAGTACTTGTTACCCGCTACATGTATCACTAGCAGCAAGGAGTGATATTCATTCTGTTATGTATGAAAAGAGTTTGAGTAGATGAGTGATTGACTGTGTGAGTGAATGGTTGATTGGGTGGCAAGCAGAGTTAGTGACCAAGGGGCTCATTTATGGGATGGGTGATACAGAGCGGCGCAGCAAGTAACCTTGCTGCACTGCCCTGCACCACAGGGAAAGGGCAGGAATGCACCATATTTATCTGATACAGTGTGTTCCTGTCCTTTTCCCCTACGCTGGCACCGTTTCGGCAGCCTAGCGCCAACACAGACACCCTTAGTGCAAGGGTGCCTGTGTTGTCAACAGGATTGTTTTCGTGCAGGAAAGAGCTCCTTCCTGCATAACAACAATCCATAGAGGTGTTTTTCTCCTGCTATGTGTGCTGCAGAATGCAGCACAAATAGAAAGTGGAAAAACAAGGAGAAATACAGATATTTATTCTCGTTACCCCTGCTCTGGAGAGGCGTAAGATTTTGGCATATTCCCAGATTTGGAAGTCCTTGTAAATTTGGGAATGCATCAAAACCCATGGGAGTTGCGTGGGAACACCTACCGCAACGCCCTTGGAACGCCTTCCTTGCACCGAGTATGGTGACGCAGTGATTCAACTGCTCTATTTTACTCAAGATTTATGAGGCCACTCAAAGCCATGCAACGTGGCATTGCATGGCTTCATAAATCTGACTAATAGCCTTTCATCACACATGTACCACTTTGCATGGTGCAGACGTCATGCAAGGCTCTCATAAATAACCACCCTCCCAAGTGTGTGTTTGACTGGACGGATTTTGCCTCAAGCAACTAGGGACACAAACAGTTATCTCAAGATCCTTGAATATCTCTCATACTCTAGCACAGATTTTATCATGAAACATTCATGAAATGACAGGTGCCAGTGAGTTGGCAGTGCTCATTTTTACTCTGAGAGGGTGAAATATTTGATTACAAATTAAGTTAGTGCTGTATTTTGTTTTCTTTTGTCCTGCATTTAAAACAGAGTGATGCCAAAACGTTAATCTGCAATACAAAAGCAACAAGTCCAACTAAAGTAAATAAACAAATAGTGCATTAATATTTAAAATTAGATGAACCCACAACTAATGCCTGCATTTATTGATAAAGGCAACATTTAATAAAGAATCTCTTATTCTGTTTCCACTACAGGAAATTCTTCTAAAGATATGCGTAAGTTATTATACTAAAAGGCAATACATCTACAATGTGTTGCTGAAATTAAAAATTTTATGACCAAATAAGACAAACAACCTGTAAGTTAAAGATACATTGTTTAGCCTAACTATATAAATACAATATTAATGGTAATATCACCCGAAAATGTAAAACTAATCCAAGAATTTTTTTTTTAAAATGTACACTATTTGCAGGTCCAATAAGGTCAACTGAACCAGTATATAAAACAACCCAAAAGGGTGGCCATTATGATGGTGGGCGGATCGCCACCGCCCGACCGGCAGTGGCGATCCGCCTGCCATAACTCACCGCCCGCCCGCCATTTACCCCCGCCATATTACCATGGCGGGGGGGTACCGTGGCGGACGGAAAGCTCCTCTGTTGCTGTATATGGTGGCAGTGCCTATCCATATTATGATGTGTGCGGTGGGGATGCCTTTCCATGGCAGAGAGTCCGCCATGGAAAGGCATGCAGAGATTGACTTTGGGGGCCCATTGGGGGCCCCCGGGAGAGCTGGGTGGCTGCACTGGGGGGTACCTGTGGTACCCCCTTCATTGCCATACACAAGGTGGCAGGCACAATGCGGTGCCTGTCACGTTGTACATTGCAATGCAAAACATGCACCTTTAACATTGCGATGGGTGCTGTTTACAGCACCGTCCACCGCAATGTTAAATGCATACTAATTTGCCTCGTGGGACCGCCACACCTCTGGCGGTCGTTTCCATTTCCGTTTGTCCGCCCGCCATTGTAATGGGGCCCTAATTATCACATACAGTGACTCCAAAGAAAACACTACAAAAAAAATTGGAAGAGTACAGAAAAATACCCCAGTTGCTGTATGAGCAGATTACCACAATAAAGCTCCCAAAAATACTTTTAGTTAATTCCATTAATTACTTATTATTAATGCATTGTAAAAATGTTTTTAATTTATTAAACTTCTAAAAAATATTTTTTATTTTATTTGATATATTTAAATTAAATATTTCATTACACATTAAGTTAACAGTGCTATATTTTGTTTTCTTTTGTCCTGCATTTAAAACAAATATAGAACATTATTTTACATTACGATTTAAATAAAATATTTGTACTGGTTGTCATTAAAACATTTTGAAAATGTATATTTTTGTTCTTTATTCAATTTATTAATTTATGGAAATATATGTACAAAATTATTAATTTACAAAAGAGTGATAAGAAATGTTAGGTAATATAAATGGTTTTAAATATACAATAGATGGTGAAAAAAATAAACTATCTTATACAAAACAAGGTTACTTTTTGATTAATTTCTTAACTTTAAAATACATGGCAGACTTTTTAATATGTACTGTTAGTAAACATATTGTGAATTAAGAACTCTGTATTAAATTTGAAATGTCTCTAATTATGTATCCTCAAGTTTATCTTTTATTCGATTTTGAAATGACTTCAATGTTCATATAATATATATATATTTTTTTAAAGCTTTATTTACCGTTTTCAGTATACAATACACAGTAATATACCGACTTCGATATAATGACAAAAAGAAGAGTGCACAGCACAAGAAAGGAAAACACAAATTAGTCATAGGTGACTGTCAACATATGAAAACCAGTCCCCACATTGTTCAATTTACGTTAAAGGGTGCAGTCTAATCTGCCTATATAATACCTCACTTTGGTTCCCCATAAGTAGCAGTTTATTGCGTGCCTTGAGAGCTCATAGAACGTATGGTCAACAATGTACCTTGCGGTGGAGTCATAGGTTGAATAATCTCCGTGGTTCGAGTCCTCAGCCTATTCCAGACGGAACCAGGCCGTCACTCAAGTGGGCAGAGCGTTGTGAATGTGCTGTCATGTTATACTGTTTTAGGGGACCCCAGATGTCACGTGGGCGAGACATCCTGGGGAGGGTGGAGGCAAATAAATCATAGATGAGGTTGCAGTAAGCGGGACTCGTGAGCCAATCACTGTGTCGTCGTGCAGCTTTGCACCCCCATTTTAAAGCTATTTCCCGCTTAGCCAATAAGAGACATGTCGCTGTGAATTCCCAAACTGGTTATGGAATATTTGTAACATAGCCCATCAGAGCCACTTCAGGGGTCGGAATCAGGTCGAATCCCACCATTTCCCCGAGTGTGCGATATACAGCGGTCCAATACTTTCTTACCGCACTGCATCCACGTAAGGTGTACGAAATCTGCATGCGGGGATGTGCATTCCAGGCAGTGGTGTGGCCTGTCCGCGTCTATTCTGTGTGATTTTTCAGGTGTAATGTATATTCTCCTAAGGAATTTAAAATGAAGGAGTTTATGGCGGCTATTTAAGGAGATTGTCTTAATCTGTTGACAATAGGCCTCCCATTGGTCATTTGTGATGGGATGCCCTAAGTCCGTTTCCCCAGCGGTACGGACTGCGGAGTCGTTTATTGGGATCTCTGCCGTGCAAGACCTGTACAATTTGGAGATTAGTGTCATTGTCGAGAACTATTGATAATGGCAGAAACGGACTGGGTTCCACGGGGAATCCAGGGATCTTGGGCCGAACAGCGGAGCGGATGCGGGTGAGTATGAACTTGTCCATGAACGATGCATCCGGGAATGCAGTCGTGTCTGAGGCAGATAAGGCCTGTCCGTTTATGTGAAGATCGCCCACAGTGGAAATGCCAAATCGGGTCAAGGTGTGCTGAACCAACCTTTCCCCAGCGGTGATTGGGAAGCGGCAGGCTTGGAGAATGAAAAGTCGGAGATCCCAGCTGGTTGTGGAAACTGTCTGGATATCCCGGGGGTCCCGAGGGAATCCCAGGGGTAGTACCGTGTTCAGGGTTTCTGGTAAAAGTAGATCAGCGTCCGGCCGCAAATACGGGATCCTGGAATCATGGTGGGACCAAGCGTGTGCATAACTACACTGGGCTACCAAATAGTACAGCTACAGATTAGGTACCCCCATGCCGCCCCTATGATAAGGAAGCATCATAACCTCCCATCGAACCCTGGGGCGCTTGCTCCCCCCACCTGAGCCAGATGAGTAGTGTGTTAATGGAGCGGAAAAAATGATTAGGAAGCGGAATTGGTTTATTATTGAATAAATAGAGAAATTTTGGGAGTACGATCATTTTAATCAGGGCTACACGTCTGGCTAGCGAGAGTGGGAGTCTGAGCCAGCGATCCACCTGCTGTTCCAACAAGTGTATCGCTGTTCCGTAATTAGATAGAATGATCTCCGCGGTGTCTAAGTGGATGTTGATGTCCAGGTATTTGACCGACTCTGTGCACCACGTCAAGGGGAACTCCATATCCCACTGGGCTGTACCCGGAGTGAGAGGAAATATTACAGATTTGTGCCAGTTTATGCCGAGGCCCGAAAAATCCCCAAAATCGAATGATCTCACGGATAATCGGGTCTAAGTTATGTCGAGGGTCTCAGACATATAAAATAATATCGTCCGCATTAAGAGACACCAATAGTGGTCCTGTATTAAATTGGATTCCCCTGTGTAGATGGCGTTCCGGAAAATGCCGGACTAAGGGGTCCATGTCCAGGATAAAAAGCAAGGGGG
The DNA here is from genome assembly GCF_964204655.1 of Triturus cristatus. Lineage (NCBI taxonomy): Eukaryota > Metazoa > Chordata > Amphibia > Caudata > Salamandridae > Triturus > Triturus cristatus. Next base: position 1,135,551,521 of record NC_140585.1, read on the forward strand.
ACAGAGGGCAGCTCTGTCTTGTGCCGCGGAACAATGTGAAGGAGCGTGAAAGTGTGCCATTTAAGCGAAGCCTGGTGGTGGAGCCAGAATATAGCGGCGCCATAAGCTTGATGAACCCAAAGGGCATGCCCAGCTTTCTCATTACAGTCCAGAGGAACGGCCACTATAGAGAGTCAAATGCTTTCTCCGCGTCCAGCAGGACCGCTGCGACGGGGATATCAGGGTTGATTCTATGAAGGACGGCAAAAAGGGTGCGTAGTTTGAGAGACGTAGAACGGTGGGGCACAAAATCCGATTGGGCAGGGGAGATAATTTCGTCGATCAATAATGCAAGACGGATCGCGATCGATTTCGCCAATATCTTATAATCGAAGTTCAACAGCGATAGCAGTCTATACGAACCACATTGCCGAAGGTCCTTTCCCGGTTTTGGTAATAAGATGATAGCAGCTTCCCTCAGAATGGGAGGCAATTGGTTCCGTTCCACAGCTTCATGGTAGACTTCAATGAGTCTAGGAGCTAAGATGTCCTTATACCGTTTATAGAAGTCACCCGTAAACCCGTCAAGGCCAGGGGCAGTGGAACCATTAAGTGCGTCAATTGCATCAAATATTTCATCCTTGGAGAAAGGTTCAGCAAAGAACTCCTGCATGTATTTATCTAAGTACACTAATGCAATTTCCTCAAAGTACCCCTCGTGCTCTTCGGGTGAGCAATCATGTTTGGAAGTGTATAATTGCTCATAATAGGACAGGAATTCGTCCCTTATATCAGCGGTATCAGTTAACGTAGCCCCAGTAATATGTGCTGCAGAGTACTGGGGTCTAAGCAGCTGTATATATAAACAAAGAGAGGAACCCTTGGTGACTCAAAGGACAAGAGTTCGTACACAGAACTATATAAGAAGTTGTCCTCTGGGAGAGATTAAAAACACTGCCTCAACTTTCATTCACCATATATCCACCATTCACTCTGGGGCCACTCACACGTGTTTCTGTATTGGCACAAGGACTAATCGTAGGTGGAGTTCTGACTTCGGTTTATTATAATAAAATTCTTTATACAGTGTATTTCATCAAACACAATTGGATAAAAGACATTTTCATCCAAAAAGATCACAATAAAAACATTTGTATCACAAATCAGAATTTAAAAACAATATATCATAAGCCTATCCCAATCTCTATACGAGAGTTTTTTTGTATAGAATAACAATAGACAATAGTATCTGTCATTGATCACCACAATCAAGACCGACAGTTAGACCACCTTTGTTGTGTGTTGTAAATCATCAATGTCTACAATCCATACATATACAAACAAATTGGTGGCTATTTTGAGAGTGTTGACGCGTTTCGAAGGACTAATCAAATCATGCCTTCTTTTTCAAGACCATAAATATTTTCAACTCCCGTTCTTTAACCCCTTCAGTGCCCGCCCCTTTCCCTGCCATTTGCCGGCCGTTACATTAGCGGGCGGGGTTTATGACGAGCTGGACTCGTCATGGGCACAGCGCAACCGCGGCCCATGACGAGTCCAGCTCGTCATGGGCACCGAAGAGGTTAAAATCTATAAACATAAACAGATACAAATTTTCAAAATATAATTTAAAAAAGGGCAAGATCCAAAAAACATTTCGATATATAATACATCAGTATTTCTAATATAATACCCCATCCATTGAGACCTTATAGATACTTAGTATCATATTCCAATAGGGGGATTTCTTTGTGCCAATAATACACCAACCCACTCACTCTTACCCCATTACGAGTATTCAAATATGCTACTACCACCCTTGATCATACAAACAGATGCGACAACACTTTCTTCGCAAGAACTAACATATGCACCTTCTTATTAAGGGTGGGCGTAGTTCGTGAAGTAGCACTTCGCGAAGCTACGCAAAGTGAAGTTCGCACTACGCGAGCTACGCGTAGCACTTCGCGAACTGCGTAGTAACATGTTCGCACTGTGCAAGATGTTGTTTTCAATGATTGCACAGTGCGGACAAGCAACCGGCACTGTGCAATCATTGAAAATGGCATCTTGCACAGTGCGAGCTGTAGTTTTCTGCTGCTCGAGTAGATTTTTACTCGAGCGGCAGCTTTCTCAACGCGAACTGGTAGTTTCTCATCGCGAGCGGTCGCGAGCATACGCGACCCCTCGCAATGAGAAACCTGACCTCCTCGCGTTGGGAATCTCGCCGGGAGGTTTATTTTCCATGCTCGCGATCGCGAACAAGGAAAAAGTCTCGCCAGGATGTCATTTTGCTTGCTCGCGGTCGCCAACTTGACGTTGAGGACCGCGAGCAAGCAAAAAATGACCGCAGCACTACGCAACACTACGCTACGCGTGTTCGCACTGTGCTACGTGCAGTTCGCGTAGTGTGAAGTAGCGCGAACTTCGCAAACTACGCGAGCGTAGCGTAGTGCTTTGCCCAGGCCTACTTCTTATGCTGTTACTTAACCTCCCCTTCGTTCATACCAAGGAAGGCTAATGAGTATTGATAACTTACTCAGGACGAGGGAACTTCCCTTCAATTACTATGGTGTCTTCAATTATATGGATCCCGATCGTTCCAATGTACATCTGGGGATACCCAACAAGGAGACCGTAAGCACACAGATCTATTCGACTGTGCTTCAAACTCAATCCTAACTACCACTTTTTTTATTTTTTTATTTCTCTTCGAGGTCCATTTAATATATAACCGAGAGGGTTTTTACCTCTCTTCTTACCTCTACAATATTTATAATGTGGAGCACCAGCGGTTTCTATTTTGGGGCCACCTCGGTTTTTTGATGAGATAATCCCAGGCTGTTCTTCTGCTCTGTTGTAAATCATATAAAGACCAAATGGTCATTAGTATACCTTATTCTCTTTGCTCATGTGGACATATTTTTTGAAACAATATTATTTATTAATATCTACCTTGTTAATGAAGATAAAATTCCTATGTTTCTTTAAGTAAATTTCTTATCCTTTGTCCTGTGTGTTTTCTTTAAAAAATACTGCTGTCTTTGTCTCCTCTATGTTCAGCGAAGCTCGACTGCTGTATCGTTCAGCTTCAATTTCTCATATGCAGTGTTTTGGCTCTGTGATCTTGAATGGATAGAAATAAAAAATATATTAACTAATTAGGAATAATTCTCAAAGAGAAATGTCCAAATACTTCGATTCAGAACTTTTTTTGTTCCTATCTTGCAGCTGAATGACACGTGCATATTTCCATCGTTTCCATTATTCAATCCTATGTATTCGTATTGTTTCACTGTATCTGTACAAAAATATCACTCCTCATTGTGTAGCCGAAATTAAAGGCGTAACAACCCACCATATTTCTTTAGACCCTTAAGTTATTTAACCCTTTCTTGGATACGAGGGAAATTTGACATGTCTTCGATGACGAAAAATATTACGCTAGCTCACTGTGTACTTCTTTTATCCTTGGATAATCAATGCCGCAGTTGATCCCTATTCCTCTACCTCTTAGTGAGTCTTACAAACGCCCCTCTCCTGCTAGCTCTACATTACTCGAGTGCATTGTTTTTTACAATGCTACGGACATACATATTCAAATCCTCTTATGATGTTATTGCGACCTCGCCTCTTTATATCTAACTCCCACGGAGAATGAGGGGCAGTACCCTTACCTGCTTGTTTGGTTGAAGATCCGAAAACCGGCGGCGACTGTGTACGTCCGTCACAGTATCGTCTATTTATTTCTTTATTCCTAGTGCTTCATCGGTTTTTATTTATTTTAATTAAACGTGCTGCGTAAGTCATCACCACGCACTTGGTTCACTCCCTCAATCCTACGTTCCTGGGTGGATCGCATTCAGCCATGTCGGGGCTATACCTTGTCCTTTTACACTTTCTCTTAAAGTCAAAGTTGAAAACACGACAAAAACTTTATTGAAGTTTGTCAATTGTTTACACAAATCTAACGTGTATATCCGTCTTTTTAACCGTCCCTGTTCCTTTACTGTCAATTAGATCTATATTCTCTAATTCTCCCATCATTCTCTCTGAATTCTAGTATTATGTCAGAGACAAAAAGAAGCAATTTAGACCAATTAAATCTTATTTCTTAACCCCATTCGAACTATATTAAAAACTTTTTTCCTTTTGTGCCAAGCAATTAGAATCATCGTATCTTTATTTATAGATATAATTCTTGGTGGTTAAAACCTCTAAATTTATATTCTTACACTGCTTAGGGGTCTTATAAAGGGACCCTGATTCCATTGTATTAGTCTCGAGGTATGTGCTGAATTTTATGAAATTATTGACATCCAGTCCTCCCGATAATTTAACCCCTTTTGTACAGTGTTTAGTCTACCATTGTTCTCTCAGTTTTCTTTTCTTGGTTATATCACCCCCACTCATATTTCCAGATATCTTCTCAAGTATGAACCACCTCAGATCTTCACAATCATGTCCCAACTTAGAGAAGTGTTCCGTTAAGGGTGCATTGACTTTCCCTGTCCTCAGTGCTGATTTGTGTTCCTGTATCCTCAACCTGAATTCCCTGCCAGTCTCCCCAACGTAGCCCAGTTCACATGGGCAGATAAGCAGGTATATAAGATTTTTACTCCGACAGTTGTTGAGACTGCTACATTTGATCTCTTGACCATTATGCACAATGGTTTTCGCCACTATGCAGTGTGCACAGATGGAGCATGTACCACATTTATTGTTGCCTATTGCTCTTGTCCCATATAAGGTACCCTGCCCTTCTTTACTGCAATACCTATAGGTGTTTACCAGACTATTTCTGATGTTCCTATTTTTTCTGTAGGCAAATAATGTTTTTTCTGATTTTAAAGTCTGCCCATCGTTAAGAATCTTCCAATTCCTATTTAAGATGTTCTTAATCTGATTGCTATTCTCACTGTACTGGCTTACAAATACAATTTTCTCTTTCTTTTGATCCTCATTTTTGTCTTATTTTGGTCCAACATGTACTTCCGATCATAGTACTTTGCCCTCTTGTAGGATTGGTTGATTAATCTCCTTGGATAACCACGATCTTTCAATTTTTGTTTAAGAAATTCTGAATGTCTGTTAAAATCATACATCGAAGAACAATTCCTGCGCAGTCGCAGGAACTGTCCAAATGGGATATTATCCCTTTGTGCTTTGGGATGAAAACTACTGTAATGTAGTAAGGTGTTTTTATCAGTGGGTTTACTATAAAGTTCTACCTCTAAATGGCCTTCATTTTCTTTGATGCAAATATCCAAAAAGTTGACCCTCTCTTTGCTGTATTCTGATGTAAACTTCAAATTGGGATCCCCCAAATTTAACCAACCAATGAAACTCTCTAATTCTTCCTGGCAACCTTCCCAGATGAAAATGATATCATCAATGAAGTGGCACCATGCACTCACGTTCTCATAGTATGGTGCCGCTTCATTGAAGATATGTTTGTTCTCAAATTCTCCTACATACAAACAGGCCAGACTGGGAGCACATGTGGCTCCCATACTGGTACCTTTGACCTGCTGAAATAGATCCTCCTCAAAGAGAAAAAAGTTGTTCTTTAATACCATCATAATGCATTGTACAATGAACTCCATGCTGCCACCATGGAGATCTGTCTGTTCTAGCAAAGCCCTAATCACTTTAATGGTATCATCCTGCGGAATATTCATATAATAGGCTTCAATATCTCAAGGGTGACAAGAAATTGAAGTCCCTGCCTTCAAATGCTGTAATCGCATGAGCAGAATATTTCAAGTACGATTTTTGCTGCTGTACCAATGGCTGGATAAAACAGTCAGCATAAATACTAAGAGGTTCCAGAAGGGAGCCAATGCTGCTCACAATCGGTCCCATTGGGGGATTTTGTAGATTTTTATGGACCTTTGGCAGTCCATATATGGCTGGTGTGATGGGAGAACTAGTATTTAAAAATGTATACTCGTCTTCACATATCCAGCCTTCAGCCCTAGCTAGATTCAGTAAATTATCAATCTCATTCTTCAATTTTTGAAGCTTATTATGGGGGACTTTCCTATAGTGTTCTGATACCATCAATAATACCAGCATTCTATTCCTGTAGTCATCCGAATTGAACACCACGATCCCACCCCCCTTGTCAGCGGGTTTGATCGTGATGTCCAAGTCATCCTCTAGGGCTTTCATTGCCACCCTTTGATCTTTGGAGAGATTGTTATTAAAGTTTCTTTTTGTTCTTGGGTTTTCTAACAGTTGTTTTATTTCTATTTCCATAATTTTCTCAAATATTTCGACATTCTTATCGACTACACTTAATGAAGGGGTAAATATTGACTTTGGTTTTAGACCAGACACATTTTCAGGGGCCTGGTATTCCCTATCTTTAAATAATTTTTTCAGCCTAACCTTCCTAAATAGAATTTTGAGGTCTTTTTCAAATTCAAACCTATTCAACACTGTGCTAGGGGCAAAACGAAATCCTTTTTCTAAGACTTCCATTTCACTCTTAGTTAGGTGACGCCTAGAAAGATTAATTATTGAGAATTTATTTACCTCCAATATCTTTGGTTGCGTGTTTTCAAGTATTCCTGTTGGGGGTGGTTCCTGCCCTGATCCTGTTGCAGAAACGTCCTCCCTTGGTCGCCCCTTTGTCTGTTCCGATAATTTCCTTGGCCCCTTCTCTGTCTTTGGCCTAAAAAAGATTCCTGTTACAAATTCCCTACATCTCTATTCTGTTGTTCTTTATTATAATCCTCTTCTTCACTGCTAGATCCAGACGTCTCCGAGAAAGTCACCCTTTGATTTTTGCCTCTAGAGTAGACCGGTCTTTGTGCATATGGTCTTTCCCACCTCAGGTTTCTTTGATTGTAGTATTCCTTCCCCAAGTATGGGTAGACCTGTTCAACATTATACCTATCTATATCTTTCTTAAGTTTATTACTTTTTTTGTTAATTAGGTATTCCCTGTATCCATTTACATCTTGCTCTAATTCCTCTAGTTTTCTTTTGGCGTCTTCAAGACCAGTACTAGCCCTTATTTTGGAATCTGGTTCTTCAATTTCCTTTCTTTCTATGATTAGAACTTCCTGTGCCGTCTCGATAATTAATATAATCCAATCCCGGCTACAACGATTAGCTATGTGAGTCCATGTTTCTAAGAATTTTCTATTTTCAATGAACAGGCCTGGTTCATTACGAACACGAAGGCCAATTGGAATCACCTCTGATTTTAGATATTCCACCAGGAATTCGGCATGTAGCTCTGTTCTAATCGTTTTTTTCTTTAAATTAAGTATTTTAAGGAGTTGCTCACTGTTTAATGCAGTGGTACCTATATTGCCATTTGGACGAGGAGTTTGATTTATCAATTTATTAAATTGTTCCTCTGAAATGCCAAAGGTTTTAAATGCATCCATTGAGTCTATATATGTTCTTATATCTAGCCAAAAGGCTCTGATAGTAATCTACCTCTCCAACCCAACGGTTGTACAGAAGAATATATAAACAAAGAGAGGAACCCTTGGTGACCCAAAGGTCTAGAGTTCGTACACAGAACTATATAGGAAGTTGTCCTCTGGGAGAGATTAAAAACACTACCTCAACTTTCATTCACCACATATCCACCATTCACTCTGGGGCCACTCACACGTGTTTCTGTATTGGCACAAGGACTAATCGTAGGTGGAGTTCTGACTTCGGTTTATTATAATAAAATTATTTATACAGTGTATTTCATCAAACACAATTGGATAAAAGACCTTTTCATCCACAAAGATCACAATAAAAACATTTGTATCACAAATCAGAATTTAAAAACAATATATCATAAGCCTATCCCAATCTCTATATGAGAGTTTTTTTGTATAGAATAACAATAGACAATAGTATCTGTCATTGATCACCACAATCAAGACCGGCAGTTAGACCACCTTTGTTGTGTGTTGAAATAAATCATCAATGTCTACCATCCATACATATACGTACAAATTTGTGGCTATTTTGAGAGCGTCGACGCGTTTCGAAGGACTAATCAAATCGTGCCTTCTTTTTCAAGACAATAAACATTTTCAACTCCCGTTCTTTAAAATCTATAAACATAAACAGATACAAATTTTCAAAATATAATTAAAAAAAGGGCAAGATCCAAAAAACATTTCGATATATAATACATCAGTATTTCTAATATAATACCCCATCCATTGAGACCTTATAGATACTTAGTATCATATTCCAACAGGGAGATTTCTTTGTGCCAATGCACCAACCCACTTACTCTTACCCCATTACGAGTATTCAAATATGCTACTACCACCCTAGATCATACAAACTGATGCGACAACACTTTCTTCGCAAGAACCAACATATGCACCTTCTTATGCTGTTTCTTAACCTCCCCTTCATTCATACCAAGGAAGGCTAATGAGTATTGATAACTTACTCAGGACGAGGGAACTTCCCTTCAATTACTATGGTGTCTTCAATTATATGGATCCCGATCGTTCCAATGTATATCTGGGGATACCCAACAAGGAGACAGTAAGCACACAGATCTATTCAACTGTGCTTCAAACTCAATCCTAACTACCACTTTTTTATTTTTTTTATTTCTCTTCGAGGTCTATTTAATATATAACCGAGAGGGTTTTTACCTCTCTTCTTACCTCTTCAATATTTATAATGTGGAGCACCAGCGGTTTCTATTTTGTGGCCACCTCGGTTTGGCTGTGCCAGTGTGTGCCCAGGCCACTCGCCCTCCCCGTAGTGGCGCGCTGTAATGTATTTGCTGAGATAATGTGCCAGCCGTTCGCGAAATTCAAGCAGCAACGATAGTCGCCGCCGTTCCTCTTCAGATGTGTCCGAAAGGCCCTACATGGATGCGTCTAGAGCCGCCAACTGTTGTTCAATGTTGGCGAGAGTTTTCCGTAAGTCTCTCAGGACTCCCCTGTGCTTGGAAATCACGGCTCCCGTTATGTATGCTTTAAAAGCCTCCCAAAGTGTCGGCAAAGTGTCTACCGAGCCCATGTTCAGATCAAAGTAGTCTTCAATGGCTTCCCTAAGTTCCGAATCGAACAATGCGTCGTTTAGGGCCCTGCTGGGTACGCTCCTGTCCCTCGGGTCTGCAGACGCAAAGTTCAAGTAACACAGGTGCATGATCGGAGTATGACCTGGGCAATGTCTCGGTTATTGTGTGCCATGGAATGAGGCCAGGGGAAAGCAGCCAAAAGTCCAGTCTAGTCCATGTATGGGGCTGAGTAGTGAGTATATCCCGGGTTCTTCTGGTATTGCAGTCTCCATATATCAGTAAGTTGAAACGTGTCACAGGATTCTTACAATACCTGTCTGGCCCTAGGCTTAGTGTCAGCAGTGAAAGAGGAGTCATCAACTGTGCAGGCCATGAGTAAGTTGAAATCCCCACCCAATAGCAGATGGCCCGAGCTCCAGCATGTGAGAGTAGGGTCTAAGTCCTGGAAAAATACTGGGCTATCAACATTCGGGGCATAGACGCATAGTAGCGTAACCAGGTGGCCCATCAGATTGCCCAATACTATAGTGAATCGTCCGTCCCCGTCTGTCTGGGAATGAGTCAGTGAGAATTGGAGACACTTATGGATTAAGATTGCAGTACCCCTTGCATAAGGGCTATAGTTGGAGAAGTAGCGGTGGGGCCCCCAACCGGATGTATAGTGTGTGGTGTCAGATTTTGGTAAATCCGTTTCCTGTAGGAAGAAGATGTCATCCTTGTGACGTTGCAAGTAATGTAGGACATGCTTTCGTTTCTTAGGGTTATTCAGACCCCGAACGGTCCAGGTCATGAGGACTAGGTTTGAGTGATCAACTAAGTTAGGAACCGTGTTCTGTTGTGTCATAAAGTAACTTAACAAAAAATAAGGACAAAGTGCCATGAAAATCATACATGGAGACGTTAATGCAATAAGAACTGTTGAAGTGAAACCCTTTCCATCCTTCCATCCACCACCCAACTTCGCAAACCCACCCGCAAGGCGAAGAACCGTTAACCAAGAGTCCAATGCATCATGTGAACTTTTTCCTCAAGAGGATGTGATCATTTCCTGATGCATTAATGTCAATAATACTAACAGCGTGCTACAAACCTTGGGGGGAGGCAACACTCCGTCGAAGCCCAGCCTTAGCGAAACTTTATAATAAATCGCTATACATACTATCTTAGCAAGTGCATCTACATGCGACAACAACAAAGAAATACAGAAGGAGCATGAAACAGGGCAAAAACAAACATAGGATTAGTAATTTGAGAAGAGGTCCATGCTAGCCGCAGAGCAGCTATGTTTCAGGGAGCTGCCGCGATGGTCCTCATTCCTCTGGGACTTAGTAGTCTTGTGTGTGGCGCAGAAAGCTTGCTCCTCGCTCGGAGTCTCAAAAAAGCGAGGACGCCCATTGATGTCCACTCTAAGGCGGGCTGGGTACAGCATCCTGTAGCGAAATCCCAGGTTCTGAAGCGTCGCCTTTACTCCCTTGAACTTGCGGTGGGCCTCCTGGACCATTAAAGTGAAATCCGGATAGAGTGACACTGTATTGCCTTGCCATGCTAATTTGCCACGCTCCCTGGCGAGTCTTAGTGCAGTGCCTCTGTCCCGGAAATTCATAACGCGGGCCTAGGAGGGCAGCTGGGGTTGGGGTGTGGGCCCAGCGACCGGTGCGCTCTTTCCACAACAAAGCCAGCGGTGAATGCATCTCTGCCAAACATGTCCATCAATAGGGTCTCAACAAAGGTGTCTATTGTGCCAGTGTTGGTGGATTCTGGAATCCCGGTTAGGCGGAGGTAGTTGCAGTGGCTGCGGGCCTCCAAGTCCTCATTTTTAATTGCGACTTCCTTCAAAATCTTCTCCACGCCCTCCAGCCTTCTCGTCGACTGCGCAGACCCATCCTCTAAGTCGAATATGTGGCCCTCCGCATTGTCCAGTCGGCGATTGTGTACATCCAGTCTGGCCCCATATGCGTCCAGGTGTTTCTCCAGTGCGTCAAACCTGTGGTCGAGCAACTTGAAACCAGCCCTGAGCTCGGCGAGAAAGTCCGGGCTAAAGGGGCCCGTGTCCGGTACAACTGAGGATGTCTGCCCGCCCTCGCCCATGTTCGGGCCCTGTTCGTGTGTCCTGTCCGCAGCAGCTGTGAAGGTGAGGAGTCGCTGCTTAGGGTCATTTTTCCCCATATCTGTACAAACAGCCCACAGTGACGCAACGGTCCCAAGTGCAGCTTTGGATAATGAGAATGGAGTGCGTCACCAGTACAGTTACTGCCGGGTCTGTACGTCCCAGATAGGTTATGGGGCCAGGGGGTAGCAGAGTGTGGGTGAAAGCTGCTTGGTGCCCGCAGGAGCGAGAATTCAGTGTGGGAGCTGTGGGGGCCAGAACCGGTGAAGGCCCAAAATGAGGGAGGCCCATCTAGGCCACTGTAGTGATCTGGAACCTAGAATGCAGAGGGCTGGCAATTATTGGAGCAGGGAGGGCATGCTGGGTTGTGCTGCCGTGAGGAGGTGCTGCAGAAGGCCGAGACCAAAGAAAAGCGTGCAAGGGAAGCCACGCGGGCCGCAGGCCTCCTGGATGTCAGTGCATGCAGGCTGACCGATAACCACTCACGCAACCCGCTGCAGCACACAGCCAAGCAGCTGCCTCCCTACCCAGCACCGGGACCCCTGTCGCCCCCAGGGAGCTGCGGGAGCGCTGCAGCATACACCACTCCGATGCGCTCTATGTGGGGGGGACACCGCGGTGGGATAGGTGGCACGGCTGTGCGGGGGAGCAGTGACAAAGGACTCACCGCCTCTCTTGGGTCTGCACAGCAGCGATGCGGGCGGGACAGTGATTTACTCCGGTGGAGCGGCCTCGATTTCCAGCTGGGCCTGGATCGCGGGCCGCCGATCACTAGGCCGCAGGTTATTTCTCCTCCTCTGGCTGCAAATGGAGATTTCAGTGGCTACAGCACACTCCGATGGCCAAGATGAAGAGTTCTCGAGTGCTGGGAACCAGGAGGCAGATTTGGTGAGCAGCCAGGAGCTTTTTGCTAAGATAGCTGGATCGTGGCTGTGCCGTCGGGCAGAATCTTCAGTGCCGTGCAGCCATCTTGGTCCGTGGTGCGACCACGCCCCCTTCATATAATATATTTAGAAGTACAAATGATAAATAAATAATTATAAGTGATCAATACATTTTTGCAAAAAATGTATGATTCGTTTGTACAATGTGTAACTTATTATTTATTATTTCAGTTTTCAATCTAATTTGTGTTGCACTTAAAACTGTTAATCAGTTAGGTGTAATGCATTTAAAAAGTTCAGTTTACTAATTAAATGACTTGTGAATGTAAATATAATTCGATTACAAATGAACACTTAAACTCCAATGAATTGGCATTGTGGGTAATTTTATTTGAGCTATAGACGTACTATAATAATGTACTATTTTAACTCAAGATCCCCAAACACTGACGCAGGTACGCAGTTTGAAGGGTTAGATTTTCAATCCTAAATCTTATGTGCCAAACATTGACGAAAGAGAATAGTAAGTCTAAGCGCTCCAAATTATGCAAACTCACATCCAACAAACATTAGGTTAAGTGAAAAATGTATTGACTGGGGGGGAGGAGGATGCACATACAGTATTCAAACACCCACCCCCAAAAGAGAACGTGCATAGGATGAGTACTTAAATTTACTATTTTGATTCCAGTCCAACAAACATTAGAGAAGAAGTATATTTGGGAGTGGTTGCAAAAGACTGTTTTCACACCAAAACCAAACACACCCTGAAGAAGGTGGATAAATTGCCAGGGTTTGATGTACTAGTCTAACTCCAATCCACAAACACTGAATGTCTATAGAGGTGTGCAAATAAACTATTCTAACTCCAAACCTCCAAACATTGAAGAATTTGCATCATTTGGAAGGGTTACTTTTACTGCTCTAACTCAAGTCCAACAAACATGGGGAAGATGGGGGCATAAATATATTGTTCTCATACTAAAACTCCCAAACACTGAAAAAAAGTGCAAAACGTGGAGGAGTTGCACTTACTATTCTAACTATGGATAAATCAAAGTAAATGTATACTTTTTAGGGAAGGGAGTCCAATATACTATTATTAGTCCAAGCATTGGAAAAAGTTGATAATTTGGAGGGGTTATATTTTTACTTTTCTAGCGCCTGGTCCAATAAGCATTGGACAAACTTTATATTTATTGGGGCAGAATACCCACTCCCCAAATACTGAAAAAAGTGTATAATTTAAAGGGATATATTTACTATGTCCTGAAACATTTGGGAAAGTGTATAAATAGCTGGGTGGCAAATTTACTGTTCTAAATAATTTTTTTGTAATTATTTAAAATATGAGGTTCAAATACACTACACTTTTCAACTGAAGGAGAACCAATAGATATATTTTAAATAAATATAAAACCTCTAAAAACTAAAGTCTCTCCCAAAAATTAATATAACGTATAAGAGTATAAATTAACTTCAGTAATGTTACTTAAACATAAGAGTTGTTTTAAACCTAATGGTTTAGAACTAAAATTATTATCAACAAAGATAACAATTACCATTAGCCATTCTTATAATTCAATACCACACAGTTATAGGGTGCCACCCGGCCCACATCGATATCAGAAATATGTACATACCAAGAATTATAACACTTTCTAGCAGCACTTCGGGCTGATGCCGCACGGGTTATATCAATGTCAAACCTAGTGTTCTTCTGGCATGACATCAACATGTAAAGCAATACCGCCGGCCAGTGTCGTGAATCACAGGTGGTTCGCAGACTGTCACTCCCACACATACACTCACTCCGCACCGTTACACTGTGAAACGGATATCAGGCAGTTCTGTATGGAACCCGCTCACACACATAGGCACTTACCACCCTATAAGGTGCAGCTGATACCCACTAGGTCAACTGATATCACACTACAGACCCCATGGCCTAAGCCCCCCTCCACCTCCTACCTTACCCCAACTGTCCTACACCCACAGATGGAAGATAACTAGTTCTCCTCCCCCCAGATACTAGGCAGCACGTGGCCAACGTATCACTTAGTTAGTGTTCCAGGGAAGCAGATGGGGTAGGTAGCAGGACTAATTTGGAGGTAGTCATCAAAGGGGTGTTTGGCCACCACTCAAGAAGTTTACACACAGGATGCAGAGCAAAAGTGAGCTGAGGGCAATAGTCTGCCACTCAAAAGGGTTCCACAAGGGCCTTCCGACACTAGTCCAATTCTGAAAATCACAGGGGGGTCTCTTGACCCACTTCTGATTGCTCTCAGAAGCATTCCTTCAGCCTAGTCAATCACTCTCGCCACCCATGTCAGCGCTGGGCGATACTACCTGGCAACATGATGTCGTTGGGGCATGGTGATAAGAGGGCAGTTGATCTGCTGCACATAGAGCCAAAAGGGGCCAATTGATGAATGGAAAATTAAGTTGGGGAGTCCATCAGAAGAATGTTGAGCTCTGTCAAGCACATGTCGATCAGAGTCGCACCAATTCAAACCAGGCACAATATCTGGTGTACCTTGATATGGGTCACACCAGACAATTCTAGTCACACAGCACGAAGAGCTGCAAATCCTGTACCTCCATGAAAATGGGGCACAATGTCCGGTGCACATTAACCCCTTGGATGCTCATGACGAGCTGGACTCGTCATGGCACACAGTGGTCGTGTGCTCATGACGAGTCCAGCTTGTCATGAAACATCGCCCTGGAAATCCCTCTGGGTCGGGCACCAGAGGGATTCCCTTTATGCTAAAAGAGCCTCGGGAGCTGGGGAAGAGCTTCCCCAGCTCCCGAGGCCCCCCTGGTTTCCCTGAAATGACGATCGGCAGGCACGTCGCACTGACGTCATTTCAGTGCAACTGAAACTGAAATGAGCCAGTTTCATTTTCTACATGCTCAGGGGGCTATCTCAGCCCCCTGAGCATGTGGAAACTCAGGAGAGGTATCGTTGGAAAGGGGAGAATCTCCCCTTTCCAATGGTACCCATCCCTAGTGGATCCCCAGGCAGGGATCCACCCTCTAGGCACCAGGGAGAGGGGCGCGGCCCCTTGGGCAAGGGCCTTTGCTCCCCCCATAATTATTTTGTCACGATTAGTCTTTCTGCCCCCCCTGGGGGGTGGATGGGGGCAGTAGCCCCCAATCTGCCCCCCACGGGCGGGTAGAAAACCCACTAGACACCAGGGATTTTCTTATGGGGATTCATTAGGGGTGGGGGCTGCCCAAAATGGGCATGCCAATGCCCCCACCCCCGGGCACAAAATCAGTCTTTCTGCTCCCCCTGGGTGGCAGATGGGGCAGTAGCCCCCAATCTGCCCCCGGGGGTCAGAAAGCCCACTAAACGCCAGGGATTTTGTTTTTGCACCTTTTTTTTTAGGGTGGGGGCTGCCATTACAGCCTTTTTGCCCCCCCCCCAGGGGGTGGATGGGGCAGTAGCCCCCAATCTGCCCCCCCCGGGGGGTAGAAAGCCCACTAGACACCAGGGATTTTCTTATGGGGTATTTATTAGGGGTGAGGACTGCCCAAAATGGGCATGCCGATGCCCCCTCCCCTGGCCACAAAAGTACAGTCTTTCTGCCCACTAAACGCCAGGGATTTTGTTTTTGCACCATTTCTTTTAGGGCGGGGGCTGCCCGAAACGGGCACACCAATGCCCCCACCCCACCACCATTACAGCCTTTCTGTACCCCCGGGGGGACAGAAAGCCCACTTGACGCCAGGACTTTTTATTCGCTCAATTTATTTTAGGGTGGGGCTACCTGAAATGGGCACGCCAATGCCTCCACCCCCCACCACCATTACAGCCTTTTTGCCCCCCCTGGGGGGGGGGTACAAAGCCCACTAGATGCCAGGGTTAGTTTGGGGCAAATTTGAATTAGGGTGTGGGCAGCCAAAAATGGGCATGCCCATGCCCCACCCCTCCCCACAAAAATTACAGCCTTCCTGCGCCCCCTGGAGGGCAGATGGGGAAGTAGCCCCCAATCTGCCCCCCAGGGGGGCAAAAAGCCCACTAGATACCAGGGATTTTTTTGGGCAAATTTTTATTAGGGTGGGGGCATTGGCATGCCCATTTTTGGCAACCCCCACCCTAATTAAAATCCCTGGCGTCTAGTAGGCTTTCTGCTCCCCCCGGGGGGCAGATGGGGGCATCAGCCCCCAATCTGCAACCCCGGGGGGGCAAAAAGCCCATTAGTCATCAGGGATTTTTTTAGACAAATTTGAATTAGGGTGGGGGCTGCCCAAAACAGGCATGCCCATGCCCCCACCCCCTCCCCCGCACAAAATGACAGCCTTCCTTCCCCCCTGGGGGGCAAAAAGCCCAGTAGACGC
This sequence comes from Triturus cristatus, assembly GCF_964204655.1. NCBI lineage: Eukaryota > Metazoa > Chordata > Amphibia > Caudata > Salamandridae > Triturus > Triturus cristatus. The sequence goes on from NC_140585.1 coordinate 1,135,567,848, forward strand.
CAGGGATTTTTTGGGCACATTTTAATTAGGGTGGGGGCATTGGCATGCCTGTTTTGGGCAGCCCCCACCCTAATTAAAATTTGCCCAAAAACTCCCTGGTGTTAAGTGGACTTTTAACCCCCCCCTCGGGGGCAGATGGGGCATTAGCCCCCAATCTGCCCCGCCGGGGGGGCAAAAAACCCATTAGACGCCAGGGATTTTTTTGGGCACATTTTTATTAGGGTGGGGGCATTGGTATGCCCGTTTTTTGCAACCCCCACCCTAAGTAAAATTGGCTCAACAAAATCCCTGGTGTCTAGTAGGTTTTCTGCCCCCCGGGGGCAGATGGGGGCATTAGCCCCCAATCTGCAACCCCGGGGGGGCAAAAAGCCCATTAGTCGTAAGGGATTTTTTTAGGCAAATTTGAATTAGGGTGAGGGCTGCCCAAAACAGGCATGCCCATGCCCCCACACAAAATGACAGCCTTCCTGCCCCCCTAGGGGGCGGTTGGGGGCATTAGACCCCAATATGCCCCACGGGGGGCAAAAAGCCCAGTAGACGCCAGGGATTTTTTGGGCAAATTTTAATTAGGGTGGGGGCATTGGCATGCCTGTTTTGGGCAGCCCCCACCCTAATTAAAATTTGCCCAAAAACTCCCTGGCGTCTAGTGGACTTTTAGCCCCCCCTGGGGGCAGATGGGGCATTAGCCCCCAATCTGCCCTGCCGGGGGGTGCAAAAAGCCCATTAGACGCCAGGGATTTTTTTGGGCACCTTTTTATTAGGGTGGGAGCATTGGTATGCCCGTTTTTGGCAACCCCCACCCTAAGTAAAATTTGCTCAACAAAATCCCTGGTGTCTAGTAGGCTTTCTGCCCCCCGGGGGCAGATGGGGGCATTAGCCCCCATCTGCACCCCTGGGGGGTGCAAAAAGCCCACTAGTTGCCAGGGATTTTTTTTAGGCAAACTTGAATTAGGGTGGGGGCTGCCCAAAACAGGTGTGCCCATGCCCCCACCCCCTCTACTGCAAAAATTACAGACTTCCTGCCCCCCTGGGGGCAGATGGGGGCATTAGCCGACAATCTGCCCTCTGGGGGGGCAAAAAGCCCAGTAGACGCCAGAGATTTTTTGGGCAAATGTTAATTAGGGTGGGGACATTGGCAAGCCTGTTTTGGGAAGCCCCACGCTAATTAAAATTTGACCAAAAAACTCCCTGGCGTCTATTGGACACTCGACTCCCCCGGGGGCAGATTGACGGCTGCCCAAAATGTGCATGCCCATGCCCCCACCCCATCCCCCGCAAAAATTACAGCCTTCCTAACCCCCTTGGAGGGCAGATGGGGCAGTAGCCCCCAATCTGCCCCCTCGGGGGGGCTCAAAGCCCAGTAGACACCAGGGATTTTTTTGGGCACATTTTAATTAGGGTGGGGGCTGCCTAAAACGGGCATACCAATGCCCCACCCACAGCAATTACAGCCTTTCTGCCCCCCCCGGGAGAAGATGGGGGCAGTAGCCCCCAATCTGCCCCCCGGAGGGCAAAAAGCCCACCAGACGCCAACGATTACACTGGCTTTTTTATTTGTGGGGCTGAGGGCTGCCTAGAATGGGCATACCAATGCCCCCAGCCCCCAAACAAATAGCCACAGTGTTTCTGCCCCCCTTTGGGGCATATCAGGGCAACCCCACCCCCGATCTCCCCCCAGGGCGGCAGAAAGCAGACTAGGCACGGATTTATTGTTAGCAATATGCCTACCTGTCGATTTTGGGCCCTAGTGCAGCCGGTACATAGGGACACCTAGCAAACCTGTACATTTTTACAAACTAGACACCCAGGGGAATACATGATGAGATAACTTGACTGGCTCTCACTAGGTTCTGTTACCCAGAATCCCTTGCAAACCTAAAAATGTGTCAAAAAAACCCAAATGTTCCTCACATTTCGGAGGTGGAAAGTTCTGGAATCTGCGTGGATCCACAAAACTCCACCCACCCCGCATTCTCCAAAGTCTTCCAAGAAAAATGGTACCTCACTTGCGTGGGTAGGCCTAGTGCCCGCGATAGGAAACGGCCCAAAACGCAACGTGGACACACCACATTTTCACAGTGAAAACGGACCCTTTTTTTGCAAAGTGCCTAGCTGTAGATTTTGAATCCTAGCTCTGCCGGCACCTAGGGAAACCTAGCAAACCAGGTTCTGTTACCCAGAATCCCTTGCAAACCTAAAAATGTGTCAAAAAAAACACATTTTCCTCACATTTCTGTCATGGTAAGTTCTGGAATCTGCGTGGATCCACAAAATTCCACCCAACCCACATTCCCCAAAACTTTCTGATAAAAATGGTGCCTCACTCGTGTGGGAGGCCCAAATACCCGTGACAGGCAGGGGCCCAAAACGTATTGAGGCAACATCAAAATTGCCTATCACCAAACAACCTGGTTTTGCAAAGGGGGTCACCTGGGTTTTTGGCCCCGTGCTCGGCGGCCATCTATGGAAACCTACCAAACCAACACATTTCTGAAAACTAGACACCCGGGGGATTCCAGGGAGGTATGGCTTGCGTGGATCCCCCAACGTTTCCTTACCCAGAATCCCTTGCAAACCTCAATTTTAGCTGAAAAATTCACTTTTTTCACACATTTTTGTGTGGGAAAGTGTAGCATCACCGGGCTCACACAAATTTCCAACCACCCAGCATTCCCCCAGGTCTCCCGATAAAAATGGTGCCTCACTTGTGTGGGAGGCCCAAGTACCCACGACAGGGAAGGGCACAAAACATTATTTGATACGCAATGTTGATGTTGCCTCAAAACGTTTTGGGCCCTTGCCTGTCGCAGGTACTTGGGCCTCCCACACAAGTGAGGCACCATTTTTATCGGGAGATCTGGGGGAATGCTGGGTGGTAGGAAATTTGCATGAGCCCGGTGATGCCACACTTTCCCACACAAAAATGTGTGAAAAAAGGGATTTTTTCAGCTAAAATTGAGGTTTGCAAGTGATTCTGGGTAAGGAAACGGTGGGAGATCTATGCAAGCCATACCTCGCTGGAAGCCCCCGGGTATCTAGTTTTCAGAAATGTGTGGGTTTGGTAGGTTTCCCTAGATGGCCGCCGAGCACGGGGCCAAAAACCCAGGTGACCCCCCTTGGAAAACCCGGTGGTTTTCAGAAGGCAATTTTGATGCCGCCTCACTACGTTTTGGGCCCTTGCCTGTCGCGGGTACTTGGGCCTCCCACACAAGTGAGGCACCATTTTTATCGGGAGACCTGGGGGAATGCTGGGTGGTAGGAAATTTGTGTGAGCCCAGTGATGCCACACTTTCCCACACAGAAATGAGTGAAAACAGTGATTTATTTCATCAAAAAGTGAGGTTTGCAGGGGATTCTGGGTAAGGAAACGTTGGGGGATCCACGCAAGCCAAACCTCCCTGGAAGCCCCCAGGTGTCTACTTTTCAGAAATGTGTGGGTTTGGTAGGTTTCCCTAGGTGTCGGCAGAGCTAGGCTTCAATAACTACAGCTAGGCACTTTGCCAAAAAAGGGTAATTTTTCACTGCGAAATTGAGGTGTGACCACGTTGAGTTTTGCGCTGTTTCCTGTCGCGGGAACTAGGCCGACCCACACAAGTGAGGTATCATTTTTCTCGGAAGACTTTGGGGAGCGCAGGGGGGGTGGGAATTTGTGGATCCTCGCAGATTCCAGAACTTTCCACCACAGAAATGTGGGGGAAAGTGTTTTTTTGACAATTGTTTAGGTTTGCAAGGGATTCTGGGTACCAGAACCTGGTAGGAGGCAGTCAAGTCACCCCATCCTGGATTCCCCTGTGTGTCTAGTTTTCAAAAATGTATAGGTTTGCTAGGTTTCCCTAGGTGCCGTCAGAGCTAGGGTTCAAAAACTACAGCTAGACACTTTGCAAAAAAAGGGTAAATTTTCCTTCTGAAAATGTGGTGTATTCACGTTGGGTTTTGAGCCATTTCCTGTCGTGGGCACTATGCCTACCCACACAAGTGAGGTACCATTTTTATCAGGAGACTTAGGGTAATTCAGATTTGTAAAGCAACTGTTATTACCTATTGATTTTTGATGCATTTCTGCCTCCAAATAAAAGACATTGTGTAAAAAAGAAGTCATTTTGAAAAATGACCGATTATTCTCATGCTAGTATGAGTATTCCCAATTTCGAAAATATGCAAATATGTACTGTTTCTAAACTATATAATTTGTTCCCATTTCAGAAATACATAGGTGTCTTTCATACCGATTTTTCTATGTATACATTTTCTCACAATAATTGCTATAAACCCGGTACATAATAAAAAGCCATTGCAAATTGCTGTTCAGTTTTTGACTCTGGGTTTGTCGGGTTCTTGGTGAATCTACAAGTCCTATATATCCCCACAACCAGAACGGTCCAGCGCATGTAACTGTATATTGCTTTCAACTGTATATTGCTTTCAAAGAGCTGTCATAATTAGAAGAAGTTACAGGTGAAAACGTTGACACAAAAGGCTGTTTTTTGCAACTAAATTTCAATTTTTCCTATATTTAACTGTTAGTTTCTATAAAGAAACCTTGAAGGATCTACACAAATGACCTCTTGCTGAATTCTGACTTTTGTCTACTTTTCCAAAATGTATAGCTTTCCAGGATCCATTATTGCTTTCATACCTATTTCTGCCATTAACTGGAAGGAGGTTGAAAGCACAAAAAATAGCAGAAATAGGCTATGTCCCAGAAAAATGCCAAAACTTTGTAAAAAATGTTGGTTTTCTGACAAAAGTCTGTCATTCCCTAAAAGCTGGGAAAATGGTGATTTCAGCCCCACAAACCCTTTTTTGATACCTTGCAGGGAAAAACCCAGATGCTTTAATTTGCAGCCCTTTTATTCCCATTTTCCCCCCCAAAAAACATAATTTAGCTGTATTTTGGCTAATTTCTGGGACCCCTCCAGGGGAATCCACAAAACCTGGGTACCTTTACAATCCCCATGATGTTGGAAGAAAAGGATGCAAATTTGGCATGGATACCTTATGTGGTCAAAATGTTACAGGGGCCTAAGCGTGCACTACCCCAAATAGCCCAAAAAAGGCTTAGCACGGGGGGGGGGGGGAGGCCTAGCAGCGAAGGGGTTAAAATGGGTCACACCAGACAAGTCCTGTCACACACACAAGTGCAAGTTCAGCAATGACTCACAAGGTAAAATGTGGCACTACTACGGTTATGACCCCACCTCAAAGGGTCTCCACCTGTAAATCTGACACTGCACGCAATGACTATGCAGTTGGAGTGTCACACAAGAGAGATGCAGCACGATTGATGGAGCAGGCCACGCAGGGTCCCGCAACTGGTGAATCCACTCACCACCAATAAGACACTTATGTGTGACAAGGTCCCCATGATGCAGGGGCCACATACCTTAGATGCGGGCAAGACTTCTGAGGCTCCGCACAGGACTAACTGGTCTCCAGGCACAATTTTTAGTTCCATGCTCATGCTGCACTACCAGTTGGGATTCAGCAGACGATGTGGACACTTGAGAGGGCACCACTTTCTAGGTGTCACAAGTAGACAATGTAGGTCCCTCATAGGAGATCTGTGATGTCCCTGAGATCTCCAAAAGCACAGCAGGCAAGCCAACAAGCCCTTGGAGACCACACGTCAGGGTAGTCAGGTAGTCAAGCAAGCCCCTATTCAGGAATGGTTCATGGTCCCTTTCAACAGTAGTAGTCCTCCTTGGCCACAACAGATTCCTCTGGCAGTATGCACCCCTCAGTTCCAGGTCCCCCAGACCCACATCCCAACAAGTGTACCTCTACCCTGCTGAAGTATGGCTCAAGTAGTTATACTGAAGTGTTCCTTTGAGATTGGGTGGTGGTTTAAAGGATTTACCTTTGAGCCACAGATGTCTCTCCTACATTTCAGGCCTGTTTGTCATGAGGCCATGGAATGCAGATCTTAACCTTTAGTGGGTCCATGATCTGGTTCCAGAGGCCAAGTGTCAAAACGTCTTCCTCCAATCTATGCAGCCAGGCCCACAAATGGCAGAGGTCAGTCATTCCAGTTGCATGCCAATGTTTTATACCTATCACTAGGGAATGCCAAGATGTGCTCCCCCAGCCCCCAGGGTAGACTGGAGCCAAGCAAAAAGGCACACACAGAGTTTTGGTGTAGAGAAAGGCTAACTTTCTAGAAGTGGTATTTCAAATCTAGTAATGTCAAAACCACCTTTACCACTGGAAAGGGTTTGTCCTTGCAAATCCACTTATAGTAAACATTATGAGGCTGCTCCACTGCAATGCACTATTACAGCCTGGAGTAATATCAACCATCCCCCTTATGTTAGCCTATGCGAAGAGAAAACCTCCTAGGTAGTGAAAACACACATGGGTGTTCTTCATTACCTGGGCAGGGAACACACATGTGTACCTGCCCTGCATTTCACTTACCACTCACTTGACCCCTTAAGATGTATGCTCGGGTGCTCTGATGGTAGAGAAAGGTCCTCTTAGAATGGCTAGTGATTTAGAAAGGCCAGCCTGAGTAGAAGCACAACAGCACACACACAGCCTGCAATAGCAGGTTGGACACATGTTTAGAATTACCATAGGTGCAAATACACACACCAGCCTGCAATGGCAGGCTGGACACATGGTTAGAAAACATCAGGTAAACATCACTTCCTAACATGAATAGGAATGGCGCATGCACTTCCACACTTCCACACTGCATTTACAGCGAGAAACTGCCCAGTGCCCGAAGACCACTACAAGAGAATCAACAAAACCAGGGAGGAAAAAGCAAAAGGTTTAGGGAAACGCTACCTGAAGAGTATCAGGCCTAACAGGAAGATATAACCAGATCAGGTTTGGTGTCTCAATCCCAGTTTATGGTTAAGTCGGATTTTAAATTGCAATTCTGCAAATGCTACTTTTAGAAAGTGGGCATATTCTTGCCTTAGCCATTTAGTGCATGCAGCCTGTCTCTGGCCACATGTCTGGGTGTAGTTGGCAATTGGGCTTTGTTTATTTCACCTAGACAGTCACACAGAATGGGAATTTTGGTGTGACTTGATGTGCCATTCTGACATGATGGGATGGAACAGCTGGGTATAATCTCCCTTATACATGAATAGGCAGTGTCCTGTTCACCCACAAAGGGCTGCATACCCCACTGTAGTGAGATTGGAGACAGGGCAGTAAGGAAGGCTCTATGTGCACTTCAAAGGCTTGTATTTGAAGTCTCCCCCACTTCAAAGGCACTACTGGGTATAAGTACTGGACCTCAGACACCACCACTTCTGTACACTTCTGGACCTGTGGATACTCTGCCAGGATGAGTGACTGCTGTGCTGCTGTTTTGCCAAGCTGACCACCTGCCCTCTTGCCTGGGAGATAAGGACTGGGCCTGTACCTCTTGAACCCAGAACACAGAGTGACTCCAAGGGCTGGTTGGCTGGCCTCCTGATCTGAAACTTCAGGGACATACCGGGCTTCCAACAACCTTGCATCTGCACTGAACTTTGCCATCTGTGATTCAACCTGTGCACGGTTCTAATGGATATATGCCACTTTTAACAGTGGCAAATTCTGACTAAGGAAGGTTCAACTACAGCATATAATAATTTTGAATTAAACGTTATATTTCTCTATCACATAGAAACAGAAATGTCACCTTATCAAATGGATTGCCTTGACTTAGTGAGACAATGCCACCCTTACAATCTCTTATGTTGGTGAACTGTAACACACACATGATCTGAAGTTCAAGAGTTGATGATTAATGCTATAGGATACATTTCAAATAAAACAACATACAAAAGTTGGTTGTCAATATCAATAAGAGCTGTGCATTACAAAAAAGGCTGTAGTAAATGACATATCATCATGTCCATATGAGATATACCTGAGATTTTACAGAAAGTAAAAAGAGTGAGTCATCTGATCAATATGTAATGACAGCAAAGTAGGATAAACGCGAGTCAAAGATCATTAACATGTAATAAAAGAAGTAGTCTAAGCAGAGATAACAACGCACTGCATATTGTCTCGACAATTCTAGTGCTAAAAGGAAAAAGTGAGAACAAATTTAAATACAATAATTAACCAACTCCGCCCCTCCCCCCTGGTCACTAATTCGTAAATTCCTAATAATAATCCAATTTCCCGTGGAGCCACCCAATGTGCATATTGATACTGGGGCACTTGGTGGTACATAGAGACATCTGTTGGCAGCCTTGATGGGCAAATATTTGTGTACATTCATACAGTAATTAGTAAGCTGACAGTTGATTAGATGGATATAGTCAAGTCATTTTGGAGAGATGCAGGAGTGGCGGGTGAGTCTGACTTATCGGTGACAATAGGGGTGTAAAGGAATCCATGGCTTTGAAAGTTTCCAACATTTGATCCCATTCCAGGGAGATGGGGGTCTTACGCAGCCTCCGGAATTCCTCCTGTTGAATTATAATGCTTTTGGCCATTCCCCATCGTGTCAGTTCTGTGTGCCAGTGTAGTGGAGTGAGGGGAGAGGCAGACTTCCCCCTCATTGTAATTTCCCGCTAGCAATGAGTATCGCCAAGTCTGCAAACTTGAGTTGGACCTTCTGTGTCTTAGGCCGACCGTGGAGACAACCATTCGGTCGTATTAGTAACCTGCCGTATGGCACATGTTACAGCATGCCAGAAGAAACGGCGGCAAGGACATGCCCACAGCATATGAATGAGGTTTGCATCTGCTTCCTGGCATCTAGAACAGGAGAGTTGAGCATTCGGGTATATAGTATTAAGACGGTGGGGTGTGAGATAGGCTCTATGTAAAATCATGGATTGGATGTAATGGTATAGGATACAAAAGGATTATCCGGACAGGTGTTTTTTTTTGTCCTCATTATGCAGCAAGTTGGAGTTTCCCAGGGGAGGGTTCCCATAAGCTGTTAACCCCTACTTATACGCCTCATCCTCAGCAAGATCTTTCCAGCATCATGTTCCTTGATCACTGCGGGCCCTGGTGAATCCCAAGATTGAAATGCAGGTCTTAAATCATGGGACTCCTACGGAGTGCTCAATCATCCCTTTCATGCATTTGTTGGTTTCCACCAGTTTTCTAATGTAGCCCACATCTTCGCTCTGTTGGGTGTAGAGCAATCACTGTCTAAATTGCCAAATCGCTAAGCAGAAAGTGCCCAGTCAGTAAGATCTGGGGAGGTAGAGGATAACCCTTTCATGCAGATCTCCCTTCTTGGCAATAGAATCAGTGCAAATAAGAGTTCCCTTTGCTTTTTAGGCAATTAGATATTTTTCCCTTTATTCATTAGGATGCCAAAAAATATCAGTACATGGCTTACTGTGACTTCTTTGCCAGGCATCTCAGATAAAGCCTTACCAACGATTTGCCAGAAGAATTGAATCACAGGACAGTGCAAATTGTCTTCCAGCTCTAGACCACATTTAGTACAGGGTTTCACCAGTTGTTTTGTCATCCTTGCAAATATTCGGTGTCCAGTAGACTCTGTGAATAGTAAACAGATGGTTTTTCCCTGAGAAATGCAGATTTCACAGACTCATGCAAAGAAGACATCAATACTTGCCAGAGGTGTGTTAAATCAGTCTTCTCCACAGCACAGCTGACAGGGAGTATTCTTTCTCATTGCCTCCCACCACTCTCCAACACCACTTGTCCACCTTTCTTTATGGGGTGTTTCCCTATAGTAGTTCCTACGGCTCAGGATTCACCCTACTGTCTTGCAGCAATCCATGCGCCCAGCTTGTCAGCTGATAGTATTTAGATCTAGATAATCTACTTTCTGTTGGCCACAATAGGCCTTCCCAAGAGATCAGTCTCCCTCCTTTAGTGATCTGACCCTATCTGCGTTTGTCTGTTTCTTTCTAGGGTCTTCCCAAGATGTACTGTAGGCAATCTCGAATTCCAGGAGAGTCCCAGATACGGGCAAATTTGCTATAGTAAGGTATTCCAAATAATCTTCTGATTTGCACACAATGTCTGTAGGTAGCATTCAGAGTCTTTAGCCTGACTTTCTTGAAGAATCTTGTGTTGCCAAACTTATACAAGGAGTGCCTGTGCGTATACATTTTGGGGCTTATTCACAAGTCCCTTGTGCCACTTTGCGTCACTTTTAACATGGGAAAAGTAACGCAAAAGTGGCGCAAGGAGCTTGTAAATTTGCCCCTTGGTTTTTCAACATAGCTTGAAAAATCATAAGCCCAGCCTGAAAATGGTCCTCTCTCATTAGCAGAATTCTAATGTTCTTTATCTGAAAAGACCAGCAATAAAATCAGAAGTCCAGGCCGCTATGCCCTAAACCAGCATTTTCCTACAAAGTGCTTTCCAGGAAATTCTTACTCCCCTGGAGGCTCATATAAAACTGCTCATCTCTCCCTATAATTTCTTGGTCCAAACATTTCTGAATGATAGTGGTGTTGAATTAAAAAGGAAATTAAACTTCAGCAGGATTGTCATCTTTATGATGTCTACCCTCTCAAAAATAGTAAGTGGGGGCCTCTCCAAAGCCTCCAGGAGCCTCTTAGTTTCCATCTTCACTTTCTTAAAGGTTACTTGAGTTATCTTATCCAAGTCTTGTACCACCATTATTCCTAGGTGCTTGATTTCCTTTCTTAAGAATGGGCTGATGCCTGAAGTATTCCATGCCATGATCTACATTTTTAGAGGGTTCACTAAGTATCCTGATACCTTGCTAAAGTTTTCCAGGGTTTGCTGAATGTTAGGATACAAAATGTCTAAATTACACATATAGACCATCAAATCGTTGGCATAAAGTGCCACCTTCCTCTCCAAGCCATTACATTCAAAGGGTAAAATGCTTATGTTTTTCTCATCCTTATTGCTAACGAGGATGATGGGGAACATGGTGGCTAGCAGAGAAAACTGGTGGGAGCTCTCCCTCTAATACTTGTGGGGGAGTGGAGCTAATTTAAGCAAAGACTTACCCAGGTTCGGCTGGATTGAGCGCATGAGTAGGGATGGTCAGGGGCATTGCAGAGGTTCAGCGGAGTCCCTCGGGAAAATTTTGTGGCCGTGGTGCAGCGCTCCGGAAGGAAGCGGCATGAGGGCTCCACAAAGAAAGGCAGGCCTCAGCACAAATTACCTTCTGGGGAGAGAGTAGCAGCATCAGCACAACCTGGCAGCTGCAGGCAGCAACAGAGAAGCTGGAAGCAACATGACTGGAGCAAGTGTGGACAAACAAAAGGAAACCAATTGATCACCAGAAGAGTGCGGCCCAGGAGGCATCGTGGTCAGTGATAGAGGTGCGGAGGGGCAGGTGAGGCACTTCTAAGCCCTAAAAATGAACAAATCTTCTCAAGAGAAGAATATGGGAGGCAAAGAGGGCTCGGTCAAATATCTGCTATGAAATCTTGAAACTAGATTAGAGTCTTTAGCAAGCTCAGAAAGTAGATGCTTGGGTACTCGCCCCATCCCATAAAAGACTACGGCAGTGGCCAACTCTGCGCCTGGGAACATAAGTATCCCTATTACCGTAAACCCAGAGATAGCCTTGCTGACTTTACTCCCAACCGGGGGCAGAAACTGAGCAGAAAAATAATTAGGGAGAGAGCATTGAAAAAACATTCATAGTGCAAATAACACCACTTCTCGAAGGTCTTATTTTAACGTCCAGTCCACAAAGGAGACAGCAACGTAGCCTTAAACCTGCAAAAACACCTTGATTAGCGGCATAAGATTATTTCCTCTATGTAGACAAGAGCCTGTGAATGTAGAGGAGGCTATAGCCAGGTTACCCATAGAAAATAGGTTTCACATATTAGCACCGATGAGCCCAGATTAAAACCAGGACAATGCAACGTGAACCCAGAGTAGACCTCACTAAATCACACAGGACAGGCAGGGGTTGATAGGTTACTAGTAGGCCTAACGAAAGAGATAAAATCTAAATTCACAATCTCTGAGATGAATCAAGCGAGTATACAAGGGACATGTGAGACATTGAAGGGGAAATTGGTAAGTTAATACAAAGGATGGACATTTTAGAGGTTTCTTTAGGGGCTCTTAAGGGAGAAGTACAGGTAAACCAAGAGGAGATCAGAACTTCGTGGTAAACTGGAGATTCTAGAGAAGAATGCAAGGCGCAATAACATAAGATTGCTGATCATTCCAGAGGGAGTGGAGGGGAATGATATGAGGTTTTGTCAAAAACCCACCTTAAAATGTATTCAATCATTAGACTCCAGTAAATTAACCTCAGACATTCAGAGAGAGCCTAAAGACCATTTCAGAAAGACTCCAAATAGGAAAAATGCTATGAACAACCTGGTTAACTTTAACTCATACTCCCTAAAATAACAGATTCTTGCAGCAGATTCTGTAAGCAGGAAGTTTAAAGGCAGAAAATTGGTCCTTCCGTATCAGGTCAGACATTTCAAGGGCCACACAAGACCAGCAATGTGAGTTAGGAATACATCTACAACAACTGTGGGAGCTGGGAGCTACATCCCAGCTCAGGTTTCCTGCAACTCTTAAGATCATGTGGGAAAATTGCATGCTAAACCACAGAGAACCGGTGGAGGTGGAAAACCTAATGAAACAGATTAAAGTGCAAAAGCAGTAAGAATGGCATTAGAGAAAGAACTCAAACAAGTATATGAGACATGCCTAATAGACTAGCAGGGAGGTTTCCACGGGGGGTGTGGGCAGAGGGGGGTCACAATCAAGAGGTGTATATGGTGGTGAGTTACTGGATAGGGAGCATTAGGGAGAGGGAAAAAGATCCTCACATGCAGCTAAGGGCGATAAAAAGTATAAGACAAGATGGAGTTGGGTTGATGCTCAAAAAATGCAGCTCACCCACTGTTAGAAATGGGGGTCTCCAGTTGGCAATGGTTTCCACCTTTGTCCAAATAGGGACCCTTGCTTCTAGTCAGGGAAAGGGGATACACTCCTAAAATAACCCCTGCTCACCCCCTTGGTAGCTTGGCACGAGCAGACAGGCTTATCTCAGAGACAGTATGTAAAGCATTTGTGAACACATACAGTAACACAGTGAAACACTACAAATGGACACCACACCAGTTTAGAAAAATAAGTAACTTTATCTAAAAAAGACCAAACGTAAAAATTCCCAACACAGTATTAAAAATAAGACTTCCAAATGGTAGAAATAGTTCAGTTCAATGCAAGTAGTAAATGCGACACTTTTCCAACAAAGTACTTTAGATGCAACATTCAAAACAGACAAAAGGGTCTCACGGAAGTTGATGCAGCGGTTTCTTGCTTCGAGGGAGCTGATGCGTTGATTTCGTACTGCAACGCAGGGGAGGTGATGCGTCGGTTCCTTACCGGAGAGGAGGTGATGTGTCGGTTTCTTACTGCGTTCCGTTTACGATGCGACAAGATGGTGCTTCGATGCGATGCGACGATCCAGTGCGATGCGACAAAATGACGGGATGATGCACTGTGACGATCCGGTATGATGCGTGTACGTTTGCAGCCGCACGACAGGTGCTGCGACGGTCTTCTCAGCTATGCGTCAGGACCCGGTGTGGATGTGGTGCGCTTCTTCTTGGTTTGCTCGGTGAGGTTTCGGAACCAAGGGTGGATGTGGCACGCTTCTTCCCCATGACACGTTGATGCGCCGGGAATCGGTGCGGATGCGACACGCTTCTCGCTGTGTCGATCTTCCAGCTCCCAGCAACAAATGGTCTCTAGAGGTCCTAAACAGCAGCAGGCACCTCTTTGCAGGATAGAATTCCCAGCAAGGAAATTCAGGGGAGCTGGTGGTGAAGTCTTTGTGTCCCTGAGACTTCAGACAGGAGGCAAGCTCAGTTTCAAGCCCTTGGAGATCTTTTCTGCAAGCAGGTGACAAAGCAAACAGCAAAGTCCTTCTTCTCCTTTCCTTGGCAGCGAGCAGCCAGTGGCTAGGCCAACCCCAGACAGCAAACAGCACAGGGGCAGTATTCCTCCTTCAGCTTATCTGGCTCTTCTCCTTGGCAAAGGTTCCTCTTGATTCCTAGAAGTAATCTAATAGTCTGGGGTCTGAGTTCCCCTTTTTATACACACAATACTTTGTCTCTGAAGGCAGAGAGTGTCTGTACCCAGTCAAAACCAGTTCTGTCCTCACTGGAGCTTCCTAGCAGGAGGTGGAGACAGCATTGTTGAAGGCACACTGGTCCAGGCAGGTGAAAGGAAATCTCCTCCCCCTACTCTAAATTCAACCCAGGTCCCATTCAGCCCAGCCCTGACTCATCAGACTGCCGGAGCCGCAGCCCCCTCCTCAGCTCCTGTCACTCACAAGCCAGACATGCAATATACAAACCTAGCAGAGGCATACTGGATGGTTAGGCAAGAAAATACCCACATGGTGCACTGTACTAGAGTCTGACAAGTAAATCAAATCAGCCAATCATGGAATTGCTAATCCTTTACAGCAATTTACAACAGGGAGCACTTCACTTTGGCACTGAACAGCAGTGGCAAAGTGCCCAAAGCATCTAGACCAGCAAAAACATACCAAAAACACCGGAGGCAAAAGCAAAAAATGGAAGTAGGACTCACACCAATGGTGCCAGGTCTAACACGTGTCCCCTCCAGCTGAAATGTGGGGTGAACTTCCCACCCACTTGGGAGTTCTCTTCCCTAAGGCGGAAAAATCTGGACAGACCATCAGCATTGGCGTGTTCTGTACTAGGGCGGTGTTTCACCGTGACGTCCATCCCCTGTAGGGAAATAGACCACCTCGAAAGCTTTGGATTCTCACCCCTCATCTGCATCAGCCATCTGAGGGGCCTGTGGTCTTTCTGAACCCAGAAATGAGTCCCAAACAAGTATGGTCTCAACTTCTTCAGTGCCCAGACCACAGCAAATGCCTCACGCTCAATCACACTCCACCTCTGTTCCCGGGGAAGTAACCTCCTACTTATGAAGGTTACAGGTTGGTCTAGGCCCTCTTCATTCACCTGTGAGAGCACAGCCCCCACACCATGATCTGAAGCCTCATTTCTCTGCACAATGAATTCCTTGGAGAAGTTGGGCGCCTGAAGAACGGGCATTGTGCACTTGGTAGATTTCAGGGCATCAAAAGCTTTCTAGCAGGCATCAGTCCAGATCACTTTCTTTGGCTCCTTCCTGGAAGTCAGCTCTGTCAAGGGTGCAACAATGCCGCCATACCCCTTGACAAATCTCCTGTAATAGCCTGTGAGTCCTAAAAAGGCTCTCACCTCTGTGTGGGTCTTGTTTGTATCCCAAGCCAGGATGGTATCAATTTTGGGCTGTAGGGGTGCCACCTGGTAGCTCCTAACGTGGTGTCACAAGTACACCACAGAACCCTGCCCGATCTGGCACCTACTTGCCTTGATCGTGAGGCCTACACTCTGCAGCGCCTTCAACACTTCCCAGAGGTGGTGCAGATGTTCCTCTTAAGCAGCATTGAACACTGCAATGTCATCCAGGTAGGCGGCACTGAAATCCTCCAGTCCAGCCAACACCTGGTTGACCAACCTCTGAAAGGTGGCAGGGGCATTCTTCATCCCAAAGGGCATTACTCGGAATTGGTAGTGCCCATCTGGTGTGGAGAATGCTGACCTCTCTCTTTCCCCATCAGTTAAGGCGATCTGCCACTACGCAGGCATTAAATCAAATGTACTGAGGTACCGGGAAGCCCCAAACCGATCGATGAGCTCATCAGCTTTGGGGATGGGGTGCGTGTCAGTCCTGGTGACTGAATGGAGTCCTCGGTAGTCCACACAGAACCGGAGCTCTGGAGTGGCACCGGGTGCGGCAGCCTTTCAGACCAAGATCACTGGGCTGGCCCAAGGGCTGTTTGAGGACTCAATCACCCCTAGCACTAACATCTTGGAGACCTCATCCTTAATGCAAGCTCTGACCTTGTCAGTCACTCTGTCAATTTTATGTTTTACTGGAGGACTGTCCCCAGTGTCCACATCATGGACGCACCGCTGAGTGACACCGGGGGTCAGGGAAAACAGGTCACAAAAGTGTCCCAAACGTTGGCGACAGTCATCCTGCTGCTCAGGGGTCAGGGTGGTAGAGAGGTTCACACTGACCCATTTTGCTCCTTGACAGACAGGAGGTCATGAAGAGGCTCAGTTTCCTCTTCCATCCCAGCATCTGTTGCTTAGAGCAAGCACACTTTGGACCTCTCCAAAGGGGTCTTCAGCCGGTTCACATGTACAACCGGCAAAGGTTTCCTGGGAGATTGCAAGTCCACCGAGTAGGTGACGTCACTCTTGCGCTCCATCACCTCAAATTAGGGGTGGGTGGAATTTGTGTAGTTGTGCTACGCAAAGCTCTGCGAAATGGTGTAAAATCTCCGCGAGCACGCAAAAGTTCCGCGAACACGCGGAATTGCTTGTGCCGCCCGTTCGCGATGCTTTTTTCCTGTTTGGGGAAGCTGTTTGCGTGCTCGGTGAGAAATATCCCACGAACACGCATTTTGAATGCACGAACAAGCAAAAAATTCCGCAAAGCCGCGGATCGCGTAATTTTTGGTAATTCCGTGTTCTCCGCGGAACGCAAAATTACCCAAATTCCGCGAGCAGAACAGAATTTACCGCCCAGGCCTACCTCAAAGGGTCTGGTCCACTTATACTGGAGCGCACAAGGCTCCATTGGGGCCATGACCCAAACCTTTTGTACAGGTTGAAACTCTATCAGAGTGGCATTCTGATCATACCACCGTTTCATCTCTTTGTGGCTGGCCTTCAGATTCGCCTGCGTGAGGTGTCTAAAGTGCCTAGTCTGGTTTCTGAAGGCCAGCATGTAGCTATATACATCCTGGGGAGGTTTACTGGGAGCTTTCTCCCAGCCTTCTTTTACCAAACTCAGAGGTCCTCTTACAGGATTACAGTACAGTAGTTCAAAGGAACTGAAACCTAAGGACTTCTGTGGCACCTCTCTGTAAGCAAACAGAAGGCATGTCAAGAGGACGTCCCACTTATGCCTCATGGGTTCCTCAAGACCCATAATCATGCCCTTCAGGGTCTGGTTGAATCTCTCAAACAGCCCATTACCTTAGGGGGGGTAAGAAGTGGTGAACTTATAGGTTACACCGCACTCCTGCCACAGGAACTTCATATACTTAGATATGAAGTTGGTATCACGTTCTGACACCACCTCTTCGGGGAGCCCCACATGGGAGAAAATCCCCATCAATGCATGACGCACCACGGGGGTCGTCGCAGTCTGGAGGGGATGGCTTCCGTGTACCAGGTGGCATGGTCCACCAAGACCAGGATGAACCTGTTGCCCATGGCTGTCTTGGGATCCAGAGGCCCTACAATATCAATGCCCACCCTTTCAAAAGGGGCGCTGACCACAGGGAAAGGTTGGAGAGGAGCCTTGTGCTTCCTCCCACTCTTACCACTTGCTTGGCAAGTCTGACAGGTCCTGCAATGAGTATCTGAAGTCTTGCGCATTTGGGGCCAGTAAAAGTGGGTGACAGCCTTTCAAAGTTCATGTCTTGCCCCAAATGTCCTGCTAAAGGCATATCATGAGCCAGACCCAGTAGGAAGGCACTGAAGCGCTGGGGTACCACCAGCACACGGGCTGACTCAGGCTCAGCAACCTTAGGCTCACTACACAGGAGACCATTCTCCAATTAGATCCAATGTGATCCGGACTGATCACCTGCTACCTGGTTTGCAGCCTGTTGCCACAAACCCACAAGAGAAGGGCACTTTTTCTGCTCCTCGCAGAACTCT
Source organism: Triturus cristatus (assembly GCF_964204655.1). Lineage (NCBI taxonomy): Eukaryota > Metazoa > Chordata > Amphibia > Caudata > Salamandridae > Triturus > Triturus cristatus. The sequence goes on from NC_140585.1 coordinate 1,135,585,523, forward strand.
TCCCTGGAGGGTCCTCCTTCCTGCTGCCAATGGGTAAGCTCAGGCATGTCCCCCAGTTCAGCTACTTGTTCCCCTGTAGGCTCCAGGGCATCCCCCTCAAGGTTTGCCTCCACCTGGACCGTGGGAACTTTGGAGGTTGGTTTCCCATGCCCCCTGCCTCTTCTCTTTAAGGCAGGCACCTGGGCTAATCTTTCAGGCTCCAGGTCCTCTTGAATGCCCTTACCGGCTGACATTGACTGAGTGGTTACACATGCCCACTCAGGAAAACCCAACATCTCCAAATGAGACCTTCTCTCCACCTTAACCCAGGGGGAGCTCTCCAAATCATTGCCTAGCAGACAGTCAACAGGCATGGCTGGCCTCACAGCTACTTTCAAGGTACATGAGACCCCCCCCACTCAAAGGGAACCTGTGCCACTTTGCAGAGGCATTCTGTGTTGTCGTGGGCAACTACAGGGTAGAATGGGTTGGGGACCACCTGCTCTTCAGACACCAGCCGACAACTGACAGCTGTCACACTGGCTCCGGTGTCTCTCAGAGCCTCCACACTATGGCCATTGATAGTCACCCACTGCATGTATTTTTTAGTGTTATCAGGCAGATGAGCCTTAGGGACCATCTCACTGTCTCCTAAAGAGACCAGGGACAATTTTGCAGGACCCCACCCACCTTGGGCACCCACTTCCTCCCCCAAGGCTACACTAGCCATTTCCTGGGGCGGTGCACCAGTGGGTACAGTGGTCACTGGTTTGGGACACTCAGGATCTCCCCTGAAGTGACCCACCTGACCATAGCTAAAACAGGTTTTGGGACCCTTCTGCACAGGCTTACCTGGCTGGACCCATGGTCTTTTGTCAGCTGGAGGCTGGGAACCCTTTGGCGGAATCTCCCACAGGACACTTGTGGTACTGACCCAGCGGTCCGCCTCCACAGCAAGCTTCCTGGGATCAGTCAACTTACTATCAATCAGGTGCTGGCATAGCTCTGGAAAACAACTACTGGACAAGTGCTCCCATGCAATCAAATCATAGAGCGCCTGAAAATCATTTGCCTTGCTACCCTTCACTCAACCATCCAATGCTCTGCAAAAAAAGACACATATTCCACCTAGGTGCTAGACTCCAGCTTCTTGCAGTTCCTAGTTTTCTGACTATAAAGCTCTGGGGTCAACCCAAACCTGGCTATTAAGACTTTCTTCTTGGGGGCATGGGACACCTGATCCTCAGTGGGCAATGCCAGCAAGGTTTCCCTTCCTTTGCCAATTAAGCAGCTCCACAACCCTGCTCCTCAATCTTTCTCAGGGATTCTATGGGACATCATGGGTACCTCATAAGCCTTAAACCACTGCCCAATGTCCTCATGCTTCTAGAAATCCTTAATCACATCCTTGGGAATATATACTTTTTCTTCTGCAGGCACTGACAGTGTGATGCCACCAGAGGGAATGTTCTCTAAGCGCTTCGCCTTCAGCTCCAGCTCCCTCAACACTCTTTCATGCTCTAAAAACATCCTCTTTTCCTCCATGGTCAATCTCTTGCTCTCCAACTCCAATTTCTTATTCTCTATGTCACCCTGGCTCCCCAGTTTGAGGTTAGCAAGTTCTATCAAAATGTATGTGGTTGCGTAATGGTCTACCCTGCACTCACTGGTAGTGTACACCAATCACTGTATGTAAATCACAAATGCAGGTCCAGATCCTCACTGCTGACTACCAATGTTAGAAATGGGGGTCTCTGGTTGGCAATGGTTTGCACATTTGTCCAAATAGGGACCCTTGCTTCTAGTCAGGGAAAAGGGGATACACTCCTAAAATAACCCCTGCTCACCCTTTTGGTAGCTTGGCACGAGCAGACAGACTTATCTCAGAGGCAGTGTGTAAAGCATTTGTGAACAAATACAGTAACACAGTGAAACACTACAAATGGACACCTACCAGTTTAGAAAAATAAGTAACTTTATCTAAAAAAGACCAAACGTAAAAATTCCCAACACAGTATTAAAAATAAGACTTCCAAATGGTAGAAATAGTTCAGTTCAATGCAAGTAGTAAATGCGACACTTTTCCAACAAAGTACTTTAGATGCAACATTCAAAACAGACAAAAGGGTCTCACGGAAGTTGATGCAGCGGTTTCTTGCTTCGAGGGAGCTGATGCGTTGATTTCGTACTGCAACGCAGGGGAGGTGATGCGTCGGTTCCTTACCGGAGAGGAGGTGATGTGTCGGTTTCTTACTGCGTTCCGTTTACGATGCGACAAGATGGTGCTTCGATGCGATGCGACGATCCAGTGCGATGCGACAAAATGACGGGATGATGCACTGTGACGATCCGGTATGATGCGTGTACGTTTGCAGCCGCACGACAGGTGCTGCGACGGTCTTCTCAGCTATGCGTCAGGACCCGGTGTGGATGTGGTGCGCTTCTTCTTGGTTTGCTCGGTGAGGTTTCGGAACCAAGGGTGGATGTGGCACGCTTCTTCCCCATGACACGTTGATGCGCCGGGAATCGGTGCGGATGCGACACGCTTCTCGCTGTGTCGATCTTCCAGCTCCCAGCAACAAATGGTCTCTAGAGGTCCTAAACAGCAGCAGGCACCTCTTTGCAGGATAGAATTCCCAGCAAGGAAATTCAGGGGAGCTGGTGGTGAAGTCTTTGTGTCCCTGAGACTTCAGACAGGAGGCAAGCTCAGTTTCAAGCCCTTGGAGATCTTTTCTGCAAGCAGGTGACAAAGCAAACAGCAAAGTCCTTCTTCTCCTTTCCTTGGCAGCGAGCAGCCAGTGGCTAGGCCAACCCCAGACAGCAAACAGCACAGGGGCAGTATTCCTCCTTCAGCTTATCTGGCTCTTCTCCTTGGCAAAGGTTCCTCTTGATTCCTAGAAGTAATCTAATAGTCTGGGGTCTGAGTTCCCCTTTTTATACACACAATACTTTGTCTCTGAAGGCAGAGAGTGTCTGTACCCAGTCAAAACCAGTTCTGTCCTCACTGGAGCTTCCTAGCAGGAGGTGGAGACAGCATTGTTGAAGGCACACTGGTCCAGGCAGGTGAAAGGAAATCTCCTCCCCCTACTCTAAATTCAACCCAGGTCCCATTCAGCCCAGCCCTGACTCATCAGACTGCCGGAGCCGCAGCCCCCTCCTCAGCTCCTGTCACTCACAAGCCAGACATGCAATATACAAACCTAGCAGAGGCATACTGGATGGTTAGGCAAGAAAATACCCACATGGTGCACTGTACTAGAGTCTGACAAGTAAATCAAATCAGCCAATCATGGAATTGCTAATCCTTTACAGCAATTTACAACAGGGAGCACTTCACTTTGGCACTGAACAGCAGTGGCAAAGTGCCCAAAGCATCTAGACCAGCAAAAACATACCAAAAACACCGGAGGCAAAAGCAAAAAATGGAAGTAGGACTCACACCAATGGTGCCAGGTCTAACACGTGTCCCCTCCAGCTGAAATGTGGGGTGAACTTCCCACCCACTTGGGAGTTCTCTTCCCTAAGGCGGAAAAATCTGGACAGACCATCAGCATTGGCGTGTTCTGTACTAGGGCGGTGTTTCACCGTGACGTCCATCCCCTGTAGGGAAATAGACCACCTCGAAAGCTTTGGATTCTCACCCCTCATCTGCATCAGCCATCTGAGGGGCCTGTGGTCTTTCTGAACCCAGAAATGAGTCCCAAACAAGTATGGTCTCAACTTCTTCAGTGCCCAGACCACAGCAAATGCCTCACGCTCAATCACACTCCACCTCTGTTCCCGGGGAAGTAACCTCCTACTTATGAAGGTTACAGGTTGGTCTAGGCCCTCTTCATTCACCTGTGAGAGCACAGCCCCCACACCATGATCTGAAGCCTCATTTCTCTGCACAATGAATTCCTTGGAGAAGTTGGGCGCCTGAAGAACGGGCATTGTGCACTTGGTAGATTTCAGGGCATCAAAAGCTTTCTAGCAGGCATCAGTCCAGATCACTTTCTTTGGCTCCTTCCTGGAAGTCAGCTCTGTCAAGGGTGCAACAATGCCGCCATACCCCTTGACAAATCTCCTGTAATAGCCTGTGAGTCCTAAAAAGGCTCTCACCTCTGTGTGGGTCTTGTTTGTATCCCAAGCCAGGATGGTATCAATTTTGGGCTGTAGGGGTGCCACCTGGTAGCTCCTAACGTGGTGTCACAAGTACACCACAGAACCCTGCCCGATCTGGCACCTACTTGCCTTGATCGTGAGGCCTACACTCTGCAGCGCCTTCAACACTTCCCAGAGGTGGTGCAGATGTTCCTCTTAAGCAGCATTGAACACTGCAATGTCATCCAGGTAGGCGGCACTGAAATCCTCCAGTCCAGCCAACACCTGGTTGACCAACCTCTGAAAGGTGGCAGGGGCATTCTTCATCCCAAAGGGCATTACTCGGAATTGGTAGTGCCCATCTGGTGTGGAGAATGCTGACCTCTCTCTTTCCCCATCAGTTAAGGCGATCTGCCACTACGCAGGCATTAAATCAAATGTACTGAGGTACCGGGAAGCCCCAAACCGATCGATGAGCTCATCAGCTTTGGGGATGGGGTGCGTGTCAGTCCTGGTGACTGAATGGAGTCCTCGGTAGTCCACACAGAACCGGAGCTCTGGAGTGGCACCGGGTGCGGCAGCCTTTCAGACCAAGATCACTGGGCTGGCCCAAGGGCTGTTTGAGGACTCAATCACCCCTAGCACTAACATCTTGGAGACCTCATCCTTAATGCAAGCTCTGACCTTGTCAGTCACTCTGTCAATTTTATGTTTTACTGGAGGACTGTCCCCAGTGTCCACATCATGGACGCACCGCTGAGTGACACCGGGGGTCAGGGAAAACAGGTCACAAAAGTGTCCCAAACGTTGGCGACAGTCATCCTGCTGCTCAGGGGTCAGGGTGGTAGAGAGGTTCACACTGACCCATTTTGCTCCTTGACAGACAGGAGGTCATGAAGAGGCTCAGTTTCCTCTTCCATCCCAGCATCTGTTGCTTAGAGCAAGCACACTTTGGACCTCTCCAAAGGGGTCTTCAGCCGGTTCACATGTACAACCGGCAAAGGTTTCCTGGGAGATTGCAAGTCCACCGAGTAGGTGACGTCACTCTTGCGCTCCATCACCTCAAATTAGGGGTGGGTGGAATTTGTGTAGTTGTGCTACGCAAAGCTCTGCGAAATGGTGTAAAATCTCCGCGAGCACGCAAAAGTTCCGCGAACACGCGGAATTGCTTGTGCCGCCCGTTCGCGATGCTTTTTTCCTGTTTGGGGAAGCTGTTTGCGTGCTCGGTGAGAAATATCCCACGAACACGCATTTTGAATGCACGAACAAGCAAAAAATTCCGCAAAGCCGCGGATCGCGTAATTTTTGGTAATTCCGTGTTCTCCGCGGAACGCAAAATTACCCAAATTCCGCGAGCAGAACAGAATTTACCGCCCAGGCCTACCTCAAAGGGTCTGGTCCACTTATACTGGAGCGCACAAGGCTCCATTGGGGCCATGACCCAAACCTTTTGTACAGGTTGAAACTCTATCAGAGTGGCATTCTGATCATACCACCGTTTCATCTCTTTGTGGCTGGCCTTCAGATTCGCCTGCGTGAGGTGTCTAAAGTGCCTAGTCTGGTTTCTGAAGGCCAGCATGTAGCTATATACATCCTGGGGAGGTTTACTGGGAGCTTTCTCCCAGCCTTCTTTTACCAAACTCAGAGGTCCTCTTACAGGATTACAGTACAGTAGTTCAAAGGAACTGAAACCTAAGGACTTCTGTGGCACCTCTCTGTAAGCAAACAGAAGGCATGTCAAGAGGACGTCCCACTTATGCCTCATGGGTTCCTCAAGACCCATAATCATGCCCTTCAGGGTCTGGTTGAATCTCTCAAACAGCCCATTACCTTAGGGGGGGTAAGAAGTGGTGAACTTATAGGTTACACCGCACTCCTGCCACAGGAACTTCATATACTTAGATATGAAGTTGGTATCACGTTCTGACACCACCTCTTCGGGGAGCCCCACATGGGAGAAAATCCCCATCAATGCATGACGCACCACGGGGGTCGTCGCAGTCTGGAGGGGATGGCTTCCGTGTACCAGGTGGCATGGTCCACCAAGACCAGGATGAACCTGTTGCCCATGGCTGTCTTGGGATCCAGAGGCCCTACAATATCAATGCCCACCCTTTCAAAAGGGGCGCTGACCACAGGGAAAGGTTGGAGAGGAGCCTTGTGCTTCCTCCCACTCTTACCACTTGCTTGGCAAGTCTGACAGGTCCTGCAATGAGTATCTGAAGTCTTGCGCATTTGGGGCCAGTAAAAGTGGGTGACAGCCTTTCAAAGTTCATGTCTTGCCCCAAATGTCCTGCTAAAGGCATATCATGAGCCAGACCCAGTAGGAAGGCACTGAAGCGCTGGGGTACCACCAGCACACGGGCTGACTCAGGCTCAGCAACCTTAGGCTCACTACACAGGAGACCATTCTCCAATTAGATCCAATGTGATCCGGACTGATCACCTGCTACCTGGTTTGCAGCCTGTTGCCACAAACCCACAAGAGAAGGGCACTTTTTCTGCTCCTCGCAGAACTCTTCCCTGGAGGGTCCTCCTTCCTGCTGCCAATGGGTAAGCTCAGGCATGTCCCCCAGTTCAGCTACTTGTTCCCCTGTAGGCTCCAGGGCATCCCCCTCAAGGTTTGCCTCCACCTGGACCGTGGGAACTTTGGAGGTTGGTTTCCCATGCCCCCTGCCTCTTCTCTTTAAGGCAGGCACCTGGGCTAATCTTTCAGGCTCCAGGTCCTCTTGAATGCCCTTACCGGCTGACATTGACTGAGTGGTTACACATGCCCACTCAGGAAAACCCAACATCTCCAAATGAGACCTTCTCTCCACCTTAACCCAGGGGGAGCTCTCCAAATCATTGCCTAGCAGACAGTCAACAGGCATGGCTGGCCTCACAGCTACTTTCAAGGTACATGAGACCCCCCCCACTCAAAGGGAACCTGTGCCACTTTGCAGAGGCATTCTGTGTTGTCGTGGGCAACTACAGGGTAGAATGGGTTGGGGACCACCTGCTCTTCAGACACCAGCCGACAACTGACAGCTGTCACACTGGCTCCGGTGTCTCTCAGAGCCTCCACACTATGGCCATTGATAGTCACCCACTGCATGTATTTTTTAGTGTTATCAGGCAGATGAGCCTTAGGGACCATCTCACTGTCTCCTAAAGAGACCAGGGACAATTTTGCAGGACCCCACCCACCTTGGGCACCCACTTCCTCCCCCAAGGCTACACTAGCCATTTCCTGGGGCGGTGCACCAGTGGGTACAGTGGTCACTGGTTTGGGACACTCAGGATCTCCCCTGAAGTGACCCACCTGACCATAGCTAAAACAGGTTTTGGGACCCTTCTGCACAGGCTTACCTGGCTGGACCCATGGTCTTTTGTCAGCTGGAGGCTGGGAACCCTTTGGCGGAATCTCCCACAGGACACTTGTGGTACTGACCCAGCGGTCCGCCTCCACAGCAAGCTTCCTGGGATCAGTCAACTTACTATCAATCAGGTGCTGGCATAGCTCTGGAAAACAACTACTGGACAAGTGCTCCCATGCAATCAAATCATAGAGCGCCTGAAAATCATTTGCCTTGCTACCCTTCACTCAACCATCCAATGCTCTGCAAAAAAAGACACATATTCCACCTAGGTGCTAGACTCCAGCTTCTTGCAGTTCCTAGTTTTCTGACTATAAAGCTCTGGGGTCAACCCAAACCTGGCTATTAAGACTTTCTTCTTGGGGGCATGGGACACCTGATCCTCAGTGGGCAATGCCAGCAAGGTTTCCCTTCCTTTGCCAATTAAGCAGCTCCACAACCCTGCTCCTCAATCTTTCTCAGGGATTCTATGGGACATCATGGGTACCTCATAAGCCTTAAACCACTGCCCAATGTCCTCATGCTTCTAGAAATCCTTAATCACATCCTTGGGAATATATACTTTTTCTTCTGCAGGCACTGACAGTGTGATGCCACCAGAGGGAATGTTCTCTAAGCGCTTCGCCTTCAGCTCCAGCTCCCTCAACACTCTTTCATGCTCTAAAAACATCCTCTTTTCCTCCATGGTCAATCTCTTGCTCTCCAACTCCAATTTCTTATTCTCTATGTCACCCTGGCTCCCCAGTTTGAGGTTAGCAAGTTCTATCAAAATGTATGTGGTTGCGTAATGGTCTACCCTGCACTCACTGGTAGTGTACACCAATCACTGTATGTAAATCACAAATGCAGGTCCAGATCCTCACTGCTGACTACCAATGTTAGAAATGGGGGTCTCTGGTTGGCAATGGTTTGCACATTTGTCCAAATAGGGACCCTTGCTTCTAGTCAGGGAAAAGGGGATACACTCCTAAAATAACCCCTGCTCACCCTTTTGGTAGCTTGGCACGAGCAGACAGACTTATCTCAGAGGCAGTGTGTAAAGCATTTGTGAACAAATACAGTAACACAGTGAAACACTACAAATGGACACCTACCAGTTTAGAAAAATAAGTAACTTTATCTAAAAAAGACCAAACGTAAAAATTCCCAACACAGTATTAAAAATAAGACTTCCAAATGGTAGAAATAGTTCAGTTCAATGCAAGTAGTAAATGCGACACTTTTCCAACAAAGTACTTTAGATGCAACATTCAAAACAGACAAAAGGGTCTCACGGAAGTTGATGCAGCGGTTTCTTGCTTCGAGGGAGCTGATGCGTTGATTTCGTACTGCAACGCAGGGGAGGTGATGCGTCGGTTCCTTACCGGAGAGGAGGTGATGTGTCGGTTTCTTACTGCGTTCCGTTTACGATGCGACAAGATGGTGCTTCGATGCGATGCGACGATCCAGTGCGATGCGACAAAATGACGGGATGATGCACTGTGACGATCCGGTATGATGCGTGTACGTTTGCAGCCGCACGACAGGTGCTGCGACGGTCTTCTCAGCTATGCGTCAGGACCCGGTGTGGATGTGGTGCGCTTCTTCTTGGTTTGCTCGGTGAGGTTTCGGAACCAAGGGTGGATGTGGCACGCTTCTTCCCCATGACACGTTGATGCGCCGGGAATCGGTGCGGATGCGACACGCTTCTCGCTGTGTCGATCTTCCAGCTCCCAGCAACAAATGGTCTCTAGAGGTCCTAAACAGCAGCAGGCACCTCTTTGCAGGATAGAATTCCCAGCAAGGAAATTCAGGGGAGCTGGTGGTGAAGTCTTTGTGTCCCTGAGACTTCAGACAGGAGGCAAGCTCAGTTTCAAGCCCTTGGAGATCTTTTCTGCAAGCAGGTGACAAAGCAAACAGCAAAGTCCTTCTTCTCCTTTCCTTGGCAGCGAGCAGCCAGTGGCTAGGCCAACCCCAGACAGCAAACAGCACAGGGGCAGTATTCCTCCTTCAGCTTATCTGGCTCTTCTCCTTGGCAAAGGTTCCTCTTGATTCCTAGAAGTAATCTAATAGTCTGGGGTCTGAGTTCCCCTTTTTATACACACAATACTTTGTCTCTGAAGGCAGAGAGTGTCTGTACCCAGTCAAAACCAGTTCTGTCCTCACTGGAGCTTCCTAGCAGGAGGTGGAGACAGCATTGTTGAAGGCACACTGGTCCAGGCAGGTGAAAGGAAATCTCCTCCCCCTACTCTAAATTCAACCCAGGTCCCATTCAGCCCAGCCCTGACTCATCAGACTGCCGGAGCCGCAGCCCCCTCCTCAGCTCCTGTCACTCACAAGCCAGACATGCAATATACAAACCTAGCAGAGGCATACTGGATGGTTAGGCAAGAAAATACCCACATGGTGCACTGTACTAGAGTCTGACAAGTAAATCAAATCAGCCAATCATGGAATTGCTAATCCTTTACAGCAATTTACAACAGGGAGCACTTCACTTTGGCACTGAACAGCAGTGGCAAAGTGCCCAAAGCATCTAGACCAGCAAAAACATACCAAAAACACCGGAGGCAAAAGCAAAAAATGGAAGTAGGACTCACACCAATGGTGCCAGGTCTAACACGTGTCCCCTCCAGCTGAAATGTGGGGTGAACTTCCCACCCACTTGGGAGTTCTCTTCCCTAAGGCGGAAAAATCTGGACAGACCATCAGCATTGGCGTGTTCTGTACTAGGGCGGTGTTTCACCGTGACGTCCATCCCCTGTAGGGAAATAGACCACCTCGAAAGCTTTGGATTCTCACCCCTCATCTGCATCAGCCATCTGAGGGGCCTGTGGTCTTTCTGAACCCAGAAATGAGTCCCAAACAAGTATGGTCTCAACTTCTTCAGTGCCCAGACCACAGCAAATGCCTCACGCTCAATCACACTCCACCTCTGTTCCCGGGGAAGTAACCTCCTACTTATGAAGGTTACAGGTTGGTCTAGGCCCTCTTCATTCACCTGTGAGAGCACAGCCCCCACACCATGATCTGAAGCCTCATTTCTCTGCACAATGAATTCCTTGGAGAAGTTGGGCGCCTGAAGAACGGGCATTGTGCACTTGGTAGATTTCAGGGCATCAAAAGCTTTCTAGCAGGCATCAGTCCAGATCACTTTCTTTGGCTCCTTCCTGGAAGTCAGCTCTGTCAAGGGTGCAACAATGCCGCCATACCCCTTGACAAATCTCCTGTAATAGCCTGTGAGTCCTAAAAAGGCTCTCACCTCTGTGTGGGTCTTGTTTGTATCCCAAGCCAGGATGGTATCAATTTTGGGCTGTAGGGGTGCCACCTGGTAGCTCCTAACGTGGTGTCACAAGTACACCACAGAACCCTGCCCGATCTGGCACCTACTTGCCTTGATCGTGAGGCCTACACTCTGCAGCGCCTTCAACACTTCCCAGAGGTGGTGCAGATGTTCCTCTTAAGCAGCATTGAACACTGCAATGTCATCCAGGTAGGCGGCACTGAAATCCTCCAGTCCAGCCAACACCTGGTTGACCAACCTCTGAAAGGTGGCAGGGGCATTCTTCATCCCAAAGGGCATTACTCGGAATTGGTAGTGCCCATCTGGTGTGGAGAATGCTGACCTCTCTCTTTCCCCATCAGTTAAGGCGATCTGCCACTACGCAGGCATTAAATCAAATGTACTGAGGTACCGGGAAGCCCCAAACCGATCGATGAGCTCATCAGCTTTGGGGATGGGGTGCGTGTCAGTCCTGGTGACTGAATGGAGTCCTCGGTAGTCCACACAGAACCGGAGCTCTGGAGTGGCACCGGGTGCGGCAGCCTTTCAGACCAAGATCACTGGGCTGGCCCAAGGGCTGTTTGAGGACTCAATCACCCCTAGCACTAACATCTTGGAGACCTCATCCTTAATGCAAGCTCTGACCTTGTCAGTCACTCTGTCAATTTTATGTTTTACTGGAGGACTGTCCCCAGTGTCCACATCATGGACGCACCGCTGAGTGACACCGGGGGTCAGGGAAAACAGGTCACAAAAGTGTCCCAAACGTTGGCGACAGTCATCCTGCTGCTCAGGGGTCAGGGTGGTAGAGAGGTTCACACTGACCCATTTTGCTCCTTGACAGACAGGAGGTCATGAAGAGGCTCAGTTTCCTCTTCCATCCCAGCATCTGTTGCTTAGAGCAAGCACACTTTGGACCTCTCCAAAGGGGTCTTCAGCCGGTTCACATGTACAACCGGCAAAGGTTTCCTGGGAGATTGCAAGTCCACCGAGTAGGTGACGTCACTCTTGCGCTCCATCACCTCAAATTAGGGGTGGGTGGAATTTGTGTAGTTGTGCTACGCAAAGCTCTGCGAAATGGTGTAAAATCTCCGCGAGCACGCAAAAGTTCCGCGAACACGCGGAATTGCTTGTGCCGCCCGTTCGCGATGCTTTTTTCCTGTTTGGGGAAGCTGTTTGCGTGCTCGGTGAGAAATATCCCACGAACACGCATTTTGAATGCACGAACAAGCAAAAAATTCCGCAAAGCCGCGGATCGCGTAATTTTTGGTAATTCCGTGTTCTCCGCGGAACGCAAAATTACCCAAATTCCGCGAGCAGAACAGAATTTACCGCCCAGGCCTACCTCAAAGGGTCTGGTCCACTTATACTGGAGCGCACAAGGCTCCATTGGGGCCATGACCCAAACCTTTTGTACAGGTTGAAACTCTATCAGAGTGGCATTCTGATCATACCACCGTTTCATCTCTTTGTGGCTGGCCTTCAGATTCGCCTGCGTGAGGTGTCTAAAGTGCCTAGTCTGGTTTCTGAAGGCCAGCATGTAGCTATATACATCCTGGGGAGGTTTACTGGGAGCTTTCTCCCAGCCTTCTTTTACCAAACTCAGAGGTCCTCTTACAGGATTACAGTACAGTAGTTCAAAGGAACTGAAACCTAAGGACTTCTGTGGCACCTCTCTGTAAGCAAACAGAAGGCATGTCAAGAGGACGTCCCACTTATGCCTCATGGGTTCCTCAAGACCCATAATCATGCCCTTCAGGGTCTGGTTGAATCTCTCAAACAGCCCATTACCTTAGGGGGGGTAAGAAGTGGTGAACTTATAGGTTACACCGCACTCCTGCCACAGGAACTTCATATACTTAGATATGAAGTTGGTATCACGTTCTGACACCACCTCTTCGGGGAGCCCCACATGGGAGAAAATCCCCATCAATGCATGACGCACCACGGGGGTCGTCGCAGTCTGGAGGGGATGGCTTCCGTGTACCAGGTGGCATGGTCCACCAAGACCAGGATGAACCTGTTGCCCATGGCTGTCTTGGGATCCAGAGGCCCTACAATATCAATGCCCACCCTTTCAAAAGGGGCGCTGACCACAGGGAAAGGTTGGAGAGGAGCCTTGTGCTTCCTCCCACTCTTCACTGCTGACTACCAATGTTAGAAATGGGGGTCTCTGGTTGGCAATGGTTTGCACATTTGTCCAAATAGGGACCCTTGCTTCTAGTCAGGGAAAAGGGGATACACTCCTAAAATAACCCCTGCTCACCCTTTTGGTAGCTTGGCACGAGCAGACAGACTTATCTCAGAGGCAGTGTGTAAAGCATTTGTGAACAAATACAGTAACACAGTGAAACACTACAAATGGACACCTACCAGTTTAGAAAAATAAGTAACTTTATCTAAACAAGACCAAACGACAAAAATCCACAATACAGTATTAAAAATAAGACTTCCAAATGGTAGAAATAGTTCAGTTCAATGCAAGTTGTAAATGCGACACTTTTCCAACAAAGTACCTTAGATGCATTACGCAAAACAAACAAAAGGGTTGCAGGAAAGGTTATGGGTCGGCTCCTTGCTTCGGGGTAGGTGATGTGTCGGTTCCTTACTGCAGCGCAGGGGAGGTGATGCGTCGGTTCCTTACCAGAGAGGAAGTGATGCGTTGTTTTCTTACTGCGTTCCGGTTACGATGCGAAAAGATGGCGCCTCGATGTGATGCGACAATCCAGTGCGATGCAACAAAATGGCTGCTTGATGCGATGTGATGATCCGGTACGATGTGTGTACGTTTGCAGCCGCACGGCAGGTGCTGCCACGGTCTTCTCAGTGATGCGTTGGGAACCGGTGTGGATGCGGCGTGTTTCTTCCTGGTTGCTCGGCGAGGCATCGGAACCAAGGGCGGATGCGGCACGTTACTCGGTGATGCGCAAATCGGTGCGGATGCGACACGCTTCTTCTCGTTGCGTCGCTCTTTCAGCTCCCAGCGACAAACAGTCTCTAGAGGTCCTAAACAGCAGCAGGCACCTCTTTGCAGGATAGAATTCCCATCAAGGAAATTCAGGGGATCTGGGGTGAAGTCTTTATGTCCCTGAGACTTCAGACCAGAGGAAAGCTTAGTTTCAAGCCCTTGGAGACAAACAGCAAACAGCACAGGGGCAGTATTCCTCATTCAGCTTATCCGGCTCTTCTTCTTGGCAAAGGTTCCTCTTGACTCCCAGAAGTGATCTAAAAGTCTGGGGTCTGGGTCCCCTTTTTTATACACACAAATCCTTTGGCTCTGAAGGCAGAGAGTGTCTGTACCCAGCCAAAACCAGTTCTTTCCTCACTGGTGCAGCTTCCTGGCAGGAGGTGGAGACAGCATTCTTGAAGGCAGACCAGGTCCAGGCAGGTGAAAGGAAATCTCCTCCCCCTACTCTAAATTCAACCCAGGTCCCATTCAGCCCAGCCCTGACTCATCAGTGTGAGAAGGTGGCCTGATATATGCTGTCCACTAGTTCTAGTGGGCACCTTGTATCAGTCCAAACAACCTCTTATGGTGATTGGTTAAAGACAACCTTTATTGAAAGCTATCCTAGTGGTAGCTATGGAGAGCAGCCTTCAAGCTAAGTCTTGAAGGAATGTAAAGCAGCTTGTTTTACCAGTCTATAATCTCTTGAATGATCAAATGAAAAGACAACCACAACAGGTATATATTAAAAATATATGTATTTAAGATTAAACACACCCCTCTAGTCTCTTTATGAGACTGGAGTTCGAAGTACTTTGTTTACAAGTCAGCAATTGTCAGTAATAGCACAAATACACGTTTGAGCCCTAGGGGCGTACCATACCATATACCAAAAAAATGGTATAAGAACCACGACTGGAATAGACACAAGGCCTAGAGCCTGTAGAATCGCTGGGACCCTAATGAACAACCAAAGGTACCACAGGGGACCCACAGGGACTGTATGCAGTGGGTAAACACAACCGCGGGTTCCCGTTATCTTCTATGGGCAATGTCGCGGTTGGAAATTTAAAGATTAGGGACACTTCTAATCGAGTCAGGACCAAACCCTTTTGGACTTAAGAAGTTCTAGGGCTAACACCTACGAGATCACCAGAGTACTCGAGTTACCTCACCCAGGGAAGCCGGGTGCATAGGTGTCTTTTGGTGTCGGGTCGCGTAGTCGATTTCAATGAGAGCCTGCAAAGAACTGCTGCTGCCGTGAAGAGGAGAAGTGTTCGAAGAGATCCAAGCCTGGATCTAGGATGGAAGGAACCTGAAAGCAGAGGGGACAGAGTCTGGGTCACTAGCCAGTAACCAAGGGCAGGATGGACCAATGCCCACAGATGTCGGGTGCTTCAGGTGAGTTGATGGGTGTCTTGACTCTTCAGCTACGAGGTCCAGGAGGCATTGACAAAGTCCACGAGCCAGATTCGAGCTGTCCCATAAAGTCTGTCAAGTGCTGCGGTATTGGCGACCAGATTAGACCCAACAAGCCTTGGCAACGGCAAGTCACTGGAATTCAGAGAAAGGACTGCGGTGCAGACCAGCAAGGTCTGAGGGACTCACCCAGCGAGGGTAAGTCAGGGCATGTCTGGAGCAATCAGGAAAGCCCAATTAGAAAAGGAGTTGCCTTCGTGGGGACCTGCTAGCCAATGGGCTAGTGATCGCAAAGGAGCCTCAAGCGGTCGCACTTGAAGCTGGCCCACGGGTCACTCGTGGAGTGGAGGCCAACAATCTTCAGTGCAGGAGGTGCTCAAGGCTGGGGCTACTTGGAGCCCAAAGCACAACTTCGAGGAGGACCAGGAAGATAGTGTTGCTGCAAAAGTTTACGGTGTCTAGGGGCCATGGTTCCACGTCACCCACGATCGTCACAGGCCTCAGCTTTGCTGTGGACGCAGGGTAGCCTCGGGGAAGTCTGGAAATCCACCTCTGGTGATGCAAAGACTTTGGCGTCCGGCAGGAGCTTCAGCAATGCAGACCGGTCAGTTGCTTCTTTGGTGCCTGCCAAGCAGGGGAGTCACTCCTTGACCCCAAGAGAGATTTCTTCAGTCTTCTAGTCAGGATAGAATGTCGAAGGTCCAGGATATATGTAGCAGAGGTTCATCCAGGGTAATATAAAGTCCTAGAGACTGGATTCCTATACTTATACCAAGTTTAGGGGATAGACTAACTCTAAGGCCCAACCTATGGGTGGGCTTGGAAAGAGGTGTGGCTATACCCATTTCCTTTGTCCAGTTTCGCACCAGAGCAGGGGCAGGTAGTCCCTGCAACTGGTTTGAACTGGGCTATGCAAAGGGACATCAAACGTGCTCCCAGTGCAGGACTTCAAAGCACTAGAGAGTGCTCCCGCCCAGCCCCAATACACATCTGCCTGTCTAGGGAGGTGGTCACACCTCCCTTCGACAGGAAACCTATTGTCCAGGCCTCCCCTGCCGGAGTTTCGGTCAGCAGCAGGAGGCTAGACCCGTGTCTGTGACAGAGGCATCCATTTTGTGATGCCAGGGCTCAGGAAAGTCCTACCGGGTTTGACCAGTGTGAACATGTCTCTCCCTCTAGAAGGGTGGAATGCTACCCCCGCCGCCAGAACTGGCAGGGGGGGGGGGTAGTATTCCAAAGCATTTGACATCAAACACGACATGTTTGGATGCAGCCATTCCAAAGTTAGCATTTACCACAAGGTTATAATGCACATAAGAGTATATGGTATGGCTGTATCACAGAACAGCCATAAAGAAGTATTTCATAAAGCTGCAGAGGGGCTCAGCTCATGCTTGGGCACCCTCTCACACAAAACCAAGCACTCTACCTTCAGGATTGTCAAGGCCTGCCATAGGAGTGGCTTATAGGTTTATATGTGTCTGTATATATGTGTGGATATAGGTAGCTTATACCACTGTAAGGGGTGCAAGCACACCCTTATCCAGGTTGCAGTAGCAGACCTGTGGTGCAATTTTAGAGTGCTTCCCGTGGTGGCATAATACATGCTGCAGCCCCTGGTAGGCATCTGAGGTACCTATGCCCTAGGTACATGGTATACCATATACTAGGGGCTTATAAGGCACTCCAGAATCCAATTAGATATGTACCTAATGTACATGCAAACCATTTTAGAGAGGAAGCAGTTAGGCTGTGGTCCTGATTAGCAGGGCCACGGCTAGACTAAGGTCGAAAAACAGTGAAACACCAGCAAAAAGTGTGGGTACCCATATGAAGCAGATCCTTTTATCCTACAATCAGACTGCCGGAGCCGCAGCCCCTCCTCAGCTCCTGTCACTCACAAGCCAGACATGCAATACACAAAACTAGCAGAGGCATACTGGGTGGTTAGACAAAAAAATACCCACTTTCTAAAAGTGGTATATTCAAACACAGAGTGTAAAAATCACCCTCACTAAAAGATGCACTTTAACATTCTGAGTTCAGGCATACTAAACTTTATTTTCCTATCTTGTTTGTAGAGCCAGTTATGTTTATAAGATGTTATAAACTAACTGCCCATTCTGGTCTATGGGAACAGATAGCCTTGTAATAGTGAAAAACTAAATTGGAAGTATTTTACTATCAGGACATGCCACACATACCAGGACATGGCCTTAATTTTTACATACAATGCACCCTGCCCACAGGGGTACCTTGGGCCTACCTTAGGGGTGACTAACATGTAGAAAAGGGAAGGTTTAGGGACTGGCAAGTGTGTTCACTTGCCAAGTCAACATGGCAGTCCCAGACTGCACACAGGCTCTGCAATGGCAGGCCTGAGCCACATTTTACACAAGCTGCTTCTGTGGGAGGCACAATCAGTGCTGCAAGCCCACCAGCAGCCTTTGATTTACAGGCCCTGGGAACACATGGTGCACTGTACTAGGGTCTGACAAGTAAATCAAATCAGCCAATCATGGAATCACTAATCCTTTACAGCAATTTACAACAGGGAGCTCTTACACTTTGGCACTGAACAGCAGTGGCAAAGTGCTCAAAGCATCTAGACCAGCAAATACATAGCAGGAGGTAAAAGCAAAATATGGAAGGGAGACTCACGCCAATGGTGTCAGGTCTAACACCCACAATGACTTATGGGATAAATGCTATACTGATAGATGAGTCACATTGAAGCTCCTCTCATGGAATGTAAATGGGCTGTGTCAGAAGTAGGAGAAATAAAATCTTTGAGTACTTAAGGCTCCCTGAAGCCAACATAATAGTCCTACAGGAGACTCACTTACTGAGAAAAAAGTATAAAGAAGAACTAAAGGGGCAAAAATGGATCAGCAGGTTTACCTGTAGAGATTAGTCATGTTGTGTTAAGGGAGTGGCTATTTTGATGAAAAAAACAGCTCAAGCTACCTAGTCGGAGTATATAGCAGACAATGGTGGGTGGTGGCTAATTGCAAAAATCTGCATAATATATATAATGTCTGGAATGCAGTAGTGGATACGGCCGGAACACTGATAATTCTAAATCTCTCCAGCCTCTATATCACAAACTGTTGGAGCTCTCACTACTGACAGCGATAGGAGGAGGCTTTAATGTAATATTTGACCCTGTTCTGGATAAAGTAACCATAAAGAAACCAGCTGATTCCCCAATGATGGCAGCACAAGTGAGGCTACTTATGAAGGACATGGGGCTTTGTGATGTGTGGAGACATAGGGCCGGTAGTGATAAGGGCTTCACTTTCCATAATAAAAGATATAGCCATTTCTCTGGAATTGACTTCTTCCTTTTAGATGCTAGAATGGTCAATAGCGTGATGACAGTAAATCACCTCATTGAGCACTTGTCCAAGCAAACATTAGTGAGGCTAAACTTGAAGATGGACAAGAGATATGAGCCTCCAAGATAGGTTATTATTGCTAGACTCAAAGCTAATCAGCCAGTTGAGACAGGAGACGAAGACCTACTTTGAAATGGGAAAGGGTTTGGCCCCACTGCATATAATTTGGGACACCTTCAAGCCCTTACGTAGAGGGAAGGTTATAAGTTTGACAGCCTGGAATTATAGCAAGGCTAAACATAACATCGCTGATATAGAGGAGAAAATCACGAGAGTACAGAAGTTAGGGAATGTCCAGGGGGCAATGCAAGACCCAACCTCACTTGACATCTAGATAAGGAATGTGAGGGAAGAGCTGCCTATTTGAACTGCAGTTGCTGCAAAAAATGGGAGGCCAGTAAGTTAGCCCGCTATGAGTATGGGGAAGGGTGCAGTAAATTAGTAGCATAGAAAATGACAGCGGAAAACCCGAGTAATGTCATCAGGGGAATTGAGGATGGAGTCACGGGAGTGGTGCACTGAAGAGACTGATATAGTACTGCATTCACAAACTTCTGCGAGAATTTATATACTAAGGAGTTGGAGTTATGATTAGAGAATTACCTAAGGGAGATGACGATCCCTAAGCTTGAACATGCCTCAAAAAGAGCTTTAAATCAGAAAATAACACAAGAATAGGTGGGCTTGACAATCAGGTGGCCGAAAAAAGTAAAGATCACAAGCCCAGATGGGTTCCCTAATGAGCTGTACATCGCCCTGGCAGAGGAGATACTCCTGATAAAAGTAAGATTGGTAGAAGATATCTTCCTAGAAGGAAGCAAATTACCAAGCTTATGGGAAGAGCACACAATTAGTGTGAATTTAAAGCCTAGCAAAGACCAATAACTTTTGTGAATCTTATGGACCAATCTCATTGTTGAATATAGCATTATAGCCCGCCGTAGCGGGCTATATTGGCTATTAAAGGCCCGCTCCCGCGTTAAAGGCCGGAGGCGAAGGCGAGGGACTTTGGCAAGGGAACAGGACTTTAATAGCTGGTATAGCCCTGCACGAAGGGCTATAGGGCTATTAGAACATTCTGCCACTTGAGGACAGAATGTTCTAACATATAAAACAAAGGCTTCAGGGAGCGCGAGGGGATTGAAATCCCCTCAGGCTCCCTGAAGCCTTTGTTCACAGCCACAAAGAAGAAT
Source organism: Triturus cristatus (assembly GCF_964204655.1). Classification (NCBI taxonomy): domain Eukaryota; kingdom Metazoa; phylum Chordata; class Amphibia; order Caudata; family Salamandridae; genus Triturus; species Triturus cristatus. The sequence goes on from NC_140585.1 coordinate 1,135,605,163, forward strand.
TGGAATGTTGGAGCTCCGGGCTTATACCAGCCATTATAAGCCAGGAACTACTCCATTGTTTTCAATGGAGCTTCCAACATTCCAATGGTCTAATATAGCCTTATAGCCCGACGCAGCGGGCTATACCGGTTATTAAAGGCCCGCTGCAGCGTTAAAGGTCCGAGCCGAAGGCGAGGGACTTTAAAAAAGCAGCTGGACTTTAATTGCTGGTATAGCCCTGCTATTAGAACATTCTGCCACTAGAGGGCAGAATGTTCTAACAAATAAAGCCTTCAGGGAGCGTGAGGGGATTGAAATCCCCTCGGACTCCCTGAAGCCTTTGTTCACAGCCAGAGCTGTGAACAAAGAAACATTGGAATGTTGTAGCTCCAGGCTTATACCAGCCATTATAAGCCCGGACCACTCAATTGTTTTCAATGGAGCTTCTAACATTCCAATGTTCTAATCACGCTCCCTGAAGGCTTTATTTGTTAGAACATTCTGCCCTCTAGTGGCAGAATGTTCTAATAGCCTTATAGCCCTTCGTAGCAGGGTTATACCAGCAATTAAAGTCCTGCTGCTTTGTTAAAGTCCCTCGCCTTCGGCTCAGGCCTATAACGCTGCAGCGGGCCTTTAATAACCGGTATGGCCCGCTGCGTCGGGCTATAAGGCTATATTATAAGATCTACACACATATTCTCGCAATGAGACTGGATAAAGTGATTAGGCCTTAATACATGAGGACCAAAAAGGTTAATAAGCAGGAGCAGCTGCACGATCTCACACATGGGCTGGTGGAGGTGGTAGGCATAGCAATAGAGCAGAGAGCACCAATAATAAGTTTAGCCTTCTATGCTGCTAAGGCTTTTGACAGAGTGAGCTGGCCCTTTTTGAATAAAGTGATCCTACATAATGACTTGGGGGAGGGTGTTACAAGAGCTAGTCATTCGATTTTATAGAGAGCCGACTGCAAGAATCATTGCTAATGGGAGATTGACCAAATTGCAATAAAAAGACAGACTCTGCAAGGTGGCCTGCTGTCGCCTCTGCTGTTTGGCCTATACATCGACCGTTAGCGATAAGAATGACAGAAAACATATTGGACAAGTATAGATTGAAATTTGTAAGTACATATTTTATGTAGATTACATGACAATGGAGTAGGAAAGTGTTTTTTTGTTGTTGTAGTAACCCCCCCACTTTTTGCCAGACTACTGATGCACTTTGACTTGATGTGCCCTGGGTCCCCACCAATCAGGTTCACAGGGCCTGTGTTATTTTCCCAAAACTAACCCAATTGGCATCTCTGGCCACAGGTCAGACCCTGGTAAATGGTACCACAGGTACCCAGGGCATTGTGACCAGGGAAGACCTCTAAGGGCTGCAGCACTTATTGTGCCACCCTTAGATGCCCTGTACCTTTACACACACACACACTCTACCTTTGCAGGCTGCTTGTTTTGGTGCAGAACAAAGTGAAGATTTGACATGGCACACAGCCCTGTGTGCCATGACTACAACTCACTGCCCTGGCCTAGATCAGTCACCCCTAGCTGGGTGCCTTATACCAGTGCTGAGGCTACAGGTGCATGAGCCCTGTACCCCTACAGTGTCCATTCTTAGACATTGTAAGTGCATTGCTGCCATTAAGAATAAATGGTGCTGGGAGCTTGTCATTATGAACTCCACAGCACCATGATGGCTACACTGAAAACGGGGAAGTTTGGTATCAAACTTCTCAGCACATTAAACCTGCACTTATCCCAGTGTGGGATTTAATGAAAAAGGCACACAGAGGGCATCTTAGAGATGCCCCCTGACAAACAACCAGCCTTTGGAGGGTTCCCTGACTGGTACACACCAGCCTGCCACCACAAGACATGTTTCTGGACCCTTAGGGTGGGAGCCTTCACTCCCTGAGCCCAGAAACAAAGCCTTTCCTGGGCGGAGGTGTTCACACCTCCCCCAGGCCAGAAAGAGCCATCTGTGGCAGGGGAGCTTCAAAGGCCTGAAAGCCTTTGTAATGCGACCCCCAGGCTCTCCTGCTGGAAGGAGTAGGCCCCCTTCCTGTCTCCCCTCCTTTTCAGTGGGAAGACAGGCGTGAAAAACTAGTCAGCCCACAAGGTGTGCCCACCTCTGCCAACTCCACCCCTCAGGTGGGGGTGGCGAGGTGAAGCCCACTCTTCAGTGCTTGCCATCTTGCAGATGGCAGGCACTCACCAATCAGGATCAGGGATTGTGCTCACTCCCCCACGTGGGGTGAGCACACCAAGGCTATAGTCATCCTAAGGTCAGCAGCCCATTGGCTACTGACCTCAAAACCCCCAAAACGCCCCTAAATACAGTATTTAGGGGCAGCCCTGAACCAAGAAAGCAGATTCCCGCAACCTAAGAAGAAAAAGGATGAAAGAAGACGCCCAGCAGAGGAGACCGCAAAGAACAACTGACTTGGCCCCAGCCCTACTGGCCCATCTGCAGTTTCCAGGGATCCTGCGCCAAAAATTGTCTTGTCCTGCAGCCAGCGACCTCCAGAATTCCTGGGAGGACTGACTGCCTTCAACAAAGACTGATCTCCTGTGAAAAGCAGCTCTGTTAAAAAAAACACCAAACAAAGACCCCGAGCCTGCAGAGGAAAAAGAAACCTGACACCTGGAACCACTACTGCACCCGTCACCTACAGCTCGAGTTCAAGTGGCCCACCGATCGCAGTGAGGTCCCCCAGTGCTCCAGAGTCTCAATCGACCTTGGGTTGACCCCTCCAGAACTCCCCGATGTCACCTGCAGCCTCTGAACGGAGACCCCCCCAACCGCGAGTGGCCCGGTAGGTGAAATCCGACGTGAAAAGACACCTCTGCATCCAGCCACCCTGCGCCATGGAGAAAGGAACCCAAGGTGCACCTACGTCCCCTCCAATTTACCTGCCCATCTGTTGGTTCCTCTCGGAAGTATTCCTAGACCGAGCCTGAAGCTAAAAACCAAAACCAAAAATCCCCATTGAAAACAACAGGGCACCCGATGCCAAAACAGCACCCTGCACCCAGCCGCCCCTGTGCCACTGTGGGTGCACTTTGTGTGCTAAACGGGATCCCCCTTTGCCCTGAGCCTAATACCAGGAGCTTGGCTCCCATAACCTTGCGGCCTGCTCGCCAGCAGCCACCAACCGGGGGCCCCCTATCCCTCATTTGATAACTTTGGGCCTCAGCAATCTGCACCTGGCCGCCCTAGTGCCGCTGAGGGTGTAACAAGAGTGCATCCCTGACCCTGGGAGAACACTTGTTCTAACCCCAGAAGCTCAACTCCAAAGATCGATTACTTACCTTGTAACCGTTAACTTCATTTCTCTCCATAGGAACCTATTGACTGTTTTTCTCTGAAAAATGTTTTAAGTGTGAAGTTGATTTGTATGGAAACCTGAAAAATAACAATTGTGAAAAACTGATTTTACTTACCTTTTCTCTGGGAAATGTCTCTGTGTGACATCTAAGCATATCACACTGAGTAGAAAAAGTTATCTAAAAAGTAACCTCAATAGTAACGTAAAAGTAACTTACCTGTAATTTTCTTTGCAAAGTCGATACAAAGTATATGTACAGCATTTCCCAGTATTGCATTACCAGTAATTCAAACTGTAACCATTTCAAAGTACATTTACAATTGCATTTCAAACTGTATATTTACTGCAAAGTATTTATCTACTTACCTGTGAAAGGTTTGCTTGGTTCTAGAAAATAAAATATCTAAAAGAATATTTTTATACAAAACCAATTGGTCTAAAGTTCAGTCTTTGAGTGTGTGAAATCATTTGCTGATTGAGTGGGTGCAATAAATGCTTAACACTATCTTCTGATACTGCCTTACTGCTCGACCACACTACCACAAATAGAGAGTAAGGTTCTATCTAACTTTGCATGCCTACCTTTGGGGTTCCACTGGACTCTGTGCACACTATACCTCACTTTGGTATAGTATTTACCGAGGCAGCTTTCGACATACTGGTCAATCAATCAATCAATCAATAAAAACTTTATTCTGCTTTTGTACAGAAAATCTATAAAAGTCAAAAGTACATCACGAAGACACATAAAGGAATACAATACATTTAATTAAGAAATGGTATAGAATGACTATATTTTCAATTTACACCCACCCCTGGTGATTAATCACAGGATGCTCTGAGCCTTACTGCTGCCCTTTAAAAAGCTAAGAACATACCATACAGTGCTCCCTGAGAGCATTAATAAAAAAATAAAAGCAGGTCGTACTGGTTTAAAATTGGCTTGTTTTAAAATAGGGATTAAAAAGGTCTTCCTCAGCATCTCACAATTACTACAGAACATTAAAAAGTGAAGCATGTCCTGTGGAGACGTACCAACACAGCCACAGGGCAGCAAGATCTCGCCTTTCTTGCTCCTTCGTGGGTGAGCAAGAAGAAGATGGTATAAATCGAAGCGAAATCTGGTCAATAAAAAATGGTCAACTGTCCAGGGGAGCCCTAAAATATTAGGTTCCGTAAAAGGAGCCATTTTCAGAGGGATGTATCTACGTACACTGAGCTTCCTTAACTCGCATTCTTCCCTTTCCATCGCTCGCAATCTACAAAAGAACTCCTTTGCCCAAGGCAAGTCTTTCCTACTGATAATATCAAGTGTGCAAAAGAGGTCTGGTCTACCAAGTTTCCTAAATCCTTCCTGTATATAGTTGAACCAGGGTATGTGATGAGCACCATCTAGGCCTAGACTGTCCCTTAGTATCTTTGTTTAGGGTGGCCTCGTTGCTTACCCAAACTTTAAGCCAATAAAGTAAGTGGCGAAAAGACAATGAATCTGTCAGATATGGCACACCCAAATCTTTGTGAACAAAATAAGTAGCAGTACCCTGTGGGAAACATAAGAGTCGTCTCAGAAACCTGTTTGCCACTATTTGAAGCTCCTCGTGGGGGCATAACCACAGATCTCACTACCGTACACTACCTGAGATAGACACCTAGATCTATAAATCTGCAAGAGGGCACCTATAGATTTTTGCCCGGTCGGGAAGCAAAATTAAAAATGGCTGCGTTGGCGTGTAGGTAACCCCCCTGTTTACTTTTTTTCAAGGTGCTCCAGTTTAACTTAGCATCCAACATGATTCCTAAATAGGAAAAGACACTGGTCTTGGGGACAGGGATGGTCCCTACCCTAAAATTGAAAGATTTAGTGGAGCTGTGACCTATCTGCATCATGTATGACTTGGATTTAATTACTAGAAGGTCGCGGTCTTCCATAAAGGTCACGAAGGAGTTAAGTAGTGTTCTCAACACCCTCGCGGATCGGGCCATAAGGACTGCATCATCCGCATACAATAATACCGGCAGGCCATGCCGGCCCACCTGGGGTACATCAGCATTGTGTCGCTGTCATGTCCTTTTATAAATTATTAATGTATACATTAAATAAAACGGGGCCAATATACATCCCTGTTGTTCCCCTCTCTGGATTGGGAAATGACTTGTCAGTCTGCCAACGTTAGTGTAGTGAACCACCGCTTTGGTGTCCCTATGGAGCTCCTGTAAGAAAAGGACAATGTTTTTGTCTACTCCCATACATAGAAGGGTCTCCCAGTCAAACGCCGACGACAGGTCCATGAAGGTCAAGTAAACCGTGCCTGTGCGCATGACCGTGTCTTTGCTTAAAACCATATACAAATGAAGGCATTGGTTCACTGTTGACCTCCCAGGGCGAAAACCATATTGAATCTCTGCTAATATGTTGTTTTCATCTGCCCATGTGGTTAACCTAGCCAAGCAAATATGGCCCACCACCTTTACAGTTGAATCCAACAGCAATATGGGCCTGTAACAAAGAGTACTATCCCTATTGCCTTTCTTAAAGATCGTAACGTTGGTAGATATGGCCCAGGGGCTGGGAGGGGCTTCTCTTATGGCTGCATTGATAATAGAAGTGAGGACTGGCACCCACAGCTGAGGGTTAGATAAGGAGAGGTCGGAGGGTATGCTTCAGGTCCTAGGACCTTGTTTCTGGACAGTCCTTCAATACCTTTTTTGACCTTGTCGGTGTGGATGACAAGAGCCAACTTTCCTGCGCCCCTACATTTCGCTGGCCTAGTTTCTGTTTGATTAGAAAATATTTCCTGGAAATGACCAACCCTTTCTGCTCTGTAATATGTGCATCAAGAGCCTGTCGTGCATCTCCTACCGGAATTGGATTGTTAACAATGTTCCAGAACGTGTTGGTTGTTGCAATGTGTTTTTCGATGACGTCAGAATGGTTAGCAGAGCGAGAGCGACTTCCGCATCGAAATGGCGATGAGCAATGAGCGGGGTTTGGGGGTCAAGGTCCTCAGTTGGAACGTAAACGGGTTGGGGGACAAATTAAAGCGGGGATGGTGAGCCAGTTCGTCAGGAGACACGCCCCGGACGTAGTCCTCCTACAGGAAACACACCTAGTAGGGAATAAATGCATGGCCCTGCACAGGGGAGGGTACAGGATGGTGGCACACTCGGGATTCACTTCGGGGTCCCGAGGGGTGGGCATACTACATAAGAATTCTTTCCCCTTCACAATCAAGGCCTCCTGGACGGATGTCCGTGGCAGATATGTCGGGGTCTCGGGCCAGTGGGAGGGGAGGACGGCTACGTTTATCTCCATATATGTCCCACCCGGCTTGCAAGCAGACACTTTCAAAGATCTGGGCTCCATCTTTTTAACATTCCCGCTGGGTATCCTGGTGATGGGGGAGACTTTAATGCGGTGGTAGCTGGAGAGATGGATAGGCACCCACCACGAGACTTGCGACCCTCTCAGAAGTGGCTGTCAAACTTTCTGGACACAATGGGGTTGGTGGATGGGTGGCGGACCCTCAACCCTGATAGGACACAGTATACTCATGTATCGAGTGTGCATCACAGTCTGTCGCGCATTGATTACATCCTTGTCCCAGCATCGCAGGCCCATACCATTCAAGAGATTCGTCACCTGGGGCGGGGTATCTCCGATCACTCCCCCTTGTGGCTTCAATTGGAGATGGGATGCATCACGGTGGGCAGGATAGCTCCAATAAACCCATGGTACCTGAGGGATCCGAACATCCGTAAGAAAACGATTAAGGCTACTGACGACTACTTTCAAGAGAATGGGGGCTCGGTCGATTCTGCACAGACGCTGTGGGAGGCTTTCAATACAGTCATTAGGGGAGAGGTTGTTTCTTCGATAGCAGGGAAAAAGAGGGAGAGACAGGCGGATTTGGTGAGAGCGGAGGAGGATGTGATGAAGTCAGAGGAGGAGATAGCCCAGGGGCTGACCACGGAGGGCCTCCACAGGCTGAAGTTGAGGCAGGAGGAGTTTAATAGCGTAGCCAGGGATAGAGCGCGGGCGCAGTGTAGGGAGGTTCAGAGCAGAGTGTACGAACTGGGTGACAAGGCCGGAAAGTTGATAGCGTGGATAGATAGGAGGGAGTGGGCCTCGTGTTTGGTGCCCGAGATACAGGGAGACGGCTCGCTCCCTATCACCGAACCGCAGGCCATAGCTGACGCATTTGCCAACTATTACCACTCGGTCTATAGTACCTCCGGGGTCTACTCGGAGGAAGAAAATAGCGCAATGATAGAGGACATACGACTTCCTGCACTCTCGGAGGAAAACGGGGCATACATGGAGTCCCCACTGACGGACGACGAGGTGGCGCAGAGGGGTGCGGTCCGGGAAAGCCACGGGTCCCAACGGTATTCCCGTAGAGTTATATAAGCTTTCGGCAAATAAGCTTGCCCCCCGCCTCCGGGCGATGCTGGAAGAGAGTAGGGAGCTCGGAATGCTTCCGTATGATCAGCGAGTGGCCAATATAGTTGTCATCCATAAAGAGGGCAAGCCCAGAACGAACTGTGCATCGTACAGACCAATTTCGCTCCTCAATGTGGAGCCTAAGATCCTGGCGAAACTGCTGGCCACCCGGTTGATTAAAGTACTTAATACACTGGTCCACCTGGATCAATCAGGTTTCATGCCACATCGCAACACAGCCCTCAACTTGCGCCGCCTTCATGGCGTACTGGGTAGAGTCTCCTCTTTACAGGAACCGGCGGCTCTGGTTTCATTAGATGCTACCATGGCATTCAACATGGTCAAATGGCCCTATCTGTGTGCGGTGCTGGGTAAATTTGGGTTCGGTCCGGAATTCCTGGGCTGGATCCGTCTCCTGTACGCCGGCCCGATGGCCCGGGTAATCGTGAACAATCGAAAATCCGGGGATTTCCCGCTGAGCAGAGGCACTCGCCAGGGATGCCCCCTGTCGCCGCTTCTATTCGCGTTGGCTCTAGAGCCACTGGCAGCCTGGGTCAGGCAGGACCGATCTATCAGGGGGCTGAGGTGGACTAATGACTGGGAGGATAAGATCTCCCTTTACGCAGACGATATCCTACTTTATATCGCCGCTCCACGGGCGTCTCTGATCTGCCTATTGGACATACTAACCATCTTTGGTAGATATTTGGGTTTTACACTTAATTGGTCCAAGTCGTTAATTGTTGTCCTGGCAGGCGATCCGCCTGAGATACCGCAGAGTTGTCCAATAGCGATTGCTTTGGAGGGCTTCCGATATCTCAGGATTTATGTGACACTGGATTCAAGATTGCGCTTTACTCGTAATTTAGACCCGCCCCTGCAGCGCCTTAAGACAGATGTGGCACGTTGGAGATCCCTCCCTCTCTCCATGCTGGGACGGGCGGTCCTCTTCAAGATGATGGCCCTCCCGCGTTTCCTGTATGCTCTCCAGAACACCCTGGATCCGGTCCCGATGGCCTACTTTAAGGAAATTGAAAGTCTCCAGAGAAGACTCCTCTGGGACGGTAGACCCCAGATCGCATACACAAAGCTGACCCTGCATTGGTATGATGGGGGAATTGGTCTCCCCGACCTTAAAAAATACTACTGGGCATCCCAGCTGGCGGCGATCAACCACGGGATATACTGCAGCCCGGATGATCCCGGGTACGCTATGGATAGGTGGTTGCCTCCGGGGGGTGACTATACTAGGGCTCTCTACTTCAAGCCCAGCAGGTTCCCATTGACTGGCCCCACAGCACACGCAGTCCAGGTGTGGCACATAGTCAATAAACATCTGGGATGGGACGGTAAGCTTACTCTGGCCACGCCGTTATGGAGCTCGGAGAAGTTGGGGAGCCTCTGAAAATCCAAGGGCTTTGATAAGTGGGATCTCATTGGGATCACACGAATCAAAGATGTGTGGGGGAGGGACATGGTGTTGCCATTCGCATCCCTTAAAAAACAGTACAGCATGATGGACACTGAATATTATCGGTATCTCCAGATTCGTCACGCGTTACTGGCGCAGGTCCCTAGGGATGATACACTGCCAGAGGCTTCCCCGCTAGAGACCAGGGTGCTGGACGGGCACATCCCAGAGAAGACTATCTCCCTTATTTACAGGAAGTTAATCAACAATATGGAGGACCCCCTGCAGCTCCTTAAGAGCAAGTGGAACAGTGAAGGCCTGGAATTGGACGATGAAGCCTGGCAAGAAGCGGTCTCCTCCCCGAGGGTGGTGGCAGCCCAAGCCAGGCTTAGATTAGTGCAGCTAAAAATATTGCATAGGACTTATGTAACGGGCCCCGGGCTGGTGCGCATGGGGCGGGCGGAGAGTGGAGAGTGTAAACGGGGTGCGGGGACACTGGAACCTTCATGCACATACTGTGGAGCTGTCAGCGGATAGAGGCGTATTGGAGGGACATACATCGTACCATGCGGGCAGTATTAGGGGTTGAGATGCAGCGAGAGGCGCGACGGTGGTTGCTGAATGTCTGGGAGCCGACTGACCTCAACGCATGCACTAAGCAGTGGGCTACACTGGCGTTCATGATTGCAAAGAGAAACATCGCGCAATTGTGGGGTGCAGTACAGCCGCCCCTTTTGGAGAGGTGGAAGGAGGATTTAGATTGGTGCATGTTTGGGGAAAAGTCGGTGTTTATTGCCAGGGGATGTCCCGGGAAGTGGAGCAGGGTGTGAGGAGCCTGGAACCATTATAGAGGGGATGTGTGTTCCCCACCTAGCCAGCAAGCGGAAGACGAGGCTTGTGGAACCCCCTAGCCGCAAAGAAACATTGCTAGTACAATATATTGTAATGAGAAATTGTTGCCGAAAGAAAATGTAGTCGCCTGCTGAGATGTAATTGATGTACCTTAGTCGAATTGGTTTAATAAAAAGAATTTACAAAAAAAAAAAAAGCAAAAAAAAACAATGTTCCAGAACATTTCACTATCTTTTAGGGTACTAGCCCTGGCGAGCCTGTTCCATATCTCATACCTCAGTTCGGCCTTGCGTCTTGCTAGCTCTACCTTAAAGTGACTTCGACAGGCTTTCACTAGAGCTGGGTCCCTGTGTTTAGTGCCTAACACTCCCCTCAATTCCCTTGCTGCTCTGGAACAGTTGCGTTCAAACCATCTTGGTGCGCTCTCATTCAGATACCTAAATGGCGCCTTTAAAAGGTCCCCAATGGCACATGAGATAAACGCAAAAACACCAAGGATAATCCCTGGCGCTTCCTGCCCTTCGGCGCAGATATCAAATTACCCTTTGCACCCCACTGCGAGGGACTGATTGAAGGGGTCCGGAGTGATCTGGGCCCACCTTAGCCTTCTACCCTGGTCTGTAGCCTTGAGGGACTCCTTTGCTCTTTTACTCCTGGTTTTCCCTGCCTGGAACCAACTAACTGTAGCACATACGGGATTATGGTCTCTAAAACTACTCTCCTCGATTGAAGGTTCCATCAAAAAGGGAAGAAAGGGATTAGACACATACATAAAAACCAATGTAGCATGCACACCCCCTCCCTGAGAAGGTGGGAACATGAGTCATCCCACTACGATCCACCCGACATGTTGCCCTAGTGAGGTCACACTCTTCCACTAAAGCATTTAGTGACTCTCCCTGCTTGGTATGCTCTATATGCATTCCCTCCCACGTGGACATCCTGTATTGGGAGAATTTAACACAGAAGGGTCTTCGCATAAATGAAGATGGAAGTCTGCAGCAATCATAAGGAATCCATTGTGATTAAACTCAAGTCGCTTACAACAGAAAAAAGAACAGCAAATCTAGGAGGGGAGGCCGCAAAAGGAAAAGGGGTCAACAAGCTGCCAGTAGAAAAGGTGGAAGTTTCAGTCAGACCCAAAAGACCCTGAGTAATCAGACTCCTAATGATACGAGCGACAATGTTTGTGACACCACTGGCTATTGCAATATGAGTGAAAATATCTCTGACTTAAAAATTGTCAATCTTTCAAATAAAACATTGGATGTTGAGGAAACGAATTTACTGTGTAAAGGTCTCAATTTTTGTCCCACCCAAAGTGGAGATTTTACAAACATACATGTTGACCTTTTTAAGTTTACTAGGATTTTGAAACTTAAGGACCTTTTTTTCCAATCAATCTCCTAAGCAGATAAGACCATTAAATATGAGGGAAGAAGGTACACATACTATTGCTGATGTACGCAATATCCAATGTCTTCTTTCTACTTCTGATGAGGAAGGTTCGGATATGACAAATTTACTTGGAATATTGTACAAGACATACCAATTGATAGCCTTTTGTGTCCCAAATGTAAGTTTGTCCCTGTAGGTGGGTATCATCCCAACATTGATATTTTTCATAGACAAGTTGCAGAGGACTTGTATAAACTTGAAACTTCAAGTAAATATGACGGTCGTACCAAAATGAATCTTACTTATTGTGAGCGTCAGGCATTACAACGTCTTAGGGGAGACCCTAAAATTGTTATACGCGAAGCCGATAAGGGCAGCAACGTTGTAGTCATGAACCGTTGTGATTACTTAAAGGAAATTGATCGACAGCTCAGTGACAAAAATAGCTATAAGAAGATAAGTGTAAATCCCATTCCTAATGTTACACTGAAAATCAACGCAATGCTATGTGAATGGAGAGATTCATGTTTAATCACTGAAGATGAATACAGATGCTTTCGGGTTGATTGTCCCTCCTATCCATGCATTTACATTTTGCCTAAAATACATAAGGGGGGACAATTCCCACCTGGAAGGCCGATTATCTCTGGGGTGGGCTCACCGACTGAGAAATTGGCTGAATATGTGGACTTAAAGTTACAAAAATATGTTTTGAGTCTGCCGTCATACATTAGGGATAGCAAGGATATTCTAGTGAAACTCCAGGATTTTGAGTGGTCGGAAGATCTCTTTTTTGTTACATTTGACGTCGAAAGTCTCTACACCTGCATCGATAAGAAACATGGTATTATGGCAGTGCAGTCTTATTTAAATAAGGAAGGGGTAGAGCTATATGCACAGAATGAGATGATTGTTGATATGATTGACCTAATATTATTGAACAACTTTTTCCTTTTCAATGATCATTGGTTCCAACAGATCAATGGGACCACAATGGGTTCCAGGTTTGCTCCCTCTTATGCTTGCCTCTTTATGGGGTGGAATGAGAGGGAGCATGCCTGGGCCAGATGTGCCTCCCCCTGGACACAGTATGTGGTGTACTGGGGAGGTACATTGATGATGTTATTTGTCTATGGTCGGGATCAGTTGATCAACTGGAACAATATCATCTCTATCTGAATGAGAATTTGTTCAATGTAAAGCTTACCATGTCCTATCACAGAGATACCATCAATTTTCTGGATATAACTTTTTATGTCAAGAATAGAGTTATTCAAAGGAAGCTATTCCGTAAATCGACATCTTGTAATTCCCTGCTACACGCATCAAGTGCACACGCGAGTTCCGTCATTAAAAATATACCTTTTGGCAAGTTGACTCGCGTGAGAAGAAATTGTAGTGAGCGAGAAACCTTTCAGGCAAATGTTGCTGAGACTAAATACAGATTCCTCAAACGAGGTTATGACATCAAGAATGTAAATAGAGCAGAGGCAAAAATCAATTTGATCAACAGAGATGCCACTTTGTGCAATAGACCCAACAAGAAACATCTACGGGAAAATACGGTTGGAGTGAGGTTTGTCACTCAATATACCACACATTGTGATAAGATCTTTAATGTACTTCCTAAGAATTGGCATTTATTGACAACTATCCCCGGGCTAAAAGAACATCTGGGCAATCGACCTTCTATTACATATAGGAAAGGTATGACAATACGTAATCACCTATGCCCCATCTATATTACATCAGTATCTAGTGGAGAAACATGGTTGCCCCCTAAACTCAAGGGCTTTTTCCGGTGTGGAACTTGTATCATCTGCCCTATGGGCAGAAACAAAACAACTTCATTTTCTTACAACACTGACCATAGATATTTGATTGACCAGTTCTGTAACTGCAATTCTACATATATTGTTTATGTTTTGGGTTGCCCTTGTGAAAAAATATATGTGGGCAGTACGGTTCGTTCATTGAAGTTACGAATTCTGAAACATCGAAGAGCTATTAGGGGTAGAGATTCAAGATATCCCATCACGGAACATTATAATCTGACACATGCAAACGATAATACCTTTTGGTTTCATGCGATCGAACACATCCCGATTAAAAGGAGGGGTGGAAAAAGGGAACTTATGTTAAGAAGGGCGGAAGCCAAATGGATATGTCGTTTGCGAGCCATCCAACTTGGACATAATACTGATAGCGAAATGCACTATTTTCTGTGAAGTTGGGGTCTGTTTAGAGATTGGGCCTAAACACCTAGTTCTTTCCTTGATTCTTTTGGAACTTCAAATTTAGGTGCATTAGGTTTGGGATATCATTTACATCCATATATATTCTTTTCAATATATATTAAGATGCTGAGGCGCAGGTCGTGCTCTTCATACCTACTTTGCTGTAATTCTCATTATTTTTATCACACTAACAATAGAATTGTGGATGTTAATTGGATATAACAATATATAGAGAAAGTTCCTTCTTTTTGTAGCTTTATGTCACTATGGTAGATTACTATTCTTGGGTTACTGAGTTGTTTTGTTCTGAGAATGAAAGAGACACGATATAACTCTTGCCATATCGATTATTCCTTATTGCTTGTGGCTCGGTGTCAAGTGAACAGGAGACAACTTTTGGGACATAGATTCAGCTTGTCCCGAAAGTGTAAATGACAAGTTATATCTTCTGGAATTATCACTTCTTATGCTTCTGATACAATAAGGGGCAAAGAAGCAAGTAAGAAACAGTTGTCACAATAGGTATCAATGTAATATTGATACTGAGTTACATTGGATTGCATACTAATTGGGCTTTGCCATTGATACTGTTCTTTTTCTTGACTCTATACAGCCATTATAAAGTGGTGCGAATGTTAACGATAAGTGTCTACATTTTACTCATTACTGTGATTTGTTTTAGTTTGATATGGGATATATTCCGTCTATGCAATGGACGGTCTGTGCTTGACAATGATAACATATTATGAAAATATTGTCTTGCACGCGCATTTGTGTGTTGTCTTTTCGATTATTGCTCTTATTATTTTTTGTATTAGTTTTATTGTTTGAAACTACCGGTCATTAATTTCTAAGTGGTGCTTGGTTCAGGAAATATGTTTCAAAAGCATGTGCCCATTGGGAGATTTGAACATTCAAAGATGGCGCTGAGCATACTGGTGCTAGTACTTATTATTGTGAGCTGTTTACGTTCGGTATGGGATATATCCCGTTTATGCATGGGATGGTCTGTGCCCAATGAGGGCAACAAATTATTGAAAATATTAAAAATATTGCCCCGCACGCAACTCTGTGCGTTGTGTTTTTTTATTGTTGGCATTATATTTTTTTCAGCGTTTTAAATCGCCAGGAATACGTTATAAACTGCCTGTTGTTATTACTATGGTGACAATTTTGATTGTATTTGTGTTTTTCCAAAATAATAGTAGGCTGTTTCTTATTATAAACAAATGGTGCTCATTTTAAGAACTATGTTTCAAATACATGTGCCTATTAGGAGTCCTGATCCTTTAAAGATGGCGCCGAGCGGGCTGGTGTTAGTAACAAATCTTTTTTCATGCATGACGTTATGCGTCAACCCGTGCGTCCCACTAGAATACACGTTAAAAACTGCCCGGAGAATGGAATCGGTTGCTTCCCTCCTGGATTGTGAGTATGGAATCTCGTCTCGTGAGCTGTCAATCGTAACGCCACTCTAAAGTAAGTAGATGCTATAGGGGGATATGCGAGTTATATATAATGACAGTGGTGCTTTTCTTGGGAATGGCAGGTCTGAGGATCTAACAGTTATTAGGACCATGCTTAATTCCGCTCTAGGACAGTTTAAGATATTAATATCTTTATCGACATGCATGATACAGGACATATAGACCGTGTTATGTTGTCGATTACTATGCCGTTTTGTGCTCAGAAACTATTGTTGTGTAGCATAATGCTATAGAAGGTATTTGTAAATCATGTCCCAGTTGTTATATACATCTGAAACTCGTTTTCTTAAAAAAAAGGTATTGCTGTGAAATAACAGCTCCGTTGTTACGATATTGGATCTCGTTTTTTTAATTATTATTACGAGCCCATATTGATTAATGACGATTAAGATATGAGAGGGAATTCTAGTTCTGGTGCATAGCAATGATATTATCTACGCGCAATTATATGCAATGTCTATGTGCTCCCTAGAATATATATGTCCCCTCAAAATATAATTATTTATACTTATGCTTGTATATAATAAATATGATTAGGACATTTGTTTTGTTTTATCTACTCTCTGGTCCTTGACACTCGGGGCAATATAAATAAAATACTCTGACTAGCTACTTCACTGAGACATCTCTTATGGGCACATACGGGCAGTGTCTACATATTTCCGGGATGGGTGGGTCCCTTTGGATATATGGATCTCTATAGACTTGGGGTGTCATTTGCATATTTATGTTGCATCATTGGTTGTGAAAATATATTCTAATTAGCTGTTTTTCCAGGCACTCTAATTGGGGGTGTTCTTATTTGAATTGTAGGTAAATGCCAATCAGATTATCATAAAAATTACCGGCATACTGGTGGTCCAATTGGTGAGACTATAATAGGTGTATCATATTTGATGATCCTTACCTTGGATATCAGCAGAGGAAACACTTATAACAAATAGTTGTGACAACATTCTGGTGAGACTTCATTAATTTATACTGGAAATATTATGATTGAGTTGTATTATTTGGATTGTATTTAATTGTATTCATGTTAGGTATATGTAGTATTATATGACGTTTGGATTTTTTTAATGTTTATTTTTCCTTCCACCTCCTTTTCCCTTTTTCCTTTAATTTAGGCAATCGACTTTATGTTATATGATTATTATTAGGATTAATTTGCAAAAATCTGTTTTTCTCAAATTTATATATATTTATGTATTACATAGGAACACATTTATCGTGATGTTGATTAGTTGTGTCTATATGTGTTGTTTGATATGGTATATTAATTGTTTTTTATATATGTCTTTTATATATGTTTGTGATTTAAGGTTTAGTGTCATGAATGTGATAGGACTACAATGTCCTCTTTTATCATATGTCGATGTCATATTTTATGTTGTTATTTATATGTTGTTTTATGTTGTTTGCACCCCTGATGAAGTTCCGTTAAAAAGGAACGAAACGCTTTGGCTGTTGCTTTTATGTTTCATACGAAGAAGAATAAAACATTATTTTGAATCAATTCGTATTCACGAAGTTGTGACTTCATGCCTGGTGCCACCTCCAATTTTCTTCAATTTTCGTTTCGGGCTTCCCAGTGAGATCTAAGCACAGCAGGTCTTGGAGTTGTTTGGCACAGGAACTGCATTCTTATGGACTGTCATACTGATGTGCGCAACATTAGTCGGCTGTGGAATTGTTTGTGTATTTTAAAACTTCGAGGTCCTACTGTTTAAAAACAAACCTAGCCTGGAGATATTACAGCCGTCTGGGGCAGCAGCAATGGCTTGTGAAAGTTCAATAACAACAGATTCTTGGGAAAATAACAAAGACTGCAAGCAATGATTGTGCGTTGGCAACACTTTCATATGGCAGTCAATGGCCAGAGAAACAAAAATAATCAACCCGCCCTTGTGTCTTCCCGCCCTTGATGGAATTGCGAGCACAAAAAAGCTCTTGTAACCCTCGAGAAAAATACTGTTTGTGTTGACCCATGTCTCCTACAGACATATTACATCAAAACCTTTTATGAAAGCACACCAGATATTGTCACTAAGTTTATTTATTAACCTTGCATTGTTCCACGACACAAGTTTACAAGCCTTTCTTTCTCTGGAACCGATAGGGTCTGTCAAAATCGAATTATTAAACAGTGATGATGACTGTACCGGGTCCTTGTCAGTGAGTCAGTCACAGGAGTCCAGGGTATCCAGGGGAGCAAATCTGTTGAAGAGGGGGGTATCTTGAATCATCAGCTGTCTAAATTGCTTGAGGCGCAGAGGAAGAGCCGGGTGATTCCAGTCATTTCTTTACCAATGTGGTATCGCACTACTCGGGGTACTATAAAAATGTCCCACGGGCAGGGCTACTATGGATTAAGCAGGCCATAAGAATTGATCTGTGTGACTGCTTGCAAGACCCTGTCTACCAGTTGATGCCTGTCAAAGTTGATTACAATGCAGTCTCCTACCATATATTCATTGGAACTTTCGATCCATGAAACTCGTCGTACTATGTTGATAAATCCCTCCATCCTTAGGCCCAATGTCGTGTTACAAGACAGCCAATGTAGGACTTTGTTCTTTAATTGGTCAAAGGCCTCAGTGCCACCCTATGGTAGTACCGGGATGTTTCCAAGGACCACTCCGTACGGGGTTGACTCTGGGGGTAGGTCTAAGACCGGTAACCTCTTCGTCTGATTTGTTCCCATGTGTACTGCTGCCCGAGTCTCCAGATAGGCCCCCCACTCGAGGATTTTCCCGAGAGGTTTTGGCTGACCTATGACAGGTCTGAGCTTTGAAGCAGGGGTTTTCCATTTCTGCTATTACAGCCAAGGGGTCTACTTTCGGGGGGTTTGAGTCCACCTGCGACCGGAAGGGAAAAAATTCTCTGCCTTGGAAGTCGATCAAGGATGGTGGAGGCATCTGGCCATTGGACTCATTGGACCCAGGATAATGTACACTGGCACTGTCTGGTCGAAGGCCAATCATTCCCCTCACATACTCCGGGTTCCTCGGACCACTGCTGGCATGTCCTGTCATGTCTTTAGACGCTCCGATTCAATAGCGGCTAGGCGTTGCAAAATGGGAGCTAATTTGAGGTCCATGCTTGCTGGTAAGGGTTCCAGCCAGCCTTCGATCATTACCACCAGCTCTCCCTTGGTTATGGTTAGAGGGTTATTTACACCTTGTGCTGAACCCTCTGCCCTCGAGCATTTTGCTTTGCTCGCAGACTGAGGTCTTTCTTTTTAAGTCCCTTACCTATCCCAGTTCTAGGCGCTGTCCCCACTCAGGTGTTCCTTGTCTTGGAGATGGGCTCCACACACTTGCCACAGGTGCCCTGAGTAACCAGGCAGGATGCCCTATCCAGCCCTATGGCTGGGGCTACCTCTCCATCCAGGCCGGGTCCTACATTCACCCCTGGGCTGATAGCACTTGAACAAGGGAAAAAAGTGCCCGGATCCATATCTGGGTGGGCGAGCCCGACAGAACCGTCAGGCTGGTCTATACTGACCCTTACAGTGTTTAGTAAGCTGGGTTGGGGGTAAAGGACTGGGGAACGGGACAGCCGGAGGGGGACAAACTCGATCTCCTTGTCAATGATCCCCACTGCTCTGAAGAGGAACAAGTCCATCGTAGAGCCTTGCGGCTCTGGTGCGCCTAGGGCTGTCCCATTGCATTTTCCCATTTTCACCAGGTGTGGGATGTAGCAGCAAGAATGCAGTCACCAGGGATTGTACGGGTTAGCTCAATAACTCAGTTTTAAAATATTGCAGTTTCACAAACTATCAGACAGGTCCAACCCCTTCCTATCTTACACCCAAGCCGGCAGTAATCCTCCTCCTAACTGCTCAGGTGGAGGTGATAAGGTCCATGGGGCTGTTGGGTGAGGAGCACTTGCTTGTCAACACCCTGGCAAAAGGTACTGCACAACGGCACTCCCAGCACACTGGGTCTGGCCTCAGGTCACGCCTCTGCATGCCAAGAGGGGTAGCTCGGTCGCATCCCGTGCTGCGGGAGTCCTCGTGGGCTCAAAAAGGCATGTAGGCCCTTCCTCCTGGGCATGGCCTCCTGGGACTTCAAGTCTTTCTCTCCCCTTCAGTAGCAGGTGATTGGGAGGCAACTCACCAGAACAGCATGTCCCGACAACACGTCCCATGCCACGGGAGTCCTCGCAGGCTCAAGAAGGCTTGTAGGCCCCTCCTCCTGGGCACAGCCTTCTGGGACTGGAAGTCCCTCTCTCCCCTTCAGTAGCAGGTGATGGTGAGGAAACGGATCAGAATAACAGACGGCAGTCCGTTAATGCATCATTTTATGTTTAACATTTTTAAAATGTAAAAGACGTGTTTCACACTATTCATGATTCTCTCTCGCATTACAGAATTTACCTGAATTGTGTTATATGTATTAAACAATAGTAAGTAACTCACTGTAGTAAATAAATCCATATGTCAATGTTGAGCTAAACGTTTTATAAAAAAACGATTAGTTCTATAAACAGAGCTCCTGAGTGGCAATATATTATACAACAAATAAAAGAATATTAATAACAAGCAAATTAAAATATAATTTAACATTCATTCATTACACATTTCGGAGTGCAACATATAATACTGACAACATGGAAGGAAACAAATTAAGCATGATACATGACACTATGAAACTTTTAATCTACAGATAAAGATGTACATTGTTTCTTTTGTAATATTTACCACAATACTGCTGCTCTGGGTCCCCCTGCTGACTGTGCAGAGTCAGAGAAAGTTCTTCTGAAGATCCACGTGTGCAGTGTGAAGAAACATTGACACTACTTTTGGGAGGGGGCATAACTCCTGCAAATCCTCTGCCTTCTGTCCTGCCCCATTCCAGGTGTTGTCCAGTCCTTTCCCTACTGCCTGTGTCTTCATGTGACAATGTCCTGCCAGATCTTGTTCTGTGCTACTTTTCTCACCACAGTGCCAGGTTCCCTTTAGAACTGAAGATCATTGTTGAGGGGCTTCATCCCTATGGTCTCCAATTTCTCCTGCAAGAAACTCAGGACCCTCTCTTCTTTAAACTCTGGCATTTGGGAGATTCGAAGACCAAAAGGAGAACCAGAAGGGAGGAGAACTGTATGGTGGCCCTCAGAAGGCTCAGGAATGGCCTTCTTCATGTTCGCATATGTCGTATCATGTTTGTCGAGGTTGGTGGAAATCTCAGACTCTGCAATGGAGTTCTCCACCTACATAACGAAGGTGACAAATTTTGCATCCTAGGCAGAATAAATTGCTATAAATAAAAATGAAGGAGAAACATGCCTGGAGAATTGTTACCTAAAAACAGTTTTAAGGATATTATTTTAGGATAGAGAAGTAGATGCATTTGGATATGAAAATGCGTGGATGTACTCCTCCATGTGTCCTTGCACTCAGCTACAGATTGGACCCCAGAATGTACCTGCCTGAAATCTCAGATTCCTCCACTGGGCTTAACTTGCTAATAACCTGCCAAATATTATGCTCATTCATTGCACAAATGCAAGGTTTTTAGCACATGCCAGACCCTTTGGCCAACCCGTTCTAAGCAGGGCATAAGGCTTTGTGTAGTCAGAGTTGGCAGCCTGTGGCAGGTTTGGAGCTGGGCCAGGCTAAATTCTGCTGCATATGGCCTTCTGCTCCATAAGCATCCTACAGAGACTGGCCAACAAAAGTTGTTAGTGTCAAGAGTGTACACTGTGATGGGATGAATTTACAAATGGCTATGTTTGTGATGTCATTCCCTAGATATACATACAGTCCCAGATTGAGTCAGTTAAAATTACCAATTTGCCACATGTAACCGAAATCCCCAGCAACCATCTGATGTGCAAGAGTGAACTGTCTGAAAATTGAGCTGTTGTGTGTGCATATACATCAGGGAAGCAGCCCCTGCAATTGCATACATCTTGCATTTTGGTGGAGTACCCATTGTGCCTTTTGTGGGAATGGCGTTACTTGTAATAGAGTGGATGAATTGTTATGTGGGTGCAATCAATGGGACCTGATATCTGAAGGAAGTGGAAAAGGGAATAGAATCCCCTTGTCACTTGTTGCCTTTCAGCTAGCAACTGTTGTATGATGGTAAACGAGGTCACTTGTCTGATGATGCATCTCAGTAACTGTCAGAAGCACTGTGATTGGCTTGACTGTGAGAAGTACACAGTGTCCCAGCTGACTTTCTGGAAAGATTCAGTGGCCAGTAAATAGAATGCAGCCAGTATTTTGACATGAGCAAGAACCACCTGGGAGCAGGCTGTATGTGATGTAAGTCCCAGTTCTCACTATGCAACCATGTCAAGGATCACAACAGCTGAGAAGCCATATCTAGCAATTACACCTTCCCTGGACATAGCAAAGATGGTTATTCCTGCCAGTAAAACCCCTCTCTCTCTTCCTCAAGTAATTGTTCCACAAAATGAGGAGCAAGGCAACAAAGAAATTCACCAACATGCTAAAATTGGTTTTGGTTTTTATCTGTGCACAGCCTGTGTGATAATGTTTTGTATGTTGATGGGTGTGGTAGAGTCCTTACTGCGGTAGCAAGTCTGTCGAATGTGTTGTAATTTGTGTTCTCAACCAGTTCAAGCTAGGTTTTGAAACGTAAAAATATTTCCCCAAGATTTTACACTCTGTGATATTAGTATTATTACCTGCCTCCACTGATTCCCATAAAACTCCCTTGCAATGCCAGTGATTGGCCATGTACGATGTGTAACTTAGCTTGAGTAGATATGAACCTGTTTGCTCAGTGGTACTACTGGAGGAGATGTGGGTGTAACTTTGGTGAATATCTAGCAGCTTTTTCGTTTTTGGGCATATTTTGCATTTGCTTGTGCCTCCGTATGCTCCTCCTTGATTTCCCTTTTACCCCACCCATTTAGTTGTAGAGATTCCACATTTGCTTGCCGCTCCCAATCCCCCCCTCCCAAGTGTACATCAAAAACATATTTTCTGTGCAGAGTTCTCTGTACATAAAAGACTGGGCAGGGATAGGCAGAGGCCACTGCCACAAGATTAATAGGTAGCATTTGTGAGTACATACTGAATGATCTGCTCCCACATCTTAATACTGTACCTCTGCAAAAGATTCATGCAAAGATAAAAATGAATACACATGCAAAGCGCACAACTTTTTTGGCAAAGAAACATCCTTCTGAAGGGTCGGATCTTTCAGGTCTCCCCCAATGCATGGTGAAGTGGCAAAAATACATAGTGTGATCGGAAGATATTGCTTTTTCAGCAAATATCTCAATGAGTTGTTTAACAAAAGGTATATGTTCCCAAGGAAGGTGGGAGACTTTGTGGCGTTTGGTGGTCTTGGGACCACAATTTTAATTTCTACAGATATAGATACTTAAGCATGGGGGATTCACAATTTTTCAACGTTTTCACAGTATGGAGTCTTTGTTTGTAACTGTTAAACAATCAGTTCTTCTTCTCAGGTTATGGCAAATAATAAGGCACTCTGGTGTGAATAGCAGGTCTATCAGTGACTAAGAGTAATCATGCTGTCCAGATTCTGCCAAGAGTAATGAATCAAGGTTGTCAGACATAATAAAATCTGCAGTCTTAAGACTGTTTTGAGGCTGATCTGGAATTATAAAGGAGGCAATGCAGGATACTTGATCCCTAAATACGATTTATGTCTTTTGCATGTCATTGTAATCACTAAATTGTTGTCTTCTTAACTAAATTCATTTGTTTTCCTTTTCTAGAATCTTGTTTTACTTTTGCTATGCATGCACCCTGTGAACTTTTCTATGAAGAACAGCTTTCTCCTTCTCACAAACTACAAAGGATAATCCGGGGAATCCTCATCAAATCTGTTATACCTTTAGGTGCTTGATTGCTTTGTCTTTGTGGGAGCTTAGCTGCAAGAGCGCTCTCCCTTCTTTATGTCAAGATCTATCTTTGGATTTTATGATTTCCTCCAATTAAGGCAACAAAAAATATATTTTCAATGTTTTTACATCATAAATGTAATCTACAAAATATTAATATTGTAGATAACAACATCAGATATTGATTTGCACAATGTAAAGCCTTGTTAGGTTTTGTGGTTTTGCCCACACAGTTTGATGTGGGCACCTAGCCGTGGCAAAGCAGTTCCTTAACACCTAGATTCTGATCTGACATTTAGCCTTTTTGTGCTATTAATTGTATTAGAATGCTACAGCAAACTATATGATGCACATTCTAACAGAAGACATTAGAACAAAGGCTATTCACCTAACGCAGAACTCACTGTGGACAAGACCTCTGCTCAAGAGGAGCTGATCATTGATGACAGAAGGGTTTTGTTTCTGAACAACAGAATCACAGTGGTAAGGCTGCCTTTCACTGTTCTGTTAAGAGAATGGGAAGTTAACCTGGAAAATATGAAGGTGACAAGTCAAGAGCACAGGCACTTGACATTACTGTGAGACTGTGAAGAAAGTGCTGAATGTTTGTGAGAGAGAGGTACAGTGTTGGAAGGGAATTTCTGTGATGATCACCTCACAATCACAATATTAGGCAGTGTCTGGCTGCATCGATACTGACAGCAAACCAGGATCACCCGGATCATCTAGGTTCCTATTTCCTTGTTAGTTGTGACACCAAAGGACAGGATTGTAAGCCAGCTTGTGTTTCTCTTACACTACTATTACTTCTCAAAGCATGTCTTGTGCCTTTGTGAAGCATGTCATTGATGTGGCACCTACCACTTCCGCCTACCTCCTATTGGTGTACAGTGGTGGCTGCCTTGGAACGGGATTGGTGGGGTGGGTTGGGGGTGGGAATGGATAAACAAATAAAAGAAAAAAATGTACCTTCGCTGCTGTGCCTCCGCATGCCTCTCCTCCATCCTCTTCATCTGCTGGAAAGCACCGGAAGCACCCAGGCTTACATACTCTCCCAGCCAATAAGTGTTCTGATTGGTCTGAGTGGCCTGTTTGGTCACTCAGGCAGTGCCTGGGAGCCTGGGCAAGTTCTCAACGGGGCTGTGCAACACAGCCCCATGGAGAGCATGCAAACCACTCCTCACTCTGCCCTGGTCATAGAGCCGAGCCTCGCTCCGACCTGGCTGAGATTCCCGCATAGAAAAATAAACTGATATTAACGTCCTGTTATTATCATTTGATTTTTATTTCTTGCACTGGTGAAATAGCAGTGGGGTGACGGTCTTCCGCCTTAGCATGTGAGCTGCTACTGTTGGTTTATAGAATGAAGACAATTTCTTAAATCACAAGCAATACGCTTAGCATGTGCCGTGATAGAGCATTCTGGACATCATAGTGTATTGTGTTTTTTTATATTTCTTCTATATTCTGTTGGATGAATGATTTCCACTGTTTTTCATCTACTGTGTCAAATGCCACCAATCTAAAATGAAAAAAACACAGAAATGATGGATGGAATGCAGTGCAAATCAAACATTCATCCCAGTCAAGAGATCTGGTTTAACTCCATTGTTCTTTTGCTCACCATGCCACCCCAGTTTAGACCCAGCCATATGCAAATCAGTCTCTACCCTGCTCCTCATGGGAACTGCCAAGCCAGGTCCTCCCTGGACCAGAAACAAGCATCCTGGGACCGGTTTCATAATATCACCCCTCATCGGCCCGGTTAGCTGGAATTCAGTGGCACAGTGAGCCCTGGACCAATGTCTGGGCATACCCAGCACCCAGTATACCCAAGACGTGGATTCTGGACTCACTGTGACGCTGGGCTACATGCACTTTATAATGAGAGATAAAAGTGGAAGGGGAGGACCATATGGCAGCTTGGGAAATGCCACAATTGAAACCCCACCTAGTTACTCCAGAAAGCTGCGATACTCATTTGGGAATAGGCTCTAACTGTACCCGGGAGTTCTTTGCTCCAGTCCTGATATGCCAAATGTTGGAAGGCGGACCCCGAGAAGTCGGCGAGACCACTCAGGGGGGGGCCCCCACACTGTACGAAGTAGCCGAGCGCTGCAGAGAAGCCTCCTGGGAGATCCTTCTCCTATTATGTACTAGCACAGTAACCCCACCACACAGGACTCAAGGAGGTTGTCTCAAGACGAGCAATTCTTTATCAGCACTTAAGGGTTACGGGCTCAATATTTACACGAAAAGGGATCAAGGGATCCACAAAAGTCTCAGTGTCTCTTTAGAAGGGAAGGGGTAGCGGGACAGTCTTTGGCAGGAGCTTGGTACGAGGGTACCTGGGGCCCAGTTCTCATCCTCAAGCTGGAGGGCCTCCGGAACTCGGAGGGGTCGAGCCGCGACGGCGTCAGCAGGGCTCTGGCGTTCAGTTCGTGGAGAGCCGCGACCAGGTCAGCGGGGCTCTCAAGATGGTTTCTACTCAGCTCGAGCCGCGACGTCGTCAGCAGGGCTCCGAGGGAGGTTTCAGCGAGGTTGGGCTGCGACAGCGTCAGCAGGGCCCCGATGTTCCGGGGGGCTTCAAGGTTTCAGCAAGAAGGAGCCGCGACACAGTCTGCAGGGCTCGTGGTGGTTTCAAGCAAGAGTTCTTCTCCGTAGGGTCGGCCGCGATTCAATCAGCAGGGCTCTCGACTCCGGGATACAACTGCCGGTCTGTTGCGGGGTCGCCCCAGATATAGGCCTGGAGCCCTTTGAAGTCCGGACCCTTGCGCCCGGAGGGGCGGAGAGGCCGGGGTGGGAGCGGCCAGACGCCCAGCAGGAGAGGCGCCGGGCCCAGGAGAGATGGAGGCCGATCGCACCTCGGTGTGTGGGGACGGTTGGGGGTCCCATCGATACCGCTCTCCGCCAGGGCGAAGAGGTGTTCACGTGATACCCCCTGGCCAGTTCTTGGTGCCTCAATGTCTGGGCCTCGCTGGGGCCGAGGCCGGGTTGAGCGGGGTCAGATGGACTGGTGTGCAGGGTCACGTGGCAGGCAACAAAATGGTGGAGCCCCGAGGTGTATGCGACCTCGTGCGGCTCGAACGGGTGGCCCGTGGAGGCCAGGGCGGGGAACGGGCCCAACCCCAGGGAAGTCAGGACCACGCCACGAGGCCGGGTCCAACAGGTGTCCCCCCCAGCCGAAGGCAGGGAGAGTCACCCATCTTCTTGGGGATTCTCCTCGTCAAGGCGGAAGAAGCGGGACAGGCCGTCAGCGTTGGCGTGGTCATTGCCGGGTCGGTGCTCAACCGAAAAGTCCATCCCTTGCAGGGCAATGGACCATCGCAGCAGCTTGGGATTCTCGCCTCTCATTTGCATTAACCACCGCAAAGGCCGGTGGTCGGTCTGGACCCGAAAGTGGGTACCGAAGAGATAGGGCCGGAGCTTCTGAAGGGCCCACACTACAGCGAAGGCCTCGCGCTCGATGGTGCTCCATCGTTGCTCCCGGGGCAGCAGCCGTCGGCTGATGAAGGCCACCGGGCGGTCGAGTCCCTTCTCATCAACCTGAGACAGGACGGCCCCGATCCCATATTCGGAGGCGTCTGTCTGTACGATAAACTCTTTACTGTAGTCAGGGGCCTGGAGCACAGGGGCAGTGCACATCGCGGCCTTGAGAGTCTCGAAAGCTGATTGGCAGCGGGGAGTCCAGTGCACCTTCTTGGGCTGTTTCTTCGAGGTGAGCTCCGTGAGAGGCCCCACAATGCTCCCATAGTCCCGGATGAACCGCCGGTAGTATCCGGTGAGGCCAAGGAAGGCCCGCACAGCGGTCTGGGTAGTGGGAGGTTCCCATGCCTGGATGGCATCGACTTTTGGTTGGAGGGGGGCCACCTGACCGCTTCCCACCTGATGGCCCAGGTAGGTCACCGATCCTTGGCCGACCTGGCATTTGCTGGCCTTAATTGTGAGCCCAGCCCTTTGGAGGGCGGCCAGGACGGCTTTGAGGTGAACTAGGTGCTCAGCCCAGTGGTTGCTGTACACGGCAATGTCATCCAAATAGGCCGCGCTGAAGGCCTCGAGCCCGGCCAGGACCTTGTTTACGAGTCTCTGAAAAGTGGCCGGGGCATTCTTCATGCCGAAGGGCATCACCCGAAAGTGGTAATGCCCATCAGGGGTAGAAAAGGCGGATCTTTCTCGGGCGCCGGGGGTAAGCTGAATCTGCCAGTACCCGGCGGTGAGGTCCAGCGTGCTCAGGTAGCGGGCGGACCCTAAGCGATCGATGAGTTCGTCGGCCCGGGGTATAGGATGGGCGTCCGTCTTGGTCACAGCATTCAGGGCCCGGTAGTCTACACAAAATCGCAGCTCCGGGGGATGGCCGGGGGCTGCGGCCTTTGGTACCAGGACGACAGGGCTGGCCCACGGGCTGTCAGAGGGCTCGATGACCCCGAGGGCCAACATCTTCGCTACTTCGGCCTGGAGGCATGCCCGTACTCGGTCGGGTACCCTGTAGGCTCGGTGTCTCACGGGGGGGCTGTCCCCGGTGTCGACGTCGTGGACGCACCAGTGGGTCACCCCCGGGGTGAGGGAGAAGAGGGCTGCGTAGTCCTGCAGCAGTTGTTGACAGTCGATGCGCTGTTCCGGGGTCAGGGAGGAGGCGAGCTGTACACCTTTGATGGATCCGTCGTGGACGTCGTTCTGCAAGAGGTCGGGTAGGGGCTCGGAGTCGGCCTCGCCCCCCTCGTCGGTCACCAGCAGCAGGCTCAGTTCGGTCCGGGCGAAGTAGGGTTTGAGCCTGTTAGCATGTAGAACCCGGAGGGGGTTCCGGGGGGACTCTAGGTCAACTAGGTAGGTGACGGAGCTCTTCTTTTCCACCACCTTGAAGGGCCCAGTCCACTTGTCCTGGAGGGCGCAGGGCTCAACAGGGGCCATGACCCAGACTCGCTGGCCTGGCTCGAACTCGATTGTCGAGGCGTTCCGATCGTACCACCGCTTCATGTCCTCCTGGCTGGCTTCGAGGTTGGCTTCGGCCAGGGCTCGGAACTTGCGGGTCTGGTTACGTAGGGTCAGGAGGTATCGGTAGACGTCAGGAGGGGCGCCCTGGAGCTTCGTCTCCCAGCCCTCTTTGACCAGGCTGAGGGGCCCGCGGACCGGATGTCCATACAATAGTTCAAACGGGCTGAACCCCAGGCACTTCTGCGGGACTTCCCGGTAGGCGAACAGGAGGCATGGCAGTAGGACATCCCATCTCCGCCTGGAGGGGCTCTTCCAAGCCCTGGATCATCCCCTTTAGGGTTCGGTTAAAGCGCTCTACCAGCCCGTTCCCCTGGGGGTGATAGGGGGTTGTGAATTTGTACGTGACCCCGCACTGCTGCCACAGGGACCGCATGTATTTGGAGATGAAGTTTGTGCCCCGGTCGCTCACCACTTCGCGGGGAAATCCCACTCGGGAGAAGATTCCCATTAAGGCCCGGCCCACCACGGGGGCCGTTACAGTTCTTAGCGGGACAGCCTCCGGGTACCTGGTGGCGTGGTCCACGAGGACCAGGATGAAGCGGTGGCCCAGGGCGGTCCGGGGGTCCAGGGGCCCCACAATGTCGATCCCGACTCGTTCGAACGGGGTGCTGACGGCTGGAAAGGGCTGGAGGGGGGCCTTGACCCGACCCCCGGTCTTCCCGCTGGCTTGGCAGGTCTGACAGGACCGGCAGTGGTTGTCCACGTCTTTTCGCATCCGGGGCCAGTAGAAGTGGGTCACCAGACGGCTGTAAGTTTTGTCTTGTCCCAGGTGCCCGGCGAGGGGCACGTCATGTGCCAGGTTGAGAAGGAACTCTCGGAAGCGGAGAGGGACCACCAACACGCGGCTGGCCCCGAGTTCTGCCACTTTCTGTTCACTGTACAATAGGCCCTCGGCCCAGTAGACCCAGTGGGTGCCGGTCTGGTCACCGTTGGCTTGGGCGGACGCTTGTCGTCGGACCCCTTCGAGAGAGGGACAGGACTGCTGTTCTTGCTGGAACTGCTCTCGCGAGGGGCCCCCTTCGTGGCGCCATTGTGTAAGTTCTGGTAGGGCGCCTAGGGAAGCAATCTCTTCGGGGGAGGGTTCAGTCGGTCCAGTGTCGGTGTCCGCCTCCCCCTTGCTGCAGGCGGGGGTTGGTGCGAGCCCCTCGGGCTGGGCGGTACCGGGGGCCTGGGATGAGCAGGGGGCCTGGGCGGCCATGGACCGGGTGATGGCGCAGGCCCATTCGGATAGTCCTAGCATTCGGAGGTGCTCTCGTCGCTCCACTTGAGCCCAGGGGGAACTCTCTAGGTCGTTCCCCAGGAGGCAGTCCACGGGTGCGTCGTCCCGGACAGTCACTTTCAGTAGGCCTGTCACCCCTCCCCACTCGAAGGGGACCACGGCCATCTGGCACAGGCTTTCGCTGTTGTCGGCCGTCCGGACGGGGCACAGCACATCGGGTAGGATTTGTTCGGGGGTCACCAGGTGGCAGCGGACAGCGGTGACACTGGCGCCGGTGTCACGAAGGGCTTCGGCCCGTCGGCCATTGATGGTGACCTGCTGCCGGTATTTGTGGGTGTTGCTTGGGATTGGTGTGCGGGGCACCATTTCTCGGCTGCCCAGGCAGACCAGGGACATGGCCGCCGGCTCCCATTCGGTGGTTCCTCGGTCGAGGATTTCTTCTTCTTCCTCTCCTTCCCCCAGGGCGGCGGCCACTAGCTGTCGGGGCGGGGGCCCGCCGGCCCCGCTTCTTCGGTTCAGGGGGCATACTGGATCGCTGGCATAGTGTCCGGTTTGTTGACAGCCGTAGCAGGTTACTGGGGGCCGTGGTCCGGTTCTGGCTGAGGTCGCCCCTCTTCGGGCTAGGCTCGGGGAGAGGTGTTGCGGCGGCGGCCCTCGAGGCGGGCTCCTGGGGGCCCCGGCGGGGGGGTCCCGATTCCGGTTCGGCCCTCCCCCTCCACCGCGTTGGCGTGGAGGTCCGGTGGGGTTCCTCTGGTACTCCCCCATCGAGTTCCGGGGGACGCGGGTGTTGACCCATCGATCGGCCTCGACGGCGAGTTTACGTGGGTCGGTCATCTTGCTGTCGAGGAGGTGTTGCCTTAGCTCCACGAAGCAATTGTTGGAGAGATGTTCCCAAACAATGAGGTCGACCAGCTGCCCCTAGGTGGTGACCTTGCTACCCTTGATCCATCCTTCTAGGGCCCGGCTGAAAAAGTCCACATATTCCACCCAGGTAGTGCCCGGGATCTTCTTACAGTCTCTGAACCGCTGGCGGTACATTTCCGCGGTTAGCCCGTAGCGGGTGAGCAGGGCCTCATTCATGTGGTCGTAGGAGGTCATCACCTCCTCTGGCAGCTGGAGCAGTGTGTCTCGACCTTCACTAAGGAACCGACCCCACAGGCCGGCGCCCCAGTCCTTTCGGGGCACCCGATTGGAGGTCATGGCCACCTCGTATGCTTTGAACCATTGTTGGATGTCGTCATTTTTGTAGTACTCCTTGACGACATCTTTAGGGATATGTACCTTGTTTTCGGCAGGCGGTAGGGTGTCTCTATTACTGGGGGTGTCGGTCCCCCCGTTCTTTGCCTTGATTTCGAGCTCTTTGAGACTTCGCTCGTGCTCAAGGGTCAGTCTTTTTTCCTCCAACGCTCGGTGCCGTCTCTTCTCTTCTATCTCATCTTGTAGCCGTAGCTGCTCTAGGGCCAGTTTCTTTTCTGCTAGCTGGAGTTCGCCGTCCAGCCGTAGTCGCGCGAGCTCTAGTTCGTGGTTCCGGACCTTCTCCCGTTTCCTTATCTCCTCTTCGGAGAGGCCGATTTCTAGGCTGTTTCTTCCTCCGGTTGCCGGAGTCGGTGCGGTTGATGTGGCCACGGTCAGGGGCAGTGGACCTTCATCCTGGGAGGGGCCTGCCCCGGCCTCTAGCCAGGTCCTCAGGGCTTTCTGCATCTCTTCTTTGGTACCTAGGCCGGTGGTTGCAATGCCCTTGTCTTTGCAGAACTGTTTCAACTCTTTGTGCGTGTATTCCTCCAACCGTTCGGGCTGGAACTCCGTGGTCGTGTTGTTCTCTTGGTTGCTCATGCCTTCCGGTTGTTTGGATGGGTAGCTAGTGGGTTACTGGCTTGTACGTACTGCGTTCGGCTCGGATCCCGTCGCTGGCCACCAAATGTTGGAAGGCAGACCCCGAGAAGTCGGCGAGACCACTCAGGGGGGGGCCCCCACACTGTACGAAGTAGCCGAGCGCTGCAGAGAAGCCTCCTGGGAGATCCTTCTCCTATTATGTACTAGCACAGTAACCCCACCACACAGGACTCAAGGAGGTTGTCTCAAGACGAGCAATTCTTTATCAGCATTTAAGGGTTACGGGCTCAATATTTACACGAAAAGGGATCAAGGGATCCACAAAAGTCTCAGTGTCTCTTTAGAAGGGAAGGGGTAGCGGGACAGTCTTTGGCAGGAGCTTGGTACGAGGGTACCTGGGGCCCAGTTCTTATCCTCAAGCTGGAGGGCCTCCGGAACTCGGAGGGGTCGAGCCGCGACGGCGTCAGCAGGGCTCTGGCGTTCAGTTCGTGGAGAGCCGCGACCAGGTCAGCGGGGCTCTCAAGATGGTTTCTACTCAGCTCGAGCCGCGACGTCGTCAGCAGGGCTCCGAGGGAGGTTTCAGCGAGGTTGGGCCGCGACAGCGTCAGCAGGGCCCCGATGTTCCGGGGGGCTTCAAGGTTTCAGCAAGAAGGAGCCGCGACGCAGTCTGCAGGGCTCGTGGTGGTTTCAAGCAAGAGTTCTTCTCCGTAGGGTCGGCCGCGATTCAATCAGCAGGGCTCTCGACTCCGGGATACAACTGCCGGTCTGTTGCGGGGTCGCCCCAGATATAGGCCTGGAGCCCTTTGAAGTCCGGACCCTTGCGCCCGGAGGGGCGGAGAGGCCGGGGTGGGAGAGGCCAGACGCCCAGCAGGAGAGGCGCCGGGCCCAGGAGAGATGGAGGCCGATCGCACCTCGGTGTGTGGGGACGGTTGGGGGTCCCATCGATACCGCCCTCCGCCAGGGCGATGAGGTGTTCACGTGATACCCCCTGGCCAGTTCTTGGTGCCTCAATGTCTGGGCCTCGCTGGGGCCGAGGCCATGTTGAGCGGGGTCAGGTGGACTGGTGTGCAGGGTCACGTGGCAGGCAACAAAATGGTGGAGCCCCGAGGTGTATGCGACCTCGTGCGGCTCGAACGGGTGGCCCGTGGAGGCCAGGGCGGGGAACGGGCCCAACCCCAGGGAAGTCAGGACCACGCCACGAGGCCGGGTCCAACACCAAAGAAATTGTCGATTTCTCCCATCTCCGTAGTAGATTTTTTTACACCTTTTAACAGGACCAAAATGATCAAGAGGCTGTCAGATTTCCCACATTCAGCTGATCTTAACCCTCACAGCATCAAGAATATGAATCAAAGGGTCTTAGTCAAAGGAATCTGGTTGTAGAGAAGGAAGAACCCCCTTTTGATGTCTGTCAAAATGCAGAACGTATCTTGAAGAGGAATTTAGTATCTAAAGAAAGGACAAACCGATCCTTAAAAATTATAAGAAAAGGGTGTCAATACATAAGGGGGCAAAAACCAAATTAAATGATGGACGGAGTGTTGAACATTGCAAGCACTCACCCCCAGTCAACTGATCTGGGTTTAATCCATCACCGTTCTTTAGCCCACTCTGCTACCCCAGTTCAAACATGGCCATATGCAAATCAGTCCAACCCTGTGCCTCATGGGAACAGTCCAGCTTGAACTGCCAAGCCATGTCTTCCCTGGAACTGAAACAAGCTTCCTAGGACCGGTTTCTGGCATTTCAGCCGTCTTCAGCCAGGCTTGCTTGAATCCAGTGGCAAAGTGAGCAAGGGACTCACGTCTGAGCATACCCTGCCAACTTATGGCGAACAAAGCAAAAACCGAGTGGGACGGGGATGCTCAGACGTGAGTCCCGTGCTCCCCATGCCACTGGAATAAACCTATCCTGGCTGAAGAGGGGTGAAACCCCGACAGCGGTCCCAGGATGCTTGTTTCCAGTCCAGGGAGGACCTGGCCTGGCAGTTCGGGCCTAACTGTTCCCATTGGGTACAGGGTCAAGAATGATTTGCATATGGCCGGGTCCAAACTGGAATGGCAAGGCGAGCAAAAATATGATGGATTTAGGCTCAGATTTCTGTACTGGGGTGAATGTATGACATTGTTCTGCAGTCTGTCCATCAATAGTTCTTTTTGCATTTGTCACCCCGAGTGGGACGGGTATGCTCAGACGTGAGTCCCGTGCTCCCCACGCCACTGGAAGCAAGCTATTCTGGCTGAAGAGGGGTGAAACCCCGAAACCGGTCCTAGGATGCTTGTTTCCATCATTCGTTTGCTCACCAAGCCACCCCAGTTTTGACCTGGCCATATGCAAATCAGTCTTGACCCTGTGCTTCATGGGAACAGTCCAGCCCGAACTGCCAAGCCAGGTCCTCCCTGGACCGGAAACAAGCATCCTAGGAACGGTTTTGGGGTTTCACCCCTCTTTAGCCACGATAGCTTGATTCCAGTGGCACAGTGAGCCCAGGGCCCACATCTGGGCATACCTGGCGCACTTAGGGCAAGAAAACAAAAGACACACAATTGATGGATGGAATGCAGAACAAATCAAAACATTCACCCCCAGTCAAGAGATCTGGTTAAATCCATCATTCGTTTGCTCACCAAGCCACCCCAGTTTTGACCTGGCCATATGCAAATCAGTCTTGACCCTGTGCCTCATGGGAACAGTCCAGCCCGAACTGCCAAGCCAGGTCCTCCCTGGACCGGAAACAAGCATCCTAGGACCGGTTTCGGAGTTTCACCCCTCTTCAGCCAGGATAGTTTGATTCCAGTGGCACAGCGATCCCAGAACCCACGTCTGGGCATACCTGGCGCACTTAGGGCAAGAAAGCAAAAGACACACAATTGATGGATGGAATGCAAAACAAATCAAAACATTCACCCCCAGTCAAGAGATCTGGTTAAATCCATCATTCTTTTGCTCACCGTGCCACCCCAGTTTAGACATGGCCATATGCAAATCAGTCTTGACCCTGTGCCTCATGGGAACAGTCCAGCCCGAACTGCCAAGCCAGGTCCTCCCTGGACCGGAAACAAGCATCCAAGGACCGGTTTCGGAGTTTCACCCCTCTTCAGCCAGGATAGCTTGATTCCAGTGGCACAGTGAAAAAGTAATAGACACATAATTGATGGATGGAATGCCGAACAAATGAAAACATTCACCCACAGTCAAGAAATCTGGTTAAATCCATCATTCTTTTGCTCACCATGCCACCCCAGTGAAACCCCGAAACCGGTCCTTGGATGCTTGTTTCCAGTCCAGGGAGGCCATATGACATTGTTCTGCATTCTGTCCATCAATAGTTCTTTTTGCATTTGTCACCCCGAGTGGGACGGGGATGCTCAGACGGGAGTCCCGTGCTCCCCATGCCACTGGAATCAAGCTATCCTGGCTGAAGAGGTGTGAAACCCCAAAACAGGTCCTA
Source organism: Triturus cristatus (assembly GCF_964204655.1). Classification (NCBI taxonomy): domain Eukaryota; kingdom Metazoa; phylum Chordata; class Amphibia; order Caudata; family Salamandridae; genus Triturus; species Triturus cristatus. The sequence goes on from NC_140585.1 coordinate 1,135,639,645, forward strand.
GGATGCTTGTTTCCAATCCAGGGAGGACCTGGCCTGGCAGTTCGGGCTGGACTGTTCCGATTGGGTACAGGGTCAAGACTGATTTGCATATGGCTGGGTCCAAACTGGAATGGCATGGTGAGCAAAAAAACGATGGATTTAGGCCCAGATCTCTGTACTGGGTGAATGTATGACATTGTTCTGCATTCTGTCCATCAATAGTTCTTTTTGCAGAGGCCATAGCAGAGGCTCTTAAGATATAAACCATTGTATCCAACAGGAACTTTGTTCTCAGTCATTAGGGAGGATGGAATACCTGTCAATCTGTTGTACCTGTGTCAGGTCTATATTGTGCGTACCTGAGTAAGTTGGCATGTATCTTTAAACCTTGAGTGTTGAGTAATAAGTGTTTTGTGTTCTTATGTACTGTGACTTAGATTGATTCTCTCTGTGGTTAGATGTTTGCTAGCTGGAGAGGGAGTATCATCTGTAGTAGTTGATGTTTTAAATAAATACCTATTTCAACCTTCATGGCCTGAGGACATTTACTTCTCAAGATTAGCGATGGTCATTTCCAGCGCTTACGACACATAACAATGACTACAACTGGGTGTTGCGAGAACCCAGTCTGATTGGTAGGACATCGTGAACACTACAACAATCTGCAAGGGTGTTTTTTTCTTGTTTTAAAAATTGGTGGCAAGTGCTGAATGAGTGAATTTCTCACCATGTATATGTTAATTGTGCTTGGACTGCACCAATGGCTTTGGCGTGTGTGTTCTACGTGTGGATTTCTGTCTACATTCTCACAAACAAGAGCGCATATCGTTGACCAACAACAAGGGATATCAGTTGTGAAAAACTGACGTGCAATGACAAGTGAGATGTCAGGGACTATCGGAGACTATGTCCAGAACACAGTCAGGAACTCGGGCAAGGACTGGTGACTGGGTAGAAAACATAAGCAGATAGAGTAGAACAGCACTTCCCAGGATTACACAGGAAGTCAGAGGAGAAAAGAGATCCAAAGGGAAAACCTGCACAAGTGAACAAGATGGCTAAAATTCAGAAAGGATGGGCACTGTAGAGGCAATTTAGCATTTAGAATAACTACACCCAGGAGGGACGTGCAAAATATATATATATATATGTGAGGAACTTACTGAATTTCAGGCCTACAATGTGGAGCTCCCGAGTGCTTTACTCCACATTCCCTTTATTGTTCATATTGTTATGTGTGTATATATTCATATCTATCTATCTATCTATCTATCTATCTATCTATCTATCTATCTATCTATCTATCTATCTATCTATCTATCTATCTATCTATCTATCTATCTATCTATCTATCTATCTCTTTCTCTCTCTATCTCTCTCTCTCTCTCTCTCTATATATATATATATTCCAAAAGAGTTCCATTTACCGGGGGCTCCGACCCTGCAGGGCGGGCTCTCAAAGGCAGGAATGGAGATCCTGCCGCTTTAACACCACAAAACACACCAGAGCCCAACTTCGTCTCACGGCAAGAAGCCGACTTTATTCGTCTCGAGCACTGCAGCTTGTGACACCCTTAAATAGTCCTGACGCGTTTCGGCGTGAATCCGCCTTAATCATAGGTAGGTGTGTCATTAATTAATCCCAAGTGGGCTTGGTCCCGCAGTAGCTGAACTACGGGTACCAGCATGCATCAGGTAGGTTATCCCAGGTAGGTACTGTGTTTGTGTCATTCTGCTGAATAGCGTTCTTCCACCCAGTACTGCTGATCCTTTTGCCAGCCTGACGTTGCCATTAAATTTCTGCTGCTCAGTTGCCATAATGTTTTTGCCAAGTGCTTAAGCCAATGCTGCAATGTTCACCAAAATATGCGCTTCAGCAGCGAAGTTGTAGGAAAAGGACGACGCCCTTCTCCTCTCCCTTTCTTCAACAAAATGCCAGGTAGCCAAGGAAGTCCAGATACGGCAGGCATTGTTGTAAGCGGATCATCCCCCTCCATTTGCATTCCAAAAGAGTTCCATTTACCGGGGGCTCCGATCCTGCAGGGCGGGCTCTCAAAGGCAGGAATGGAGATCCTGCCGCTTTAACACCACAAAACACACCAGAGCCCAACTTCGTCTCACGGCAAGAAGCCGACTTTATTCGTCTCGAGCACTGCAGCTTGTGACACCCTTAAATAGTCCTGACGCGTTTCGGCGTGAATCCGCCTTAATCATAGGTAGGTGTGTCATTAATTAATCCCAAGTGGGCTTGGTCCCGCAGTAGCTGAACTACGGGTACCAGCATGCATCAGGTAGGTTATCCCAGGTAGGTACTGTGTTTGTGTCATTCTGCTGAATAGCGTTCTTCCACCCAGTACTGCTGATCCTTTTGCCAGCCTGACGTTGCCATTAAATTTCTGCTGCTCAGTTGCCATAATGTTTTTGCCAAGTGCTTAAGCCAATGCTGCAATGTTCACCAAAATATGCGCTTCAGCAGCGAAGTTGTAGGAAAAGGACGACGCCCTTCTCCTCTCCCTTTCTTCAACAAAATGCCAGGTAGCCAAGGAAGTCCAGATACGGCAGGCATTGTTGTAAGCGGATCATCCCCCTCCATTTGCATTCCAAAAGAGTTCCATTTACCGGGGGCTCCGACCCTGCAGGGCGGGCTCTCAAAGGCAGGAATGGAGATCCTGCCGCTTTAACACCACAAAACACACCAGAGCCCAACTTCGTCTCACGGCAAGAAGCCGACTTTATTCGTCTCGAGCACTGCAGCTTGTGACACCCTTAAATAGTCCTGACGCGTTTCGGCGTGAATCCGCCTTAATCATAGGTAGGTGTGTCATTAATTAATCCCAAGTGGGCTTGGTCCCGCAGTAGCTGAACTACGGGTACCAGCATGCATCAGGTAGGTTATCCCAGGTAGGTACTGTGTTTGTGTCATTCTGCTGAATAGCGTTCTTCCACCCAGTACTGCTGATCCTTTTGCCAGCCTGACGTTGCCATTAAATTTCTGCTGCTCAGTTGCCATAATGTTTTTGCCAAGTGCTTAAGCCAATGCTGCAATGTTCACCAAAATATGCGCTTCAGCAGCGAAGTTGTAGGAAAAGGACGACGCCCTTCTCCTCTCCCTTTCTTCAACAAAATGCCAGGTAGCCAAGGAAGTCCAGATACGGCAGGCATTGTTGTAAGCGGATCATCCCCCTCCATTTGCATTCCAAAAGAGTTCCATTTACCGGGGGCTCCGACCCTGCAGGGCGGGCTCTCAATGGCAGGAATGGAGATCCTGCCGCTTTAACACCACAAAACACACCAGAGCCCAACTTCGTCTCACGGCAAGAAGCCGACTTTATTCGTCTCGAGCACTGCAGCTTGTGACACCCTTAAATAGTCCTGACGCGTTTCGGCGTGAATCCGCCTTAATCATAGGTAGGTGTATCATTAATTAATCCCAAGTGGGCTTGGTCCCGCAGTAGCTGAACTACGGGTACCAGCATGCATCAGGTAGGTTATCCCAGGTAGGTACTGTGTTTGTGTCATTCTGCTGAATAGCGTTCTTCCACCCAGTACTGCTGATCCTTTTGCCAGCCTGACGTTGCCATTAAATTTCTGCTGCTCAGTTGCCATAATGTTTTTGCCAAGTGCTTAAGCCAATGCTGCAATGTTCACCAAAATATGCGCTTCAGCAGCGAAGTTGTAGGAAAAGGACGACGCCCTTCTCCTCTCCCTTTCTTCAACAAAATGCCAGGTAGCCAAGGAAGTCCAGATACGGCAGGCATTGTTGTAAGCGGATCATCCCCCTCCATTTGCATTCCAAAAGAGTTCCATTTACCGGGGGCTCCGACCCTGCAGGGCGGGCTCTCAAAGGCAGGAATGGAGATCCTGCCGCTTTAACACCACAAAACACACCAGAGCCCAACTTCGTCTCACGGCAAGAAGCCGACTTTATTCGTCTCGAGCACTGCAGCTTGTGACACCCTTAAATAGTCCTGACGCGTTTCGGCGTGAATCCGCCTTAATCATAGGTAGGTGTGTCATTAATTAATCCCAAGTGGGCTTGGTCCCGCAGTAGCTGAACTACGGGTACCAGCATGCATCAGGTAGGTTATCCCAGGTAGGTACTGTGTTTGTGTCATTCTGCTGAATAGCGTTCTTCCACCCAGTACTGCTGATCCTTTTGCCAGCCTGACGTTGCCATTAAATTTCTGCTGCTCAGTTGCCATAATGTTTTTGCCAAGTGCTTAAGCCAATGCTGCAATGTTCACCAAAATATGCGCTTCAGCAGCGAAGTTGTAGGAAAAGGACGACGCCCTTCTCCTCTCCCTTTCTTCAACAAAATGCCAGGTAGCCAAGGAAGTCCAGATACGGCAGGCATTGTTGTAAGCGGATCATCCCCCTCCATTTGCATTCCAAAAGAGTTCCATTTACCGGGGGCTCCGACCCTGCAGGGCGGGCTCTCAAAGGCAGGAATGGAGATCCTGCCGCTTTAACACCACAAAACACACCAGAGCCCAACTTCGTCTCACGGCAAGAAGCCGACTTTATTCGTCTCGAGCACTGCAGCTTGTGACACCCTTAAATAGTCCTGACGCGTTTCGGCGTGAATCCGCCTTAATCATAGGTAGGTGTGTCATTAATTAATCCCAAGTGGGCTTGGTCCCGCAGTAGCTGAACTACGGGTACCAGCATGCATCAGGTAGGTTATCCCAGGTAGGTACTGTGTTTGTGTCATTCTGCTGAATAGCGTTCTTCCACCCAGTACTGCTGATCCTTTTGCCAGCCTGACGTTGCCATTAAATTTCTGCTGCTCAGTTGCCATAATGTTTTTGCCAAGTGCTTAAGCCAATGCTGCAATGTTCACCAAAATATGCGCTTCAGCAGCGAAGTTGTAGGAAAAGGACGACGCCCTTCTCCTCTCCCTTTCTTCAACAAAATGCCAGGTAGCCAAGGAAGTCCAGATACGGCAGGCATTGTTGTAAGCGGATCATCCCCCTCCATTTGCATTCCAAAAGAGTTCCATTTACCGGGGGCTCCGACCCTGCAGGGCGGGCTCTCAAAGGCAGGAATGGAGATCCTGCCGCTTTAACACCACAAAACACACCAGAGCCCAACTTCGTCTCACGGCAAGAAGCCGACTTTATTCGTCTCGAGCACTGCAGCTTGTGACACCCTTAAATAGTCCTGACGCGTTTCGGCGTGAATCCGCCTTAATCATAGGTAGGTGTGTCATTAATTAATCCCAAGTGGGCTTGGTCCCGCAGTAGCTGAACTACGGGTACCAGCATGCATCAGGTAGGTTATCCCAGGTAGGTACTGTGTTTGTGTCATTCTGCTGAATAGCGTTCTTCCACCCAGTACTGCTGATCCTTTTGCCAGCCTGACGTTGCCATTAAATTTCTGCTGCTCAGTTGCCATAATGTTTTTGCCAAGTGCTTAAGCCAATGCTGCAATGTTCACCAAAATATGCGCTTCAGCAGCGAAGTTGTAGGAAAAGGACGACGCCCTTCTCCTCTCCCTTTCTTCAACAAAATGCCAGGTAGCCAAGGAAGTCCAGATACGGCAGGCATTGTTGTAAGCGGATCATCCCCCTCCATTTGCATTCCAAAAGAGTTCCATTTACCGGGGGCTCCGACCCTGCAGGGCGGGCTCTCAAAGGCAGGAATGGAGATCCTGCCGCTTTAACACCACAAAACACACCAGAGCCCAACTTCGTCTCACGGCAAGAAGCCGACTTTATTCGTCTCGAGCACTGCAGCTTGTGACACCCTTAAATAGTCCTGACGCGTTTCGGCGTGAATCCGCCTTAATCATAGGTAGGTGTGTCATTAATTAATCCCAAGAGGGCTTGGTCCCGCAGTAGCTGAACTACGGGTACCAGCATGCATCAGGTAGGTTATCCCAGGTAGGTACTGTGTTTGTGTCATTCTGCTGAATAGCGTTCTTCCACCCAGTACTGCTGATCCTTTTGCCAGCCTGACGTTGCCATTAAATTTCTGCTGCTCAGTTGCCATAATGTTTTTGCCAAGTGCTTAAGCCAATGCTGCAATGTTCACCAAAATATGCGCTTCAGCAGCGAAGTTGTAGGAAAAGGACGACGCCCTTCTCCTCTCCCTTTCTTCAACAAAATGCCAGGTAGCCAAGGAAGTCCAGATACGGCAGGCATTGTTGTAAGCGGATCATCCCCCTCCATTTGCATTCCAAAAGAGTTCCATTTACCGGGGGCTCCGACCCTGCAGGGCGGGCTCTCAAAGGCAGGAATGGAGATCCTGCCGCTTTAACACCACAAAACACACCAGAGCCCAACTTCGTCTCACGGCAAGAAGCCGACTTTATTCGTCTCGAGCACTGCAGCTTGTGACACCCTTAAATAGTCCTGACGCGTTTCGGCGTGAATCCGCCTTAATCATAGGTAGGTGTGTCATTAATTAATCCCAAGTGGGCTTGGTCCCGCAGTAGCTGAACTACGGGTACCAGCATGCATCAGGTAGGTTATCCCAGGTAGGTACTGTGTTTGTGTCATTCTGCTGAATAGCGTTCTTCCACCCAGTACTGCTGATCCTTTTGCCAGCCTGACGTTGCCATTAAATTTCTGCTGCTCAGTTGCCATAATGTTTTTGCCAAGTGCTTAAGCCAATGCTGCAATGTTCACCAAAATATGCGCTTCAGCAGCGAAGTTGTAGGAAAAGGATGACGCCCTTCTCCTCTCCCTTTCTTCAACAAAATGCCAGGTAGCCAAGGAAGTCCAGATACGGCAGGCATTGTTGTAAGCGGATCATCCCCCTCCATTTGCATTCCAAAAGAGTTCCATTTACCGGGGGCTCCGACCCTGCAGGGCGGGCTCTCAAAGGCAGGAATGGAGATCCTGCCGCTTTAACACCACAAAACACACCAGAGCCCAACTTCGTCTCACGGCAAGAAGCCGACTTTATTCGTCTCGAGCACTGCAGCTTGTGACACCCTTAAATAGTCCTGACGCGTTTCGGCGTGAATCCGCCTTATCATAGGTAGGTGTGTCATTAATTAATCCCAAGTGGGCTTGGTCCCGCAGTAGCTGAACTACGGACTTCCTTGGCTACCTGGCATTTTGTTGAAGAAAGGGAGAGGAGAAGGGCGTCGTCCTTTTCCTTTTCCTACAACTTCGCTGCTGAAGCGCATATTTTGGTGAACATTGCAGCATTGGCTTAAGCACTTGGCAAAAACATTATGGCAACTGAGCAGCAGAAATTTAATGGCAACGTCAGGCTGGCAAAAGGATCAGCAGTACTGGGTGGAAGAACGCTATTCAGCAGAATGACACAAACACAGTACCTACCTGGGATAACCTACCTGATGCATGCTGGTACCCGTAGTTCAGCTACTGCGGGACCAAGCCCACTTGGGATTAATTAATGACACACCTACCTATGATTAAGGCGGATTCACGCCGAAACGCGTCAGGACTATTTAAGGGTGTCACAAGCTGCAGTGCTCGAGACGAATAAAGTCGGCTTCTTGCCGTGAGACGAAGTTGGGCTCTGGTGTGTTTTGTGGTGTTAAAGCGGCAGGATCTCCATTCCTGCCTTTGAGAGCCCGCCCTGCAGGGTCGGAGCCCCCGGTAAATGGAACTCTTTTGGAATGCAAATGGAGGGGGATGATCCGCTTACAACAATGCCTGCCGTATCTGGACTTCCTTGGCTACCTGGCATTTTGTTGAAGAAAGGGAGAGGAGAAGGGCGTCATCCTTTTCCTACAACTTCGCTGCTGAAGCGCATATTTTGGTGAACATTGCAGCATTGGCTTAAGCACTTGGCAAAAACATTATGGCAACTGAGCAGCAGAAATTTAATGGCAACGTCAGGCTGGCAAAAGGATCAGCAGTACTGGGTGGAAGAACGCTATTCAGCAGAATGACACAAACACAGTACCTACCTGGGATAACCTACCTGATGCATGCTGGTACCCGTAGTTCAGCTACTGCGGGACCAAGCCCACTTGGGATTAATTAATGACACACCTACCTATGATTAAGGCGGATTCACGCCGAAACGCGTCAGGACTATTTAAGGGTGTCACAAGCTGCAGTGCTCGAGACGAATAAAGTCGGCTTCTTGCCGTGAGACGAAGTTGGGCTCTGGTGTGTTTTGTGGTGTTAAAGCGGCAGGATCTCCATTCCTGCCTTTGAGAGCCCGCCCTGCAGGGTCGGAGCCCCCGGTAAATGGAACTCTTTTGGAATGCAAATGGAGGGGGATGATCCGCTTACAACAATGCCTGCCGTATCTGGACTTCCTTGGCTACCTGGCATTTTGTTGAAGAAAGGGAGAGGAGAAGGGCGTCGTCCTTTTCCTACAACTTCGCTGCTGAAGCGCATATTTTGGTGAACATTGCAGCATTGGCTTAAGCACTTGGCAAAAACATTATGGCAACTGAGCAGCAGAAATTTAATGGCAACGTCAGGCTGGCAAAAGGATCAGCAGTACTGGGTGGAAGAACGCTATTCAGCAGAATGACACAAACACAGTACCTACCTGGGATAACCTACCTGATGCATGCTGGTACCCGTAGTTCAGCTACTGCGGGACCAAGCCCACTTGGGATTAATTAATGACACACCTACCTATGATTAAGGCGGATTCACGCCGAAACGCGTCAGGACTATTTAAGGGTGTCACAAGCTGCAGTGCTCGAGACGAATAAAGTCGGCTTCTTGCCGTGAGACGAAGTTGGGCTCTGGTGTGTTTTGTGGTGTTAAAGCGGCAGGATCTCCATTCCTGCCTTTGAGAGCCCGCCCTGCAGGGTCGGAGCCCCCGGTAAATGGAACTCTTTTGGAATGCAAATGGAGGGGGATGATCCGCTTACAACAATGCCTGCCGTATCTGGACTTCCTTGGCTACCTGGCATTTTGTTGATGAAAGGGAGAGGAGAAGGGCGTCGTCCTTTTCCTACAACTTCGCTGCTGAAGCGCATATTTTGGTGAACATTGCAGCATTGGCTTAAGCACTTGGCAAAAACATTATGGCAACTGAGCAGCAGAAATTTAATGGCAACGTCAGGCTGGCAAAAGGATCAGCAGTACTGGGTGGAAGAACGCTATTCAGCAGAATGACACAAACACAGTACCTACCTGGGATAACCTACCTGATGCATGCTGGTACCCGTAGTTCAGCTACTGCGGGACCAAGCCCACTTGGGATTAATTAATGACACACCTACCTATGATTAAGGCGGATTCACGCCGAAACGCGTCAGGACTATTTAAGGGTGTCACAAGCTGCAGTGCTCGAGACGAATAAAGTCGGCTTCTTGCCGTGAGACGAAGTTGGGCTCTGGTGTGTTTTGTGGTGTTAAAGCGGCAGGATCTCCATTCCTGCCTTTGAGAGCCCGCCCTGCAGGGTCGGAGCCCCCGGTAAATGGAACTCTTTTGGAATGCAAATGGAGGGGGAAGATCCGCTTACAACAATGCCTGCCGTATCTGGACTTCCTTGGCTACCTGGCATTTTGTTGAAGAAAGGGAGAGGAGAAGGGCGTCGTCCTTTTCCTACAACTTCGCTGCTGAAGCGCATATTTTGGTGAACATTGCAGCATTGGCTTAAGCACTTGGCAAAAACATTATGGCAACTGAGCAGCAGAAATTTAATGGCAACGTCAGGCTGGCAAAAGGATCAGCAGTACTGGGTGGAAGAACGCTATTCAGCAGAATGACACAAACACAGTACCTACCTGGGATAACCTACCTGATGCATGCTGGTACCCGTAGTTCAGCTACTGCGGGACCAAGCCCACTTGGGATTAATTAATGACACACCTACCTATGATTAAGGCGGATTCACGCCGAAACGCGTCAGGACTATTTAAGGGTGTCACAAGCTGCAGTGCTCGAGACGAATAAAGTCGGCTTCTTGCCGTGAGACGAAGTTGGGCTCTGGTGTGTTTTGTGGTGTTAAAGCGGCAGGATCTCCATTCCTGCCTTTGAGAGCCCGCCCTGCAGGGTCGGAGCCCCCGGTAAATGGAACTCTTTTGGAATGCAAATGGAGGGGGATGATCCGCTTACAACAATGCCTGCCGTATCTGGACTTCCTTGGCTACCTGGCATTTTGTTGAAGAAAGGGAGAGGAGAATGGCGTCGTCCTTTTCCTACAACTTCGCTGCTGAAGCGCATATTTTGGTGAACATTGCAGCATTGGCTTAAGCACTTGGCAAAAACATTATGGCAACTGAGCAGCAGAAATTTAATGGCAACGTTAGGCTGGCAAAAGGATCAGCAGTACTGGGTGGAAGAACGCTATTCAGCAGAATGACACAAACACAGTACCTACCTGGGATAACCTACCTGATGCATGCTGGTACCCGTAGTTCAGCTACTGCGGGACCAAGCCCACTTGGGATTAATTAATGACACACCTACCTATGATTAAGGCGGATTCACGCCGAAAAGCGTCAGGGCTATTTAAGGGTGTCACAAGCTGCAGTGCTCGAGACGAATAAAGTCGGCTTCTTGCCGTGAGACGAAGTTGGGCTCTGGTGTGTTTTGTGGTGTTAAAGCGGCAGGATCTCCATTCCTGCCTTTGAGAGCCCGCCCTGCAGGGTCGGAGCCCCCGGTAAATGGAACTCTTTTGGAATGCAAATGGAGGGGGATGATCCGCTTACAACAATGCCTGCCGTATCTGGACTTCCTTGGCTACCTGGCATTTTGTTGAAGAAAGGGAGAGGAGAAGGGCGTCGTCCTTTTCCTACAACTTCGCTGCTGAAGCGCATATTTTGGTGAACATTGCAGCATTGGCTTAAGCACTTGGCAAAAACATTATGGCAACTGAGCAGCAGAAATTTAATGGCAACGTCAGGCTGGCAAAAGGATCAGCAGTACTGGGTGGAAGAACGCTATTCAGCAGAATGACACAAACACAGTACCTACCTGGGATAACCTACCTGATGCATGCTGGTACCCGTAGTTCAGCTACTGCGGGACCAAGCCCACTTGGGATTAATTAATGACACACCTACCTATGATTAAGGCGGATTCACGCCGAAACGCGTCAGGACTATTTAAGGGTGTCACAAGCTGCAGTGCTCGAGACGAATAAAGTCGGCTTCTTGCCGTGAGACGAAGTTGGGCTCTGGTGTGTTTTGTGGTGTTAAAGCGGCAGGATCTCCATTCCTGCCTTTGAGAGCCCGCCCTGCAGGGTCGGAGCCCCCGGTAAATGGAACTCTTTTGGAATGCAAATGGAGGGGGATGATCCGCTTACAACAATGCCTGCCGTATCTGGACTTCCTTGGCTACCTGGCATTTTGTTGAAGAAAGGGAGAGGAGAATGGCGTCGTCCTTTTCCTACAACTTCGCTGCTGAAGCGCATATTTTGGTGAACATTGCAGCATTGGCTTAAGCACTTGGCAAAAACATTATGGCAACTGAGCAGCAGAAATTTAATGGCAACGTTAGGCTGGCAAAAGGATCAGCAGTACTGGGTGGAAGAACGCTATTCAGCAGAATGACACAAACACAGTACCTACCTGGGATAACCTACCTGATGCATGCTGGTACCCGTAGTTCAGCTACTGCGGGACCAAGCCCACTTGGGATTAATTAATGACACACCTACCTATGATTAAGGCGGATTCACGCCGAAAAGCGTCAGGACTATTTAAGGGTGTCACAAGCTGCAGTGCTCGAGACGAATAAAGTCGGCTTCTTGCCGTGAGACGAAGTTGGGCTCTGGTGTGTTTTGTGATATATATATATATATATATATATATATATATATATCTATATATATATATATATATATGTATATATATATATATGTATATATATATAAATATACATGTGTATATATATATATATATATATGTGTGTGTGTGTATATGTCTATATTACCTACTGGCGGTCGCCGGTAGGTAGTTATAGTTAGGACCTATTATCAATAGGAAATCCGCAACATTCTATTTGGAATAACTTTGGCACCGGTTGACGAATCTTCACGAAATTTTCAAAACTCGTGGCCCTCTCCGCTCCTATCCTGAAAGTCTCGGGGTGATTCATCAAGCGGGGGCCGAGAAAAAAGGGGGTCCCAAAACGTGTTTTCCCCATGCAATTTTCCATAGGGACCGTTAGTCGCAGCTACAGCCCGACCTGCTGAACGGAATGACACCAAATTTGGCAGTAAGGTAGACCTTGGTTCACACTCGTGCCTTCTGCTTAAATGGTGTAAATCCGTTCAGTAGTTCCTGAGAAAATCAAAAGTAAAATCATATATATATCTATGGGCGCGGTGGATCCGCGCACCCTGCCGAGCATGAGCTGTATGCTAATTGGCTGTCAACACTCCAAACCAGGAAGTGTTGGCAGCCATCTAGTGCCTCGGTAGAACTGAGGCACAAGAAAAGAGAAGAAAAAATGCACAGAACGCAAAAAGGGGGCAGGGTAGAAACACCCTGACCCCCTAGGCCTGCTCATGGGGACTCACAATGAACCCCAGGGCTCCAAAAAATTATTTTTTTAGAAATCGGTGTATGGGTGCGCGGATCCTGCCAAAAAAAAAAAAAAAAAAGCGCGGCCTCCTGCGCTTCATTGCTGATTTGCCCCCGGGGGGCCAAATCCCAGGGGCTATGCAAGGATTGGGTTGGGGGCCCAAAGGGGCCCCCCAGCCCCGGGGACCCCCACCCCCCGGACTTTATGTGAATATGTGGGAGGGCTCACAGCCTCCCCCAGCCCCGGGGGCTGCCACCCCCGGGGCTACAAAAATGAATGGCTGGGGGGGCTCAAAGGCCCCCCCAGGGACCGGCTTTGTGAAAATATTTTCAGGGGGCTCACGGCCCCCTGCAGCCCCGGGGACCGCCACCCCTGGGGCTTGTTTATAAACAAAAGAAATACCCTGAGTGGGGGGGCTCAAGCCCCCCCACACGCCCGGGTATCACCACCCCCGGGGCTTTCTAAATTGGTGGAGCCAATGATGGCCCTGGGGACCTCCACCCCTCAGGGCCGACTCCTGCAGTGTCCCGGGGTGCCCACCCCCGGGACACTGCTGTTTGGTATAGAGGGTGGGAGCCTCTCGGCTCCCACCCTGCCATACCAAACCTGGTTTGAATTTTGAAAGAGAGAGCAGGGAAACCTGCTCTCTCTTTCAAAATTCAAACCAAATTGCTTTTCCACATGGGGACCTGCATGTGAAAAAGCAAAGCTGGCTCCCGCAGGAGGCGGGCAGCCGGCGGGACCGTGGGGGATTAGGGACCCCCCCCCACAGCCCCCAACGGAGAGGGCCAGCCGTGGGGGATGGGGTCCCCAGGGCTATTATTGGCCCAGGAGAGGCGCCACGTGGCCCCCCTTCCACCCAAAAAAAAATAAATTTGAAAGGCAGGCCCTGGAGGGTAGGGTCCCCAGGGCCTTTAGTGGCCAGAGGAGGGGGGCAACGCAGCCCCCCTCCAAAAAAAATAATTAAAAAAAGGCCATGCCCCGGGGGAAGGGGTCCCCGGCCCGGGGCTGGTTAAGGCCTCGGGACCGGGGCCACGTGGCCCCCTTCCCAAATGTTAATTTAAAAAAAAATAATAATTAAGGGGCAGGCCCTGGGGGATGGGTCTCCAGGGCCAAAAAATAAGAAAAGAAGGGGGGCTATGCAGCCCCCCTTTAAAACAAAAATTTAAAAAAATCCGCCAATCGCATCGGAGGCCATGCCGCCTTGTTTCAGCACTCTGCAAACACGCCCCGTGGCACCTTTGCAGATGGGGAACAAATTCCCTTGAATACTGGGGGTCCCTGGGGGCCAAATAGCCCACCAGGAAACTCCAGTATGCGCCAGGGGGCTGCATTGCAGAGAGGTGTTCTGAGGCCACGCCCTTTTCACACCTCTCTGCAACGCAGCTCTGTGGCGCTTAATGGAGGTAGCTGGTGGGGTAGTTGCACCCCAGGGACCCTCAGGATTCAAGGGGGGTAATCCCCCAACTTAAAACGCGCCACGGGGCACGTTTGCACAGTGGTGAAGGGAGGGGGCGGGCCCCGAGGTGATATGTGTGCAAACACGCCCTGTGGTGCGCTTTAAGTTCAGAAATTAATTCCTCTTCAATCCGGAGGGTCCCTGGGGGCCAACTAGCCCATAAGGTACCTCCAGTAAGCGCCACGGAGCTGCATTGCAGTGTGTTGTAAAAAGGGGTGTGGCGTCTGAACACCTCTCTCCAAGGCAGCTCTCTGGCGCATACTGGAGGTACCTGGTGGGCAAGTTGGCCCGTAGGGACCCTCAGGATTGAGGAGGAATTAATTCCCCAACTTAAACCGCGCCACAGGGTGTGTTTGCAGACATGTCACTTCAGGCCACGCCTCCTTCCCTCACCACTGTGCAAACGTGCCCCGTGGCGCATTTTAAATTGGGGGATTCCCTCTCTTTTAATACTGAGGGTCCCTGAGGGCCATCTAGCCCAACAGGTATCTCCAGTATGCACCAGGGAGCTGCGTTGCAGACAGGTGTTTAGAGGCCCCGCCCCTTTTTACACCTCTCTGGAACACAGCTCTGTGGTGCTTACTGGAGGTACCTAGTGGGGTAGTTTGACCCGAGGGACCCTTAGTTCAAGGGAACTTAATCTCTCAACTTAGAACGGCCACAGGGCGGGTTTACACAGTTGTGAAGGGAGGGGACGGGGCCTGAGGTTACGTGTACAAACACGCCCTGTGGTGCGTTTTAAGTTGGGGAAATAATTCCCCTTCAATCCTAAGGGACCCTGGGGGCCAACTAGCCCACCAGGTGCTTCCAGTAAGTGCCACTGTGCTGCATTGCAGAGAGGTGGTGCAGGCTATGCCCCTTTTTACACCTCTCTGCAATGGTGCTTACTGGAGGTACCTATTGGGCTAATTTGCCCCTAGGGAGCCTTAGAATTCAAGGGGAGTTAATCTCCCAACTTAAAATGGCTTCAGGGCGTGTTTACACAGTGGGAAAGAGAGGGGACGGGGCCTGAGGTGATGTGTGCAAACACGCCCTATGGCGCATTTTAAGTTGGGGAAATAATTCCCCTTCAATCCTGAGGGCCCATGGGGGCCAACTAGTCCACCAGGTGTTTCCAGTAAGCACCACTGTGCTGCGTTGCAGAGAGGTGGTCCAGGCCGTGCCCATTTTCTTTGCAAGGCAGCTCTGTGGTGTTATCTAGAGATACCTGATGGGCCAGTTGTACCCAAGGGACACTCAGGATTCAAGGTGACTTTATCCCCCAAATTAAAACGGCCATAGTGCGTGTTTGCATATGTCAGCTCAGCCCCCCCCTCCCTTCACCAGTGTGCAAACGCGCACTGTGGCACGTTTTAAGAGGTAGTTTAATACCCCTACCCTATTATATACTAGGGGCTTACAGAGGAGGTCATGCTAATAACAGGGGTACCCCAACGCATAGTGTTCCCTAGTGTATGTAGGTGTTTTAACTGTATTCTAAGTGTCTTTTAGCATAGCACTGGCTCTAGGACTGGTCAGTTACCACCAGTACCCATCTGAAAAAGTTGTGGGTATAGGATGATTTTGCAACAAAGAGTCTTTCTCCTCCTCTATTTGTTCTTTCTGTACGTCTTCCTTCTTCCGGCACTTTTCTTTGTCTTTGAGGACTTCTGTAGCTTCTTTCTGCATTTCTTTCTTCACATGTCCTATTTCTGTAGGCATAGTTAGAAATTAGCATTTAAAAAACTTTTGAAATTCACTTAAAAAACCATAGGTTTCAGGCACGTTATAGTTAGGAATTAGCATTTAAAAAACCTTTGAAATTCACAGAAAAAACCATAGGTTTCAAGGGTGCTATAGTTAGCTGGACATTTCACTCGTACAAAACCAGAGAAATTCCCTCGTTATAGTTACTTCAGCTAACTATAACTCACGCCCCCGCAATGCACTGCTGATGACATCACATATTTCATCACTCATGACATGGTCAGTGACATCACTGATGGCATCACTGATGACATCATCCATGTGATAATTTGATGCATCTTCTCACACCCTAATATAACCTTTGATACACCCACTCTAAATTACAGACTACCATTCTCAAAACCATAGACACTCCAACACCAATAACTACATACCCACTTACTGATTCTTAGGTCTACACACCCGTACAGTCACTCATACTTATGGTCACTCAGTACAGGACTATCATATGCACTCATACACCTATATAGACACTCACACACTGCCACTCATCCACAGAGGTACTCACACACCTACTCAGTTATGCAAATAATTAATCACACTGCCATTTACTCACCTATACAGTTATACACACACCAGCTCAATTACTCATACAAATACTAGCACATTCTTATGCTCTTATACAATCAATGATACAAGCACACACTCATCCATACAGCCACTCTCACAATCACACACTCTCACTTATAGCCATTTATGTACTCCAACACACATATATACTGCTTTTCACATATGTAGCTACTCACACATGTACCACTGAAATATACATTCACTCACTAACACAACCATACACACACTCACCCACCCATACAGTCCATCACAGATGCATTCTTGAAACCATGCACCCAGTGAATCACCCAGTCACACATCTATGCACAGAGTCACACACACCCCACCCACACAAACACTCAGGCACCCATACAGATACTCAGACAACCAATCTATAACTGATATAGACACTCATGTAGCTATTTGCAAACCCATGCAGCCACTTACACACCAACAGACAGACGGATACAGACATTCAAACAGTTTAGTCACTAACCCATGCATTCAGTAAGATACGTTTAATCACTCACTTATAGAGTCAGTCACGTACCTACAAAATCATCCATTCACACACTTATACACCCACTCATTCTTCAATGTGCCTTTCCCTATATATAATAAACATATTTAAACTTTACAGAAACACACAGACACTGGATGATGTCATCAGTGATGTCATCATTGATGTCATCAGTGATGTCACTGACCATGTCATGAGTGATGTAATATGTGGCGTAATCAGCAGTGCATTGTGGGAGTGCGAGTTATAGTTAGCTGAACTAACTAAAACGGGGGAATTTCTCTGGTTTTGTACGAGTGAAATGTCCAGCTAAGTATAACATCCCTGAAACCTATGTTTTTTTCTGTGAATATATATATATATATATATATATATATTACCTACTGGCGGTCGCCAGTAGGTAGTTATAGTTAGGACCCCTTTTCCATAGGAATATATATATCTATATCTATATCAATATATATATATATATATTATCTACTGGCAGTCGCCAGTAGATATAGATTACATATATATATATATATGTATACATATATTCACTGAAAAACACATAGGTTTCAGGGACGTTATAGTTAGAAATTAGCATTTAAAAAACCTTTGAAATTCACTGAAAAAACCACAGCTTTCAGGCACGTTATAGTTAGTTGGACATTTCAGTCGTACAAAACCAGTGAAAATCGGCAGTTAAAGTCAGTTCAGCTAACTATAACATGTGCCCCTGCAATGCACTGCTGATGACGTCACATATTACATCACTCATGACATGGTCAGTGACATCACTGATGACATCTCAAATGACATCACAAATGACATCACTGATGACACCATTCAGTGACTGTGTGTTTCTGTAAAGGTTAAATATGTTTAATATATATAGGCCAAGCTGTATTGAAGAATGAGTGGGTATATGAGTGTCTCAATGGATAATTTAGTAGGTGCGTGACTGACTCTATAAGTGAGAGCTTAAACGTATCTTACTGAATGCATGGGTTAGTGACTAAACTGTATGAATGTCTGTATCAGACTTTCTGTTGGTGTGTAAGCGGCTGCATGGGTTGTGAATAGCTACAAGCGTCTGTATATGGGTTATTGATTGGTTGTCTGAGTATCTGTATGGGTGCCTCTGTGTTTGTGTGGGTGGGAGGTGTGTGACTCTGTGCATAGATGTGTGAGTGGGTGATTCACTGGGTGTATGGATTCAAGAGTGCATCTGTAAAGGCTGCATAGGTGGATGAGTGTGTGTATAGGTGTGTTGGTGAGTGAATGGATGTCTCAGTGGAACATGTGTGAGTAACTACACATGTGAAAGGCAGTATAAGTGAGTGTTGGATTATATAAAAGACTATCTGTGAGAGTGAGTGATTGTAAGAGTGGCTGTATGGATGAGTGTGTGCTTCTATCAGTGATTGTATAAGAGCGTAAGTATGTGTTAGTATCTGTATGATTAAGTGAGGTGGTGTGTGTATAACTGTATAGGTGGGTAAATGGGGGAGTGATTCATTCTTTGCATGACTGACTAGGTGTGTGAGTAACTCTATGGATGAGTGGTGGCGTGTGAGTGTCCATATAGGTGTATGAGTGCATATGATAGTCCTGTACTGATGAGTGATCTAAAGTATGAGTGACTGTATGCAGAAAGAAGCAACAGAAGTCCTCAAAGATGAAGAAAAGT
The DNA here is from genome assembly GCF_964204655.1 of Triturus cristatus. Taxonomy (NCBI): domain Eukaryota; kingdom Metazoa; phylum Chordata; class Amphibia; order Caudata; family Salamandridae; genus Triturus; species Triturus cristatus. The sequence goes on from NC_140585.1 coordinate 1,135,657,991, forward strand.
GCAGGAAGTAAGATAACGTGCAGAAAGAACAAACAGAAGAGCAGAAGGAAGCCTTGTTGCAAAATCATCCTGTACCCTCAACTTTTTCAGATAGATACTGGTGGTAACTGAGTCTGACTAACCAGTCCTAGAGCCAGTGCTATGTTAAAAGACACTTAGAATACAGTGAAAACACCTACATACACTAGGGAACACTATGCATTGGGGTCCCCCTGTGATTAGCATGACCTCCTTTGTAAGTCCCTAGTACAGAGGTCTTCAAACTTTTGTAGGTTGAGCCCCCCCAACTGAATTTTTTGAAATGTCGGGCCCCCCCACCACCTGACAGAAATTTCACCCGCATATCCCGGGCCATATCCGGCAAATAATGTTCAACGCAATAGGAGTTTAGTGAACTGTAAGTTTGCGAGTGGGTGTGGTTAATGACAGAGTCTTATTACAAGCTCAAAACAAAATGTTCCAAGTTAAAATGTGTGCAAAATGTTTTTACTGGGATGCTTTGTTTTACACATGACAGATTGATAAAAACACCACCAACATTAATGTGACGGGTGTACCTGTTTTTCACCACAGAGACGGTCAATCTGTGGATGGATTTTTGCTACTGCCATCCTCAGGTTGTGCTCCACATCCAGTCTTGAACGGTACTTAGTCTTTAATACCGCAAGTGCTGAGAACCCAATCTCACATAAATACGACGAGCTGAAAGGCAAGAGAGTTTTGATAGCAGTTTCTCTCAAAGCTGAATATTCTGTAGACATTTTCAGCCAAAACTCCCCCAGTGAGACTTTGCTGAAATGCATCTGCAGAGTGTGGTCGCTTTGGAGATCAATGAGTTCCTCCTGCATACGAATCGGGAGATGGCTTGCCACCTCAGCCAGAAATGGTTGAAAGACCCAGTCATTGAAGTGATCGTTGTCCTCAGGAAAATACTTTTGCAAACTGTCCCTGAGAGATGTCAGGTGATTTTTTATTATCTCAGCTACACTTGGAAGTTCACCCTCAGTCTCCGCAAGTGCATCTACTAAACATGGAAACTTCTCAAACAGGCCATCTTCAACTAGTCTTCTCCATAATTCAAGCTTCTTCTTGAATGCAGTTATTCTTTTATTCATGGTAAAAGAAGTCATATCAGCTCCTTGCAGCGACAGATTCAGGGAATTTAATTTCTCAAAAATGTCAGCAAGGTATGCTGGAAGCACAAGCCAGCGGGAATTGCATAGTTGTTCTGCTTTGCAGGGGTCCAAACACAGAAGAAACTGCCGTACTTCATTCCTTAATTCGAAGATGCGAGACAGCACTTTCCCCCTGGACAACCACCACACTTCTGTATGAAACAGCAAGCCATCATGCTCGGCTCCCATTTCTGCATATAAAATTGCAAATAGACGAGCTCTTGTGGGATGGGGCTTTATAAAATTTACTATTTTTATAGCAGAATTCAGCACATTCTCTAGTTCGCTTTCCATGTTTCGAACAGCAAGGGCTTCCCGTTGTATCATACAATGAGTCCACAGAATATGTGGAGCCACTTTCAATACATTAGCTTTTAGGCCAGCCCTAGCACCACACATTGAAGGAGCACCATCTGTTCAGATTCCAACACAGTTTTCTCATGTTAAGCCATGGATATTCAGGAAGTCATTGATAATGGCAAACAAATCGGATCCTGTTGCCCACCCCTTGATTGGCTTGCAAAATAAAAAATCTTCTAATACTAGTGTTTCATGACAGTAACGAACATAAGCAATTAAATGGGCATCCTTTGACACATCAGTTGCTTCATCCAGCTGCAAAGCAAACAAACTTGATTTCAGCCGGGCTATGAGCTGTCCCTGGATATCTTCTGACAAGTCAGAGATGCGGCAGCAAACTGTTGTGTCTGAAATGGGTATACTTTTTAACTTCTCTGCTGCTTTTTCAACAAGCATTGTCCTAGCTACGTCGAGCAATGCTGGGAGAATCACCTTTTCTCCATCTACAAAGGGCCTTTTGTTTTTGGCAATGTGGTAGGCTACTTGGTATGAGGCTTTTAATGCATTTGCAGGAGTATTTGCCACATGTTTCACTGCTTCTTTCTGCTGAGTTATCTCTTGCAACTTCCTGGCAAAAAAAATCTCTGCTTTTTCCTGCTAGAGACCCATGTTTCGTTTCAAAGTGACGTCTTAATTTGGTTGGCTTCAAGCTGTCCATAGCTAAGATCACACCACAAACCACACACTGTGGTCTACTTTCTCCACTAACAGCAATGCAGGTGAAACCAATATCCAAATAGGAGGAATCATATTTCCTTGTTTTTGCAGCTTTTCTCTCTCCATCTGTTTCTGTTTCAGCCTTTCGCTTGACCACTCTACCATCTTTTGGGAGTAGAAAACGATCCATATCAAAAGCCTGCTAAGATACAAAATGTGAAGCTGCATGTTAATGAATAGTACATGGCTGCAATTTTACAACTGCATGAGGTACAGGAGGTTTTTAACTTTGTAGTTTAAAAAAAACATCTTTAAAAAAAATCTTCTTATGGTTTAAATAAAATAAATTTGGATAAAAGAATCCTTCTGTGGTAGGTGGATAAAAAGTAATTCCAGCTCATCCAGGCTTTAAGTAGGTGCTCCCAATACTTATCCAGTATGTATATGCTGTATACCACCGATGAGGCTCTGCAAGTTACTTGTTCAAAGGTTAGTGAGGGCAAACTTCAGCACTGCCCCTTCACCCATCATTCAAAAACAAATGCATACCTTCTTATTCACTTCCTCAGATGTTTCTTCTGCTTGAATAGGAGTCCTCGGCCTAGCGATCAAGTAGCTTTTTCCCTTGCAATGAAGAGAAAATGTTTAAGACATATTACTTGCATGTTCTCAGTATGTTCGCACGAGACACCATGAAAGCACGCAAGATCAAAATCAGAGATGGGCAAGGGAGTGAATGGCATGCCTAGAAGTTACTTGCTGCCTTATCTTTATGGCAAATAAAATACGCCCTGATCTGCAAGTTATTAGTTGAAGGCCTGATGCAAGTTAAAAATTTGATTTCTGGCAGTTCCTTTTTGCACTTTTGCACAGAATCACAACTGGCACATGTGACTAATGTAATGTGCACTCTGCAGAGAAGCACAGGATTGGATGAGCATGCATTTAGAACAACTTTAGGACCCAGTGACAGTCACTGTGAGAAACTTGCACTGCCTTTGATTCTCAACTTAGGAGGTCATAATTGTGGTTTTTGGACTGTTTAAGTATGGACGCATAATTTGCATGGAGCCCTGGCCTTTGCTCATACACCTTTGCAATATTACAGACGGATGGCCAGGGCAAAAAAGCACTGGGAAAGATAACTTACTCTACTGCAACAAAAAGGGTTCATACAACATGTGCAGCTGAATGGCATCTGGAACAGAACAAGGAGGGCTCCTGGGATACAATCAAAAAGGGTTCATACAACATGTGCAGCTGGATGGCATCTGAAACAGAACAAGGAGGGCTCCTGGGATACTCCGTACCGCCACTCTGTACCATTTTTTAAAATTTGTATTAAAAATATAAATCTCTCCTATGCCAAAGCTAAGGCTCCATTGGTTAAGACACCACCTTGATATATTGGGAAAAATTGAAGGGTGAAAATGAGGAGTGTGTTGTCTGAATGTAGGGTGCATTCCCATACACTTGATGTCAGCATGTCATTTCCGGCGGCGTAGGATTTCACACATAAGTTAAACCAGCGCTATTATGACATTACCCAGGGATCGATGGTGGAGGGAATAATTAACGTGCTGATTCTGCAACAAACTACCAGTTTTATGATTAGGGTTGCCTGCTCATTATTTTGATGTCCCAGCCGGTACAAAAATAAGCAGTCACCTAAAGCGGTATTTTCAGCACTCATCTGTGCATACTTTGCACAGCAAATATAAATAGAAAGCACTTTAAATTGTGTTCTAGGGCGGCCTGAAAGATCCATAACTGAAAGGGAACAAAGACAGAAAATGAATACATACTTCTTTATTTATAACCCATATTTAGTGCCAAGACAAGCAATTTGCAGGGTGTTCATAAAACACATGGCTGGCATTTTTATTTTGGCAACTTGAAGCCCTTCTAGTCCTGTGGGTGTTGCTGTCTGCCTGTATAATTCTAAAAAAAACTACGTATTTTCCAGCTTGGCTGCTGTGCCCTTCTAAATGCAGCCCAAGTGCAACATTCGACACAATTGCTTGGGAGACCTATGTAATTGTCGAACTCCAGCTCAGGAATATTTTAGAGAAAGTTAAACATTTCCCAAATATTTACAAATAGGTTTGAAATAGTGTAATTTAGCTTCTCTGTGCAGACCCAGGGGCTGCTGCCCTAAAGGTACCTCTGAATACATCCCCTGGGATGGTGGTGCACCCCCCCCTTGATTGATGAACTCTGAATTAAGTGTACCCGAACACCTCATTCCACATTTTGCATGTCACATCATTGCCCCCAAATCTTTTGGTGTTTCCATGTGTAGGACTCTTAAAGTCAATTGGTCTCCTGAGAAGTGCAGAGCTGCCAAGGTTTCAGATTGCTTATGTGTGACATTTGCATAATGTTAGTGCCTTATGAGTGACATTTCCACGACTATGACACTTTCTCGCAAGCAAAATCAAGCAAAGAAGATGAGGGAAACAAATATTAGAAATCACACTCAGCTGAGCAAGGAGGAACTCTTAAGAAGTCACTGAACTAAAGTGTGCAACAGGACTCAATACTTCATGACTAGGTAAAGCACTTGGTAGATGTTTCATTGAGACATAGAAGTGGTCCTAAAATCTTAGGAAATAAAACAATAAAAAACACTTCCAATTTTTGTTTGATTCTTGAAACCGCCTGTACCTAATTAGTTTCACAGATATGTGCGCTTTCCCACCATATATTTTTACAAGTCCCTTTGTGAAGCATACATTTGGATACCTGACCTAATGAAGAACCATCAGTGAATGAGGATTCCCACTTTTCACTAATTTTCATGGTTATTCTGTCTCTAGTTAGCATTTCCACTGTGAGACTGACATTAATTTACTATTATGGGGCCTTGAATCGGGTTACTGTCATGAATGGGCCGTGGAAGTGTGCTGCTGCAGGATTGGACATCTGAAACGTAAATGCACGTTTTTTTCCTACCTTTCAGAAGCGTGGAGCGCAATGGCAGGCAGAGAGAGGGTGATGCAAGTGTTCTGCACTCACTGGCCTGGCAGGTTGCTGGCAGTGCATATACCAACCCCCCTCCACACCCCCACCTGTGTGGCAGCCCAGGCACACACACAGCCGCCCCCGAGTACTTCACAGGTCTTTTAAAGACCATTCGCTTGTTAATGGGGCGTTGTTGGTTTTTCACCCCTTCTAGAGCCCCTGCCCTGCATCGCCACTCTGACAATTGCTGGAAGAATTAGCACGTTACACAACACCAAGCCCTGTCTGCTGAAACCCACAGGAATCAGGTTTTTGCTTGCAGGAATCGGGAGGCGGGAGACTAGCCTTGAAATCGGTAATCTCCCGCCTGAATCGGGAGGGTTTGCATGTCTGACATTTTATCACCACTGGTATTTTAAACATCGTTCGTCATTGGTTGTATGTCAATCAGTCATAGTAAAACATAATACATTGATATACATAGTATGATCTCAGGTAAAAGAGAGAGGCTCGAGGCACGTTCGGCAATATAAAAAAACGTATCAATTAAAAACTCTTACAAATCTTACACGCACCAAAAACCCGGGGCGAAGGAGCGGGACAATTCGACGTAAAATTGCAGAAATTGTGACATTGGAGACGGATGGCTCTGCCCTGAGAGTGAGTAAGTTTGGGCGAGAGACTCGTCAGCAGCAATGACAGCAACAAAGACAAAACCATTCTGAGGAATTGCATTCTTCTGGAAAAACGCCTCATTGCCCAAGTCCTCAAACTTTTAATGACCAACTCTAGGCATCATGTGAGCGAGGGTTGTCAGGACGTGATCCCGCTGTCTACCAGCTGTAAGGATGGAACTCTTAGTCTGCCTCGCAGGGCTCAGGGCGGGGGAAGTGTTAAGGGACATAGCGAACTGGGCGCATCAAAAGCAGGGCCGGACTGGGAACCACAACCGGCCCTGGCAAAGTGCTCGGCTGCCTCCCCCCACCCCCCTGGGGGTGGAGGGGTGCCGCCGAGCTCTTTGCCAGGGCCGGTTTTGGGCCGATTTTGTTGCAGGGCCAATTTTGCAGCTATGCTGCAAAAACGGCCCTGTAACAAAAACGGCCCCCAGGGGCCCAAAACCGGCCCCCACCCGTGCGGCGCACCGGGGGATTGCCCGGTGCCCACTACGGCCAGTCCGGCCCTGATCAAAAGTAGCCATCGAGGTGATTAATATACAACTGAAAAAATAAAGCGCTGTGCGCGAGGATGCTTTTAGGCGGCCAATGGGTTCAAAACTTCCGTTACGGCCGAATATCAGCCAAACATTCCCCCCCCCCTTCGAGAAAGACCTCTTACCATATTTCTGCAGTCCTTCACAGCAAAACGACGGGAAAACGCAGGAAAGCCTTCACAGGAAACCAGGGAGTAAAGGCAACAAAACATGAAATGCAGGAGCTTTATGCCCGCAATTTTCGCGGCACTTCCTGGAATCTCAGCTGCTGCCTCCCTCATTGGTGGAATGTCACTGGTGAAGTTCCTGCGTGCTGATTGGAGAAAGCGGGAGCAGCAGCCAGTCAAAACTTCTTATTCGAAATGGGTGATAACTTGTGAGGTGGGACGCGGAAAAACAACACAACAAAGGTAAGATTTCCGGGAGGAGTGCGCGCCCCCCCTGGGATGGTGGCGCGCCCCCCCTGGGGGGTGCGCCCCACAGATTGAAGAACACTGCCCTAGTATATAATAGGGCAGGGGGATTAAAACTACCTCTTAAAACGCGCCACAGGGCATGTTTGCACACGTCACGTCAGGCCCCGTCCCCTTCCTTCCCCACTGTGTAAACACGCCCTGTGACCGTTTTAAGTTGGGAGATTAAGTCCCCTTGAATCCTGAGGGTCCCTAGGGTCCACCTAGCCCACTAGGTACCTCCAGTAAGCGCCACAGAGCTGCGTTGCAGAGAGATGTAAAAAGGGGCACGGCCTAGACCACCTCTCTGCAACACAGCGCAGTGGCGCTTACTGGAAGCACCTGGTGGGCTAGTTGGCCCCCAGGGTCCCTCAGGATTGAAGGTGAATTATTTCCCCAACTTAAAATGCGCCACAGGGCGTGGTTTCACACGTCACCTCAGGCCCCGTCCCCTCCCTTCACCACTGTGTAAACGCACCCTGTGGCCGTTCTGAGTTGAGAGATTAAGTCTCCTTGAATCATAAGGGACCCTAGGGTCAAACTAGCCCACTAGGTACCTCCAGTAAGCGCCACAGAGCTGCGTTGCAGATAGGTGTAAAAAGGGGTTTGACCTCAGAACACCTATCTGCAACGCAGCTCCCTGGTGCATACTGGAGATACCTGTTGGGCTAGTTGGCCCTCAGAGACCCTCAGTATTGAAGGGAAATTAATTCCCCAACTTACAACTCGCCAGGGGGCGCGTTTGCAGAGTGCTGCAAGGAGGGGGCGTGGCCTCTGGTGCGATGCCGATCTTTTATTTATTTATTTTTTTAAGAAGGGGGGCTGTGTGGCCCCCCTTCTTTTTCTAATTTATTGGCCCTGGGGACCCCATCCCCCAGGGCCTGCCCCCTAATTTTCTTATTTTTTAGAAAAAATATATTTGGAAGGGGGCCGCATGGCCCCCCTCCCGAGGCCTTAATCGGCCCGTGGACCCCAACCCCCGGGGCATGGCCTTTTTTTTTTTTTATTCTTTAGGAGGGGAGCTGCGTTGCCCCCCTCCTCAGGCCACTTATGGCCCCGGCACCCCATCCCCCGGGGCCAGCCTTTCTTTTTTTTTTTAAATATATTTATAGAAACACCTAGGACATGCTGGACAAACCGTACGTACCTATCACCATGACGATTTGCGTGATATTCATTGAAAGGTGACTATGCATACAATGAATCCATGTGGAATGTATTTACACCGCTAGTGAAGCTCTGACGTGTCTGACGCCCTACCGTGCCTAATCCCAGCGCCCCCGCCGGTGGGTACTCTCCAAGTAGACACACTTGTCGTTTATTTATACAACATGGGTAGCTATTGACGGGCACATTTAATACACACGCACACCAAGCCATTCAAAGGGGAGTCGACAAAAATTCGACCAAAACTAAGCAAGAAACGCCCCTCACGGTTAATAAAACACACATCCACCACCGGATGTGTAATACTTTTTATTTTACTCTCTAGAAAGGAGATGAACCTCACTTGAGATTCACAGCGCGCTCCTGGCTGAGCCCAATGCTGTGTTACACCCACCAGTGCCCGCCAAGTGCCACACACCTCTGTGTTTTATTCCACCAGCTAGTGCGTATGCTATGACACGCTCTAGCCCATGTGCACTGTAACACCATCCCGTGAATATGTCATGCCACACTTGCCTTCGCACGGGTTATATTGCCCCATCTAACGTGCCTTCCTCGATGCCTATGTTATAACGCACATAGCTATGCAATACATATTACAATCTGGGATCCATATCTTTGTCACAGTGCATATGCAACGTTACACTCCCCAGCACATATTTTATATTACAACTTTAGAGACTAGTTAGGTTACACAACACTGCCCTGTGCATTTTACACTCCAAGGTACATATCGCATAGCACCCGCTAGTGCCTGTGCTATCTCGCGCTCTCCAATGAATCTGCCATTGCGCACAATGTACTGCATATTATATTTCAAGCCCCGGTTCATCTTATATCACACTTTTTGGTGCTTAGTTTATACCATACACTATAACTAGTTTTCATTTTCAATCGTGCTCTCAGGACTATATTCTATATAACACTGAGTTCACATACCCTTTTCACGAGCATTACATTTTGCGATGGGGGGTGGAGGGTCAGGGGGTGTTTATGCCAAGTGAGCCCAGAGTCACAGTCACAAACGTCCTCTTCTTCCTGAATAAAAGTGAGAATATGCTGCATACTTGTTCATATTTTTACTTCGCACAGACACATATTTTAAAAACAATAACGTTCCTAATACCGGCCTTCTCTGAACAGTTAACTTGCTGCCCCATCCACCTCCTCCCTATCCTCTGTTGTCTGAATCCATGGACTAGCCTACTCCCTCCTGCCATGCATGGTCTGATGTGCTGCCACTGCCCTCCATTTAGCATGATGTACCAGTCCAGTCCTCCTGCCCTCCATCGCCCAATTCTATGCCCCATCATTGACCCACTGCTTAGCCTCTGTGCTTAGCCTGCTGCCCCTATTCTCCTTCCCCCTGCCCTCCGATGTCTTTGTGCATGCCCCTGCTCCATCATTTTTGCCCACCATGTTCCATGGACCTGCCACTCCTATCTACTCTGAGTGTTCTGTTGAGCTGCCACTCCCCTCCCACCTGCCTAGCATTGTCAGATGACTGTAACCTGTCCCTGCCACCTCCACCCTGGCTGTCCTCATTCCATGCCCCTATACCCTTCCTCCTGTCCTCCATGGTCCATTTTACTGCCACACCCTTCTGCCCTCCCTGGTCTGTTGTGCTGCAACTGCTCCTCCTGCCTGCCCCGCGTGGTCTGTTGTGAGGCCCCTTACCCTGAACTCTCTTGTCTGTGCCCAGGTACTGACCCTCCCTTCTATCCTCCATGGTCCTTTGCCCATCATAGCCATTGTGCTGCCACTAACCCTCCCGCTTGCCATGCATGGTCTTCTGTGCTGCCACAGCCTCTCCCACCTTCCCTGTGTGGTCAGCTAGCTGACCCTGACCCCCTCCCATCTTCCCTCCATGGTCTGTGTGTATGCCATCATAGTCTCACTGTTGCTCTCCATGGTGTGTCTTTCTTCTAGTGCCCATCCTGCCTGACCTCCATGGTCATCTTGCTGCTCCTGCCCTGCCCCCTTGCCCCCAGCCCTCTGTTTCCATGTGCAGACCCCTATTCCCTCCCTCCTGGCTTGCCTATTCCATTGTAATGCCCCTGATCCGTCCCTCCTGCCCTTTATGGTCTGTTATGCTGCAGCTTTCTCTCCTGTCTGTCCATTATGGTCAGCTAGCTACCATTGCCTCTTTCCCCTCTGTCACCTGTTGTCCATGTGTGTGGTCCTGTCCCCTCCCTATTGCTTTCTATGGATTGTTGGGCTGCACTCCCGTCCCGCATGCCCTGTGTGGTGTATTGTGCTGCTGCAAACCCTGATGCCTGCCCTGTAGGGTCAGTTTGGTGCACCTCTTCATGTCCCTCCTGTCCTCTGTTATCCAAGTCCATGTCCCTACCCCAATTCCTCCGGCCTTCCATGATCCAATGTACCATACTTGCAAACATTTTGAACTTGGTAAGAGGGAGATTTTGAAAAAAAACTGGAGTATTGATTTTCCCCTTTGAGTTACATTGAAAAAGAGGAGATTGTAGACAGGAGACAGATCAAATAAAGGCCATTTGAGCTTAAAAATATTGGACGTTACCTGGCTGAATCGGGTCTGTTGGCATGTATGGTTGTACTACCATTGTCTCTTCCTTCTGCCCACAATGGTCTATTATATTGCCACAGCCTCTCTTGACAGTCCTGTATTGTTGGTTTGTTGTCCCTGCCCCCCTTTCCACTGCCCTCAATAGTCTGTTGTGCTGCCACTGCCCTTCCTGTGTGCCCAGTGTGGTCAAATTGTTACCTCTGCACACTCCTACCTGCCTTCAATGTTCAGAGTCCGTGCCCCTGGCCTCTGCCTCTCAACAGTATCCTAATGAACAACTAGATTGCTAACATTCTATATTTATTACAAACGTGTGGAACGCCTGACGTCATCTTGGTGTAATCAAAACTGTAATACCTAGAGCATTTCCTTTAGAAATTATATATATGAGAGGCTCTTATTTGCATCAAAAGTATGGCTAGTGCTCTAAAAAACTAAAATGAGGACATATTTTCTGAGTTTTCAAATAGAGACAATGTGTTACTTCCAGAGCTGTAGACTTTGCAACTGGGGAACCAGGTTGGAGTTTCTGCTCCAGCTCGACATTCTGTGATTCTGGTCAAATCACGTAATCTCCCCATGTCTACAACCAAAATGAATTTGTTCTTGTGAGATGTAACCAATGCTCATGTAAAGCACTCCAATACCTGACAAGTCTGCACTATATAAAACTGCAAAAACACAAAAAATAAAAAGTGTTTTGCACACTTCTGTCATTGGGCTACATGTGGGCTACATCTGGCTGATATTTGTGCTGCATTTGGGCTCTTTTGTCTCTGGTGGCCATCTTGGGGGACTTATTTGTTATGATGTTTCCTAATTTCCTCCTTTACTACAGTCTCCTCAGTAGGAAATAATTTCAGTCTTTTACTCTGATTCCATCAAGAAGGCATTCAGATGTGTCACACATGTGCCATAAATTCTGAATGTTAGCACTCTAGTTGCTCATTAGATCACTGTAGTAAAGCTACTGCTCATCACGGAAGTCTGCTGCTGGTATTAAAAGTGCATGTTTCAGTCTGCATGTCAGAATTTTTTAATGAAATAGAAGAGGATTTGAGAAGTCACTAAAAATGTGCCCTAATTTTTCTTTCTACATAAGAAAAAAATTACCTATACCTCTAGTGACTTCAACACTTATTCATATCAAGTAAGATAAACGAAAATTAATATGTTTACCTAAGCAGTAATTTCTGCCTTTTATTTATTTTTTAAATTAATATCTTTGATCACAAAAAGAACACATAATGAACTACACGAAATACCACATTAGTACTTACACAATGAAAATGAACAACGTGAAAAATGTGTTTTGACATACAATTACAAATAAACTCATAATAATCAAACATCGAAGCAACCAAATGAAATATCACAAAGAACAATCATTATATACACAATCCGAAATACAAAGTTGTCATACAAATTGATAAATTAGACAACTAACACCCTTATATTTGGAATAAATCAAATCCTCTGAAATATCAGGGACACAAGGGGGTATATTTGCAATATTTAACCAAGGAGTTGAGTTCCTTTGTCTGCCAACGCGTTTCGAGTGCCGGTTAAATCAATTGCCGCACTCTCATCAGGGCTGGATTAGTCTTTCTCACGAACAGACTGCATTATGCCGATTAAATGTAACCATCAGCAATATGTAACAAGCAGTGGTTGCCAATCTGGTTTTCAATATTGCGTGGCCAAGACGATTTATAAACAGTAGACAGCAATTGCAGATCTTTACTTTCAGGGAGAGGGGCCCGAAGGCGTGGCCCCACAGAGGAAGTGTTGTAACAAATGACGGTCCTTCACTCTCTTTAAAAATAGTTTGTGGCTAATAAAGCTTCAGGCTCGAGGTTTCAAGTGGGGATTTGTCTCCATTATTGCTAGCAGCCCTACCTACCCTCTAATCCTTTGGGCCAAACCCCTCCTTTTTTGCTAATTTTTCTTTCTGCAGCACTAATCATACTTTCTATGGCAAAATGAACCCCCTCTTTTTGTTCCTTTTTAAATTAAATGTTTTAAGAGTTACCACTTTATTCCAATCAAGTTGGCTTCAGGTGTGCAATACGTTTGTCATAAGTAGGACTGTTAGCGCTCTAGTTGTTCTTTAGAACACTCTGGAAAGCTGCTGTAGAACACAAAGTAAGCAACTGACAGTCTTTGCCCTTATTGGATGTACATGTTTTACTGAGAATGTCAGACTTCATTCTCACATGACTAAGAAAGATAATGTGAATTTACAGAAAATATGCTCTCAGTTTAGCTTATAGATCACCTTTCAAACCTCTGCGGGAAAAGCATGAGAAAATAGTTTTCTCTCAAACATGATTCATGATATCCCAGCAGAAGGCTTTTTCACATGGTAAAATCACCTTAGACCACACCATAATTCCTAAAATGAGTATAGTACCATCAACAAATGATTTATAATGTAACTAAAGTCTTAAAACCTTCTATTAACTGCAAAGCTTTTTAATGAGGTGCTATCATGTATATTGGTCCCAGGATGGCTGCCAACACTTCTTGGATGAAGTGCTGACAGCCAATCAGATCTCACGATGAGATGTGTGGTTAGGCTCCGCCCAGATATATATGTGATTTTACTTTTGATTTTCTCAGGAACTACTGAACGGATTTACACCATTTAAACAAAAGGCACGACTATGAACCAAGGGCTACCTTTTTGCCAAATTTGGTGTCATTCCGTTAAGCAGTTAGGGCTGTAGCTGCGATTAAAGGTTCCTATGGAGAATTGCATGGGGAAAACACGTTTTGGGACCCCCCTTTTTTCTCAGCCGCCGCTTGACGAATCACCCTGAAACTTTCAGGATACGAGCGGACCGGAGCACTCCACCAGTTTTGAAAATTTCGCAAAGATTCATCAACCGGCGCCAAAGTTATTCCACAAAGAATGTTGCGGATTTCCTCTGGATAATAGGTCCTAACTATAACTACCTACTGGTGAAGTAGGTAATATATATATACATATACATATATATAATCTTAAAATTGGGACTATCATTTTGTCCGGCAATGGGCCTAGACTATGTACAAACAAGAATCGATCTTTTCAAATTGATTAGGACATTGAAGCTTAAAAAGCACTTCCTATCGAATCCCAGCAGAAGACCAATAATTGCAACAGCTTCAAGTGGAGAACAAGCTGGAAACCTGGAAATCGGCTACATGAATTTGATATTGGAATTGAGAGGAATCAATACAGAGAATCCCAATGATGAAATTGGAAGTAATGTTGATACAGTGGCACAAGAAGAAGGTATCGACATTTATCAGAATGTGCGAACTGATTTCAGACCAAATTCAAAATTTACCCCGATGACAGCAAGGGATGTAACGGACATATATAATGAGTTGGTAACCAATGACTTGAAAAAGCTAGGAGCATGAGCAAACCTAGTTAAGAATAAAGAAAGCACTACAAAACAGAAAATGTATGATGCTCTTATTAAGAAATTGTCTAATGAAGATAATTACATAGTACAAAGGCAGATAAGGGGGGCAACATAGCCCTCTGGGACAAACAGAAATATATGATAGAGGCCCACAAGCAATTAAACAACAAGAACTGCTATGTAAAAGGCAATGAGAACAATATGACTTTGAGTAACAACGAGTTTAATGTGGAACTCAATCAATGATATGAACAGGGCCTCATAAAACATGATGAGTATCTGTTTTTAAAGATCGAGCAGCCAGTAATACCAGTATACTATCTAATTCCAAAAGTCCACAAGGATGTTAACAACCCACCAGGGCGGCCAATAATTTTGGCGATGGGTAGTGCCTTAGAGAATACATCGAAATTCGTAGATTCTTTTCTAGGCCACTAGTTAGAACACTTCCATCCTATATACAGGACACGGGAGATTTCCTACGTAAAATATATGATCTCCCTTGGGAAAGTGATTATTTGTTGGTGACAATTGATGTATCAACGCTTTATACCAGTATTAAACATAACGATGGGTTACGAGCTGCAAAACACTTTCTAGGGACAAGGCCAATACAACTATGGGCACATACACAGATGATCATAAGAATGATTGACAAATGTCTGAAAAGCAACTATTTTTTGTTTAATGGGCAATTATACCATCAGGTTTGTGGTACTGCAATGGGCACCTGCTTCGCCCCCAGCTATGCTAATTTGCATATGGGCTGGCGGGAGGAGCTGGTGATCCAGGTGCAGTACTAAAATGAGTGGGGAAATCATATAATGCACTGGAGTCATTTTATAGACGACTTGTTCATTGTGTGGAAGGGCACTGAAGGAGAAGTAAAAAGCTTTATAGACAAGATACAGACAAATTAACTAAACCTCAGCTTTACTAGTGTAATCAGTACTTCCAGTGTGAATTTCCTTGATTTAACTGTATATGTCCATGAAGGCAAAGTGCAAACAAAGCTTTTTAGAAAACCATCCTCAGGCAACACACTCCTGCATGCTATAAGTTTTCATCCGGTAAACCTTAAACGCAGTATCCCTTATGGGCAAAGCCTTAGAGTGAGGCGTAATTGCAGTGAGACTGAGGAGACAAAGAAAGAGCTCAACATTCTGAAACAAAGATTCAAGAACAGAGGATACCCAGATAGTTGGATTGACACTGGAATGAGGAAAGCTACAAATAAAAAGAGGGAAGAATTGCTTTTTGATGCAGATAAAAAACATGATAAAAAGAGTGAATCACAATGTAGATTCATTACAACATATAGCCAGCAACATGACGATGTAAGGAGTATCTTAAACAAACACTGGTACCTAATTAAGAAAGATCCAGTATTGGGTAAAAATGTGCCTCGGAGACCACAAATTACATTTCGAAAAGCCAGGTCCTTTAAACAGGCTTTAGTCAGCAACAATTTGAAGAAAGCTAAACCTAAGATAACATGGTTGAATAAAAAAGAGGGGTTTGTAAAATGCGTCAAATGTAAGGCCTGTACGCATGGCATAAACACTGAGCAATACAGACTAGGCCTATCTAATAGAATGCGTAAGATCAATGGGAAGTAACCGTGCAAGAAAAGTTTCGCTGTCTACGTGCTGCAGTGCCCTTGTGGCCTGCGGTACGTGGGCAGCACAATTCTGGAAGCACATAAAAGAATCCTACAACACCTGAGGGCTAATAAGAACGGAGACAGAACATATCCAGTAGCCAGGCACTTTGAAAAGGTGCATGGGAAAGATACTAAGGGCCTGACTTTCTATGTAATAATAGTAGGATTTGTACTGTGGGAGTAATAACAGGTTAGGTGCTGGTCAATAGAAGGTTCCACTGTTTTTGTTGTTCCATGTAATAGATGCAGTTAAACAGAATTTGAGAGGTGGAAACCGAGAGAAGAAATTAAGACGATTAGAGTCTCGCTATATAATAGAGTTAGACTCTAAGCAACCAGGAGGATTAAATATTGAGGAAGACTTGCACACACATTTGTAGATTAATCATGTAAGGGATGAACCGCCATTAAGTAAATAGTGCAGCAATGAATTTTAAGTAATAATAGAATTAGGTAATTTTTTTTAGCAGACTTAGACAATAATGAAAGGTTGTTAGTCACGACAGCTACCAGTAAACCAAGAAATGAATTCGCAACAGCTCGAATATGTAAGCTCACTTGGGCGTAATTGTTTTATCGTTTTTCGCAATTTTTATGTTGGGAAATGTAAGAATGAAAAGCTCACTTGAGCAGAATTGATGTGAGCGCATAAATCGGAAAACCTATTTGCGCCGAATATGACAATACAGCATTAATGCTTACTTGAAATGTTCTAGCTACATTTGTACAACATTGCAATCAATTGGTTTGTATAAATTATTTCCCACTAATTATGGAAAACGATATGCCTAATGCGAAAGTTGCGTTATGAAATTGACTGGCTATTTGGTATGCAATGCCTGTGAAATTGTAAAAACTGCAAGGCTGTTTTCACATTCATCACGTTTGTAGTTTATCATGTGATTTGTTTTCAAGCATGTAAAGCACTTTAAAATGGCCGCGCGTTTTGAATTTCACTATCAGTGAACAAGGCTGCTTTGATAACGGCAGTTTAAAATAAATCTTTAAACCGCACACGGCGTCGTCTTTATTGGATTGATGTTTAGGACCTGCTCTCGAGAGGTCCCTTGTGACGACGCAGCTCTCGGTAAGGAGTGGCAAAGAAACACTCGAGAAAAACAAGAGGATATATATATATATAAATATATATATATATATATCCCCCAAAATTTGCCCAGCAAAATGAGGCCGCACTCCCAGTCAGGTAAGGAACATCCTTTATTTCATAAGACAGGCAGCTTCGCATCCCGTTTTGTGGTCCTTCCAGCCGACGCGTTTCGGGGACTTTCTTTCCCCTTCTTCTCGGGCTAGATGCGAGCATTCAGTCAGTACGTGTGCTGCCATTACCAACCCTGCATGCTTTAAAAGTTTTAATTGGCCTCCGGTGTGCCATCAATCAATCCTCTTAATCCCATTGCATGCTGGTCGGTGTAGTTTTCATTTTGCATAATTTTAGCCCTCCAGTGGGCCTGAGTGCTCGCATAAGATTCCGGACCCATTCACAGCCCTCCATTGAGCCCCCGGATGGGACTCTGCCTGTCTGTTTGCAATAACCTGACACGCCATCAATCGAGGCAATTTTGCCCCGTCAGGGCCCCTGTTGAAATAAGGGGTGGTGCGTCGCCTCTGCGGACTGGAACCTCCGCAATTATATCACCCAAAATTTGCCCAGCAAAATGAGGCCGCACTCCCAGTCAGGTAAGGAACATCCTTTATTTCATAAGACAGGCAGCTTCGCATCCCGTTTTGTGGTCCTTCCAGCCGACGCATTTCGGGGACTTTCTTTCCCCTTCTTCTCGGGCTAGATGCGAGCATTCAGTCAGTACGTTTGCTGCCATTACCAACCCTGCATGCTTTAAAAGTTTTAATTGGCCTCCGGTGTGCCATCAATCAATCCTCTTAATCCCATTGCATGCTGGTCGGTGTAGTTTTCATTTTGCATAATTTTAGCCCTCCAGTGGGCCTGAGTGCTCGCATAAGATTCCGGACCCATTCACAGCCCTCCATTGAGCCCCCGGATGGGACTCTGCCTGTCTGTTTGCAATAACCTGACACGCCATCAATCGAGGCAATTTTGCCCCGTCAGGGCCCCTGTTGAAATAAGGGGTGGTGCGTCGCCTCTGCGGACTGGAACCTCCGCAATTATATCACCCAAAATTTGCCCAGCAAAATGAGGCCGCACTCCCAGTCAGGTAAGGAACATCCTTTATTTCATAAGACAGGCAGCTTCGCATCCCGTTTTGTGGTCCTTCCAGCCGACGCGTTTCGGGGACTTTCTTTCCCCTTCTTCTCGGGCTAGATGCGAGCATTCAGTCAGTACGTTTGCTGCCATTACCAACCCTGCATGCTTTATAAGTTTTAATTGGCCGCCTGAAATAAAGGATGTTCCTTACCTGACTGGGAGTGCGGCCTCATTTTGCTGGGCAAATTTTGGGTGATATATATATATCTATATATATTTTACCTACTGGCGGTCGCCAGTAGGTAGTTATAGTTAGGACCTATTATCCATAGGAAATCCACAACATTCTATTTACATTCTATTCTACTTTATTCAGCTAAACTGAGAGCATATTTTATGTAAATTCACATTATCTTTCTCAGTCATGTGAGAATGAAGTCTGACATTCTCAGTAAAACATGTATATCCAACAAGGGCAGAGACTGTCAGTTGATTCCTCTGTGTTCTACTGCAGCTTCCCAGAGTGTTCCAAACAACAACTGGAGTGTTAACAGTCCTACATATGACAAACGTATGGCACACCTGGAGCCATCTTGGTTGGCATAAAGTGGTAACTCTTAAAACATTTAATTTAAAAAGGAACAAAATGAGGGGGTTCATTTTGCCATAGAAAATATGATTAGTGCTGCAGAAAGAAAAATTAGGGCACATTTTGAGTGACTTCTCAAATCCTCTTCTATTTCATTAAAAAATTCTGACATGCAGACTGAAACATGCACTTTCAATACCAGCAGCAGACTTCCGTGGTGAGCAGTAGCTTTACTACAGTGATCTAATAAGCAACTAGAGTGCTAACATTCTGAATTTATGGCAAATGTGTGACACATCTGTATGCCTTCTTGATGGAATCAAAGTAAAAAACTGAAAGTATTTCCTACTGAGGAGACTGCAGTAAATGAGGAAATTAGGAAACTTCATAACAAATAAATCTCCCAAGATGGCCACCAGAGACAAAAGAGCCCAAATGTAGCCCAAATATCACCCAGATGTAGCCCAAATATAGCCCAATGACAGAATGTCCCAGAGTGTTCTTAAGAACAACTAGAGCGCTTACTGTCTTACTTATGACAAAAGTATGGCACACCTGAAGCCATCTTGATTGGAAAAAACTGGTAACACTTAACACATTTAATTTAAAAAGGAACACAATGAGGGGGTTCATTTGGCCATAGAAATTATGATTAGTGCTGAAGAAAGAAAAATTAGGGCACATTTTGAGTGACTTCTCAAATCCTCTTCTATTTCATTAAAAACGTCTGATATGCAGACTGAAACATGCACTTTTAATACCAGCAGCAGACTTCCGTGGTGAGCAGTAGCTTTACTACAGTGATCTAATGAGCAACTAGAGTGCTAACATTCAGAATTTATGGCAAATGTGAAACATATCTGAATACCTTCTTGATGGAGTAAACAACTGAAAGCATTTCCTACTGAGGAGACTGCAGTAAATGAGGAAATTAGGAAACTTCATAACAAATAAATCTCCCAAGATGGCCACCAGCCCAAATGCTGCACAAATATCACCCAGATGTAGCCCACATGTAGCCCAATGACAGAAGTGTGCAAAACACTTATTTTTTGAGTATTTGCAGTTTTATATAGTGCAGACTTGTCAGGTATTGGAGTGCTTTACATGAGCATTGGTTACATCACACAAGACCAAATTTATTTTGGTTGTAGACATGGGGAGATTAAGTAATTTGACCAGAATCACAGAATGTTGAGCTGAAGCAGAAACTCCAACCTGGTTCCCCAGTTGCAAAGTCTGCAGCTCTGGAAGGAACACCACATCCTCTCCCCTAGGTGCAACATTTAATGAAGTGGTCAACTGGATAAAAAAACATAAAGAATACAAATAATGTAAAAGTTCTTTGTCGCTATTTGAAAACTCAGAAAATATGTCCTCATTTTAGTTTTTTAGAGCGCTAACCATAATTTTGATGAAAATAAGACCCTCTCATATATGTAATTTCTAAAGGAAATACTCTAGGTATTACAGTTTTGACTACATCAAGATGACGTCAGGCGTTCCACACTTTTGTAATAAATATAGAATGTTAGCAATCTAGTTGTTCATTGGGAGACTGTTGAGAGGTAGAGGCCAGGGGCACGGACTCTGAAAATTGAAGGCAGGTAGGAGAGTGCAGATGCAAGAATTTGACCACACTGGGCAGGCAGGAAGGGCAGTGGCAGCACAACAGACTATGGAGGGCAGTGGAAAGGGGGGCAGGGGCAACAAACCAACAATACAGGACTGGCAAGAGAGGCTGTGGCAATATAATACACCATTGTGGGCAGAAGGAAGAGGCAGTGGTAGTACAACCATACATGCCAACAGACCCGTTTCAGCCAGGAAACGTCCAATGTTTTTAAGCTCCTCGTTTTTAATGTAACTCAAAGGGGAAATTCAATACCCCAGTTGTTTTTCAAAATCTCCCTCTTACCAAGTTCAAAATGTTCGCAAGTATGGTACATTGGATCATGGTAGGCAGGAGGAATTGGGGTAGGGACATGGACTCGGATAACAGAGAACAGGAGGGACACGGAGAGGTGCATCAAACTGACCCTATAGGGCAGGCATCAGGGTTTGCAGCAGCACAATACACCACACAGCGCATGCGGGACAGGAGTGCAGCACAACAATCCATAGAAAGCAATAGGGAGGGGACAGGACCATGCACATGGACAACAGAGAACAGAGGGGAAAGAGGCAATGGTAGCTAGCTGGCCATAATGGGCAGACAGGAGAGAAAGCTGCAGCATAACAGACCATAAAGGGCAGGAGGGACGGATCAGGGGCATTACAATGGAACAGACAAGCCAGGAGGGAGGGAATAGGGGTCTGCACATGGAAACAGAGGGCTGGGGGCAAGGGGGCAAGGCAGGAGCAGCAAGATGACCATGGAGGTCAGGCAGGTTGGGCACTAGAAACAAAACACGCCATGGAGAGCAACAATGAGACTATGATGGCATACACACATACCATGGAGGGAAGGTGGGAGGGGGTCAGGGGCAGCTAGCTGACCACACAGGGAAGGTGGGAGGGGCCATGGCAGCACAGAAGACCATGTATGGCAAGCAGGAGGGTTAGTGGCAGCACAATGACTATGATGGGCAAGAAGGAGGGTGCAGGGGCATGCACAAAGGACCATGGAGGATAGAAGGGAGGGTCAGGACCTGGGCACAGACAAGAGAGTTCAGGGGAAGGGGCCTCACAAGAGACCGTGCGGGCAGGCAGGAGGAGCAGTTGCAGCACAACAGACCAGGGAGGGCAGAAGGGTGTGGCAGTAACATGGACCATGGAGGACAGGAGGAAGGCGATAGGGGCATGGCATGTGGACAGGCAGGGTGGAGGTGGCAGGGACAGGTTACAGTAATCTGACAATGCTAGGCAGGTGGGAGGGGAGTGGCAGCTCAACAGAACACTCAGAGTAGATAGGAGTGGCAGGTCCATGGAACATGGTGGGCAAAAAGGATGGAGCAGGGGCATGCACAAAGACATCGGAGGGCAGGGGGAAGGAGAATAGGGGCAGCAAGCTAAACACAGAGGCTAATCAGGAGGTCAATGATGGGCCATAGAATTGGGCAATGGAGGGCAGGAGGAGTGGACTGGTACATCATGCTAAATGGAGGGCAGTGGCAGTGCTCCAGCGCGGAGTGCAAAATCCCTCCCTACCGTTGCGGACCAAAAGATCTCACACACTATCCATACATTCGCTGGTGGGGCCCATAACACCAACACACACTCACCATCAGTCCGTACGAGAGGCGATTATCCTTCCAAGTGCTGGATAATGAGGGAGGAAGATACCACTTTACCCTAATGAGCAACAAACCTACAAACCCTTCTCATACTCATTAGGCCCTAGATTCTACATTTGGTATTCCCCTCATGACCAAGATGGATCTGTTAGTTGTAGATTTAAGTGAATTTCTAATACTCTAATTAACCTTTTCATTAACACATTTCAATGAATAAACAACCCAACTCATTTCTGTAGATGTTTAAATCCAAATTTATATTAATATTGCAGATTAAATCATTCATTTGATCAAGTTGCCATTCATATTTACCTATTCTGGCTAAAGTCGTCCTCTATTTCAAATCTGGCAATCTCGCAAATCTATGCCCATCAATTTAGCAGGTTAAGTTCATCAGGATTTTGGGCATTAATTCAGTCTGTCAAAGATTCAGGCTAACAGCTGTCCTGCAGTGTCACCGTCCTCTTCGTCAGCATATCATCAGGAAATCGAAGGAGCGACCCTCCAACCTCTCTATTCTATGGGTTTTATAATAATTTCAATAGCAAAATGTAACAATATTGAGTTTTAAACAGTTCTGATTGGCTGATCAGGGGTCAACCTCTCCGTTCCCATAAGGTTTAGTCCATGTTGTCAGCATACTTGCTGGTTCCGGTTCTTTAATAAAGCCTTTTGTCTGTAGCGCTGGCACCTTTCCCAGTGGCCTTGATAAGTACAGCTTGCCTGGGGTCAAGACAGGGCCATTGTTGCTCATCTTTTAGCGCAGGCGCACTTCACCCAAGCCTGGTTCAGCGTCGGCAGTTGGGTTAGGCACCGAAAGCAGCCATCATTTGATAGGCCAGAATAGTCAACTAAAGCAAAGAAACACAAAAACGTAATTAATACATAGAAATGACTAATTAAATGTTATTCCCTCGCTAATACCCATATGTGTGTGTATTTATCTAGCCAAAAGCAACACTCAATGCGGTTTATACTAACTAAATAAAGCACGAATCACAATTTCATCACCAAAGCGACATATATCATGCAATGTTCTAATTATCTATCATTAATATGCGTACGAAATTTAGTTCACGTCATTAATTAGGCCATGCACATGCAAATCCCACGTATATTTCGGTCATTAATAAGGTTGATTAGTTATTTCCACATCACTCCAAACCATTAGTACGATTATGATTAATTAGTTAATCTAATTAATAAAACAACATGCAAAATGGGATGGGTATACACAAATTGTGCATAACCCGCTCCAGCAGCAGCACATCAGACCATGCATGGCAGGAGGGAGGAGGCTAGTCCATGGATTCAGACAACAGAGGATAGGGAGGAGGTGGATGGGGCAGCAAGCTAACTGTTCAGAGAAGGTGGGTATTAGGAACTTTATTGTTTTTAAAATGTGTGTCTGTGCAAACTACTTAAAATATGAACAAGTATGCAGCATAATCTCACTTTTATTCAGGAAGAAGAGGACGTTTGTGACTGTGACTCCGGGCTCACTTGGCAGAAACACCCCCTGACCCTCCACCCCCCATCGCAAAATGTAATGCCCGTGAAAAGGGTAGGTGGACGCAGTGTTATATAGAACATAGTCCTGAGAGCACGATTGAAAATGAAAACTAGATATAGTATATGGTATAAACTATGCACCAAAAAGTGTGATATAAGATGAACCGGAGCGTGAAATATAATATGCAATACATTGTGCGCAATGACAGATTCATTGGAGAGCGCGAGATAGCACAGGCACTAGCGCGTGCTATGCGATATGCGCCTTGGAGTGTAATATGCACAGGGCAGTGTTGTGTAACCTAACTAGTCTCTAAAGTTGTAACATAAAATATGTGCTGGGGAGTGTAACGTTGCATATGCACTGTGACAAAGATATGGATCCCAGATTGTAATATGTATGGCATAGCGCTGTGCGTTATAACATAGGCATCGAGGAAGGCACGTTAGATGGGGCAATATAACCCGTGCGAAGGCAAGTGCGGCATGACATATTCACGGGGTGGTGTTACAGTGCACATGGGCTAGAGAGTGTCATAGCATACGCACTAGCTGGTGGAATACAACACAGAGGTGTGAGGCACTCGGCGGGCACTGGTGGGTGTAACATAGCATTGGGCTCAGCCAGGAGCACGCTGTGACTCTCAAGTGAGGTTCGTCTCCTTTCCAGAGAGTAAAATAAAAAGTATTACACATCCGGAGGCGGATGTGTGTTTGATTAACCGTGAGGGGGATTTCTTGCATAGTTTGGTCGAATTTTTGTCGAATCCCCTTTGAATGGCTTGGTGTGCGTGTATATTAAATGTGCCTGTCAATAGCTACCCATGTTTGTATAAATAAACGACAAGGGTGTCTACTTGGAGAGTACCCACTGGCGGGGGTGCTGAGATTAGGCACGGTAGGGCGTCAGACACGTCAGAGCTTCGCTAGCGATGTAAATACATTCCATGTGGATTCATTCTATGCATAGTCGCCTTTTAATGAATATCACGCAAATCGTCATGGTGATAGGTACATACGGTTTGTCCAGCATGTCCTGGGTGTTTCTATAGATATATATTTTTTTTAAATAATAAAAAACAAAGGCCGGCCCCGGGGGATGGGGTCCCCGGGGCCATAAGTGGCCTGAGGAGGGGGGCAACGCAGCCCCCTCCTAAATATTTTTTTTTTAAAAAGGTCATGACCTGGGGGTTGGGGTCCCCGGGGCCGATTAAGGCCTTGAGGGGGCCAAATTTATTTTTTTCAACAAAAAAAATTAGGGTGCAGGCCCTGGGGGATGGGGTCCCCAGGGCCAGTAAATTAGAAAAAGAAGGGGGGCCACACAGCCCTCCTTCTTAAAAAAATAAAATAAATAAAAGACCGGCATCGCGCCGGGGGCCACGCCCCCTGCTTGCAGCACTCTGCAAACGCGCCCCCTGGCCAGTTGTAAGTTGGGGAATTAATTCCCATTCAATACTGAGGGTCCCTGAAGGCCAACTAGCCCAACAGGTATCTCCAGTATGCGCCAGGGAGCTGCGTTGCAGACAGGTGTTCTGAGGCCACGCCCCTTTTTACACCTCTATGCAACGCAGCTCTGTGGCGCTTACTAGAGGTACCTGTTGGGCTAGTTGGCCCTCAGGGACCCTCAGTATTGAATGGGAATTAATTCCCCAACTAGTTTGACCCTAGGGACCCTTAGGATTCAAGGGGACTTAATCTCTCAACTTAGAACGGCCACAGGGCACATTTACACAGTGGTAAAGGGAGGGGATGGGGCCTGAGGTGACGTGTGCAAACACGCCCTGTGGCGCGTTTTAAGTTGGGGAAATAATTCCCTTTCAATCCTGAGGGACCCTGGGAGCCAACTAGCCCTCCAGGTGCTTCCAGTAAGCGCCACTGCTCTGCGTTGCAGAGAGGTGGTGCAGGCCGTGCCCCTTTTTACACCTCTCTGCAATGGCGCTTACTGGACATACCTAGTGGGCTATTTTGCCCCTAGGGATCCTCAGGATTCAATGGGACTTAATCTCCCAACTTAAAAAACGGCCACAGGGCGTGTTTACACAGTGGGGAAGGGAGGGGACGGGGCCTGAGGTGACGTGTGCAAACACGCCCTATGGCGCGTTTTAAGTTGGGGAAATAATTCCCCTTCAATCCTGAGGGCCCCTGGAGGCTAACTAGCCCACCAGGTGCTTCCAGTAAGCGCCACTGAGCTGCGATGCAGAGATGTGGTCCAGGCCGTGCCACTTTTTACACCTCTCTGCAACGCAGCTCTGTGGCGCTTACTGGAGGTACCTAGTGGTCTAGTTGGACCCTAGGGACCCTCAGGATTCAAGGGGACTTAATCTCCCAACTTAAAACAGCCACAGGGCGTGTTTACACAGTGGGGAAGTGAGGGGACGGGGCCTGAGGTGACGTGTGCAAACACGCCCTGTGACGCGTTTTAAGAGGTAGTTTTAATCCACTGCCCTATTATATACTAGGGGCTTACAGAGGAGGTCATGCTGATCACAGGGGGACCCCAACGCATAGTGTTCCCTAGTGTATGTAGGTGTTTTCACTGTATTCTGAGTGTCTTTTAACATAGCACTGGCTCTAGGACTGGTTAGTCAGACTCAGTTACCACCAGTATCCGTCTGAAAAAGTTGAGGGTACAGGATGATTTTGCAACAAGGCTTCTTTCTGCTCTTCTGTTTGTTCTTTCTGCACGTTATCCTTCTTCCTGCACTTTTCTTCGTCTTTGAGGACTTCTGTTGCTTCTTTCTGCATTTCTTTTTTTTCTTTCTGTTCGTTTTTTCTTCTTTCTTCACATGTCCTATCTCTGTAGGCATAGTTAGAAATTAGCATTTAAAAAACCTTTGAAATTCACTGAAAAAAACATAGGTTTTAGGCATGTTATAGTTAGGAATTAGCATTTAAAAAACCTTCGAAATTCACTGAAAAAACCATAGGTTTCAGGGGCGTTATAGTTAGCTGGACTTTTCACTCGTACAAAACCATTGAAATTCCCCCGTTATAGTTAGTTCAGCTAACTATAAATCGCGCGCCCGCAATGCACTGCTGATGACGTCACATATTACATCACTCATGACATGATCAGTGACATCACTGATGACATCACTGATGACATCTCAAATGACATCACTGATGACATCATCCTTGTGATAGAGTGGCAGACCTCCTCTCCCCCTAATATAACCTTTGATACACACATTCAAAAATAGAAACTAAAATTTCCAAAACAATGGACATACCAATATCAGTTACAACAACCTATTCAGTAATTCTAAGATCCACATACACATCCACTTATTCACCAACAGTCCTTTACAGTCACTCATACATGTACTCACTCATCATATGTACTCATACACCTATACATCCTGTTACACAAAGCCACTCATCCATAGAGTTACTCACACACATAGTCACTCATGCTAATAAAGAATCAAACATCCATTTACTTGCATATACAGTTATACACACACCACCACACTTACTTCTACAGAAACTTACACATACTTAGTCTTTTAAACAATCACTTATAGAAACACATACTTATTCATACAGGATTTCTTTCAATCTCTCACGCTCACATATACTCACTTATATACACCAATAGTCACATATACTAGTTTAAAACATATGTAGTTACTCATAAAGACACTATTGAGACAGTCATTCACTCACTAACACACCCATGCACACAATCATCCACCCATACAGTCCTGCACACATGCTGTCTTCAACACATACAAACAGTGAGTCACTCATTCATGCACCTATGCACTACGTAATACCCCCCACCGAACCATACACTCAGACTGATACTCAAAAAACCAACTAATAACCTATATAGACTCTCATGTAGCTACTCACCAACCCATGCAGCCACTTATACACAAAGTGAGAGACTGATACAGATATTTACATATTTAAACATTACTCACTAAGCCATGTATTCACTAAGATACACTTAATCAGTCAGTTATACAATCAATTTTTAAAAAACAAATCATCCATTTAGACACTTATATACCCATTTATTCTTCCATCGACCTTGAGATATACATATATAATAAATATGTCATTTTCAGAAAAACACACATTCACTGGATGATGTCATCAGTGATGTCATCAGTGATGTCATTTGAGATGTCATCAGTGATGTCATGAGTGATGTCACTGACCATGTCATGAGTGATGTAATATGTGACGTCATCAGCAGTGCATTGCGGGCACGCGAGTTATAGTTAGCTGAACTAACTATAACGGGGGAATTTCAATGGTTTTGTACGAGTGAAAAGTCCAGCTAACTATAACGCCCCTGAAACCTATGTTTTTTTCAGTGAATTTCTAAGGTTTTTTAAATGCTAATTCCTAACTATAACATGCCTGAAACCTATGGTTTTTTCAGTGAATATGTATATGTAAATGTATGCATGCATTTATATTTGTATTTCAATAGATATGCAGATTATATATATTTTTAGATATGTATGTATATATATATAAACATACATATATATATAAATACGTATGCATATATATGCATATATGTATGTGCATATGTGTGTGTGTAGAGAGAGGCAGAGAGAGGTAGAGAGGTAGAGAATAGAGGATGAGTAATAGAGAGTAGAGAGTGAGTAGTAGAGAGTAATAGAGAGTGGTAGAGAGTAGTAGAGAGAGTATCAGAGAGTGAGTAGTAGAGAGTAGTAGAGTGAGTAGTATAGAGTGAGTAGTAGAGAGCGAGTAGTAGAGAGTGGGTAATAGAGAGTGAGTAGTAGAGAGTGAGTAGTAGAGTGAGTAGTAGAGAGTAGTAGAGAGTGAGTAGTAGAGAGTGAGTAGTAAAGAGTGAGTAGCAGAGAGAGTAGCAGAGAGAAAGTAGTAGAGAGTGAGTAGTAGAGTGTGAGTAGTAGAGTGAGTAGTAGAGTGAGTAGTAGAAAGTAGTAGAGAGTAGTAGAGAGTGAGTAGTAGAGAGTAGTAGAGAGTGACTAGTAGAGAGTGAGTAGTAGAGAGAAAGTAGTAGAGCGTGAGTAGTAGAGAGTAGTAGAGTGAGTAGTAGAGAGTAGTAAAGAGTGAGTAGTAGAGAATGAGTAGTAGAGAGAGAGTAGTAGGGAGTACTAGAGTAGTATAGAGTGAGTAGTAGCGAGTTCAGTAGTAGAGAGTAGTGGAGTAGTAGAGAGTGAGTAGTAGAGAGTAGTAGGTAGAGAGTGAGTAGTAGAGTGAGTAGTAGGGAGTAGTAGAGAGTGAGTAGTAGAGTAAGTAGTAGAGAGTAGTAGAGAGCGAGTAGTTGAGAGTAAGTAGTAGAAAGTGTGTATTTGATAGTGAGTAGTAGAGAGTAGTAGAGAGTGAGTAGTCAAGAGTAGTAGAGAGTGAGTAGTGGAGAGAGTAGTAGAGAGTAGTAGAGAGTGCGTAGTAGAGTGAGTAATAGAGAGTGAGTAGTGGAGAGTGAGTAATAGAGAGTGAATTGTAGAGAGTAGCAGAGAGTGAGTAGTAGGGAGAGAGTGAGTAGTAGAGAGTAGTAGAGTGAGTAGTAGAGAGTGAGTAGTAGAGTGAGAGTAGTAGAGAGTAGTAGAGAGTGAGTAGTAGAGTAGTAGAGAGTGAGTGCTAGAGAGTAGTAGAGAGTAGTAGAGTGAGTAGTGGAGAATGAGTAGTAAAGAGAATAGTAGAGAGTAGTAGAGTAGTAGAGAGTGAGTAGTAGAGAGTGAGTAGGAGAGAGCGAGTAGTAGAGAGTGAGTAGTGGAGTGTCAGTAGTATGGAGTAGTGGAGAGTGAGTAGTAGAGGGTGAGTAGTAGAGAGAGAATAGTAGAGAGTGAGTAGTAGAGAGTAGTAGAGTGAGTAGTAGAGAGGGAGTACTAGAGAGAGAGTAGTAGAGAGTAGTAGAGAGTGAGCAGTAGAGTAGTAGAGAGTGAGTAGTAGAGAGTGAGTAGTAGAGAGTAGTAGCGAGTGAGTAGTAGAGAGTGAGTAGTTTAATTTAAAAGGAACACAAAGAGAGGGTTCATTTTGCCATAGTAATTATGATTAGTGCTGAAAAAAGAAAAATTAGGGCACATTTTGAGTGACTTCTCAAATCCTCTTCTATTTCATTAAAAAATTCTGACATGCAGACTGAAACATGCACTTTCAATACCAGCAGCAGACTTCCCTGGTGAGCTGTAGCTTTACTACAGTGATCTAATAAGCAACTAGAGTGCTAACATTCCAAATTTATGGCAAATGTGTGACACATCTGAATGCCTTCTTGATGGAATCAAAGTAAAAAACCTGAAAGTATTTCCTACTGGGGAGACTGTAGTAAATGAGGAAATTAGGAAACTTCATAACAAATAAGTCTTCCAAGATGGCCAACAGAGACAACAGAGCCCAAATGTAGCACAAATATCAACCAGATGTAGCCCAAGTATAGCCCAATGACAGAATGTCCCAGAGTGTTTTAAAGAACAACTAGAGCGCTAACAGTCTTACTTATGACAAAAGTATGGCACTCCTGAAGCCACCTTGATTGGAATAAAGTAGTAACACTTAAAACATTTAATTTGCAAAGGAACAAATTGAGGGGGTACATTTTGTCATAGAAATTATGATTAGTGCTGCAGAAAGAAAAATTAGGGCACATTTTGAGTTCTCAAATCCTCTTCTATTTCATTTAAAAAAAATCTGACATGCAGACTGGAACATGCACTTTGAATACCAGCAGCAGACTTCCCTGGAGAGCAGTAGCTTTACTACAGTGATCTAATGAGCAACTAGAGTGCTACCATTCAGAAGTTATGGCAAATGTGTGAAACATCTGAATGCCTTCTTGATGGAACCAAAGTAAACAAGCATTGAAAATGCAATAGGTCTCGCCCTCGTTTAAGTTAAAGCAATTCTGTTTGTAATTAGGTGGCTTTTTAGCTTTGCTTGTATTAGTGTTTTTCAAACTTTCATGTACATAACATGCATGTGTATGCATATATGTATATGAATATGTATGCATGCATTTATATTTGTATTTATATAGATATGCAGATTATATATATGTTTATATATGTATGTATATATTATCTACTGGCGGTCGCCAGTAGATAGTTATAGTTAGGACCGAGTTCCCATAGGAAATCTGAAAATTCTATTTTGAATAACTTTGGCGCCGGTTGACGAAGCCTCGCGAAATTTTCAAAACTAATGGGGTGCTCCACTCAGCTCCTACCCTGAAAGTCTCGGGGTGATTCATCAAGCGGGGGCTGAGAAAAAAAGGGGGTCCCAAAACACGTTTTCCCATGCATTTTCCCATAGGACCTTTAGTCGAAGGTACAGCCCGAACGGCTGAACAGAATTACTTGAAATTTGGCAAAGAGGTAGTCCTCAGGTCGGGCATGTGCCTTTTGCATATATGGTGTCAATCTGTTCAGTAGTTTCTGAGAAAATTGCAGTTAAAAGTACATAAATATCTATATGCGCGCACCGTGCGCGCACGGTGCGTGCTCCATAACGTGCGCGAGCGTAATTCTGATTGGTGGTTACATGTCAGTCAACATTCGAATCGGTCGAAATCAGTGTCGGCCACCATTTTGTGTGTGACACTGAAAAAGAAAGGTGGAGAACGTGAAAAGGGGGCAGGGTAGAGAGTTCCTGACCCCCTAGCCTTTGTCAGGGGGTCCCTGAAGGACCCCGAAGGGTGAAAAAAACATTTTATTTTTTTTCAAAAAACCGCGGGGTGCGCGCACCGTGCGAGCACCGTGCACGCACCGTGAAAAAAACTTTAAAAAAACAAACATTTTAAACTGTTTATAAGTTTATAGAAGATATTAACTATGCTGTTCAACTTTATCCAAATTCAAAAAAAGAGAGCTGAGCCATTCCATATTATAGGATACAGTCAATCTATAACTATATACATAGGTAGTTTATTGTATAATAAATATATAAAAAACATAATAATACATACATAAATTAGCATTTAAAAAACCTTACAAATTCACTTAAAAAACCATAGGTTTCACACACGTTATAATTAGGAATTAGCATTTAAAAAACCTTGCAAATTCACTTAAAAAAACCATAGGTTTCATACATGTTATAGTTAGCTGGACATTTCACTCGTAAAAAACCATTGAAATTCCCCCGTTATAGTTAGTACAGATAGCTATAACTCGCGCGACCGCCACTCTATCACAAGGATGATGTCATCAGTGATGTCATGAGTGATGTCACTGACCATGTCATGAGTGATGTAATATGTGACGTCATCAGCAGTGGATTGCGGTCGCGCGAGTTATAGTTATCTGAACTAACTGTAACGGGGGAATTTCAATGGTTTTTTACGAGTGAAATGTCCAGCTAACTATAACATGTGTGAAACCTATGGTTTTTTGTAAGTGAATATATATATATACACACATACATATATAAATGCATATACATATATATGCATATATATATGTGCATATGTGTGCGTGTAGAGAGAGGTAGTGAGAGGTAGAGAGGTAGAGGTGTAGAGGTAGTAGAGAATGAGTAGTAGAGTGAGTATTAGAGAGTAGTAGAGAGTAGTAGAGAGTGAGTAGTAGAGTGTGAGTAGTAGAGAGTGAGTAGCAGAGGGAGAGTATTAGAGTAGTAGAGAGTGACTGGTAGAGTGAGTAATAGAGAGTAGTAGAGAGTGAGTAGTAGAGAGTGAGTAGTAGAGTGAGTAGTAGAGAGTGAGTAGTAGAAAGTAGTAGAGAGAGAATAGTAAAGAGTGAGTAGTAGAGAGTGAGTAGGAGAGAGTAAGTAGTAGAGAGTGAGTAGTAGAGAGAGAGTAGTAGAGAGTGAGTAGTAGAGAGTAGTAGAGTGTGAGTAGTAGAGAGTGAGTAGTAGAGAGTATTGGAGTAGTAGAGAGTGAGTAGTAGAGGGTGAGTAGTAGAGTGAGTAGTAAAGAGTAGCAGAGAGTGAGTAGTAGAGAGTAGTAGATAGTGAGTAGTAGAGAGTAGTAGAGAGTGAGTAGCAGAGAGAGTAGGTAGAGAGTGAGAAGTGGAGAGAGTAAGAGAGAGTAGTAGAGTGAGTAGTAGAGAGTAGTTGAGAGCGAGTAGTAGAGAATGAGCAGTAGAGAGTAGAAGAGAGTGAGTATTAGAGAGTGAGTAGTAGAGAGTGAGTAGTAGAGAGTGAGTAGTAGAGAGAAAGTAGTAGAGAGAGAGTAGTAGAGAGTGAGTAGTAGAGAGTAGTAGAGTGAGTAGTAGAGAGTGAGTAGTAGAGAGAGAGTAGTAGAGTGCACGGTGCGTGCTCCATAACGTGCGCGAGCGTAATTCTGATTGGTGGTTACATGTCAGTCAACATTCGAATCGGTCGAAATCAGTGTCGGCCACCATTTTGTGTGTGACAGTGAAAAAGAAAGGTGGAGAACGTGAAAAGGGGGCAGGGTAGAGAGTTCCTGACCCCCTAGCCTTTGTCAGGGGGTCCCTGAAGGACCCCGAAGGGTGAAAAAAACATTTTTTTTTTTTCAAAAAACCGCGGGGTGCGCGCACCGTGCGAGCACCGTGCACGCACCGTGAAAAAAACTTTAAAAAAACAAACATTTTAAACTGTTTATAAGTTTATAGAAGATATTAACTAAGCTGTTCAACTTTATCCAAATTCAAAAAAAGAGAGCTGAGCCATTCCATATTATAGGATACAGTCAATCTATAACTATATACATAGGTAGTTTATTGTATAATAAATATATAAAAAACATAATAATACATACATAAATTAGCATTTAAAAAACCTTACAAATTCACTTAAAAAACCATAGGTTTCACACACGTTATAATTAGGAATTAGCATTTAAAAAACCTTGCAAATTCACTTAAAAAAACCATAGGTTTCATACATGTTATAGTTAGCTGGACATTTCACTCGTAAAAAACCATTGAAATTCCCCCGTTATAGTTAGTACAGATAGCTATAACTCGCGCGACCGCCACTCTATCACAAGGATGATGTCATCAGTGATGTCATGAGTGATGTCACTGACCATGTCATGAGTGATGTAATATGTGACGTCATCAGCAGTGGATTGCGGTCGCGCGAGTTATAGTTATCTGAACTAACTGTAACGGGGGAATTTCAATGGTTTTTTATGAGTGAAATGTCCAGCTAACTATAACATGTGTGAAACCTATGGTTTTTTGTAAGTGAATATATATATACACACATACATATATAAATGCATATACATATATATGCATATATATATGTGCATATGTGTGCGTGTAGAGAGAGGTAGTGAGAGGTAGAGAGGTAGAGGTGTAGAGGTAGTAGAGAATGAGTAGTAGAGTGAGTATTAGAGAGTAGTAGAGAGTAGTAGAGAGTGAGTAGTAGAGTGTGAGTAGTAGAGAGTGAGTAGCAGAGGGAGAGTATTAGAGTAGTAGAGAGTGACTGGTAGAGTGAGTAATAGAGAGTAGTAGAGAGTGAGTAGTAGAGAGTGAGTAGTAGAGTGAGTAGTAGAGAGTGAGTAGTAGAGAGTAGTAGAGAGAGAATAGTAAAGAGTGAGTAGTAGAGAGTGAGTAGGAGAGAGTAAGTAGTAGAGAGTGAGTAGTAGAGAGAGAGTAGTAGAGAGTGAGTAGTAGAGAGTAGTAGAGTGTGAGTAGTAGAGAGTGAGTAGTAGAGAGTATTGGAGTAGTAGAGAGTGAGTAGTAGAGGGTGAGTAGTAGAGTGAGTAGTAAAGAGTAGCAGAGAGTGAGTAGTAGAGAGTAGTAGAGAGTGAGTAGCAGAGAGAGTAGGTAGAGAGTGAGAAGTGGAGAGAGTAAGAGAGAGTAGTAGAGTGAGTAGTAGAGAGTAGTTGAGAGCGAGTAGTAGAGAATGAGCAGTAGAGAGTAGAAGAGAGTGAGTATTAGAGAGTGAGTAGTAGAGAGTGAGTAGTAGAGAGTGAGTAGTAGAGAGAAAGTAGTAGAGAGAGAGTAGTAGAGAGTGAGTAGTAGAGAGTAGTAGAGTGAGTAGTAGAGAGTGAGTAGTAGAGAGAGAGTAGGAGAGAGTGAGTAGTAGAGAGTGAGTGGTAGAGAGTAGTAGAGTGAGTAGTAGAGAAGAGTAGCGAGAGAGTAGTAGAGAGTAGTAGAGTAGTAGAAAGTGAGTAGTAGAGAGTGAGTAGTATAGAGTAGTAGCGAGAGAGTAGTAGAGAGTAAGTAGTGGAGAGTTAGTAGAGAGTGAGTAGTAGAGAGAGAGTAGAGAGTGAGTAGTAGAGAGTAGTAGAGTGAGTAGTAGAGATAGTTGTAGAGAGTAGTAGAGAGTGAGTAGTAGAGAGTGAGTAGTAGAGAGTGAGTAGTAGAGAGAGAGTAGAGAGTGAATAGTAGGGAGTAGTAGAGTGAGTAGTCGAGAGAGAGTAGTAGAGAGTAGTAGAGAGTGAGTAGTAGAGTGTGAGTGGTAAAGAGTAGTAGAGTGAGTAGTAGAGTAGTAGAGAGTGAGTAGTAGAGAGTGAATAGTAGAGAGTAGAAGTGGAGAGTAGTAGAGAGAATAGTAGAGAGTAGTAGAGAGTGAGTAGTAGAGAGTGAGTAGTAGAGAGTAGTAGCGAGTGAGTAGTAGAGAAGTAGAGAGTGAGTAGTAGTGAGTGAGTAGTAGAGAGAGAGTAGTAGAGAGTAGTAGAGAGTGAGTAGTAGAGTAGTAGAGAGTAGTCCGTCAGTGTCAGTGTCAGTCAGTCAGTCAATGTCAGTCAATCAGTGTCATTCAGTGTCAGTCAATCAGTGTCAGTCAGTCAGTGTCAGTCAATCAGTGTCAGTCAGTGTCAGTCAGTCAGTCAGTGTCAGTCAATCAGTGTCAGTCATTGTCAGTCAGTCAGTTTCAGTCAATCAGTGTCAGTCAGTGTCAGTCAGTGTCAGTGTCAGTCAATCAGAGTCAGTCAGTGTCAATCAGTCAGTGTCAGTCACTCAGTGTCAGTCAGTCAGTGTCAGCTAGAGCAGCTCTGCTGACCTGGTTCTCTGGCTCTAAAGCAGCTCTGCTGACCTGGTTCTCTCCCTCTAAAGCAGCTCTGCTGACCTGGTTTCTCTGGCTCTACAGCAGGTCTGCTGACCTAGTTCTCTGGCACTAGAGCAGCTCTGCTGACCTAGTTCTTACGCTACACAGCAGCTCTGCTGATCTGGTTATCTGGCTCTACAACAGCTCTGCTGGCCTGGTTCTCTGGCTCTAAAGCAGCTCTGCTGACCCGGTTCTATGGCTCAAAAGCAATTCTGCTGACATGGTTCTCTGGCTCTAGAGCAGCTCTGCTGACCTGGTTCTCTCCATCTAGAGCAGCTCTGCTGACCTGGTTCTCTGGCTCTAAAGCACCTCTGCTGACCTGGTTCTATGGCTCAAAAGCAGTTCTGCTGACATGGTTCTCTGGCTCTAGAGCAGCTCTGCTGATGTGGTTCTCTCCCTCTAGAGCAGCTCTGCTGACCTGGTTCTCTGGCTCTAGAGCACCTCTGCTGACCTGGTTCTATGTCTCTAATGCAGTTCTGCTGACCTGCTTCTTAGGCTCTAGAGCAGCTCTGCTGACCTGGTTCTCTGGCTCTACAACGGCTCTGCTGACCTGGTTTCTCTGGCTCTCCAGCAGCTCTGCTGACCTGGTTCTCTGCACTCACGATGCACGCACCCGAGTTCGTGAAAATATATTTAAAAATAATATAAGTTTATTAAAAGTACACATATATTAATTTTATGAATATCTTAGATAATCTCTTGCCCTAATATGTATATTAAAGACACATACATATCATTTTGTAACATACATTTTTTTTGCTGGACTCGCGCACCCAGCGCACCCCAGCACGTATATGACGTCACGCGGGACCCACAACCGCGCAAGCATCTCGTATTGTAATGCGCATGTGTCGCGAATGCGTGGGTGCAGGAGTCGTGAACTGGTCACATACCAATCGCGCACATCACCTAATATTAAATGTATATGATGTAACTGAAAAACACACAGCTGTCGCACACCGTACGCGGATCCTTCATGACTTTTCTAAAATGGCGGATAGAATGCGCGCACCCACCGTGATGTGTACGCTTTGAGTGCGCGACTCTGAAAAAAAATTGGTATAACTACTATCACACTTAAAAATTAGCATTTAAAAAACCTTTGAAATTCACTGAAAAAAAACATAGGTTCCAGAGACTTTATAGTTAGAAATTAGCATTTAAAAAAAGCTTTGAAATTCACTGAAAAAACCATAGGTTTCAGAGACGTTATAGTTAGAAATTAGCATTTAAAAAACCTTAGAAATTCTCAGAAAAAACCATAGGTTACAGGGGTGTTATAGTTAGCTGGCCATTTTACTCGTACAAAACCGAAGAAATTCCTCCATTATAGTTAGTTCTGCTAACTATAACTCGCGCGCCCGCAATGCACTGCTGATGATGTCACATATTGCATCATTCATGACATGGTCAGTGACAACACTGATGACATCACTGATGACATCTCAAATGACATCACTGATGACATCATCCACGTGACAATCTTATACACCTCATCATACACTAGTATAACCTTTCATCACTCACTGTAAAATGCAGAGTACCATATTTGAAACTATTGACACACCAATACCAGTTACTACATACCCACTCACTGATTCCTAAGTCTACACACACAACTACCCATTCAACAACAGAATCATTTATACATGCAGTCACTCATTAATAGAACACTATCAAATGTACTTATACACATATATAGACATTGTCTATATTTTAAGTGTCTCACTTAATACATGGATTAGTAACTAAACTATGTGAATGTGTGCATCACTGTCTCTGTTGTTGTATAACATGTTGCATCAGTTGGTCACTAACTACATGAGTGTGTATTTTAGTTATTGATTAGTTGGGTGAGTATTTGTATGGGACACTGAGTTTGTGTGTGGTTGGATGCGGTGTGTGCAACTCTATGCATAGATGTGTCAATGGTTGATTGATTAGGTGTATAGGTTTGAGTGCATGTGGAAACAGTTGTTTGGGTGACTGAGTGTATTTATTTGTGTGTTGGTGAGCGAATATATGTTTTAGTTGTACATCTTCAACAAAGTAAAAAATAAAAGGCATTGTATGTGAGAGTTGGTGTAGATAAATAAGTATGTGTAAGAGTCAGTGATTGTGAGAGTAACTATATGAATGAGTGTATAATTGTAATGGTGATTTCTTAACATATTAACTATGAGTTACTATGTGTTTGAATAAATGAGGTTTTGTTGGATAATTGTGTAAGTGAATAAATATAAGTGTGATAATTTTTTTTCCTGAGTGAGTAGGATGACTGCATAACCGACTAAGATGACTGCTGATGTGTCAATGTCTATATATGTGTATAAGTGCATTTGAAAGTGTTCTATTAATTAGTGACTGCATGTATAAATGATTCTGTTGTTGAATGGGGAGTTGTGTGTGTAGACTTAGGAATCAGTGAGAGGATTTGTAGCAACTGGTATTGGTGTATCAATGGTTTCAAATATGGTACTCTGTATTTTACAGTGAGTGATGAAAGGTTATACTAGTGTATGATGAGGTGTATCAGATTGTCACGTGGATGATGTCATCATTGATGTCATCAGTGATGTCATTTGAGGTGTCATCAGTGATGTCATCAGTGTTGTCACTGACCATGTCATGAATGATGCAATTTGTGACATCATCAGCCCCGACAAAAGGTGTAGCCATTTTTTTCAGGAGGAATAATCGAGCAGTTATCGGGAATGTACTGGCAGACACTCATGGTAGATGGGTATTGGTCAGGGCAAAAATTAACTTAACCTGGGTCACCTTTGTCAGCTACTATGGCCCGAATATCGACGACCCGTCCCATCTCCAGTCTCTCTTCCTGCACATGGAAGATGTAAACGATCAAATAATAATAGGAGGAGATTTTAATATAGTCTTAAACCCCAATCATGACTCTTCATCTAACAAAGCCATGGGAGCCACTCAAAAATCTCGAAAGTTTCTGAAACAGCTTATGACAAACAGTGGTCTTCTGGATATATGGGCAGAAAAAAAGCATGTTTTGGGGTCAGCAGGGGGAAATTTTACCTACCACAATAAGAAATACAATCACCGTTCAAGGATTGATTTCTACCTGGTGGACCGCAGGACTAGTAAAAACATGCTCAAAATCACCCATTTACCAGAACTCTGATCATTCTGCGGTTCTCTTAGAAATAAATCTTCCTCAGTGTTTTACCCCACGAAGATGGACTCTGAGTCGTGTAATACTTCTCGAGTCCGCAAATATTGATAAATTAAAAAAAGCCACAAAAGAGTTTTCCTGTTCAATTTAAACTCAACAGCCCACCATATTGTATGGGATTCTTATAAGGCCTTTCTAAGAGGCCTATTAACCTCCCTCTCCATAGCACAAAATAAGAAAGCAAAGGAAGATATTATAGCACTGGAAGCAATAATTGCTGAAAAATCTATAGTGCTAGAACAGTCACCAACGGATCCTATTAATTTACAACAACTTTCCTTAGCTAAAAATAATTTAATAGATCATCTAGAGGCAATAAACCAAAAAACAAAATGGGAAGCAAGTAGACTTGCCCATCATGACTATGGAGAGGGTTGTGGAAAATTCTTGGCATGGAAAACTAAATCTGACTATGTTAGAAATACTGTGAAGAGCCTTAAATGTCCAAACACAGGAAAGACTTTTAAGGAAGACTCAGAGATTGAAGAAGCCTTTGCTCATTTTTTCTCAGACTTATACTCTGAAGATTTAATTCCATCTAAGGAAAATACAGAGGTCATCTTCAGAGATTTCCAAATTCCCACGCTATCAGTAGTTGACAGGGATAACCTGAGCGATCAAATCAAAATAGAGGAGATATTGCAAGCCATTAAAACATTGAAAAAAGGGAAAGCCGCTGGCCCGGATGCCACTCCAAACGAAATATATACTATCTTGAAGGATGAACTAGCTCCATTCTTACTCCAACTTTTTAATTCTGTCTATATTTCTGCTCAGGAACTGCCAGTATCCTGTAATGAGGCCACAATTACTATAATTTTGAAGCCAAATAAAACCCCCTATAACTGTGAATCATATAGACCTATCTCGCTCTTAAATAGCAAACACAAACTCTATACGCAAATTCTCACTAAAAGATTAGACAAAGTCGTTGGCATTATAATACACCCTGACCAAAGGGGATTTATGAAAGGGAGGCAACTGAAGGAATTGACCCATGATCTCATTGGAGCAATGGATTTGGCAAACTATTATCAAGTTCCATTAGCAGTTTTAACATTCAACGCTGCCAAAGCCTTTGATAGGGTCAATTGGCCCTTTTTAATAGAAGTAATCCAACGCTTCAATCTGGGAGAAACATTTGTGGAGGCAGTAAAGGCTTTATATAAAAACCCTTCTGCTAGGGTCCTTGTTAACGGGAACTTAACAAGACAACTTAAAATTTCCCGCGGGACCCGGTAGGGCTGCCCCCTCTCGCCCCTTCTTTTTAATTTATATATTGAGCCTCTAGCATGCAAGTTAAGATCGTGCCAGATTACTTCCCCTTTTAAATGTTTGGGCTGGGAAAAAAAAATTGACCTATATGCTGATGACCTCATGATTCTGACAGGGGATTTAGAACAGGCACTTCCAGAGATCTGGTTACAGTTAGAGAACTTTGGGAAAATATCAGGTTATTCTATAAACCAGCAGAAAACTGAGCTAATGCTATGGAACTCCCCATATAAAAGCGATCTTGAAAAACAGCAAATAAGATATCTGAGGGTTCAAATTACTAAGAATATAGATATGATAACCAAGCTAAATTTTGATAAGACTCTGGTCAGTGTTCGTCAACAACTACAAGCTTGGGAGTCTATCCCTCTATCTATTATAGGCAGATCTAACCTGTTAAAAATGTGTATTTTACCCAAGTTCACTTTCCTATTTGATACCATCCCTCTGGAATTTTTTTCAATTCTGTTTAAGAAAGCCCAAGGGCTATTCTCTTCATTCATTTGGGGCAGGAAAAATCCCAGAATCTCTCCGAAAAAACTCAGGAGGAGAAAACCTAATGGTGGTATAGCCACCCCAGATCTTTATCTATACTATTGTGCTTTCCATCTTAAAAATTTTCGACAACTTTTAGACAATAGACAGATATACTCACCTCTTTTTAATGCCCTAACCCACGTATATAAAACGCAAGCTGACTTCTTCCTTCTCAAATTTGGCCACCCCAAATTCTTTAAAAAGATAAGGCTGAAGATTCTCAAAGCGGCCACCAGAGTTTGGGTTCAAGTGAGGTCACTATTAGGCATACCCTTCTATAATGAAGAAACGCCGATTTGGGACTCCAGCATGTCTATAAGATGCCCTGACTCTACCTTTACGTAGAGCTGGGATAGTAAGATGGGGAGAGCTAATAGTAGAAAATAAGCTAATTCCCTGGCAATGCTTTTCTGCTTTAGCCAACAATTTGATATCGAAATTCAAATATTTGCAAATCCTCGGTTGGACCAACTCAATCAGTCATGAAATAGTTGAGAATGGGGATGTGGTAAAAGCAATTTGTATAAGATCATCGCAAAAGGAAGTAGCAGCATGGTATTGGCAAATGATCGAGGCTGGAGATAAATAAATCGAACTTATTTGCAGAGAGCTGGAAGAAGGACATGCCGGGAGTTGACCTCGAATCAATGTCTAACCTTTGGTCGTATGTGAAAGCGCCCCCCGTAAAAAGAAACCATCTCTTTACTGTCCATAAGGCGCATTGGACACCATTGAAACTTTCCAAATTGGGGAATGGAGTGACAAAGAAGTGCCCGAAATGTAATGGTATCAATGTAAATGAGCTACACATGTTCTGGCAATGTCCTTCATTTAAGCTCTTCTGGGATCATGTGACTGATATTATTTCTGAAATTTTATGCAGTAGGGTTGAGCTTACAGCATCTATAGTCATCTTCGGGACTCCTGAAAGTGAAACAGTAACCTTAGTTTTTACAAGAAATCAAAAGGCACTTCTTTTTGTTTTGATTCTTTTGGCATGAAGAGAGATTTGCATTAAATGGATTACACCTGTCCCACCCACTAAATCGGAATGGATAAACTCAGTCCAACGTATTTCAACCCTTGATCGAGTGCTTAAGCAAAAGGGGTAGGAAAACAAAATTCTGGGACCCATGGGCTAGCTGGTTAACAGCTTTTGTTTCAAACCTCTCAGTGCCTAATTAGTCCAGATTGGTGTTTTGTTTTTTTTTTCTTTTCTCAGCGCTCCAATGATTATGAATATGCTCACCCGGTCGAAGTGATGGGAAAGCAGCTATGGTTAGTTGTGAACGACCCATAGAAGAGAATGAGCTTTGGTTAATTCCGATAAGCCCGATTGAAAGCACTGCCTGGAGCTTTGATACACCTATCCTTCAATGAGAAGAGACGGATCTTCTTTTCTTTCATACTGGGCTGTATTTGTCGGTTTGACCAGCTTTATATTCTTGAATTAAGAGCATATTTTGTAGAATGAGGACTAAAAAAAAAAAAAAAGATGACTGCTGATGTGTCAATGTCTATATATGTGTATAAGTGCATTTGATAGTGTTCTATTAATTAGCGACTGCATGTATAAATGATTCTGTTGTTGAATGGGTAGTTGTGTGTGTAGACTTAGGAATCAGTTAGTGGATATGTAGCAACTGGTATTGGTGTGTCAATGGTTTCAAATATGGTACTCTGTATTTTACAGTGAGTGATGAAAGGTTATACTAGTGTATGATGAGGTGTATCAGATTGTCACGTGGATGATGTCATCAGTGATGTCATCAGTGATGTCATTTGAGGTGTCATCAGTGATGTCATCAGTGTTGTCACTGACCCTGTCATGAATGATGCAATATGTGACATCATCAGCAGTGCATTGCGGGCGCTCGAGTTATAGTTGGCAGAACTAACTATAACGGAGGAATTTCTATGGTTTTGTACGAGTGAAATGGCCAGCTAACTATAACACCCCTGAAACCTATGTTTTGTTCTGTGAATTTCTAAGGTTTTTTAAATTCTAATTTCTAACTATAACGTCTCTGAAACCTATGGTTTTTGCAGTGAATTTCAAAGGTTTTTTTAAATGCTATTTTCTAAGTCTGATAGTAGTGATACCTATTTTTTGTACTGATTTTCTACAGTTTTTTAACTGTTTATTTATAAATATTTTATTCATTAAATAACATTATATATTTTTCTGAAAATTGCAAAAAAAAAAAAAATTCAAACTGAAATATTGATTCTTTTTTTGTTTTCATTTTTTATTTTAATATATTTATATTATTTTCTTTTAAAAAAAATTCCAATTTTTATCGGAGTCGCGCACTCAAAGCGTGCACATCACGGTGGGTGAGCGGATTCTAGCCGCCATTTTAGAAAAGTCAAGAAAGATCCGCGTACGGTGTGCGACAGCTGCGTGTTTTTCAGTTACATCATATACATTTAATATCACGTGATATGCGCGATTGGTATGCGACCAGTCCTCCTGCTCCCACGCATTCGTGCACATGCGCATTCCGGTATGAGATGTTTGCACGGTGGCAGGTCCCGCATGACGTCATATACGTGCTGGGGCGCGCTGGGTGCACGACTCCTGCAAAAAAAAATTATGTTCCAAAATGATATGTATGTGTCTTTAATATACATATTAGGGCAAGAGATTATCAAAGATATTCATACAAATAATATATTTGTACTTATAATAAACTTATATTATTTTTAAATATATTTTCGCGAAGTCGGGTGCATGCATCATGAGTGCAGAGAACCAGGTCCGCAGAGCTGCTGTAGAGCCAGAGAAACCAGGTCAACAGAGCCGTTGTAGAGCCAGAGAACCAGGTCAGCAGAGCTGTTCTAGAGCCTAAGAAGCAGGTCAGCAGAGCTGCTCTAGAACTAGAGACCCAGGTCAGCAGAGCTGCTCTAGAGCCAGAGACCCAGGTCAGCAGAGGTGCTCTAGAGGCCGAGAACCAGGTCAGCAGAGCTGCTTTAGAGCCATAGAACCAGGTCAGCAGAGCTGCTCTAGAGGCAGAGAACCAGGTCAGCAGAACTGCTTTAGAGCCAGAGAACCAGGTCAGCAGTGCTCTTTAGAGGGAGAGAACCAAGTCAGCAGAGCTGCTTTAGAGCCAGAGAACCAGGTCAGCAGAGCTGCTTTAGAGGGAGAGAACCAGGTAGCAGAGCTGCTTTAGACCAAGGGATCAGGTCAGCAGAGCTGCTCCAGAGCCAGAGAACCAGGTCAGCAGAACTGCTTTAGAGCCATAGAACCGGGTCAGCAGAGCTGCGTTAGAGCCAGAGAACAAGGTCAGCAGAGCTGTTGTAGAGCTAGAGAACCAGGTCAGCAGAGCTGCTCTAGAGCCTAAGAACAAGGTCAGCAGAGCTGCTCTAGAGCCAGAGAACCAGGTCAGCATAGCTGCTTTAGATGGAGAGAACTTGGTCAGCAGAGCTACTTTAGAGCCTGAGAACCACGCCAGCAGAGCTGCTTTAGAGCCAGAGAACCAGGTCAGCAGAGCTGCATTAGAGCCAGATAACCAGGTCAGCAGAGCTGCTTTAGAGCCATAGAACAAGGCCAGCAGAGCTGCTTTAGAGCCAGAGAACCAGGTCAGCAGAGCTGCTCTAGAGCCTAAAAACCACCATGTCAGCAGAGCTGCTCTAGAGCCAGAGAACCAGGTCAGCAGAGCTGCTGTAGAGCCAGAGAAACCAGGTCAGCAGAACTGCTTTAGATCCGTAGAACCGGGTCAGCAGAGCTGCTTTAGAGCCAGAGAACCAGGTCAGCAGAGCTGTTGTAGAGCCAGCAAACCAGATCAGCAGAGCTGCTCTGTAGCCTAAGAACTAGGTCAGCAGAGCTGCTCTAGAGCCAGAGAACCAGGTCAGCAGACCTGCTCTAGAGGCAGAGAATCATGTCAGCGGAACTCTTGTAGAGCCAGAGAACCAGGTCATCAGAGCTCTTTAGAGGGAGAGAACCAAGTCAGCAGAGCTGCTTTAGAGCCAGAGAACCAGGTCATATTAGGGCAAGAGATTATCGAAGATATTCATACAAATAATATATTTGTACTTATAATAAACTTATATTATTTTTAAATATATTTTCGCGAAGTCGGGTGCATGCATCATGAGTGCAGAGAACCAGGTCCGCAGAGCTGCTGTAGAGCCAGAGAAACCAGGTCAACAGAGCCGTTGTAGAGCCAGAGAACCAGGTCAGCAGAGCTGTTCAGAGCCTAAGAAGCAGGTCAGCAGAGCTGCTCTAGAACTAGAGACCCAGGTCAGCAGAGCAACTCTAGAGCCAGAGACCCAGGTCAGCAGAGGTGCTCTAGAGGCCGAGAACCAGGTCAGCAGAGCTGCTTTAGAGCCATAGAACCAGGTCAGCAGAGCTGCTCTAGAGGCAGAGAACCAGGTCAGCAGAACTGCTTTAGAGCCAGAGAACCAGGTCAGCAGAGCTCTTTAGAGGGAGAGAACCAAGTCAGCAGAGCTGCTTTAGAGCCAGAGAACCAGGTCAGCAGAGCTGCTTTAGAGGG
Source organism: Triturus cristatus (assembly GCF_964204655.1). Taxonomy (NCBI): domain Eukaryota; kingdom Metazoa; phylum Chordata; class Amphibia; order Caudata; family Salamandridae; genus Triturus; species Triturus cristatus. The sequence goes on from NC_140585.1 coordinate 1,135,702,554, forward strand.
AGAGAACCAGGTAGCAGAGCTGCTTTAGACCAAGGGATCAGGTCAGCAGAGCTGCTCCAGAGCCAGAGAACCAGGTCAGCAGAACTGCTTTAGAGCCATAGAACCGGGTCAGCAGAGCTGCGTTAGAGCCAGAGAACAAGGTCAGCAGAGCTGTTGTAGAGCTAGAGAACCAAGTCAGCAGAGCTGCTCTAGAGCCTAAGAACAAGGTCAGCAGAGCTGCTCTAGAGCCAGAGAACCAGGTCAGCATAGCTGCTTTAGATGGAGAGAACCTGGTCAGCAGAGCTACTTTAGAGCCTGAGAACCACGCCAGCAGAGCTGCTTTAGAGCCAGAGAACCAAGTCAGCAGAGCTGCTTTAGAGCCAGATAACCAGGTCAGCAGAGCTGCTTTAGAGCCATAGAACAAGGCCAGCAGAGCTGCTTTAGAGCCAGAGAACCAGGTCAGCAGAGCTGCTCTAGAGCCTAAAAACCATGTCAGCAGAGCTGCTCTAGAGCCAGAGAACCAGGTCAGCAGAGCTGCTGTAGAGCCAGAGAAACCAGGTCAGCAGAACTGCTTTAGATCCATAGAACCAGGTCAGCAGAGCTGCTTTAGAGCCAGAGAACCAGGTCAGCAGAGCTGTTGTAGAGCCAGCGAACCAGATCAGCAGAGCTGCTCTGTAGCCTAAGAACTAGGTCAGCAGAGCTGCTCTAGAGCTAGAGAACCAGGTCAGCAGACCTGCTCTAGAGGCAGAGAACCATGTCAGCAGAACTGTTTTAGAGCCAGAGAACCAGGTCATCAGAGCTCTTTAGAGGGAGAGAACCAGGTCATATTAGGGCAAGAGATTATCGAAGATATTCATACAAATAATATATTTGTACTTATAATAAACTTATATTATTTTTAAATATATTTTCGCGAAGTCGGGTGCATGCATCGTGAGTGCAGAGAACCAGGTCCGCAGAGCTGCTGTAGAGCCAGACAAACCAGGTCAACAGAGCCGTTGTAGAGCCAGAGAACCAGGTCAGCAGAGCTGTTCTAGAGCCTAAGAAGCAGGTCAGCAGAGCTGCTCTAGAACTGGAGACCCAGGTCAGCAGAGCTGCTCTAGAGCCAGAGACCCAGGTCAGCAGAGGTGCTCTAGAGGCCGAGAACCAGGTCAGCAGAGCTGCTTTAGAGCCATAGAACCAGGTCAGCAGAGCTGCTCTAGAGGCAGAGAACCAGGTCAGCAGAACTGCTTTAGAGCCAGAGAACCAGGTCAGCAGAGCTCTTTAGAGGGAGAGAACCAAGTCAGCAGAGCTGCTTTAGAGCCAGAGAACCAGGTCAGCAGAGCTGCTTTAGAGGGAGAGAACCAGGTCAGCAGAGCTGCTTTAGACCAAGGGACCAGGTCAGCAGAGCTGCTCTAGAGCCAGAGAACCAGGTCAGCAGAACTGCTTTAGAGCCATAGAACCGGGTCAGCAGAGCTGCGTTAGAGCCAGAGAACAAGGTCAGCAGAGCTGTTTTAGAGCTAGAGAACCAGGTCAGCAGAGCTGCTCTAGAGCCTAAGAACAAGGTCAGCAGAGCTGCTCTAGAGCCAGAGAACCAGGTCAGCATAGTTGCTTTAGATGGAGAGAACCTGGTCAGCAGAGCTGCTTTAGAGCCTGAGAACCACGCCAGCAGAGCTGCTTTAGAGCCAGAGAACCAGGTCAGCAGAGCTGCTTTAGAGCCAGATAACCAGGTCAGCAGAGCTGCTTTAGAGCCATAGAACAAGGCCAGCAGAGCTGCTTTAGAGCCAGAGAACCAGGTCAGCAGAGCTGCTCTAGAGCCTAAAAACCACCATGTCAGCAGAGCTGCTCTAGAGCCAGAGAACCAGGTCAGCAGAGCTGCTGTAGAGCCAGAGAAACCAGGTCAGCAGAACTGCTTTAGATCCATAGAACCGGGTCAGCAGAGCTGCTTTAGAGCCAGAGAACCAGGTCAGCAGAGCTGTTGTAGAGCCAGCAAACCAGATCAGCAGAGCTGCTCTGTAGCCTAAGAACTAGGTCAGCAGAGCTGCTCTAGAGCCAGAGAACCAGGTCAGCAGACCTGCTCTAGAGGCAGAGAATCATGTCAGCGGAACTCTTTTAGAGCCAGAGAACCAGGTCATCAGAGCTCTTTAGAGGGAGAGAACCAAGTCAGCAGAGCTGCTTTAGAGCCAGAGAACCAGGTCATATTAGGGCAAGAGATTATCGAAGATATTCATACAAATAATATATTTGTACTTATAATAAACTTATATTATTTTTAAATATATTTTCGCGAAGTCGGGTGCATGCATCGTGGGTGCAGAGAACCAGGTCCGCAGAGCTGCTGTAGAGCCAGAGAAACCAGGTCAACAGAGCCGTTGTAGAGCCAGAGAACCAGGTCAGCAGAGCTGTTCAGAGCCTAAGAAGCAGGTCAGCAGAGCTGCTCTAGAACTAGAGACCCAGGTCAGCAGAGCAACTCTAGAGCCAGAGACCCAGGTCAGCAGAGGTGCTCTAGAGGCCGAGAACCAGGTCAGCAGAGCTGCTTTAGAGCCATAGAACCAGGTCAGCAGAGCTGCTCTAGAGGCAGAGAACCAGGTCAGCAGAACTGCTTTAGAGCCAGAGAACCAGGTCAGCAGAGCTCTTTAGAGGGAGAGAACCAAGTCAGCAGAGCTGCTTTAGAGCCAGAGAACCAGGTCAGCAGAGCTGCTTTAGAGGGAGAGAATCAGGTCAGCAGAGCTGCTTTAGACCAAGGGACCAGGTCAGCAGAGCTGCTCTAGAGCCAGAGAACCAGGTCAGCAGAACTGCTTTAGAGCCATAGAACCGGGTCAGCAGAGCTGCGTTAGAGCCAGAGAACAAGGTCAGCAGAGCTGTTGTAGAGCTAGAGAACCAGGTCAGCAGAGCTGCTCTAGAGCCTAAGAACAAGGTCAGCAGAGCTGCTCTAGAGCCAGAGAACCAGGTCAGCATAGCTGCTGTAGAGCCAGAGAAACCAAGTCAGCAGAGCTGCTTTAGAGGGAGAGAACCTGGTCAGCAGAGCTGCTTTAGAGCCTGAGAACCACGCCAGCAGAGCTGCTTTAGAGCCAGAGAACCAGGTCAGCAGAGCTGCTTTAGAGCCAGATAACCAGGTCAGCAGAGCTGCTTTAGAGCCATAGAACCAGGCCAGCAGAGCTGCTTTAGAGCCAGAGAACCAGGTCAGCAGAGCTGCTCTAGAGCCTCAAAACCATGTCAGCAGAGCTGCTCTAGAGCCAGAGAACCAGGTCAGCAGAGCTGCTGTAGAGCCAGAGAAACCAGGTCAGAAGAACTGCTTTAGATCCATAGAACCGGGTCAGCAGAGCTGCTTTAGAGCCAGAGAACCAGGTCAGCAGAGCTGTTGTAGAGCCAGCGAACCAGATCAGCAGAGCTGCTCTGTAGCCTAAGAACTAGGTCAACAGAGCTGCTCTAGAGCCAGCGAAGCAGGTCAGCAGACCTGCTCTAGAGGCAGAGAACCATGTCAGCAGAACTGTTTTAGAGCCAGAGAACCAGGTCATCAGAGCTCTTTAGAGGGAGAGAACCAAGTCAGCAGAGCTGCTTTAGAGCCAGAGAACCAGGTCAGCAGAGCTGCTTTAGAGGGAGAGAACCAGGTCATCAGAGCTGCTTTAGACCAAAGGACCAGATCAGTAGAGCTACTCTAGGGCCAGAGAACCAGGTCAGCAGAACTGCTTTAGAGCCATAGAACCGGGTCAGCAGAGCTGCTTTAGAGCCTGAGAACCACGCCAGCAGAGCTGCTTTAGAGCCAGAGAACCAGGTCAGCAGAGCTGCTTTAGAGCCAGATAACCAGGTCAGCAGAGCTGCTTTAGAGCCGTAGAACCAGGCCAGCAGAGCTGCTTTAGAGCCAGAGAACCAGGTCAGCAGAGCTGCTCTAGAGCCTCAAAACCATGTCAGCAGAGCTGCTCTAGAGCCAGAGAACCAGGTCAGCAGAGCTGCTGTAGAGCCAGAGAAACCAGGTCAGAAGAACTGCTTTAGATCCATAGAACCAGGTCATCAGAGCTGCTTTAGACCAAAGGACCAGATCAGTAGAGCTGCTCTAGGGCCAGAGAACCAGGTCAGCAGAACTGCTTTAGAGCCATAGAACCGGGTCAGCAGAGCTGCTTTAGAGCCTGAGAACCACGCCAGCAGAGCTGCTTTAGAGCCAGAGAACCAGGTCAGCAGAGCTGCTTTAGAGCCAGATAACCAGGTCAGCAGAGCTGCTTTAGAGCCATAGAACCAGGCCAGCAGAGCTGCTTTAGAGCCAGAGAACCAGGTCAGCAGAGCTGCTCTAGAGCCTCAAAACCATGTCAGCAGAGCTGCTCTAGAGCCAGAGAACCAGGTCAGCAGAGCTGCTGTAGAGCCAGAGAAACCAGGTCAGAAGAACTGCTTTAGATCCATAGAACCGGGTCAGCAGAGCTGCTTTAGAGCCAGAGAACCAGGTCAGCAGAGCTGTTGTAGAGCCAGCGAACCAGATCAGCAGAGCTGCTCTGTAGCCTAAGAACTAGGTCAACAGAGCTGCTCTAGAGCCAGAGAAGCAGGTCAGCAGACCTGCTCTAGAGGCAGAGAACCATGTCAGCAGAACTGTTTTAGAGCCAGAGAACCAGGTCATCAGAGCTCTTTAGAGGGAGAGAACCAAGTCAGCAGAGCTGCTTTAGAGCCAGAGAACCAGGTCAGCAGAGCTGCTTTAGAGGGAGAGAACCAGGTCATCAGAGCTGCTTTAGACCAAAGGAACAGATCAGTAGAGCTGCTCTAGGGCCAGAGAACCAGGTCAGCAGAACTGCTTTAGAGCCATAGAACCGGGTCAGCAGAGCTGCTTTATAGCCAGAGAACAAGGTCAGCAGAGCTGTTGTAGAGCTAGAGAACCAGGTCAGCAGAGCTGCTCTAGAGCATAAGAACAAGGTCAGCAGAGCTGCTCTAGAGCCAGAGAACCAGGTCAGCATAGCTGCTGTAGAGTCAGAGAAACCAAGTCAGCAGAGCTGCTTCAGAGGGAGAGAACCTGCTCAGCAGAGCTGCTTTAGAGCCTGAGAACCAGGCCAGCAGAGGTGCTTTAGAGCCAGAGAACCAGGTCAGCAGAGCTGCTTTAGAGCCAGATAACCAGGTCAGCAGAGCTGCTTTAGAGCCATAGAACCAGGCCAGCAGAGCTGCTTTAGAGCCAGAGAACCAGGTCAGCAGAGCTGCTCTAGACCCTAAAAACCATGTCAGCAGAGCTGCTCTAGAGCCAGAGAACCAGGTCAGCAGAGCTGCTGTAGAACCAGAGAAACCAGGTCAGTAGAGCTGCTCTAGAGGGAGAGAACCAGGTCAGCAGAGCTGCTCCAGAGAACCATGTCAGCAGAACTGCTTTAGAGCCATAGAACCGGGTCAGCAGAGCTGCTTTAGAGCCAGAGAACCAGGTCAGCAGAGCTGTTGTAGAGCCAGAGAACCAGGTCAGCAGACCTGCTGTAGAGCCAGATAAACCAGGTCAGCAGAGCTGCTTTAGAGGGAGAGAACCAGGTCAGCAGAGCTGCTTTAGAGCCAGAGAACCAGATCAGCAGAGCTGCTCTAGCTGGCACTGACTGACTGACTGACACTGACTGACACTGATTGACTGACACTGACTGACACTGATTGACACTGACTGACTGACAATGACTGACACTGAATGATTGACACTGACTGACTGACACTGACTGACTGACACCGACTGACACTGATTGACTGACACTGACTGAATAACACTGACACTAACTGGCTGACTACTCTCTACTACTCACTCTCTACTACTCTATCTCTACTACTCACTCTCTACTACTCTCTACTACTCATTCTCTACTACTCGACTACCCTCTACTACTCACTCTCTACTACTCACTCTCTACTACTCTCTCTCTACTACTCACTCTCTACTACTCTCTACTATTCACTCTCCACTACTCACTCTCTACTACTCACTCTCTACTACTCTCACTCTACTACTTACTCTCTACTACTCACTCTCTACTACTTACTCTCTACTACTCTACTACTCTCTAAAACTCTCTCCATTACTCACTCTCTACTACTCTCTACTACTCATTCTCTACTACTCGACTACCCTCTACTACTCACTCTCTACTACTCACTCTCCACTACTCTCTCTCTACTACTCACTCTCTACTACTCTCTACTATTCACTATCCACTACTCACTCTCTACTACTCACTCTCTACTACTCTCGTTCTACTACTTACTCTCTACTACTCACTCTCTACTACTTACTCTCTACTACTCTACTACTCTCTAAAACTCTCTCCATTACTCACTCTCTACTACTCACTCTCTACTACTCTCTCTCTACTACTCACTCTCTACTACTCACTCTCTACTACTCGCTTCCTACTACTGTCTACTACTACCTCTCTGCTTCTCTACTACTCTCTCTACTACTCACTCTCTACTACTCACTCTCTACAACTCTACTACTCTCTACAGCTCACTCATCACTACTCACTGTCTACTACTCGCTCTCAAGTACTCACTCTACTACTCACTCTCTACTACTCTCTACTACTCTCTCTACTTCTCACTCTCTACTACTCTCTCTACTACTCACTCTCTACTACTCTACTACTCCTCTACTACTCACTCTCTACTACTCTCTACTACTCTCTCTACTATTCACTCTCTACTACTCTACTACTCTCTCTACTACTTACTCTCTACTACTCGCTCTCTACTACTCTCTACTCCTCACTCTCCATTACTCACGGTCTACTACTCGCTCTCAACTACTCTGTACTACTCACTCTCTACTACTCACTCTCTACTACTCTCGCTCTACTACTTACTCTCTACTACTCACTCTCTACTACTTACTCTCTACTACTCTACTACTCTCTAAAACTCTCTCCATTACTCACTCTCTACTACTCACTCTCTACTACTCACTCTCTACTACTCTCTCTCTACTAATCACTCACTACTACTCACTCTCTACTACTCACTCTCTACTACTCGCTTCCTACTACTGTCTACTACTACCTCTCTGCTTCTCTACTACTCTCTCTACTACTCACTCTCTACTACTCACTCTCTACAACTCTCTACTACTCTCTACAGCTCACTCATCACTACTCACTGTCTACTACTCGCTCTCAAGTACTCACTCTACTACTCACTCTCTACTACTCTCTACTACTCTCTCTACTTCTCACTCTCTACTACTCTCTCTACTACTCACTCTCTACTACTCTACTACTCCTCTACTACTCACTCTCTACTACTCTCTACTACTCTCTCTACTACTCACTCTCTACTACTCTCTACTCCTCACTCTCTACTACTCTCTCCTACTCTCGCTCTACTTCTTACTCTCTACTACTCACTCTCTACTACTTACTCTCTACTACTCTACTACTCTCTAAAACTCTCTCCATTACTCACTCTCTACTACTCACTCTCTACTACTCACTCTCTACTACTCACTCTCTACTACTCGCTTCCTACTACTGTCTACTACTACCTCTCTGCTTCTCTACTACTCACTCTCTACTACTCACTCTCTACAACTCTCTACTACTCTCTACAGCTCACTCATCACTACTCACTGTCTACTACTCGCTCTCAAGTACTCACTCTACTACTCACTCTCTACTACTCTCTACTACTCTCTCTACTTCTCACTCTCTACTACTCTCTCTACTACTCACTCTCTACTACTCTACTACTCCTCTACTACTCACTCTCTACTACTCTCTACTACTCTCTCTACTACTCACTCTCTACTACTCTACCATTCTCTCTACTGCTCACTCTCTACTACTCGCTCTCTACTACTCTCTACTCCTCACTCTCCACTACTCACGGTCTACTACTCGTTCTCAACTACTCTGTACTACTCACTCTCTACTACTCACTCTCTACTACTCACTCTCTACTATACACTCTCTACTACTTGCTCTCTACTACTCGCTCTCTACTACTCACTCTCTACTACTCTCTACTACTCACTCTTTACTACTCTACTACTCTCTACTACTCTCTCTCTATTACTCACTCTCTACCACTCTCTACTACTCACTCTCAACTACTCTCTCCCTACTACTCACTCTCTACTACTCTCTACTACTCTCTCTCTATTACTCACTCTCTTCTACTCACTCTCTACTACTCTCTACTACTCACTCTCTACTACTCTCTCTCTACTACTCACTCTCTACTACTCACTCTCTATTACTCTCTACTACTCACTCTCTACTACTCACTCTCTACTACTCACTCTACTACTCACTCTCTACTACTCACTGCTTCTCTCTACTTCACACTCTCCACTACTCTCGACTACTCTCTACTACTCACTCTACTACTCACTCTCTACTAATCTCTACTACTGTTCTCTACTACTCACTCTCTACTACTCACTCTCTACTACTCTCTACTACTCACTCTCTACTCTCTATTACTCACTCTCTACTCTCTACCTCTCTCTACCTCTCTACCTCTACCTCTCTACCTCTACACCTCTACCTCTCTACACGCACACATATGCACATAAATATATGCATATATATATATGCATATGCATTTATATATATGTGTATATATGTATACATACTTATATATAATCTGCATATCTATATAAATACAAATATAAATGCATGCATACATATACATATGCATACATATGCATATTATGTACATGAATGTTTCAAAAACACTCATACAAGCAAAGCTAAAAAGCCACCTAATTATAAACAGAATTGCTTTAACTTCAACGAGGGTGAGACCTATTGCATCTTCAATGCTTGTTTACTTTGGTTCCATCAAGAAGGTATTCAGATGTGTCACACATTTGCAATACATTCTGAATGGTAGCACTCCAGTTGCTCATTAGATCACTGCCGTAAAGTTACATGTCACCAGGGAAGTCTGCTGCTGGTATTCAAAGTGCATGTTTCAGTCTGCATGTCAGAATGTTTTAATGAAATAGAAGAGGATTTGAGAAGTCAAAATGAGCCCTAATGTTTTTTTTCTGCAGCACTAATCATAATTTATATGGCAAAATAAACCCCCTCATTTTGTTCCTTTGCAAATTAAATGTTTTAAGTGTTGCCACTTTATTCCAATCAAGATGGCTTCAGGTGTGCCATACGTTTGTAATAAGTAAGACTGTTAGTGCTCTAGTTGGTCTTTAGAACACTCTGGGACATTCTGTAATTGGGCTATACTTGGGCTACATCTGGGTGATATTTGTACTACATTTGGGCTCTTTTGTCTCTGGTGGCCATCTTGAGAGACTTATTTGTTATGAAGTTTCCTAATTTCCTCCTTTACTACAGTCTCCTCAGTAGGAATTACTTTTAGTTTTTACTTTGATTCCATCAAGAAGGCATTCAGATGTGTCACACATTTGCCATAAATTCAGAATGTTAGCACTCTAGTTGCTTATTAGATCACTGTAGTAAAGCTACTACCCACCAGGGAAGTCTGCTGCTGGTATTGAAAGTGCATGTTTCAGTCTGCATGTCAGAATTTTTTAATGAAATAGAAGAGGATTGGAAAAGTCACTCAAAATGTGCCCTAATTTTTCTTTGTTCAGCACTAATCATAATTTCTATGGCAAAATGAACCCCTTCATTGTGTTACTTTTAAATTAAACTACTCACTCTCTACTACTCACTCGCTACTACTCTCTACTGCTCACTCTACTCACTCTCTACTACTCTCTACTACTACTCTCTACTACTCACTCTCTACTACTCACTCTCTACTGCTCTCTACTACTCACTCTACTACTCTCAACTACTCTCTACCACTCACTCTCTACTACTCTCTCTCTACTACTTCCTCTCTACTACTCACTCTACTACTCACTCTACTACTCTCTACTCCTCACTCTCTACTACTCTCCCTCCACTACTCACTCTCTACTATTCACTCTCTACTACTCTCTACTACTCTCTCTCTACTACTCACTCTCTACTACTCAATCTACTACTCTCTACTACTCACTCTCTACTACTCTCTCTCCACAACTCTCTACTACTCACTCTCTACTACTCAGTCTCCACTACTCACTCTCCACTACTCGCTCTCTTCTCACTCTCTACTACTCTCTCTCTACTACTCACTCTCTACTATTCACTCTCTGCTACTTTCTACTACTCTCTCTCTACTACTCACTCTCTACTACTCAATCTACTACTCTCTACTACTCACTCTCTACTACTCTCTCTCTGCAACTCTCTACTACTCACTCTCTACTACTCACTCTCCACTAATCACTCTCCACTAATCACTCTCCACTACTCGCTCTCTACTCACTCTCTACTACTCTACTACTCTCTCTAGTACTCACTCTCTACTACTCTCTCTACACTACTCAGTCTCTACTAATCTTGTTGCAGGGATTCTGCTCATGCACAGAACTATGCGCAGGAAACCAGGACCTCAGTGAATTGTGGTGTGCCAAAAACTCACCTCAGAACCGAGAACCCCTTATCCGACCAGCATCAGTGTCCCATTTGTTATCCGTATTATCTTGGAGGTCCCAATGAATAGACAACCCAGAACAAGCGACTTAGAGTACTCTCAGGAATGGTGGGAATCAGAAATACCTGTTCGTAATTATTCTCATATCAGTCCACAACAAGAGTAATCAGAGACACAGTGAAGTTTAAAAGGTTTATTTTATAAACTACGTGTCCTAAGATGCAGTACTTTGGCTAACATAAGCAGACAAATGATTAAGATCAAAACCATCAGCATTGTTACAATACCATAGAAAATGAAAGGAGAAATCATAGTATAAATGACAGTGGAATACAGCCACCTTCCTTTCACTAGTAAACTAATATTATTAGATTAGTAAAAGGTCTCTAGGCTTGAATAGGGAACCCCATACCGTAAAGATCAGCTTAGTTGAATCAAATCACAGGATCAGGTGTGCTCTGTGCCTGGGAAAGCTCTTCTTCAGAATGTGTGTAAAGCATGCAGTCTGCAATATTAAAAGCGCTCGACTTTCAGGTATTTGCAGCTGTGTGCGTGTTATGGCTAAATAGTGGGCCGATCAACCTGAACTCAAAAACATGCATTGTCTGGCGACCCAGACTGTTTCTTTACACAATGTTCAGACCAAGGTCACAGCACACGTCTAGGGATGTGAACAACAGACAGTTCTCATGTGAAGAAAAAGGCGAGCAAGCAGTCTTCAAATAATAACATGTATCTGCAGTGTTGTGTGCAAAGGCAGCAAAAGTGGCAAGATGGCTTTCTAACATCTAACGCGCTTATGCCAACATAGCAATGTATGTATCTAAATCGCAGCCCTCTCTACACCCCCCCTTGATCGGACCACTAGCAAAATAGGGATATAATAAGGGACGCAGAGTTCAAGTCCGATAGAACAGAACTAAGGGCACGAATTGGAAATCTATATAAAAAGCAGTGAAGGTTCGAAGAGGAAAAAAAACGATAAAAGGAAAAAAAATTTGAATGGAAAAATTAACGGCAAGGCTCAGAGAGCCCGAATGTCGAATGAAAAACCAAAAGGTTTGTGCAAAGGAAAGTTGGACGACATCCAAGTTAATCCATCAATGTATAGGCACAGTAAGTAGCAACAGCTTCCAAGAAGAAGTCATTGGAATGTTCTCTAAAAGTGTCCGCCATCCAGTCAAGCAAGGCAAACGAACATACATGTTCTTTTATAACTGGAGCCTCTAGCACAATCAGAGTACAACTGGCGTGTTCTTCAAGATAATTTCTTGCCAGGAAGTCATATGCAGCCGTACCGATGTCCCAATTCCCTAGGACTCCATGTGCCGCTCCACAGGCCATAATCCTGACACCAGAATAGTCCAACTCGTGAGCCACTAAGGGACTCATTAGTCGATCATAATCCGGGGCAGGAGACACCGAGTTTGACAAGCACAAATCCAGAGCCCATTCGAATGGACAATCTAGGCAATGAAAAACAGGTTGTACGCATGTAAAGTAGGAAAACCGGAAGGACAATCCATAGGCTATGCTCAAGGTTGCCAGTGGTAATGTTCCATAGTATTCAAGCATCCGGTTACGAAGATGGAGCAGCCGGGACAGGCTGTCGTGTGACACAAACTGTGCAGCCATTGTGTAGTAAGCAGACCAACAACAGCACCCCAGCCACAAGAGCGAGAATCAACGGGAGACCGCCAAAGACGCTGGAAAAAATAGAATGAAAAAATGCCGGTATCACACCAAAAATAGATTGGAAGGAGGTCACGAGGCCGGAGACCACAATTTTGAAAAAATGTGCCAAGCCAGTTGTTGATGAGGCATTAAAGATAGTTTGAATCAGGGTACCAAAATGAAGTAGGAGATCAGTATTCAAAAGCGCTTGCACCTCGGTGCGCGTATTTGCTACGTGAAGGACAAATGTTTCCCGGGAAGAAGTCAGTGCGACTTCTTTTTGAGACAATAGAGCCCTTATTCTGCTCATCTTGTTGAACTCCGCTTTCAAGGTTGGAATGGAAGGCCAGATGGATACATCCAGCCGCCCATGCGGGGGTGGGAAAAGGACATTCTTACAGCAGACTACTCTCTGTGATACAGTCACTATGTAGGGAATTCCCACTAGCATCCCGTAGCAAGCCTCATTATTTAAAAGCAAATAACTACCGTTAGCCAGCAGCGTGAAAGAGGGTGTAATAGCTGGTACTGGAATCCCTTTCAGGACGTAAGCTAAACTAGGAGTGTGCACATTGCATGCGCCATGCAATTGAATGTGCCTACAGACTACAGAGTGATCAGGTGTGGAAGGGCATTCCTCACCTTTCGAATAGACCTCTTTACCTTCTCTCATGCACCTGTATGTAAATGGGAGTGACCAAACTTCATGCAGGAAGGCAGTACCCAGTTGTTCATATCTACCTAGGGCATAATGTTTCATGCATGAACTGAATTTAAACAAAGGAAATGGCAATGTGATTAACCCGTGGATAAGCCACACAGCGGAATTCAATTCGGCCACAGAGAAAGGCAAAGGTTCTAACTTTTCAATATGCAGCAATCAGTATGTCGCATCCTTCATGGACATGAATTGTTGTTTCGCAGTGAGATTAAAGGGAAGGAATAAAGATGATGTATTCATATAGTTCCAGGGGACTTTCCCAGCCTTTAACGTTTGCAATGTCCATGTATACTGCATTATAGAACGCAATTGATTTTGACCATGATATAAAACAGACATATCATCCTGCACAATATCAACAACAGAAGAAACAACATTGTCTAAAGTGTAAATTCTGGAAGAAAGGGTGTTAATGCTATTATCTATAACAGCTAGTACTTTTTCCATATTGGCTTGATCAATAGCCCGCAATCTGGAAGCAGCTTCAATTTGTGATAACTTCCAAACTTCGTTATAAATAGCATACACCCATCTTTTGGACCTGCCACCCACAGGACCCTTAACAAAATCATTCAAATCTATTTTGTCATGTAATTTAAATAAATGAAGTTTAACAGATGCCAAGGTGGAATGTTGCAGCCAAGATTGGCATAACTTCCCTATAGAGTAGGTAGTTACAGAATGAGAAGATTCAAAACGAGGGTCCACGCGAACTTGCGTATACCCAGGTGTCAAACCCAGAAAACGATGTTGACAAGAATCAGAACTTGTCTGCCAAGTCAACCATCCTTCAGAATGCAATTTGGAAATATTGAAGGACGTATTAGTAATGTATGACTGCAACGCATCAAGGGACAGATCTGTATGATTATCCCAATTTGGATAAGCGCTCAGATCCGGAGAACAACATGTGGTTCGGAATGAGGCAGGCACGATGCAAAGCTTCTGTTCCTTGTACCTGCCACGGTTTAGAACCCCAAACCGATTTAAGATCAATAGTAGACTTCCACAGATCATAACCTTTGATTGACAAATCATCCATAAAGGATTTGGAATACAATAATTTAGTGTGTGTCAGCCTAACTTTCGAGGCAGACTCAGCCGCCACTTTAAAATAAAAAGAGGCAGGATTTGAAACACTAAAATCTGAGAAATATGTGAATTTTTCCACCAACGTGGTGGAGCTACCCAGGATTGGCGTTGGACAATGTTCCCACTGGGTATAATTTACAAAATTTAGAAACGTATTGGCTCTATGTAGGAAATTATTGCCATAATGTTGATAGCAAAACTGCTCACCATAATTAGCAGTATCTAAATACAAATTCTCAGCATCAAATGCGGCATAATATTTCAAATCAGAAAACAGTGCCTCTATGGCCTGAACGTCCCAATCATCAGAACGAATGTTTTGTTTAACCACATCACCCATAGAAACACGAAATACATTTGGTACATTGATAACCTCAGTTGGACCATGAATCTGAAATTTAACAGCATCCCACGCAATCCCATCTAACACTGGCCAGGCAGTAATATTCACAAAAGTCTGGTCCCTCTTCATGATGTGGGATGAGGAGTGGGGGGCCAAAGTTCCATCAATTAGTCTAATTGTAGATCTTTCTTTAAGGTAGTGTCCATTCACAAGACGAAAAAATACCACTACAAATCCAATGGGCATGAACAGAAAAATACATATGAGCATCAGCCAAATGTAAGTCCAAGGGGGAATTAAAAAATGTCGTTTGAACCAAACAGCAAAAATGGAAACCTTTGACGGGGCATTGGAAGTCATTGAGTTAGTGTCAAAGGGGAAACGGGACTGGGTAACTGTGGTTGATTGTAAAACAGGCAATGTTACATCTACAGGATAAGCATACTCAGTATCTTCAGGCGGACCACCAGCCGGTGGTAGTAACAAAGGATCAGTAACCGTATGCATCTCGATGGCAATATCAGACATGGTGGTAGATGCCGGAGCCAAAACAGAATTTCTTAGCATCGCAGGGCAAGAAACCGCTGGAGTCATACTAAGAAGAATCGGCCACTCGCTGTAGTTTGACATTGTCAATGGAGATGTACCTGTTATCCTTGCGACCAGGAAGTGGAGGTAACATGACTGTTCTTGTATCCTGCATGCCAAGCACTGGAACCGGGGCTCGATAAGAGGGGCCGAACTCCTTCTTGTTCTCCACCTTCTCACGGACCAGAACACCAACTCGAGGTAGCCATCCGACTACCGGAATCTGAAGCGCAGCATCAGATGTGGAGGGCATATGTTCCTTCGCGAGACTGTCTCTGGCTTCTTGTAGAGTCTGCATTACAGCACAGTGATCATCTACATCAAAGGGTGCGGCAGGCGCCGCCATGTCTAGACCGTCAAGGTCCGGGACAAACATTTTTATGCCAAAGAGCATCATGTATGGGGTCCGCCCACCCAAAGACCTTCTAGGGAGATTGTTAAGTGCACGTTGGACGTCATACAAATGGGCTAACCAATTCCGGCCAGTGCCTAAAACCCTAGCTGTCAAGGATTGCTTTAAGTCACGGTTCATTCGCTCCACCACACTATTACCCTCAGGTCGGTAGGGAGACGAAAATCTGACTTGGACCCCCAAATTTTTCATGGCTTCTTTGTACGCCTTAGAGGCAAACGCAGGGCGCTGATCAGAATGAAAGGTACCACATGCAAAACTTCCCACAAAGACACGCAAATCCCTGATGACAGTACGGGCATCAGCACTCCTTTGTGGACATACCCACAGAAAACGTGTGCACGAATCCACTGCAACAAAGATATACTTGTACGCAGGATCAGAGGAGAAAGGACCGCAGTGATCCAAATAAACACACCCAAGTGGTTTATTGGATATGTACAACTGAGTTTGTGGTGGACGTGCAGCAGTTGAAGGTTTAATCTGCTGGCAAATGTCACAATCAAGAACATAATTGCGAGCCTGTTTATATAACCCGAGCCACCAGTAACGTTGTTGTTACAGATTAACAGTAGCTGCAACGCCGGCGTGGGCAGAGGCCATACTCTCGTGAGCTGCTGTTATCAAGGATGGTCTGCAGTCCACGTTGGGAATCAATCTGTCACCAACGTCGTTAATTCTCACTTAAGGGACGTTATCAGGACTTAAGTGATAATGGTAACAAGAAGGGAAACCTCTCGGGTAATTACTTCCCTTCTCTGTAGCAGCAATAGCTGCCAAGATGTCATCATCGATCTTACTTTTGGATCTTGTAACTGCTGCTACTAGATATGTCGCCACTGCCATTTTCGCTGCTTCGTCAGCTAAGCTGTTGCCTACAGCGTGGACACCAACTCGCTGGTGCCCAAGAGTGTGAATTACATTAACGAGAGGCAGATGTTCTTTAAGTTCTGCCACTCGAACCCAAAGCATTTTATGCTTAATTGTGCTACCTTTGGAATTACGATATTCATTTTAAGACCAAAAGAATAGATTGTCGTTGAAGGACTGAACACAGTAAAACGAGTCACTGACTGTAAGAGTAGTGACTCGAGGATCAGCAAACTCCAGTGCAAGCACTAGAGCACGGAGCTCCGCCAACTGTGAGGTACAATCACCCAATGACGGCGTATGCACGACATCAGATTGGAATTCACCATTTACGAAAGTACCTTCCACAATTGCGCAGGCCGCTGAATAGGCATGCTTCGATCCAGCCGCCGGTTGCGCCGAACCGTCAGTGTAAATGACACAATAGTAATCTTCGAGCGGGCGCAAAGACAGAGGAGCAGGATGAACGAACTCATACTGTAAATACCCCTGAGTCTGTAATGAGGCATCAAAGATATAGGTGACATCGGGCGATGTCAAGGAAGTGGCCCATTGTATCCAACGTGGATGCAAAGCTTTAGAATTGGGTACACTTGCTTTCGTCACTGCCTCTAGGGCAGGATACGGTGTGACCACCAACATGCGTTTTCCTTGCGACAGCGCTCGATCTTTAAGAATCGCCATCTGTACTGCCGTTAAAACTTTCTCGACAGAGGAAAAGCGCAGTTCAGCCGAAGTGTACAGGTGTGATTTGTATGCAATGGGGACGGTGTCGCCCTCATTGAACGTCAATTATGTGAAACCCACTGCGCCCGGCACAATTCTTATTACCAGGTTAGTGCGGTTATCACGTGTCAGTAAGTATTTTGAAGCAAGAAGATCAGCTTGCAAAGATTGCAAAATTGCTGAATGCTCTGGCAGCCAGCTCGTTTTGGAAAAAGTAGGTTGTACCAAGGCATAAAGCGGCTTGATACGCTGGGCATAATCAGGAATGTACGTACGACCGAAATTCAGAAAGCCCAGCAAAGACTGTAATTTTTTCAATGTTGTTGGAGCACGCAAGCATGCGCACTTCTCCAGAAAGTGAGGAGCCATCCTCGACCCTCATTGTTGAGCTCGTAGCCCAAAAACAACACTGTATACTCTGCAGTGTGAGACTTTGCAAAGTTGAATTTGTAACTAAAGTCTGCAAACATAACAATAATGCGATCAACGCGACACAGATGCGGCCACAACTCGTCGTCCATGAGATAGATATCATCAACATACGAGTACGCATCAGGGTCTATGCTCTCTAACAGAGAGACAACACGTGCGGCAAAGACGCCAGGGCTGTTTTTATAGCCCATGGCTAGTCTCTTAAACTGTTTTTGTTTGCCGCCAGAAGTAAACGCTGTCCATTGACTACTAATAGAGGACAGGTTATGGCTGTAAAAGCCATTGGAAATGTCAAGTGTGGTTTTAAACCTTTTTCTCACGAGACTATCGACGAGAGCCGAACTGTAGCAATTCTGTACCGCGCATGTCCGGCAATGAGAGTTTAAATGCCGGTAATCCAAAACTAGGCGGTACGACCCATCAGGCTTCGTCACAGTGAATAAAGGATTATTCATTGGTGACACACATGTTTCAATAACACCTTGATATTCCAATTGTTCAAGGATGTCCGCGACGTGGGGTCTAGCTTCACGACGCATGGGATATTGGGGCTGTGGCTGGGGCATAGACTGTAACGGAATCTCATGGCTGGGGGCCAATTTATCCCAGCCTACTTGAGTACGATACAACGCCGGTGCAAGCACCTGAGCCCACTCCTCGGCAAACTTTTTAGCGTGTTCCTTTGGCACTGTGTGCGCAAAGGAAGGGAGGATTACCTCCTCCCCTCTAGGAGCATCTAAAATGAAAGCCGGGGGCCAGTCTGCCTCCGCCAAAAGAATGTCATAGGAAGAGGTCAGATTATCCCAAAAAATCCCTTGAATAGTACGTTGTATGTCACCTTCAATTAAGAGGACTATATTATATAGTCTGTCAGGGGGAGCCATTCTAGTGTCAGCAGTTTCTACAGTAATGAATGTGTCAGTTGCTGTCGCCTCCAGATATGGATGTAGTGTTTGCCGCACTACTGTAACCTCCGCTGCGCTGTCGAGCAGCGTCAGTGCCCATGTCAAGTTCCGAAGCTGCGTCCGCACTATCTGTGGCATACCTCGCTGTTAGCGCAGCAACCTTCTTCTTCTGAAACGGGGGACGTTGACGTGCAAACTCATCTTGCTTTCCTTTACCATCAGCCTGACGGGGTTGCTCACGTCCTTGTTGGGCACCCCAACCTTTGCCACGTTCTCCTCAACCGGACTGCGAGACCGATGTTTCCTGTGAAGAACGTGGAGAACGTTCAGTAACCTGAAATCTATCAGGTGACTTAATACTAGTGCGATCGCGCAAATCGTATGTGCGCTCACTAGTCGGCTGTGTGGGAGACGCAGGACGAGACCCCTGTTTCTGTTGCTGCTTTCCCTGTTTCATTTGTCGCCAATTTTGTTTTGGAAAAGTTGGACGATCATCTTTGACAGACGAGCTCACCTTAGTTTGTTGTATCAAGTCAGGAATTATAATAGTTGGTTTAACCCCTAAACTACTGTGGCCTATAGTTCTATAAGCTTCCGCAATAACTTTAGGCAACTCTTTGGGCTTATCGAGTTCATCAAGCGGGCTAAGCCATTAGCCACTTGAAATTGTACCGCATCTCCCTTGATATTACCAAGGACGAGAGAGGCAACTACGACGAACACTCTGACAAGCCGCATTCCCAACTCTACAGCCGCCTCCGGACCGTGGTTATCTTGAACGCGTTTAATGACGGAGGGAAGCACAGCCATAGATGGAGTGCCAAAGCACTTCGAATAGACTGCGGCAAAAACCTTACCCCAGTTGTCACAATCGGACACTTCTGGGACTAAGTCTTTCGGCAAACTAATGGTGAGGATCCTGTGTTTCTCCACAGCGGTAGAGTGTGGAAAAACTGCCTCCAGTTGGTCAAATTTCTCGGCAAGCCAATAAGGTAAATCATCTTTATTCGGGGGGCGCTTGCCCATCATCGAATTAACTATGACGGGGCTAATAACAACCGCAGGATGACCAGCTGGTAGACCCGCAACAGCAGGTGCCCCCACCTGCACGTTGCGTGAGACGTATTGCACCAAAGCCCTATATACTGAAATGAGGGTTGTATGGAGCGTACGCAACTCATCCTCCGTAAGAGTCAAATATCGGGGGTGAGGCGTAAATCCGGCCAGCACCGGCCATGTGGCCCCTGGAATTGACAAAGAGCCAAGTCTAGCCGGTGCAACCGCATGGGGAAGGGCGTCATTAAACCAAATGCTCTGCTGCCAGGCTGAAAGGGGAATCTCTAGCGTCCTATAAGGCATATAATTTGCTGGGACCCGTGTGTGAGTAAACGAGTGGAACATTTTATCATCCGCATTCACTGCTGGCAGCATCACCCAAGAGTAAAACAACTCGTAAGGGTGGGAGCCATCTGCACTCACCACAAACATAAGGGCCATCCCATCGTCCGGCACCCCATACTGCGTCAAATGACGTCGCAGAGGTGCACGGCTATGGGCTGCAATTTCAACCACCATAAGGACACAGAGAAGGACAACAACGGATTTTACAGTAGCACAAGGGTTCAGAAATATAAGAAACCTTTTTAATTAACAAGCTTGAAAGAACCTATTAGGCAACCAATAGGTAGGTAAAATCCGTCACTCCTGTTATCCGGAAACAAGAGTGAGCGTGTCATGGACTAATATAAGCACTACTAAGGCGTTTCAAATCAAAACACCAAACGTTAGGTGTGCCATGTTGCAGGGATTCTGCTCATGCACAGAACTATGCGCAGGAAACCAGGACCTCAGTGAATTGTGGTGTACCAAAAACTCACCTCAGAACCCAGAACACCTTATCCGACCAGCATCAGTGTCCCATTCATTATCCGTATTATCTCGGAGGTCCCAATGAATAGACAACCCAGAACAAGCGACTTAGAGTACTCTCAGGAATGGTGGGAATCAGAAATACCTGTTCGTAATTATTCTCATATCAGTCCACAACAAGAGTAATCAGAGACACGGTGAAGTTTAAAAGGTTTATTATATAAACTACGTGTCCTAAGATGCAGTACTTTGGCTAACATAAGCAGACAAATGGTTAAGATCAAAACCATCAGCATTGTTACAATACCATAGAAAAAAGGAGAAATCATAGTATAAATGACAGTGGAATACAGCCACCTTCCTTTCGCTAGTAAACTAATATTATTAGACTAGTAGACGGTCTCTAGGCTTGAATGGGAAACCCCATACCGTAGAGATCAGCTTAGTTGAATCACATCACAGGATCAGGTGTGCTCTGCTCCTGGGAAAGCTCTTCTTGTGTGTAAAGCATGCAGTCTGCAATATTAAAAGCGCTCGACTTTCAGGTATTTGCAGCTGTGTGCGTGTTATGGCTAAATAGTGGGCCGATCAACCTGAACTCAAAAACATGCATTGTCTGGCGACCCAGACTGTTTCTTTACACAATGTTCAGACCAAGGTGGCAGCGCACGTCTAGGGATGTGAACAACAGACAGTTCCCATGTGAAGAAAAAGGCGAGCAAGCAGTCTTCAAATAATAACATGTATCTGCAGTGTCGTGTGCAAAGGCAGCAAAAGTGGCAAGATGGCTTTCTAACATCTAACGCGCTTATGCCAACATAGCAATGTATGTATCTAAATCGCAGCCCTCACTACAATCTCTACTACTCACTCTCTACTACACACTCTCTACTACTTGCTCTCTATTACTCACTCTCTACTTCACTCTACTACTCACTCTCTTCTACTCCCTACTACTCACTCTACTACTCACTCTCTACTACTCTCTAAGACTCACTCTCTACTACTCCACTACTCTCTACTACTCACTCTCTACTACTCTACTACTCCCTACTACTCTCTCTCTACTACTCACTCTCTATTACTCACTCTCTACTACTCTATACTACTCACTCTCTACTACTCTCTACTACTCACTCTACAACTCACTCTCTAATACTCTCCCGCTACTACTCAGTCTACTACTCACTCTCTACTACTCTCTCTCTGCTTCTCACTCTCTACTACTCACTCTCTACTACTCACTCTCTACTACTCACTCTACTACTCACTCTCTACTACTCTCTACTACTCACTCCCTATTACCCACTCTCTACTACTCTCTATTACTCACTCTCTACTACTCTCTACTACTCACTCTCTACTACTCACTCTACTACTCTCTACTACTCACTCTCTGCTACTCTCTCTACTACTCTTTACTACTCACTCTCTACTCTCTATTACTCATCTTCTACTCTCTACCTCTCTCTACCTCTCTCTCTACTACTCTCTGTCTCTCTACCTCTCTACCTCTACACCTCTACCTCTCTACCTCTCTCTACATGCACATATATGCACATATATATGCATATATATGCATTTATATATATGTATGTGTATATATATACATGCATATATAAACATATATATAATCTGCATATCTATATAAATACAAATATAAATGCATGCATACATATACATATACATATATACATACACATGCATGTTATTTACATGAAAGTTTGAAAAACACAAATAAAAGCAAAGCTAAAAATCCACCTAATTACAAACAGAATTGCTTTATCTTAAACGAGGGCGAGACCTATTGCATTTTCAATGCTTGTTTACTTTGGTTCCATCAAGAAGGCATTCAGATGTGTCACACATTTGCCATAATTTCTGAATGTTAGCACTCTAGTTGCTCATTAGATCACTGTAGTAAAGCTACTGCTCACCATGGAAGTCTGCTGCTGGTATTCAAAGTGCATGTGTCAGTCTGCATGTCAGACTTTTTTTTACTGAAATAGAAGAGGATTTGAGAAGTCAAAATGTTCCCTAATTTTTCTTTCTGCAGCACTAATCATAATGTCCATGGCAAAATGAACACCTCATTTTGTTCCTTTGCAAATTGAATTTTTTAAGTGT
This sequence comes from Triturus cristatus, assembly GCF_964204655.1. Classification (NCBI taxonomy): domain Eukaryota; kingdom Metazoa; phylum Chordata; class Amphibia; order Caudata; family Salamandridae; genus Triturus; species Triturus cristatus. Next base: position 1,135,724,714 of record NC_140585.1, read on the forward strand.
TACCACTTTATTCCAATCAAGATGGCTTCAGGTGTGCTATACTTTTGTCATAAGTAAGACTGTTAGCGCTCTAGTTGTTCTTTAGAACACTCTGGGACATTCTGTCATTGGGCTATACTTGGGCTACATCTGGGTGATATTTGTGCTACATTTGGACTCTTTTCATTTCTGGTGGCCATCTTGGGAGACTTATTTGTAATGAAGTTTCCTAATTTCCTCATTTACTACAGTCTCCTCAGTAGGAATGCTTTCAGTTTTTTACTTTGATTCCATCAAGAAGGCATTCAGATGTGTCACACATTTGCCATAAATTCAGAATGTTAGCACTCTAATTGCTCATTAGATCACTGTAGTAAAGCTACTGCTCACCAGGGAAGTCTGCTGCTGGTATTGAAAGTGCATGTTTCAGTCTGCATGTCAGAATTTTTTAAAGAAATAGAAGAGGATTTGAGAAGTCACTCAAAATATGCCCTCATTTTTCTTTCTGCAAAACTATAACTACCTACTGGCCAGCTGGTCTGCTCCTATCCTGAAAGTTTCGTGGTGATTCGTCAAGCGGGGGCCGAGAAAAAAGGGAGGTCCCAAAACGCGTTTTCCCCATGCAATTTCCTATAGGACCTGTTGATGCAGCTACAGCCCGAACTGCTGAACGGAATTACACCAAATTTGCCTTTTGCATAAATGGTGTAAATCTGTTCAGTAGTTCCTGAGAAAATTAGACTAAAAAAGATAGATATATCTATGGCCTCGGAGGATCCGCGCACCCTAAGCGCACCCTCCCCGAACCGAGCGCGCACCTCCCAATCACGCGCTGAATGCTAATTGGCTGTCAAGCGTCTGTCAACATTCGAAACCAGGAACTGTTGGCAGCCAATTTGTGCCTCGGTAGAAGCGAGGCTGAAGAAGTAAGGGGAATTAGTGTTTAAAACATATAAAGGGGACAGGGTAGAAATACTCTGACCCTCTAGTGTTGCTTAGGGGGTCCCAGAAGAACCCCATGGGGCCCCCCTTTTTTTTTTTTTTTAAACGGCGAAATGCGCACAGGGTGCGCGGTTCCTAACGCGTTGGGTGCACGGATCCCAAAAAAATTGGAAAAAAATAACGTTTTGAAAATATAGTTTAAAAATATATAAAAGTATATTTTAAAACATTAACAATTTTTTTTTTTTAAACCCAATAAAAACAAATAATATTTTTTAATTTTTGAAAGAATTAATTGAAAAAATAAGTTAAGAAAAGGTGATAAAAAAGTATTTTAAAAAAACATAATTACAGGTATTGACACACTGAAATTGAAAAATTTAGAAATTCAATGAAAATCATTAAACATCATAGCTTTAGAGATAAATTATAGATAGGAATTAGCATTTAAAAAACCTTTGAAATTCACTGAAAAAACCATAGGTTTCATGCACGTTATAGTTAGGAATTGGCATTTAAAAAACCTTAGAAATTCACTGAAAAAACCATAGGTTTCAAGGCTTGTTATAGTTAGCTGGACATTTCCCTCGTACAAAACCCTAGAAATTCCCCCGTTATAGTTAGTTCAGCTAGCTATAACTCGCGCGTCACCGCAATGCACTGCTGATGACGTCACATATTACATCACTCATGACATGGTCAGTGACATCACTGATGACATCACTGATGACATCTCAAATGACATCACTGATGACATCACTGATGACGTCATCCATGTAATAAATTACTTCTCGCACCCTAATATAACCTTTGATACACCGACTCAAAATTTCAGAGGGCCATTCTCAAAACCATAGATACTCCAATACCAATAACTACATACCCACTCATTGACTCTTAGGTCTACACACACCTCCACTCACTCACCTGTAGAGTCACTTATACTTACAGTCACTCAGTACAGGACTATCATATGCATTTATACACCTATATAGACACTCAGACACTGCCAATCATCCATAGACATACTCACACACCTAGTCAATCATGCAAATAATTAATCACACTCCAATTTACTCACCTATACAGTTACACACACAAAAGTTCTCTTACTCATAAAAATACTACCACATTCTTACGCTCTTATACAATTATACAATACAAGGACACACTCATCCAGGGGACGCTAGGTGGCGCGCTAGCGAATGGACGCCTTCTTGTAAGGCTCCCGCTGTCCGGTGCCATTACTCCGGTCATTTATCCTTTTAGCGGGCACACCTGGGTGCCGTCGGTGCCCTCAAAGGTCCAGGAGGCTGCCGAGAGTGTGCGGACGGGAGCGGAAGCTCCTAGCGGCTGGGACATCGCCGCGCGAGACATCGAAAGTTGCGGCGGCTGCGACGCCGGAAACTGCTGTGCGAAGACCTCGGATCAGGCTGCTAGGCGAGGCCGCGGCTGGCAACGAGGTAGAGGGCCGCGAACGGCGGAGACGAGTTGGCAGGACCCCCCGACCCCGTGGAGACCCGGAGGGCTGGCTGGAGCACACCGGACGTCCAGAGAGCCGGGTGAGAGCGAACGGAGGTGACTCCTCCCCCCCCCCCCCTGTCCCCCGAAGGGGACGCAGAGACAGAGTACCCGAATCAGGCTTTGCGCTGCTGGTGTTGGGGGAAGGCCCTCTGAGGCCGGAATATCTTCGGAAGCGGGGATTGCGGGGGCATCGATCTCCTCCCCCCCTGGTCGCCGGGAGGGCATTACCACGCAGTGCATTGGACGCAGCAGAGACACTCTTGAATGGACACTGGGCCTGGCGGAGGGAAGGCAGCGTGGTGATAGGTATCACTGATGTGGGCATGCTGCCCCCCGGATCTGAGGAATACGGCTGGCTCCCCCTGACCGTGTGGTTGTGAAGCTTGAACACACGTGGCCTGCGACGCGCAAGGGACACTGGTGCAGCGGCGGGGGCGACTCACTAGGGGCCAGATCGCGGGGCAGCGGGGCCTGAACTGGTGGTGTGGAAAACCTCTGCCTCCGTGCCAACGATGGGCAAAACGGATGCCAGACAGCCCAAACTCACGTTTGCGGCGGGTAAAAAAGGGATAGCGCCCGAAGAGAAGTCGCGTCCCCCGGATGAGACGGCGGAAACATCGGGGAGTGCGGCGGATGCGGCGCTGAATTTGCAAGCAGTACTTTCCGAGGTGCGCCAAGGTTTCGCGACCATCGCGGATAAGGTAGACCGTCTCTCGTCGCGTATGGATGCGGTAGTGCATAAGGTGGATGCGCACGAGAATCGCTTGAAGGAGGCGGAACAACGCATATCAGACTCGGAGGATGTGGTTACCCAACACTCGACGCAGCTCTCCAGAATGGATAACCTCCTACGTGTCATCGCAGCTAAAAATGAGGATTTGGAAGCGAGGAGTAGGCGAAACAACGTACGCATAGTAGGTATCCCGGAAACGACCAACGTGGGTAAAATGGAGGAGTATGTTGAGAAGATGTTGGTGGCGGCGATGGGATCATAGACATTCTCTACACACTTCATAGTGGAGCGGGCGCATCGGGCCCTGGGACCCAGACCGAAGCCGGGGGCGACGCCTCGGCCGATTATAGCCCGGATGCTGAATTACCGGGACCGGGACGCGGCCTTAAGGGCGGCGCGAAGTGCGAGGTCATTGTCATATGAGGGCAACTCCTTCACGCTGTACCCGGACTTCACCCCACTTGTCCAAGAGGAACGGAGGAAATTCCTTGCAGTCAAGAATAAACTGCGCAACCAGCAAATAGACTATGCTTTGCTCTACCCTGCACGGCTGCGGGTCACGCACCAAGGGAGACAGAAATTCTTTACCAACCCGCAGCAGGTGGAGGATTTTCTCAAGCAGATCAAATGGACCCGGAGGCTGGACGCAGGGGCGGATGAGGACCTGGCCCCTGGTCAGGAGCGGCTGGCCGAGGGGGAACCGTGAGTGGCCAGTACTGTGTATACTTATTGACCCATCGGTAAGCGTGGGGCGCTGCTCCAGAACTGTTATAAGAACTTAATGTTGATGGACTTTGAAAGGATCTCCGGGTGGGCATGGTTGAGGGGGAGGACAGGAGGATAGGGTACTAAAAGTTGTTTCCGGGGTCCCTAGGATAGGGGGGTCCCTCATAGTATGCGATGCAGGACTGTATTTCTGTGACAGGTAGAGGGACATTATTGGGGGTTGACGGTATTCCACCGGTTGTCTCTGATTATAGCACCGGACGCCCCCTCCTGGCTGCCGGGCTGGGCTACATGTGATGTGGCTCGGGCGGGCTGTCATGCGAGGGGTCATAGTGGTGCTGCCTAGATACGTTACCCGATGGGAAGTACCCTAGCACATGTTTTTGAGGTTGAGGGTTGTTTTAGCCCTAGTTCTTGGGGGATGTATGGGAGGGATGGGGAGGGAATGCTGCTGGCAGGTTGGGGGTTGCTACAGTGGGAGGGGGGTGGGTACCAGGGTGGGAATGTATGTTTGTATGGTTGGCAATGGCGAACTGAGAGTAATGCAACTAAATGGTATGGTGTCGGTCGGTTATGGAAGGGGAAAAAGCTGGAAATGTACGGCGCGGACGCTGCGGGGGTCCCTGAGGCCTCCTTGGCGGGATGTGGCTGGGGTACTGAGTGGTATGGCGGGTCCCCCGGGCGGGCGATGAGGATGGGATGGGGTGGCGGGCTGGATCATGCATGGCTGAACGGGGATGACAGAACAAAGTCATAACTCTAGACTAACGGTTATGTCCTGGAATGTCCGTGGGCTGAATGATGCGAGAAAATGTCGTAAGGTGGTGGCCTATTTGGACCAGCATCAAGTGCAGGCCGCCCTGTTGCAGGAAACGCATCTTGGCCCCAGGTCTACCTACACCTTTGCGAATAGGTGGGCGGCAGTGCGCTGTTTCTCCTCATATTCTGCATATGCCAGGGGTACGGTGATTCTGATTAAAAAAACGGTGCCGTTTGTACGCTTGGGTGAACGAGTGGATGATGAGGGGAGATTTGTATTGTTATGGGGCAGACTGGGAACTGATACGATTACAATTGTCAATTGTTATGGGCCTAATGTGGACTCGCCTGTGTTTTACACCAAATTGTGGGGCGAGATACTAAATATTGGATCCATGCATGTCATATGGGGTGGGGATTTTGACGTCACATTGTCGCCTGGGCTGGACAGATCGGATGGTAGCCCCCAATATAACAGACACGCGAGAGATGCGGTGGCGGGTATAATGGTGGAAGGTGACCTAATAGATAGTTGGAGGTTAGCGCATGCTGGAGTCCGTGAGGGAACGCACTTCACGGTGTACGCTAACACTTGGGCTAGACTCGACTACTGCTTATTGTCCCGTGGACTGGCGGTTGATTTGGGCAGGGTGTTGCATTTGCCGCGGTCCTACTCGGACCATTGTACGGTGCTGGTGCAGGTGGCTATCCCGGGATACGGTAGAGCGACGCCGCGGTGGCGTATGCAACCCACGGCACTATTGGATCCACTGTTTCAGACGGAATTAGGGGAGGAGATTGCGGAATTTTTTCCACGAAATAAGGGGTCGGTGGCCAGTGTTGAGACTATCTGGGAAGCGTTTAAGGTCACGATTCGTGGGTTTTACATCTCCAAGAGCTTTGGAGTTTTGAAGTCGATACGTAGCACGCTTGCCAAGCTGGAGGCCGAACTTAAGGAATTGGAATCTGCCATGGCCCGAGGGCCGATGGGCCCACCCCACAAGGAGTTTAGGGACAAGCTGTCGCAATATGAGAAAGAGGCGGAAAGAGAAGCCAATTTCAGGGGGAAGCACTGGCGGGCCCGCCGATATTGCGAGGGGGAGAGACCGGGGCGAGCGTTGGCGGGCATCACTAGGCCTACGAGGGGCGTCTCACACATATTAGAGATACGCGCACAGAGCGGAGCTCTCTACCAAGACACAAGGGGGATATCACGGCAATTCACTGAGCATTACCAGCAGTTATACACAGCATGTGACGCTGGGGAGGTTCAGTTTGGGGATTTCTTAGACGATATAGCTTTATGCTGGTTGAGTGATGAACACAGGGAGTTTCTGGGGGCTCCGTTTGAGCTTGACGAGATACGGGAAGCGATCATGTCGTTGAGTAATGGCAAGGCGCCCGGGTTGGATGGCTTGCCGGCGGAATTTTACAAATGCTATATTGACATAATGGCTCCTGTGCTTCGAGAGGTCTATGAAGACTCTCTGGAGGCGGGTGTGCTGCCGGGCTCGATGAGAGAGGTGGTGATCACCTCCCTGCTGAAACCTGATAAGGCAGCGGAGGATTGTGACTCCTATAGACCACTGTCCCTAATAAATTGTGATGCCAAGATCCTGGCGAAGGTGCTGGCCACGCGACTCTCATTGTTAATGACTAAAATTGCCCTCCCTGATCAGGCGGGGTTTGTCCCGGGTAGGTCCACCGCTAGTAACTTGCGAACGCTCTTCTCCTTGATTCAAACGATTGCGCCGGAACTTCCTGTCGCGGCAATATTCCTGGACGCAACTAAGGCGTTCGACTCCGTGGAGTGGAATTATCTATTCGCTATTCTGTACCGGATGGGTTTTCCCAAAATCTTTGTCGCTTGGATAAAATTGCTTTATACTGACCCCACGGCAAGAGTGTTGATCAATGGGGAACTATCGACCCCAATTCCATTAACTAGGGGGACCAGACAAGGGTGCCCGCTGTCCCCACTACTGTTTGCTATAGCAATTGAACCGCTGGCGTGTCGTATCCGACAACTCCACAAGCACAGTGCCTTCAAATGCTGTCAAAGGCAGATTGATGTGTCCTTGTATGCGGATGACATAACGCTGTATGTGGTGGATCCGCAGAATAACCTGAACTCGCTGCTCCGCGAATTTGTAGTATTTGGGAGAATATCTGGGATCCACATTAACTGGAGGAAGTCGCAATTTTTCCCCCTTACGGCAGCGGTCGGCCGATATGCCTTGGACTACCCGTTGGAGTGGTGTGACTCGGATCTCCGATATTTGGGGGTTCGAGTCTCGACGAACCGAGAAGAGACCCTACGCCTGAATTATGGCACAGCCGTAAGCAAACTGGCGGAGGATGTGTCGCGGTGGATCTCGCTGCCGCTGACCATGGCGGGTAGGGCTTCATTGATTAAAATGGTGGTGCTGCCTCGCTTTTTGTACTTCTTCCAGAACATTCCGTATTACCCAGGTGCGTTCTTTTTCCGGACGCTGCGCTCTGAGTTGCTGCGATTGTTCTGGGCTGGTAAACAGCCCCGCCTGGCCTGGTCGACTATCATCCTCCCATACAGTAAAGGGGGATTTGACGTTCCTGATTTTCAGGAATATTATCTGAGCGCGCAAGCCCACTTTGCATATCATTGGATTACCCCTACGCCCTGTATGCCGCAGCTAGCGGTCGAGGACTGGGTGGCTCGTCCTCTGCCGTTACAGGGCCTCATTCATGGTCCCATGACTGCGATCGAGACACCGCTCACCTCCGTGACGTGCACGATTGATGCTTGGCAGCGCATATTGCGCAGACTGAAATCCGGCCTACTGTATGCCCCGCGTTTGCCGTTGGTGTATCATCCGGGTCTCTCTCTGCTGCAAGAAGGGGGGTTCCGCATGTTGTGTGCTAAGATAAAGATCCGATATTGGGGAGACCTCTTCGAGAGTGGGCAGTTTAAGACGAGGGAACAATTCTTCGCGGGACACCAGCCTAATCCACTAGAGGTCTTTTATTATCTCCGGTTGCGGCAGGGGATGGGACTGGTGCTGCCGCATTATCCGCAGGAGCCCGATTTGGTGAAGCCGTTGCAGGTTCTGCTCGCTACCATGGATGGTCGGCATTTAGTCTCTCAGTTATATGGCAGTATTCGAGAGGGCACCGGGACTGCAGGATGTAAGGCACTTCGCGGTTGGACAGTTGAGTTGGGTAGGGACATTACTGAGGCGCAATGGGCGTATTGCTGTGAGCTCACCTCCCGGATCTCCTCAAGCTGCAGATTGCGCATTATCCATTATAAGTTCCTGCAGCGCTGGTATTACACTCCTGTTAGGAAATATCGATTTAGTCTGTCAGATTCTGATCAATGTGAGAGGTGCCGTTCGGAGGGGGCTGATTTTCTGCATCTGGCTTGGTCGTGTGCGGGGGTTGCTGACTACTGGCTGCAGGTCCACACGGCGCTTACGGCCATGGTGGGGGCTGTGGTTGAGCTTGACCCGTTAGTGATGCTGCTGGGCTATACGATGTCGGTGCCTAAGCAGCACCGTAAATTTGTCACCATTGTATTGCTGCTGGCGAAACGGCGTGTTGCATGTAGGTGGGGTAGGGGTCGCGCACCAAAGTTTAAGGAATGGTTGGCGGATGTTTTGTACTGTCAGGACCAGAACGTGATATATGCCGAAACGCAGCCATTAAAGAGCAGGGTAAAGGACATATGGGATCCGTTTCGAGCGTATCTAGCGGCGCTGACTAGCTCCACTGACGGGGACAATTAAGGCTGGAATGGACGTGGTGGAGAAGAGATGAGGGTTGCTGTGGGTGACGGGATGCTCTGCTTGCTGGCCCAGAGTGACTGGTACTGAGGTGATCCGGGGTGGATTGTGTGGACGTGATGCGCCCCAAGATGGGATATATTGGCAGTACAGGCTCCCAGGGGGCCTGGGGAGACATTCCATTGCTCTGGGACCTGCGGCTGCCCGGAAATTACATAACATTGACGTACAGAGGGGTATCTGCAAACACGCCGCCGGGCCCCCGGGTTGACGGCAGATTGGCTGTGTAACTGATGGTTGAACTCTCCATGCAATATCTATTGTAGCCGGCCGATGCGGTTGTAGGCGCATAACTGTATGGTTTCTGAAAGTTGAAATAAAGGTTTTTGAAACTTAAAAAAAAAAAAAAAAAAAAGGACACACTCATCCATACAGCCACTCTCACAATCACACACTCTCACATATACCCAGTTATATACTCTTACACACATATACCCTGCCTTCACATATGTAGTTATTCACACATGTACCACTGAGATATACATTCAATCACTTACACACCCATAAATACACTCACCCAACCATCTCAATGTCATTTGAGATATCATCAGTGATGTCATGAGTGATGTCACTGACCATGTCATGAGTGATGTAATATGTGACGTCATCAGCAGTCCATTGCGGGGCGTGCGATTTATAGTTAGCTGAACTAACTATAACGGGGGAATTTCTAGGGTTTTGTACGAGGGAAATGTCCAGCTAACTATAACACCCCTGAAACCTAAGGTTTTTTCAGTGAATTTCCAAGGTTTTTATAAATGCCAATTCCTAACTATAACGTGCATGAAACCTATGATTTTTTCAGTGAATATATATATATATATATATATATATATATATAAAAATACATGCATATATATATATATATATATACACACACACACACATATATATATATATACATACATATAGATATATATATATATATATATATATATATATATATATATATATATATATATATATATTACCTACTGGCGGTCGCCAGTAGGTAGTTATAGTTAGGACCCTGTTTCCATAGGAAATCCGCAACATTCTATTTTGAATAACTTTGGCGCCGGTCGACGAATCCTCGCGAATTTCTCAAAATAGGTGGGGCGCTACGCTCCGCTCCTACCCTGAAAGTCTCGGGGGGATTCGTCAAGCGGGGGCTGAGATAAAAGGGGGGTCCCAAAACGCGTTTTTCCCATGCATTTTTCCATAGGACCTTTAGACAGGGCTACAGCCCGAACGGCTGAACAGAATTACTAGAAATTTGGCAGAGAGGTAGTCCTCAGGTCAAGGAAGTGCCTTTTGTAGGTTTGGTGTAAATCTGTTCAGTAGATTCTGAGAAAATAGCCTTTAAATCAATATATATATCTGAGCCAGCTTACGGTACGCTTACCGTAAGCTTACCGTACGCGTACGGTGGCGTGCGCGAGCGCGATTCTGATTGGCTGTTACATCTAAGTAAACATTCGAATCGGTCGAAACCAGGAAGCGGCGGCCGCCATTTTCTCTCTCGCACTCTGAGGGGGGGGGCTGTAAACAAAGGCAAAAAACATATAAAGGGGCTGTTTAGACAGCGCCCATGCACATAGCCATGTTAGTTGAGTCCTCAAAGGCCAAAAACTGTAAATTTTTATTTTTTGAAAATTTCGCCGATTACGCTTACCGTACGCGTACGGTGCGCTTACGCTAAAAATTTTAATAAAAAAAAAAAAAACACTCTCTGTGCATGGCATATTATTGTCATCACTTACAAATTAAATTTAACAGATTACCTATCACAAGGAAGCGCATAATATGTCCTCCATGTGCGCACGGTGCGTAACGTGGGCATGCGTGTACGGCACTAACTGCGTAAAGTGGGCGCGCGGCGCGCGATGCGCACCGCGTGCTCACCGTGCGCTCACGGTGCGCGAAGCGCACCGTGCGCGCACGGAACGAACTGCGTTAAGTGGGCGTGCACGCCACGAATGGCGTAAAGTAACTTAGCATTTAAAAAAACGTACAAATTCACTGAAAAAACCATAGGTTTCACACACGTTATAGTTAGGAATTAGCATTTAAAAAACCTTGCAAATTCACTGAAAAAACCATAGGTTTCAGACATGTTATAGTTAGCGGAAATTTTACTGATAAAAAACCAATGAAATTCCCCCGTTATAGTTAGTGCAGGCAACTATAACTCACGCGACCGCAATCTTCTGCTGATGACATATGTGTCTTTATGAAAAAAAAAATATTTCTAATATATGTATAGCTAAAAATTTATGGAAGAAGACATGGGCAAATAAGTGTCTAAATACAGTATTAGCATCAGCAGAGGATTGCGGTCGCGTGAGTTATAGTTGCCTGCACTAACTATAACGGGGGAATTTCATTGGTTTTTTATCAGTAAAATTTCTGCTAACTATAACATGTCTGAAACCTATGGTTTTTTCAGTGAATATATATATAACTCCAATCTGGCGAAATGCAAGCCAAAAACGGACGCACTCTCGGGTTAATAAATCAAAAGCTTGTTTAATGTGCGAACCTCCCGCACCAACAGACGCGTTTCAGCATAAAGCCTTTTTCGATGTAGGTGTCCAAAAACAACTATAGTGATTGAATACAAACAAAAACAATGTCATGTGATGATCGTAAACATAAAAGACGGTTCCATAGCCTTGCTCTTTTCCCCAGGGATCATGGCAGCCATCTTTAAACATAATGCAAAATCATATGCGTGTAAAAAGTGAAAACAATAATACTTTTACATATATTTACAAGTCCAAAGGTGAGTCGCCTATTGTGCACGAGTATGTACAATCATGAATAGGCCTGACATCTAGAGGACTTCGATAATAATATATTCATAACGCGTTTGATCACGTGTCCTTGGATGACTGAAGCCAGTACCCAACAGATCAAAATTGTGCCCATAATGGGCAATTAATGCTATCTTCGAATAGATGCATCACCAAATAGTCTTTGTTGATTTGTGCACAAAGTTTACAAGTTTACAAGTTTACTTTAGTTTTGCATAGTTACCAAAACCATTGCAACACAAGCTTTAAAAAAATAAAAAATATATATAAAATGAATATTCAGTATAATTTCATCAACCATTGCCTCCCATTTGGTTGTTAAAGTGAAATGTAAGAAATTCCACCCAGATTGCTTCCGAGATATATGACGCGATGCCCTCATGGTGAGGGTGGGTAATCCTATTCAAGGTTCTCCAGAAGCGGGCACTGTTGTTGCGATTTATGTCATGTAGAAGTTTTGCCCAGGTTGCATTCTCTTGATCTCTACTGATGTTCCATTTCAGTTTTTTGAGTGCTGACCTTTGGTCCCTCAAGAGTGAGCATGTGCTAGCATTACCCGGAAGTCTTCTCAGCCTGAGCAAAGTGATATATATTGATTTTTTGAGGGACTTAAGGCGATCTCTTTGGCCTTTCGGAATTATGTTTTTTCAGTATCATTTCTGGGAGTGGTCTTTTTTGGAGAGAGTGGCAGCGTGGTGGTCTAGAAGTGTGGCAGTGAACTGTCCCCAATGGGCGATTGGGTCTTTAGAGCTGGATGCTTGAGATTTAAAGAGTTTGATTGCAGCTTCTGCCTGAGGATTTGTGTTATATACTGAACATTTGTTTCTTCTTAAGTTAGAGGTGAAGATGGGCCCCAGGGTTAGATCTTACTTAATAGATCTGGGTGCAGTAGCTGTTAGCTGCAGTTCTTGTGGGCGGTGATCACTATCCCCCTTGTCCCCCATTTTGAACCCAAGGATATGTGGGAACAGAGAGAGGTTTGCAAACGTGTAATCCAGTATGGAACTTGTTGTTGCAGATTTGAAGGATTCGACTGGAGGTGAGTCATCAGGCAATCTGCCGTTAAGCGCTCAGAGGTTTAGGTGTTCTAGGTCATCTAGAAGGTGGCTTTTGATACATTTCTTCCTTCCATGCAGTGGGGTGCATTGGATAGGGATGGTGTAGATTCCAGTTTGGATAGTTGCCTCCTCTCCTTCTGCTGAGCCAAAGAGATACTGGTTTAGGTTAAATATTGGTGTTTTTCATCTCTGTTGCATACTTTGCCACTTGGTCATTAAGTTTTTTAAAAATCTTTTGCTCTGCGTTTTGGATGGATATATGAGTTGATTAGGCCCACCTCCGTTTCTTCGCCCTGGAGGAAAATGGTAATTATAACTGCTATTATTGCTGTTGAGGTCGAGCCCACGAGAGTTGCTGAGGGTATGCTCATCGTAGTCACATAGGTGGCAAGCCCCCCAGAACGATGTCCAAATCTGCCACCCCTTGTAGCTGGTTTGGTGAAACACATAAATCCCTGAATGTGCTGAGCATCCACGAGCCAGGTTTCTTGCTGCAAGATTATATCGAAGGTTCTGACATAACACAGAAAATCCGGGTCCTCTATTTTTGATGCTAAACCATTGATGTTCCACGAGCGTAGTCTGAATGGGGTCCCCTTTGCACTGCTGTAGTCTTCGTCCTGTGAGTAGCGTCAGTCCCCCACTGCGCATGTGATTACAGTATGAGATAATACTTCCCTGTTGGATACTTGGCTCCTGGAGGCTGATGCTGTCCGGAATATTTCTTGTGGGTCTGGCTGTCTGCTAGCACTCTGTTGTCGCGATCTACCCTGAGCCGCTCTAAGTACGGAGTTTGTGTGTGCATGATGTATTGTTGGTCCAAGGCTTGAATTGCGTGGTAATAATGGAGATGGATAGGCTGGTTTTTGGAAGGGGGAGATGTCATTACCCCAGTCTTGGAAAGTGCCCAGTTCTGCTAGGATTACCTCTGAAATTTTACTTGATTTCCACGTTGCCTGTGTGGCCTCTGGTCTTAGAGGATTAGCAGTGCGTATGAACTCTATGGATAGTAGGTCCTTTGAACTTATACCAGCAAGATTTGGGATTGCCTTCATTAGTCTTATAATATTGCATGGATTTAATGTGTCCTGATGGCCCTTAGAAGTGTACAGGGGGTGGAAAACCAAAGCCTGTATTTCTTGCTGAGTGGTTCTTGATGTTTGTGTTGTCGGCAGATGCACCGTTACAGTGGCCATCAGTGCAGATTGATGTATGAATCTGGTTACTTCTTTGGACTGAATTTCCACTTGGTTACTTGATGTTCCCACCGTAGTGTTCCATGGGTTTGACTTGGATGTTATTACCTTGGGGGTACTTGTTTTGTATTTTGCGCACCATCCTGGCCCTCTTTATCCGGGAATCTCCAGCTAGGGCAATTGTTGGTTGCTGGAAAGGCTGTTTGGGCTCTCTGAGCAGTGTATCCTGGTTTTACCTATCTTTGTTTCCAATACATCCTCTTCTGGGCCCGTTGTTTGAGCTCATTTTAGTTTCTTCACCCATTGTTTCTGTCAGCCTTGGGGCCCCAGAGTTAACCGCCTCTCCACTTGGCTGTTGGAAGTGTTCAGGGTTGTTGGATAAGGCCAATGGCTCTCCTATGAGGGCTTGGCAGTGCGGTGACTGTTGACTGTGGCCTGTGTCAGTTTTTTTGTTAGGGGGATGGATATGGTTCTTTGTCCATTTTCTTCTTTGATTTCTGCACGAGCCCTTAATATGGTTCCTTGTCCTTTTTCGTCTCTAATTTCCGCATGTGCCCTGGCTGCATTTGTCTGTGTTGGGACACTTCCTTGTTCCGGAGAATTGTTGGAGCTGTTAGGTGACCGTTGTGCTTGATTTTGTGGACTTGAGTCGCCTAAGTTGATATCCCGTTTATTGTGAGGACCTGAGAATATGGAGAAGTAGGCTGTTGCATTTATGGGGGGCTTCTGGTAGCGCCCTTTCTTTTTCTGTTGGCGGGGTTCTTTGGCATTTAGCTTCGGAGCTTGCGCACCTTCTAGTTGGGCTTTTGTCGATTCGCCGTGATATCCTCCGTTGCCGGGCCTGCCTGTCTTCTCAGTGTTCTTGTTGGAGTTGCCTTGGTACGTTTTACTTTTTGAGATATTTGTTGATTGACCCTTGATCGAGCCCTCCGCGGTGTTGATGTTACCTTGGCAATTATTTGTGTTTGCGGCTGTTGCACATTTTATGTCCTTTATTATGCTACTTAGCAGAGGGCAAAGTGGATAGTTTGTCGACGATCTGGTCACAGTTGCAGCTGAGGTGAGTATCAGATTGAGCGCTCTTTATCAGGCCATTCAGGTTTCCCAGTTTCTCATCGATGCCTGCCGTGAAGACAGCCAACGTATTCAGTAATGTAAGCTGGATCTCCATCTTTTTGGACTGCTATTGAAGTGCTTCGACGGCCAGTTGTATTGTATTTAGCAAGGAAGTCCAAGTACTAGCAGTTTGTTCGTATGAGTGTGCTCTCTCCTTTGGCTCGTTTTTGGTCAGGTCTGTGTAAGATGGATCCCGGGAAGCTCTTGGGGAGTGTGCTCCCTTTGTACCTGATCTGATGAATAAGTGGAGAGCATGTCTTCCCATTCTAATGTGTTCAAGTAGGAGATAATCGCCTTCCCCTCCTCTTGCTGACTTGGGTCCAGAGTCCCTGCACGTGGTCCGCCTTGTTGAGTAAGCGGGCTCACTTGGGCAAATAGTAGTGAAGTGGTTGGCGATTTTGCATTTACTAAATATGATGTTTGAGTGGGAGTGCTGTGGGTACTGGTAATCGTATTCTGTGTGGGGCTGAGATTGGTATCAATAGTTTGATCCCCATTTTCTCTCCCTGAGGCTTGTGTGGCGTTACTCGCATCCTTAATTTTGGTGGCGCTGTCCCCTGCCCTGTCGCCAAGTAGTAGTGGCTGCGTAGTTGTTTTTTGGGAGTCCCCTGAGAGCAGCCCTGTTGGTTAGTTATTATTGGAGAGAGCCCAGAGTACACAGACGCTCAAGCGGGAGCCAAAGGAGATGTAGTACCTGCTACTAGATCTCCCACTGAATGCGTTGGAGATCGAGGCTTGAGCTGGACTTGCTCCTGGCCTTGTTGCTGATCTTGTTGCTGGTGTTGTTGTTGTAAATGATCTAAGAGTATTGGGTGTCCAAGAGGGCCCGATAGCCGTGTTGGACTCAAAATGTGTCCTGCGCCGAAGGGCCAGGCCTGTGGGCTGCCTGGTTGTTCAGGGCCAACCATGCACATAGATCTCCAAGTGTCTCCTGCCTCTTGACCAGTTGGGCTAAGTTTTAGGACGGATTGGTTGGCTGACCCGTTTGCCATTGCATTGCCAGGTTTAGATGGGCTTGTTAGGACCCCAATACCCCTAGTGCCCGGCCTGACTTCCTCTGATGGTGATGTGCTTGGGGCAGACGCTTTCTACTGTAGGGGTTGCAGCGGGGTTTGCAGACCTTTGAGGGTGGCATTGCTTGAGCAGAGGACGAATCCTGCATCCCTTAAGAAGTTCAATTTTGTGTAAATTTTGGGTTGCTTTGAATATGTTGCATGGGCAGGTCCCGTCGGTACTGTTATTTCACTTTGGTGGAGGTCTGTTACTATGAGTTTTGGTGCAGTGCTGTGCTGAGCGCAGGAATTTTGTTTCTTTCCTTTTCTGCCCCCTGTCCCGTGGGGGCATGGCCTCTCTGGTTCTTCCTGACCTCATTGAACCTGTGATACTTAGGATCGCTTAGGGTGGCTGAAGATTGCTAACAGCTGATGTGTCAGAGGCTGCTTCAGAGGTCCTGTTCTTTGTGCGTAATGGTGGCCCTGGAGGGCCCGGGCAGATGGATGGGAGATCCATGGGGGATGCTGGGTGAGGCTGAGTTGGCGGTTTTGAACCTGATGCTAGTACTGGAGCCTGTCGCTTAGTTTTTTTATTAACTATTTAATGGCCCTTTAATGGCTCTAGTGTGAGTGGCTGATGAGCTGATAGGCTGGTGGGAGGCTACTTTGGAGGCTCTGAGGGAAATCTTCTGGAAGCTCCTGTGCAGGCTACTCCCCCAGCTTCTCCTCACCCTCTCAGACCACAGTCTGTATACTAAGATAAGTAGCTATGTGGCTATGTATATGTGGCTATATGTTTACCTAGCTAGTGCGGCTGGAACATCTGGGCAGAGATTGTCTGCTGTCCCTGTAGCTTAGGGGCCTTAAAAGCTTTTTAAGCGAGAGAAAGGAAAAAGGAGAAGGAAAAGGGCCTGAGCGGGAGCACTCGGGGACCCCCACAGGCCGCACCCAGCCTAGCCGGCCCGCTTCCGCGGTGCTCCCCAGCTCACTCTTCCACAGAAGGGGCTAGCCCCCTCTGAGCTCAGGCCCGTTACCTTGTAACTTGTAACTAGTCAACACCGCCGCCGCCACTATGATGCTCTGGAGCTGGAGCTGGACACCAACAGCGGCACCCGCATGGCAGAAAACTCTTTCACTTTCAGGCTGTGAATGTGTACAGTCTGCCCCACCTTGGACCCAGTGTAGGGGTGGGTGTTGCTGCCTGAAGGTCGTAGGGCTCAGGGCTCGGGTGTCAAAAGCCGACGAGGTGAGGCCGTGGTCAGCAGCAAGCAAGGGCACGGAAAGCACGGGGGGCACTGGGCGGGTAGGCTATGGAAGCTGCGGCAGCATCTCCTCCTCCCACGGCGTTCTGCATCT
The DNA here is from genome assembly GCF_964204655.1 of Triturus cristatus. Classification (NCBI taxonomy): domain Eukaryota; kingdom Metazoa; phylum Chordata; class Amphibia; order Caudata; family Salamandridae; genus Triturus; species Triturus cristatus. The sequence goes on from NC_140585.1 coordinate 1,135,741,711, forward strand.
GGCATCTGACGTCACACTGTGGTAAGTCAACAGCATTAGATTTAGAATTGGAAGATTTTGCAAACAGATCAAATCTTACGCGGAGTGATTCCACCTAAACCGACCATAACCTATAGGAGAGGGAAATCGATAGGTGAACAGCTAGTGCATAGTCACTTCTATTCAGTTCTCCCCAAAAAGCACCCTGTTACGGGATTTTTCCCCTGCTTAAAATGTAAGGCCTGCACATATAGTAAGAAAATCTCCGCTTAAAGAATCAGAGAGAAAGACCCCAACTCTGTGTGGATAATCAACCTACTGTTAAATTGTAACTCAGACTATACTGTGTATTTTCTAGTATGCCCGGGTAACAAGCGGTATATTGGTAGCACGATTCATCCTACCAAGAAGCGCATCTTAGAGCACATGCTGGCTATCAGTAATAAGGACAATAATGTTCAGGTGGCCCGCCACTTCGAAACGGTCCATCAGAGCAACAGGGGCCTATTGACTTTCTTTTGTTTGGACCAAGTCCATAGAGACGAGAACGGGGGAGATAGAATAAAAAAAGTTACGTATCCTAGAGTCCAAATGTATAATCAAACTCCTAACAATGGCCCCCCATAGGTCTCAACAATGATGAAGAGATATGGGTACATTTAGATTGAAAACTGAATAATGTACCTTCAGGTCCCCCTTTAATCTAGCCGTTCTGCAACCTTAGATTTGTCATAGCACCTTACTCTAGTAGAGTGGCATTTAGATATTCTCTTTGTCCCACTTTTGTTCATCAATATTTGGCATATTAACTGTATACTGGGACTACCATAGCATAAGGTTAATTTTCAAATGAATTATCTACAGATATTTATGGAATTGTACCAAACTGAATAATGCCTAAAAATGAGATTAATTGAAATGTGGGATAAAATGAAATGATAAGAATGAATTATCTGCCATATACCGTATGACTGTGACACAATGAAAATGGCCCATTCAGGGCACAATTATGAATTTAATATTTTCAAGTCCTTATGAGTCCTTTGTGCACGAATCAACAAAGAATATTTGATGATGCATCTATTTGAAGATAGCATTGATTGCCCATAATGGGCACAATTTTGATCTATTGGGCACTGGCTACAGTCATCCTAGGATACTCGATAAAACGCGTTCTGAATATATTAATATGGAAGTCCTCTAGATGTCAGGCCCATTCTTGATTGTACATACTCGTGCACAATAGGTGACTCACCTTTGGACTTGTAAATATATGTGAAATGTATTATTGTTTGCACTTTTTACACACATATAATTTTGCATTATGTTTAAAGATGGCTGCCACGATCCCTGGGGTAAAGAGCAAGGCTATGGAACCGTCTTTTATATTCATGATCATCACATGACATTCTTTTTGTTCGTATTTAATCACTGTATTTGTTTTTGGTCACCAACTTTGAAAAAGGCTTTACGCCAAAACGCGTCTGTGGTGCAGGAGGCTCGCACATTAAACAAACTTTTGATTTATAAACCCGAGAGTGCGTCCGTTTTTGGCTTGCATTTCTTCAGAGTGGAGTAATATATTGCGGCTCACCACCGCAGGGAGGGCATGAGGGACAAGTGGTGAGGCGGCGGTGACTAAAGTGGTTGGTGTCATGTGATTAAGGTCGTGTTCAAACGACCGAAACGCGTCATGTCAGGTTGCCTGGAATAAAGTCTGCACTGTTTAGTCAATTTCTGCAGTACGTTGTGGTCTGTACCTGTGTTTCTTCCTGGAGATCACGGAGAACGGGATGGTGAACTGTTTCATATATATATATATATATATATATATATATATATATATATATATATATACATATATATTACCAACTCCGTAGTCAAGCAGCAGCACAGCTCATACGGACACGGACCAAAAGATAGGTGCAGATTAATTTATTTCGTGCAGTATGTCGCCATAACGCTTCGGCTCATCCGAGCCTTGTTCACATGACAACATACATATATATATACACACACACACGGTAGGCCTGAAGCTCAGTAAGTTCCTCACCCTCGATTGCTGCTACAGATACTGACTGCAAATACCCACATATAGGAAAGGCATGCAAAGGCAGGGTCTGTGGAGGTGATACCTATCGTGATGTGATAAATGTAACTTAAAGACAATAGTCACAGTACACAAGAAACACCACTTAGTTAGTATGCTGTGCCCACCGATCCCGGTGATCAAACAGGAACATGCAAAGCAGTAACAGCAAGGGTGTAGAACTAACCACAAGCACAACAGACAAGGAGCTAGCAAGGAGGCAAGATTAACAGGAAAGAAGGGAGACAGGGACACACTAGGCAGGAAGCACGTAACGAACATACAAGGAAACTAGAAGCAAGACAGTAGAACAGGAAGACAGCAACTAAGGAGGTAATGGAAAGAAAAGCAGGAACTGGGACAAGGGAAATACTGGAGAGCGGATTCCATAGCGCATTAAATAGTACTCGTTCAGGAATCAAGGAAACAGCTAAGGATCAAGGAGTCAAGGTAGCACTGAAGACAGTGCTAATTCAGGAAGAAGGAATACTCTAGCTCAGGAACAGAAATCAAAATAGAACTTTAGGCAATTACTAATTCAGAAACAAGGATAGCTACCGCTCAGGAACAGGAATCAATGAATCATTGAAGGCAGTGCTAGTTCAGGAACAAGTATATCTGTAGCTCAGAAATCAAGAGAACACTGCAAGCAGTGCCAATCAGGAACAAGGGATAGCTGCAACTCAGGAACAAGGAATAGCTATAGATCAGGAATCAAGGAATATCAAAGGCTCAGGAAAAAAGGAAATCAAAGCTCAGGAAACAAGGATTAGTCTCACCAGAACACAGCTACAATGAACACCCCTGGACTGAAGGGAGCTCACAGGAAACGTGCATCAGGTGTGAGCAGGCTAGCAGCAGCCAGCCACAGGTGAACTGAATTCCTCCACCCATCCTTGGCCTGAAGGGGTGGAGATGAAGCAGTGAGCAGGGCATCATATGTAATGGAGTTTCCAGCATGAGCAGAAAGGCTTCCACAAACCCTGGCATGGATTAGGAAAGGATGTAAATTCCCAAATAGTGTCCAAATGGCTAGAAGTCGGGATATGCATGCAGGGGAGTTTCTGGAACCTTATTAGAACACTGAAAAGTCACACGATGCGGCCCCCTGGTGGTAGACACGAGATTCAAGGAGAGAATCGTGACAGGTGAGGTTTTAGTGAAACGAGCTCTATTGCCACTCAAAACAGATGCATCGTGGCGCATCAACAGCGGCCATTTTGAAAGTTTGGGAAAACCTACATTGAATCCTTTGGCACAAGAGGAGTTCTGTTGGTGGTAGCAACGCGGTGAGGGAATTCGACTGACACCGTATTTCTGTGCATCTATCCTGTCATCGGTGAAGTTGACTGTTACGGTGATAGGCACACCCTTCATCTGAAGGATTGGAAGTTCTTTCCACAGAGAAGGAGCACATTACAGTGATAGGCACACCAGTTCAAGACAATGCCTACATCCTTACTATGTTGTCTTGTTCTTTGTGCCTAAAACTAAAAGTCGGTGACAGGCACACCTGCCTGTTTAGTAACGGTAGGAGTACAGTACATTTACAGTATTGGCAATAGAGTTGAAGAAACTGTGAATGCAGCAATCATTCCTCCCCATTGTTTTTACCATAACCAGCGTGTCCACCTATCAAATGGGAGAAGTGGTAAGAGATGTTTGAAAATTATGTTTAGGCCTTGGATGGGAAGGACTTTAGTTCAGCTAGAAAGAAGGCTTCACTGAGAAGCACACTAGGTAAAGAGGTTCAACATGTTTTTAAGTTCTTAACGGTGGCAGTAGGCAATAATGGACAGCCAATTGTGAATGTGTATTTGGAGGCTAAAGGCAAGTTTATAGAAATGGTTTGCAAAAGAGACAAATATAGTAATGTGTAGACATCGTTTCTACACTCAACCACAAAGAATGGATGAGTCAGTGGATCAGTTCGAAGCAAGGCTGCGTGAACTATTTTATTATTAAAGATTTGTAGGGCAAGCAGCTACCCCAAGGGGTTTCCCAGCTTCCAAGCCTGGTAAGACAGTACAGAGAAAAGAAAGAGCGTAGGAAGACTGAAGTTAAAACAGCCAGGTTTTCAAACATTTGAGGAATGTGCAAAGAGAGGTCTTATTTCGCAAGGGGGCGGGTAAGGACTTCAATAAAGTCAGTCCCAAGAATGAGAAAGACTGGCCTCTCATATGGGCAAGTCCAAATTTTGGAACAACAAAATCAGATATTTTGGGCGGAATAGTGGAGACAAGAGAGATGGTAACGTTGGACCAGGTCCTACAGGTATTTAAGGGCCATGCCTGTTTGGTATTTAAACATGTAGCACAGTGCCTTAAATTTCACCCAATTCGACACGACAACGTCAGCCAGTGTAAGTCCCAAAGAATTTCAGAGACAGTGGAGGACTTTTGGAGACGAAAAAGAAGTCCAGCTGCTGCATTTGCACCAGCTGTAGCCTCTGGATGGTTAGTTTATTGGCTCCCAGATAAAGGACATTTCCGAAGTCCAGTCTCAACATAACCAGGGCATGGAGCACAGTTTTCCATGCTGGTAGAGCGTCAACCATAAAATCTTACTTAGCCATTTCAGGACTACGACACAGGTGAATGATACCTTGACTACTTGTTATTTAATTGAGAGCAGTTCGTCTACAATGAAACCTAGGTTCTGAACTTTCTTCACTAGCACGGTAAAGTGTCAAGTTTGGGGAAATGAGAGATTAAATGACCTTGGACCAATTAATAGTGCAATGTAGGAATTTAAAAAATGCAGGAAAGATTGTGGGCGGCAAATAACTCATCACTTTATGATGCTGTTGAAATAGCTAAGGTAGTCGAGCAATCAGATCAGTGCATAAAGGAAATGGGAAAAAACAGAATGCAGCACCACAGTGTCATGTGTTGAGCAAGATGATTATGGAGTTCTCTGTACAAGCAAGGTTTATGTGAATAATGTGAAGAAAGTGGTATATAACAAAAATAAATGTAGGAAATGCAACTAAACAGTCATAATATGCAAGACAATTGGAAAGAGTATGTACCAGGAGTGGGAGTAGTTTTCATGCTGCAGAATATAAAAATTGTAATGCCCTTGGAAAGGATTGTAGAAAGTGTGGGAATAAAGGGCCTTTTGCCCGCATGTGCAAAATGAATAGTAAACTCAAAGTAACGGTAGTGCAAGGGTGTAGGGAGGAAGATGAGGTGGGTAGAATTGTGTGATTTGAAGATCAGGATGATTTAGGGAAGAGTACCAGACCTAAGGTTCTTTTGTGACTAGATGTGAGACAGTTCAGCTTATGGTGGATGTGGGTTTGCATTATACAATTATTTCCAAGAGTATGTTTTTGTGTCTGGCCAGAAGGGCATTTGTCACCCAAAGACATAAATCCTGGGGGATATAAAGGTGAGAAAAGTGGCATAATAGGTTATATGCTCACAGATATAGGTTTCCAAGAGAGAAGGATGAAGGGAAAGGTGTATGTGGCACAGAATGTACCCCAAAGTTTAGGATGAGAACATCAGTATGACTTGCATTTGATTATTAATTCCGAGCACCTAATCAAATCATGGTAGATGATAATATGGCAGTGGATGAAATTGTGTGAAGGGAACAGTGTTTTCATGGAAGAGATTGGAGAACTTAAGAAATATTTAAAACAATGGTAATAAAAACGGGAGCATTACAGGTACAACATAAACTAAGGAAAGTCCCCATTATCGTCAGGAAAAAAGTAAAAAGTATGTTGGAGGAAATAATTACACTAGGAGTAATTGAACTGGTGGAAACCTCTAGCTGGAATTCTCTGGTTGTCATCACACGCAAATTGTTCATCCTTCATGGTCTGAGGACATTTACTTCTCAAGACAATCCTCTCCCTCTTGAATGCCAGAAGACAAAGTCTGGAAGTCTTTAACCAAGGATTGGGAGTCCTAAACATATTAAATCTCAGACCTTCTTGCCAGACTGAGGCCAGCATGCACTCTTTTCAATGCACGCTCCACCTTATGAACAGGGTCTGACATCACCACATCCTCTGTCAGAAGGGATGGTTCACAGATGAGTTTGCTAAAAGAGGGTCCACAACAAATGACTGTGTAAACTCAGTCTCGTCCTTTGCTATAGGATGACGCTTGCCCATGAATCAGGTGACAACACTCTATTGGGATCCTTCTTATCTCACTTCAGAAGACTCACAATGGCAGAAATAATAGGAACTTTAGGAAAGGAAGGCCTCTGAAACTGAGTGAACCATTCCCTACTTGCACCAGATTGATCATCCTGCAATGGAAGCTGCAGGTTAGAAGAAAGGTAAGAGTTACCAGATTGAGATCTACCTATAATATGTATTTTTCTCTTGGAGCTGATAATCCACCTGGAAAACCATGCACTTCCTCATTATAATCAGGAGATCCCCATGAAAAAGAGGAAAAAGAAAAATAAGATCCTTCCAAAAAAAGGAGTTAGATGAGGGAAAGAGTGTCTGTTGCACTGGAGACATCAGATAAAGTTACAACCATCTTCTGAAGCTCTATTTCAGAAACAGGTGGCGACCTGGGTCTCCACCATAACTTTTTACAACATGAAGATAGCTTTCTAGAAAGAAAGAGGGGAAAGTATGATGTTTCTTTTGCGAGTGTTACCCCATATCTGCACAGCCAAAGATACTTGCATAAAGAAGGCCAGCAGGAAAATAAAATAAATATACCCCCTTGGACCTTGAACTTAAGAGGACCAAAAAAAGCCAGAGAGGAATGAAGAAAGATAATGAAATGCATCCTGAAAGAAACGTTATTGTATTCCAAAAATATATTTTTTTTAAAAACCATTTCATAATATATATTTCCTCTTTTAATATAGAAGTATTTAAATGGAAGAAATATAAAAGAAGCAAGACAGGCAAAGATAAGGGTACCCTGCCCGTCTTACTCCCTCTTCTTTCCTTTCTTTACCCTTCCTTTTTTTAGTGGAGATCACTTTTCCTATTTCTGTAAGGATATGCCACCTGAGGAAGAAAAGAAAAAGAATTAAAGCCAAAACCTCTGTTTGGGTAAGGAAAACAATCTTGGAAGAGACCTTCCTTGGGGCTTAACCAGAGGAGTGGGCTCCATGCATCACCAGGATCAGCAACATTCTATTTTAAATAATAGTGTCCCCTGCTCTGCATAAAAGTGATGAAGCGGCTTCAAGAACAACCGCTTGAAGCAAATCTATGGCGGGCTCCCTGCTCTGCAAGGAAAGCGCCAAGGGGCTTATTTACAAGGCCCGTGTGCCGTGGGTACATCACTTTTTCCCATATTGAAAGTGACACCGGCGGCACAAGGTGTTTGAAAATAGGCCCTTAGGAAGGAAACGCGAACTGGAACATCGGTCTGAATATTTTATCTTCTGCCCTCTGGGTTGTGAAGAAAAGCTGGAGCGAGAAAACTGTCAAAACAAATATTAATCCTCTCCATCCCGCTGCTCAATGAGAGGATGAAATGGGAATCCGGTTACAGGTAAATTGATCCCTACAAGACTTCTTGCACCATGGGCAATGAAAAACAATAAACACAGATGCAGCAGGCCTTCTGCACTGCAGGCAAATAAATAATACAATTGCAGGCACTGGACTCCATTCATGCCACTCCCAATTTTTTTTAAGCCAAAAATAGCTTTCTTTTGGCTGTGTCCCACCTGAAATTGACTCTCCTCCAATAGAAATCTATGGGTGAAATTTATTAACCCAAATATTTAATTTTTTAAATCTCCTACTTTGCTCTTCATAAATGTTGGCGTGTATGGGCGTTGCCTGCCAGCCATCAAGGAGGTGACTATTGGCCAGAACTGCCGACTTTGGAGCAGGATAATCAGGTTTGAGTCTTGGTGTCGGTTCAACAACCTGGGATTCTACGCAGATCACTTAATCTCCTGTGCCTACCAAAAATGAATATGTCCTTGTGTAGTGTAACTGGTGCTCATGTAAAGCGCTCCAATACCTCACGGTGCTATATAAAAAAGCGTGTGGAGGGTCCCTACACCCTCACTGCCATCGTAATGGTAAAAAGAAACACGGATGGTGCCCTCCCATCAACCTAACGGATAAAGCAGGGCTTATTATAGGAGCAACTTCATTTTTTAATATGAGAAACAAAAGACAGCTTTGGGAAGGGGTGGTCATTGTAGTAAATTGGCACATTTGCATAAATAGCGAGAAATGAGACGAGCAAGGAGGAGAAGAGGTGATAGGGATAACACCAAGTTATTTGGACATTACTAGGCAGTAGGTTGTACAGTTGGTTATTAAATTACACAACATGTTTACATTACATAATCTGAAGAACAAGGAAATACAGCAAACTGTCCGCAATTACACAATTATTGGCCATGTGCCAAAAACAGGAGTAGAACCCAGGTGTGCTGGTTTTTAGAACAAAGTAAATATATTTAATTACATAAAAATAAACGCTCTTCCTGAAAATGAGTGGTAGGTTCGTGCACCTGCAGGCAGGTGACATGATTTCAGTCCCACGACTCTAGTCTCTAATAACAGAAAAAGAGGTCCTTCGATATTGGTAAAGTGGATGTCTAAGAAGAAAAAGGTACAACATGTACAGATATACAAAACATAATCCCCAGGGTCAGGGATTGTGTTGCTAAAGAGACATTTGGGACGCATGAAAACATATTATATATTGATAGATCTGACACATTCCGTACTCCCTCCAGAACAATTATAACGTATAAGGAGGTGTAGTGTCTTGCAATATTTCAGAACAGAACTCTTTTGGCGCCTAGCAAACTCCTTAGAGCTGTGACGTAGATGTCAGAGTGCAATGTCATGAAAGCTTGTTTTAGAGTGTTGAGTTCGCAGTTACACGCAGCAGAATAAAGACGTGTTATATTAAGCTCCATGTGTTGCAGGATATTGGTGGGTGCCCTGGATGGGAAGACGTTACAAATGCCAACAAAATAGGGGCTATGTACCCCAAAGAATGACTGTGATCTCCTAGAAAGTTTGCCGTGGTCCAAGCATACTGCTCATACAATGCCACTTGTGTCATTGTCGAAAAGTAGGCACTTCATGCACTTGGAGTCACAGAGCAACTCCAGCCGCTGTAAAGTATATAAAGGCAATGCAAGCTTTGCAAAGAATTTTGACGTTGGTTGTTGAGAACCTGTTGTTCAAGTCATACATAAAGGTAACTCCCTGCCACGCAAGATAAGTTGTACCTTAACTGCAAAATACTGATACTGCAAAAGATGATTACGTACTGATACAGGCAGAAGTGAGGGCCGACAGAATCAGCAAGAAAGGAGTATATTGTCATTGCACTTACCAGAGCCTCAATAAGCGGAGCTTTACAACCTCAGTATCGGGTGAGGAGACAAGAAGAAGCACAAGGGTTGTGCTTACTGAGCTGTCCTATACCTGAATTTGCCCACCAGCAGAGCTGCCAGGCGACAGCTCAGAACAACTCCAGAGGTCTCCGGCAAGTGAAGGGCTCCGATGGAGACCAGGGGGAAGGTCATCGCTCCTCCAATTGTCCATGACGACTCTGAGGCCAGTCCATAGCAAAGCCTCAGAAATTGAACAAGTGACACAGGTTCAAATGGACAGCCAACAGGAGCAGAAAAAGCTCCGCCCTCAAGGTCAGCCACTACCATAATTAGTTGCTATGCTGCCACCTTTTTGAAACCACCAGCACATTTCAATACTGCCAAAAAGCTAAATATTGGCAATAGATGGTCTGAGTGGGTAGAGACATTTGAGGATTTCATTGATGCCCTTTAAAAGACTGATAACAAAAGATTATCAAGTATCTTAGAAATCTTGCTGGTGATGGTGTGAAAGAAGTCATAAAAAAATGCTGCAAACAGACAAAATGTTTTAAACATGGTCAAATTAAAGAAACACTAAAACTAAAATTCAATCCAGTACCAAACGTTGATTATGAAAGATATATTTTCAGTCAAGAAGACCAAGGAGTAGGTAAAACTATTAATGAATTTGAGGACAGACTTGATACACTCATCAAACACTGTAAGTTCGATGAATTTAATGATGAGGAAGCTATGCGACTTACAGTTATTGATGGATGTTTGTGAGATTCATTCAGATGATGAATGCGGAGTTAAAATCTCAGTCTGGAGCAAGTGTTGATGGCTGCCAGAGCGGAGGAGTGTGCTGAAAGACAAGTGACTGACATGAAGGTGCCCAAAGTGAATCAGTCATAAGCATAAAAAGTAAGTAAAAACAAAAGATTGAGTAGCGTCAAGATGGCGGTCGCTCCTTAGGAGGGCTCCGGACCCCTCCGTCATCCGCTCGTTAGTCACCTGCCATCGGGACCCCAGTGCTCTGTCGCCTGCTTGCCTGCCTACCCGGGAATCCAGGGGGCCCATCGGTGGTGTTCCTGGCGATCCGGAACGGGAAGCCCTGAAGTTCTAGACTGGCCGCGCGGCCTTCTCAGCATAGTGGCCGCTGCGGCCTTCACCCGAGTCCTCTAGCCTCCGGCCCCCGGTACTGCACGCTGGGAGCCGGTCCTGCCGCTTTCTGGGCATCTGCCGGCAGACCCTGTGATCCGGCTCCCCTTGTTGCGGCCTGTTTGTCTGCCTCTGCTGCCCTGAGGACTTTCGGCGGCCGCCTGCTCTGGTGCGGCCCCATGCCGCTGAAGATTCCTGGTGCCGGCCCGATCGGGCGGTGATGTGTGGGTGTGCCCATCTGCCCCGGAGGCCTTGCGGACCCGCGCCGCAGATGCTGCGGTTGCCCTGGACTCCCACAGAGGCCTCCCTGCTGTGACGTGGCAGCTGCGGACTCCCGGCCCCCCCCCTCCCCCGGTGCCGAGTCCTGTGTGTGGCAGCCCCCGTCGGAATAGGCCTGGGGCTCGGAAACTTCGGCGAGGAGGTGAGGAGGAGTGCTGGTGGTGGTGGTGTTTGGGGGGGCCTACCTGAAGCGGAGTCGGCCGTCGATTGGGTAGCAGAGGAGCGTTCCCCCCCACTGCTCCTGCACCCAGAGGTGGCCCGCACTGCTGCAGGGGTACTACGCACTAGCCGGATTGGGGTGGTGGAGGCTTCCCCCCACCCTCCCTTTTTTGGTCGTGCCATCCGCAGGAGGCCTCTCGACTGCCATCTCGGGCAGTGGTGCTCCGGCGGCAGTGTCGACCCTCCTCTTGAAGGTTCTGCAGGAGCCGCCCCTTAGGACCACCCATTGCGGTGATTTCGGCCGTCGATCGGCCGGTATAACAACGTCCCTGTGGCAGGCATTTCGTGGCAGGTGTCCGCCCGCCATGCAGGAGCAGGGATTTCGGCCGTCTATCGGGCGGTATCCAGTGTACTGGTGGAGCTGACCTGGGGGCCGGTTGCTCCTCTGTGGTGGATCTGGCTCTCCCGGTTGGGGGCCGTCATTAGTGGAGCTCTCTGGGTTTGATGTCCTCTGTGGCAAGTCACCACCGACGTCCTTGGGGGGCCTGCTGAGAGTGAACTCCCCATCCTCGCCGGTTCCGGGGCCCCAGCAACGCTCCTGGAGGTGGAGAGCCAGTTGAGGCCGCTTGGGGGAGTTCTGCGTGTTTTCTGAGTGCCCCTGTTGTGCCGGAGGCCTGTGCTGCTGCGGTGGCTCTGCTGGCAGCCGGTGGGAGGTCGGCGGTAGGCGGAGAGTGCTCACGCCCTGGACTGGAGGTAAGGAGTGGAGGTGCAGTGGCATCTGGGTTTGGTTGGAGGAGTCGGCCGTCAGTCGGGTGGCAGGTGGGGTGTAGGGGTCCGGTTGGCTCGGCTTCCCTCCCTCCACTCCATCTCCTCCCTCTCTCCCCCACTCCGGGCGCACCCCATCTGTGATCCGTGGTGGATGTGACTTGACCAGGCTGGACCTCTCCTCCCCAGGCCTGGCGCGGCCCATCGTTGTGTCTGCGCGGTCACTTGTTGTGTCAGTCACGGAGCTGCTGCCAATCTTGCGGATGTAGTGGGTGGCCCTGAGTGGGCCTCGGCCAGGGGGAACCGTGTGATTCCGTTCCTCTCCCAGGGTCCAGACATGGGTAGGTTGGAAAGATCGACGAGGGTCCCCGCTACCCAGAAAAAAATGGATTGCTTCACCACCCCAGGGGGGGGGGGCACTGGGGGGGCGGTGGGGCAGGAGGCTCCCCCATCCACTGATCTGGCCACTATCCTTCAAGCTATCCACACGTCCCAGACCTCGGTGGAGGGCAAAGTCTCAGGCAGAATCTTCGCAACGCGAATGCCCGGATCAAAGAAGCTGAGTCCAGGATCTCGTCAGTGGAAGACGATGTGCAGCAGCTAAGGGGGCAGGTGGTCCGTCTTCAGTCCCAGACATAGGAGTTGCACCGCTGGGCGAAGGATGCGGAGAACGGGTCCAGACGCAATAACCTCTGCCTGGTGGGCTTTCCGGAGGGCACGGAACAGGGCCATACTGTGGAGTTCTTGGAGAAGTGGCTGAGGTCGTGGGTCACTGAGGGCTCCCTATCCCCTTGGTTTGCGATTGAACGGGCCCACCGGTTCCTGGCCCCCAAGCCGCAGCCGGGTGCTCCTGCCCGCCCAATCATAATGCGGGTTCTCAACTTTAAGGACCGGGACACCATACTGGCAGAAGCTCGCAAGTGACAACGGCTCCTGCACGAAAACGCCACAATTATGATTTTCCCAGATTACAATCGTGAGGTCCAGGGCCAGCGTCGCTCCTTTGGTGAGGACAAGCAGAAGTTGAGGGCTCTTAACATTTAGTATCGGCTCCTCTTCCCAGCTCGCCTGCAGGTGGTATTTGAGAACAAGACCCTGTTTTTCGACAACCCGACGGAGGCATGGACCTGGACGACGGAGGAGCGCCCTCTGCGGGACGTGGGTCGTGCCCCGGGTGGGGGAGCTGTGGGGGGCAGGTCTGGCCACGCCGGTCCCTCCGATCCTCAGCCCTTATGGAATCGATCTTGCAGGCGCCGAGACCATAGGCGGACCCGATCAGACTCCCCGCCGGGTCACCCACGGCAGTCCTCCCGGGTTGAGGGGGGAGTGTCAACCAGGAGGCGCTCTGATTCACCTGGACATGTGGATGAGGGCGGGGCTGCACCCCGGCCCTCAGCGATTGACCTTCCAGATACGGACCTCTCGTGTAGCCCGATGCTGTTGAGGGATCCTGTTTGAGCCGATCTCTGCCCACCGGGCCTTGCTCCGCGGCCCGGAGGCGGCGTGCTGACTCAGCACTGATCCTACCTTTCCAATGGCCTTGTATACATGCATCCGCTCACGAGGAGGGGTCCTCCATGCTTCCCTATTCCCAGGCGCTTCAGTTTGGTTGTCCGCCCTGAAAATTGGGTGTTGTTTAGTGGGGGTCGACAGATGCTTCTGCTCCCGAAGTGTAGGGTGGGGGTGGGGGAAAGGGGGAGGTTTGGGAGAGTTTTTCCCTGTATGTTGTTTTGTTGTTCGTAGGTTTTTGTCTCAGCCACTACGGAATGTCACTTGGTGCCAGTGGGAGGGCGGAGGGATGCCCCGTACTTTCTGAACGCATGCATCTCCGTGGGACCCCAAGCGCGTTTGTACACCGTCAACCCCGCGCTCCGCGTCGCCACAGATACACCTATCATGATCGATAGGGCTTCACCAATGGCATCTCTCCACGTGTTGTCATGAATGTCAATGGTCTGCTGGACAGACACAAACGCACAGCGGTCTTGCGGTATGCGCAGCGCCTCCATATTGACATCCTGATGCTTCAGGAAACGCACCTTTTGGGCAACTGTTGTCCCTTTTAGCCCGCTACGGCAATGATAGGGTATGGCACGCCGGCTTCTCCAGGGGCTGACGAGGGGTCGCCATCCTCCTAAGGCGTACGCTGCCCTTTGTCCTTTCCCACGTGGTGCACGACCCCCAAGGCTCGTCGGTGACATTTTGTGCATCGTTTGCCGGTTCCCCCTTCACGCTCATGTCGGTGTATGCCCCCCCTCAATGCTTGCGCCCACACTTGCACACACCGCTGCCCTGCTACACAACATGCCCACCGGCAACATGGTCATTGCAGGAGACTTCAATGCGGTCCTAGCCCCGGCCCTTGACACAACGGGGTCGCCATCAGCGGCCCGGAAGGCGAGCGCGAAACAACTGCAAAACTGGTCCGAGTCCCTGGGGCTTTGTGACGCTTGGCGCATATGGCATCCCCGCAGCATCCAATTCACGCACACCTCCGCGGCTCACCGCACCAAGGCGCGCATAGATGTGATCTTTGTCCCCGCGACGGATTGTTCCCTGATTGTCGATATCCGCATCCTCCCTAGAGGAATTTCCGATCACTCCCCAGTACTTCTTAGCTCAGGGGCCCCCCCCACTCGCGGCCCATCAAACATGGAGGATGAACGCCTGGTTTCTTCAGGATAAAGATTTTAAGCGGGCGGTGGGGAAGGAACTCACGCGATACTTTGCCACCAACGAAGGCTCGGTAGCTTCTTCGGGTACCCTATGGGAGGCAGGAAAGGCGACCATATGGGGTTTCGCCGAACGGCAGCTTAGGGTCCAGAGGCAGTCACAGCTACAAGAGATTTCCTCCAAGGAAGCACAGGCGCTTTGCCTGTAACAACTGCTATACACGATTGAGGACGCAGCCGAGGCTCGACTCTTGGCACTCATCCGGGAAGAAATCAAACAGCTCTCTCGGGATGCGGCCAGGCTCCTCTGGAGGTCATCGGTCACGCGAGTCTACGGTTGGGGGGACAAGAATGGTGTGATCCTGCATAGGTTGGCCACATATCCCAGGGCGAATCGTATCATTGCAGAGGTAGCGGACGAGACGGGAGTGGTGCAGCGTGCTCCCGTGGTGATGGCGAACACCTTTGCGGCTTATTATCGGAGGCTGTATGCAGCGCGCACCCCCGAGCTGATCGTTGCAGCCCTCCTTGTCCGGGAGGGGGTGCGTCTCCCTGTGTTGGACCCAGCAGCTTGGCTGGACCTGGAGCGTTCCATCTCCCTGAAAGAATTTGAGGAGGTGATCACCCTGGTCTCTCCGGGTAAAACCCCGGGTCCGGACGGCCTCCCACAGGAATATTATGCGGCCTATCGGGGCATCCTAGCACCCCACCTAGCCAGTCTGTTTGACGAGGCCGTGGAAAGAGGTACCTTTCCGCCGGAAATGGATATTGCTACCATTGTAGTTCTTCCGAAATCCCAGCCTCCCTCCCGACTCTGCACAGAGTATCGCCCCATTTCCCTCCTTAATACTGAAATTAAACTTTATGCTACTATCTTGGCCCAACGGCTGAAACCCTATCTGGCCCTCTTGGTCCATCCGGATCAATGCGGGTTCATGCCTCAGCGTGGGACCCGTCACTGCCTTTGACGGCTGCAGGCGGCCCTGGCGCATCGGCATTTACTTACCCCATACTTGGCGCTCCTGTCCATCGACTTCGAGAAAGCCTTCGACTCGGTGGACTGGACGTACCTGCGAGATGTGCTGATTGAGATGGGGTTTGGGCCCTACTTCTGTTCTCTAGTCCGGGTCCTCTACGCTCACCCGAGAGCACGTGTACTGGTCAACGGGGTGTTGTCAGAGGCCTTCCCCATCGCCAGGGGCACCAGGCAGGGATGTCCCCTTCCCCATTATTATTCGCCCTGGCGATGGAGCCCTTGGCATCCCTGGTGCGGGCGGAGGAGCGTCTGCACGGATGGGAGGGGCCCCATGCGGCCGCGGACAAGATCGCATTGTATGCGGACGAAGTCCTTGTTTTCCTGTCTGACCCATCCTCTTCTGGACCACACTGCCTCCGGATTCTGCAAGCATTCAAGCAGGCCTCAGGGCTGCGGCTCAACCCCGGGAAGTCAGTACTGGTCCCCCTGCATCTCTCTAGAGAATGCTTCGATTGGCAGTCTGCCATACCACTACGGAGGCAGTGTGTTAAATATCTGGGGATCTGGGTCGCACTTCTTCCTGTGTTGGGCTGGTCCTTTAATGTAGCCCCATTGGTCAAGAAGGCCAAGGCGGACCTTCTCAAATGGAAGGCGTTGCCTCTGAACCCCTGGGGAGGGTGGCCCTGTTTAAAATGATGATCCTCCCCAGGTTCCTTTACGTCCTACAGAACACCCCCTTTTGTTTTTCCAGGGCATGGTTCAGGGAACTGGACAGTCTAATCACCAAGTTTCTCTGGAGCGGAGGGCGAGCCCGCGTGGCCCTGTCGACCTGTCAGATTCCTTCTTATGATGGAGGAATGGGGATGACGCACCTGTATTTGTATTTCCTGGTGGTGCGTCTACTGGTCATCCACGACTGGTTCAATGGGGGCTAGTAAGACCCAGCATACAGGCTGGAACTCAGCGCTCCGTGTTTTTGGCCTAGCGGGCAGAGCTCCATCATATCGGATGGACGGGGAAGCTAACCCAATGTACCCCCCTCTGGCACGGGGCGTGGCTCCGGGAGGTGAGTGGGCTGCATGGGTTCCGAACCTGGGACCTTATTGGTATCGCCCAGTTGGGGGACGTCTGGGAAAGGGGCCATATGATGTCCTTCCAGGAGCTCCGACATTGCTACTCCCTCCATTCGTCTCAGTTTTATAAATATCTGCAATTGAGACATGCTCTCCAAATGCATATTGCGGACGATATGAGGCTGCCCGAGTATAGCCCCATAGAGGCCCAAACGACGATGGGAGACTTGGGTAAGAGGGGGTGTCCCGCATTTATCGTACCCTCATCAACAACACTCCCACATCCCTAGACAAGTTGAGGGACCAATGGGTGGAATGGGTGGGCCCCCTCGACGAGGCGAACTGGCGCGACGCCCTTATGGCCCCCAGAGTAATCACCGTCTACACCAGGCTCAAGCTGGTTCAGCTCTACTACTTACACGCTGCGTACCTCACTCCCCTGCGCTTGCATAGAGCAGGCTTGCGTCCAGAAGCGGCATGTGCGAGATGTAACCACGCCCCAGCTGACTTCCTTCACATGGTCTGGTTGTGTCCTCGCTTGGGCCAGTTCTGGGGAGCCATTGAATTGGAACTGATGGAGGTATTGGGATGGGAGGTTCCTCACGATCCACGTCACTCCTTGCTGGGGATTACTGATGGGCTGGATGGGTCCAGGAATGGCAAGTTGTTTTTTAATACAGCTGTGATGGTGGCCAAGCGGGACATTGCGGCGGCCTGGATAAGCCCTGACCCACCAACCCTGGAAAGGTGGCGAAGTGGGGTGGACTTGTGCGCGACCCAAGAAAGAGCCCTTTATAAAGCTAAGGGGTGCGTTAGGAAATACCGCAGAGTGTGGGGAAAGTGGTTGGGGAATGTGGAGAGTCCAGCTTAACCTGATCCTAACTTCTGTCTTTGTACTTTTGTGGGGACAGTGAGCCGGGGATGCAATGAACGTGCGAATGTATTCAAAACAGTGATTTCCGTATATTGGCTGAAATGTTCCTCTGTTTTTAAAATCAATAAAAATTTGTTTATCAAAAAAAGAAAAGATTGAAAGACACAAAGTGCTGTCTACAAATAAAAAAAAGTTATGTTTTAGATGTGGATTTTCATTTCCATATGAAGGCAAATGTCCTGACATTGTACAGAAATGTAAAGGCTTGGGGAAAAAGATCCATTGTATGACAGTTTGTACAGTGAAAGAAAAAGACAAAACGTCCACCCAAACATTTCAGAGCCAAAGTTTGACGCAATCCCACAAGGCAAAGCAAAAACATCAATTGAGTCAAATTGAGACTGAACAAACAAAGTAGTTTGTCATCCAAATCCTCATCAAACAGTTTGTATGCCTCAGTATCTAGTGAAAGTGAGGAAGATGGCTGCGCCATTTCAAAGTTTACCTAGGAGAAAAGAGCGCATGTCGGACTGGCCGCATGTGAGCAAAAATGTCAGTCAAAAAAACTCAACATGCCAAAGCATCAAAGTCATACAAACATTTTCCGAAAATAACATTAAAAGTAAATGACTGCTCAATACCTTTCATCATCAGCATTGGCGCATCAATAAATATAATGCCTGAAGTGAAATATCATGAATTGTCTCTGTTACCTCAACTTACACAATCGAAAACCAAAGTGTGCACGTGGGCAACACGAGGCGTTCCAGCCTTTTTGAAGTCTGATAGTGGCCCGTGGTGCAACACTAAAGAATTCAAGGATTTTATGAAGAATATGAACGTAAAGCATCAGAAATGTGCACCTTTGTGACCGCAAGCCAAGAGTCTCATTGAGCATTTAATGAGTGCGCTATAGGAAACAGTACAGCGTGCAAGTCTTGAGAGACTCAATTTGCAAACCATGTTGAATTCTACCTTACAAGCCTATTGTTAACCACCTCACATGATCACGGGCGAAAGTCTTGTAACTTTAATGCTTGGGAGAGCAATGACTACCAAGTTATCTCAATGGACCACCCAAAGAGAAGGAGGTGATAATTAGACCAGGGCAGAGAACTCCACTCCATCCGTGATCCATGGAGCATGCAGAGTTCCAAAAAAACTCCGATCCATGTATAGTCAAGTTGGCGAGCAAGTGCAATCAATCTCCTAGCAAGATTTCTCAGCGCGGGCGGTCATGGATGGTCACGACCGCTTGCGTTGAGAAACCTTCCATTTGCATTGAGAAAGCTGTATAAAATCGACTCAAGTGGCAGAAAAGAACTAGCACCCTCTTGCGCTGCACATGGTGCTGTTTGCGCTGATTTTATAGCATGGGACAAATACCTGGTGCTGAAAATCAACACGAACAGCGTGACCAAATGCACTTCACCTTTTGCTGACTTCCGCTTAGCGGGGCAGAGCATTTTAGTCACCTGGTGGAGTTCTGCATGGCAGAACTCCGTCCAAGTACAACTCGAATGACTTGCTTAAAAAATAAAAGATGAAAGCTTGTGCTGAAAAAAAGGCGACATGCAAAGAATATTGAATTCAGGACAGGAGATCTAGTAATCGCACTCCAACTGCAAAGGAGAAAATCTGATTCTCCATATGATGCTGCACCTTTCCACATTGTGTCCACAAGAGACATATGGCAACTGCCCAACGTCCTGAGAAGTCTGTTACAGAGACTCTTCTCATTTTTTTCATTTAACTCATTGGTCTCCTGATCCAGATGGTAAAAGAGAGACTGAACCTGGGAACCCAGCGATTGCTGTTACTTCTTCACTGTCTTTGATGATCTCTGACAGTGAAGATGACAGCTTCCAGTTTCCAGTAACCAGATCAGGCCATGTGATTAGAGCACTAAAAAGGTTGATCGAAGAAATGTGAGTGTATAAATATATATATGTGATGATTTTTTAATGGTTATTTTTTTATTTACCAGAGGGGGTGATGTAGTAACTTGGCATATTTTTCAACAGACCCCTTTGGCTCCTAGAGAACTCCGTAGAGCTGTGAAGTAGGTGTCAGAGCACAATGCCATGAAAGCTTGTTTTAGACTGTGGAGTTTGCCAGACTAAATATCTGGCATGGTTATTGGCAGGTACCCTCGCTGGGAAGATGCTACAAGAGGTATGATAAGGGCACTTTTGCAATGCTTTAACACACCCCTTCTCTTTCCTTCACAAAACAACAGACAAGACACCAAATGGTGGACCACTCATATCCTACTGCCCACCTCTCCATAACGCAAGTTTATTTTGACATCAAAATATTCTATGAAAAAACATGAACAAATGTAAACTTCTATTAACCTTGCTAAAACATTGTTTTGCAGGGTCATTACACAGCCTCTATGTCTCAATGTGTGATAACAACCACTTTAATTACCCTTCCCTAAGGTGCTTGGGGTGGAAGAGGGACAGCTCTAAACAAACACTTCAAGGTTTCTGGGTGTGGAAGAACACTAATAGGAAAGCACCTGTGCTGACTACCAAGTGCAGAAGATATTTAGGTGTGATGCCTCATAGTACTTCCCTGCCTTCAAATATCTCTCTACTTCTACTCAACATTTTAGGATTTTTAGAGAGACTTTCTCTTTTTTTTAATATTCCTCATATCACCAGAAGCGTCTGCAACTTTCAAAAGACCGCCCAATCGATCTGTCCAACCTGCGGTCACTGCATTCGCCCCCAGTCCTGAAAGCAAGCAGGAGCTACATCTCTGACCGTGTCTTGGTGTAATCATTGGAATGTGTGACCCATTCCCAAGGATCTGCACCAAATTGGGAAGTCAGTCCATATAACAGGTGGGTGGCATGTTTCTGAGCCCATATCTGACCGCCATACCCTGACAGCAGCCCTTGCCCAATCTTCTACATTCGGGGGTATGGGATCTCTCCATGTCTTGCAGATTTCTCTTCTTGCAATTAGTATCAGATAGAAAAGCAGCCCTCTCTGCTGCCGTCTCAGAAGGTTGCTTGTAACCTCATCCACTCCAAAGAGAACAGGCGTTGTATTCATACCAATCTCCACACTAAACATATCTTTCAAAGAAAGTTATTTTCCTCCCCACTAGTCGCTTAACCTGGGACATTGAAGAAAGATATGTATGTCTTTGGCTTCCATGCAGCCACAACTTTTGCACCTGGAATGAGACAGACGGGCAAACTTTGCGGTTTTGAATGGTGTCCGGTAAAGCCAGTTGTTGGTAAAAAAATTATTCCTCTTTAAGTTTGCTGGTTTGACGGTGGAGTACAGGAGCCTCAAGGAGTTATCCAGCACAAGTTGGAGATCCAACTTCTGAAATGCTCCTCTCCAGACTACATGAGGGGGTGTTTGTTTTTTCTCATCAGCCTCCAAAAGTTTCCCATACCACCTTGCCACCTCCTTGCTCATAGGTCTGCTTTCCTCGAGTTCCCAGTCACCCCCTACCTCCTGTTTTGAGGCCACAAACCAAGAAGACAAATGGATAAATTTGAACCTAGATGGGTTATTTCCAGTTTTAGCCTTTAAGTCGTCCCAGGGGTGCAACCCCTCGGTTGTCATCAGGTCTGCCCATGTTGTGATACCCGCCCATCTGAGTGGGAGACTTAAGCCATCTTTCAAACATATCGGGGTGCCATGGGAGTCCCACACTGTGGCAAAATATGAAAAATAACCTAGGCCCCACATTCTCCTGATCTTATACCATACATTCAAGACTGATCTCAAAACTGTTAACCAGACTTTAAGAAATCCGGGGGCACCAAACTTATAGAGAAATCCCTCCATGCTCAGTTCTCTCACCATATCCCCGAGAAGCTTCCACAATGTGGTGTCGTCTGACTTCTCTAACAGCATCTGCATGTTGTTTTAACTGAAATGCTGCACAATACAGGTTAAAATTGGGCAGGGTCAACCCTCCCTTATCAAGCCTGCATCTGAGCTTTTACCAAGCAAACCTAGCTCCCTTATCAGCCGAAATGAAACGGAGTACCTTCACCTGGATTTTATCAATGCCAGATTTTGGAAACACAAATGGAATAGCATTAAAAAGGTCAGTTTGGGAAGGATCACCATTTTTATCAGATTAGCATGCCCAAAAATGGTTAACTGTAGATTTTTCAACCTAGCAAGTGAGCAGTCAATTTCTCTGGCAACCCTTTGCAAATTACGCTGGGGGATTTTCTCCACCTCATTCACAATTGAAATCCATAAATATCTGAGGTCTGGGCTCACACTCCCTTCCCAAACTTTAACATTCCAAATCATTACCTCGGTTTTAGAGGTATTCACTGAGTAACCTAAGAGGGCCCCAAATGCTGCTAGAAGATGTTCTACCCACGGAATAGTTGTGGTGGGATCTGCCGTGTAGATCAATAAGTCGTCTGCATACAACGCAACCTTCCTGCTGTAATAAGAGGAGCTAAAAGGGGCAACCTGTCCATCTGATCTCAAAAGTTGAGCCAAAGGCTCTGTATGTATACATCGAACAAAAGGGGTGAAAGAGGGCAGCCATGCCATGTTCCTCTTGATATGTTGAAACTGGGAGTCAATGTGCCATTTAAAAGAATCTTGGCCGCAGCACCCTCAAACATCATCTGAAGTGTATACAGAAAACCAGGACCGAACCCCATTGCTCTCTAGACCTCCCAGAGATACAGCCAACACACTTGATCAAAAGCCTTGATCGCATCCATAACAACCACTGCCAGGAGGGTAGAGTGTTCCATAGCAAGATCTGCCTCTTGGGAATAAAGCCCTTCTGATCTGAATGTATCAGCTGTGGAGTAAGCTTTGCAAATCTACCCGCTAAAATACTCATAAAGATTGCATAATCCGCATTCAGCAGGGAGATTGATTGGCAATAGAAATCAGCCCTGCTAGGTTCTTTGATGGGCTTCAACATGTGAACTATTGTAGCCTCCTTCTAGGATCTAGGGATGCATCCACCATGCTGATATATTGCGTTAAACAGATTTTCCAAGACTGAAACCAATTCCTGTATTAATAATTTATAAACCTCATTCGGCAGGGCGTCCATGCCCGCAGCCTGACCATTCCTACTCTTAGCTAGGCTTAAGCGGATCTCTTCCTTAGAAATGGGTGCCTCAAGTATCTCCCTACACTCCATTGTCAAGCTTGGCAACTGTACCTTGCTTAGTCAGGCTTTGAGGAGATCTTGATTGGGACAAATCTCCTCCTTATATAATTTGAAGAATAAGGATACGAGACAGGCTTGCATTTCTTCCGTTTTTTCTGAAATATCCCCCTAGAATTTACAACCAATTATCTAATGACATACCTTGATCTGTCTGCTCTAGCTTTCCACACTAGTAATGCACCTGCCTTCTCCCCATATTCAAAGTTCTGCCTACAGCTGGCTTTGCCACTGTGCTCTACACTTTTGGTCCATTTTAATCCTGTAATCTTGACTTGCCTCTTCTAAGAGTCTCTGTGTCTGCTCCCTTGCAGCATATGACCAAGAACCAGTCCGAAGGAGGTCAGCCTCCAGTGATCCCACTCTAGCCTCAATATTCTTTAGAGTTGCTCTCTCAGCGTTTTTTTAAAGATATGCCAAGTTTTGCAGCACCCCTTTAATATATGCCTTAAAGGCATCCCACACAACATCTAAAGAGATAGACCCTATATTGTCGTTAACATAAGCCAAACTTACTTGCTTTGGCTCCTCGCCAATCTCTGGGTGTGTAAGAATGGCCCTTTTTAATGTCCATCTTGGCCTAGAAACTCTACCATATCCCACTAGGGACATGCTAATCGCAGCATGATCCGGGATATGACCAGGGAGAATGCTCATTGTTGTGAATGCATCTATAATAGCCCTGTTCGCAAAGAGGTAGTCTAACCTGGAGAAATGGCCGTACTTTTTACTATGGTGCACGAAGCCTTGTCTGGCTCCCATTCAATGCCTCCACACATCTAATAGGGCCAAATCACGCAAAATATTTCTCAGGGCCTAGCGCACATGGGGGCACGATCATGGCTCCTTATGTTAGACCTATCCTGTGTTGGGTCTAATAGAACATTAAAATCCCCCCCAATTACAATTGGATATGTCACCTCTATTCGATTATCATAATGCTAGGCCCATAGAAAACGGCGCATACTAGTTCAGCCCCTCCACAGCCCAGGATTGCAATTATCCACCTCTCAGACTTATCAGTTTTGGAAGATTTGATGACATATCCAGCCCCCCATCTAATTACAATCGCAACACCCTTACAGTGCTCAGTCTGCTCTGAGACGAAAAAAGACTTGAACTAGTGGTGTTTTAAAAGTAACGCTTGGCTTTCATTAGCATCTAAATGGGTTTCCTGGAGTAAACTTTCAGGCGCTTTACTCTCCTCCAGATATTTCATTACCAGCCTCTGCATACGCTTACACCTTAGCCCATTGACATTCCAAGACAGGAATGTTAACTCATTAGTTCCCCTCATCTTAATGGTTCTACATTGACACTACACAGAGCTGCCACTGTAGTTCCATACATTCTGGTGATATAGAGGACATTCTTATTTTTTTCCCAGTGCTCCACACCTAGTGCCCCTCCAACCTTCTACCTGCCAATCCCGACCTAGTGCTCTCCACTCCCCCACCCATGGGGAACACTCCCTGACTTTATAGGAACACAGCTTAGTGGTGTTCTCTCATTGGTAGAATGCAATACATGATATATTGGGCCTACCCTACCCTCACCCTAATTGATGAAATTAAGAAAGAAGCAGGCCTTTAAAAAAATGGGAGGAATACCTCCCATTTTTTTTAAAGGCCTGCTCCTTTCCTAATTTCATCAATCAAGGCGTCCACCTCCTCCACCGAACGATGATTATACATGTGATTAGTCCACATTATTCAGAGCGAGGCCGGAAATTTTAACCGAGCTTTGGCTCCGCGCTTATTCAGCTCCTCCATCCTCTTTCCCAGTTCCCAGTTCCCACTGATTCGGGACAGTGCCATGGCAGACATCCGATCTTATGGAGAACGAGTAAGCACCTGCAGAGTAAGGGCCTTCCTTTAATGCCATGGTTAGAATCGCCTCCTTGGTTGTATATGTAAGGAAGGTTATTAAAATCTTCCTTGGTTTCTGCCTCCTGGGTTCTTCTTAAAGGGAACTCGATGTACCTGTTGACTCTTGCAAGTAAGGTCAATATCTGGCCTATTTTTCAAAACCGTTTCCTGCAACAGCGAGACAACAAAGACCTTGATCAACAACTCAAGTAAAAATGCTCTACCTTAACGTATATGGATGGATCAAAGAGATCTCTCTGATTAAACAGCCAAATCAGCCACCATTGGGAGAAGAACACAAACACATGAATGGCAATAAGGGGTTGATGATAATATATTATATTTTTATTTTTTTTGATACAAAAGTTCGATTAGTGAATCTACAAATAACTCATAGGTTAGAAATAAACAATACAAAAAGTATGATGATTGATAGTGATATATACACAAAATAATCAAAAATGGGCCCCCATCAGGGATTGAAGAGAGTATATGTACAATTAAATAACAATCATATAATCAGGCATACTATACATTCATACACAGTCAATCTTAAAGGGTAAAACATACATTTACTCTTCTTAAAAGATAAGAGAAAAAAGGTGAGCAGAGGGAAAATCTCCTCGTAGTGTAAGGGTGTCTCGGAGTTAGACACCGCTGGGTAATTTAAGGGGGATGCGCCAAATCAAAAACAACAGGACACGCCGACGCGCGTTTCGGTGCAATCACCCACTTAATAGGGTGCCACCTTCTTCAGGGCGTTTTCTTTAGTTTCAGGGGGCCTGCAAATAAGTAACAATAGAAAAAGTAAAAAAAAAAAAAAAAGAACAATAAAAAAGGGGATATATAAATCAGGATAAATTACTTTTAAGGCTCACATAGTCAGAACTCTAAGTTTCTACTTAATAGTAGGGCAATGTTAGGGTGAATCATATTTCTTAATGGAGCAAATAAGTTCACAGGTCACCGATAGACCACAGTTTAGGTGGCATACAGACACTCACATTTGGTGCGATGTAAAATATATGGATACTAAGCATTTCAACCAAAATTAGATAAACAGTTTAAATCTGGAGTAAAAAATGCACCAAGTTGGTCATCTCTCATGGGATGGGTCGCCCATGAGCAAACCAAAGACAGAGATCTAAGAAACTGAACACAAGATACATCAGAAAACATACATGAGGGTAACAATCCCTGCTTGAGAGGAATATAATGATTTAATACAAATAAAAGTGTTTAAAGTGTGTTTTGAAGTCTCACCCAACTCGAGTTTAGAACGAAACCTCAAGGATGGTAGGAATCGGTAGCATCAGATGCGAGGGATAGTTCCACTTGCGATGGGTATCCTAAATGGTAAAAACAATTCAAAAGTGGGACAAAATGAGTCGTTGTAGAGCTTGCTAGATGTCCGATCTTAAAGCCAGAGTCATAGGACAAATGAGGAATTAAGCTTGCCTTTCAATTTAGGCGGCCGAGTTTATCATAGGAAAAATCTTCGGAGTTCATAGAAATTCCACAAGGTAAGTTGAAAGCGGTAATTGGCTAAGTAGATACCTGCAAGGTTAAGAATACAAGCTAGATAGTGCTAATGATGATGTCGGCTCAAGGTGAACAAGTGCAGAGCATCAATTCACAGTTATAAATGAAAAGCGTGAACTAAATGAAGTGTGGCTAAGTAGGAAGAGATGCTAAACTAGGGAATTCGTAGAGTACTGATGGTTTAAAAATGATGATAATGAGACCAATTAGTCTTACCTAGAGGTAAATATAACAATAATTGAGAGGCGGCTGTGTGCTCAATGATAAAAAACTCTTGACTCCTGAGGGGAATGTCCCCTCGTGTTAGGACACCTCACCCGTGTTTACCGTGTATAAGTCTTTCCCGTCATCGAGGTTCTTTTCAATTATGTCTCTTTTATATCTTTTTTTTTTTATGTTCTGTGACAGCTTCATCGTTCTTGATAACTAACATCATCCGCTATTGAGTGGCCGTCCCCCGGTTTTTTCTATGTATCAATTCCACTGTGATCCGAACACGATTATCATCGCCCGTTGAACATCGTACGTCCTCCCACAAGGTACTACGAAACTGCTTAATTATTCTTTTTAGCGTTTTGGCAATCCACCTTCTCTGTTCAGCTAACTCTAACCTGCAACTTTTCTATTTTTCTCGAATTTAATTAATTAAGTAATTATTTCTTGTTGATGCATTTTCTCCAGCTATCTCCGGATTTCACGGAGCCGACCTCCTAACACGAGGGGACATTCCCCTCAGGATTCAAGAGTTTTTATCATTGAGCACACAGCCGCCTCTCAATTATTGTTATATTTACCTCTAGGTAAGACTAATTGGTCTCATTATCATCATTTTTAAACCATCAGTACTCTACGAATTCCCTAGTTTAGCATCTCTTCCTACTTAGCCACACTTCATTTAGTTCACGCTTTTCATTTATAACTGTGAATTGATGCTCTGCACTTGTTCACCTTGAGCCGACATCATCATTAACACTATCTAGCTTGTATTCTTAACCTTGCAGGTATCTACTTAGCCAATTACCGCTTTCAACTTACCTTGTGGAATTTCTATGAACTCCGAAGATTTTTCCTATGATAAACTCGGCCGCCTAAATTGAAAGGCAAGCTTAATTCCTCATTTGTCCTATGACTCTGGCTTTAAGATCGGACATCTAGCAAGCTCTACAACGACTCATTTTGTCCCACTTTTGAATTGTTTTTACCATTTAGGATACCCATCGCAAGTGGAACTATCCCTCGCATCTGATGCTACCGATTCCTACCATCCTTGAGGTTTCGTTCTAAACTCGAGTTGGGTGAGACTTCAAAACACACTTTAAACACTTTTATTTGTATTAAATCATTATATTCCTCTCAAGCAGGGATTGTTACCCTCATGTATGTTTTCTGATGTATCTTGTGTTCAGTTTCTTAGATCTCTGTCTTTGGTTTGCTCATGGGCGACCCATCCCATGAGAGATGACCAACTTGGTGCATTTTTTACTCCAGATTTAAACTGTTTATCTAATTTTGGTTGAAATGCTTAGTATCCATATATTTTACATCGCACCAAATGTGAGTGTCTGTATGCCACCTAAACTGTGGTCTATCGGTGACCTGTGAACTTATTTGCTCCATTAAGAAGTATGATTCACCCTAACATTGCCCTACTATTAAGTAGAAACTTAGAGTTCTGACTATGTGAGCCTTAAAAGTAATTTATCCTGATTTATATATCCCCTTTTTTATTGTTCTTTTTTTTTTTACTTTTTCTATTGTTACTTATTTGCAGGCCCCCTGAAACTAAAGAAAACGCCCTGAAGAAGGTGGCACCCTATTAAGTGGGTGATTGCACCGAAACGCGCGTCGGCGTGTCCTGTTGTTTTTGATTTGGCGCATCCCCCTTAAATTACCCAGCGGTGTCTAACTCCGAGACACCCTTACACTACGAGGAGATTTTCCCTCTGCTCACCTTTTTTCTCTTATCTTTTAAGAAGAGTAAATGTATGTTTTACCCTTTAAGATTGACTGTGTATGAATGTATAGTATGCCTGATTATATGATTGTTATTTAATTGTACATATACTCTCTTCAATCCCTGATGGGGGCCCATTTTTGATTATTTTGTGTATATATCACTATCAATCATCATACTTTTTGTATTGTTTATTTCTAACCTATGAGTTATTTGTAGATTCACTAATCGAACTTTTGTATCAAAAAAAATAAAAATATAATATATTATCATCAACCCCTTATTGCCATTCATGTGTTTGTGTTCTTCTCCCAATGGTGGCTGATTTGGCTGTTTAATCAGAGAGATCTCTTTGATCCATCCATATACGTTAAGGTAGAGCATTTTTACTTGAGTTGTTGATGTGCTTTTTTCCCCTTTTGCTCTCCTTATTATCCAAATCGGGGTACCCCTGTTTCTAGTGAACAAAGACCTTGATATCTGAACCTTCTGCAGACTCAGTGACATTAAGAAGCCTGAAATTGTTCCTACTTTAGCGGTTTTCAAGTCTTACTAGCTCTTCTTTCATCTCCTTATTTTGTCTACTTAGCCGACTCACACCTGCAGTGTTCTTTTCAATAGCTTGCTTCATTTTGGGATCTCCTGCTCAAAGATTTTGGTTCTGGCAGAGACTTCTTCGAGCTTCTGTGCCAAGGCTGCACCGGAAGCATGTATAACCATCTGATTCTGCACGGATATCAGAAACCTACTCTTCATCTCTTCTTTAAGGTCCAAAAGAATAGAAGCCAAAGAAACCTCTGAGACTACCTAGGGAGAGCGCCCAATAGCCAGTTCTAGTTGTGGAGATTTATCTTACTTATCCAACTTATCCACTTCCTGAGTCTCCAAAACTTCAAACATATTTGATGTTCGAACTGTCAATCGAGGGCTGCTTCCATTAACTGGTGGGAAATTCTGGATCACCGGAGGGGGGAGGGGTAGGTGTGGGGGGCAGCATGAGGACCTCTAAAACTGGGCTGGCATTTAGCTCCATACTAGTAGGGTTGATAGCACCCCTTGCGTTGCCTTCTGTAGCTGGGGCTGGGGACGCGAGTACATTGTAGTGTGACTTCAATGACGGAGTAACTTTCACTTTGCACTGTGGTAGCACCCCCTCACATGCCCTGTCCGTCCAGGCTGTTTACTCTGAGTATTGGTAGTAATAGCTGTGATATTTCCAGATGCCAGCCTGGTAGGTGAAGGAGTCTGTGCTAGCCCTGCTAATCCTGATGCTGGCATGATTAAGACCCTCCCTAGTGCGCAGTGTGTATCTACAGACTTTCCCCGCAGGGATGGTGCTTTTCTATTCTGGGAGATTTTTTCCTTCTCCATAAACAGAGGAGCCTGATACCCCCCTTCTGTCCTGGAGCAATCCACAGATACCCCACTGTCCTTCTTGAAGAGAAGCTTACCCTCTCCTACCTCTTAGAGGAAAGGACTTTTCTGCCCCCCACAGTGGGTCGCTGCTGGAAAAATCATCGTTGTCTCAATATGCCCAGAGGTCTCGGCCGCATCCCAGCATATGCTGGCTCAGCTTTGCTGACTCGGAACAACACCGCGGCCCCAGGGCAGCGACGCAGCTCCCTCGCCGTGCCCTCCCAGTGCAGAGCCCACAACGGGGAAGATCCGCTGTTTGACTCAGGCTCAGAGCAGCAAGGCGAAATCAGTGCCCAATCCGGTAAGTTTACCGGGGGGAGAGGCCCCTCTCAGCGTGAGCTCATCGCTTTCAGATGGGAGGACCTGCTGCCGGTTAGCTGGCAGCCGTCATGTTCCCCATCTCTCTCAGAGATTCTTTCTCATTTAAATTATTTTCACACCAACTTGAGCATATAATTAGTGGACTAGCACATGTGTTGGTTTGGTAGAGCTATCTCATCCAATATTTTTCAAACAGTGAATTGTAGAAAAATGTAGACCATGCTTGAAATTGGCACAGTTCCTTCATTGTTTATCTAGTACCTGGGAGTGGTAGAGCTTTTTCTTTCAAAATTCATGCAATCTACCTGTACGGTTAGCGAGGTTGGACCTCATATAAACTACAATGGGAATCTGGCCGAACCTTTTTCTATTAAATAAAATGGGCATTATATTCTTTAATGTTAAGTGAATCTCAGTAAAGGAGAAAGAGAAAGTGTTGAAACCTCTAAATGTACTAAGAGAGCTGTGGGGAGTAGCATTTAAATGTGTGACCGCAAGAGCTATAAATGTGGTTCTCATCCCAGCATCAATTCTTAAGCAATAAATCGTGTCATGTAATGTTATGTAACCTTGTTTTAACTCACCGCTTCATTTGCACAATCGCACTGTGAGCCGCCGTTGCTCTGGTCAGCGCTCTAGTCGCTGAACCTGCCTGGCCTACTTAAAAGCCCAATGATGCGACCGCGACGCATTGACAGAAGCTGCCTTGAGTCAAGTTAGGCGCGAGGGTAGCGTTGCTACCTCGTTTTTCTTCATTTTTAAAAACCACTTATTTTTAGCTTATTTAAAAGTGAATAGATCAGATTTGAAATTGAATTGATTGCTGGGAATCTGTGGGGGAATTGTTTTAACCTTGTTGTAACTCACCGCTTCATTTGCACAATCGCACTTTGAGTCGCCATTTCTCTGGTCAGCGCTCTAGTCGCTGAACCTGCCCGGGCTACTTAAAAGCCCGCTGACGTGACCGCACAGCGGATGCGCTCAGCGGGCACGCCAAAGGCGTGCCAACGGCAAGCCCGTCTGCGCCCATCCGCATCCGGACGGGGCCTGGGGTCAGAACCCCTGCCCTTCCCCCATCAGACAAGTATTGTTACAGCGTGGAGCAGCTTAGACAGCTGAACTTACCCCCACGACCAAACTGCCTCCACTCCATTGCTCCCAGTAGTCTAGAAACCAACTGTATGCACTGTTCATTCAGATCCTGGTTGCTTTCCCCCATTGCCCCCGCTGCAGCATCGCCTGACAAAGTCTTTAAACTACTCCTATTAAACTGCAGATCTTAACCTAAACATTCCGCCGAATTGTCCATCCTGCTTAGGGATGAAGGCTCTGATGTTCTATTCCTTACCAAAACTTGGCTGAACGCAGGCTCAGACCCCGACATTATTCAGGCCCTCCCCCCTTATTACATAATACAGAGGCTGGATAGGGCTACTGGTAAAACGTAGTGGCATCGCTATTATTTTGAAAAGCCACCTCACATGTCAAACTCTTGGAAGCCCCTTCTCGATTGTGAAAACCTTCACTTTTCTATAGGATTTACGCCCACGCTCTCCCTATCTGGCATCCTAATCTACCGCCCCCCTGGATCCATAGGCCAATTCTGCAAGTCACTTTCTGAAATGGTCCCCAAACTGGCTAGTACCGCCGCAAACTTTACTATTTTGGGTGACTTCAATGTTCATTTCGATGATCTAACATCGAAGGTGGCATCTGAGCTGTCCTTGGACCTAGTGGCCTTACAGCTCACCCAGAAGGTACTACATGTAACACACTCAAAAGGGCACCTCTTAGACCGCATTTTTTCCAGTCTGGAGGAGCTTTCTTGTCAAATGCCGACCCCTATTCCCTGGTCAGATCACCTCCTCATCCCTTTCAGTTGGTCTCCTACCCATGCTACTCTCCCAACTCAGCTTATGCAAACTAAGTCCAGCCCTCGGTAAAAACTTCACACAGAAAAATGCATACCGGCTTTAGAAAATTCTAAGCCCCCCTCTGACACCGATCCGGTGGTGGCTAATGAAAGATTCAATAACTGGATTAAGGGTAAACTAGACTAAGTCCTTCCTAAAACAACCCCTCAGTTGCACAAAGGGCCCAACAGAACGACCTGGTATACCCCTAAACTCCGAGAATTAAAACAAACCTGTAAAAAAACTGAAAGAGTCTGAAGAAGGGACTTATCCCTGAACAAGAAAAAAGGAATACAGGGAGGCTATCAAAACTTGCAGGCTTGAAATTAAAAAGCCTAGGCCTCTTACTTTGAGGAAATCATATCCTCAGCTGCAAATTCCCCCTGTGAAACATTCCGAATTGCAAAGAAACTACTGATAGCCCCTACTCTCCTCGATACTCCCTTAGCCACGAATCAATGTTGCAACGAACTTACAGAATTTTTCTATACTAAAATCCAACCAATCTATGGATCCTTTGCCCTAACCAATAGCCATACTATCCCCCACCCTGAGGAATTACACATAGGGAGTAAGGAACTTCCTCTAAAGACCTTCCCCTTAATGAACCATGATTAACCCCAAACCATCTCTGCACTTTTTAAAAGTGGATCGCCCAGAGACCCTGCCCCGCCGAAGATCTTGAACCAGGTGGCAGAAGCAGTTGGTCCTGTCATCCTGGATTTGATAAACTCATCCATATCCTCAGGGGGAGTTCACCACTACGGAAAAAAGCCATGGTCAAATCCCTTCTGAAAAAAACCTAGCCTGGACCCAGACGGCCTGGCCAATTACCATCCTATTTCCCTCCTCCCAGGAATTAGCAAAATACTGGAGAAACAGGTCAATTCCATGCTCTCTGCCCATTTGGAATCTCATAATCTTCTCCATCCCTTCAAACTGGCTTCCGCTCTCCCCAAGGCACAGAAACGGCACTTTTAGCTGTCATGAAAGAATCCAGAAAGATTCTCGATGCAGGAGGCTCCTCTGCCGTGATTCTGTTAGATCTTAACGCGGCCTTTGATACGGTCAATCACCGCATCCTGGTCCATCGACTCAGAAATCTGGGTGTGTCTGGAGTAGCCTTGACTTGGCTGCAATCCTTCCTGGAGGGGAGATCCTTCCAGGTATTCGAGGGTGAGGCCACCTCCAAATCCTGGCCCCTCCACTGCGGGGTTCCTCAGGGATCTTCCCTGAGTCCCACACTTTTTAATGTCTACATGGCTCCCCTTGCGGACACTGTCCGTCCTTATGCAGTGAACATTGTGACGCATGCCGATGACACCTAGCTGGTGGTTGCACTTAACCACTCAGACATGGCCTCCACCGACCTCTGCACCTGCCTTGAAGAAGTAGCCAAGTGGATGAAACACTCCTACCTAAAATTAAATGGTGATAAAACCGAGCTTATGCTCCTCAGCAATCCTTTGCTCTTCAGAGCAGATACGATGTGGCCATCCTCGATGGGCTCGGTACCCGTCCCCCAGTCAGAGATAAAAAGCGTGGGCTTCTGGCTGGACCACGACCTCAGCCTTAAAGTCCAGGCCAGAAAGGTGGTGGCCTCCTGCTCTGGCATCATAAGGACGCTTCGCAAAGTGCTTCCCCTGCTCCCCTTTCAGGCAAAAAAGCTCATTGTCCAAGCGCTTATTCTGTCACGCCTGTACTATGGCAATGCACTATACCTTGGTGCCCCGAGCTCGGTCTTCGCCAAACTTCAAATAGTACAGAACTGTGCCACAAGGATCCTCATGGGGATTCAGAATCGGCAATCTGCTAATCCCGCCATGAAAGCTGTCCACTGGCTCCCCATACGGGAGAGAATCCACTTCAAGGCTCTATGCATTACTCATAAGCTGATAGGAGGGAAAGGACCAGATATTATCTCCTCTATGGTCAAGCCCTACCGAGCCAACAGGCACCTATGCTCAGACGAGCAACATCTGGCAGTCGTCCCCAGAATTAAGAGAGTCAGATGTGGTGGTCGGCTATTCTCATACAATGCAGCCAAACTTTGTTACTCCCTCCCTCTAGAGATACGAAGGGAACCTAATCACCTGGCCTTCTGCAAGCTGTTGAAAACATGGCTCTTCCCTAAATGATTCTCGGAAGCTTCAGTTATTCTCCAGTGCTGGGATGCCCACGGATAGCTATGCATTCTATAAATGCTGCTTCATTCATTCATTCAAGTCTCCTGATCTCACTGTGCTGTGAAACTGTAACTAAGTGGTATATTTTCTACGATTTGCATGGGTGCTCTAACAGTGTAACACAATCTGCGATGTGCTTAGGGACCTTTTTTTGGGGGGCTGGAATACTTTTATTGATTTTTTGTTTCATGAAAACACATTGTTTCACGTTGTTTCACATACAATGGACAGTAACATTCAAGACCTCATGGTCCGATGGTGTCTACACAAGTATGATATGCATTGTAATATACCACATCCATACACCTCTATTACCCAATGTGATTGACCCCACTACCATCCACATAATTAAAGTACCATTGTATCCCCTGAATTGCGGGGGGAGAGGAGTCCCATCTATTCTCCTCCACTAGCGGTCTGCGTAACCATGTCCAGTAGGAACAGCCTATAGTGTTTCATCCAACTGCGTCATACCCTGCGAAACTTTCCAGGGCTGCCTCTACCTTTGTAGATGACCCTTTCTGCTGCCATGTATATGTCCATTCCTCTCTTCTATTCGTGTTGTGTCGGTGGGGTGAAGCACCCCAGTGTTGTGCAATATTCCTCTTTGCGAACACTAGGCCCAGGGCACTGAATATTAACTGCGGTCTGGGGGATATCCATTTCGCTCAGTATCCCTAATAGAACAAATATCGGGTCCAGGGGGAGGGAGACCTGTAACAATGCATTAAGTTCCTGGGCAATCTCTTCCCAGTAAATCTGTATGACGGGGCAGCTCCAAATCATTTGATGGAAGTACCCCAGTTCATGTCTACATCTCAGACAGCTCGGATTTTCACCCTGCCCAATTCTGTATAGTCTAGCCCGGTCATGATACACCTGATGGAGGATCTTGTATTGAATAAGACGCAGTTGAGCCTTGATTGCCACCTGCCTGGGATGCATCAATGCAGCCTCCCGATCAATGTCCTTCATCTCTCCCACGTCACCCTCCCACATTCCCAAGAGCTTACCAAGGTTATCTGGCATATTCAGTGCTTAATTTGTAAAATATTAAGTGCCAGGGCTCTGACCAGGAGGCCACTGCAGCTTGCACTACTCATCGCCCTGATCATCGCTGCCAAAACAACTACTAACCATCTAATGGCAATTTCAATGTACATTGTATCCCTAAACAACCGTTGTTCTGCTTATCTCTAAATTAGATGAGCAGCACCACCATGTGGTAGACTGTTTTAAGTATGGTGTGGACAATTAGGTGCCGGTGACGAGCACCGGAAACCAATTAAGTTCAGATGCTGAGCATCGGAAAGCCCCGGCTCAAATTAAGCACGGGGCATATTATTATTCAAAGTTTTGAATGTAAGTGATACTGCCTTAAGTGTGATTTGTTCCTGCAATAGCCTCCCCTCTAATGCTGCGTATTCAGGTCTTTCCAACTCAGGCCCTCTGCTAGCCAACCGTGGAGTAGCTGGGCATATTTGAGACATCTGGATGCATGAAGCGTAAAGTCAGCACAGAGGGCAGAAAAGGATTTAAGAGTGCCCTTGTCTATAATATCCCCAATGGTCGAGATCACAGATGTGTCCCACCATCCAAATCCATGCAGTGTACCGAGTTCCTGAGCCAATTCCCTTTCCACAAAGGCGTCCCCTTGGTCATCCTATGAGCCCATCCCAGTGTTCTGTATGCCCTCTCCCATGCCTCAATAGTGGTCTGTGTGGCCGGATGAAGCCCATGGGACCCCTTGCCCCCATAGAGACAGTGGAGGAATGTGCGAGGCACCAACATTTCCCGCTCCAGCCTGTAAGTGGGGTGGTCGCTCGCTATGTGTAGTCAATCATTGACGGGGGTTAAATGCTCAGCCCAGTAAATGTGCGCAGCGCAATCTGCGGGTGTCTCCCGAGCCACAACAGCGAACACAGCTCGGCATCTATCTCTCAAAATATTGTTCGTGGGAGGGGGTGGTAGGTGTTCTGTAGTGCGTATAGGAACTAGGGGAAGGTAATCCTTTTGAACATGGCTGCACAACCCATTATCGTAAGCAGCAGGGCCCTCCTAATTTTGTTCTGGTAAATCTATGCCAGTTTATTGATGAAGAAGATCTAAAAACTTTGTATACAGATCAAGAGTTTTTTTGCATAGATTGTGATCATTATGGAAAAAATGTATTATTGAAATCTGATGTTACATTGTAAAGAAATAACAATGTTTGAAAATAATGTGACAATATAAACTAAGATTGTCATGTAATTGTTTTAAAAAAAAAGTGAATAATGAAATTAAATAATAATAAAAATAAAAAAAAATTATGGAAATCATATTGTGGTGTTGAGAAATCATGAGTTTATGACCCATTTCTATGCTATATAGTAGCAAGTATTTAACTATTTAGGGTCACGTGGGAGGTTGCTCATTATAAATTGGTTCATTTCCCCCTTACTCCCAGACCAAATGAGCTCAGTTTTTTAGGGGGGCGCTTTCTTTAGATAGACACCAGGATCTTCACCTCCATATTCAGGAGGGAGATCAGGCAGTAGGATTCACACCTGTCCCATGGCTTACCTTCTTCATGTATTGTTACTATTGTGGCCAGGCATACATTTAACGGACGCTCTTCTTTGTAGGTGTCCTAGAAAAGATTCAGCAAGTGGGAGCTCAGTAAACCAGTGCACCGTTTATAGAACTCAGCTGGTAGGCCATTTGGGCCTGAGGTCTTGCCCGGGTGCAACTTGGATATAGCCGTTTTCACCTGGATAATCGAAAGATCACTGTCTAGCTCCAGCATATCAGTCTCATCAAGTGTGGGGGTCAGGATTTCAGTCAGGTAGTCATTGATCTTGTGAGAGTTACTAAGGGGTTTGGCCTCGTAGAACTTCTTGTAGTATGTGGTGAAGGCCATTGCTATCTGCTCGTCGGTGGAGTGCATCAGACCCTGAGCATCTGTTATGGATCATGCCCATCTAGTTTCTATCTTTGTTTTGCACAACCAGGCTAACAGATTGCCGGCTTTGTCTCAGAGTTCATATAGCTGGTGAAGAGTGGCTAGGGTTTGAGCCTTTGTTGCATCTAGCATCAGGTCTTTATATTCCTGCGTTGTGCGTCCAGCTATCGGGAGGTTCGGGGCTCAGGATTATCAACGACCAGGTCCTCGACCCTCAGTATTCCGTGTTCCAATCGATCAAGGCTTTCATTGTCCTTCTTTTTTCCCATGGTAGAGGGTTTTGGACCCTATCTCTCAGCACCGTTTTATATGCCTCCTGCAGCGTGACCCTTGAACCAAAGGTACCCTCATTCTCTTTGAAAACAACCTTGGTGTTTGCCCTGATGCCTTTATGATGGCTCCCGTTTGCAGGTCCCAAGCGTTGAGTCTCAATTGTGGCTGTGATTGCCGGGTCCTACGCCCCACCTGTATCCATAATGGCAAGTGGTCAGACAATCCCCTGGCGAGGCACTCTGCCCTGCCAGCCTCTCCCAACTCCCCCACCAGGGCAAAAATATAATCACGTGCAGATGTGTTTCCTGAAGCATGACTACATCCGAGTGTAAGCGTTTGATGTGGCTTGAGACCAACCCTCGTTTAATCCTGTCACCGAGACGGTTCACATTCCACGTCAGGAACATGAGGGCCTGATTAGCTATGGGGGTTGACATGGGTGTAGTGTAATACAGAGGTGAGTATATGTTGTGTGTATCGCTGATCTGAGACCCTTCTGCAATATCCATGTCAACTGTCTATCAAGACCCGTGCGATGAGCCTGAACCTGCAAAACAACAATCCCATTTCCTTCCCAATCAACCCCTCACATCCTTCTCACAACACTTAGCCTCAGAGCCATTTAACTACTGTATGTAAGTGGAGAAGGAGAGGTCTGTCGCCAATCCCTCAGTATTTAAATGTAATGCTATGAGTTCAAACTCTCACAACATGGAAACAGTTCAGAAGCATCAACTTAGGCCCTCAGGGGACCAGTCACCTTCGTAGTCACTATAGGTGTGAGTCCAAAGCAGGGAACAGGAGAAGTCCAGGTCGCAGCTTGTGTGTCCATCGCTCTTGTGGCCGGAGCATTGATGGCAGGTCAGATGTTAATTTGGATTGAGTGAGTGACTTCCTCCCATGGCGGCAACAGGTATGGCTCCATAGTGTGTTCGAGGGCCAGTATTTCGGCGACAAGTGGGTGTTGAGCCTAATTCCCAGAAGACATCCCCAACTCTCCGATTCTGTATGAGAATAATCCCTCAGCTGGAGTCCTCTGTTGCTCTTGGTTTCCTCACAGTGCAGGGCCCCATGGGTCCTAAGGCATTCCCTCTATTTCACCCAGGGCCTTGCAGCGCATATGGTTTCCCCCAGCAGTGTGTCTTCGACTGTGCTCTGCTCTCCTCCTTCCACGTGGCAAGGCCCTGGACCTGGTCTCCGTTCTGCCTGTCAAGCATTCCTCCGCGTGTGATGCCCCGAGTGGGCGTAGGACCGGTCTCTCCTCCAGCCATGACCATGCCTCCTCCGGCGTCTGGACAAAGTGTGTTTTGCCCATACAGATGACTTAGATTTTTGACGGGAACAGGAGCATATATTGAATTGGATGAGCCCTGAGCCTTTGCCTTTACAGACTCAAAGGTTCGCCTCTGGCTCTAGTCCAGGAAGATGATAGTTTTAGAGTTGGCGTGGCTAGTATCACCTAACCGCCGGGCTACTTGAAGGATCATGTCTCTGTCCAGAAAATTAAGGAATCCTGCTGTGATGGGCCGGGGAGGTGGGCTCAGTAGAGGCCTTTTGCTCAGTTCCCGATGAGCCTGTTCAATCACCAAGCGATAGGAGAATTTTTCTCGTAAAATTATGATTTTCAGACATGAGGTCAGGAAACCTGGGCTT
This sequence comes from Triturus cristatus, assembly GCF_964204655.1. Classification (NCBI taxonomy): domain Eukaryota; kingdom Metazoa; phylum Chordata; class Amphibia; order Caudata; family Salamandridae; genus Triturus; species Triturus cristatus. Next base: position 1,135,780,282 of record NC_140585.1, read on the forward strand.
GTCTCCTTAACTCCTTCCGGAAAACCCACAAAGCGCAGATTTTTTCTGCACAGCCTGTTCTCGGCATCTTCAATATGCCAAAGGACATTCCTCCTAGTGCTCTGCAGCTCTGAGTCCCCAGTTTGAAGTTCTTTTATTGCCTCCTCAACTTCCTTGACGCAGGTCGCAGTTTCCGTCACCCTTTCAGAGATGTTCCGCAGGTCATGGCGGAGCAATGTGACTTCATAGCAAACTTTCCTGATCCTGTCTTCTAGTGCAGCCCTAGAGGACTGTATCGCCTGTAGCAATGTTGGCGTGTCCAGCCACGGGGTTGTGCAGTCTGGGGGGGGGGGGCACCTTGGTGTAGAGGTCCATTTTCCCCTATTTGGGGGGTTTTGGGTCTTTGTCCTTCTCCATTGTACTGGGTGTGTATGAGCCCCATGAGGGCCAATCTCAGGCTTCAGAGGGGCTCCCGTTTCTTTCCAGATACGTCTCCCTGTTCCACTGAGCCCTGGGACTCCAAGTGCGCATCTCACTCCTTGTCCAGTAGTCAGTGATCCTCCGTGCAACACTCTAGAAACAGGACAGCAGGGGCTTGATGTCACTCTCCGGCAGTGAGGGCAGGGCTGGAGGTCCTCTTTCCAGGCCAAGCTTCAAACGTCCCAAAAGTCTCCCGATCTAGATCACAAGCTCGCTCTACTGTCGTGGGAGGGGGTCTCTCAGGCTCTTTGCGGGTGGCTTGCACCTTTTCAGGAGCGGAATAAGGGCGTATCACGGAGAAGACCGCTTATAGACCTTTTTAACATATACTAAATGGACACTACACTTTGCTGAACTGCGTGATGCGGTCACATCATAAAACGTTTGTACATTTCCCCTCTATACCTTTAACAGAAAAGCTTGTAATGAAAAAATCCAAATGCATACACTGAGCAGTTGTCAGAGTTGAAGACCACATTGAGCCATTCACTATAAATGCACCCACCCAACAACATTATTACTGTAGGTATTGATATTAAATGATTGGATAGAATAGGAGCACAGCGACAGATCTTTGAGACATTATGATTATTTAAAATGTAAGCGGACTCGGGTTGTACCTGTTCCATTTCAATAACTGTATCAATTTTATTGTTCTTCACCAGGTGGAACAGCATGTTTTCCTTTGCGTGATGAGAAGTATTTATTCTACTGAGAAGTCCATCATGAAACTCTTCGCCATTATGCCAAATGGTGATATCTTACCCAGAGTAATCTGGGTGTCCCTGTGTTTTGTCAATCTGGTTTCATCAACCCAGTCATCAACTCCGAGCACTCCTCCTCTGGTAGAGAAGTCTCCTCTGGTAGAGAAGTCTCCCTTCATTGCCATCTGGAACGCCCCAACAGAAAATTGCATTACACACCGGAACACAAAACTGAGTCTCCAATTGTTCCAGTTCGTGGCCAGTCCAATGAAAACCGCCATCAACCAGACATTGGCCCTGTTCTACAAAGACCGGCTGGGCTCTTATCCCTATATTGATGAGACCACCGGTAAATCTATCAATGGAGGGCTACCTCAGCTAGTCCACTTATCGCACCATCTGAAGAAAACTACTGATGACATCGCATTTTATATGCCAGACATAAAAAAGACCGGATTTGCAGTGATTGACTGGGAAGAATGGCGGCCAATATGGTTTCGGAACTGGGGACTCAAGCGTGTATACCAAAAGAAATCAATTGAACTTATCACTAAACAAAGTCCCAAACTTACATCCCAAAAAGCCACACCAATTGCTAAAAAGGCATTTGAGGCTGCAGCACGGAATATTATGCAGGAAACGTTATCACTGGGGAAGTCAGAAAGGCCAGCCATGGCCTGGGGATTTTACTTGTTTCCTGATTGTTACAACTATGGCTATAAACAAAACCCCAAAAATTATACAGGAAGTTGCTCGGATGCCGAAAAAAATAGAAATGATGAACTTTACTGGCTCTGGAAGGAAAGCACTGCACTCTACCCCAGCATTTACCTGGGAACAGATCTAAAATCTTCACGAAATGCAGCTCTTTATTCACGGCACTCAGTTCAGGAAGCAATAAGGGTTTCCACTTTCCGCAACAGAAATCCTCCATTACCAATTTATGTATACACACGTCCAGTGTTTACAGACAGGCCAGAGGAGTTTCTCTCTCAGGTGAAAAGGTCTTATTCTCTTCCATGGTTTTTAGTTTCAAGGTGACATTATGGCGTAAATGTGTATTTATTTGGGTATTCTCTAGAGCGCCAAGTACTGCTGGAGGCCATTTTATAAAGACAGATTAGATAACTAAAGAGGCATCTAACCATAAAGCAGTTCACATTATTCCTAACCCATTGACATTTAAAATAAGTTTGGCTTGTACAAAGATGCAGAAATGTCATTAGGAAATGGGAATGCCAATAAAAGAGCAAGGAATCATAACTGGTTAGCGCTAAATGGAAAAACACAATGGAGCTAAGGCTAACTAGCTCCATAAATGTACCTGCAAACTTCTGTTAAAATATAAAAACTTTGGGGCATATTTACAACAACCGGCGATAATTATCGCAAAGCGCACTTAGCGCTAGGATAATTATCGTCGGCTAGCGCGGATTTTTATCGCTGAGATAGCGTGCTATTAGCAACGCTTATCTCAATAGCGATAAAAATCCTCACGCTAACTGGCTAACGTGAGATTATCGCTGGAAACCCAGCGATAATCTCACGTTACCTTGTTGATATGGACTCACAAATTTAGCCATGATAGCTCTGCAATGTCTTTTCCCTCTTGACAACGCCGCACAGCAAATGTGGTTGTTGTTCTGCATGAAAAATTTGCATATATGGCCTTAGGTTTTAAATTAAACCGGCTTCCTTTCTTACAACAATGTGTAGATCCAGCCTCTACTATGAGGCTCCTGTACAGATGATAATCCTTGTAGAAAAAAGATGAGGGATTATTCTTGTGTATTGTATAGTTGTCACAGCTGAGCTACCTCAGCAATTCATAGACTTTAAGGGGTACCAACTACTGCTAGGATAACATTGAAAGTGGCAACTGTGATATCCGAAGTACTGTGAGAAGAAACATGAAATATCCATAAGTAAAGTATGTAACTAGCATTGGGCTGCATTGAGTTTATGATCACCAGCAGCAAAATAAAGGTGCTACAGTTAAAAAAGCCCAAAGGCACTAGCACTAGCCACTCATCTGCAAGAAAAATAACTAAAGTCATACTTTATGGTCACAACCTACTGACTCTAACAAGAGATTTAAATGCAGTAATTAAAATAGCTTTGGAATTTGCCAACATATGTGGCTTAGTATATGGGTACAAAATCACCACCTCTACGTTAGTTCCGTGGATAGAACAAAACCTACTCAATAACTTGATTGTATGTCAATACATCACAGTAAAACTACATTGTAATAACTAGATCGATTGACGCTACATCAGAGTTACCATTAAATTGCAGCTAAGTCAATTTACTATCTGTATGTGCGTGTGTGTATAAATAAAAAAATATCATAAGAATACACTTTTTCAATCCGCACGCTCTCAGGAATCACAGACCCAACAAGGAATTAGATAGACTGCTGTTTATTCACACAACGCGTTTCGCCAATGGGCTTGATCACGTGTAAAAGAAATCACAATGGTAGACAACGTAAATACTGTAGAAAGCAATGAACATAAAAAGGGGAAAACATTTTCAAAAACGGCAAGCGATCTTCAATAAATAAAATAAAATATTTTATTGAATACACTGCTATTATACATCATGTTGCTGACACTGTGGTCGTTAAATACATCGTTAAAAAATATTCTCGTGCCCCTATTACAATTAATGAAAATGCGAACTACAATCCACATAAATAATGAACATAGAGAGGGGACAAAATTTTCGAGACTGCCAGCAATAATCAATAGATAAAATAAAATATTGAGTACATCAATGTTGCTGACACAGTTGGCATCGCATATCTCATAAATGAATATTATCGTGCCCTCATTGCACCAAGGAGTATAGTCCATCTCTCTGCCACAAGACACTTGTCAATAGGAGTGGGATGGTTCTGTCAAAGTAGTGAGCACGCTGAGGTATTTTTTAATATGCCATGCGATACATAGCATGATTTGTTCATTCGTAAAACCGACCGTATATGTGGTGTGTATTGTCTATATGCCAAAACGAATACAATTTTGGTTAAGATTCCAACATTATGCTCTCACTCAAATGTAAGGTTCTCCAGTGGTATTGACATTGGTTGCTAAGATACGTACTAGGCATGCGCATGGGGCGCTGACAGTTTTTTGAGCGGAACAATTTTATTGTCCCATACACAATAAGTCTGACTAAATGATGTTTTAGATTCTTTACATCTATTCATTTAATCCAAGAAGTGGTTACGGAAGTAGTATATCCGAAGTAGTATATCCGCGCTGAGGATGACGTTAGGAAAAGAGAGGACATGTATATTTATATTTGACGATTGAAATACGTCAAAATTCCTGGGTATCACCAACAGAGGCATAGGAAATGACACATTGGCTGTGGTACATGAAGACAAGCCACACAAAACAGTTTGGGAAGGCATGTCATGTATCCCACACCAGGTAAACCTCAAAAAGTGACAAATCAATTGGTCTACCAGGTGATGTGTAACAAGGAAAAATAACTGAAGTGATCCAATTCACTCCCGCTTCATATATGTGCTGCATTCTGTGGCACACATACATAGATTATCAGGGCTCTGAGTGTTCATAATGTGCAGATAGGTGCCCCTCCTTCACAAAGACAATCCCATATGCAATGCAGGCACCCAAGCACCATGGTGCAAGCGTGCCTGTGTGTGCTAGGCAGCACATTATGTGCCAGTGTAGCCTGAAATGTGAGGAAATCGCAGTATACCCTAAATACTGTGCACTACTGCCCTTTCTGGGCCACGGTGTTGTGTGCATACAGTGGAAACAACGCACTGCAAGTGTAGACTATGTTTCCCAAACTGACATCCACTTACTAATCTGTCTATGGCAGTAACGACAGAACATCAGTGACTAGCAATGTATCATTTCACTCTGCGTAGATGGATGGAACCACATCAAAGGCACTAGGTAACGCATCACTAACGAAACCATGTGGCAAGACAGACAAGTCCACATGAGTTCACATGAGTACAAAGGCAACACAAGGTAAGTCTGAGATCGGTGTCTCCTCAATGACCCACTCTTGGTATCAGTCTAAGGTGAACAAGGTCAATGGTGTGAGAACAAGTACTGTCGAAATGAGCAAGTGTGTCACACGTAGCAGTATACTTGTATGTTGATTAAAGTTACTGGACCAACACAGGAAAAAGTATGTGGAAAGGCCATGTGTTGGATGTCAGTATAGGCTCCGGACATTTGTAAATGTAAATATTGGACAACATTGGGACAACTTCAGTACTAAACAAGCATTTGTCTCAGCAATACCGATAGTCTGTGTACACACATACACACAATTTGATGGCCACATTGACTCATGTAACCAATGTGATGGCTTACCTGTACGGTGGAATAAGTAGCCCAAATGAAAAGCATATGAATCCAGCACAGTGACACTTATTAATTCAAACACAATGCAGCCAAACATGGTATAGATCAGTCATCAACATGGAAATTCCAGCTTGGATAAAGCACCAAAGTTTTCTCAGGATACCAATCTCAACAAACATTAGCAAAAGCAATAAGTGAAATTAAAATCATAGTAAACAATCCCCTACAAATTAGAGTCATACACATACATGTGAAAAACCAATGTGTTGTGTCTACATTAGGAGTAGAAAGCTCCTTGTAACAACATCAGTGTGCCCCACATAAAGATGGCCCACATTGCAATACATAAGTGTCAATCAAAGTACACCTTGACAACATTTCTGGCAAAAACAATACTTGAATGCTGACAATAAATAGCATGGCAATCCAAGTGACATTTTTGAACTGCACCAAGTGTATATACCAAAATCACATGGTAATTACACTATGAAAAGGCTGTGCCAATGACATGTAAGCCACAAATAATATCTGTGGTTCAACATGGACATATGTTTGTGTGAGGGTTAAACATGTTGGCAATGTCACAACCTACCTAATGAGGGCCAACTAAATAAATATCAGATCTATTATCTGTCACTTCACGCATTTAGTGAGTGAACATAGAATAGAGTGATCAGGTACATCTCTAAATACCCATCACAGTAAGCTACTGGATACAAATGAAACTCAGGATGAAGAAGTGTATAATGTATCAGATTTGCTCATCATTTGCAATTACACAGAGAACTGGAAGAGACATGTAAAAATCTATGGCCTACTGTATAAGTAACACATATTTTGAAATACAGCAATAAATGTGTTTGAGGTATTCAGTACACATAACCAAGCCTGGGTGTAGTTTGCGGAGTTTTGCTTCGAGGAACTCTGCAAAGTTACAAAAAAACTTTGTGAAGTTTCGCGAGTGGCGGAGTGCAGTGCAAACTGCAGTTTGTGTTAGTAATCCTGCAGCTCGAGTAGAAATTCTACCTGAGCGGCAGCTCCCGCTCGCAAACTTACTGGTCGCGATCGCGAGCGGGAAAAAACTACTCTGACATTGTGAAGCGGAGTTTTCTGCACTCCGTGAGCTCCGTGGAGTGCAGAGTGCAGAAAACTCTGCAAACTCCGCAAACGGAGCGAAGTTCACCACCCAGGCCTACACATAACACACACAGACATGATTTTAGTTGTAATAGAGAGTAAGAGCATTAACTTTTGTAATATATGTCTAACTTTCAGGTTCATGACCCCAGTAGTGCATCCCCAAACTGAGTCGGAAGGACACTACAACCAGGCAGTGGTCATGACCTGCAACATCGTAGTGAGAAGCTTTGGTGTGCTGAAATCCCAGCTCAGGTGCCTGGACATGTCAGGGGGTAGATTGCTATACTCGCCCTCTTTGGTCTACAAAATCATCCTAATATGTGCCGTTCTCCCCACCATCTGTGTCTGGACAAAAGGCCTGTGGGATGTGGACCATGATGCTAAGGACCCAATGGAGGAGCATGAGGTTGGAGGCTCGTTCCAAAATACAGTGGCTGGTAGTTGGTGACACACCTACCTTGTGAGAATTTCTTCTCTTAAAGTACATGTACTTTGATGGAGAGAATGTCCGAACATAATAGGAAGGTCCAACATGGAAATAAATATTTGAATACATTATTACACATTATTATACTCCTCCGCCTCCACAGAACACCTTCACTTCCAGATCCAGACCAGCCCTAGAACCACGCTGATGGCACCCTTGCATACAGATCCCCAGGACCACATGCTTCATTCACCACAACCATCGCCAAACTCATTTCACCCCACGCCAACGCCTCCATGGACTACATGCTCATCGGTGACCTGAACTTCTACCTCGACAACCCCAGCTTCCCCAACTCCACTGCTCTCCTGGACAACCTCGCCAACAGCGAACTGAAACAGCTCATCACCGTCCCTACCCACAAGACAGGACACACCCATGACCCCATCTTTGCAGGTGGGAACAACATCCGCTTCAGCCACACCACGCAATGACCATGGACAGACCACTACTGTGTACACTTCCTCATCAACAAACCCACGCCGCCCAAACCTGCACCCTGCCCTCCATGATGAAACTGGAGCAAAATCACCGAGGAACAACTCAACTCTGCCCTCAACCACGATGTGCCCACCACCTCCACCGACACCAACCTCGCTGCCAAAGAACTCCACAAATGGATTGCCGACTGCGCAGACGAGCTTTCACCCCAATGCAACTCCGGCAATCAGCGCCCCAGGAAGGCAGCCTGGTTTACCTCTGACCTCCAAGAATCCAGACATACCTGCAGACACCTCAAGAAGAACTGGAGAAACAGCAAAACCTCAGAAGATCGCACCACCTACAAGAACCCCATGACAGAATACCACCAGCGCATACTCGCCAATTCCTGCAACTCCAAGGAACTCTTCAGCGTCATCCAGAAATTCACCAAACCCCCCAGCGAATCCAAGGACATCACCCCCTCTCAGGAACTCTCCAACAAACTCGGCTCCTACTTCCACTTGAAAATCAAGGGCCTCTATGACAATTTCAATGACCACACAACTGACTCCGAAACCACTCTCTCCTCCAGCAACACCAGCCAGTCCACCATCTCCTACTGGATCCCAATCACCACCAAAGACACCACATTGACCATGAAAGGCATCCATTCAGGAGCCCCACAGACTTCTGCCCCCGCACATCTTACACAGAGCCACCGTCGCCATTGCTCTGGAACTGCGTTGCACCATCAACGCCACCTTCAAAACCAGCGTTTTTCCTGATGATTGGAAACGCGCTGAGATCAGACCCCTACTCAAGAAGCCCTCAGCAGACCCCACGGACCTCAAGTACTAGCACATCTCCCTCCTCCCCTTCATGGCCAAAGTCACAGAGCAGACAGTCAACACACAACTAACAAAATTCATCGAAGGAAACTCCTTTCTCGACCTCTCCCAATCTGGATTTTGCAGCAACCACAGTACCGAGACTGCTCTACTCGCCGCCACAGACGGCATCCTCCCCCTCCCTGACCAAGGACACATCGCAGCCCTGATCCTTCTCGACCTCTCTGCAGCATTCAACACCGCCTCCCACTGCACACTCACCACCGAACTCCAGCTTACAGGGAATCGCACTCGACTGGCTTTGCTCCTTCCTCACCGGCAGAACCCAAAGAATCAGACTGCCCCATTTCTCTCCGAACCCACGGAAATCAACTGCAGAGTACCCCAAGGATTGGGGCTCAGCCCCAGGCTCTTCAACATCTATATGGCCCCCCTCGCCACCATCGTCAGACAGCACAAACTCATCATAGTATCCTATGCCAATGGCACCCAGCTCATCATCTCTCTCATCAAGGACGCTATCACCACCAGACTCAACTTCCAGGAAAGAATGAAGGACATCCCATCCTGGATGAGCAACAGCTGCCTAATGCTCAACTCTGAGAAGACAGATGTCCTCGGACCCTCCCCCTCTGCTTGGGACAATACCTAGTTGCCCACTGCCCCCAGCAGCCCCCCCACCCCTACAGACCATGCCTGACACCTAGGCATCATACTCGACTCCTCCCTCCCCATGGCCCGACAGGTCAACGGTGTCGCCTCCACCTGCTTCAACACTCTCCGATACCCCCGAGTCAAAGAAGACCATCAACCACACACTCATAACCAGCAGACTAGACTACGAAAACGCCCTCTACACCGGGATCAACAAGTCTCTGCTCCGCAAATTCCAGACCATACAGAACACAGCAGCCTGACTCATCCTCGGCATCCCTCGACACAAACACATCACCCAACACCTGCACAACCTCCACTGGCTCCCCGTTGAGAAGAGAGTAACTTTCAAGATACTCACCCACGCCTACAAATGCCTCCACAACACCGGACCTCAATATCTCAACGACAGAATCTCCTTCCATGTACCCAAGAGGAACCTCCGACCCGCGACCTCGCCAAACCCCCGTGCATCTGCAGAGCAAGAACAGGTGGAAGAACCTTCTTCTACATCGTGGACAAGACCTGGATCGAGCTGTCTGTCAACATAAAACGCGATCCCACCCTCAACATCTTCGAGAAGACCCTCAAAACCTGGTTTTCGACTGACTGGAGCTGCTCCCCCCTCCCCTAGTGCCTTAAGGGTGAGTAGCGTGCTTAATATTCCCCCGATTCATTGATTGATTATTTGTGTTGGGGTTTATGTCACAGTCCCAATAAATATCAAATCACCCACATCTTGTCAAATAGAAGTAGGCCTCAAATGTAGTAATCATGTCATCAGACCTGTTGAGCAACATAGGGTCATGCGTCTTACCTATCAGTTGCACATATACAGAAATGCAATGTGAAGCAGTGTACTGTATTAAAGGTACAAGCCAGTCATGTCACATTTGCTATTCCAATTTGATCAATACTCTCCCATTCCATGTGAGCTGTGCACAGCTGCACAGCTAGCAGTTTTGCTGTGTTGTGCAGCAAACAAATTGTACAATAGCTCACCCTCAGTGAAGTTAGAAACACAAACCACCAACTACCATACCTGAGAATAACCTCACATTGTAGTGTGTCTCAACAATGCGTTACAATGCAGAATGACAGCATTTTGCTGTAAGTTATATATTTTCAGAGACCTTCAGAGGTAACAAGTGACATTTGTCATGGCCTAGGGGCCTATTAGGATGGCGGGCGGACTTTAATCCGCCTGCCACCCTAGCAGTGCAGGGACCGGCCGCCAGTAGTGCGGCGGTCGCGCACCGGCAATTACGATGCCACTGCCACTGTGGTGGTGGCATCCTCTATTCCAAGCATTGTGCTGGGTGGTGCTCACAGCGCCGCCCGCCACAATGCTGGGAATGCATGTTGTGCATTGTCATGCACAAGGTGACAGGCACCGTGCGGTGCCTGCCACCTTGTCCGTGACACTGTAGGGGGGGCGCCAGAGGGATTTCCTTTTCTCCCCTAAAGCCTCGGGAGCTGGGGAAGCGCTTCCCCAGCTCCCGAGGGCCCCCCCCCCCCCCCTGGTTTCCCTGAAATGACGATCGGCGCGCACGTCGCGCTGATATAATTTCAGTGAAACCAAAATTGAAATGAGCCAAGAGGCTGATTTCAATTTCAGTTTCTACGTGCTCAGGGGGCTATCTCAGCCCCCTGAGCACGTAGAAATTCAGGAGCGGTATCGTTGGAAAGGGGAGAATCTCCCCTTTCCAATGGTACCCCTCCCTAGTAGATACCTGCTTGGGGATCGCCCCAGGAGGGCGATCCCCAAGCAGGGATCTAGGCACCAGGAAGGGGGAGTGGCGCCTTGGGCAAGGGCTTTTGTCCCCCCATAATTATTTTGCCATGATTAGTCTTTCTGCCTCCCCAGGGGGGTAGAAAGCCTACTAAACGACAGGGATTTTGTTTTTGCACCATTATTTTTTAGGGTGGGGGCTGCCTGAAATGGGCACGCCAATGCCCCCCACCACCATTACAGCCTTTCTGCCCCCCTGGGGGGCAGATGGGGCAGTAGCCCCCAATCTGCCCCCCGGGGGGGGCAGAAATCCCACTTGACACCAGGGATTTTTTTCTGTGCAATTCTTTGTATGGTGGGGCTGCCCGAAATGGGCACGCCAATGCCCCCACCACCATTACAGCCTTTCTGCCCCCCTGAGGGGTAAAAATCCCACTAGACGCCAGGGTTATTTTGGGGCAAATCTGAATTAGGGTGGGGGCTGCCCAAAATGGGCATGCCCATGCCCCCACCCCCTCCCAGCAACAATTACAGCCTTCCTGCCCCCCCCGGAGGGCAGATGGGGGCATTAGACCCCAATCTGCCCCCGGGGGGCAAAAAGCCTAGTAGACGCCAGGGATTTTTTGGGGCAAATTTTAATTAGTGTGGGGGCATTGGCATGCCCGTTTTTGGCAACCCCCACCCTAATTAAAATTTGCCCAAAAAATACCTGGTGTCTAGTCAGCTTTCTGCTCCCCCTGGGGGGCAGATGGGGGTATTAGCCCCCAATCTGCACCCCCAGGGGGGCAAAAAGCCCATTAGTCGTTAGGGATTTCTTTTAGGCAAATTTGAAATAGGGTGGGGGCTGCCCAAAATAGGCATGCCCATGCCCCTACCCTCTCCCCCGCAACAATTACAGCCTTCCTGCCCCCCCTGGGGGGCATATGGGGGCATTAGCCCCAATCTGCCCCCGGGAGGCAAAAAGCCAAGTAGACGCCAGGGATTTTTGGGCAAATTTTAATTAGAGTGAGGGCTTCCCAAAACAGGCATGTCCATGCCCCCCCTCCCTCCCCTGCAAAAACTGCAGCCTTCCTGCCCCCCCTGGGGGGCAAAAAGCCCACTAGACACCAGGGATTTTTTTGGGGAAATTTTTATGAGGGTCGGGCATTGGAACGCCTGTTTTTGGCAACCCCCACCCCAATTAAAATTTGCTCAAAAAAATCCCTGGCGTCTACAGGGCTTTTTGCCCCCCCCCCGGGGGGCAGATGGGGGCAAAAAGCCCATTAGTCGTCAGGGATTTTTTTTAGGCAAATTTGAATTAGGGTGGGGGCTGCCCAAAACAGGCATGCCCATGCCCCCACCCCCTCTCCCGCAAAAAGTACAGCCTTCTTGCCACCCGGGAGTCAAAAAGCCCAGTAGACGCCAGGGATTTTTTTGGCAAATTTTTATTAGATTGAGGGCTGCCCAAAACAGGCATGTCCATGCCCCCACCCCCTCCCCTGCAAAAATTGCAGCCTTCCTGTCCCCCCTGGGGAGCAGATGGGGCATTAGCCCACAATCTGCCCCCCGGGGGGGCACAAAGCCCACTAGACGCAAGCCATACCTCCCTGGAATCCCCCGGGTGTCTAGTTTTCAGGAATGTGTGGGTTTGGTAGGCTTTCCTAGATGGCCGCCGAGCACGGAGCAAAAAACCCAGGTGACCCCCTTGCAAAACCAGGATGTTTTATGATAGGCAATTTTTTGGGACAACATTTTTATTAGGGTGGGGGCATTGTCATGCCCGTTTTTGGCAAACCCCACCCATTAAAATTTGCTCGAAAAACCCTGGCATCTAGTAGGCTTTCTGCCCCCTGGGGGGCAGATGGGGGCATGTGTGGATCCCCCAACATTTCCTTACCCAGAATCCCCTGCAAACCTCAATTTTAGCTGAAAAAATCACTTTTTTCACATAGTTTTGTGTCGGAAAGTTGTGGCATCAATGGGCTGACACAAATTTCCTACCACCCAGCGTTCCCTCTTGGTCCCCCGATAAAAATGGTGCCCCACTCGTGTGGGAGGCCCAAGTACGCACGACAGGCAGGGGCCCAAAAAGTATTGAGGCGACATCAAAATTGCCTATCACAAAACATCCTGGTTTTGCAAGGTGGGTCACCTGGGTTTTTTTCCCTGTGCTCGGTGGCCAACTAGGAAAACCTACCAAACCCACACATTACTGAAAACTAGACACCCGGGGGATTCCAGGGAGGTATGGCTTGCGTGGATTCCCCAACGTTTCCTTACCCAGAATCCCCTGCAAACCTCAATTTTAGTTGAAAAAAATCACTTTTTTCTCACATTTTTGTGTTGGAAAGTTGTGGCATCACCGAGCTGACACAAATTTCCTACCACCCAGTGTTCCCCTGGGTCTCCCTGCAACAGGCAGGGGCCCAAAACGTATTGAGGCGACATCAAAATTGCCTATCACCAAACAACCTGGTTTTGCAAGGGGGGTCACCTGGGTTTTTGGCACCGTGCTGTCTTGCCTGTCGCAGGGACTTGGGCCTCCCACACGAGTGAGGCACCATTTTTACTGGGAGATCCGGGGGAACGCTGGGTGGTAGGAAATATGTGTCACCCCGGTGATGCCACAACTTTCCCACATAAAAATGTGTGAAAAAAGTGATTTTTTCAGCTATAATTGAGGTTTGCAGGGGATTGTGTGTAAGGAAATGTTGGGGGATCAATGCAAGCATACTTCCCTGGAATCCCCTGGGTGTCTAGTTTTCAGAAATGTGTGGGTTTGGTAGGTTTCCCAAGGTGCCGGCAGAGCTATGGTTCAAAAACTACAGCTAGGCACTTTGCCAAAAAAAGGTCATTTTTCACTGCAAAATTGAGGTGTGTCCACGTTGCGTTTTGCGCCGTTTCCTGTCACGGGCACTAAGCCGACCCACACAATTGAGGTACCATTTTTCTCGGAAGACATTGAGGAACGCAGGGTGGGTTGAAATTTGTGGATCTACGTGGATTCTAGAACTTTCCACCACAGAAATGTGGGGAAAATGTGGTTTTATTTGACAATTTTTTAGGTTTGCAAGGGATTCTGGGTAACAGAACCTGGTGGGAGGCAGTCAAGTCACCCCATCCTAGATTCCCCTGGTTGTCTAGTTTTCAAAAATGTATAGGTTTGCTAGGCTTCCTTAGGTGCCAGCAGAGCTTTGGTTCAAAAACTACAGCTAGGCACTTTGCCAAAAAAGGGTCATTTTTCACTGCGAAACTGAGGTGTGTCCACGTTGCGTTTTGCACCATTTCCTGTCGCGGGCACTAGGCCGACTCACACAAGTGAGGTACCATTTTTCTCACAAGACTTTGCGGAACGCGGGGTAGGTGGAAATTTGTGGATCCACACAGATTCCAGAACTTTCCACCACAGAAATGTGGGCAAAATGTGTTTTGTTTGATATTTTGTGAGGTTTGCAAGGGATTCTGGGTAACAGAACCTGGTAGGAGGCAGTCAAGTCACCCAATCATGGATTCCCCTGGATGTCTACTTTTCAAAAATGTATAGGTTTGCTAGGTTTCCTTGGGTGCCGGCAGAGCCATGGTTCAAAAACTACAGCTAGGCACTTTGCCAAAAAGGGTCATTTTTCACTGCGAAAATGAGGTGTGCCCATGTTGCGTTTTGAGCCGTTTCCTGTCGTGGGCACTAGGCCGACCCACACAAGTGAGGTACCATTTTTCTTGGAAGACTTTGGGGAACGTGGGGTAGGTCGAAATTTGTGGATCCACGCAGATTCCAGAACTTTCCACCACAGAAATGTGGCCAAAATGTGTTTTTTTGACAATATTTTAGGTTTGCAAGGGATTCTGGGTAACAGAACCTGGTGGGAGGCAGTCAAGTCACCCCATTCTGGATTCCCGTGGGTGTCTAGTTTTAAAAAATGTATAGGTTTTCTAGGTTTCCCTAGGTGCCGGCAGAGCTATGGTTCACAAACTACAGCTAGGCACTTTGTAAAAAAAGGGTAATTTTCATTGTGAAAATGTGGTATGTTCACGTTGGGTATTGAGCCATTTCCTGTCATGGGCACTATGCCTACCCACACAAGTGAGGCACCATTTTTATCGGGAGACTTAGGGTAGTTCAGATTTGTAAAGCAACTGTTATTACCTATTGACTTTCGAAGCATTTCTGCCTTCCAAATGAAAGACATTATGTAAAAAATAAGTCATTTTGAAAAATGACCGATGATTCTCCAGCTAGTATGAGTTTTCCCAATTTCGAAAATGTGCAAATATCTACTGTTTCTAAATTCTATATTTTGTTCCCATTTCAGAAATACATAGGTGTCTTTCATACCGATTTTTCCATGTATACATTTTCCCATAATAATTGCTATATACCCAGTACATAATAAAAAGCCATTGCAGATTGCTGCTCAGTTTTTGACTCTGGGTTTGTCGGGTTCTTGGTGAACCTACAAGTCCTATATATCCCCACAACCAGAAAGGTCCATCGGATGTAACAGATTATTGCTTTCAAAGAGCTGTCATAATTAGAAGAAGTTACAGGTGGAAACGTTGACACAAAAGGCTGTTTTTTACAACCAAATTTCAATTTTTCCTATATTTAACTGTTAGTTTATATAAAGAAACCTTGAAGGATCTACACAAATGACCCCTTGCTGAATTCAGAATTTAGTCTACTTTTCTAAAATGTATAGCTTTCCAGGATCCATTATTGCTTTCATATCCATTTCTACCATTAACTGGAAGGAGGTTGAAAGCACAAAAAATAGCAAACATAGGCTATGTCTCAGAAAAATGCCAACACTGTGTAAAAAATGTTGGTGTTCTGACAAAAGTCTGTCATTCCCTAAAATCTGGGAAAATGGTGATTTCAGCCCCACAAACCCTTTTTTGATACCATTTGCAGGGAAAAACCCAGACGCTTTCATTTGCAGCCCTTTTTTCCCCAAAAATCAAACTTTAGTTGTATTTTGGGTAATTTCTGGGACCCCTCCAGGGAAATCCACAAACCCTGGGTACCTTTAGAATCTCCATGATGTTGGAAGAAAAGGACACAAATTTGGCGTGGATACCTTATGTGGTCAAAAAGTTACAGGGGTCTAAGCGCGCACTACCCCAAATAGCCAAAAAAAGGCTTAGCACGGGGGGAAAAGGCCTAGCAGCGAAGGGGTTAAAAATCTTGTATCCACCCAGAGATGAAAAGTAAGTGGAGCATGTGCCCTTACATATGCCTGTGTCAGGGAATGCAATATACTTGGACCACAAGGCACACACAAGAGTAAGACAGAGATCACGTGTGAATGGCAGCAACATGTCAATTGAACATCACAAGTTAATTTGACTCTTTAACCATGTTTCACTGCAGTGATGACTAAAGTCTCACTCACCTATTCCAAGGTCTGTTACTGTGTGACACACACACCCCAGACCTGCATGGTGTGTTCTGATACATGTGTACATGATAACACCATATGCCAAACCTGTGCCTGTGCTTGATATATACAACAGAAATTCTGCAATGTGTAACAGTGTGCACATGCAGAGATTGTGAGCGCTGCTACAGTGTGTTTAGCTACAGACACTCTGCCATATTCCAAAGTGAGTGTAGTACCATACAGTGTGCCATGACTGAGTGTGTGTCCTGCACTTCATGATGTTGGTTTCTGTCTAACATATGTGGATTACTGTATAGTCTACATGATGTCCTGTGACTGTCAACCGACGGGCATGTCCACACGGTGCAGCACAGATACTCTCCCTATGCACAACTATGTTTGCAAGCACATTGCAAGAAATGTAAGATATATACCATAACACCTTCAAATTTTGCCTCTTGCCTTGTGCCGGTGATGGTGATGGTGTGGCTACCTAAGCCCAACACAGGCACCCTGGCACCATGGTGCAAGGGTGCCTGTGTTGAAGCTAGGTTGCACCAGTGCAGAGTAAAAGGACAGGAATACAGCGTGTAGGATGAACACGGTTGATTTCTGCCCTTTAACTTTGACATGGGGCAGTGCAGCAAGGTGATTTACTGCAATAATTATGCTAACTCCCTATAAATTTAGTCCTATGAACACTGCAAATTCCCACATCAGAAAATATGAAATGTCAGGTAAGAAAAGTTGAGCAAGGGACATGAGACCAAGGTGTGTTTTCCTGCATTACACAATTCCTTACAGTGTATCCCAGACAGTATGCCACTTCCGTGGGTCAGAACCCACTCATCGACCCATTTGCGTGTCGCATTACCCCTAATGCGCTGGTCATAAGCCGGGAATGTGCGCCAATGTGTTGAAAAAGCATTGTGGCTAATGCGTTGTGAGTTAATCATGCATTGACAATTTTTGTACCAATGCATCAGAAAAAACAATACATTTGTAAAGATCATCGGGATACACCCAAGAAAGGACTCATTGGGTATGGGAGGCTGCAAACTAGGAAGTGTGAAGTTGCTTTCACTTTCTCTTAGCCTCTGTTAGTCTGTGCTTGCTGTTGGAGGTGTTTGGAGAGGGTGTCAGTGAGAAAAATGCATTTTGGTCTTGTCAGTGTAGGTTTGGTGTATATTTTGTTTCTGTCTGTCATATATTTGGTGCAGTGCCATTGTGGTATTGTAATAATTGTCTTTGTGTGGTTGGGAGTTTGTTTTTTGGGGATTTCTTGTTGGGGTAATTAGGTTTTATTGGGGTGTTAGTTTGGGGCAGTAGTGTTTTTGGTATGGTGTCCACAATGTCTGGGAAGGGTAGGAACTTTAGTGAGGCAGAGTTGGGCGGTTTGATATGGTTGATAGTTCATTACCTCCAAAGAATGCTTGCAGCTGGTGGCAGGGGGAGTCAGGGCTATCCTGCCAAGGAAAAGGCCTCCATGTGGACCATGCTACCTACCAAATGAAACATACATGGACAAATGTAATCTCCTGAGAAGCAGATGCCATAGACTACCTGGTGATCGGAGGACCAGTAGGTATGTATATCTGTTTTATCTGCCTTTTGTGATGTACCTTTTTTTCATAATGACCAACATAACCATGGAATGCTCATCATTTGTGTTTTATGCAATATGCAAAATGCATGATTTATATAATGAGGAATATATAAGGAGATAATGTAATGTAAGGTTACTTAGTTTGCCTCGGGACTCCTACATCATTGAAACATCAAACAAGCACCAGTTATGTTGCACGATTCCTATACCCTGCCACAAGTGCCAATTCAATGGTTAGTGCACTTAGAGTTGAAATACCAAAATTTAGGTGCATTTCCTTACTTAACCTACAAAAATGTCCATGGGATGCAAACACATTTTCCAAACACACAATGTTGTAGGCTAAGCTGCAGATCTCTTTTGTCAATGCTTGTATGTGTACTCCTCAATGTGTGCTGCATTGTGCTGCACATGTATACAGATTGCTATGTCTCATGAATATTTACATATGCAGAGCTGTGTGTTCTTCAGTCAAAACTAACAACATTTTACATACTGAGAAGCCATGCAGCCTTACAAAAAGTTTGAACGCACAACAGCTCACTACTACTCAGCACTCATTTCACCAGTACAAATACACACTTATATGTGTTCTATGACAGTATCTAAGGTATATGTCTGTCCTTTTCCATCATAAAAACACTTAGGTAATACTAGGGTCAAACATGTCAACCATGTTTCATTTTACACAGTCTGAATTTATTCTGGCCAACGTCACTACAAAGATCACATCCTAGAGTCATGCTTCAGGCATGTATTGATGTGTACATCAAAACTTCTGCATCTATCCAGGACAGACCTGCAAGAGGACTAGATGTGTTGAATAACCTGGGAATATATAGACATATGTATAGGAGCTGCTGTTTACTTATGATATACTGGAATAGCATAGTTATTTGAGCAAAAATTAAAACATTCTGGAAAGCAATTTTTACAATGATATACCTTCATTCATGTCTCATAGGTGGATATCTTCCTTTCACCAGAGGTGAGCTCGATACATTCCAGGACCCCAATGCCACCATATATATGTTATAAGTACATGTATGCACAATATTGACATCAGTGCATGATCTTTGTGATATGTGCTGGGAGGTAACACTCAGCTACCACCAATTACCTGGCAATCTGTGAACCAGAATGCAACCTGCCCACAGATCCTTTAGTGACGATACCAGAGTAGAATTCTGATACTGTAATGTGTCTGTAAGTAGGCCCTCAAGACCTAAACAGCTCTACATTTCTGGATAGTGGCGCATTTCTACTCATGTGGCTTTGGGTGCATTGATCATCATGTGGCGCAAAGTCTGTATTTGTTCAAAAGAAAGACATGAAGTCGTAAAGCAAATGGCAGATTCCCAGATGGTTTGGTGTTGATGTATGTGGTAGCATAGTGATTTCTGTTTTGCAAAGCAAGTTTGGACAGGCATCTTTTGAAGATGTCCAATTTTATGAATAACACTGGGGCTGATGATGTGTTATATATTTCTCCACAGACACTGTTCCCAAACATGGACAGGGCAGGTATCATGGAATCTGATTTATACACTATATGATCATACAACACATGTAGCATCAACCAACAGTATAATGGCTTCAGACATGCTGTATGCATTTGGGCTCTCCATATAAGACATTTCGGTTTTACAGATCATAAAGATGGACTAACATACCTGCTGTTTTACACATCATATTTAAAATAAAATAACTGTCCCTGTAGTAGTATGAAAGAAAACTACATCTTAAATTATACAAACATATGACAATGGCATCAGGGTTGCCATCACATTCTAAGCAAATTTGGATGTGGTAGTTGAAGCATATGTTTTGGCTGAAGGAACAACATATACTAACACATGTCAGGCCTACATATGTGTCTGTTCATGTGTTTGTTCTTTATTGTATTGACATATATGTTATTCAATCTATGTTAGTTAAAAGTTTTAATTTTTGTATTCTCTGTTTAGGCGAATTTGTGATTTGGCCTTTTAAATTGAGGAAGATAAAAAGTGAAAAGTGAAGTCAGCAAACAGTCTTAGACAGGGAATTTAGACCCATGCTTGATGCTGCCTATACAAATGTCCAAATTAACGTTTTAAATGACAGTGTATTGTCTTTTTTTTATTCTTCCTCTTTTATATGTTGTTGAATGATTTTTTATGTAGCACATGTTTTAATTTGGTTAATGTTTTTTTCTGATTATATATGAATTTTGATGAACTTTAATGTGATTGAACTCATATGGGTAGTTCATACTTATGTATTTGAAAATATTGATTAAAAAATATTGACATCTTTATCAAATGGTGGTTGGTCTATAAGTGCCTCGATTATCAATTGCCTGTGTAAACTTTGTGGTCTACAGTTAGTTATGTGTGAATGAGAAATGGTTAATGTTTGATTCATCCAAAGGGAAAACTTTTCTTATCTTATGTGACTATGGGCCAGATATACAACCAAGGAATTTGTGACTCGCAAATTGTGTCACAATAGCGACTCGCAATTTGCGAGTCACAAATTGGTATGTATAACAGTGTCTGCAACACTGATTGCGATTCCCAATGGGGTCGCAAATTGCATGCCTCATGCATATGAATGAGGCACTCGCAATTAGCGACCCCATTGGGAATGGCTGGCTCTCCCAGGTATGGTGGTCTGCTGGGCTCAACAGACCTCCATGTCTGGGACTGCTTTTCAATAAAGCAGTTTTTTTTAATGCAGCCCATTTTCCTTAAAGGAAAACAGGATAGTTTGAAAAAAAGCAAAATGAAACGTTTTTGTTTCATTTTTTAAGGGCCGGGACCCCTTCCCATTTGCGAGTGGTTTACCACCCGTCTGTGAAGGGTGGTAAACTGCGGTCGCAAAACAGTCATACATGGAATTTGGGGTCGCTATTAGGAAGGCAGTGCTCCTTTCTAATAGCGAGTCGCAAAATACAATTTTGCTAGTCGCTAATTTTTGTGAGTCGCAAAATAGGGTTTGTACATGGCAAAAAAGATGTTTGCATGCGCAAACGGGTCTAAGACCCGTTTGCGCATGCAAATATCCATTGTACATCTGGCCCTATGTGTATTAAGGGGGAGAGGGGTTGATGTTAAACATGTTATTTGTGTCAAATGTATTGCATAGCTAAAGTTAAGTTTAGGTAGGTTAAGTTAGTGGTAAGATACTTTAGTGAGGGATAGGTAGGTTAAGTTAGTTTATGCTTAGTTTGGATAGTGTAAGTTGGTGTAGGGGTAGATGATCGTTTCAGTTAGTGAGTATTACATTTTTATATATAAACATGTGTTCTACTTTCACGACTGCATAAACATTTCATGTGTAAGAATTGTCATAATCGCTTAGGTTGAGTTGAGTACATGATGTACGAATTTCCTGCAGTGTTTGTAGATATGTGTAACATTGTTTGACACCTAAAGATAACAATCAGTCTATATTGCACTTGAGTCACTTAAGGAATCTTCAACATTCTTTGGGCACTGTGAGTGGTCCTCTTTGTGTGAATTGATGCACAGCAAAACAAAGATAGTCACCTACTGTAAAACTATATGTGTAAGTTATACATGTATAGGAGGAATGCATCTGTCACCCCAGACACACACTGCTGCCCGGGACTTAGGCATTCACTCTTGCACCGTTGTACTAGTAGGTAATTCTTGTGTGCTGGTTTGTAGCCATGTATGTGGCCCCCACCTTCCCAGAAATGTCAATTACCCCTACAATTGAGTACCTGCTAAGTGTGGGACTTCCTGAATGTGAATTAGTGCAACTACTTGCTAAGTTAGAAACACATTAGTCTGATGTTTCCTTTTGACCTAGGGATGAGTAGCTTGGTTCCAAGGTCTTAGCTCTGGATTCTATTTGTTGTTATGTGTGCATATCGTACAATTGATGTCATGTTTGGTTACGCTCACACTCAATGCATGTAAGGGCTCTCAGGTACAGAGGGACACATTGTCTCTACGTATCCCAATGTGCCTTACTACACCATTCATCATTTGGCACAGGACCCCAAATACTTAGTAGTTGCAGTTCATGCTTAAGGACATCCAAAGTGTAGCACTGAGCTTCTACATCCTTGAGTGGCATAGTTAGGGTGCTATAGCAGCGGTGGTACATTATGATCGTCTATGTCCAACCAGAGCATATGATAGGGACAGTAGAACAATTACCTTGAGATGCTAAGAAGTGTATTTTGGATGTACACATCCACCATGGTCTAGTTAGTCCTATCTGCAACAGACAGACAACACGTGGCTTCACAGTAGTGCATTTATTTACAGATGTATACATAGAAAATTTCAAATGAGCAGTTCTTTGGACAACAACCTCAACATTGTTTGAGTCCAAAGGATGTCCAGAGAGAGTCAATAGAGGATACATGTCATGTGACATGTAGAAGTGAGGAGTATTCCAGTGAGGAGGAGGTCCAAATTGCCATTAGGGAAGGTAGGCCTCATCAACAGTCCACAAATGGATCTGATTAAGAGGTGGGCATAGTAAAAAGGGACCATACCAGGTGAAATGGGTGGTGGCATGATAATAAACACAGGACCAATGAGAAATAGGCCAAGAGGCACAGACGCATGTTACTGGGCAGTTTTCTGCCAGAAATTGATGCTGCCCACACCTTCCTCCTCTGATGTGTGTTGTCCCTCCCTTTGGGTGGTGGTGTTCGTGTGGGAGGCATCTGTTGCACACACACACATCAGGGGCAGAAAATGTGGCTCCCCTGTCCCCGAAAGCATTTGTCTGTGAAAGCAAGGAAGGCAGTACAGATCTGACAGGGACCTAATGACTTCTCAAAAAGGCAACAACGTCGTTGTGGAAGACACTCATTGCTGCTCACCAGATATTTGAGGGTGGCAATGATTGCCCCCTAGCTGGGTGGCTACCTCACTGGTGTTACATTGGCAGGGCTGCTGTTGTTGCCTCTACTTCATGACACCAGCAATGTCAGCCAGGGACTATTTAATTCTATAGAGCAAAAAGTAGGTGCCTTTGATTGCTTTTTGGGTCTCCTTATTGGGACTGAGGCACCTATGGAATCCATCTAGGGTACCTGTGATGGGTCTCAATCCCCGCCCACACCTCATCCACCAGCTGTGGCTGAACTCCTACCACTTGCTGTTGAAAGTCAACTTGGGGGTCCACGGAGTCCAGAGCTGGCATGGGCAGGCAGATAGGTATGTCCTGTAGTAGGCAGTTCCTCTGGAGACCCATCAACACTGTCATCTCTTTCTGTGACTGGAGAAGGTATTCCAATGGAGTTCAGGAGTTAAGGAAGGTGTTGTTGTCCATGGGGGGAGGATGTCATTGCCAACAGGCTGGTGGTCAGGAGGTGTGGTTTCTCCCTCTGTAATTAAATTGTAATATGTCGATGGTGGTCTATGCTAGATGTTGACATGAGTAATTTTCTGCTAACATTCAGACTTTATTAAGATTCACTTTCAGTTCTACATTGATGTGCATGACATATGTTACTGGTAAGAATTGTTGGCAAGTTGAACTGTAGTAGCTTGTCAGATGTCAATATCTCTACATTGTTCACACGGCCAATGTGTGACAAGGGTGACTTTTCGTGTCATGCTACACATTGCAAAAATGTTACACAGCTTGCTGACCTGCTCTGCCTGTAATGGGAAGTTGAGGTAAGGTCCACATCTGCCTTGGTTATTGGCTTCCTTTTTCATGATGGCTATACTGAATGAAGTTTCACTTGACAACTCTGCTGTGCACATTTCACCAAATCACCAGGTTGCCTGCATTCCCTCTGGCCACAACTCAGCCCAGAGTTCCTGTGGAAAGTGATATGGTTTTGTTCATATACTTATATTAATCCTGCATTATGCCTTTCACACAGTACACTCCCCCAGTTTGCTTTGGTGTCATGTCTTGCTTGCACATTGTACTATCATGTGGTCAAGGGCTCATTATTCACATGTATCAACACAAATCTACACAGCTAGCAAACTAAATACACTGAAGTAATGTATAAGGGCATGTACTTATCATGGTTTTCCTATTTGTGTATACTCATGGGATAGCATTACACACACATTGTCTCCATAGTTTACCTCAGTAGGCACTGTGTACCACCTCTGAGGGGATAGGCCCAGTAAAACATGTAAGATTGCTACCACTGATGCTTACCTCATTTCCTCATTGACACAGTTGGTTTTGTGCAGAATTTCACACATTGCTTAACTCAGCCCCGCTCACTTGTACCTGTACATGACTCCTCTGGCAATCCTTTAATGGACTATGGGACTTACCTTTCTGGCACACACTGAAGGCACACAGATCATACATTGACTCTTATGTGGCACCAGCACCCCCAATGTGAGTCACAGTTTGCAAATGACCAACATGGTTGCTTGTATCAGATGGCTAGTAGTAATAATATTCCGTGACATGTACCTACTGTTCTGCTTGGGTTTTCGGATCAGATAGAACCCGCTCAGCAGAGCCTCTCTAACCCAAACCAGAACGTTACCCCCTCCCTAGGGCCTATTCACACCTAAATAACCACATATATGTACCACCTAAGGACAGGGAATTCCTACTATATATACCAAGACCTACAAGTCACAGCCTCGCGGTCCCAAACGGACCCAGGACTTCCTGCCCAGACGGCAGCCACAGACTTCCTGCCCAGACGGCAGTCACAGCCTCGTGGTCCCAAATGGACCCAGGACTTCCTGCCCAGACGGCAGCCACAGCCTCGCGGTCCCAAATGGACCCAGGACTTCCTGCCCAGACGGCAGCCACAGCCTCGCGGTCCCAAACGGACCCAGGACTTCCTGCCCAGACGGCAGCCACAGCCTCGCGGTCCCAAACGGACCCAGGACTTCCTGCCCAGACGGCAGCCACAGCCTCGCGGTCCCAAATGGACCCAGGACTTCCTGCCCAGACGGCAGCCTTAGACAAGTCACAGCCTCGCGGTCCCAAACGGACCCAGGACTTCCTGCCCAGACGGCAGCCACAGACTTCCTGCCCAGACGGCAGTCACAGCCTCGCGGTCCCAAACGGACCCAGGACTTCCTGCCCAGACGGCAGCCTTAACACGAGTTCATCCTATAATTACCACGACATGAATCAGTGTTACTATATATCAGATCACACAAAGACAGCTAGTTGAGCACAACTTGTTCCCCAGTTCGAAGGGCTCCTTTCTCCCTTATTCAGTTACCACCTACCTGATCAGGATTAACATCTGTCCATGTCAAGTCACAGCTGACTAGAAGAATAGGTTACCCTCTTACACAAGAACACGTAGCACATATTGCTTTACTACTTTATTTAGTTATTACATACACACTCACGGAACATAATACATATCACATAACCTGCAAAGAAAAGTGAAAGATTGAGTTGTACACTCTAATAGTAAGGGGTTGACATCACCTTGGTCGTATGTAGCCTGCACTCTATGGTCATCTAGGTTCCCTTCTCGTCTGCGCCTCGGCTTCGCCTGGAAGTCACACCTCCGCAATCACGGGTTTACTCCCGTCTCCCTCTCCGAGTCACTGGGACCTCTTCCTCATCGGCTACTCTCTTCTCTTTGGAATATCTATTTCTCGGTTTTTCTCCACCTCCAAGTTTGTCATCTGTCTTCCCTGGAATAAGTAGCAGCTTTACTACTAACGGCCAGGTGCCGCCCATGGACTAGAAGCAAGTGCAAGTATCTGCCTCAAACTTTTACTAATATAGACGTGCATTTCCTCATGGAAAATTCCAGCCTGTAACCTGCCGCCCACCAAATTCTTGTACCTCCCCGTGCCAAGGACACGTTCCCAGCCGGCCGGCCTGATGTAGTGTCTTCGGCATGGAGAAAAATACAATCCTTCGATAAGGGCCGGCCTGAACCGGTTCTCTCCAAGCGAATAACACCTCCTAACTAAAACACTGCCTATGACCTAGAAACATCCCGAGCTGCCAGAGCAGGAGGAAAGATGGAGTCTCTCCCGTTTAAGGCCTACCAGGCCTGAATTCAGCACGGCTCCATGAAATACCCTCACTACAGAACAGATTACCCCTAATACTAACGAATCTATCCCCTAGGATGTATATGCAAACCCTGATCTATGGGGAAGAACACAGGATCATGTCGAAGTGCCTAATAAATAGGCTCTATACACTACTCTAACCCTTAGACTTGAATGGGAAGAGACTGAAGTCACCTAAATCACCCTTCAACACAAAAAGACCGGAAAAATCGAGCAGTACATTTCACCCTTGACTTCAGTCTATTATACATTCATTAAATGGAGCTAACATCTGTGGAAGAATAATATGAAACAAAGCTAACTGATCTATGTCTAGTACCAAGTATGCAGAATTGAAATAATGAAGGAATACACTGAATAAAGCAACAGATAGACATCAAAACAGCAACAGCAATCAAAATACCACCTAATATTTGGCGTAGCACGTGTATATCAGGTAACCAATTAAAGAGCCAGTCAAACCAGCCCTGGTCAATGTGTTTTCTAACTTCTTCTGTTAAGTCACGCAACTTGTCGATGTGAGCACGAATGGATTGTGTATGGTCAGACAAGTTAAAACAACAGAGACCTTCGAAGTCCGAGCAATCATGTCCATGTTTAAGCAAAAGATAATCAATGGCTGCTCTATTTTGCAAAATGGCCCTACGTTCACCCTGGGCGTCTAATAGCATGTCAGACAAAATTGTAGAAGTATGATTAATAGATTTCACCATCCAGCAGGCCATTTTCCCAATAGATTTGGCATTATAAACCGCCAAAGCAGGAACACCAATAATTGAAACAGCTAAGCTAAGGTATTCAGACTTGGAATATAAATGCAAAGATGGGTCACAATCCTCCTGTAACATTACAGTATCTCGAAGCACACGAGAGTTGGCATTCGGATGCGATGCGAACATCAACAAACTGAGTCTCGTAATGGCACAAGGGCCTCCGGAAATGTTTGCAGGGACAAATGGCCAGGAAGTATTACCACATGAGAAAAGCCATCCGGCAGGTAGTAACATCGTGCGATAGTGACTGGGGGTAACTACCAAACTATTACAAGTCATATTGTTCTGAACTGAAACACATGTGGTCGGTGTCCTTTGAAAGCACAAAGTCCGTTCGTGAGCTGTAAACGAAGTGGCGCCTTTTAGTTTTAGGCGCAGACATTCAGAGATCGCACTAGGATTACACGTAAGAAAGAAGCACAAATCACCTTGTGTGATATTATAAGTAAGTATTTGGGACTGGATGGGGGGTTGCTCGTTCGGCAATTCAATACATAGGGGGCAATATAAATGGGTAGCAAAATCACCCAGGAGAATATTGGGACGGGCCTTCGAGACATTAAAAATATGAGTTAAAGTTTCCAATGAGGCGGGGACAGCAACCAGGCAGGTCGCCAGAATATCATGTACAGATCTCATCGGTGTCAAACAGAAGTGAGGGGCGTCAGTCACCCTCTTAGCAAGTGCGGTCCAAAAGTTCGATGATGAATCCCATGCAGCGAAGGAACGCAACACTCGGGTTCCCAGTTCATCCCGGGTTGATAGGATCCCTCCTTTCTCATCGTACCAGTCCGAAAACAGTCCGGCTCCGACACATCCTGCAGCAACAATCCAAAGAATGATCTGAAAGAGAACCAAATACAGGCATTAATCATTCTCGTAAATAACATTTATCAGCCGGGACCGCTTCCCAGCTATCTTTCCCTGGTCTCATAACCAAAATGGTATTATCCTGACCGGTGGCAATGACCTCTGCTTGTTCAGGGGGATTCTTAGGCGACTGCACCCAAACTCTGGCCCCAGGATTATCCGTGGAGCCAAAACCTTTCTGGCCACGTACAGTTAGCAACGTTGGAGCAGTGCCTTTCATTAATACACCACTGAAAACAGGCATTATGAGTAATTGAGCCACTCGGTCAGTGCGATGTATCAGTAAGTCAACCTCACTGCTATTCAGCAGGAGCACCTTAATCTCTCCCTGATAATCACTGTCGATAATTCCTCCAAGCACCTGAATGCCTTTTACAGCCAGCCCCGATCTAGGGGCGATCAATCCGAAATTTCCAGGTGGTATCTGAACACCAACACCTGTCTCTATGATGACTTGATCTCTACTTTTTATAACAATGTCATCCATAGCATGCAAGTCTAAACCTGCCGACCCTGGGGTCGCTCTACATGGAGCCAAAGCTCCGGGAGTAATTTCCCAATACATCACAGTTTCTCTGATTTCATTAGGCATAGCCTCAGCATTCGGGGGAAACAAACGCATGAGTGGAGATTCAGCATTTAAAAAAGGACGATTATTCAAAATCAATAGTGCTTGGGGCAAAAAATCTCGCCAATTTTTATACTTGTCATCCGTTAACTTACGCAGCTGGTCCTTTAGCAGGCCATTCAATCTCTCCACCAGGCCCGAGGCCTGTGGGTAGTAGGGGATATGGAATATCCATTCAATATTGTTTTCCGCACAGAACTCCTGTACCAATCTTCCACGAAAATGGGATGCATTATCAGATTGAATTTGGAATGGCACACCATAGTACATCATAATTAATTCTAATGTTTTAATGGTATTCAATTGGGTAGCTTGCTTACAGGGAAGGGCTACCAGCAGGCCACTGTATGTATCAACAATAGTGCAAACATATTGACAATTCCTACTCATGGGAAGTGGACCAATGTAATCGATCTGCCAAATTTGAGCGGGCAATTTGCCGCGATGTAAATGACCTTTAACAATTTGGGGCACCTTACGCCGTCTGATATGCTGACAAACGGGGCAGTGTAAAATAACATTTTTGATTAAATCTAAGGGAATATAAATTCCTCGATCAGCAGCCCACCTGCTAGTGGCCTTCTCTCCAAAATGTCCTGCCTTCTGGTGTGCCCATTTCGCCAATCCCGCAATATCAGAATCTTGCCTGTCCACCACTGCCTCAGCAATTTTAGACTTCTCATCTGCAATGTTATGAAAAAATTTGTCAAGAGAATCTATCGGGGTGTGAGCGTCCACATGGAAGATTGTAACAGTACTCTGTGGGAGCATCTCCCAAATTTCTTGCCATAACTCTTTTCCCCATAATTCTTTGGAATGTAACTTCCAATTATGGGAATGCCAAGTTGGCAACCAAACAGCCAGTCCATTGGCAGTAGACCAAGAATCAGTGAAAATATGACATGTACCAGGTAACTCTTGTTTCAAAACTTGGTAAACAGCGTAAAGCTCGGCAAATTGGCTGCTTTTACCTTCACCAGTTGTGCTCAACAATTTCTGTGTGATTGGATTATAGGACACCGCCTTCCAGTGCCGTGTCATCCCTATAAACCTCGCTGAACCATCAGTGAACCAAACATGGTTTCTTTCCGCTACGGACAAATCATCAAAAGGCTTACCCCACTTGACAGGAGACTCCTGTGCTAAAGGTACGGAACATTCACTCTCAGTCTCAGTCGATGGCACTCGCGCCACCTGCTCATGTAAAGAAGCAACTCCTTTCGGGCCCACACGTGCCCTGTCTTGTATGTACCATTTCCATTTAATCACACTCGCCTCTTGAGCGTGTCCAATTCGGTGAGTTTTCGGCGAACTCAGAACCCACTGCATGATAGGAATTTCCGGACGCAGAACTATATCATGTTCCAAAGTCAATTGCTCGGTATCCACCAGAGCCCAATAACAAGCAAGTAACTGTTTCTCAAAGGGTGTGTAACGTTCACCAGCATCAGGTAACTTTTTGGTCCAAAAACCTAACGGTACTTTACTCCTGCCTTGTTTCTGCCACAAACTCCAATTTGCATAAAGGCCCTGTACAGACACATTCAAATCCACGTCACCATCACGTACAGGCCATAAATCCAGAGCATGTTGAATTGCCTCTTTTGCCAGACTAAACGCATCTTGCTGTGGTTTATCCCATTCAAATGCATTCTTTTTACGCGTGACCCGGTACAAGGGGGCCAATATTTGACTCAAATGAGGAATATGCTGGCGCCAAAAGCCAAACAGACCAATGAAGCTCTGGGCTTCTTTCCTATTTCTAGGAACTGCAAAATCAAGAATCTTCTGTTTAACCTGAGGGATCACTTCACGGTGCCCTTCATGCCAATTAATACCCAAAAATTTTACAGCCTGGGACGGACCTTGCAATTTATCTGGGTTGATTTCCCAACCTTTCTCACGCAGGCACTCAATGACTCTGTCTAATTGGGTCTGAACTTCCTCTTGTGTTTCGCCTTGGATCAAAACATCATCAATATAATGACATATCTGAATTTGGGGATGAACCGGTACCTCAGCCAAATGCTCTGCCACCAGCCGGTGACATATCGTAGGACTATGCACATAGCCCTGGGGAAGACTTCTAAACGTCATCTGACGCCCGTTCCACGTAAAACTGAATTGTTCCTGACACTCTGGGGCAATCGGAATTGAAAAGAAAGCATTAGCAATATCAATGGACGCGTACCATGTACCTGGATGCTTTTGGATTCTCTCAATAAGTGTAATAACATCCGGTACTGCAACAGTCAAAGAGGGTGTGTGCTTGTTCAATTCTCGATAATCAACGGTCATGCGCCAAGAGTTATCACTCTTACGCACCGGCCAAACAGGATTATTCCAAGCAGAAGTAACTGGGGTTATGACTCCTGCATCCACTAACTCCTGAATAGTGGTACTAATCTCCTCATGACCACCTGGAATACGATACTGCTTCTGACAAACCACTTTTGTCGCATGGGGAACTTGTATGGGGGGCATTCTTAAACGACCAACCCGTATAGGTCTGGACGATATATAATGCGTTGTTCCAAATTGGTAACATCCGTCATCTAGATGCAAAGTCATTCCTCTCAAAATATCAATCCCAATTATGAATTCTAGAAGTGGCACTACTAGTACAGAATACTCTTTTCTGGGAATTCTACCTATTCTCATTTCAAGCAAAGTTTGAACTGCAGGGGTTTCTTTTCCACCTAATCCGGTAATAGTAAAAGGCTGACCTGTAAACTTCTTTGATTTTCCATGAATAAGAGTGGCCTCCGCTCCTGTATCTACCAATGCTCGGGCCCTTTGGATATTACGATGTCTCCAATAAATATCAATATCTACATAGGGTCTATTATCTCTGTGAGCCCATCTGTGTACCGGAGCTTGACCTATTTCCTAGTCATTCTTACTGCATTCTGTGTACCAGGATAAATCAGGATAAAGACTCTCACGTTTCTTAGGTATCGGTACCTCCTGTTCATATCCATTCCCAGTACGGAACGGATTCGTATCTTCTGCATTGTACTGCGGGTTACGATCGACCAAACTGTGACGATCCTCTCTCCTCCTCACCTCAGGGGATTGATCCCTATCATCTCTACGTCTGCTGTAAACATAGTCAGTTCTCCCCCTTTCTCTTTCCCCCTCTCTCTCCCTGTCTCTCTCTCGACGGGGGGACACATCACGTGCAGAACGTCGATCATCACGACGAACAGAGCGCCCACGGCGGTCGTCATCACCGCTACCGTCAGAACCACCACGATCACACTCAGTGGTCCGAACACGCCGGGCACCCTCCTTTCGATCTAAGCCACGTTTGCGAAACAACTCCCACAAACGAGCGGTAGTCTCACCATCAATGTCCTCCCTCCGCACACCATCAGCCAGAAGACCAGAAAAAATATCACGTCTAGTAAGTTGTTTTCACCAGGAGTACGAGTGTCAGGCCGGGACTGACGTTCAGGTTTAAACCACTCACCCAACTCACCGAGTTGGCGCACCGATTCCAAAACCGTAGATAATACGTTACCAGTCTGATTAATCAATAAAGTCATCATGACCTGCTTATAGGCAACAGGGGAAGATCGAATGATACGGTTCCGCACAGAAGATGTCAATGAACCATCAAGCAACCTGTCAGCAGTACCCAGAAAAATTGCCGTTTTCATCACCTCCTCTTTGAGACGTTGAGCAGCATCACGCAAAGTATACCACGGCTTGTCATTCACAGGCCAGTCAGATTCAGTAGGATATTTTAGATTACAACCCTCAGTCGCCAATTGGAGTAAAGAAATCTGACCAACACCATTATAGTTATGAAAATGATCCTGCACAGTAGAATCCAAACTCAAGGAACAGAACTTTAAACAATCGCCAGTATCCAACATAATACCAGCAGCGCCCAGTTCATAAAGGCGCACCATCCATGTGAGCAAGGACTCACCAGCTCGCTGCCGAAATCGCTGCAAAATATCACTAATTTCCTGCTGAGTAAAGTCTTCTAAACAGTCCAAAGAAATACCCTGCGGAGCATTGGGAGACTGCTGCAACTTCCGACGGAAAACTGGATGCGCAGAAACCGCGGGACGAGCATCACAAGGAGCCTGATCAGTACTCGTAGAGGGACAATCAGTGTAAGAAGCATTGATCCCACTCGAAGAACGAGCGTAATCACGGGGTGCACCATCAAAGGTGCGAGAAGCAGACTTACAATCATGGCGGGAGCGAGAAGACTCGCGCTTGGCAGACTCCTCACCCGAGGAACAAGAATCAGTCGAGTTCCAGATATTACCATCCCATTCATCAGGATTCCAATCCAGCCCGGCTGTCGCCACGACCAGACGCACCTTTCGCGTCGAAACCCGACCGCGCCTGTTCTTGTATTTATAACGAGCAATTCGCACAGCCGCCCGTTCGGCAATAGTTTGGTAAGTCTCAAGTTTATCAGCAAGCAACTTATTTTGACACCGCAACAAAGTATGAGAATTCTGAATATCAACAAAGTGCGCTTCCACATCTTTAAGAGATATCTGTAGCTTCAACAGTCTCTCATGCAGAATCCTGTATGCAGACAAAAGAATCCAACCTCTGCGCCCCAAAATGGGAATCTCCTCACCCTTCGATACGGGTGCCTTCTGCAAACAAGCAATCACATCAGCCGGCTCTGCCAGCTCCAAAGAAGAATTCCAATTCTCACTCAAACCAGTAGAATCAGCCCACTCACGGGCCAAGGCTTCATAAGGCGTTGAATCCCATCCGGGAATATCAACGGGCAACTTAAAAGTAGATTTAGACCTTCTAGAAAACATCGTGAAAAAGGAAAAAGAAGAAAAGAAGAGAAAGAAAAGAAGGAAGAAAAATAAAAACTATACACACAAATATACAAAAATAAAATGCAAACAAAACCACGCACGCGCCGAAAGCAAACACAAGACAACCACAACGCACACAGGTTTTGTAAACGGTTCGTGACGCCAAATGTTCTGCTTGGGTTTTCGGATCAGATAGAACCCGCTCAGCAGAGCCTCTCTAACCCAAACCAGAACGTTACCCCCTCCCTAGGGCCTATTCACACCTAAATAACCACATATATGTACCACCTAAGGACAGGGAATTCCTACTATATATACCAAGACCTACAAGTCACAGCCTCGCGGTCCCAAACGGACCCAGGACTTCCTGCCCAGACGGCAGCCACAGACTTCCTGCCCAGACGGCAGTCACAGCCTCGCGGTCCCAAATGGACCCAGGACTTCCTGCCCAGACGGCAGCCACAGCCTCGCGGTCCCAAACGGACCCAGGACTTCCTGCCCAGACGGCAGCCACAGCCTCGCGGTCCCAAACGGACCCAGGACTTCCTGCCCAGACGGCAGCCACAGCCTCGCGGTCCCAAACGGACCCAGGACTTCCTGCCCAGACGGCAGCCACAGCCTCGCGGTCCCAAATGGACCCAGGACTTCCTGCCCAGACGGCAGCCTTAGACAAGTCACAGCCTCGCGGTCCCAAACGGACCCAGGACTTCCTGCCCAGACGGCAGCCACAGACTTCCTGCCCAGACGGCAGTCACAGCCTCGCGGTCCCAAACGGACCCAGGACTTCCTGCCCAGACGGCAGCCTTAACACGAGTTCATCCTATAATTACCACGACATGAATCAGTGTTACTATATATCAGATCACACAAAGACAGCTAGTTGAGCACAACTTGTTCCCCAGTTCGAAGGGCTCCTTTCTCCCTTATTCAGTTACCACCTACCTGATCAGGATTAACATCTGTCCATGTCAAGTCACAGCTGACTAGAAGAATAGGTTACCCTCTTACACAAGAACACGTAGCACATATTGCTTTACTACTTTATTTAGTTATTACATACACACTCACGGAACATAATACATATCACATAACCTGCAAAGAAAAGTGAAAGATTGAGTTGTACACTCTAATAGTAAGGGGTTGACATCACCTTGGTCGTATGTAGCCTGCACTCAATGGTCATCTAGGTTCCCTTCTCGTCTGCGCCTCGGCTTCGCCTGGAAGTCACACCTCCGCAATCACGGGTTTACTCCCGTCTCCCTCTCCGAGTCACTGGGACCTCTTCCTCATCGGCTACTCTCTTCTCTTTGGAATATCTATTTCTCGGTTTTTCTCCACCTCCAAGTTTGTCATCTGTCTTCCCTGGAATAAGTAGCAGCTTTACTACTAACGGCCAGGTGCCGCCCATGGACTAGAAGCAAGTGCAAGTATCTGCCTCAAACTTTTACTAATATAGACGTGCATTTCCTCATGGAAAATTCCAGCCCGTAACCTGCCGCCCACCAAATTCTTGTACCTCCCCGTGCCAAGGACACGTTCCCAGCCGGCCGGCCTGATGTAGTGTCTTCGGCATGAAGAAAAATACAATCCTTCGATAAGGGCTGGCCTGAACCGGTTCTCTCCAAGCGAATAACACCTCCTAACTAAAACACTGCCTATGACCTAGAAACATCCCGAGCTGCCAGAGCAGGAGGAAAGATGGAGTCTCTCCCGTTTAAGGCCTACCAGGCCTGAATTCAGCACGGCTCCATGAAATACCCTCACTACAGAACAGATTACCCCTAATACTAACGAATCTATCCCCCAGGATGTATATGCAAACCCTGATCTATGGGGAAGAACACAGGATCATGTCGAAGTGCCTAATAAATAGGCTCTATACACTACTCTAACCCTTAGACTTGAATGGGAAGAGACTGAAGTCACCTAAATCACCCTTCAACACAATAAGACCGGAAAAATCGAGCAGTACACCTACCCATGTTGGCCACACAACTAGGCCCATACAGCTCACCCTCCACACATCACTAAGACCTGCCCATTGTCGTGGAAATATATCTCATCCTGTCACTTCACGATTCCCTATTGGACATACTCCTGCTTTGACATATGTGGCACAGCCAGACATTTTTCTCCTGACATGTGTTTCATCTTCACCCAGGTCCACATCACATGTAGGATGTAGCACACCAATGCCCTCTTCTATGGCATCCCTTCCCAGCTGCATCACAAGTGTGACACTATCAGGCACAGCAGCGCATGAGTGTCACTCAGGCTGCCTTACAGTGTACATGTCACTTCTTACCTCCTTGCTATGCATTGTCTCCCCATTCAGACATAGTACCAGTTCAATGTTCTCAGTCACACTTACATTGCACTACACTACCAAGGGCCCACTAGGCTCACACACCATCTATTCATCCAAATACCACTCATGGTACTCTGGTGTGCATCCCTTGCATTCACCCCGACCACTGGTATATATTTGTACATGACAGGAGGTAGTGTGGTCTCTACCATGGAAGGTGATACTTGTGTGCTCTCACTCCACACATCGGGGCAGGTGTGTACAATGTAGTTTCATGTGAGTGAATATACATGTGGCTCTTCGCTGATGTGCTGATGGTTCACATACACCACACCTTCAGGTGCGAAGTTAATCCTCTGACAGCCCCATTCCATTCCCTTGCTTTAAAGTCAAGACAGACACACTAGCCTCATGGTGCAAGGGGGCCTGCATTAGCACAGTGAGGGAGGGTAGGGTTCAGGTGTCCATGCATGATGTGGTGTTCTAGTCCAGGTATTTCGCTTTGTGTTGTGGAACTTGTATTCATGGTCACTCATGTTTTACATTCCACTGCAAGTCCCAGTATACAAAGGTGTACCTGGACTTGTGTTGCAAATCACACAAGGACTGGACAAAGTTGACAGAGTTGGACTGGGCTGTGCAACATGTAGCTGGGCAGTATGACTTATATTTCTATAATGTATGACTGGGCATGTGAGAAATTCCAACCCTTTCCCTTGCACTCAGCACTGTGCAGCCCAGAAACATAGGTTGCTGAGCATGACATTTTTGCACATATTGTCCCTTATTGTCACTTACCTTGTAGGTGTTTTTGGTCCTCAAGGGCAGCAATGTCTTGTCCGGGAACTCCTGCTACCAACTCTGCTGGGTTGACTGGTGCCACCTGCTCCTCCTGGTGCACAGGTCCTCCTCCTCTGGTCCGCATAGCTGCCCTCTGGCTGCTGGGCAGTTCCCACTTGGTCCGACGCTTATAATCATGCCAGCGCTTTTTGCACTCTGGCACTAGCCTTTTAGTTTGCCCTAAACTCTTAATCCTCTCCACTATGGACCCTGCCAAATGGCCTCATTCTTAACTATTGACAAGTTTGAGGTGACGAGTAGTTGATGGTCATGCTTTGTCACCTCGATTATGAGAATTTGGTTCTCCTCCTCACTGAAATTCCTCTTCCTCTTCACCTGGGGTTCTAACTGGACATCCAGGCTGGTGTTGGGGTTGCTGCTCTGACCGCTGCTGCCTGCTCCATCTCTCCCGTTTGAGGTATACGTAACATTTTGTTTTCCAAATGTGTCACTTTTTGAAGGACTTTTGACGCATGATACACTCCAATTGGACTAGGCATTGTTTTATGTGCCTCAGTCAAAAGCAGTCTAGTATCACTTTGGCTGCACATGCATCACTTTTCTCTGTGGAAACCATCCCATAGATGCATAATGTTTGGGACGTATCATGGGACCTTATGCCATGGTGCACCATACCGTAAATACAGCAAATCCATGGTGTTTGAAACTGTTGTACTGCAGCTCACGTTTTCTGATGCATCGCTGCCTTACCACAGTGATGCTTCAGTTCAATCCGAAGGTGATTTGCCAAATACTCATGTGGAACATAATAAACACAAGTCTACTGTTACCTGTACACAGAGTTGCTCTTGAATACAAAGATTTATAACATTTAATACCTCTACACAGCTATGGTGCATTAGGAAGACGTGCGTTTCTAAATACTTACACCAATTAGCTGGACCCAAATTGTACAAAATGTTTGGAAAAGTAATACAGTGGCTGTCCGCCATAATCTAACGTATGAAACAAACTTGCTCACTCATAGGATGATGTCATCAGTGGTATGATGAATGATTTCATTTGAGATGTCATTTGAGATGTCATCAGTGATGTCATACATGATGTTATAAAACATGTCATGGGTGATGTTATATATGGGGTCATAAGCATGGTGGAGGCCCAAGTTATAATTAGCGCTGCTATATATAACTGGTGAATTTCTGTGGTTTTTTTAGTTTAAAAAGTTAATGTTCACTTTGACGAATTCACCTAAATATAACGTTACTTTATCCTTTGGTTTTCTCACAGAATTTCTAAGTTTTTTATTTTTTAAACGAAAGCTGATATTCGTATGTGTATATATATAATCTATCACAGAAAAAACAATAGGTTTCAGGGATGTTATAGTTAGCCGGCCATTTCACTCGTACAAAGCCATAGAAATTCCTCCGTTATAGTTAGTTCTGCTAACTATAACTTGCGCGCCCGCAATGCACTGCTGATGATGTCACATATTGCATCATGCATCACATGGTCAGTGACATCACTGATGACATCTCAAATGACATCACTGATAACATCACTGATGACATCATGCAGTGAATGTGGTTTAGTTTGAAATTTAAATATGTATTATATATATATACCAATCTGTATTGAAGATTGAGTGGATATATAACTGTCTGGATGGAGGATTTAGTTGCTGCCTGACTGTCTGTTTAAGTGAGTAATTAAAAGTTTCTCACTTAATACATGGATTAGTAACTAAACTATGTAAATGTGTGCCTCACTGTCTCTGTTGTTGTACAACATGCTGCATCAGTTGGTCACTAACTACATGAGAGTCTATATTAGTTATTGATTAGTTCTGTGAGTATTTGTATGGGACACTGAGTTTGTGTGTGGTTGGATGGGGTATGTGTAACTCTATGCATAGATGTGTGAATGGTTGATTGACTAGGTGTATAGGTTTAAGAGTGCATGTGGAAACAGTCGTTTGAGTGACTGAGTGTATTTATTTGTGTGTTGGTGAGCGAATATATGTTTTAGTTGTACATCTTCAACAAAGTGAAAAAATAAAAGGCATTGTATGTGAGAGTTGGTGTATATAAATAAGCATGTGTAAGAGTCAGTGATTGTGAGAGTAACTATATGAATGAGTGTATAATTGTAATGGTGATTTTTTAACATATTAACCATGAGTTACTATGTGTTTGAATAAATGAGGTGTTGTTGGATAATTGTGTAAGTGAGTAAATGTAAGTGTGATACATTTTTTTCATGAGTGAGTAGGATGACTGCATAACCGACTAAGGTGACTGCTGATGTGTCAATGTCTATATATGTGTATAAGTGCATTTGAAAGTGTTCTATTAACTAGTGACTGCATGTATAAAAGATTCTGTTGTTGAATGGGGAGTTGTGTGTGTAGACTTAGGAATCAGTGAGTGGGTATGTAATACCTGGTATTGGTGTGCCAATGGTTTCAAATACGGTACTCTGTATTTTACAGTGAGTGATGAAAGGTTATACTAGTGTATGATGAGGTGTATCAGATTGTCATGTGGATGATGTCATCAGTGAT
The DNA here is from genome assembly GCF_964204655.1 of Triturus cristatus. Taxonomy (NCBI): domain Eukaryota; kingdom Metazoa; phylum Chordata; class Amphibia; order Caudata; family Salamandridae; genus Triturus; species Triturus cristatus. The sequence goes on from NC_140585.1 coordinate 1,135,818,810, forward strand.
GTCACTTGGGATATCATCAGTGATGTCACTGACCATGTCATGCATGATGCAATATGTGACATCATCAGCAGTGCATTGCGGGCGCACGAGTTATAGTTAGCAGAACTAACTATAACAGAGAAATTTCTATGGTTTTGTACGAGTGAAATGGCCAGGTAACTATAACATCCCTGAAACCTATGGTTTTTTCAGTGAATTTCAAAGCTTTTTTAAATGCTAATTTCTAACTATAACGTCTCTGAAACCTATGGTTTTTTTCAGTGAATTTCAAAGGTTTTTTAAAAGCTAATTTTTAAGTGTAATAGTAGTTATACCTATTTTGTGTAATGATTTTCTACAGTTTTTTAACTGTTTATTTATAAATATTTTATTAATTAAATAACATTATATATTTTTCAGAAAATTGCACACAATTTTTTTTTTATTCAAACTGAAATATTAATTATTTTTTTTGTTTTCATTTTAGTATATTTTTATTATATTCTTTAAAACAAAAAAAAACAAAAAACTTTTTCAGAGTCACGCACTCAAAGCATACACATCAAGGTGGGTGCGCGGATACTAGCCCCCATTTTAGAAAAGTCGAGAAGGATCCACGTATGGTGTGCGACGGCTGCGTGTTTTTCAGTTACATCATATACCTTTATTATTACGTGATGTGCGCAATTGGTATGTGACCAGTCTGTGACTCCTGCTCCCGCGCATTCGCGACACATGCGTATTACGGTACGAGATGCTTGTGCGGTGGTGGGTCCCGCGTGACCTCCTATACGTGCAAAGGGCACGCTGGGTGCACAACTCCCACAACTACGTACAGCAACTGTTTTCTGCAAACTCGTATTACCCGTCTGCTTCTTACACGCTCATTTCTCTCCTGGCTGCTCCTTAAGCAGGTGTTGGAGCAGCGGCAAACTAATCAACACCCAAGCCTACCTGCGGATCAGATCGGCCGGCCGACGGGGGAGTCGGGGAGTCAGACGCAGTGTGCCTTCATTCCGGGGAGCGAGCCGGAGGAGCGGCCTGGGGGCAACGGCGACCGTCCCTCCTTTCCCCAGGGCGGTTTGTTGGCGGTTTGGCGGTTTGTCGGTGGCTCCCCAGTTGAAGGATTGCTTCCCCGGGAGCTAGGAGGGAAAGACAAGGCAGCGAAGGACACAGGCTGGGCGAAGCCTGCCTGCCTTAAGGCCCTTAAAGGAGCACGGACCCTTTTTTTTTTTTTGAGCATTCAGCCCGCTGAGGACGGGATTAAACTATCAAACGTTTCACCAGGCACTGAGACCGACGCTGGAGGCTGCACGCTGATACCAGTTCCTGGGAGAATCAGCAAGTAAGGCGCGCGCAGCTTTGCTTTGTTGCCCGTTGGTTGTCTTTGGGAGTCATACCAATTCCAAGACACCAGCTAATACTGAACATAAGTGACTGCGCTATATTGAAAAGATTGCATTTTATGAACTGCAAGTAACAAAAGGCCCTCTGAGTTAACAGCAGTAACTCAATCACCCATTTACACAACGTTTTTTTTGTTGTTTTTTTTGTTTTTTTTTTGCTGGAAGTCACAGTAAATCATTTCGATTTGTCCAGCGCTGTACTATTTCGTAGGATTTCCCGTTGGTGGGCGCTGGGATCACTTCTGGAGTGGAACAGAGAGTGCCGATACGGCTGCTCCCATTGCAGATGTGGCAGAGGAGATCTGACCTGGGACGAAGCCGCACTAGCCAGCATTAGAGCTAGAGGGCGTGGAAATCGTGCAGCGCTCATTTGGCCGGTAGTATTTGATCAAAGCCCTGTCGCTGCAGAAGTCCGGCAGTAGTCCCGTGAGCTTTTCCTCAGTCAAGTCCCCCTCTACTTTGTTGCCTTGAGATGAGATCTGGCAGGGTGAGGACGACGGCTCCCCAAAGGAAAAAGAAAAGCAAAGGGAGAAACGAGAGGACAGTCTCTGACCCAAGTCGGTCACCTATTCTGTTGCTGAGCGACACCGACACTACAACTGTTATCGAGCCCCAGGCCTTGAAGAAGCATTCTGATACAAGGGCCAGTAAATTTATTGGGAACCAACCGAAGATAACAACAAAATTCAACTACTTAAAGGACGCTGGGTCAGCGGTTTTTTCCAGCAACAAGAACATCACCGGGCTCCCAACCCCCCTAAGCCCACTGGTGATTATTTCCAAGGATCGCTCAGTAAACGGGGGCCCAAGGAGTGTTGACCTCAACATAAAGGAAACTGACACTGAATCAGTGGCGGAAAACAACAGGATTTTGGGAAATCTCAACTGTACACTTCCTGAAGTTAGCTTAACCATCCCGTGCAGTCAAAACAGAGAATCTGCGCTTCACTTTATTAAGGGTATTAACACCTCCCTTATGACGGAAAAGCTAGGCACCTTCTTTGGGGGGGGTGGCTGCAACCAACAGGTTTCTCACTGTGTATGCAAATCTGAATCAGTGCATAATGAAACTGTAACGAACACAGAAGACGCTGAGGGTGTCATAAAGGAGCTTTCCTATCTCGAATCGACGGAATGGGCAAAAATGTTGAACTCATATGGGAATTCAAATCCTGGCTCTCCCAAGCCACCAGCAAATTCAAGGCAGGACAAAGGTGAGGTACCCTCGCAAGAAAATGCATGGGCCACCGCCCTTGATATCCTTCAAAAGTCAGCAGACGCTATGCTCTATCAGGCTGACAAAATGGATATACAAATCAACCTCTTAAACACACTTGCCGTATACGTTGCCAAAATCGACGAAAGGATCTCAAATCTAAACAGTCTGATCAGACGGGCCCAGGAAACTGTAGATCGCCCGCAGCAAGGATGCGACTGCTTACCTATTGTGGAGAAACTCAGTTCGCTTCCGGGCATAATGGAAAAGCTGGTAGCAGACTTAAAAGAAATAGCAAAAGCTACACCTACCTCTGGGAACGGTAGCGATACAGACCCAGGAAATCCAAGCGAAGCTTGTCAATCTAAAACAGTCTTTAATTTAAGACCAAGTGTGGAAGAAATTGACAACTCCCTACGACCCGAAGAGAACACGGCGCAAAGTGGTGGCACGAGAGGGAAGCAGGTTACTAGTAGAGCCAGTTCCACCCCTCTCTCTTCAATTGAACAAGAAGAGGAAAACCCTGCGGGGAAAGTTAAGAGACAGAGAAAGCGGAAAGGACGCAATAAAATGAAAAGGGGCAAACAAGTCCTAAACCTCTACCCGATGTTTAACAGCCTTGAACCACCTGGTGTTTCCGGAGATGTCGAGCAAGTAACTCCCTCTGTCCCAGGAACAACAACGGAAGCACAACCAATCAATCAAGTTTGTGACAAAAGGAAGAGTCTCACTTCCAGCCCGCCAATAGTAAAGGAACCACCAATGGTCCCTTCGGGAAAATACTTGCCCATTGATGCAAAAGAACAATAAACCACCACCAACTTGGCTCCCCCCAACATACACATCAAGCAGAACGAAATAGACGTGAATCATGCTCCGAGTCTTGCGACAAGGCCGCTTGGAGGCCCCATCTTAAAGCTGGAAGATGCAGCAACCTGTGCCAATCATCAACAGGGCCCACTCCCAGTAAATAAAAACTGGAACTTTGGTCATGTAAATAATGAAAAGCCTGACACTACGCGCAATGAGATCCCCTTCAAGGGTCCTTTGATAAAAATAGCGCAATTACCATTCATGGATAAAACAGAGGCAATGCCCAGGCCAAATAGCACAGTTCGGAGTGGGGACAACTACTCTACCCTCTTCTATCCAGAATACAAGTCTAAAGGCAGCCACGATATCCTAAATCGGGGTAACATTTTAAAGCTGATACAAGCGTTAGGTCTGTCTGATGAAATTACCTCTCAAGACATAATCTCGGTAGAATTCATCGCACCATGTCAAGGCCAATCAAATGATTCTACAAAAATCACCTGGAAAACTGCTGAAGCAATGAACAAAATTTTAGGGTCAATCGACACCTTCAAACAATGGGGAATACTGATACAACCGGGAAGGGAAGAGGGTTACTCACACGTTTTACAGGGAAGCTGCGGTGTTGTAAATAGAAGCGTAGGGAGGGGTACAGTTTATTCCGTCCTTAGGGGAGCATGTAATAAAACTCCCACTTCTGCCCACCCAATGAGGAAAGCAAAAGAAGATGGGTGCACAACAAATAGGAATCTGGACGAGGTGGGTTCTTGGTCATGGCTGGCCGGCGCCCTGAATACAACTCGTCTTTTACGCTGACATCCTAGCAGGGTGGACTGCTATGATAAGATTCCTTTAAAAATCTGTTCATGGAACATAAATGGCCTCACGAACAAACTCGAGGACAACACTACCATTCCCTACCTTCGGGGTTTTGACATACTCTTATTACAAGAGACATGGCTCATGGCACCGCATCATCTAGAAGGCTTCAAAATCCACCACATTCCAGCGCACAAACTGAATCGTCCGGGAAGGGGGAGTGGCGGTCTAGCAGTTTATATATCAACAAAAAACGCAGTCACTTCCTGGGACTTGCCGGCCTCATCAAATCGCCTCCAATGTGTGGGAATCTCTCTTATCGTGAACAATGGCCAAAAATGGAGGTTAACACTCATGAACGTCTATGTTCGCCCAAATACAGCATCCAGGAAATCCTTTGCAGATGAAGTTTCGGCATCAGTAGTAAGAGCGCAAACAGGTTTTCCAAATTCAGAAATTTTACTCACTGGTGACTTTAACATGTGGTTAATGTCAGTTCTTCATAAAAATGAGGTCACCAAATCACACGATAGCATCTGGGTGATCCCACCGCAAGCCAAGCCGGGTTGGCATAAGGAGGATTCTCACGGAAGTTCTCTACAAGGTAACCTCGAAAATCTGGGTCTAAGAGCTTTAAACGGACGTTATCCTGCTGACAAGCCACCTCGATTCTCCTACCTATCGAAAAAAGGCACTTCATTAATCGACTATACCTTTGTCAGCATCTCTTTGCTCCATCAAGTAGCTGGATACTGTCTTGGAAACAGAATAGAAAGTGATCATTGCCCGCAAGAAATTACTTTGAGGACTGGCCTCACACAACATAAAAAGGTAAGGGACTTGCCATCTGAGAGCCTCACAATCAACCTCAAACGCATCAAATGTTCCCTTAAGAATCTTCAATCCATATCAGCCGAGGCCAAACAAATAATTGAGCGCCAAACGTGCTCGGGCAATATATGTGCCAATTGGTCAATATTTGCTACCGAACTTACGGATAGATTTGCGAAACCAACAAAACATGCAAGCCAAATTGATCAAAAGAACATGGCGCGCTCAAACGGTGAGATACTATCTGCAAAAAGAGCAATGAATCGCTCATGGCGGGCTTTAAAAACTGACCCATCGGATCCCAGCAAAATAAAAAAACTGAGAGAGGCACGTAATCATCTTAAGAAAGCTAAACGTGAACTACGCAAAAACCAATGGAACCTGTTTTGGGTCAAATTACAGTATGATATTAAATCAAACAACTCTGCCAGGTTTTGGCGCACAATCAATAGTACATCTGGACGCTCTTCCAAAGTCGCTTCCTCGAGCATTCTCGAAATAGAGTGGGTTGAATATCTTTCTTCCCACTTCAATGACCAGGAATTGCGCATTAATGATCAATATCCCCCTTTCAGGGACACACTACTACAATCAGAGACTGCCTCAGAATCTCATCAGAACTCTTCAAACTCTTCAAAAAAGCTCGGCCACAAAATGGCACCAATAAAAGTAATTCATTCGATCCAGAGCTGCGCTAACTTAGTGCCAGTCCAGAAGGGCGAAATTGAAAAAATAATAAAAAAAGGACGTCAGGATGGCGCGCCTGGCCCTGGGGGAATTCCTCAAGCTTTGTTCAAGGAAGATCCAACTTTTTGGGCTGCGAAACTAAGCCTCCTTTTCAACACATGTCTCCAAAACAACATCATACCGCCCTCCTGGCTTGGATCTATCCTTGCACCAATCTTTAAAGGCGGGGACAAAAAATCTCCTGGGAATTACCGCCTCATCGCACTCATTGACAACGAAGCAAAGTATTTTGCGGGAGTGCTGCTAAACTCACTTAGGTCATGGGCTGTGGAAAACTCCATAATTCCCCCGAATCAAACAGGCTTTACAATAAACACTGGAACTTCAGTCAATCTCATGTCCCTCTCATGCCTAATTGACCAAGCTAAATTCTGCTCTTGTTCACTTTATATGGGGTTTATCGACTATCAAGCGGCCTTTGACAATGTCAACAGAAGCAAATTATGGCAGAAGCTGTCCAGTTTCAACATTCCAGAGGCCCTTCTAAGAGCCATACAACTCCTGCACCAGGATACATGGGTTCGAATTAAGATCGGGGACGGCTCAAGACTGTCTCGCCAGATTTCGACAGAAAAAGGCCTCAAACAGGGATGTGTCTTGGCCCCAATACTTTTCAATCTATTCCTAGCCGACCTCCCCGAAGTTCTCAATAAGGTCAATTCCCACGCTCCTAAATTATCCGGTTTGCCGCTGACAAACCTATTATATGCTGATGACGTGGTACTGTTAAGTAAAACAAAGATCGGAATGCAAAGACTTCTGGATGCTATTTCCGACTACTCCAACAATAATGAGCTTCGCATTAACAACAGGAAGACGAAAATTCTAGCGGTGCATTCAAGGAAAGCAAAGAAGCTGTCTTGGGCTCTGAATAACGAACGCATTGTCGAATCCAACTGCCAAAGGTACCTTGGTGTCACTTTTAACAACAACGGAAAATACAAATCCCAACTAGAAGAGCAAAAAAGGAAGGGCACGGCACTTGCCTTTGCAATCGGTATAATTCAAAAGAAACTTCAAGGCCCTACTCTTGCACCCACACTTCAGGTGGCTCAGGCAAAAATAATTCCCACTCTAACTTATGGCAGTGAAGCTTTAAAAGGATTGGACAGTGACCATCTGGATAAAATAATCACTAATATCTACAGGTCCGTGTTTAAATTACCAAACCACACATCACCTGCACAAATCAGGTTGGAATTTGGCATCTGCAAACAACGACTGGCTAGAGCCATGTCCTTCCTCGTGTGCTGTCACAAGTTGAGGTTATCAAAGGAGGGAAGTTTAGGTTACCATTTGTGGGCCTGCATTGAGAACAACTTATGGCGAGCAGGACACGAATATTGGTCAAAAGGCTTAAAAACTCTGTGCCTAAATGACCTCTGGATCCTGCATGCCAGTCAGAAGGAATTCAAAAGGCTAGCGAAAATCAGCACTAAACAATTGTCAAGAGTGGAAGACAAAGCCAGCCTCGCAAAAAGAAGTCATGGGTGGATGACCCTTCAATCCTATGCCTTACTAATCCCACAGCCGTACCTTACCACATTGTTTAGTGACCGGACGAAACTAAGTTTTTTAAAACTGAGACTGGGAGTCATCAATCTGTTGACACATCGGCCAAAATGGAAAAGAGAACATAGAAAAGTACAGTGCCGACTTTGTGGGTCTCCCAAAGAAGACATTATACACATCATATGCCTGTGTCCTCTACTATTGACAGAGAGACGGGCTTTACTCAAGCATCACTGGAATAGAAACATGATTAGAAGCTGTAGAGCAGCAGTTTTGGCGTGTTTCGATCCTAGGAACACTAAACTAAATTGTGCCCTAGTAAGATTTATGGAGTGCGCTGCAAAAAAACATACTGAGCTGTCCAGAGTCTGCGATCCCCCATTGGAATAATGCTGCTAAATCTTCACTTGCTGCTTCTGGCTCCTTTGAATATGACTTTTTAAACTGAAGTTTTACCTTATTATCCATACATATCAACTTTTTATGAAATTATCGTCTTAAATTAACCTTGAATTTTAAATATTTGTATTTGCAATGGTTTACTTTTAAATCACGCAATAAAGTTTATATTATTATTGGGTGCACAACTCCCGCAAATAAATGTTGTGTTCCAAAATGATATGTATGTGTCTTTAATATACATATTAGGGCAAGAATTATCTAAGATATTCATAAAAATAATATATTTGTACTTATAATACACTTATATTATTTTTAAATATATTTTCATGAAGTCGGGTGCGTGCCTCGTGAGCGCAGAGAACCAGGTCAGCAGAGCTGCTGTAGAGCCAGAGAAACCAGGTCAGCAGAGCCGTTGTAGAGCCAGTGAACCAGGTCAGCAGAGCTGCTCTAGAGCCAGAGACCCAGATCAGCAGAGCTGCTCTAGAGGCCAAGAACCAGGTCAGCAGAGCTGCTGTAGAGCCAGAAAAACCAGATCAGCAGAGCTGCTTTAGAGGTAGAGAACCAGGTCTGCAGAACTGCTTTAGAGCCAGAGAACCAGTCCAGCAGAGCTGCTCTAGAGACAGATAACCAGTTCAGCAGAACTGCTTTAGAGCCATAGAACCAGGTCAGCAGAGCTGCTCTAGAGGCAGGGAACCAGGTCAGCAGAACTGCTTTAGAGCTAGAGAACCAGGTCAACAGAGCTCTTTAGAGGGAGAGAACCAGGTCAGCAGAGCTGCTCTAGAGCCAGAGAACCAGGTCAGAAGAGCTGCTTTAGAGCCATAGAACCAGGTCAGCAGAGCTCCTTTAGAGCCAGCGAACCAGGTCAGCAAAGCTGCCCTAGAGCCAGAGAACCAGGTCAGCAGAGCTGCTTTAGAGCCAGAGAACCAGGTCAGCAGAGCTGCTTTAGAGCCATAGAACAAGGTCAGCAGAGCTGCTTTAGAGCCAGAGAACCAGGTCAGCAGAGCTGATTTAGAGGGAGAGAACCAGGTCAGCAGAGCTGCTTTACAGCCAGAGAACCAGGTCAGCAGAGCTGCTTTAGAGCCATAAAACCAGGTCAGCAGAGCTGCTCTAGAGGCAGAGAACCAGGTCAGCAGAACTGCTTTAGAGCCAGAGAACCAGGTCTGCAGAGCTCTTTAGAGGGAGAGAACAAGGTCCGCAGAGCTGCTTTAGAGCTAGAGAACCGGGTCAGCAGAGCTGCTCTAGAGCCATAGAACCAGGTCAGCAGAGCTGCTTTAGAGCCAGAGAACCAGGTCAGCAGAGCTGCTCTAGAGGCAGAGAACCAGGTCAGCAGAGCTGCTTTAGAGGGAGAGAACGAGGTCAGCAGAGCTGCTTTAGAGCCTGAGAACCAGGTCAGCAGAGCTGCTTTAGAGCCAGAGAACCAGGTCAGCAGAGCTGATTTAGAGGGAGAGAACCAGGTCAGCAGAGCTGCTTTACAGCCAGAGAACCAGGTCAGCAGAGCTGCTTTAGAGCCATAGAACCAGGTCAGCAGAGCTGCTCTAGAGGCAGAGAACCAGGTCAGCAGAACTGCTTTAGAGCCAGAGAACCAGGACAGCAGAGCTCTTTAGAGGGAGAGAACAAGGTCAGCTGAGCTGCTTTAGGGCTAGAGAACCAGGTCAGCAGAGCTGCTCTAGAGCCATAGAACCAGGTCAGCAGAGCTGCTTTAGAGCCAGAGAACCAGGTCAGCAGAGCTACTCTAGAGGCAGAGAACCAGGTGTGGGAGCCGGCCTCGTGGCGTGGTCCTGTTTCCCCGCGCTAAGCCGCACGAGGTCCCATGCACATCGGGGCTCCTCCATTTTGGATTATACGTCACTTCACGTGACCACCTGCGTGACCCTGCTCTACCCGGCCTCGGTCCCAGCGAGGCCCGACATCGAGACGCCAACCCCTGGCCCGGGGGATACCACGTGAGCCCTTCCCACTCCCGGCGGAGGGCAGTATCGATGGGACCCCCAACCGTCCTTCCACACCTAGGTGCGATCGCCCCACAGCTCTCTGGGGCCTGGTGCCTCTCCTGCTGGGCGTCTGGCCGCGCCCTACTCGGCCTTTCCGCCCCCTCCGGGCGCAAGGGTCCGGACATCAAAGGGCTCCCTTCCTATATCTGGGGCGACCCGACAACAGGACAGTAGTTGTATCCTGGAGTCAAGAGCACTGCTGATCGGATCGCGGCTGACCCTACGGAAGAAGACTCACCTTGAACCCACCCTCTGAGCCCTGCTGACGACGTCGCGGCTCCACCGTGCTTAAAGACCTTCACGAACCTTTGGGGCCTTGCTGACGCTGTCGCGGCCCGACCTTGTTGAACATTACCATCAGAGCCCAGCTGACCTCGTCGCGGCTCGACCGAAGCGGACCTACCACCGGAGCCCTGCTGACTGCGTCGCGGCTCGACCTAAGCGGAACTACCACCCGAGCCCTGCAGACGCCATCGCGGCTCCCCACGTCCGAGCCACTCTGAGACCAGCACTCAAGGTCTGGCGCAGAGCCCTCCCGTACCTGGTTGGTACTAAGACTGTCCCGCTACCCTATTCCCCTAACGGACATTGAGACTCTTATAGGATCCCTCGATCCCACTGTAAATATTGCACGTATTACTACTGATAAAGAACCAAGTCACGCAACTGATATTGAGTCCTGTGTGGTGGTGTTACTGGGCCTAGTACGATCATAGGAGAAAGACCTCCCCGAGGGGGCTTCTCAGCGGCGCTCGGCTATAACTTTGCGGTAGGAAGGTGCCCCGGAATAGTCTCCCCGACTACCCGGTGGGCCTCCCTCCAACATTTGGTGGCCAGCGACGGGATCCGAGCCAGACGCAATCGTACAGGCAAGTAACGCACCCACTACCTGACCAGACGGAAAAAGAAAAAAGGGAACCATGGACGGCCAAGAAGCAACCGTGGCCGCAACCTTCCAGTTGGAAAAACTGGAAGAATACACCCACAAAGAACTCAAACAATTCTGCAAGGACAAAGGGATCCCAACCACAGGATTGGGCACCAAGGAGGAAATGCAGAAAGCCCTGAAAGCCTGGGCAGAACCCGAGACCACGCCACCCCTAGCCGAAGGGACCTCGGCCCGGGATGGAAACCTGCCGACCCCAACCCCGACAGAGGGGGAGCGAACCGTCCCAGAAACCAGCCTTTCCCACGAAGAAATACGAGAACGGGAAAGGGTCCGGACACACGAAATGGACCTCGCCCGACTCCGGCTGGACGGGGAGCTCCTGCTGGCGGAGAAGAAGATAGCCTTGGAGCAACTACGGCTGCAAGAGGAAATCGAGGAAAAGAAACGGCATCGGGAACTAGAGGAGAGACGGCTAACCCTCGAGCACGAGAAGAGCCTTAAGGAACTTGAACTAAAAGCTAAAACAGGGGAGACCAGCAACCCCGGAGCCCGGGACGCTCTGTCCCTGACCGAGCCAAAGGTTCACATCCCCAAGGATGTCGTCAAGGAGTACTATAAAAATGACGACATCCAGCAATGGTTCCGGGCGTACGAAGTAGCAATGACCTCCCATCGGGTACCCCGGAAGGATTGGGGTGCCGGCCTATGGGGGAGGTTCCTCAGCGAGGGCCGGGATACCCTGCTGCAACTCCCCGACGCGGTGATGACCTCATACGACCACATGAAAGAAGCCCTACTCACACGCTACGGACTATCAGCCGAGATGTACCGGCAACGCTTCCGGGATTGCAAGAAGCTCCCCGGTACCACATGGGTCGAATACGTGGACTTCTTCAGCCGAGCGTTGGAAGGATGGATAAAAGGAAGCAAGGTTACCTCGTACAATGAACTGTTCGACCTCATTGTCTGGGAGCACCTCGCCAACAACTGCTTTGTTGAACTAAGGCAACACCTCCTGGACAGTAAACTGACCGAGCCCCGGAAGCTCGCCGCCGAAGCGGACCGATGGGTCAACACCCGGGTCCCCGGAACCCCGTGGGGGACTACACACGGAGTACCACGGGACCTCCTCGCCAGCGAGGCGGAGGAGGGGGGTCCCACCGCAGTCGAGAATTCCCAGTCGGGCCGCCCAGAAGCCCGCCACGAGGTCAAGCAACCAACCACACGTCCCCGACCCAGGGCCGAAGGGGGACCCCTATCGCATGGCCTGGACCACGACCGACAGTGACCTGCTTCGGCTGTCAGCAGACCGGCCACTATGCCAGTGACCCGGCCTGCCCCGTGAACCGACGGAACGGGACCGCTGGGCCCCCTCCCCGACAAATAGCCGCCGCAGCCTTGGGGGAGGGAGAAGACGAGGAGGAAAACTACGACGACGGGTCCCCCGAGTGGGAACCAGCTGCCATGTCGCTTGTATGCCTGGGCTCCCGAGAGATGGTGCCCCGAGCCGCCATCCCCAGCAACACCCAGAAGTACCAACAGTGGGTCACCATCAACGGGCGACGGGCCGAGGCCCTCCGGGACACTGGGGTCAGTGTGACCGCTGTCCGCTGCCATCTGGTAACCCCCGAACAAATCCTGCCGCACGTCCTATGCCCTGTCCGGACCGCGGACAACACCGAGAGCATGTGCCGGATGGCCAGGATCCCCTTCGAGTGGGGAGGAGTGTCCGGCACCCTAAAAGTAACTGTCCGCGATGACGCCCCGGTGGACTGCCTCCTGGGGAACGACCTAGAGAGCTCACCCTGGGCACAGGTGGAACGCCGAGAGCATCTGGGGATGCTAGGACTACCCGAGTGGGCCTGCGCCACCACTCGGTCCATGACCGCCCAACCAGCCGCTGCCACGGCCCCCGACAAGCCGACGGGCCCCGAACTATCCACCTCCTCCGGCACGGAGGAACCTGACGAGGAGGCCGGGCCATCCAAACTTTCTCCCAACGAGGCCGCCCCCCTCAGCGAGATCCCCGAGCTGGCCCAGTGGCGCCATGAGGGGGGCCCCACCCGCGAACAATTCCAGCAAGAGCAGAAGGCCTGCCCGTCCCTCGAGGGGGCCCGACAGCAAGCGGCCGCCCAGGCTGCGGGAGACCCCACGGGAACCCACTGGGTCTATTGGGACAATGACTTATTGTATAGCGAGCAGAAAGTCGCCGAACTAGGGGCCGGCCGGGTGCTGGTGGTCCCCCTCCGATTTCGAGAGTTCCTCCTGAACCTGGCACATGACGTGCCCCTCGCAGGACATCTTGGGCGGGACAAGACTTACAGCCGCCTCGTGACCCATTTCTATTGGCACCGAATGAGAAGAGACGTGGACCAGCACTGCCGGTCCTGCCCGACCTGCCAAGCTAGCGGGAAGACTGGGGGACGAGTGAAAGCCCCCCTCCAACCATTTCCAGCCGTCCACACCCCGTTTGAACGAGTGGGAATCGACATCGTGGGGCCCCTCGACCCCCGAACCGCCCTGGGGCACCGCTTCATCCTGGTACTGGTCGACCACGCCACCCGGTACCCAGAGGCCGTCCCCCTCCGAACTGTGACAGCTCCAGTGGTGGGCCGGGCCCTGATGGGCATCTTCTCCAGGGTGGGGTTCCCCCGAGAAGTGGTGAGCGACAGGGGTACGAACTTTATTTCGAAGTACATGAAATCCCTCTGGCAACAATGTGGGGTCACAAATAAATTCACCACCCCTTACCACCCCCAGGGGAACGGACTGGTTGAGCGGTTCAACCGAACCCTGAAGGGGATGATCAAGGGCCTGGAAGAGCCCCTAAGGAGGAGATGGGATGTCCTGCTGCCCTGCCTCCTGTTCGCCTATCGGGAGGTACCACACTAATCCCTGGGCTTCAGCCCCTTCGAACTGTTGTATGGGCACCCCGTCCGAGGGCCCCTCAGCCTGGTCAAGGAGGGCTGGGAGGCGAACGTCCAAGATGCCCCCCCCCGACGTCTACCGGTACCTCCTGACCCTGCGGAACCAGACTCGGAAGTTCCGGGCCCTGGCAGAAGCCAACCTCGAAGCCAGTCAAGAAGACATGAAACGCTGGTATGACGAAAATGCCTCAGCCGTCGAGTTTGAGCCGGGCCAGCAAGTCTGGGTCATGTCACCCATGGACCCCTGCGCCCTGCAGGACAAGTGGACCGGGCCCTTCAAGATAGTTGAGAGGAAGAGCCCCGTCACCTACCTGGTCGACATAGAGTCCCCGAGGAACCCCCTCCGGGTCCTGCACCCCAACCGGCTCAAGCCCCACTTTGCCCGAACTGAACTAAGCCTACTGCTGGCTACCGATGATGGGGGCGAAAGTGACTCCGAGCCCCTGCCAGACCTCCTGGGGTCCTCGGGCCAAGACGGCTCCTTGGAGGGCGTCCGCCTCTCCGCCACCCTGACACCAGAACAGCGCCATGATTGCCAGAAGCTGCTGCAACCCTTCGCTGCCCTCTTCTCTCTCACGCCCGGGGTGACCCCCTGGTGTGTCCACGACGTGGACACGGGGGACAGCCCCCCGGTACGACACCGCGCTTATAGAGTACCTGACCGAGTCCGAGCCTGCATAAAGACCGATGTCGCCAAGATGCTCGCCCTCGGAGTCATCGAGCCTTCCGACAGTCCGTGGGCCAGCCCGGTAGTCTTGGTGCCGAAGGCCGCCGCCCCCGGCACGGCCCCCGAACTCAGGTTTTGTGTCGACTACCGGGGCCTGAACGCAGTCACCAAGACCGATGCCCACCCCTTGCCACGAGCCGACGAGCTGATCGACCGCTTAGGGGCCGCCCGCTACCTCAGCACCTTTGATCTCACCGCTGGGTACTGGCAGATAAAGCTCACTCCCGGCGCCCAAGAACGATCAGCCTTCTCCACCCCCGATGGGCACTACCACTTTCGGGTAATGCCCTTCGGTATGAAGAACGCCCCAGCGACCTTTCAGAGGCTAGTAAACAAGGTCCTGGCCGGACTAGAAGCCTTCAGCGCGGCCTACCTCGATGACATTGCTGTCTTCAGCGACCACTGGGCCGCGCACCTAGGGCACCTTGGGGAAGTCCTGGCCGCTCTCCAAAGAGCCAGGCTCACCATTAAGGCCAGTAAATGCCAGATCGGTCAAGAATCTGTGACCTATCTGGGCCACCAGGTGGGGAGTGGCCAGGTGGCGCCCCTCCAGTTAAAAGTCGACGCCATCCAGGCGTGGGAGCCCCCCGCAACCCAAACCGCTGTCCGGGCCTTCCTAGGCCTCACAGGCTACTACCAACGATTCATCAAGGATTATGGCAGCATTGTGGGCCCCCTTACGGAACTCACTTCAAAGAAACAGCCCAAGGCGGTGCACTGGACGCCCCGCTGTCAGACCGCGTTTGATGCTCTCAAGGCGGCCATGTGCGCTGCCCCTGTGATACAGGCCCCCGACTACAGCAAGGAATTTGTAGTCCAGACCGATGCATCGGAGTACGGGGTCGGGGCGGTCCTCTCCCAGCTGAGCGCCAAGGGCCTCGACCGACCGGTGGCCTTCATCAGCCGCCGACTGCTGCCGCGAGAACAGAGATGGAGCACCATCGAGCGGGAGGCCTTCGCCGTGGTATGGGCTCTCAAGAAGCTCCGGCCCTTCCTCTTCGGCACCCACTTCAGGGTCCAGACTGACCACCGGCCCTTGCGGTGGCTCATGCAAATGCGGGGCGAGAACCCCAAGCTGTTACGCTGGTCCATCTCGCTGCAAGGGATGGACTTCACTGTAGAACACCGGCCCGGCAACGACCACGCCAATGCTGACGGCCTGTCCCGATTCTTCCGCCTCGGCGAGGAGAACCCCCAAGGAGATGGGTGACTCTCCCTGCCTTCAGCTGGGGGGGACGCATGTGGGAGCCGGCCTCGTGGCGTGGTCCTGTTTCCCCGCGCTAAGCCGCACGAGGTCCCATGCACATCGGGGCTCCTCCATTTTCGATTATACGTCACTTCACGTGACCGCCTGCGTGACCCTGCTCTACCCGGCCTCGGTCCCAGCGAGGCCCGACATCGAGACGCCAACCCCTGGCCCGGGGGATACCACGTGAGCCCTTCCCACTCCCGGCGGAGGGCAGTATCGATGGGACCCCCAACCGTCCTTCCACACCTAGGTGCGATCGCCCCACAGCTCTCTGGGGCCTGGCGCCTCTCCTGCTGGGCGTCTGGCCGCGCCCTACTTGGCCTCTCCGCCCCCTCCGGGCGCAAGGGTCCGGACATCAAAGGGCTCCCTTCCTATATCTGGGGCGACCCGACAACAGGACAGTAGTTGTATCCTGGAGTCAAGAGCCCTGCTGATCGGATCGCGGCTGACCCTACGGAAGAAGACTCACCTTGAACCCACCCTCTGAGCCCTGCTGACAACGTCGCGGCTCCACCGTGCTTAAAGACCTTCACGAACCTTTGGGGCCCTGCTGACGCTGTAGCGGCCGACCTTGTTGAACATTACCATCAGAGCCCAGCTGACCTCGTCGCGGCTCGACCGAAGCGGACCTACCACCGGAGCCCTGCTGACTGCGTCGCGGCTCGACCTAAGCGGAACTACCACCCGAGCCCTGCAGACGCCGTCGCGGCTCCCCACGTCCGAGCCGCTCTGAGACCAGCACTCAAGGTCTGGCGCAGAGCCCTCCCGTACCTGGTTGGTACTAAGACTGTCCCGCTACCCTATTCCCCTAACGGACATTGAGACTCTTATAGGATCCCTCGATCCCACTGTAAATATTGCACGTATTACTACTGATAAAGAACCAAGTCACACAACTGATATTGAGTCCTGTGTGGTGGTGTTACTGGGCCTAGTACGATCATAGGAGAAAGACGTCCCCGAGGGGGCTTCTCAGCGGCGCTCGGCTATAACTTTGCGGTAGGAAGGTGCCCCGGAATAGTCTCCCTGACTACCCGGTGGGCCTCCCTCCAACACCAGGTCAGCAGAGCTGCTTTAGAGCCTGAGAACAAGGTCAGCAGAGCTGCTCTAGAGCCAGAGAAACCAGGGCAACAGAGCTCCTTTAGAGGGAGAGAACCAGGTCAGCAGAGCTGCTTTAGAGCCAGAGAACCAGGTCAGCAGAGCTGCTCTAGAGCCAGAGAACCAGGTCAGCAGAGCTGCTTTAGAGCCATAGAACCAGGTCAGCAGAGCTGCTCTAGAGCTAGAGAACCAGGTCAGCAGAGCTGATTTAGAGGGAGAGAACCAGGTCAGCAGAGCTGCTCTAGATCCAGACAACCAGGTCAGCAGAGCTGCTTTAGAGCCATAGAACCGGGTCAGCAGAGCTGCTTTAGAGTCAGAAGACCAGGTCAGCAGAGCTGTTGCAGAGCCAGAAAACCAGGTCAGCAGAGCTGCTCTAGAGCCAGAGAAACCAGGTCAGCAGAGCTGCTTTATGGGGAGGGAACCAGGCCAGCAGAGCTGCTTTAGAGACAGAGAACCAGGTCAGCAGAGCTGCTTTAGAGCCAGAGAACCAGGTCAGCAGCGCTGCTCTAGGGCCAGAGAACCAAGTCAGCAGAGCTGCATTGGAGCCAGAGAACCAGGTCAGCAGAGCTGCTTTAGAGCCAGAGAACCAGGTCAGCAGACCTGCTCTAGAGCCAGAGAACCAAGTCAGCAGAGCTGCTCTAGAGCCAGAGAACCAAGTCAGCAGAGCTGCTTTGGTGCCAGAGAACCAGGTCAGCAGATCTGCTCTAGAGCCTAAGAACCAGGTCAGCAGAGCTGCTTTAGAGCCTGAGAACCAGGTCAGCAGAGCTGCTTTAGAGCCAGAGAACCAGGTCAGCAGAGCTGATTTAGAGGGAGTGAACCAGGTCAGCAGAGCTGCTTTACAGCCAGAGAACCAGGTCAGCAGAGCTGCTTTAGAGCCATAGAACCAGGTCAGCAGAGCTGCTCTAGAGGCAGAGAACCAGGTCAGCAAAACTGCTTTAGAGCCAGAGAACCAGGTCAGCAGAGCTCTTTAGAGGGAGAGAACAAGGTCAGCAGAGCTGCTTTAGAGCTAGAGAACCAGGTCAGCAGAGCTGCTCTAGAGCCATAGAACCAGGTCAGCAGAGCTGCTTTAGAGCCAGAGAACCAGGTCAGCAGAGCTGCTCTAGAGGTAGAGAACCAGGTCAGCAGAGCTGCTTTAGAGGGAGAGAACAAGGTCAGCGGAGCTGCTTTAGAGCCTGAGAATCAGGTCAGCAGAGCTGCTCTAGAGCCAGAGAAACCAGGGCAGCAGAGCTGCTTTAGAGGGAGAGAACCAGGTCAGCAGAGCTGCTTTAGAGCCAGAGAACCAGGTCAGCAGAGCTGCTTTAGAGCCAGAGAACCAGGTCAGCAGAGCTGCTCTAGAGCTAGAGAACCAGGTCAGCAGAGCTGATTTATAGGGAGAGAACCAGGTCAGCAGGGCTGCTTTAGTGCCAGAGAACCAGGTCAGCAGAGCTGCTCTAGATCCAGACAACCAGGTCAGCAGAGCTGCTTTAGAGCCATAGAACCGGGTCAGCAGAGCTGCTTTAGAGGGAGGAAACCAGGCCAGCAGAGCTGCTTTAGAGACAGAGAACCAGGTCAGCAGAGCTGCTTTAGAGCCAGAGAACCAGGTCAGCAGCGCTGCTCTAGGGCCAGAGAACCAAGTCAGCAGAGCTGCTTTGAAGCCAGAGAACCAGGTCAGCAGAACTGCGTTAGAGCCAGAGAACCAGGCCAGCAGAGCTGCTTTAGAGCCAGAGAACCAGGTCAGCAGAGCTGCTCTAGAGCCAGAGAACTAAGTCAGCAGAGCTGCTCTAGAGCCAGAGAACTAAGTCAGCAGAGCTGCTTTGGAGCCAGAGAACCAGGTCAGCAGATCTGCTTTGAAGCCAGAGAACCAGGTCAGCAGCGCTGCTCTAGGGCCAGAGAACCAAGTCAGCAGAGCTGCTTTGAAGCCAGAGAACCAGGTCAGCAGAACTGCGTTAGAGCCAGAGAACCAGGCCAGCAGAGCTGCTTTAGAGCCAGAGAACCAGGTCAGCAGAGCTGCTCTAGAGCCAGAGAACCAAGTCAGCAGAGCTGCTCTAGAGCCAGAGAACTAAGTCAGCAGAGCTGCTTTGGAGCCAGAGAACCAGGTCAGCAGATATGCTCTAGAGCCTAAGAACCAGGTCAGTAGAGCTGCTCTAGAGCCAGAGAACCAGGTCAGCAGAGCTGCTTTAGAGCCAGAGAACCAGGTCAGCAGAGCTGCTTTAGAGCCAGAGAACCAGGTCAGCAGAGCTGCTCTAGAGCCAGAGAAACAAATCAGCAGAGCTGCTTTGGAGCCAGAGAACCAGGTCAGCAGATCTGCTCTAGAGCCTAAGAACCAGGTCAGCAGAGCTGCTCTAGAGCCAGAGAACCAGATCAGCAGACCTGCTGTCGAGCCAAAGAAACCAGGTCGGCAGAGCTGCTTTAGAGGGAGAGAACCAGGTCCGCAGAGCTGCTTTAGAGCCAGAGAACCAGGTCAGCAGAGCTGCTCTAGCTAACACTGACTGACACTGACTGACTGACACTGATTGACTGACACTGACTGACATGGACTACTCTCCACTACTCTGCTACTCTCTCTCTAACACTCACTCTCTACTACTGTCTACTTATCACTCTCCACTACTCACTCTCTACTACTCGCAACTACTCTCTACTACTCACTCTACTCACTCTCTACTACTCTCTACTACTCACTCTCTACTACTCTACTACTCTCTACTACTCACTTTCTACTACTCTACAACTCACTCTCTACTACTCTTTCTCTACTACTCTCTACTACTCACTCTCTACTACTCACTATCTACTTCTCTACTACAATCTCTACTACTCACTCTCTACTACGCTCTACTACTCACTCTCTACTGCTCTACTACTCTCTACTACTCACTCTCTACTACTCTACTGCTTACTCTCTTCTACTCACTCTCTACTACTCTCTACTACTCTCTCTACTACTCACTCTCTACTACTCTCTACTATTCACTATCTACTACTCTCTCTACTACACTCTCTGCTACTCACTCTCTACTACTCTCGCTACTACTCTACTACTCACTCTCTACTACTCTCTACTACTTCCTACTACTCTCTACTACTACTCTATACTACTCACTCTATACTACTAACTCTCTACTACGCTCTACTACTCACTCTCTACTGCTCTACTACTCTCTACTACTCACTCTCTACTACTCACTATCTACTTCTCTACTACAATCTCTCTACTACTCACTCTCTACTACTAACTCTCTACTATGCTCTACTACTCACTCTCTACTGCTCTACTACACTCTACTACTCACTCTCTGCTACTCACTCTCTACTACTCTACTACTCTCTCTACTAAACACTCCCTACTACTCTCTACTATTCACTCTCTACTACACGCTCTCTACTACTTGCTCTCTGCTACTCACTCTACTACTCTCTAATACTCTCTACCACTCACTCTCTACTACTCTACTGCTCACTCTCTACTACTCTCTACTACTAACTCTCTACTACTTGCTCTCTACTACTCTCATCTACTCACTCTCCTACTCACTCTGTACTACGCTACTACTCTCTATTACTCTTTCTACTACTCACTCTACTACGCACTCTCTACTACTCCAATACTCTTTACTACTCACTCTCTACTACTCACTCTCTACTACTCTACTACTCCATACTACTCTCTCTACTACTCACTCTCTACAACTCACTCTCTACTACTCTCTACTACTCTCTCTACTACTCACTCTCTACTACTCTCTACTACTACTCTCTACTACTCACTCTATACTACTGTCTTTCTACTACTCTCTACCACTCACTCTCTACTACTCTACTACTCACTCTCTACTACTCTTTACTACTCACTCTCTACTACTCCCTACTACTCACTCTCTACTACTCTCTATTACTCCCTCTCCTACTCACTCTCTACTACTCTACTACTCTCTCTACTACTCACTACTACTCTGTACTACTCACTCTCTACAGCTCTCTACCACTCACTCTCTACAGATCTCTACCACTCACTCTCTACTACACACTCTCTACTAATTGCTCTCTATTACTCGCCCTCTACTACTTACTCTACTACTCACTCTCTACTACTCCCTACTACTCACTCTCTACTACTCCAATACTCTATACTACTCACTGTCTCCTACTCTTCTGCTCCCTACTACTCTCTCTCTACTACTCTCTACTACTCACTCTCTACTACTCTACTACTCTCTCTACTACACACTCCCTACTACTCTCTACTATTCACTCTCTACTACACGCTCTCTACTACTTGCTCTCTACTACTCACTCTCTACTACTCCCTACTACTCACTCTCTACTACTCTCTACTACTCAATCTCTACTACTCGCTCTCAACTACTCTCTACTACTCTACTACTCTCTACTACTCTCTCTACTTCTCACTCTCTACTACCCTCTCTACTACTTACTCTCTACTACTCACTCTCTACTACTTGCTCTCTACTACTCTCTACTACTCACTCTCTACTACTCTCTACTACTCATTCTCTACTACTCCACTACTCTCTACTACCCACTCTCTAATACTCACTCTCTACTACTCTACTACTCTCTACTACTCACACTCTACTACTCTCTACTACTCACTCTCTACTACTCACTCTCTACTACTCTCTACTACTCACTTACTACTTTCTACTACTCACTCTACTACTCACTCTACTACTCACTCTACTACTCACTCTCTACTATTCTCTACTACTCATTCTCTACAACTCGCTCTCTACTACTCTCTACTACTCACTCTCCACTACTCACTCTCCACTACTCACTCTCTACTACTCGCTCTCAAATACTCTCTACTACTCAATCTCTGCTACACACTCTCTACTATTTGCTCTCTACTACTCGCTCTCTACTATTCTCTACTACTCACTCTACTACTCACTCTCTACTACTCTCTACTACTCATTCTCTACTACTCCATTACTCTCTACTACTCTACTACTCTCTACTACTCACTCTCTACTACTCTCTCTCTACTACTCTCTACTACTCTCTACTACTCACTCTCGACTACTCACTCTCTACTATTCTCTTCTACTCACTCTCTACTACTCCCTACTACTCATTCTCTACTACTCCATTACTCTCTACTACTCTACTACTCTCTACTACTCACTCTCTACTACTCTCTCTCTACTACTCTCTACTACTCTCTACTACTCACTCTCTACTACTCTACTACTCTCTACTATTCTCTTCTACTCACTCTCTACTACTCCCTCTCTACTAAACTCTCTACAACTCACTTTCTACTACTCACGCTCTACTACTCTCTACTACTCACTCTCTACTACTCTCTACTACTCACTCTCTACTACTCTACTACTCTCTACTACTCACTCTCTACTACTCACTCTCTACTACTCTACTACTCTCTACTACTCACTCTCTACTACTCACTCTCTAGTACTCTCTACTGTTCACTATACTACTCACTCTCTATTACTCTTTACTACTCACTCTCTACTACTCACTCTCTACTACTGTCTACTACTCACTCTCTACTACTCTCTACTACTCACTCTCTACAACTCTCGCTCTACTACTCTCTACCACCCACTCTCTACTACTCACTCTGATACTCACTCTACTACTCACACTCTACTACTCACTCTGTACTACTCACTCTCTACTACTCTCACCTACTCACTCTCTACTATACTACTACTTTCTCTACTACTCTCTCTCTACAACTCACTCTCTACTACTTTAATACTCTCTACTATTCACTCTCTACTACTCACTCTCTACTACTCCACTACTCACTCTCTACTACTCACTCTCTACTACTCTCTACTATTCATTCTACTACTCACTCTCTACTACTCACTCGCTACTACTCACTCGCTACTACTCTCTACTACTCACTCTCTACTACTCACTCTATACTATTGTCTTTCTAATACTCTCTACTACTCACTCTGCTACTCTCTAATACTCTCTACCACTCACTCTCTACTACTCTACTACTCACTCTCTACCACTCTTTACTACTCACTCTCTACTACTCACTCTCTACTACTCACTCTCCTACTCAATCTCTACTACTCTACTACTCTCTCTACTACTCACTCTCTACTACTCACTCTCTACAGCTCTCTACTACTCACTCTCTAATACTTGCTCTCTACCACTCGCTCTCTACTACTTACTCTACTACTCACTCTCTACTACTCCCTACTGCTCTCTCTCTACTACTCTCTACTACTCACTATCTCCTACTCTCTCTACTACTCACGCTCTACTACTCTCGCTACTACTCAATCCCTACTACTCTCTACTGCTCACTCTCTACTAAACACTCTCTACTACTTACTCTCTACTACACACTCTCTACTACTCACTCTACTACTCACTCTCTACTACTCCCTACTACTCACTCTCTACTACTCCCTACTACTTGCTCTCTACTACTCGCTCTCAACTACTCTCTACTACTCACTCTACTACTCACTCTCTACTACTCTACTACTTTCTGCTACTCTCTCTACTTCTCACTCTCTTCTACCCTCTCTACTACTCACTCTCTGCTACTCACTCTCTACTACTTGCTCTCTACAACTCACTCTCTACTACTCTCTACTACTCACTCTCTACTACTCATTCTCTACTACTCCACTACTCTCTACTACTCACTCTCTGCTACTCACTCTCTACTACTCTACTGCTCCCTACTACTCATGCTCTTCTACTCTATACTACTCACTCTCTACTACCCTCTACTACTCACTCTCTACTACTCACTCTCTACTACTCACTCTCTACTACTCTCTCCTACTCACTCTCTACTACTCTACTACTCTCTCTACAACTCACTACTACTCTCTACTACTCACTCTCTACAGCTCTCTACCACTCACTCTCTACAGCTCTCTACCACTCACTCTCTACTACACACTCTCTACTACTTGCTCTCTACTACTCGCTCTCTACTACTTACTCTACTACTCACTCTCTACTACTCCCTACTACTCACTCTCTACTACTCCAATACTCTATACTACTCACTCTCTCCTACTCTTCTGCTCCCTACTACTCTCTCTCTACTACTCTCTACTACTCACTCTCTACTACTCTACTACTCTCTCTACTACACACTCCCTACTACTCTCTACTATTCACTCTCTACTACATGCTCTCTACTACTTGCTCTCTACTACTCACTCTCTACTACTCCCTACTACTCACTCTCTACTACTCCCTACTACTCAATCTCTACTACTCGCTCTCAACTACTCTCTACTACTCTACTACTCTCTACTACTCTCTCTACTTCTCACTCTCTACTACTCACTCTCTACTACTCACTCTCTACTACTCACTCTCTACTATTCACTATACTACTCACTCTCTTTTACTCTCTACTACTCACTCTCTACTACTCACTCTCTACTGCTCACTCTCTACTACTCTCTACTACTCACTCTCTACTACTCTCTACTACTCACTCTCTACAACTCTCGCTCTACTACTCTCTACCACCCACTCTCTACTACTCACTCTGATACTCACTCTACTACCCACACTCTACTACTCACTCTGTACTACTCACTCTCTACTACTCTCACCTACTCACTCTCTACTATACTACTACTTTCTCTACTACTCTCTCTCTACAACTCACTCTCTACTACTTTAATACTCTCTACTACTCACTCTCTACTACTCACTCTCTACTACTCCACTACTCACTCTCTACTACTCACTCTCTACTACTCTCTACTACTCACTCTCTACTACACACTCTCTAGTATTTGCTCTCTACTACTCGCTCCCTACTATTCTCTACTACTCACTCTACTACTCTCTACTACTCATTCTCTTCTACTCCATTACTCTCTACTACTCTCTACTACACACTCTCTACTACTCACTCTCTACTACTCTCTACTACTCACACTCTACTACTCCTACTCACTCTCTACTACTAACTCTACTACTCTCTAATACTCTCTACCACTCACTCTCTACTACTCTACTACTCACTCTCCACTACTCTTTACTACTCACTCTCTACTACTCTCTACTACTCACTCTCTACTACTCACTCTCCTACTCACTCTCTACTACTCTACTACTCTCTCTACTACTCACTCTCTACTACTCACTCTCTACAGCTCTCTACTACTCACTCTCTAATACTTGCTCTCTACCACTCGCTCTCTACTACTTACTCTACTACTCACTCTCTACTACTCCCAACTACTCACTCTCTACTACTCCCTACTACTCACTCTCTACTACTCGCTCTCAACTACTCTCTACTACTCACTCTACTACTTTCTGCTACTCTCTCTCTCTACTACTTGCTCTCTACAACTCACTCTCTACTACTCACTCTACTACTCTACTACTTTCTGCTACTCTCTCTACTTCTCACTCTCTTCTACCCTCTCTACTACTCACTCTCTACTACTTGCTCTCTACAACTCACTCTCTACTACTCTCTACTACTCATTCTCTACTACTCACTCTCTACTACTCTACTGCTCCCTACTACTCATGCTCTTCTACTCTATACTACTCACTCTCTACTACTCTCTACTACACACTCTCTACTACCCTCTACTACTCACTCTCTACTACTCACTCTAATACTCTACTACTCACTCTCTACTACTCTCTACTTCTCACTCTATACTACTCATTCTCTACAACTCGCTCTCTATTACTCTCTACTACTCACTCTCCACTACTCACTCTCTACTACTCGCTCTCAACTACTCTCTACTACTCACTCTGTACTACTCTACTACTCTCTACTTCTCTCACTACTTCTCACTCTCTACTACTCACTCTCTACTACTCTCTGCTACTCACTCTCTGCTACACACTCTCTACTACTTGCTCTCTACTACTCGCTCTCTACTATTCTCTACTACTCGCTCTCTACTATTCTCTACTACTCACTCTACTACTCTACTACTCACTCTCTACCACTCTCTACTACTCATTCTCTACTACTACATTACTCTCTACTACTCTACTACTCTCTCTCTACTACTCTCTCTCTTCTACTCTCTACTACTCTCTACTACTCACTCTCGACTACTCACTCTCTACTATTCTCTACTACTCACTCTCTACTACTCCCTCTCTACTAAACTCTCTATAACTCACTTTCTACTACTCACGCTCTACTACTCTCTACTACGCACTCTCTACTACGCACTCTCTACTACGCACTCTCTACTACTCTCTACTACTCACTCTCTACTACTCTCTACTACTCACTCTCTACTACTCACTCTCTACTACTCTTCTACTCACTCTCTACTACTCACTCTCTACTACTGCACTACTCACTCTCTACTACTCTCTCTCTACGAAACTCTCTACAACTCACTCTCTACTACTCACTCTCTACTACTCTCTACTACTCACTCTCTACTACTCACTCGCTACTACTCACTCGTTACTACTCTCTACTACTCACTCTCTACTACTCTCTACTACTCACTCTATACTACTGTTTTTCTACTACTCTCTACTAACTCTACTACTCTCTAATACTCTCTACCACTCACTCTCTACTGCTCTACTACTCACTCTCTACTACTCTTTACTACTCACTCTCTACTACTCTCCACTACTCACTCTCCTACTCACTCTCTACTACTCTACTACTCTCTCTACTACTCACTCTCTACTACTCCCTACTGCTCTCTCTCTACTACTCTCTACTACTCACTATCTACTACGCTCTCTACTACTCACACTCTACTACTCTCGCTACTACTCAATCCCTACTACTCTCTACTACTCACTCTCCACTAAACACTCTCTACTACTTACTCTCTACTACACGCTCTCTACTACTCACTCTACTACTCACTCTCTACTACTTCCTACTACTCACTCTCTACTACTCCCTACTACTCACTCTCTACTACTCGCTCTCAACTACTCTCTACTACTCACTCTACTACTCACTCTCTACTATACTACTTTCTGCTACTCTCTCTACTTCTCACTCTCTTCTACCCTCTCTACTACTCACTCTCTACTACTCACTCTCTACTACTTGCTCTCTACAACTCACTCTCTACTACTCTCTACTACTCATTCTCTACTACTCACTCTCTACTACTCACTCTCTACTACTCACTCTAATACATTACTACTCACTCTCTACTACGCTCTCCTACTCACTCTCTACTACTCTACTACTCTCTCTACAACTCACTACTACTCTCTACTACTCACTCTCTACAGCTCTCTACCACTCACTCTCTACAGCTCTCTACCACTCACTCTCTACTACACACTCTCTACTATTTGCTCTCTACTACTCGCTCTCTACTACTTACTCTACTACTCACTCTCTACTACTCCCTACTACTCACTCTCTACTACTCCAATACTCTATACTACTCACTCTCTCCTACTCTTCTGCTCCCTACTACTCTCTCTCTACTACTCTCTACTACTCACTCTCTACTACTCTACTACTCTCTCTACTACACACTCCCTACTACTCTCTACTATTCACTCTCTACTACACGCTCTCCACTACTTGCTCTCTACTACTCACTCTCTACTACTCCCTACTACTCACTCTCTACTACTCCCTACTACTCAATCTCTACTACTCGCTCTCAACTACTCTCTACTACTCTACTACTCTCTCTACTTCTCACTCTCTACTACCCTCTCTACTACTTACTCTCTACTACTCACTCTCTACTACTCACTCTCTACTACTCACTCTCTACTGTTCACTATACTACTCACTCTCTATTACTCTCTACTACTCACTCTCTACTACTCACTCTCTACTACTCACTCTCTACTACTCTCTACTACTCACTCTCTACTACTCTCTACTACTCACTCTCTACAACTCTCGCTCTACTACTCCTACCACCCACTCTCTACTACTCACTCTGATACTCACTCTACTACCCACACTCTACTACTCACTCTGTACTACTCACTCTCTACTACTCTCACCTACTCACTCTCTACTATACTACTACTTTCTCTACTACTCTCTCTCTACAACTCACTCTCTACTACTTTAATACTCTCTACTACTCACTCTCTACTACTCACTCTCTACTACTCCACTACTCACTCTCTACTACTCACTCTCTACTACTCTCTACTATTCATTCTACTACTCACTCTCTACTACTCACTCGCTACTACTCACTCGCTACTACTCTCTACTACTCACTCTCTACTACTCACTCTATACTACTGTCTTTCTACTACTCTCTACTACTCACTCTACTACCCTCTAATACTCTCTACCACTCACTCTCTACTACTCTACTACTCACTCTCTACCACTCTTTACTACTCACTCTCTACTACTCACTCTCTACTACTCACTCTCCTACTCAATCTTTACTACTCTACTACTCTCTCTACTACTCACGCTCTACTACTCACTCTCTACAGCTCTCTACTACTCACTCCATAATACTTGCTCTCTACCACTCGCTCTCTACTACTTACTCTACTACTCACTCTCTACTACTCCCTACTGCTCTCTCTCTACTACTCTCTACTACTCACTATCTCCTACTCTCTCTACTACTCACGCTCTACTACTCTCGCTACTACTCAATCCCTACTACTCTCTACTGCTCACTCTCTACTAAACACTCTCTACTACTTACTCTCTACTACACACTCTCTACTACTCACTCTACTACTCACTCTCTACTACTCTCTACTACTCACTCTCTACTACTCCCTACTACTCGCTCTCTACTACTCGCTCTCAACTACTCTCTACTACTCACTCTACTACTCACTCTCTACTACTCTACTACTTTCTGCTACTCTCTCTACTTCTCACTCTCTTCTACCCTCTCTACTACTCACTCTCTACTACTCACTCTCTACTACTTGCTCTCTACAACTCACTCTCTACTACTCTCTACTACTCACTCTCTACTACTCATTCTCTACTACTCCACTACTCTCTACTACTCACTCTCTGCTACTCACTCTCTACTACTCTACTGCTCCCTACTACTCATGCTCTTCTACTCTATACTACTCACTCTCTACTACCCTCTACTACTCACTCTCTACTACTCACTCTAATACTCTACTACTCACTCTCTACTACTCTCTCCTACTCACTCTCTACTACTCTACTACTCTCTCTACAACTCACTACTACTCTCTACTACTCACTCTCTACAGCTCTCTACCACTCACTCTCTACAGCTCTCTACCACTCACTCTCTACTACACACTCTCTACTACTTGCTCTCTACTACTCGCTCTCTACTACTTACTCTACTACTCACTCTCTACTACTCCCTACTACTCACTCTCTACTACTCCAATACTCTATACTACTCACTCTCTCCTACTCTTCTGCTCCCTACTACTCTCTCTCTACTACTCTCTACTACTCACTCTCTACTACTCTACTACTCTCTCTACTACACACTCCCTACTACTCTCTACTACTCACTCTCTACTACTCTCTACTACTCACTCTCTACAACTCTTGCTCTACTACTCTCTACCACCCACTCTCTACTACTCACTCTGATACTCACTCTACTACCCACACTCTACTACTCACTCTGTACTACTCACTCTCTACTACTCTCACCTACTCACTCTCTACTATACTACTACTTTCTCTACTACTCTCTCTCTACAACTCACTCTCTACTACTTTAATACTCTCTACTACTCACTCTCTACTACTCACTCTCTACTACTCCACTACTCACTCTCTACTACTCACTCTCTACTACTCTCTACTATTCACTCTCTACTACACGCTCTCTACTACTTGCTCTCTACTACTCACTCTCTACTACTCCCTACTACTCACTCTCTACTACTCCCTACTACTCAATCTCTACTACTCGCTCTCAACTACTCTCTACTACTCTACTACTCTCTACTACTCTCTCTACCTCTCACTCTCTACTACTCTCTCTCTACTATTCACTATACTACTCACTCTCTATTACTCTCTACTACTCACTCTCTACTACTCACTCTCTACTACTCTCTACTACTCACTCTCTACTACTCTCTACTACTCACTCTCTACAACTCTTGCTCTACTACTCTCTACCACCCACTCTCTACTACTCACTCTGATACTCACTCTACTACCCACACTCTACTACTCACTCTATACTACTCACTCTCTACTACTCTCACCTACTCACTCTCTACTATACTACTACTTTCTCTACTACTCTCTCTCTACAACTCACTCTCTACTACTTTAATACTCTCTACTACTCACTCTCTACTACTCACTCTCTACTACTCCACTACTCACTCTCTACTACTCACTCCCTACTACTCTCTACTACTCACTCTCTACTACACACTCTCTAGTATTTGCTCTCTACTACTCGCTCCCTACTATTCTCTACTACTCACTCTACTGCTCTCTACTACTCATTCTCTTCTACTCCATTACTCTCTACTACTCTCTACTACACACTCTCTACTACTCACTCTCTACTACTCTCTACTACTCACACTCTACTACTCTTCTACTCACTCTCTACTACTAACTCTACTACTCTCTAATACTCTCTACCACTCACTCTCTACTACTCTACTACTCACTCTCCACTACTCTTTACTACTCACTCTCTACTACTCTCTACTACTCACTCTCTACTACTCACTCTCCTACTCACTCTCTACTACTCTACTACTCTCTCTACTACTCACTCTCTACTACTCACTCTCTACAGCTCTCTACTACTCACTCTCTAATACTTGCTCTCTACCACTCGCTCTCTACTACTTACTCTACTACTCACTCTCTACTACTCCCAACTACTCACTCTCTACTACTCCCTACTACTCACTCTCTACTACTCGCTCTCAACTACTCTCTACTACTCACTCTACTACTCTACTACTTTCTGCTACTCTCTCTCTCTACTACTTGCTCTCTACAACTCACTCTCTACTACTCACTCTACTACTCTACTACTTTCTGCTACTCTCTCTACTTCTCACTCTCTTCTACCCTCTCTACTACTCACTCTCTACTCCTTGCTCTCTACAACTCACTCTCTACTACTCTCTACTACTCATTCTCTACTACTCACTCTCTACTACTCATTCTCTACTACTCCACTACTCTCCACTACTCACTCTCTGCTACTCACTCTCTACTACTCTACTGCTCCCTACTACTCATGCTCTTCTACTCTATACTACTCACTCTCTACTACTCTCTACTACACACTCTCTACTACCCTCTACTACTCACTCTCTACTACTCACTCTAATACTCTACTACTCACTCTCTACTACTCTCTACTTCTCACTCTATACTACTCATTCTCTACAACTCGCTCTCTATTACTCTCTACTACACACTCCCTACTACTCTCTACTACTCACTCTCTACTACTCTCTACTACTCACTCTCTACAACTCTTGCTCTACTACTCTCTACCACCCACTCTCTACTACTCACTCTGATACTCACTCTACTACCCACACTCTACTACTCACTCTGTACTACTCACTCTCTACTACTCTCACCTACTCACTCTCTACTATACTACTACTTTCTCTACTACTCTCTCTCTACAACTCACTCTCTACTACTTTAATACTCTCTACTACTCACTCTCTACTACTCACTCTCTACTACTCCACTACTCACTCTCTACTACTCACTCTCTACTACTCTCTACTATTCACTCTCTACTACACGCTCTCTACTACTTGCTCTCTACTACTCACTCTCTACTACTCCCTACTACTCACTCTCTACTACTCCCTACTACTCAATCTCTACTACTCGCTCTCAACTACTCTCTACTACTCTACTACTCTCTACTACTCTCTCTACCTCTCACTCTCTACTACTCTCTCTCTACTATTCACTATACTACTCACTCTCTATTACTCTCTACTACTCACTCTCTACTACTCACTCTCTACTACTCTCTACTACTCACTCTCTACTACTCTCTACTACTCACTCTCTACAACTCTTGCTCTACTACTCTCTACCACCCACTCTCTACTACTCACTCTGATACTCACTCTACTACCCACACTCTACTACTCACTCTATACTACTCACTCTCTACTACTCTCACCTACTCACTCTCTACTATACTACTACTTTCTCTACTACTCTCTCTCTACAACTCACTCTCTACTACTTTAATACTCTCTACTACTCACTCTCTACTACTCACTCTCTACTACTCCACTACTCACTCTCTACTACTCACTCTCTACTACTCTCTACTACTCACTCTCTACTACACACTCTCTAGTATTTGCTCTCTACTACTCGCTCCCTACTATTCTCTACTACTCACTCTACTGCTCTCTACTACTCATTCTCTTCTACTCCATTACTCTCTACTACTCTCTACTACACACTCTCTACTACTCACTCTCTACTACTCTCTACTACTCACACTCTACTACTCTTCTACTCACTCTCTACTACTAACTCTACTACTCTCTAATACTCTCTACCACTCACTCTCTACTACTCTACTACTCACTCTCCACTACTCTTTACTACTCACTCTCTACTACTCTCTACTACTCACTCTCTACTACTCACTCTCCTACTCACTCTCTACTACTCTACTACTCTCTCTACTACTCACTCTCTACTACTCACTCTCTACAGCTCTCTACTACTCACTCTCTAATACTTGCTCTCTACCACTCGCTCTCTACTACTTACTCTACTACTCACTCTCTACTACTCCCAACTACTCACTCTCTACTACTCCCTACTACTCACTCTCTACTACTCGCTCTCAACTACTCTCTACTACTCACTCTACTACTCTACTACTTTCTGCTACTCTCTCTCTCTACTACTTGCTCTCTACAACTCACTCTCTACTACTCACTCTACTACTCTACTACTTTCTGCTACTCTCTCTACTTCTCACTCTCTTCTACCCTCTCTACTACTCACTCTCTACTCCTTGCTCTCTACAACTCACTCTCTACTACTCTCTACTACTCATTCTCTACTACTCACTCTCTACTACTCATTCTCTACTACTCCACTACTCTCCACTACTCACTCTCTGCTACTCACTCTCTACTACTCTACTGCTCCCTACTACTCATGCTCTTCTACTCTATACTACTCACTCTCTACTACTCTCTACTACACACTCTCTACTACCCTCTACTACTCACTCTCTACTACTCACTCTAATACTCTACTACTCACTCTCTACTACTCTCTACTTCTCACTCTATACTACTCATTCTCTACAACTCGCTCTCTATTACTCTCTACTACTCACTCTCCACTACTCACTCTCTACTACTCGCTCTCAACTACTCTCTACTACTCACTCTGTACTACTCTACTACTCTCTACTTCTCTCACTACTTCTCACTCTCTACTACTCACTCTCTACTACTCTCTGCTACTCACTCTCTGCTACACACTCTCTACTACTTGCTCTCTACTACTCGCTCTCTACTATTCTCTACTACTCGCTCTCTACTATTCTCTACTACTCACTCTACTACTCTACTACTCACTCTCTACCACTCTCTACTACTCATTCTCTACTACTACATTACTCTCTACTACTCTACTACTCTCTCTCTACTACTCTCTCTCTTCTACTCTCTACTACTCTCTACTACTCACTCTCGACTACTCACTCTCTACTATTCTCTACTACTCACTCTCTACTACTCCCTCTCTACTAAACTCTCTATAACTCACTTTCTACTACTCACGCTCTACTACTCTCTACTACGCACTCTCTACTACGCACTCTCTACTACGCACTCTCTACTACTCTCTACTACTCACTCTCTACTACTCTCTACTACTCACTCTCTACTACTCACTCTCTACTACTCTTCTACTCACTCTCTACTACTCACTCTCTACTACTGCACTACTCACTCTCTACTACTCTCTCTCTACGAAACTCTCTACAACTCACTCTCTACTACTCACTCTCTACTACTCTCTACTACTCACTCTCTACTACTCACTCGCTACTACTCACTCGTTACTACTCTCTACTACTCACTCTCTACTACTCTCTACTACTCACTCTATACTACTGTTTTTCTACTACTCTCTACTAACTCTACTACTCTCTAATACTCTCTACCACTCACTCTCTACTGCTCTACTACTCACTCTCTACTACTCTTTACTACTCACTCTCTACTACTCTCCACTACTCACTCTCCTACTCACTCTCTACTACTCTACTACTCTCTCTACTACTCACTCTCTACTACTCCCTACTGCTCTCTCTCTACTACTCTCTACTACTCATTATCTACTACGCTCTCTACTACTCACACTCTACTACTCTCGCTACTACTCAATCCCTACTACTCTCTACTACTCACTCTCCACTAAACACTCTCTACTACTTACTCTCTACTACACGCTCTCTACTACTCACTCTACTACTCACTCTCTACTACTTCCTACTACTCACTCTCTACTACTCCCTACTACTCACTCTCTACTACTCGCTCTCAACTACTCTCTACTACTCACTCTACTACTCACTCTCTACTATACTACTTTCTGCTACTCTCTCTACTTCTCACTCTCTTCTACCCTCTCTACTACTCACTCTCTACTACTCACTCTCTACTACTTGCTCTCTACAACTCACTCTCTACTACTCTCTACTACTCATTCTCTACTACTCACTCTCTACTACTCACTCTCTACTACTCACTCTAATACCTTACTACTCACTCTCTACTACTCTCTCCTACTCACTCTCTACTACTCTACTACTCTCTCTACAACTCACTACTACTCTCTACTACTCACTCTCTACAGCTCTCTACCACTCACTCTCTACAGCTCTCTACCACTCACTCTCTACTACACACTCTCTACTATTTGCTCTCTACTACTCGCTCTCTACTACTTACTCTACTACTCACTCTCTACTACTCCCTACTACTCACTCTCTACTACTCCAATACTCTATACTACTCACTCTCTCCTACTCTTCTGCTCCCTACTACTCTCTCTCTACTACTCTCTACTACTCACTCTCTACTACTCTACTACTCTCTCTACTACACACTCCCTACTACTCTCTACTATTCACTCTCTACTACACGCTCTCTACTACTTGCTCTCTACTACTCACTCTCTACTACTCCCTACTACTCACTCTCTACTACTCCCTACTACTCAATCTCTACTACTCGCTCTCAACTACTCTCTACTACTCTACTACTCTCTCTACTTCTCACTCTCTACTACCCTCTCTACTACTTACTCTCTACTACTCACTCTCTACTACTCACTCTCTACTACTCACTCTCTACTGTTCACTATACTACTCACTCTCTATTACTCTCTACTACTCACTCTCTACTACTCACTCTCTACTACTCACTCTCTACTACTCTCTACTACTCACTCTCTACTACTCTCTACTACTCACTCTCTACAACTCTCGCTCTACTACTCCTACCACCCACTCTCTACTACTCACTCTGATACTCACTCTACTACCCACACTCTACTACTCACTCTGTACTACTCACTCTCTACTTCTCTCACCTACTCACTCTCTACTATACTACTACTTTCTCTACTACTCTCTCTCTACAACTCACTCTCTACTACTTTAATACTCTCTACTACTCACTCTCTACTACTCACTTTCTACTACTCCACTACTCACTCTCTACTACTCACTCTCTACTACTCTCTACTATTCATTCTACTACTCACTCTCTACTACTCACTCGCTACTACTCACTCGCTACTACTCTCTACTACTCACTCTCTACTACTCACTCTATACTACTGTCTATCTACTACTCTCTACTACTCACTCTACTACTCTCTAATACTCTCTACCACTCACTCTCTACTACTCTACTACTCACTCTCTACTACTCTTTACTACTCACTCTCTACTACTCTCTACTACTCACTCTCTACTACTCACTCTCCTACTCACTCTCTACTACTCTACTACTCTCTCTACTACTCACTCTCTACTACTCACTCTCTACAGCTCTCTACTACTCACTCTCTAATACTTGCTCTCTACCACTCGCTCTCTACTACTTACTCTACTACTCACTCTCTACTACTCCCAACTACTCACTCTCTACTACTCCCTACTACTCACTCTCTACTACTCGCTCTCAACTACTCTGTACTACTCACTCTACTACTCTACTACTTTCTGTTACTCTCTCTCTACTACTTGCTCTCTACAACTCACTCTCTACTACTCATTCTACTACTCTACTACTTTCTGCTACTCTCTCTACTTCTCACTCTCTTCTACCCTCTCTACTACTCACTCTCTACTACTTGCTCTCTACAACTCACTCTCTACTACTCTCTACTACTCATTCTCTACTACTCACTCTCTACTACTCATTCTCTACTACTCCACTACTCTCTACTACTCACTCTCTGCTACTCACTCTCTACTACTCTCTACTACTCACTCTCTACTACTCTCTACTACTCACTCTCTACATCTCTTGCTCTACTACTCTCTACCACCCACTCTCTACTACTCACTCTGATACTCACTCTACTACCCACCCTCTACTACTCACTCTGATACTCACTCTACTACCCACCCTCTACTACTCACTCTGTACTACTCACTCTCTACTACTCTCACCTACTCACTCTCTACTATACTACTACTTTCTCTACTACTCTCTCTCTACAACTCACTCTCTACTACTTTAATACTCTCTACTACTCACTCTCTACTACTCACTCTCTACTACTCCACTACTCACTCTCTACTACTCACTCTCTACTACCCTCTACTATTCATTCTACTACTCACTCTCTACTACTCACTCGCTACTACTCACTCGCTACTACTCTCTACTACTCACTCTCTACTACTCACTCTATACTACTGTCTTTCTACTACTCTCTACTACTAACGCTACTACTCTCTAATACTCTCTACCACTCACTCTCTACTACTCTACTACTCACTCTCTACTACTCTTTACTACTCACTCTCTACTACTCTCTACTACTCACTCTCTACTACTCACTCTCCTACTCACTCTCTACTACTCTACTACTCTCTCTACTACTCACTCTCTACTACTCACTCTCTACAGCTCTCTACTACTCACTCTCTAATACTTTCTCTCTACCACTTGCTCTCTACTACTTACTCTACTACTCACTCTCTACTACTCCCAACTACTCACTCTCTACTACTCCCTACTACTCACTCTCTACTACTCGCTCTCAACTACTCTCTACTACTCACTCTACTACTCTACTACTTTCTGCTACTCTCTCTCTACTACTTGCTCTCTACAACTCACTCTCTACTACTCACTCTACTACTCTACTACTTTCTGCTACTCTCTCTACTTCTCACTCTCTTCTACCCTCTCTACTACTCACTCTCTACTACTTGCTCTCTACAACTCACTCTCTACTACTCTCTACTACTCATTCTCTACTACTCACTCTCTACTACTCATTCTCTACTACTCCACTACTCTCTACTACTCACTCTCTGCTACTCACTCTCTACTACTCTATTGCTCCCTACTACTCATGCTCTTCTACTCTATACTACTCACTCTCTACTACTCTCTACTACACACTCTCTTCTACCCTCTACTACTCACTCTCTACTACTCACTCTAATACTCTACTACTCACTCTCTACTACTCTCTACTACTCACTCTCTACTACTCATTCTCTACAACTCACTCTCTATTACTCTCTACTACTCACTCTCCACTACTCACTCTCTACTACTCGCTCTCAACTACTCTCTACTTCTCACTCTCTAATACTCTACTACTCTCTACTTCTCTCACTACTTCTCCCACTCTACTACTCACTCTCTACTACTCTCTGCTACTCACTCTCTGCTACACACTCTCTACTACTTGCTCTCTACTACTCGCTCTCTACTATTCTCTACTACTCACTCTACTACTCTACTACTCACTCTCTACTACTCTCTACTGCTCATTCTCTACTAATACATTACTCTCTACTACTCTACTACTCTCTCTCTACTACTCTCTCTCTTCTACTCTCTACTACTGTCTACTACTCACTCTCGACTACTCACTCTCTACTATTCTCTACAACTCACTCTCTACTACTCCCTCTCTACTAAACTCTCTACAACTCACTTTCTACTACTCACGCTCTACTACGCACTCTCTACTACGCACTCTCTACTATGCACTCTCTACTACGCACTCTCTACTACTCTCTACTACTCACTCTCTACTACTCTGTACTACTCACTCTCTACTACTCACTCTCTACTACTCTTCTACTCACTCTCTACTACTCACTCTCTACTACTGCACTACTCACTCTCTACTACTCTCTCTCTACGAAACTCTCTACAACTCACTCTCTACTACTCACTCTCTACTACTCTCTACTACTCACTCTCTACTACTCACTCTCTACTACTCACTCGCTACTACTCACTCGTTACTACTCTCTACTACTCACTCTCTACTACTCTCTACTACTCACTCTATACTACTGTCTTTTTACTACTCTCTACTAACTCTACTACTCTCTAATACTCTCTACCACTCACTCTCTACTACTCTACTACTCACTCTCTACTACTCTTTACTACTCACTCTCCACTACTCACTCTCCTACTCACTCTCTACTACTCTACTACTCTCTCTACTACTCGCTCTCAACTACTCTCTACTACTCACTCTACTACTCACTCTCTACTATACTACTTTCTGCTACTCTCTCTACTTCTCACTCTCTACTACTCTTTACTACTCACTCTCCACTACTCACTCTCCTACTCACTCTCTACTACTCTACTACTCACTCTCTACTACTCGCTCTCAACTACTCTCTACTACTCACTCTACTACTCACTCTCTACTATACTACTTTCTGCTACTCTCTCTACTTCTCACTCTCTTCTACCCTCTCTACTACTCACTCTCTACTACTCACTCTCTACTACTTGCTCTCTACAACTCACTCTCTACTACTCTCTACTACTCATTCTCTACTACTCACTCTCTACTACTCACTCTCTACTACTCACTCTAATACCTTACTACTCACTCTCTACTACTCTCTCCTACTCACTCTCTACTACTCTACTACTCTCTCTACAACTCACTACTACTCTCTACTACTCACTCTCTACAGCTCTCTACCACTCACTCTCTACAGCTCTCTACCACTCACTCTCTACTACACACTCTCTACTATTTGCTCTCTACTACTCGCTCTCTACTACTTACTCTACTACTCACTCTCTACTACTCCCTACTACTCACTCTCTACTACTCCAATACTCTATACTACTCACTCTCTCCTACTCTTCTGCTCCCTACTACTCTCTCTCTACTACTCTCTACTACTCACTCTCTACTACTCTACTACTCTCTCTACTACACACTCCCTACTACTCTCTACTATTCACTCTCTACTACACGCTCTCTACTACTTGCTCTCTACTACTCACTCTCTACTACTCCCTACTACTCACTCTCTACTACTCCCTACTACTCAATCTCTACTACTCGCTCTCAACTACTCTCTACTACTCTACTACTCTCTCTACTTCTCACTCTCTACTACCCTCTCTACTACTTACTCTCTACTACTCACTCTC
Organism: Triturus cristatus; assembly: GCF_964204655.1. Taxonomy (NCBI): domain Eukaryota; kingdom Metazoa; phylum Chordata; class Amphibia; order Caudata; family Salamandridae; genus Triturus; species Triturus cristatus. The sequence goes on from NC_140585.1 coordinate 1,135,858,033, forward strand.
TACTACTCACTCTCTACTACTCACTCTCTACTGTTCACTATACTACTCACTCTCTATTACTCTCTACTACTCACTCTCTACTACTCACTCTCTACTACTCACTCTCTACTACTCTCTACTACTCACTCTCTACTACTCTCTACTACTCACTCTCTACAACTCTCGCTCTACTACTCCTACCACCCACTCTCTACTACTCACTCTGATACTCACTCTACTACCCACACTCTACTACTCACTCTGTACTACTCACTCTCTACTTCTCTCACCTACTCACTCTCTACTATACTACTACTTTCTCTACTACTCTCTCTCTACAACTCACTCTCTACTACTTTAATACTCTCTACTACTCACTCTCTACTACTCACTTTCTACTACTCCACTACTCACTCTCTACTACTCACTCTCTACTACTCTCTACTATTCATTCTACTACTCACTCTCTACTACTCACTCGCTACTACTCACTCGCTACTACTCTCTACTACTCACTCTCTACTACTCACTCTATACTACTGTCTATCTACTACTCTCTACTACTCACTCTACTACTCTCTAATACTCTCTACCACTCACTCTCTACTACTCTACTACTCACTCTCTACTACTCTTTACTACTCACTCTCTACTACTCTCTACTACTCACTCTCTACTACTCACTCTCCTACTCACTCTCTACTACTCTACTACTCTCTCTACTACTCACTCTCTACTACTCACTCTCTACAGCTCTCTACTACTCACTCTCTAATACTTGCTCTCTACCACTCGCTCTCTACTACTTACTCTACTACTCACTCTCTACTACTCCCAACTACTCACTCTCTACTACTCCCTACTACTCACTCTCTACTACTCGCTCTCAACTACTCTGTACTACTCACTCTACTACTCTACTACTTTCTGTTACTCTCTCTCTACTACTTGCTCTCTACAACTCACTCTCTACTACTCATTCTACTACTCTACTACTTTCTGCTACTCTCTCTACTTCTCACTCTCTTCTACCCTCTCTACTACTCACTCTCTACTACTTGCTCTCTACAACTCACTCTCTACTACTCTCTACTACTCATTCTCTACTACTCACTCTCTACTACTCATTCTCTACTACTCCACTACTCTCTACTACTCACTCTCTGCTACTCACTCTCTACTACTCTCTACTACTCACTCTCTACTACTCTCTACTACTCACTCTCTACATCTCTTGCTCTACTACTCTCTACCACCCACTCTCTACTACTCACTCTGATACTCACTCTACTACCCACCCTCTACTACTCACTCTGATACTCACTCTACTACCCACCCTCTACTACTCACTCTGTACTACTCACTCTCTACTACTCTCACCTACTCACTCTCTACTATACTACTACTTTCTCTACTACTCTCTCTCTACAACTCACTCTCTACTACTTTAATACTCTCTACTACTCACTCTCTACTACTCACTCTCTACTACTCCACTACTCACTCTCTACTACTCACTCTCTACTACCCTCTACTATTCATTCTACTACTCACTCTCTACTACTCACTCGCTACTACTCACTCGCTACTACTCTCTACTACTCACTCTCTACTACTCACTCTATACTACTGTCTTTCTACTACTCTCTACTACTAACGCTACTACTCTCTAATACTCTCTACCACTCACTCTCTACTACTCTACTACTCACTCTCTACTACTCTTTACTACTCACTCTCTACTACTCTCTACTACTCACTCTCTACTACTCACTCTCCTACTCACTCTCTACTACTCTACTACTCTCTCTACTACTCACTCTCTACTACTCACTCTCTACAGCTCTCTACTACTCACTCTCTAATACTTTCTCTCTACCACTTGCTCTCTACTACTTACTCTACTACTCACTCTCTACTACTCCCAACTACTCACTCTCTACTACTCCCTACTACTCACTCTCTACTACTCGCTCTCAACTACTCTCTACTACTCACTCTACTACTCTACTACTTTCTGCTACTCTCTCTCTACTACTTGCTCTCTACAACTCACTCTCTACTACTCACTCTACTACTCTACTACTTTCTGCTACTCTCTCTACTTCTCACTCTCTTCTACCCTCTCTACTACTCACTCTCTACTACTTGCTCTCTACAACTCACTCTCTACTACTCTCTACTACTCATTCTCTACTACTCACTCTCTACTACTCATTCTCTACTACTCCACTACTCTCTACTACTCACTCTCTGCTACTCACTCTCTACTACTCTATTGCTCCCTACTACTCATGCTCTTCTACTCTATACTACTCACTCTCTACTACTCTCTACTACACACTCTCTTCTACCCTCTACTACTCACTCTCTACTACTCACTCTAATACTCTACTACTCACTCTCTACTACTCTCTACTACTCACTCTCTACTACTCATTCTCTACAACTCACTCTCTATTACTCTCTACTACTCACTCTCCACTACTCACTCTCTAATACTCGCTCTCAACTACTCTCTACTTCTCACTCTCTAATACTCTACTACTCTCTACTTCTCTCACTACTTCTCCCACTCTAATACTCACTCTCTACTACTCTCTGCTACTCACTCTCTGCTACACACTCTCTACTACTTGCTCTCTACTACTCGCTCTCTACTATTCTCTACTACTCACTCTACTACTCTACTACTCACTCTCTACTACTCTCTACTGCTCATTCTCTACTAATACATTACTCTCTACTACTCTACTACTCTCTCTCTACTACTCTCTCTCTTCTACTCTCTACTACTGTCTACTACTCACTCTCGACTACTCACTCTCTACTATTCTCTACAACTCACTCTCTACTACTCCCTCTCTACTAAACTCTCTACAACTCACTTTCTACTACTCACGCTCTACTACGCACTCTCTACTACGCACTCTCTACTATGCACTCTCTACTACGCACTCTCTACTACTCTCTACTACTCACTCTCTACTACTCTGTACTACTCACTCTCTACTACTCACTCTCTACTACTCTTCTACTCACTCTCTACTACTCACTCTCTACTACTGCACTACTCACTCTCTACTACTCTCTCTCTACGAAACTCTCTACAACTCACTCTCTACTACTCACTCTCTACTACTCTCTACTACTCACTCTCTACTACTCACTCTCTACTACTCACTCGCTACTACTCACTCGTTACTACTCTCTACTACTCACTCTCTACTACTCTCTACTACTCACTCTATACTACTGTCTTTTTACTACTCTCTACTAACTCTACTACTCTCTAATACTCTCTACCACTCACTCTCTACTACTCTACTACTCACTCTCTACTACTCTTTACTACTCACTCTCCACTACTCACTCTCCTACTCACTCTCTACTACTCTACTACTCTCTCTACTACTCACTCTCTACTACTCCCTACTGCTCTCTCTCTACTACTCTCTACTACTCACTATCTACTACTCTCTCTACTACTCACACTCTACTACTCTCGCTACTACTCAATCCCTACTACTCTCTACTACTCACTCTCTACTAAACACTCTCTACTACTTACTCTCTACTACACACTCTCTACTACTCACTCTACTACTCACTCTCTACTACTCCCTACTACTCACTCTCTACTATTCCCTACTACTCACTTTCTACTACTCCCTACTACTCACTCTCTACTACTCGCTCTCAACTACTCTCTACTACTCACTCTACTACTCACTCTCTACTATACTACTTTCTGCTACTCTCTCTACTTCTCACTCTCTTCTACCCTCTCTACTACTCACTCTCTACTACTCACTCTCTACTACTTGCTCTCTACAACTCACTCTCTACTACTCTCTACTTCTCATTCTCTACTACTCACTCTCTACTACTCATTCTCTACTACTCCACTCCTCTCTACTACTCACTCTCTGCTACTCACTCTCTACTACTCTACTGCTCCCTACTACTCATGCTCTTCTACTCTATACTACTCACTCTCTACTACACACTCTCTACTACCCTCTACTATTCACTCTCTACTACTCACTCTAATACTCTACTACTCACTCTCTACTACTCTCTACTACTCACTCTCTACTACTCATTCTGTACAACTCGCTCTCTATTACTCTCTACTACTCACTCTCCACTACTCACTCTCTACTACTCGCTCTCAACTACTCTCTACTAATCACTCTCTAATACTCTACTACTCTCTACTTCTCTCACTACTTCTCCCACTCTACTACTCACTCTCTACTACTCTCTACTACTCACTCTCTACTACACACTTTCTACTACTTGCTCTGTACTACTCGCTCTCTACTATTCTCTAATACTCACTCTACTACTCTACTACTCACTCTCTACTACTCACTCTCTACTACTCTCTCCTACTCACTCTCTACTACTCATTCTCTACAACTCGCTCTCTACTACTCTCTACTACTCACTCTCTACTACTCATTCTCTACAACTCGCTCTCAACTACTCTCTACCACTTACTCTGTACTACTCTACTACTCTCTACTTCTCTCACTACTTCTCACTCTCTACTACTCACTCTCTACTACTCTCTACTGCTCACTCTCTACTACACACTCTCTAGTATTTGCTCTCTACTACTCGCTCCCTACTATTCTCTACTACTCACTCTACTACTCTCTACTACTCATTCTCTACTACTCCATTACTCTCTACTACTCTCTACTACACACTCTCTACTACTCACTCTCTATTACTCTCTACTACTTACACTCTACTACTCTTCTACTCACTCTCTACTACTAACTCTACTACTCTCTAATACTCTCTACCACTCACTCTCTACTACTCTACTACTCACTCTCTACTACTCTTTACTACTCACTCTCTACTACTCTCTACTACTCACTCTATACTACTCACTCTCCAACTCACTCTCTACTACTCTACTACTCTCTCTACTACTCACTCTCTACTACTCACTCTCTACAGCTCTCTACTACTCACTCTCTAATACTTGCTCTCTACCACTCGCTCTCTACTACTTACTCTACTACTCACTCTCTACTACTCCCAACTACTAACTCTCTACTACTCCCTACTACTCACTCTCTACTACTCGCTCTCAACTACTCTCTACTTCTCACTCTACTACTCTACTACTTTCTGCTACTCTCTCTCTCTACTACTTGCTCTCTACAACTCACTCTCTACTACTCACTCTACTACTCTACTACTTTCTGCTACTCTCTCTACTTCTCACTCTCTTCTACCCTCTCTACTACTCACTCTCTACTACTTGCTCTCTACAACTCACTCTCTACTACTCTCTACTACTCATTCTCTACTACTCACTCTCTACTACTCATTCTCTACTACTCCACTACTCTCTACTACTCACTCTCTGCTACTCACTCTCTACTACTCTACTGCTCCCTACTACTCATGCTCTTCTACTCTATACTACTCACTCTCTACTACTCTCTACTACACACTCTCTACTACCCTCTACTACTCACTCTCTACTACTCACTCTAATACTCTACTACTCACTCTCTACTACTCTCTACTACTCACTCTCTACTACTCATTCTCTACAACTCGCTCTCTATTACTCTCTACTACTCACTCTCCACTACTCACTCTCTACTACTCACTCTCAACTACTCTCTACTACTCACTCTCTAATACTCTACTACTCTCTACTTCTCTCACTACTTCTCCCACTCTACTACTCACTCTCTACTACTCTCTGCTACTCACTCTCTGCTACACACTCTCTACTACTTGCTCTCTACTACTCACTCTCTACTACTCTCTGCTACTCACTCTCTGCTACACACTCTCTACTACTTGCTCTCTACTACTCGCTCTCTACTATTCTCTACTACTCACTCTACTACTCTACTACTCACTCTCTACTACTCTCTACTACTCATTCTCTACTAATACATTACTCTCTACTACTCTACTACTCTCTCTCTACTACTCTCTCTCTTCTACTCTCTACTACTCTCTACTACTCACTCTCGACTACTCACTCTCTACTATTCTCTACAACTCACTCTCTACTACTCTACTACTCTCTACTTCTCTCACTACTTCTCACTCTCTACTACTCACTCTCTACTACTCACTCTCTACTACACACTCTCTAGTATTTGCTCTCTACTACTCGCTCCCTACTATTCTCTACTACTCACTCTACTACTCTCTACTACTCATTCTCTACTACTCCATTACTCTCTACTACTCTCTACTACACACTCTCTACTACTCACTCTCTACTACTCTCTACTACTCACACTCTACTACTCTTCTACTCACTCTCTACTACTCACTCTCTACTACTGTCTACTACTCACTCTCTACTACTCTCTCTCTCTCTACTAAACTCTCTAGAACTCACTCTCTACTACTCACTCTCTACTACTCTCTACTACTCACTCTCTACTACTCTACTACTCTCTACTACTCACTCTTCTACTCAGTCTCTACTACTCTACTGCTCACTCTCTACTACTCTCTACTTCTCTCTACTACTCACTCTTCAGTACTCTGTACTATTCACTCTACTACTCACTCTCTACTACTCTCTACTACTCACTCTCTACTACTCTCTACTACTCACTCTCTACTACTCTCTACTATTCATTCTACTACTCACTCTCTACTACTCTCTACTACTCATTCTCTACTACTCACTCTCTACTACTCTCTACTACTCATTCTCTACTACTCTACTACTCTCTACTACTCACTCTCTACTACTCACTACTACTCTCTACTACACACTCTCTACTACCCTCTACCACTCACTCTCTACTACTCACTCTAATGCTCACTCTTCTACTCTCTACTACTCACTCTCTACTACTCATTCTCTACAACTCGCTCTCTACTACTCTCTACTACTCACTCTCCACTACTCACTCTCTACTACTCGCTCTCACCTACTCTCTACTACTCACTCTCTACTACTCTACTACTCTCTACTTCTCTCACCACTTCTCACACACTACTACTCACTCTCTACTACTCTCTACTACTCACTCTCTGCTACACACTCTCTACTACTTGCTCTCCACTACTCGCTCTCTACTATTCTCCACTACTCACTCTACTACTCTACTACTCACTCTCTACTACTCTATACTACTCATTCTCTACTACTCCATTACTCTCTACTACTCTACTACTCTCCACTACTCTCTACTACTCTCTCTCTACTACTCTCTACTACTCTCTACTACTCACTCTCTACTACTCTGCTACTCTCTACTGCTCACTCTCTACTACTCACTCTCTAGTACTCTACTACTCACTCTCTATTACTCACTCTCTAGTACTCGCTACTATTCACTCTACTACTCACTCTCCACTACTCTCTACTACTCACTCTCTAATACTCACTCTCTAATACTCACTCTACTACTCTCTACTACTCACTCTCTACTAGTCTCTCTCTACTACTCACTCTCTACTACTCACTCTCTACTACTCTACTACTTTCTACTACTCTACTACTTTCTACTACTCTCTCTCTACAGCTCACTCTCTGCAACTCACTCTACTACTCTACTACTCTCTACTATTCACTCTCTACTACTCACTCTCTACTACTCTACTACTCACTCTCTACTACTGAATCTCTACTATTCTCTACTCACTCTCTACTACTCGCTCTCAACTACCCTCTACTACCCTCTCTACTTCTCACTCTCTACTACTCTCTCTACTACTCACTCTCTACTACTCTCTTCTACACACTCTCTACTACTTGCTCTCTACTACTCGCTCTCTACTACTCGCTCTCTACTATTCTCTACTACTCACTCTACTACTCTACTATTCACTCTCTACTACTCTCTACTACTCTCTCTCTCCTACTCTCTACTACTCACTCTCTACTACTCACTCTAATACTCACTCTACTACTCACTCTCTACTACTCTCTACTTCTCACTCTCTACTACTCTCTCCCTACTAAACTCTCTACAACTCACTCTCTACTACTCACTCTCTACTACTATCTACTACTCACTCTCTACTACTCTCCTACTCTCTACTATTCACTTTCTACTACTCACTCTCTACTACTCACTCTCTACTACTCTCACTCTACTACTCTCTACTACTCACTCTAATACTCACTCTAATACTCACTCTCTACTACTCACTACTAGTAGTAGTAGTAGTAGTAGAGAGTAGTAGAGAGTAGTAGAGTAAGTAGTAGAGAGTAGTAGACAGTAAGTAGTAGAGCAGTAGAGAGTAGTAGAGTAGTAGAGAATGAGTAGTAGAGAGTGAGTAGTAGAGACTAGTAGAGGTCGAGTAGTAGAGAGTGAGTAGTGGAGAGTGAGTAGTAGAGAGTGAGTAGTAGTGAGTAGTGGAGAGTGAATAGAAGAGAGTAGTAGAGAGTAAATGTTAGAGAGTGAGTAGAAGAGAGAGTAGAGGAGAGCGAGTAGCAGGGAGCAAGTGGTAGAGAGTGTGAAGTAGAGAGAGTAGTAGAGTGTAGTAGAGAGTGAGTAGTAGAGAGTAGTAGAGAGTGAGTAGTAGAGAAAGTAGTAGAGAGTAGTAGAGTAGTAGAGAGTGAGTAGTAGAGAGTGAGTAGTAGAGAGAGAGTAGTAGAGTGAGTTGTAGAGAGTAGTAGAGTGAGTAGTAGAGAGTGAGTAGTAGAGAGAGAGTAGTAGAGAGTGAGTGGTAGAGAGTAGTAGAGAGTGCGTAGTAGAGAGTGCGTAGTAGAGAGTGAGTAGTAGAGAGTAGTAGCAAGTGAGTAGTATAGAGTGAGTAGTAGAGAGTAGTAGTAGAGAGTAGTAGAGAGTGAGTAGTAGAGAGTGAGTAGTAGAGAGTAGTAGCGAGTGAGTAGTAGAGAGTGAGTAGTTTAATTTAAAAGGAACACAATGAGGGGGTTCATTTTGCCATAGAAATTATGATTAGTGCTGACAAAAGAAAAAATAGGGCACATTTTGAGTAATTTCTCAAATCCTCTTCTAATTCATTAAAAAACTCTGACATGCAGACTGAAACATGCACTTTCAATACCAGCAGCAGACTTCCCTGGTGAGCAGTAGCTTTACTATAGTCATCTAATAAGCAACTAGAATGCTATCATTCCGAATTGATGGCAAATGTGTGACACACCTGAATGCCTTCTTGATGGAATCAAAGTAAAAAACGGAAAGTATTTCCTACTGTAGTAAATGAGGAAACTTCATAACAAATAAGTCTCCCAAGATGGCCACCAGAGACAAAAGAGCCCAAATGTAGCACAAATATCACCCAGATGTAACCCAAGTATAGCCCAATGACAGAATGTCCCAGAGTGTTCTACAGAACAACTAGAGCGCTAACAGTCTTACTTATGACAAAGGTATGGCACACCTGAAGCCATCTTGATTGGAATAAAGTGGTAACACTTAAAACGTTTAATTTGCAAAGGAACAAAATGAGGGGATTAATTTTGCCATAGAAATTATGATTAGTGCTGCAGAAAGAAAAAATAGGGCACATTTTGACTTCTCAAATCCTCTTCTATTTCATTAAAACATTCTGACATGCAGACTGAAACTTGCACTTTGAATACCAGCAGCAGACTTCCCTGGAGAGCAGTAAGCTTTACTACAGTAATCTAATGAGCAACTAGAGTGCTAACATTCAAAATTTATGGCAAATGTGTGACACATCTGAATGCCTTCTTGATGGAACCAAAGTAAACAAGCATTGAAAATGCAATAGGTCTCGCCCTCGTTTAAGTTAACCCTTTCCGTGCTCATGACGGAACCACCCCGTCATGAGCCACGGGTGCCGTGTGCTCATGACGGAGTGGTTCCGTCATGCTGCGGCCGTTGGCAGCCGCTCCGCCCACGCGGCGCTAATTCCCCGCCTGTGCGGGCGATTAGCGCAGTGGGCGGAGACGTGACGGAACCACTCCGTCATGAGCACAGCTCACCCGTGGCTCGTGACGGAGTGGTTCCGTCACGAGCACAGCGCCACCGCAACTGCCCCCAAACCCCTTCTGCGCCGCGGCGGAATTCCTGCCGCGGCGAAGGGGTTAAAGCAATTCTGTTTGTAATTAGGTGGCTTTTTAGCTTTACTTTTATTAGTGTTTTTCAAACTTTCATGTACATAACATGCATATGTATGCATACATTTAAATATATATGTATGCATGCATTTATATTTGTATTAATATAGATATGCAGATTATATATATGTTTATATATGTATATATATACCACAGCTCCAAGGTACGAAGCACTCGCGGGGAAATTAATACAAAGCAGTCCTCCAGATGCATTTCGGCGTGATGCCTTCTTCAGTGTTTGAACTGCTGATATGGTACCTGGTGTCCCATTGGCTTATATTCAATGTCCCAAGTTCTGATTGGTTGGATTTCAGCCAATGGAAAGGTAGCATTGCTTCGATGGATATTCCGCGGCTACAGCGTGTCGCCGCACTGATACTGGCACCCCAATCAATTAAGACTCTCATTAAGCCTATATGGCAGATTAGTTTGTAATCCCAGGTGGTTTGATTGATGCCAGCGCAATACGTGTCTCACGCTGTTGGCCGTAACATTCAAGCAGTCCCTGTTGGCCCTACAACATGGGCGGTGAGTTGTTCATACACCAGGTACACCCCTCGCCAGCCGCTGGATGTGATCCGAGACGTAACTGCAGGCGTCGATCAGATGGATCGGCGTTCTTGGGCTTGGATAGCCCACGACCTCACTTGGTCAGCAGGATGGTCAGGGCAGCAGCGGTTCAAGCGGTTACATAAATTCAGGCTCCAAAGTCTCACCAAAAACCGCTGAACTCCAAGGGCGGGTGCTACCGTGATGCGAGGGTGAGCTCGCAAAAATATCACAGCTCCAAGGTACGAAGCACTCGCGGGGAAATTAATACAAAGCAGTCCTCCAGATGCATTTCGGCGTGATGCCTTCTTCAGTGTTTGAACTGCTGATATGGTACCTGGTGTCCCATTGGCTTATATTCAATGTCCCAAGTTCTGATTGGTTGGATTTCAGCCAATGGAAAGGTAGCATTGCTTCGATGGATATTCCGCGGCTACAGCGTGTCGCCGCACTGATACTGGCACCCCAATCAATTAAGACTCTCATTAAGCCTATATGGCAGATTAGTTTGTAATCCCAGGTGGTTTGATTGATGCCAGCGCAATACGTGTCTCACGCTGTTGGCCGTAACATTCAAGCAGTCCCTGTTGGCCCTACAACATGGGCGGTGAGTTGTTCATACACCAGGTACACCCCTCGCCAGCCGCTGGATGTGATCCGAGACGTAACTGCAGGCGTCGATCAAATGGATCGGCGTTCTTGGGCTTGGATAGCCCACGACCTCACTTGGTCAGCAGGATGGTCAGGGCAGCGGCGGTTCAAGCGGTTACATAAATTCAGGCTCCAAAGTCTCACCAAAAACCGCTGAACTCCAAGGGCGGGTGCTACCGTGATGCGAGGGTGAGCTCGCAAAAATATCACAGCTCCAAGGTACGAAGCACTCGCGGGGAAATTAATACAAAGCAGTCCTCCAGATGCATTTCGGCGTGATGCCTTCTTCAGTGTTTGAACTGCTGATATGGTACCTGGTGTCCCATTGGCTTATATTCAATGTCCCAAGTTCTGATTGGTTGGATTTTAGCCAATGGAAAGGTAGCATTGCTTCGATGGATATTCCGCGGCTACAGCGTGTCGCCGCACTGATACTGGCACCCCAATCAATTAAGACTCTCATTAAGCCTATATGGCAGATTAGTTTGTAATCCCAGGTGGTTTGATTGATGCCAGCGCAATACGTGTCTCACGCTGTTGGACGTAACATTCAAGCAGTCCCTGTTGGCCCTACAACATGGGCGGTGAGTTGTTCATACACCAGGTACACCCCTCGCCAGCCGCTGGATGTGATCCGAGACGTAACTGCAGGCATCGATCAGATGGATCGGCGTTCTTGGGCTTGGATAGCCCACGACCTCACTTGGTCAGCAGGATGTTCAGGGCAGCGGCGGTTCAAGCGGTTACATAAATTCAGGCTCCAAAGTCTCACCAAAAACCGCTGAACTCCAAGGGCGGGTGCTACCGTGATGCGAGGGTGAGCTCGCAAAAATATCACAGCTCCAAGGTACGAAGCACTCGCGAGGAAATTAATACAAAGCAGTCCTCCAGATGCATTTCGGCGTGATGCCTTCTTCAGTGTTTGAACTGCTGATATGGTACCTGGTGTCCCATTGGCTTATATTCAATGTCCCAAGTTCTGATTGGTTGGATTTCAGCCAATGGAAAGGTAGCATTGCTTCGATGGATATTCCGCGGCTACAGCGTGTCGCCGCACTGATACTGGCACCCCAATCAATTAAGACTCTCATTAAGCCTATATGGCAGATTCGTTTGTAATCCCAGGTGGTTTGATTGATGCCAGCGCAATACGTGTCTCACGCTGTTGGCCGTAACATTCAAGCAGTCCCTGTTGGCCCTACAACATGGGCGGTGAGTTATTCATACACCAGGTACACCCCTCGCCAGCCGCTGGATGTGATCCGAGACGTAACTGCAGGCGTCGATCAGATGGATCGGCGTTCTTGGGCTTGGATAGCCCACGACCTCACTTGGTCAGCAGGATGGTCAGGGCAGCAGCGGTTCAGTATCAGTGCGGCGACACGCTGTAGCCGCGGAATATCCATCGAAGCAATGCTACCTTTCCATTGGCTGAAATCCAACCAATCAGAACTTGGGACATTGAATATAAGCCAATGGGACACCAGGTACCATATCAGCAGTTCAAACACTGAAGAAGGCATCACGCCGAAATGCATCTGGAGGACTGCTTTGTATTAATTTCCCCGCGAGTGCTTCGTACCTTGGAGCTGTGATATTTTTGCGAGCTCACCCTCGCATCACGGTAGCACCCGCCCTTGGAGTTCAGCGTTTTTTGGTGAGACTTTGGAGCCTGAATGTATATATATACACATACATATATATATGCATATAAATGCATATGCATTTATATATAAGTACATATGTGTGTGTGTATTGAGAGGTAGAGAGAGGTAGAGAGAGGTAGAGAGGTAGAGAGGTAGAGGTGTAGATGTGTAGAGGTAGAGGTGTAGAGGTAGAGGTGTAGAGGTAGAGAGGTAAAGCTAGAGAGGTACAGGTAGAGAGGTAGAGAGTAGTAGCGAGAGAGGTAGAGAGAGGTAGAGAGTAGAGAATGAGTAATAGAGTGTAGAGAGTAGAGAGTGAGTACTAGAGAGTAGTAGAGAGAGTAGCAGAGAGTGAGTAGTAGACAGTAGTAGAGTGAGTAGTAGAGAGTGAGTAGTAGAGTGAGAAGTAGAGAGTGATTAGCAGAGAGAGAGTAGTACAGAGTAGTAGAGAGTGAGTAGTAGAGTGAGTAGTACAGAGCAGTAGAGAGAAAGTAGTAGAGAGTGAGTAGTAGAGAGAGTAGTAAAGAGCGAGTAGTAGAGAGAGAGTAGTAGAGAGAGAGAATTAGAGAGTGAGTAGTAGAGAGTGAGTAGTAGAGAGTGAGTAATAGGGAGTAGTAGAGTAGTAGAGAGTGAGTAGTAGAGAGTATTGGCGTAGCAGACAGTGAGTAGTAGAGAGTAGTAGAGAGTGAGTAGTAGAGGGAGTAGTAGAGAGTGAGTAGTAGAGTGAGTAGAGGAGAGCGAGTAGTAGGGAGCAAGTGGTAGAGAGTGTATAGTAGAGAGTGAGTAGTAGAGAGTAGTAGAAGAGAGCGAGTAGCAGAGAGTGAGTAGTAGAGAGTAGTAGAGTGAGTAGTAGAGAGTGAATAGTAGAGAGAGAGTAGAAGAGAATAGTAGTAGAGAGTAGTAGAGTAGTAGAGAGAGTAGTAGAGAGTAGTAGAGTAGCAGAGAATGAGTAGTAGAGAGTGAGCAGTAGAGAGAGTAGTAGAGAGTGCGTAGTAGAGAGTGTGTAGTAGAGAGTGAGTAGTAGTGAGTAGTGGAGAGTGAGTAGTAGAGAGTGAACAGTAGAGAGTGAGTAGTAGAGAGTGAGTAGTAGAGAGTGAGTAGTTTAGTTTAAAAGGGACACAATGAAGGGGTTCATTTTGCCATTGAAATTATGATCAGTGCTGAAAAAATAAAAATGTGGGCACATTTTGAGTGATTTCTCAAATCCTCTTCTATTTCATTAAAAAATTCTGACATGCAGACTAAACCATGCACTTTCAATACCAGCAGCAGACTTCCCTGGTGAGCAGTAGCTTTACTACACTGATCTAATAAGCAACTAGAGTGATAACATTCCAAATGTATGGCAAATGTGTGACACATCTGAATGCCTTCTTGATGGAATCAAAGTAAAAAAACGAAAGTATTTCTTACTGAGGAGACTGTAGTAAATGAGGAAATTAGGAAACTTCATAACAAATAAGTCTCCCAAGATGGACACCAGAGACAAAAGAGCACAAATGTAGCACAAATATCACCCAGATGTAGCCCAAGTATAGCCCAATGACAGAATGTCCCAGAGTGTTCTAAAGAACAACTAGAGCGCTAACAGTCTTACTTATGACAAAAGTATGACACACCTGAAGCCATCTTGATTGGAATAAAGTGGAAACACTTAAAACATTCAATTTGCAAAGGAACAAAATGAGGGGGTTCATTTTGCCATAGAAATTATGATTAGTTCTGCAGAAAGAAAAACTCAAATTCACTTCTATTTCATTAAAACATTCTGACATGCAGACTGAAACATGCACTTTGAATACCAGCAGCAGACTTCCCTGGTGAGCAGAAGCTTTACGACAGTGATCAAATGAGCAACTAGAGTGCTAATATTCAGAATTTATGGCAAATGTGTGACACATCTGAATGCCTTCTTGATGGAACCAAAGTAAACAAGCATTGAAAATGCAATAGGTCTCGCCCTCGTTTAAGTTAAAGCAATTCTGTTTGTAATTAGGTGGCTTTTTAGCTTTGGTTGTATTAGTGTTTTTCAAACTTTCATGTACATAACATGCATATGAATGCATATATGTATATGTATGCATGCATTTATATTTGTATCTATACAGATATGCAGATTATATATATGTTTATATATGTATGTATAGATATATATATATATATATATTCACTGAAAAAACCAAAGGTTTCAGGGGCGTTATAGTTAGGAATTGGCATTTAAAAATCCTTAGAAATTCACTGAAAAAACCATAGGTTTCAGGGGTGTTATAGTTAGCTGGACATTTCCCTCGTACAAAACCCTAGAAATTAGTTCAGCTAACTGTAACTCGCGCCCCCGCAATGCACTGCTGATGACGTCACATATTACATCACTCAAGACATGGTCAGTGACATCACTAATGACATCACTGATGACATCTCAAATGACATCACTGATGACATCACTGATGACGTCATCCATCTGATAAATTAGTGCATCTTCTCACACCCTAATATAACCTTTGATACACCGACTCAAAATTTCAGACGCCCATTTTGACAACCATAGATACTCCAATACCAATTACTACTCACCCACTCATTGACTTTTAGGTCTACATACATCTCCACTCACTCACCAGTACAGTCACTCATACTTACAGTCACTCTGTGCATTTTTACACCTATATAGACACTCACACACCGCCAATCATCCATTGAGGTACTGACACATCTAGTCAGTCATGCAAATAATTAATCACAGTAAAATTTACTCACCTATACAGTTAAAAACACTCAAGTTCACTCACTCATAAAAATACTAGATATACATTCAATCACTAACGCACCCATACATACACTCACCCAACCATGCAGTCCATCACAGATGCACTCTTAAAAACATGCACCCACTGAATCACCCACTCACACATCTAGTCACAGAGTCACACACACCCTACCCACACAAACACTCAGGCACCCATACAGATACTCAGACAACCAATCAATAAGCCATATAGACACTCATATAGCTATTCACAAAACCATGCAGCCACTTATACACCAACACACAGACACATACAGACATTCACACAGTTTAGTCACTAGTCTGCAGTAAGATACATTTAATGACTCACTTATAGACTCAGTTACGCACCTAGAAAATCATCCATTCACACACTTGTACACCCACTTATTTTTCACCAGGCCTTTCCCTATATATATTAAACATCATAAAACTGTTCAGAAACACATGCTCAATGGATGATGTCATCAGTAATGTCATCAGTAATGTCATTTGAGATGTCATCAGTGATGTCATCAGTGATGTCACTGACCATGTCATGAGTGATGTAATATGTGACGTCATCAGCAGTGCATTGCGGGGGCGCAAGTTATAGTTAGCTGAACTAACTATAACAGGGGAATTTCTAGGGTTTTGTACGAGGGAAATGTCCAGCTAACTACACCCCTGAAACCTATGGTTTTTTCAGTGAATTTCTAAGGTTTTTTAAATGCCAATTGCTAACTATAACGCCCCTGAAACCTTTGGTTTTTTCAGTAAATTTCAAAGGTTTTTAAATACCAATTCCTAACTATAACGTGCATGAAACCTATGGGTTTTTCAGTGAATTTCAAAGGTTTTTTAAATGCTAATTCCTATCTATAACTTATCTCTGAAGATATCATGAAAAGCATTCTTTTTTAAAAGTAGGGTGCACATTAGTTTTGTGGAAAAGCATCTTTGTGATTGGTTAAGAAAAAGCATTTTCAACGTGGAGTACATATCATAGGATAAAATTTGCTCAGCTCAACCACACCTGCTACTTGCATTTGGAAGGCACTGTTCGAACTTAAAACAATCGTCAACTTTTAACCTGCACGTGTCGTTAAATGTTCAAGAAAATGTTACAAAAAAATATCGTAAAGTTTTAAAAAATTGATGAACTTTTAACCTGCACGTATTGTAGAATGTTCTACAAAATGTGTGTTGATAGAATACGTTGCACTTCTGACTTCTATATGTTGTTGAATATTAAAAAAAACGGTTCATATGGAAAATTAAAAAGAAACCAATAGAGAAGTTTTGAAACCTAAAAGAATCAAGGAACTATTCTAATTTATTCTTTACATGTATTTATGTGTGCAGCAACAAAATTATAGACACAACAGCACTAGGAAGAGGAAGAAGCAGGGAGTGGGGGGAGGGGGGGGGAGATGGGCAGAATGGCACACATGCACAATTAAGTACAACACGCATATAGACTAACAATGGCCAAAATGAAATACACCAACAAGGAGCACAAGTCACACAACCTGCCAACATCACACCACTGAACGAGTATAGAAGTGAAAACCACGCTGCATTCATACAGGATGTGTACAAAGGCCAGTCGTTGGTGTTGTGGGATGTCTGCGACCGTGGTCATCATGGATGAGATGCCCAGCATGTGGCACATGGTCGAGTTCACTGTGTGTTATGTTGCCAAACGGCTGCTCCTCCCTCCCACGAGCCCCCACACTTTTGCACGGTGAGCTGTTGTATCTCGTGTACTCGTACGGCACACCATTGTAATGCCTATTTGCGCATGTCCTGCTACATTCCAACTACAACATCACAGTGCCGTTTGGAGGTGGTGCATGCCACTTTACAACATCGACTGCTGCGGCTCTTGTAACAGGCCACACCAGAACACAGAGACACACTTACCGCACTTCCTGTGCATGGACATGTCCGAGACACCCCGTTCCCCTTGCCGGATAGGCACACCCCTGCACTGACCTGTGAACGACAGACCAGCACACGCCAGTTGTGCATGCAGGAGGATGCGTACGTAGCTACACATCCAGGCTCACTGCCAACGCTGAGGTGACAGCACACTGTGATGTTGCAGGGCTCGTGCCTATCATGCTAAGACAATGACCACAGGGACACACTTACTAAGATGTGGGTTTGGGGAGCATTGGCGGTCCTGGAGTTGTTGAGATGAGTCTTCTGGCCCTCATGGGTATCCCTGTATCATGCACATTGACTCTATGGCAACTGTGGGTGATCTGGTGTGGCTCTTGGCTGTGTTCCATTTCATGGTGCAGGTAGTTGTCCTGCTTAACACCAGCAGAAAGCAGGTGTAAAATCACTGGTGCTAACGTGTCTTATCGCCGGAATTTGTTTCGCATTGCAATTGGTGTGAAAGTTGTGATGTGATTTTTTTCGTGTGCACAACAATATACGAACTGAGCAGTGTATCTCGTCAAGATCCAGCACCTGACGCACTATTCCCAATCAATATAAATACAATGAGATTTCTTAATAGATTTTGTGTGTACACTGTAAGTGCAGCCAATATCTCAGTGCAATACAATACAGGATTTTAGTATTTAGAATAAATCGCAAAGGTGCACCTCGTGTCTTTTTGCACGGGAACGGCTACTCTCCATTTCATTATCAGCACTTTAACGGAAGTAAAGTTGAGATAAATCTAACACACTATTCAGAAGTTGGTGCAAACTGCAGATATCACCAGTATTCCAGCGATAAGTGCCCCAATATTTAACACCATGGTGGACTCCCTCAAATAACAGTAATAAGAACAAGAAAGAGTCACACAGCAGTTAAGAGAACAACCAAAAACATTATTATTTTTTTTTTCAAACTTTTTTTTTTATAATAATAAATATATAAACAATAAACTATTTTCAAACTTTATTTTTTTATTAACATAAATATAAACAATAAACTAATAAATAAAATGTAGCAACAATAATACAAAACAACAAGGCGGAACACTCCTGTGGGAAGCACGGATGTTGACGACAGACCTGGAAAATCAGAAAGATTGTTAAAAAAAAACACCATGGTATTCTCAACAAAATACCACAAGAAACAAATCACAGATATATAAAATGCATACAGCTAACAACATTTTATAAGTTTAACTTACAAAAACTGTAAATGTTGCCGCTTTAAAATATTTACCGAATCTGAGGAAATGTTTTTGCAGAAGGCACCACGCCCACAACGGTTTTATTCAGTGGTGAAGAAATGTTTAACTTTTTCCAAGGGGCAAACAAAGACCAATGCCACCTTCTTCATTCGCAAGATTTGCCAAAGAGTTCTGTTACGAGGGGATCCTAACAAAAAATACTCGTGCGGCACAGCAAGTATAATGAAACACCTCAGGACCCTTCATCCAAACAATCTTGCACGAGAAGAGTGCAAACAGATGAGAAACACTCCTGTTCTGTATCTGTAAAAAAGAATCACAAATAAATGTATATTAATAACTTTCAAATTTATACTATTCCATTACTGTACAAACACATTTTATATAAAAACTGACTAAGAAACTATAGCCCTGAACCACAAGTGTGACGATCGTTAAAATACTACATGCATAGTGCATACTACTTTGAAGCAGTTCATGCCATAAAGCCTACCTCACTAAAAGACTACATGCTAACTGACTAAATGATTACAGTACTATAAGGAGGCACACTGGGTGAGTGACAGGGTGTTTGCTAGAAGAGTATGAATACTAACTAGGGAATTGAAGGTGTAAAACACAACTTTGTAGGTGATTAGAGGACTGCATCCATACTGCATAGGCATTTAAAGCAGTCCATGTGCTAAGGCCTGGCTCACTGCATGACTACTTGGGTACTGACTGAATGATTAGAGTACAGCAAGGAGAGTGCCTAGGTGAATTTATAAGTGCTAGGCTTTTCGCACAGGGAATGGATTAGTACTTGGTACTGAATGGGTCACTAGAGGAGTGCAAAGGCAGTCACAAGTGCTGGACTGTATGGATACTGACTAGGAAATTGAAAGTGTGAAAGACAAGTGTCTAGGTGGTTAGAAGACTGCTTGCATAGTGCATAGGGGTTTGAAGCAGCCCATGTGCTAAGGCCTGGCTCAGTGTATGAATACTTAGGCACTGACTGAATGATTAGAGTACTGCAAAGATAGTATCTTGGTGAATTTATAAGTGTTTGGGTTTTAGCACAGTGAAAGGATTAGTACATGGTGCTGAATGGGTCACTAGAGGACTGCAAAGGGAGTGACAGGGTATTTCCTGGAAGTGCATGGATACTGACTAGGGAATTGAAGGTGAGAAAGACAATTGTGTAGGTGGTTAGAGGACTGCATGCATAGTGGATAAGGGTCTGAAGCAGTCCATATTCTAAGTCCTGGGTCACTGGATGAGTACTTGGGTACTGACTGAATGATTAGAGTACTGCAAGGAGAGTGCCTGGGTGAATTTATTAGGGTTTGGCGCAGTGAATGGATTAGTACATGATGCTGAATGGGTCACTAGAGGAGTGCAAATGGAGTGACAGGGTGTTTACTGGAAGTGAACGGATACTGACTGGGGAATTGAAGGTGTGAAAGACAAGTGTGTAGGTGCTTAGAGGACTGCATGCATAGTGGATAGAGGTTTGAAGAAGTCCATGTGCTAAGACCTGGCTCAGTGCATGAATACTTAGGCATTGACTGAATCATTAGAGTACTGGAAAGAGAGTGTCTTGGTGAATTTATAAGTGTTTGGGTTTTGGCACAGTGAATGGATTAGTACATGTTGTTGAATGGGTCTCTAGAGGACTGCAAAGGAAGTGACCGGATGTTTCCTGGAAGTATATGGATACTGACTAGGGAATTGAAGGTGTAAAAGACAAGTGTATAGTATGTTAGAACACAACATGCGTACTGCATAGACATTTGAAGCAGTCTATTTGGTACTTAGAAACTGACAAAATAATCAGACTACTTCTAGGACAGTGCTTAGGTAAAACTTTAAAATTTTCAGTTCTGCCACAGTGAACAGAATAGTACATGCTACTGCACCTTAGTGTCAAACCCTGACTCATTTTATCAATGCATAAGCAAAGACTAGCTTCTAATGCTACTAAAACTTGACAACATGAGAGGTTTTAAATTAGTTATCTGTCAGCAAATACACGATGTTACCAAATGCTTCTCTCACAGTGGTTCTCAAATGCACACAGACTCACAGTGTGATTCTAGACAACAACCACTATACCTAGGAGTTTGCCAAAAATCATTCACTACTGTGGAAGTGGTAAGCAAACTGCACACAATCTTCATATTTCAGGACTGCACTTTTATGTCAAAGCCTGACTCATATAATCAAAGCATAAGCAAAGACTGTCTTCTAATGCTACTAAAACTTCACAACATGACCGGTTTTAAAACAGGTATATGTCAGCAAATACACGATGTTACCAAATGCTTCTCTCACAATCCTTACCCAAATGCACACAGACTCACAGTGTGATTGTAGACAAGCAACACTATCCTAGGAGTTTACCAAAACTCATTCACTACTCTGGAAGAGTTAATGGTACTGCACACAATCTACATATTTAAGTACACCACATCAGTGCCAAAGCATGACTCATTTAATCAACGCATAAGCAAAGACTGGATTCTAATCCTACTAAAACTTCACAACATGACAGGTTTTAAAACAGTTATCTGTCAGCAAATACATGATGTTACCAAATGCTTCTCTCACAGTGATCCCAAATCCACACTAACTCACAGTGTGATTCTAGACAAGCACCACTATCCCTATGAGTTTACCAAAACTCATTCATTACAGTGCAAGTGGTAAGGGAACTGCACACAATCTACATATTTTACAACTGCAATTTACTGTCAATGCCTGACTCATATAATGAAAGCATAAGCCATAACTGTCTTCTAATGCTACTAAAACTTGACAACATGGCATGTTTTACAACACTTATCTGTCAGCAAATACACGGTGTTACCAAACACTTCTCTCACAGTGGTTCCCAAATGCACACAGACTCACAGTGTGATTCTAGACAAACAACACAATCCCTAGGAGTTTACCAAAACTCATTCACTACAGTGGAAGTGGTAAGGGAACTGCACACAATCTACATATTTCACGACTACACTTTAATGTCAATGCCTGACTAATTTAATCAACTCATAAGCAAAGACTGGCGTCTAATGCTACTAAAACTTGACAACATGACAGGTTTTAAAACAGTTATCTGTCAATAAAGACACGATGTTACCAAATGCTTCTCTCACAATCCTTACCCAAATGCACACAGACTCACAGTGTGATTTTAGACAATCAACACTATCCTAGGACTTTACCAAAACTCATTACTACTGTGGAAGGGGTAAGGGGACTGCACATAATCTACATATTTAAGTACAGCACATCAGTGTCAAAGCATGACTCATTTAATCAACATATAAGCAAAGACTGGATTCTAATGCTACTTAAACTTCACAACATGACAGATTTTAAAACAGTTATCTGTCAGCAAATACATGATGTTACCAAATGATTCTCTCATACTGATCCCAAATACACACTAACTCACACTGTGATTCTAGACATTCACCACTATCCCTAGGAGTTTACCAAAACTCATTCACTACAGTGCAACTGGTAAGGGAACTGCACACAATATACATATTTCAGGACTGCACTTTTATGTCAAAGCCTGACTCATTTAATCAAATCATAAGCCATAACTGTCTTCTAATGCTACTAAAACTTCACAACATGACAAGTTAAAACAGTTATCTGTCAGCAAATACACGATGTTACCAAATGCTTCTCTCACAGTGGTTCCCAAATGCACACAGACTCACTGTGTGATTCTAGACAAACAACACTATCCCTTGCACTATACCAAAACACATTTCTTCATCTAGAAGTAGTACTACATTTTAGTATAGAAACACAACATAACTCATTTCACAAATTCAGAAACAATGACTGGTTTCTAATTCTACCAAAATATTAAAACAGCACAGTTATCTGTCTACAAACACATGAAAAACACAAATGCTTATCACAGAATGGTTTCTACATGCACACACATTGTAGAGAAAAAAAAGTACTCCCTACACTTTAGCAGGAAAAATACATTAGTCTGATTAAAATCAAAATAGTCTACATACATCCCCTCACAATTAAATAACTCATCTTTCAAGTTCTTTTGTAGATTAAGAAGTATATCAATCACTCACCATATTTTCTTTTACAGAATCTCTGCACTGTGCACCTCTCAGCAAAAGCAAAGAATGAAAAAGTTTCCCTTTCATTTCCCACACATATACATGTAAACATCAAATCACAATCCGTCGAACATAAACTCAAAAGCAAACACACATTTCTATTGGTTAAACACTTCAACCTTTTCCAACTGAAATACATTTCAACCCTTCCCCCAATCTGCCTTCTGCCTGTTACCATAGAAACAGGTCATGGAACACTGCACTGAGCTCACAGGTCACAAGTTCAGCACACAATGTTCCTACACAAGACAGGAAGTGTGCTTGACTTTTCAACATATCAGCTTATCATATATAATGTTCCTTACAATCTGTTTTTGTTAACCAATAACAATCATACCTTTAAAAAACAGAAATATACACCCTACCTTTCAGTGTAGAAAGTTGTCATACAACCAATGATTTCTTGTTGTTTTTCAAAAAACGTTGCCGTGGATCCACACACCCACCACGAGAGAATCCGTGCATCCAACGCGATAGGATGCGCACACCTTGTGCGCATTTCCCCGTGTTTTTTTTTTTTAAAGGGGGCCCCAGGGGGTCCTTCTGGGACCCCCTAAGCACCTCTAGAGGGTCAGAGTATTTCCACTCTGCCCCCTTTATATGTTTTACACACTTATTCCCCTTGCATCTTCAGCCTCGCTTCTACCAAGGCAGAAAATGGCCGCCAAACGTTCCTGGTTTCGAAGGTAGAGAGACACTCAACAGCCAATTAGCATTCAGCGTGCGATCGGTAGGGTGCGCGCTCGGTTCGGGGAGGGTGCGCTTACGGTGCGGGTACGGTCCGCGGATCCTCCGCGGCCATAGATATCACTAACTTTTTTACCCTAATTCTCTCAGGAACTACTGAACAGATTCACACCATATATGCAAAAGGCACGAGTCCGAACTGAGGACTACCTCTTTGCCAAATTTGGTGTCATTCCGTTCTGCGGTTCGGGCTGTAGCTGCGACAACAGATCCTATGGGAAATTGCATGGGGAAAATGCGTTTTGGGACCCCCCTTTTTTCTCGGCCCCCGCTTGACGGATCACCGCAAAACATTTAGGGTAGGAGCGGAGCGGAGGTGGCGAAAAGTTTGGAACATTCCGCGAGGATTCGTCAATCGGCGCCAACGTTATTCCAAATAGAATGTTGCAAATTTCCTATGGAAAAAAGGTCCTAACTATAACTATCTACTGGTGACCGCCAGTAGATAATATATACATACATATATATATATGAATGCATATGCATATATATGTTCATATGTGTGCGTGTAGAGAGAGGTAGAGAGGTACTACTTCTCACTCTCTACTACTCTCTACTACTCACTCTCTACTACTCTCTACTACTCACTCTCTACTACTCACTCTAATACTCACTCTACTACTCACTCTCTACTACTCTCTACTACCCACTCTCTACTGCTTTCTCTCTACTCACTGTCTACCACTCTACTATTCACTCTACTACTCACTCTCTACTACTCACTCGCTACTACTCACTCGCTACTACTCTCGTCTACTCACTATCTACTACTCTCTACTACTACTCTCTACTACTCACTCTATACTACTGTCTTTCTACTACTCTCTACTACTCACTCTACTACTCTCTAATACTCTCCACCACTCACTCTCTACTACTCTTTACTACTCACTCTCTGCTACTCTCTACTACTCACTCTCCACTACTCACTCTCTACTACTCGCTCTCTACTGCTCTCTACTACTCACTCTCCTACTCACTCTCTACTACTCTACCACTCTCTACTACTCTCTCTACTACTCACTCTACAACTCTCTACTACTCACTCTCTACTACACACTCTCTACTACTTGCTCTCTACTACTCGCTCTCTACTACTCACTATACTACTCACTCTCTACTTCTCCCTACTACTCACTCTCTACTACTCCAATTCTCTATACTTCTCACTCTCTCCTACTCTACTACTCCCTACAACTCTCTCTATACTACTCTCTACTACTCTATTACTCTACCTACTACTCACTCTCTACTACTCACTCTACAACTCACTCTCTACTACTCACTTTCTACTTCACACTCTCCACTACTTGCTCTCTACTTCTCGCTCTCTACTACTTACTCTACTACTCACTCTACTACTCCCTACGACTCACTCTCTACTACTCCCTACTACTCACTCTCTACTACTCTCTCTCTACTACTCACTCTCTACTACTCGCTCTCAACTACTCACTCTCAACTACTCTCTACTACTCACTCTACTACTCACTCTGGTTGTATTAGTGTTTTTCAAACTTTCATGTACATAACATGCATATGTATGCATATATGTATATGTATGCATGCATTTATATTTGTATTTATACAGATATGCAGATTATATATATGTTTATATATGTATGTATAGATGTATATATATTGTTTTTCAAAGTGCTCTGCAACGAAGAAGCACTCGACAGCAGCAGGTATGAAAACATACTTTTATTCCTCGCTTGAAGATGGCATTTCATCCGTGATTAACTGCCTTTCACCAACGCGTTTCAGAGCTGTCCGCTCCTTCCTTTTGGGTGTAATGGCTGTTTCGCAGTTCATTTCCGGCTTACAGTCTCATAATCTCGTGTCTTTAAATAGTGATAGCCTGCTTAGTAGCACGATTACCTTGCTGTGCATTATGGGACTTGTTGTCTTCCAATTAATTCCCCACAGTGGGTTCCGCAATTTGCCAACATTAAAAAGGGGTCACAGTAATTAGTGGATTCACTGTGTCATGAAGGCACTCCAGTGTGCCCCGGTATGATTTGCTTCTCTTCACATTCTGCGCGCTGCTGTGCCGACTCTGCAGCTTGGAGGGTTCCTGCTGTAACGGCCCCATTTCTCTCCTCATTGACCTGGTGGTGCTCCTTCAGCGACCGAAGCCGTCGCTTAAGCATTGTTTTTCAAAGTGCTCTGCAACGAAGAAGCACTCGACAGCAGCAGGTATGAAAACATACTTTTATTCCTCGCTTGAAGATGGCATTTAATCCGTGATTAACTGCCTTTCACCAACGCGTTTCAGAGCTGTCCGCTCCTTCCTCTTGGGTGTAATGGCTGTTTCGCAGTTCATTTCCGGCTTACAGTCTCATAATCTCGTGTATTTAAATAGTGATAGCCTGCTTAGTAGCACGATTACCTTGCTGTGCATTATGGGACTTGTTGTCTTCCAATTAATTCCCCACAGTGACCCCTTTTTAATGTTGGCAAATTGCGGAACCCACTGTGGGGAATTAATTGGAAGACAACAAGTCCCATAATGCACAGCAAGGTAATCGTGCTACTAAGCAGGCTATCACTATTTAAAGACACGATATTATGAGACTGTAAGCCGGAAATGAACTGCGAAACAGCCATTACACCCAAGAGGAAGGAGCGGAGAGCTCTGAAACGCGTTGGTGAAAGGCAGTTAATCACGGATGAAATGCCATCTTCAAGCGAGGAATAAAAGTATGTTTTCATACCTGCTGCTGTCGAGCGCTTCTTCGTTGCAGAGCACTTTGAAAAACAATGTTTAAGCGATGGCTTCGGTCGCTGAAGGAGCACCACCAGGTCAATGAGGAGAGAAATGGGGCCGTTACAGCAGAAACCCTCCAAGCTGCAGAGTCGGCACAGCAGTGTGCAGAATGTGAAGAGAAGCAAATCATACCGGGGCACACTGGAGTGCCTTCATGACACAGTGAATCCACTAATTACTGTGACCCCTTTTTAATGTTGGCAAATTGCGGAACAGACTGTGGGGAATTAATTGGAAGACAACAAGTCCCATAATGCACAGCAAGGTAATCGTGCTACTAAGCAGGCTATCACTATTTAAAGACACGAGATTATGAGAGTGTAAGCCGGAAACGAACTGCGAAACAGCCATTACACCCAAGAGGAAGGAGCGGACAGCTCTGAAACGCGTTGGTGAAAGGCAGTTAATCACGGATGAAATGCCATCTTCAAGCGAGGAATAAAAGTATGTTTTCATACCTGCTGCTGTCGAGTGCTTCTTTGTTGCAGAGCACTTTGAAAAACAATGTTTAAGCGGCGGCTTCGGTCGCTGAAGGAGCACCACCAGGTCAATGAGGAGAGAAATGGGGCAGTTACAGCAGGAACCCTCCAAGCTGCAGAGTCGGCACAGCAGCGCGCAGAATGTGAAGAGAAGCAAATCATACCGGGGCACACTGGAGTGCCTTCATGACACAGTGAATCCACTAATTACTGTGACCCCTTTTTAATGTTGGCAAATTGCGGAACCCACTGTGGGGAATTAATTGGAAGACAACAAGTCCCATAATGCACAGCAAGGTAATCGTGCTACTAAGCAGGCTATCACTATTTAAAGACACGAGATTATGAGACTGTAAGCCGGAAATGAACTGCGAAACAGCCATTACACACAAGAGGAAGGAGCGGACAGCTCTGAAACGCGTTGGTGAAAGGCAGTTAATCACGGATGAAATGCCATCTTCAAGCGAGGAATAAAAGTATGTTTTCATACCTGCTGCTGTCGAGTGCTTCTTCGTTGCAGAGCACTTTGAAAAACAATGTTTAAGCGACGGCTTCGGTCGCTGAAGGAGCACCACCAGGTCAATGAGGAGAGAAATGGGGCCGTTACAGCAGGAACCCTCCAAGCTGCAGAGTCGGCACAGCAGCGCGCAGAATGTGAAGAGAAGCAAATCATACCGGGGCACACTGGAGTGCCTTCATGACACAGTGAATCCACTAATTACTGTGACCCCTTTTTAATGTTGGCAAATTGCGGAACCCACTGTGGGGAATTAATTGGAAGACAACAAGTCCCATAATGCACAGCAAGGTAATCGTGCTACTGAGCAGGCTATCACTATTTAAAGACACGAGATTATGAGACTGTAAGCCGGAAATGAACTGCGAAACAGCCATTACACCCAAGAGGAAGGAGCGGACAGCTCTGAAACGCGTTGGTGAAAGGCAGTTAATCACGGATGAAATGCCATCTTCAAGCGAGGAATAAAAGTATGTTTTCATACCTGCTGCTGTCGAGTGCTTCTTCGTTGCAGAGCACTTTGAAAAACAATGTTTAAGCGACGGCTTCGGTCGCTGAAGGAGCACCACCAGGTCAATGAGGAGAGAAATGGGGCCGTTACAGCAGGAACCCTCCAAGCTGCAGAGTCGGCACAGCAGCGCGCAGAATGTGAAGAGAAGCAAATCATACCGGGGCGCACTGGAGTGCCTTCATGACACAGTGAATCCACTAATTACTCTGACCCCTTTTTAATGTTGGCAAATTGCGGAACCCACTGTGGGGAATTAATTGGAAGACCACAAGTCCCATAATGCACAGCAAGGTAATCGTGCTACTAAGCAGGCTATCACTATTTAAAGACACGAGATTATGAGACTGTAAGCCGGAAATGAACTGCGAAACAGCCATTACACCCAAGAGGAAGGAGCGGACAGCTCTGAAACGCGTTGGTGAAAGGCAGTTAATCACGGATGAAATGCCATCTTCAAGCGAGGAATAAAAGTATGTTTTCATACCTGCTGCTGTCGAGTGCTTCTTCGTTGCAGAGCACTTTGAAAAACAATGTTTAAGCGACGGCTTCGGTCGCTGAAGGAGCACCACCAGGTCAATGAGGAGAGAAATGGGGCCGTTACAGCAGGAACCCTCCAAGCTGCAGAGTCGGCACAGCAGCGCGCAGAATGTGAAGAGAAGCAAATCATACCGGGGCACACTGGAGTGCCTTCATGACACAGTGAATCCACTAATTACTGTGACCCCTTTTTAATGTTGGCAAATTGCGGAACCCACTGTGGGGAATTAATTGGAAGACAACAAGTCCCATAATGCACAGCAAGGTAATCGTGCTACTAAGCAGGCTATCACTATTTAAAGACACGAGATTATGAGACTGTAAGCCGGAAATGAACTGCGAAACAGCCATTACACCCAAGAGGAAGGAGCGGACAGCTCTGAAACGCGTTGGTGAAAGGCAGTTAATCACGGATGAAATGCCATCTTCAAGCGAGGAATAAAAGTATGTTTTCATACCTGCTGCTGTCGAGTGCTTCTTCGTTGCAGAGCACTTTGAAAAACAAAGATGTATATATGTAGCACTTAACACAAATACTTTGAATCTTCATTTATCTGGACAAATTAGCACGCAACAAGTCCCCTTCTTGGATCTTAAAGTCTTTGTCCAAGACGGGAGTATATGTACCACTCTCTTCAGAAAAGAGACTGCAGGGAATTCAGTATTAGAAGCACAGAGTAGCCATCAAAAATCTCTAAAAAACAGCATCCCTTACGGCGAATTACTACGCCTAAAAAGAAATTGTTCCCGTGAGGTTGATTTTCAATATGAAGCATCATCTGCCATTGAAAGATTTCGATCACGTGGCTACTGTCCTAACCTACTAATGAAAACTTTAAGTAAGGTTAACAAAATCTCAAGACAATCCCTACTAGACACAAACCGTGCTAAGACTAGAACAACATCAGAAATTTGCAGATTTATTACAACTTTCTCTAATGAGACCAATACCCTGAGAAAGATTCTTTGCCGGAACTGGCACATTCTGAAAACAGATGTAATAATAGGTGACATCTTACCACCCTATCCACAAATAACCTTCAGAAGATGTAGATCCTTAAAAGACAAATTGGTTAACAGCCACTATGAACCTATTCCTTTTGTCCAACCTATCAGTAAAGTCTCCGGTTTCTTCCCTTGTCTGAAATGTAAGGCGTGTAGGAACAGTAAAAAGGTATCTTCATACAATGTCCCTGGTATGAAAAAACCGAGACCAATTAACAAATTGATGACTTGTAATACGCCATTTAGCGTTTACTGCCTTACATGTCCTTGCCCAAAGCAATATATTGGCAGCACGATCCACCCCACAAAAAAGCGCATCCTAGAACATGCCAGAGCAATTGAAAAACAAGACACCTCATACCCTGTAGCGAGACATTTCGCACAACATCACAATAGTGACAGAAATCTATTGTCGTTTTTCTGCCTTGATCATGTCCCAGTCAGTGACCGAATGGGAAATCGGGAATTGAGGCTGAGGAGATTAGAATCTCGCTTTATTATTGACCTCCAAACCACAACACCTTATGGTTTGAATACAGAGGAGGAACTGTCATGTCATCTAGGTAAACGCTGAAACAGTATAATTTTTCGATATTTGGGGACTAAGATGGCAGAGTATTTTTCCTGCTTCATTGTGATGAATATATTACTGTCACTTTATGCCCATACAGGGCTCAATTATGTCTAGAGAGTCTGAAATGAATTATATGTAAATATTTACTTTTTGTTAAATGCAGAATCTTGAATTAATTATTGTAGGCTGACTTGACTCATTCAGGGTAATAATTCGCCTTAAATTGACCGCCTGTCTAATTATTTACTTTATTGGTTCCAAAATGCTTTTCTCACTTGTAATAATGAATTAAGAATTATTTACTGGTGATGCAAAATATATAGTATTTTGTCAAGTGAACAAAAGTCCGATCTAAACTGTATTTTTAGTCTTTTCACTATGTTTATGTTTAAGTGAACCGGAACTAGATCATGTGAACCGGATATAATACTGCTCACGTAACCTGCACATTGTAACTCAGTCGAAAAAGGCGCGAACGCCGAAACGCGTCCTGGTGTTACTGCTGCTATCTCGAAACAATGCAATAAATAATTGCATCGAGAAACCTTGCTGAGTGCGGTCTCCTTCATTCTTTGAGTGAAGTCCTTGGAGCTCTATATCTACGTGGAACCACCGCCATGACTTGGACCTGCACCCGCTCCCTGAGTGCCGAATAAAGCGGATCTTGGTGGATTTTCTGAGCGTCTTTCGCCGCTACGAGCACCGCTGCCTTTGGACCCGGTCGGTGAGTCTGTGCCCACCGGTATATTTGTTTAAAGTAAAAGTCCATGCTTGTAATTTCTCACGGCAGCACGAGCGTCAAAGCAAGAACCCTAATTTAATGCGTGCAGCTTTACGAGCCCGAAAATAAATATGTTTTCAAATGAATCGAGACAGGCGGAGGCAGCACAAGTCTTCAAATGTGCCCCGACATCCCGCGTCGAAAAGGATCAGGCAAACAAAGAACCCAGTTCACTCGAGAATCAATTTGTCAAACTAGAGAGACTTTTGGAACGAGAAACACGGAAATGGTGGGAGGCCACCTCGCTCCAACATTATATTGACGTACAACGTATACCTCGAGGTTTACGTATTTATACGATTCCTTCTTATGAAAACCCGGACCCGGCGCTGCTAGAGGAATGGGCTGCATACACAACGGAATCTTCAGTTGGCATGCTTAAAATTCTGATAAAGTTTGCATGGAGCGACCGTGAAAAATGTCTCAAAGAAATCGAGGAATTGGAAGCCATTATTGCGACTAACCCGGATACAAAAACCAAAGATGAACTCAGACAAGCAATGAAGGACCGGTTGATAAACTACCAAGAAAAAATCAAGACACGCAAGCATACGAAATTCAATAGAGATGCAAGGGACTACGAACAAGGAAGAGTACTTACTTTTGCACGAAAGTTTGATGGGCCAAGGAAAGCGCTCAGAAGGATTGTTCCTCAAGATCAGGAAATCCAAGATACCTCTGAATCAAACGTGAGCACAGATGCAGAGCAATCAGGGGAGGAATTTAGTGAAACAGCCATGTCCTCCTCAATACAAAGTCGTTTTTTAGAGGAGTTCAAACTAATGCGCAACTCACGACAAAGAGGGGGACGCGGCAGGTTCCAAACATCAAGGAGAAGAAATGCGGCCGGAAAACAAGACGGGGCGGCCACTCAAAGCCAAAATCAAGGAATCGCCTGGCAAACCCGCAGCAAAAGAGGATCCAAAAATTAGAGAACCCTGATAATCTCACTATTGTTAACTTGACTCAAAAACAACTAACGGAGGAACAAGAATCTGTTCTTAAAAAAGGCCTAACTTTCTGTCCAGCAAAAAGGTGTGAATATACACAAACACGGATCGATCTATATCTTTTTTCCAGGAAGTTAAAATTGATGAAATTTTTCAAATCCAAAAACGTGCAAGGAAATATCAGTGGCGCACCTCAGCAGATTTCTGTCCCTGATCCAACAACAACCCTTACAGGGGATGACCTTGAAACACTGTGTGTACTTTCCAGTCAAGAAACAATGGGATTAGGTGCTACTAAAGATATTTCCCGTATCCAAAGCTTTGGTATTGAACAAATTGCTCCAAAAACCCATTTCAAGCAAATATCAACCTTTGTTCCAGTTACTCCTTACGACTCTATAGATATCTTTGAGGAATCAGTGAAGAAAGATCTCATGGAATTGAGACTCTCAGAATCTACGAACTTATCCAACAACCTTACCGTGAAAGAAAGGATTGCTCTTTCACAACTAATGGATGACCCAAACATAATTTGTAAACCCTCCGACAAAGGAGGGAATGTGGTATTAATGACGAGAAAGTTTTATGTGGAGGAGGCAATGAGATTACTCTCAGACAGATCATGTTATTCTCCTATTGTTAAATCTG
Source organism: Triturus cristatus (assembly GCF_964204655.1). Classification (NCBI taxonomy): domain Eukaryota; kingdom Metazoa; phylum Chordata; class Amphibia; order Caudata; family Salamandridae; genus Triturus; species Triturus cristatus. The sequence continues at coordinate 1,135,890,512 of NC_140585.1, forward strand.
AGTATATTGCAAGTATCAATGAATATCATATATTGATTCAGAAATGGTTTGATCGACATATGCTCAATTTTGATGAATTCAAATATCTAACATGTCCATATCCCACTACAGCTACTTTCTATCATTTACCCAAAATCCATAAAAATCAGGACAGACCGCCAGGTCGCCCTATCGTGTCATCCATTGGGTCATTAACAGAGCATATGTCTCAGTACATTGATTTTTTCTTGAGGGAGTTTGTGGTAACATTGTCTTCTTATATCAAAGACACGACGCATTTCATCTGTAACATTGCCAATACACCTTGGGAGTCTGACATGCTCATGATTGTCTTGGACATTACAAGCCTCTACACAATCATTAAACATGAGCATGGTGTGAAGGCAGTGGAATATTTTTTGAAGGAGAGATCTCTCCAATTCGCTGAGCACAATATCATGCTCACTGAATTTATTCTGTTCTGCCTCAATAACAACATTTTTTTGTTTGACAAACAACACTATCGTCAGATCCAGGGTACAGCCATGGGCACCTGCTTCGCCCCCAGCTATGCGAACCTATTCGTAGGCTGGTGGGAGAGACAGGTGGCCTGGGCTGATACATATGAACATTGGACTAAAAATGTTGTTTTATGGTATAGGTACATAGATGACCTGTTTATCTTGTGGAAGGGACCTAAGGATGAAGCTGAAAAATATATTTCAGCACTTAACACAAATACTTTGAATCTTCATTTATCTGGACAAATTAGCACGCAACAAGTCCCCTTCTTGGATCTTAAAGTCTTTGTCCAAGACAGGAGTATATGTACCACTCTCTTCAGAAAAGAGACTGCAGGGAATTCAGTATTAGAAGCACAGAGTAGCCATCAAAAATCTCTAAAAAACAGCATCCCTTACGGCGAATTACTACGCCTAAAAAGAAATTGTTCCCGTGAGGTTGATTTTCAATATGAAGCATCATCTGCCATTGAAAGATTTCGATCACGTGGCTACTGTCCTAACCTACTAATGAAAACTTTAAGTAAGGTTAACAAAATCTCAAGACAATCCCTACTAGACACAAACCGTGCTAAGACTAGAACAACATCAGAAATTTGCAGATTTATTACAACTTTCTCTAATGAGACAAATACCCTGAGAAAGATTCTTTGCCGGAACTGGCACATTCTGAAAACAGATGTAATAATAGGTGACATCTTACCACCCTATCCACAAATAACCTTCAGAAGATGTAGATCCTTAAAAGACAAATTGGTTAACAGCCACTATGAACCTATTCCTTTTGTCCAACCTATCAGTAAAGTCTCCGGTTTCTTCCCTTGTCTGAAATGTAAGGCGTGTAGGAACAGTAAAAAGGTATCTTCATACAATGTCCCTGGTATGAAAAAACCGAGACCAATTAACAAATTGATGACTTGTAATACGCCATTTAGCGTTTACTGCCTTACATGTCCTTGCCCAAAGCAATATATTGGCAGCACGATCCACCCCACAAAAAAGCGCATCCTAGAACATGCCAGAGCAATTGAAAAACAAGACACCTCATACCCTGTAGCGAGACATTTCGCACAACATCACAATAGTGACAGAAATCTATTGTCGTTTTTCTGCCTTGATCATGTCCCAGTCAGTGACCGAATGGGAAATCGGGAATTGAGGCTGAGGAGATTAGAATCTCGCTTTATTATTGACCTCCAAACCACAACACCTTATGGTTTGAATACAGAGGAGGAACTGTCATGTCATCTAGGTAAACGCTGAAACAGTATAATTTTTCGATATTTGGGGACTAAGATGGCAGAGTGTTTTTCCTGCTTCATTGTGATGAATATATTACTGTCACTTTATGCCCATACAGGGCTCAATTATGTCTAGAGAGTCTGAAATGAATTATATGTAAATATTTACTTTTTGTTAAATGCAGAATCTTGAATTAATTATTGTAGGCTGACTTGACTCATTCAGGGTAATAATTCGCCTTAAATTGACCGCCTGTCTAATTATTTACTTTATTGGTTCCAAAATGCTTTTCTCACTTGTAATAATGAATTAAGAATTATTTACTGGTGATGCAAAATATATAGTATTTTGTCAAGTGAACAAAAGTCCGATCTAAACTGTATTTTTAGTCTTTTCACTATGTCTATGTTTAAGTGAACCGGAACTAGATCATGTGAACCGGATATAATACTGCTCACGTAACCTGCACATTGTAACTCAGTCGAAAAAGGCGCGAACGCCGAAACGCGTCCTGGTGTTACTGCTGCTATCTCGAAACAATGCAATAAATAATTGCATCGAGAAACCTTGCTGAGTGCGGTCTCCTTCATTCTTTGAGTGAAGTCCTTGGAGCTCTATATGTATACACATACATATATATATATATATGAATGCATATGCATATATATGTGCATATGTGTGCGTGTAGAGAGAGGTAGAGAGAGGTAGAGAGGTACTACTACTCACTCTCTACTACTCACTCTCTACTACTCACTCTCTACTACTCACTCTAATACTCACTCTACTACTCACTCTCTACTGCTTTCTCTCTACTACTCACTCTACTTCTCACTCTCTACTACTCTCTACTACTCACTCTCTACTACTCACTCTCTACTACTCACTCTCTACTACTCACTCGCTACTACTCACTCACTACTACTCACTCGCTACTACTCACTCGCTACTACTCTCTACTACTCACGCTCTACTACTCTCTACTACTACTCTCTACTACTCACTCTATACTACTGTCTTTCTACTACTCTCTACTACTCACTCTACTACTCTCTAATACTCTCTACCACTCACTCTCTACTACTCTACTACTCACTCTCTACTACTCTTTAATACTCACTCTCTGCTACTCTCTACTACTCACTCTCCACTACTCACTCTCTACTACTCGCTCTCTACTACTCTCTACTACTCACTCTCCCACTCACTCTCTACTACTCACTCTCCTACTCACTCTCTACTACTCTACTACTCTCTACTACTCTACTACTCTACTACTCACTCTACAACTCTCTACTACTCACTCTCTACTACACACTCTCTACTACTTGCTCTCTACTACTTGCTCTCTACTACTCGCTCTCTACTACTCACTCTCTACTACTCACTCTCTACTACTCACTCTACTACTCACTCTACTACTCACTCTCTACTTATCCCTACTACTCACTCTCTACTACTTCAATTCTCTATACTACTCACTCTCTCCTACTCTACTACTCCCTACTACTCTCTCTCTACTACTCTCTACTACTCACTCTCTACTACTCTATTACTCTCCCTACTACTCACTCTCTACTACTCACTCTCTACTACTCTCTACTACTCACTTTCTACTACACACTCTCCACTACTTGCTCTCTACTACTCACTCTCTACTACTCTCCACTACTCACTCTCTACTACTCACTCTCTACTACTCACTCTCAACTACTCACTCTCAACTACTCTCTACTACTCAGTCTACTACTCACTCTCTATGATTCTACTACTCTCTACTACTCTCTCTACTTCTCACTCTCTACTACTCTCTCTGCTACTCATTCTCTACTACTCTCTACTACTCATTCTCTACTACTCCACTACTCTCTACTACTCACTCTCTGCTACTCACTCTCTACTACTCTACTACTCACTCTCTACTACTCTCAACTACTCACTCTCTACTACTCACTCTCTACTACTCACACTAATACTCACTCTACTACGCACACTCTACTATTCTCTACTACTCACTCTCTACTACTTTCTCTCTACTACTCTCTACTACTTACTCTACTACTCTCTACTACTCTCTACTACTCTCTTTCTGCTACTCATTCTCTACTACTCACTCTCTACTACTCTCTACTACTCACTCTCTGTTACTCTCTCTACTACTCTCTACTAGTCACTCTCTACTCTCTATTACACTCTCTACTCTCTACCTCTCTACCTCTCTCTACCTCTTTCTCTACTACTCTCTACCTCTCTACCTCTCTCTACACGCACACATATGCACAGATATATAGGCATATATATGTATGTATATATATATATATATATATATTCACTGAAAAAACCATAGGTTTCATACATGTTATAGTTAGCTGTACATTTCACTCGTAAAAAACCAATGAAATTCCCCCGTTATAGTTAGTGCAGGCAACTATAACTCACGCGACCGCAATCCTCTGCTGATGCTAATACTGTATTTAGACACTTATTTGCCCCTGTCTTCTTCCATTAAATTTTAGCTATACATATATTACAAATATTTTTTTTTCATAAAGACACGCATGTCATCAGCAGAAGATTGCGGTCGCGTGAGTTATAGTTGCCTGCACTAACTATAACGGGGGAATTTCATTGGTTTTTTACGAGTGAAATGTACAGCTAACTATAACATGTATGAAACCTATGGTTTTTTCAGTGAATTTGCAAGGTTTTTTAAATGCTAATTCCTAACTATAACGTGTGTGAAACCTATGGTTTTTTCAGTGAATTTGTACGGTTTTTTAAATGCTAAGTTACTTTACGCCATTCGTGGCGTGCGCGCCCAGTTAACGCAGTTCGTTCCGTGCGCGCACGGTGCGCTTCGCGCACCGTGCGCGCACAGTGAGCACGCGGTGCGCTTCGCGCACCGCGCGCCCACTTTACGCAGTTAGTGCCGTGCACGCACGGTGGTCACGCGGTGTGCTGCGCGCACCACATGCCCACGTTATGCGGGATGGGCCATGTACGCACGATGCGCTTCGCGCACCGTGCCCACATGGGGGACATATTATGCGCATCTTTGTGAAATGTATTTTTTATTAATTTCATAGTTGTGATAGGCCATGCACAAATGGTGCCCTGCGGGCACCATTTGCACACGGGGTGGGGAGAATGTGGATAATTTTTTTTAAAACATTTTTTTACCGTACTCGTACGGTAAGCGTAATCGGCGAATTTCCGAATTTTTTTTTTTTTTTTTTGGGGCTTGGGGGTTGTTTGGGGACCCCTATATCAATCCTGGGTGGTTAGGATCTCAAGAAACTGCCTCTTTCCACATTTTTGGCCTTCGATTTTGCTGCCCAACTCAGAGAGCGAGAGAGAAAATGGCGGCCGCCGCTTCCTGGTTTCGACCGATTCGAATGTTTACTAAGATCTAACAGCCAATCAGAATCGCGCTCGCGCACGCCACCGTACGCGTACGGTAAGCGCACCGTAAGCGCACCGTAAGCTGGCTCAGATATATATATTGGTTTAAAGGCTATTTTCTCAGAATCTACTGAACAGATTTACACCAAACCTACAAAAGGCACTTCCTTGACCTGAGGACTACCTCTCTGCCAAATTTCAAGTAATTCTGTTCAGCCGTTCGGGCTGTAGCTGTGTCTAAAGGTCCTATGGAAAAATGCATGGGAAAAACGCGTTTTGGGACCCCCTTTTATCTCAGCCCCCACTTGACGAATCCCCCCGAGACTTTCAGGGTAGGAGCGGAGCGTAGCGCCCCACCTATTTGTAAAAATTCGCGAGGATTCGTCGACCGGCGCCAAAGTTATTCAAAATAGAATGTTGCGGATTTCCTATGGAAACGTGGTCCTAACTATAACTACCTACTGGCGACCGCCAGTAGGTAATATATATATACATACATACATATATAAACATATATATAATCTGCATATTTGTATAAATACAAATATAAATGCATGCATACATATACATATATGCATACATATGCATGTTATGTACATGAAAGGTTGAAAAACACTAAAACAAGCAAAGGTAAAAAGCCACCTAATTACAAACAGAATTGCTTTAACTTAAACGAGGGCGAGACCTATTGCATTTTCAATGCTTGTTTACTTTGGTTCCATCAAGAAGGCATTCAGATGTGTCACACATTTGCCATAAATTCTGAATGTTAGCACTCTAGTTGCTCATGAGATCACTGTGGTAAAGCTATTGCTCACCAGGGAAGTTTGCTGCTGGTATTCAATGTGCATGTTTCAGTCTGCATGTCAGAATGTTTTAATGAAATAAAAGAGGATTAGAGAAGTCAAAATGTGCCCTAATTGTTCTTTCTGCAGCACTAATCATAATCTATGGCACAATGAACCCCCTCATTTTGTTCCTTTGCAAATTAAACGTTTTAAGTGTTACCACTTTATTCCAATCAAGATGGCTTCAGGTGTGCCATAGTTTTGTCATAAGTAAGACTGTTAGCGCTCTAGTTGTTCTTTAGAACACTCTGGGACATTCTGTCATTGGGCTATACTTGGGCGACATCTGGGTGATATTTGTGCTACATTTGGGCTCTTTTGTCTCTGGAGGCCATCTTGGGAGACTTATTTGTTATGAAATTTCCTAATTTCCTCATTTACTACAGTCTCCTCAGTAGGAAATACTTTCAGTTTTTTACTTTGATTCCATCAAGAAGGCATTCAGATGTGTCACACATTTGCCATCAATTCGGAATGTTAGCACTCTAGTTGCTTATTAGATCACTGTAGTAAAGCTACTGCTCACCAAGGAAGTCTGCTGCTGGTATTGAAAGTGCATGTTTCAGTCTGCATGTCAGAATTGTTTAATTAAATAGAAGAGGATTTGAGAAGTTACTCAAAATGTGCCCTAATTTTTCTTTCTGCAGCACTAATCATACTTTCTATGGCAAAATGATCCCCCTCATTTTGTTCCTTTTTAAATTAAATGTTTTAAGAGTTACCGCTTTATTCCAATCAAGATGGCTTCAGGTGTGCCATACGTTTGTCATAAGTAGGACTGTTAGCGCTCTAGTTGTTCTTTAGAACACTCTGGGAAGCTGCAGTAGAACACAGAGGAATCAACTGACAGTCTCTGCCCTTGTTGGATGTACATGTTTTACTGAGAATGTCAGACTTCATTCTCACATAACTGAGAAAGATAATGTGAATTTACAGAAAATATGCTCCAAGTTTAGCTTATAGATCACCTTCCAAACCTCTGTGGGAAAAGCATGAGAAAATAGTTTTCTCTCAAACATGATTCATGATATCCCAGCAGAAGGCTTTTTCACATGGTAAAATCACCTTAGAACACACCACAATTCCGAAAATGAGTATGGTACCATAAACAAATGATTTATAATGTAACTAAAGTCTTAAAACCTTCTATTAACTGCAATGCTTTTTAATGAGGTGCCATCATGTATATTGGTCCCAAAATGGCTGCCAACACTTCTTGGATGAAGTGCTGACAGTCATTTCATTTCATTAGTCTTTATTCGATTAAAAATCATAAAAGACACAGTATCAACAGTATACAAAGGCCACATCAATAAATTACATAAAAAGATATTAAATATACCAAGACTATATAATGACAATGAATCAATATAAAACAATAATCCAGAATACATACAACCCAATGATAGATTTTAAGTCTGCAAATATTTCCTTCTTATAACCCAACACGAGGACCAGAACTTCGCCATGGCAACTACAATAACCTCCTTTGTGCCGCACTTAAAAATGCGCAGGGCTGTTTGCGCAGAACATATACCTAACTGTTTGCACAGGGGCTTAATCCACTTCATACGGGGTACTCTATACGCTGGGCAAACAAATAGCACATGTGGATGGTCTCTGGAATCCCTGGGCAACAGTGACAGGAAGTATCCATATTTGGGCCCAAACTATGACCCCAATTTTTAGTAATTGATTTTAAAGGTAAGCATCCAACTCTAAATTGGTGGTACAACTTCCTGTCTCCAGTTCCAATAATAGTATCCCAATAGGGTTCCAGTGAGTAAACCACCTTATGGCCCATAAAGAGATCAGTTAGTGAGCCCCCAGGGATCTGAGCGTAAGATTTAAATTGGGACATCTCAACATACAGTCTCTTTAGCTCTATCTTCGACGGGAAGGGATTCCCTCCTGGATCTAACCAAAGTTGTCCTAGGTTCATAGCCATAAGGACAGCTCTGATTTTATAGAGCCAAGGGATTTGGCGGGACTTATCCACCCCTATAAGATGTTTAAGAGCCAAAGCATAGGGTGCTAACTCTGGGGTGGTCCACAAGCGTCTCCAATAAGCCAAAGGTCTAAACCCTGCTATCTCTTCAAATGATACACACCCCAGATCCTGCATCAATGGTTTTAGGGGTGTAGATTGGGGTAGACCAGTTAAGGATCACAGAAACTTATTTTGGGCAAGTACCAGGGGTTGCAGGTTTTCAAATCCCCAGAGTTCCGCACCATAAAGTATTGACGCTCTAACCTTCCCATGATACATCTTCATTACTGGAGCTATAGGTTTTGTTAAAGAGGATCTGTGTTCTTTTAGGAGAGCTCACGCTAATTGGTTGTGTTTAATTACCGAGAGATCCAACTGATGGTTCCAATTAAGTCTCCGTTCCAGAGTCACCCCTAAATAAGTGAAAAAAATCTGTTTGTTCGATAGGGGCATTATTCATTCTGAGTGATGCACTAATTGTTTTCCTCTTATGTAGGACCATGAATTGTGTCTTCCCAACATTGACCTCCAACTCATTATCACTACAAAAAAGTTGGAAGCGATCCAGAGCATGTTGGAGGCATTTTTAGTTTTGGACAATAAAAGAGTATCGTCCGCAAACATTAAAATCGGTATTCTTGACCCAGCAAGTGAGGGGGCATCCGTGGGGTAATCAGTGAAATAGGGGACGACATTGTTAATAAAAAGGGAGAATAAGGTGGGAGCAAGCACGCACACCTTTAACCACTTTAAAACTATTTGTGGTCTCCCCTTGCCCTCCCCATCTCACACAAGCAGAGTTATTTTCATGAAGCCTGACAATAAATGATAAAATCTCTAATGGCATCCCAGCCCTCTCCAAAGATTCCCAAAGCTTGTTCCGTGGAACCAAATCAAAGGCGGATTTAAGGTCCACAAATGCTGCATATAGGACAACGCCACCCAGTACTACTGTATTCCAATACAGCAACATAAACCGGAATACCTGGTCAATAGTGCTGACATGGCTCCGGAAACCCGCCTGATAATTTGATAGTATATCATTTTCGTCCATCCACTCTGCTACCCGATTAAGTACAATTTTGGCCACCAGCTTCTGGGTAGTGTCAATCAGGCTGATAGGCCTATAGTTGGATGGCAGGGCCCGATCGCCCTTTTTATATATAGGGATGATTTCAGCCTCCCGCCATGAATCGGGTATGGGGGCACCACCTGCAATACCATTAATCAATATTTGGATATATTTAACCCAATTTACACAATCAATTTTAAAAATATCGGAGGGGATCCCATCCGGGCCTGGTGCTTTCCCGGCCGGTAAACCCTCCATTACATGCTCCACCTCTGCGTAAGAAAATGATAATGCTCCCACTCTTGGATAGGGCAAAGAGGAAAACGGGATCATCAGATTAGTGCAGGCGAACTGGGACTCAAAAAAGAAAACCCAGTCGTCAGGGGATACATGATCTACCGGATTAGGGTTATCAATACCACTTCCCCATTTGATAAGGTTCCAAAATTTACTCCAATTCCTATCCCAACATGATGACAACAAATCCCTCCAACGTGACTCGTCAAACATCCTTTTCGCTAAATGTTGGGTTTGCTTATATACCACACGACATCTCCTAATTTCTGGAACTTGCCCCACTTTAATTGCACAAGATAAAGCCCTGAAAGCCCTCTTGCAGTCCCCATTGTACCACTTAGCCGACTTATATATTTTATTTTTATTGACACAATTGGGGTTTGGGCCTGGTTTGAAAAGGATTGACCTCAGCTTCTTGACCACTACTAAATGGTGAGCTGTTAACCCTTGAACATTGACTCCTACATCGTCTGGATTTAACTGGGTAACAACAGCAAGGGTATCCGATAAAATTTGCCTCATCATAGAGCATTTTACTTCATCGTTTACATTGTGGTCCCACTTAACTTTTCGACTATTATTAGTGACTATAATAGAGGATGGAACACCAACTTTCTCAGTTACTACTCTCTCTTCCGTGGAAACTTCCAACTGAACTAAAAGTGGGTTGTGATCACTCTCTGTCCTAACTCGTACCTCCATATCAATCAGTTTAGACCACAATTCAACATTTAAATTAAAATATTCTATCCTGCTATGCTTTGTGCCCATGTTATAAGTAGGTTTACCCTGTGGGTCTGATTTAGACCTACCATTAACTGCCCGGAGGCCATACTCCATTGTAAGTGCCTTTAACTGAAGTGCGGCTGCCGACCAGTTTTTAACAGGATCTAATGACAGGGTCGGGATACCCCAAACTGAATCCTCCTCACACGTGAGATTTCCATCTTCAAAACCAAGGGGTTCATAGGTGCAATTGAAATCCCCAGCAAAATTAACATTCATTTGATTTTTTGGGACTGCAAAAAGATGTCAAGAGCAACCACTGTGGGTGAAATTCTTCCGCCCACCTGACCTCTGGCGTAAACGTTCACTAGGGTGCACTTGAGACCATATCCAACAGAAATAGAAAGAGCCAAAATATCCAAGTCTACTATTTCCACCTCCTTAACTACAATGTCAGCCCGTTGTCGTACCCAAATTAAGAGACCTCCCAAGGATCTACCCTTGTTACTAGGTGCCGAGGTAGCTAGTTTCCCAAAGGACAAGAAGCCTGGCCTGAAATACATTTCCCTTGCCCAGGTTTCTTGAAACATTATTTTGTCCGCCTCTTCTATAAAGGGAGACCAATCCTCTGAGGCAACTTTAGAACCTAGACCCGCTATATTCCAAGAAAGTATTTTAAGTGGGCTAGGCTCAGATAGACTAGATGACCTGTAGTTACCAGCTCTCTCAGCAACTAGAGGAACAGTAAGGTTGACATAGTCAGCAGCAGTGATCGCGATGGGTTCTCCCTGGATGATGGATAATGGCTGTAACTTCGCAACTCCCCGACCCTCCTGCGAAAGTCAATCACAATCTTCGAGCCCTGATAGTGGTGCAAACCGGTTTGTGGTTGGGACCCCAAGGGGTCCTACCTGTAACACCCCTCTGTCTCTTATGTGAACACCCTGCCTTCTATAACTTGACTTAAATTTACTATGAGAGTTATAAAAGGAGCTTAAGGGGCAAACGGTAATTTTAGATAAATAGCTGCCCCCTGTGTTGTTACTCAAATAGTCTAATATCATACTGGCTACTCCAGAATTATTAAAATTAGCCACAACACAGTCACCACTCTCAGTTTTGGCAGTCAGGCCCAGCCATGAGCACCACCTCGCCATAATAAGATGCTCACTAATATCCCACTCCGGACTTACTCTTTTTTTCATTTGGGTGTTAAGCCAATGCATCACCTGCAGGATTAACTGATCCGTCGTTTCACTTTGTCCCTCTTGTACTGGGGGCACTTGTCTAAGTATTACCACCAGCGGGGCTGCTGCCGGGGGCAAATCAATAACTCCCGGCACAGAACCACGGACAAACCTAGCTTGACCCAGATTATGAGACATACGTGCTTGAACAATATTTCCCCTTATCTGTGGTTGCCTGGCCTCATGATCTCCCATTGGCCCCCTCGAACGATCATCCACAACCTTTGGGGGAGAGCAAGGTACAAACAGCGCCGACTCCCCCGACAAATCCACCGGATCAGCACCCCCATTCTGTACCCAACCAGCTAAGGAGCACAAGCCCGAACCCTCCAGCAGGTTACTAGGCAATGAAGAAGCAACAAAAGGTAACGAAACAGAGGGGTTGGGCAAAACAATTCCACCAGGAGAACTATTAATAGGGGCAAGAGGAGACTCGGGGATAGTTTGAAGACCCACTGATTTTACAGCCCCAGATGTTATCTTAACCTTAGCGCATTGATCACAAAGCAAAAGTTTCTGCTCAATCTGAACCAATTTATCCATGATCGGATTCAACATAAGAGTTAACATTTCTCTTAGTTTTAATAAAAGATGCTCCCCAATAATACTTGACAGAATGGTACTCAGCAAGGGAGGTTCGGGGTCGTTGATAGTCACATGAGGACTATCAACTACCAAGGGAGAGGGGGGAGGCAAAGTAGTTCCAACTACAGTTTTTGCAGACCTAGAAATTTTTGCGGATTTTCCTGAATGTTGCGTCCCCCCGCGTTTCCTTTTAACATTGACGGTGTCCTTACATAAACTTAATGGCACAGTCTTTTTTTGAGACGTAGACCTCGAGGACAGCGTTTGGGCAGATGATAGTTCAAGATTCCTAGGTGATAATGCTCTTACATTTGAGCTGGGAACAATAACCACATCCCCCGCTTCAAAACGAGGAGAGTCCAATGCAGGAGATACACCAACTCCTGAGGAAAGATAGGCTGATCCTGGATTTAAAGCAGGTGCCATTTCGGGAGTTCTAACAGTCATTAAAGGACCCAAGGAAGATCTTCTATTGCCTTGGGGAACCAGGGACAACCGCCGCTCGGTTAAAGTAATTTCCCGTTCTAATAGGGAAGCTGCCCTTCCTATAAAGTTATCCAAGGTCCCCGTGACACTCCCTCCCGCATGATGTTTTGTTGATCTTCCATCCCGCAAATTCATCATAAGGGATAGGGTGGGTGGTCAAGCCTAGATACACAGCACTAAATATGGAACAAAAAATAGGGTTTTTATGTGTCGAATGACTAACAAACCTTAACAAGTACGATCAAACGTGACATGCTAAAGGTATCCTCAAGCTATACACCAACAACACGAGGGGTAGCCCAGCCCTGTCTCTACCTGTCTCGAACGGGCTCAAACGGGCCCGCCCTTGGCCCGGGCTTTGCCCGGGGAGGCCGCACGCATCCCGCGCTGCGGGAGGTGCTCGTAGTTTTTATTGGGCTCTGGCGCCCTCCGTGGCGCTTGGTGCGTGCTCGTCGCGCTGGCCCCTGGGAGATGAAGTTTGGTCAGGATGCCGTTCCCCTCACGGCAATGACCGCGTCGCTTGTTATGAGCAGTGAGGCAGTGAGGCAGTGAGGCAGTGGGCAGAAGGCAGTGGGCTAAAGGTAAAATCCAGCCGTTCCCCTTACGGCATTGGCCACAATGCAAGTAGCGCGTCCCGCGCTGCGGGAGGCGCTCGTAGTTTTTAATGGGCTCTGGCGCCCTCCGGTGGCGCCTGGGGCGTGCTCGTCGTGCTGGCCCGTGGGAAATGAAGTTTGGTCAGGATGCCGTTCCCCTCACGGCAATGACCGCGTCGCTTGTTATGAGCAGTGCGGCAGCGAGGCAGTGAGGCAGTGGGCTAAAGTTAAAATCCAGCCATTCCCCTCACGGCGTTGGTCACAATGCAAGTAGCGCGTCCCCATCATGTATATTGGTTCCAAAATGGCTGCCAACACTTCTTGGATGAAGTGCTGACAGTCAATCAGATCTCACGATGAGATGTGTGGTTAGGCTCCGCCCAGATATATATGTGATTTTACCTTTGATTTTCTCCAGAACTACTGACCGGATTTACACCATTTAACCAAAAGGCACGAGTGTGATCCAAGGGCTACCTTTCTGCCAAATTTGGTGTAATTCCGTTCAGCAGTTCGGGCTGTAGCTGCGACTAAAGGTCCCTATGGAAAATTGCATGGGGAAAACATGTTTTGGGACCCCCTTTTTTCTCGGCCCCCGCTTGACGAATCACCCCGAGACTTTCGGGATAGGAGCAGACCGGAGCGGCCCAAGAGTTTTGAAAATTTGGCGAAGATTCGTCAACCGGCGCCAAAGTTATTCCATATAGAATGTTGCGGATATCCTATGGATAATAGGTCCTAACTATAACTACCTACTGGCGACCGCCAGTAGCTAATATATAAATATATATATGCAATTCACAAGTCCCCTTATTACCAGGAAACACTCGGACGCCCAGTTTGAATGCAGTCAGTTTATTCGGCAAGTAAAAAATGACGCGTTTCACCTTTACGGATATAGATTATATATATGTACATATATATATATATATTCACTGAAAAAACCATAGGTTTCACACATGTTATAGTTGGCTGGACATTTCTCTCATACAAAACCAATGAAATTCCCCCGTTATAGTTAGTTTAGCTAACTATAACTCGTGCCCCCGCAATGCACTGCTGATGACGTCACATATTACATCACTCGTGACATGGTCAGTGATATCACTCATGACATCACTGATGACATCTCAAATGACATCACTGATGACATCACTGATGACATCATCCAGTGAATGTCTGTTTTTCTGAAAATTAAATATGTTTTATATATGTATATCTCAAGGTCGATGGAAGAATAAATGGGTATATAAGTGTCTAAATGGATGATTTGTTTTTGAAAAATTGATTGTATAACTGACTGATTAAGTGTATCATAGTGAATACATGGCTTAGTGAGTAATGTTTAAATATGTAAATATCTGTATCAGTCTCTCACTTTGTGTATAAGTGGCTGCATGGGTTGGTGAGTAGCTACATGGGTGTCTATATAGGTTATTAGTTGTTTTTTTTAGTATCAGTGTGAGTGTGTGTATGGTTCGGTGGGGGGTATTACGTAGTGCATAGGTGCATGAATGAGTGACTCACTGTTTGTATGTGTTGAAGACAGCATGTCTGCAGGACTGTATGGGTGGATGAGTGTGTGTATGGGTGTGTTAGTGAGTGAATGACTGTCTCAATAGTGTCTCTATGAGTAACTACATATGTTTTAAACTAGTATATGTGACTATTGGTGTATATAAGTGAGTATATGTGAGAGTGAGAGATTGAAAGAGTTCCTGTATGAATAAGTATGTGTTTCTATAAGTGATTGTTTAAAAGACTAAGTATGTGTAAGTTCCCGTAGAAGTAAGTGTCGTGGTGTGTGTATAACTGTATATGCAAGTAAATGTATGTTTGATTCTTTATTTTCATGAGTGACTATGTGTGTCAATAACTCTATGGATGAGAGGCATTGTGTAACAGGATGTATAGGTGTATGAGTACATATGATGAGTGAGTACATGTATGAGTGACTGTACAGGACTGTTGGTGAATGAGTGGATGTGTATGTGGATCTTACAATTACTGAAGAGGTTGTTGTAACTGGTATTGGTATGTCGATTGTTTTGAAAATTTTAGTCTCTATTTTTGAATGTGTGTATCAAAGGTTATATTAGGGTGAGAGGAGGTCTGCCACTCTATCACAAGGATGATGTCATCAGTGATGTCATCAGTGATGTCATTTGAGATGTCATCAGTGATGTCATGAGTGATGTCACTGACCATGTCATGAGTGATGTAATATGTGACGTCATCAGCAGTGCATTGCGGGGGCGTGAGTTATAGTTAGCTGAACTAACTATAACGGGGGAATTTCATTGGTTTTGTATGAGAGAAATGTCCAGCTAACTATAACATGTGTGAAACCTATGGTTTTTTCAGTGAATTTGCAAGGTTTTTTAAATGCTAATTCCTAACTATAACGTGTGTGAAACCTTTGTTTTTTTCAGTGAATTTGTACGTTTTTTTAAATGCTAATTTTTGAATTATTTAATAAAAAAAAAAAAATTATATTAAAAATAAAATTCCTATGTATTCATTTATATATTATCTGTATCCTTTTATTTGTTTTTGCTTTTTTAAAAAAATTTCAATTAGGATAAAGTTGAACAGTTTTTTTAATTTTTGCAATTAATTTTTCTCCACTTTATTTTTTTTTATATAAATTCTTGGGGTGCGCGCTCTGAGCGCGCTCCTAGTACAATTTCGTAAGTTTTTTATGAATACCGTCGTACGTTATTTACGTACGCATATATACGTCATAGTGCGCGCTGGGAGCGCGCACCCAGTACGCATGCGTGCGTGCGTCCTATGCGCTCCACGCGGTTTACTTCCGCATACGCTTAAATTCCGCGCAATAACGTTCGCGTATACGCGTGTTCAACGTATGCGCGCTACGTACGCGCATATGACGTATGCACATGCGCTCCTACGCGTTCGCGCATGCGTAATCACGAGGTGCGCGCTTGGAGCTTGCGCAGTGCGCGCACCTCGGGTTATATGCTTAATAAAACAACACTTCTTATTGGTTATCATTACTTTCAGTTTCTGATTGTTTCAACACTACACCCAATCCCCTCATGGCAAGTCATGTGATCAAGAATCATCACTTTTGATTGGTTTGAAGTACTTTCAGTTCCAGATTCTTCCCAAACCACACCTACTCCCCTCATTATTAGTTCTTATTCCTTTGGAGAAGGAGCTATTCTGTTGTTGAGAGACAATGGCTGAACAGCAACCATCTTCAGACAGTGACCAGGACACTCTTGAGAGGCAGAGGAGCAGGAAGCAGAAAGACAGCTTTATATGGCAGTTTTTCACTTTTCCAGAGGGACAAAAAAAGGTAAATGCACCTAAAGTTACATGTGTACTTTGTCAAAAAGTCTTGTCACGTGGGAATCCTAACAAGAAGTATTCTTTTAGCATTCACACTATGTTGAGGCATGTTGACAAAATGCATCCACTGACTTTTCGTCGAGCTTCTGGAGCAAACCCTCCACCTGCTCAACCGACGACATCTGCAGCAGCTCAGCCGAGCACATCTTCGGCAGCTCAGCCGAGCACTTCTTCTGCAGTGGTGCCTTTGCCTTCTTCCACACCTCGTTTTGGACCACCTTGTTTTGCGAGGTTGTCCACACGCTGCACTGATTGCGGTAAACTTATTTCTGTGTGTGAGACCAGTCTTGATCTCATTCAGAGAAAATTTGATGCGCATGAGTGCAGTAGGCCATAGATGGTTTTTCTTTTTTTTCGTTTTTCTCTTCCTGTTTCCCTCCATTAACTCAAGGGCTCTTTGAAGAGCCACTTAAAAACGAAACCCCAAAAAATTTTTGGGGGGATTTATTTTTTTTTTTTTTTTTTTGGGGTGCGCGCACCCTGCGCGCACCCAAGGTTTTAAAAAAAAAATTTTTTTTTTTTAAATGGAAGCATGAAAAGGGAGGATTGAGAAATACAAATATTTTTCACATATTTAAAAAAAAAAAAAATTGAAAATTTTTTTTTAAAGTATTTTGCAAGGGAACAGAATTTTTTTTTTTTTTTTTTTATTCTTCCCAGTTCTGCAAAAAAAGAAAAAAAGTATTAATATTCAATCATACATTACAAAAAGCATTACATGTTTTTACAAAGCAATTTTTTGCCCTTTTTTTGCTGTTTTCAGAATTTTTTATTTTTCACTTAAAATAGTGAAAACAATTGTATTCATCATTTAACAGTGGGCAAAAAAAAAACAATCTGAAAGATTGTTTAAAAAAAGCCCTAAAACTTTCCTCACTAAAATATACCTTGTTAGAAATATTACATATATATTACAAGTACTTTTCTAGATGAATAAAAATTTTCTAGACAAACCGTCTTTAAACCTTGTCGCAAAAGCACACATGCCAAAATAATTTCTGTCAAAGGAGTCCACAATTGTTTTTATTACTTTTCCTTTAGGCCAAATAGTAGTTTCAAAATCCTTTTTAAGTGATATCTTCAATTATAATCCTTTAAAATTACAAAAAATGCTTTGTTCAGATGCAGTTTTTAGTTTTCAAAATTTAGGTTTCAGAAAAATTAAATAAGGTAAATCATAAGGCAAACGTTGCTTGAAAATCAATTGGGAATCATTACACAGTGTCCAGCCTTTTTCACATTTAAGATAAACTGTGTAATGTTCATGAAAAATTATTGCAACTGTAACAAAAGTTTTTCCAGAAATTGATAATTGTTGTCCTGTAAACTTCTTTATTAAAGTATCCAATTTTGAACCATCAGCTCTACAACGTTGCATCATTAAAATTACATACTGACCATATTTCTGTAAAAATAACGTGGAAAACATGTCAGATTTACATTCAGAACATTCCATGTTGTGATTGGCATCTTTAACTAATTTACTAAAAGTCACTGATTTACTTTGTGGTAATGCTAAAAATATGAACCTTTCTGAATCAACATTACTACTGCATGTGTTCATACAGTTTTCACAGCAATGTTCCCATTTGTAAGAGACACCAAATAAGTTTTCTACTTCTACTCCTTCATCTTCAAGTACACTCAAAATATATATTAAGAATTCCTGTGCATCTTGCTGGACATTTTCTTTAAACTGTGTAGAACCACAGCATACATCTAAAAGATTTCTAACATCAGTAGCACTTTCTATTTCAGTTTTATCATTACTCAGCTTCTCATAAAGGAGACTCAGCAGAGAACACAATCTTTTTCCATGATTTACTATTATCTGTTCTAGCAACTTTTCAAGATAAAATACAACATTCAGCACTACATTTGCATTGCAGTTGACACCAGAGCTATTTTCAAAATGGCAACCAACAACCTCTTCAACACTGTCCTTTTTCTTTTTCCTTGCTATCACATCACTGTCCTTTTTTTTTTTGTTCTGTTCATCCACATTACAGATATTTTCAAATCTCCTTTTCCGAGAAACAACATGTTTTTCAATCACAGGATACTGACCTAAATGAGGAGCATAGGTTCTTCTTAATCTATTATACTCCTTTACACAGTTTGTATCAGCACTAACTTTTGAGTCATCAAAGTCTATCATAAATAAACCAGATAATGTTTTCACTCGTGACAAAGCAACATATGCCATACCTTCTTTGAACACAGTAGAACCAATGTTTACAAAAGCACTATCTACAGTCAATCCTTGAGACTTGTGAATAGTTACAGCATATGCTAGAGAAAATGGAAACTGCTTCCTACGTACATATAAGTCTTTCACAAGCATGAAACGAACTGAACAACGACAAATGTCTTTAACTTCTTCTATCTGATCAAATTTTATTTTTAAACATTCAATTCCTTCTTTTTTCTGATAATTAATAAAACCCACAACTCTTCCCATAGTTCCATTCACTAAACCTTTTTCTACATCCAAATTTCTCCTTAAAATCACTCGACAATTCATGCAAACATATAGATTTTTTTCTAATCCAGCTGTTTTGGAAATGTTCTTCTCTAGTGAATCCAATTTATTTTTCAGTTTGTCTGTTAATGTAAAAGTAATTCTTTCATGCTGAATTTTGTCCTCTGCTTCCATTTTCTTAATCTCTTCCTTTTCCAATTTCAAAAGTTCCTCATTGAATATTGAGCACGCACGTAGTGTTGGCATTAAGCAGATTACAGTATTTTTTTCTGCAATGTTCTGGTATATTTTCTCTGCAACTATTTCTTCATTTGGAAATAAATTATGTAGCAACCGACTCTGTAATGCTTTTTTGCCAACTTCTGTGAGTAGTCCAATTCTGATATCTTTCAGAATACTTGCATAATCTTCGTCGTTTGCTTGTCTCATATTGGTAGTGAGTTCTTTGTACTCAAAGAACGACCAAATATTCGCATTACCAATGCTTCCTAATGACTTCTTCGTGTCTTCACGTGTCACAGTATTAAACACTGGTTGTCCTTTAACTGGAGTTAGCTGTAAAAGATCTCCAAAAACTATGACGTGTTTACCTCCAAATAACACGTCATAGTCTCTCTTAAGAATTTGTTGCATTCTTAAATGCACAAAGGCAAGCATTAAATTTGAAACCATGCTCACCTCATCAATAATGAGAACTTGCATCTTCTTCAACACTCTTGAAACTTCGAAGCATGCTTCTCCAGTTAGCTTGTGGTATTCTATTTTGTTCTCATGCTCCACTGGTAACATTAGCAAGCGATGTAAGGTAATTCCTTTTATGTTATAGGCTGCTAACCCAGTTGGAGCAGTTACCACACAAGACAAATTTGAAGCTGTTTTTTGCTGTAGGTAGCTTCTGATGACTTTTATTAAGAAACTTTTACCAGTTCCAGCTTGTCCACTCACATACATCCTGATTGGTTCAAATGATGTGCATGAGCACTCTTTCTTTTCATGTAGTAATCCATGATCAATTTTTTTGGTGACTTCTTCATAAATTTGTTTTTGTTCTTCATTCATTTGTTGTTCCAGATTTAGTAAGTCGATTGAATCTTCCTGTGCTTGATTCATAGCCGTTTCTACTTCAGTCATGGCTACTGCAGCTTCATTTTCTATGATTGGTTGTCCTAGGGGATCTTGACTAAGTGTTCCTGAACTTTGGCTGTCTTGAGAACTGTCTCTAGCTACTTCAGCTGCAATTTTTGCTTCCTTTTCATTTTCTTCATTTAACATTTGGACATAAGTTGTGAAAGTACTGCATTCTATGCTATCTTTGCTAGCATTAAAAAAATCTTCATAGCTTTGAAATTCTCCCAGTAGTTCGTCCTCTGAACGCCATGGTTTAAACAGCTGTAAAAGAGCCAAGAAGTAAAATTCCTTTTTGTCAGTAGTGTCGCAACTCAGCTTCCTGTGATTTATCAAACTTCCTTTTGTTTGCTTCACCAAACATCCTTCCTCACCAATGACTTTATATTTTCCATTGTTAATGTCTTCTGTGGCTTTCCGTGAAAAAATGTAGTTCTGCAGCACTTCATAGAGACACATGTTCTCAAGATGATGACTTCTTTTTGGGTAATATGTGTCCAACATGTTTGTTTTCAAAATATCTGTACTTTCTGGGTCATTCTCGGCCAAATATTCAATTTTTCCAACAGATTTCAGTACCCGATTTCTCATTCCTGCAAGGCCTAAGCTTACCCAAATTATTCTTCTGGATTTTGAGTAAAGACTTGCAGATGATAACCTATCTGAGCATTCGTGGGATCCAATTTCTCGATGCGATAACATCTTTAAACTGAAACTGTACAGCTTCTTACTGACAGTCTTCTCGTGAGAAATCTCTTCCCACATTTCCTTCAATTCTGTTTTCTCAGATTTAGTGATGTAAGATGTGACATACCGAGCAACAGCAATAGAATTATCTGCCACATACTGAATATCCATGTTAGCATTCCACATGGATAAAATGACTGGGTTGAAGTCATTTATAAATTTTGACTCTTCTTTTCTTTTTAGGTTGTATGTATTTTTGGGAGATTTCCTGGTTATAGTATGTCGCACAGCTGACATAAAACTGTTGACTCTTCCTTTTAAAAGAACAGGTCTAGGAAATCCAAATCGACACTTTGTGTAGAATTTATCTTTGGTCTTGTACTTCTGTCGACAGTATTTTCCACACCGATGACTTTGGAAACGTAAAACTTGTTCTTTTAACTTTTTCTCTTCTGTGCTTTTAGGTATAGCACATGTTGCATATTCTTCAATGAAAGATAACACTGCTTCATCAGCATCTGTTCCAAACTTTGGGGCATCCTTGATCCACAACAGCATATGAATATGAGGAGCACCTCTTGCCTGGTACTCTTTTCTCCAAAAGAAATCCACTACTTCTCCAAGAGGTGGATTTTTTTTATTGCAGATGAAGGACATCATAGCCTCAAATCTATGATTGAAATATCTGCAAACATTAACTGGATCCAATGAGCACAGTTCTCCTGCTGTCTTGTATTCAATGTTTTTAATGTTTGAATTTGCCTCTCGTAGAAAATCCAGTAAATCATTCCAAGCGTACTCGGCACAGCTTAGGGTTAGAAACCATGTAGGAGTTCCTAAATTCCGTAACATACATTTTAATTCTCCATGGCGTCGGTACCAATATTCATTTGTCCCACGCTGACAAGCCATCAGATTGATCAGTTGTGTTTCCAAATGATCATCTCGGTGCTGCACTTTCTCCATAAAATCCTTAGCAGACACATTATGTAGATGTACTCCACTTTTTAAAATGTGATTTACTGCATAAGATAATGCAGACAAGTCGCTTTCAAATAAAAGATGAAACAAATAAGGAATACTTTGACGAAATCTTGAATCTTCAGCATATAGTCTTGTAGTCCGATTCTCAGAAGCTGGAATCTGTTCTGGGCGTTCATCGTATCGTCCACCTTTTCCTGTAGGAAACAGCTGAGGAAAACATTGAGCTTCCAAGCTCTTCTCCCATACACTCACGGGAGTTCCTTTTGCTTTCTTCATCTGAAACAGATCAATAGTGTCTCCCATAACTTCTTTTGAATGAAGAGGATGTATGCTAAACTGTTCATAAATTTCTTCTTCCTTTGACTTGTCCACTTTTTCAATTTGTCCAGTTGGTGTTTCTGTGTCTTCTTGTAAATCTTCTTCTTCTTCATCTATATAAATTGATTCATACCATTTATTATTCCTTTTCAAATATAAATTTGCTCTTTGTACTTTCCGCACATCTACCAGCTCCTGCCAAATCTTCTTATTCTTTGTAGGTACACCATTAACCAGAATAACTAATGGTTCAGTTTCCAAAGTATCTGCATCAATAGTTTCCATATTTTTTTTCAAATCCAAGGGCAAATACACCACTCTTCCTTTTAAACCTCTCAGTAAATCAGAAGGAGGTATTTACCAGTTTTGGGCTCCATACGTACTATGGTCTGGAACGGATGAACACATTGAATGAGTATAGACTCATATGTATTTAATTCAGAAAGTTCGGCAGGAATAGCATCCAATTCTAAATTATTATGTACAGCTCTGGTCGGCATTCTATTTTCTTCTAACTTGTTATAACAGTATTTACAAATACGCTGATCTTCACCCAATTCAAAACAATTTTCAAGAAATATATATGTTGCAAAATCCTTCCACTTATAATTATCTTCATTTTCACTTTTTTTATACAGATCAACATTCCTTGTTTGAATTTTATAATGGCTTCTGCGGCAACAAATACAAGTAATATTTGGTCTTTCATTAGAGATGATAGTAAATTTTGTCATTTCATCCTCAAAATTTTTAGTAATAATGAGTTCTACATTCTGTTCCTCATTTTCCTCATTAACTGTGTCCTTTTCTGCACTTTCTTGTTCTGGACCAAAGTAACAAAACTGAATCTCATCAGTAACCTTCACTACATCTGATACAGATCCACGGAACAGAGCATTATTCAACTCATTTAACTTTACTGCTGGACTTTTAGCAAAATACAATGTTCTCACAAACTTTCTCATTTCAGTATGATGAACAGCCAGCATCCTAAAATGATGAAAAACACTTTTACACACTTTTCTAGATAGACAAGCCAGAGAATGTCCCTGCAAACCAGTTTTCTCTCTCACTCTGCATGGATCTAGTGTTTGAAGCACCTTCATCTTCTGTTTTACACTCTTTTTACTATATTCTCTTAGAAAGTCACGTAATTTATCAATAAATTCCTGACGCACAGTACAAATACTACTACAGTTCCAAGTGTACACTGGGGCTTTTGGACGTCTCCCCATAGCCTCAGCAGCCATTACTTCTTCCTCATTTCTTGGGACCATTTTCTCTTTTTCCATCACACAACCATCCTTAACTTCATATGCTCTACCATTGGTGTCAACTGCATGCAACAAACTATTACTTTGAAGATAACTCTCTTCATTAAAAAATGGTTCAGTACTTGAACTGTGTTTCCATTCTCCCAAGAACACTTTACAAAAGTTACTTTTTTTCACTTCTCTTTTCCTTTTGCTTTGTGACTTCATTGCATTCACTAATTTATCTAATCTACGCATCCTATTCAAAATTAGAATAAAAAGTTTTCTTTTTATTTCCAAAGCCTTACTTACAAAATTTTCTATAAAAAATTTGTTCTTAATAAATTTTGATTTTTTCTTATATTTTTTCACATCCTTTAGCAAATTTAACATCACTCTTCTCTGAAACATTTTTCGACGAATGTTTTTAAAATCTAATTTTCGTGTTAAATCAGTTTGACATACTTCTGATTGTACATTAGCTTTTGTTTTTTGCTGTTGACTCTGTTGTTGCTTTGT
The DNA here is from genome assembly GCF_964204655.1 of Triturus cristatus. Lineage (NCBI taxonomy): Eukaryota > Metazoa > Chordata > Amphibia > Caudata > Salamandridae > Triturus > Triturus cristatus. The sequence continues at coordinate 1,135,914,243 of NC_140585.1, forward strand.
ACATAAAACACTGTTTGTTTTACATTTATTTTTGCCATTTTTTTGTTTTTTAAAAATCTTTTTTAAGAAATCTCTACTCTGCTTACCAGTAGACTTTTTCTTTTTGCCATCACCAGCTTCTCCTCCTATTTTTTTTTCCAGTTTTGTCCAGATATACTTGTTGTTGCTTTTCTTTCCTCTTTCTTGTCCTTAAAGGCATTTTTTTATTTTCTCACTGTTGCTCAGCAATACCTGCAAGAAACTTAAAAAAAATTCCTTTTTGTAATTATAATTCATTAAAATATTTTTTTTTGCTTTTCATTAATTTCAAATGTTTTTCCATTTACCTCTCATTTGTGATTTACTAATTTGTGCACAGTGCTAACCACCACAGTTGAAAAAAAACAAGCTGCCCCTTTCCTGCAAGTGCATGTTTTACAGAACAACTGCAACACAAATTATATCTGTGGCCACAATCCCTGTGTGCACACAGCCTCATGGTGTGCTTCTAAGCAGAAAACAGAATTTGATTTGCAAATTCAAAGCACATTTACTACTCTGGTAGATCAAGTGATAATTGCTGTTACAGCCTGACACATTTTCCTTATAGTTTACAGAGACAGAAAAGAGCACATTTCCTAACAGCTACTTCATACCATAAGCATCTGCAACCTGGGTGAGTGTTTAGAGTAGAGCAAAGAAAATGAGGCCTTGGTGACGTTGAATGTGTTTGCATTACACACAGACCTGAGTACTACGCATGGGAGTGTTGGAGAAGCTGCTGCGTGTGTGCCAAGAGTGTGTTTCTGCAGACTATGTATTGTCAGCTGCAAGAGAGATGAGCAAGGAGACTTCCAGAACTGCATGAAGACTGCAGGGATGTATGTAACAGTGCATGTGTGCTAAGGGATAATTTGTGTAAACACAACAGGCTGCCCCTTTCCTGGGACTGCAATTCTTACTGAACAACAACTTCACAAATTAAATCTCTGCCCACAATTCCTGTGCGCACACAGACTCATGCCATCATTTTAGGCACATAACACAGGCTGCCCCTTTCCTGGGACTGCATTTCTTACTGAACAACAACTTCACAAATTAAATCTCTGCCCACAATTCCTGTGCGCACACAGACTCATGCCATCATTTTAGGCACATAACACAGGCTGCCCCTTTCCTGGGACTGCAATTCTTACTGAACAACAACTTCATAAATTAAATCTCTGCCCACAATTCCTGTGCACACACAGACTCATATCATCATTTTAGGCACATAACACAGGCTGCCCCTTTCCTAGGACTGCATTTCTTTCAGAACAACAACTTCATAAATTAAATCTCTGCCCACAATTCCTGTATACACACAGACTCATGCTATGTTTTTTGGAACAAAACAGTGTTCCTGAATAGTACCAAATTACTGTTACAGCCTGACACATTTCCCTTATCATTTACAGAAGCAGAAAACAGCACATGTCCTAACAGCTCCTTAAGACCATGACCATGTGTTACAGGGTGAGTGATTAGACTAGATCAATGTAAATGAGGCCTTGGTGACGTTGAATGTGTTTGCATTACACAGTGCTATCTGAAACAGCACACAGAGCTGAGTACTACACATGAGAGTGTTGGAGAAGCTGCTGCGTGTGTGCCAAGAGTGTGTTTCTAGACACTGTGTATTGTCTGGTGCAAGACAGATGAGCAAAGAGACTTCCAAAACTGCATGAAGACTGACTGCAGGGATGTATGTAACAATGCATGTGTGCTAAGGGATAATTTGTGTAAACACAACAGGCTGCCCCTTTCCTGGGATTGCAATTCTTACTGAACAACAACTTCACAAATTAAATCTCTGCCCACAATTCCTGTGCGCACACAGACTCATGCCATCATTTTAGGCACATAACACAGGCTGCCCCTTTCCTGGGACTGCATTTCTTACTGAACAACAACTTCACAAATTAAATCTCTGCCCACAATTCCTGTGCGCACACAGACTCATGCCATCATTTTAGGCACATAACACAGGCTGCCCCTTTCCTGGGACTGCATTTCTTACTGAACAACAACTTCACAAATTAAATCTCTGCCCACAATTCCTGTGCGCACACAGACTCATGCCATCATTTTAGGCACATAACACAGGCTGCCCCTTTCCTGGGACTGCAATTCTTACTGAACAACAACTTCATAAATTAAATCTCTGCCCACAATTCCCGTGTGCACACAGACTCATATCATCATTTTAGGCACATAACACAGGCTGCCCCTTTCCTAGGACTGCATTTCTTTCAGAACAACAACTTCATAAATTAAATCTCTGCCCACAATTCCTGTATACACACAGACTCATGCTATGTTTTTTGGAACAAAACAGTGTTCCTGAATAGTACCAAATTACTGTTACAGCCTGACACATTTCCCTTATCATTTACAGAAGCAGAAAACAGCACATGTCCTAACAGCTCCTTAAGACCATGACCATGTGTTACAGGGTGAGTGATTAGACTAGATCAATGTAAATGAGGCCTTGGTGACGTTGAATGTGTTTGCATTACACAGTGCTATCTGAAACAGCACACAGAGCTGAGTACTACACATGAGAGTGTTGGAGAAGCTTCTGCGTGTGTGCCAAGAGTGTGTTTCTAGACACTGTGTATTGTCTGGTGCAAGACAGATGAGCAAAGAGACTTCCAAAACTGCATGAAGACTGCAGGGATGTATGTAACAATGCATGTGTGCTAAGGGATAATTTGTGTAAACACAACAGGATGCCCCTTTCCTGGGACTGCATTTCTTACTGAACAACAACTTCACAAATTAAATCTCTGCCCACAATTCCTGTGCGCACACATTGTGGTATTCTATTTTGTTCTCATGCTCCACTGGTAACATTAGCAAGCGATGTAAGGTAATTCCTTTTATGTTATAGGCTGCTAACCCAGTTGGAGCAGTTACCACACAAGACAAATTTGAAGCTGTTTTTTGCTGTAGGTAGCTTCTGATGACTTTTATTAAGAAACTTTTACCAGTTCCAGCTTGTCCACTCACATACATCCTGATTGGTTCAAATGATGTGCATGAGCACTCTTTCTTTTCATGTAGTAATCCATGATCAATTTTTTTGGTGACTTCTTCATAAATTTGTTTTTGTTCTTCATTCATTTGTTGTTCCAGATTTAGTAAGTCGATTGAATCTTCCTGTGCTTGATTCATAGCCGTTTCTACTTCAGTCATGGCTACTGCAGCTTCATTTTCTATGATTGGTTGTCCTAGGGGATCTTGACTAAGTGTTCCTGAACTTTGGCTGTCTTGAGAACTGTCTCTAGCTACTTCAGCTGCAATTTTTGCTTCCTTTTCATTTTCTTCATTTAACATTTGGACATAAGTTGTGAAAGTACTGCATTCTATGCTATCTTTGCTAGCATTAAAAAAATCTTCATAGCTTTGAAATTCTCCCAGTAGTTCGTCCTCTGAACGCCATGGTTTAAACAGCTGTAAAAGAGCCAAGAAGTAAAATTCCTTTTTGTCAGTAGTGTCGCAACTCAGCTTCCTGTGATTTATCAAACTTCCTTTTGTTTGCTTCACCAAACATCCTTCCTCACCAATGACTTTATATTTTCCATTGTTAATGTCTTCTGTGGCTTTCCGTGAAAAAATGTAGTTCTGCAGCACTTCATAGAGACACATGTTCTCAAGATGATGACTTCTTTTTGGGTAATATGTGTCCAACATGTTTGTTTTCAAAATATCTGTACTTTCTGGGTCATTCTCGGCCAAATATTCAATTTTTCCAACAGATTTCAGTACCCGATTTCTCATTCCTGCAAGGCCTAAGCTTACCCAAATTATTCTTCTGGATTTTGAGTAAAGACTTGCAGATGATAACCTATCTGAGCATTCGTGGGATCCAATTTCTCGATGCGATAACATCTTTAAACTGAAACTGTACAGCTTCTTACTGACAGTCTTCTCGTGAGAAATCTCTTCCCACATTTCCTTCAATTCTGTTTTCTCAGATTTAGTGATGTAAGATGTGACATACCGAGCAACAGCAATAGAATTATCTGCCACATACTGAATATCCATGTTAGCATTCCACATGGATAAAATGACTGGGTTGAAGTCATTTATAAATTTTGACTCTTCTTTTCTTTTTAGGTTGTATGTATTTTTGGGAGATTTCCTGGTTATAGTATGTCGCACAGCTGACATAAAACTGTTGACTCTTCCTTTTAAAAGAACAGGTCTAGGAAATCCAAATCGACACTTTGTGTAGAATTTATCTTTGGTCTTGTACTTCTGTCGACAGTATTTTCCACACCGATGACTTTGGAAACGTAAAACTTGTTCTTTTAACTTTTTCTCTTCTGTGCTTTTAGGTATAGCACATGTTGCATATTCTTCAATGAAAGATAACACTGCTTCATCAGCATCTGTTCCAAACTTTGGGGCATCCTTGATCCACAACAGCATATGAATATGAGGAGCACCTCTTGCCTGGTACTCTTTTCTCCAAAAGAAATCCACTACTTCTCCAAGAGGTGGATTTTTTTTATTGCAGATGAAGGACATCATAGCCTCAAATCTATGATTGAAATATCTGCAAACATTAACTGGATCCAATGAGCACAGTTCTCCTGCTGTCTTGTATTCAATGTTTTTAATGTTTGAATTTGCCTCTCGTAGAAAATCCAGTAAATCATCCCAAGCGTACTCGGCACAGCTTAGGGTTAGAAACCATGTAGGAGTTCCTAAATTCTGTAACATACATTTTAATTCTCCATGGCGTCGGTACCAATATTCATTTGTCCCACGCTGACAAGCCATCAGATTGATCAGTTGTGTTTCCAAATGATCATCTCGGTGCTGCACTTTCTCCATAAAATCCTTAGCAGACACATTATGTAGATGTACTCCACTTTTTAAAATGTGATTTACTGCATAAGATAATGCAGACAAGTCGCTTTCAAATAAAAGATGAAACAAATAAGGAATACTTTGACGAAATCTTGAATCTTCAGCATATAGTCTTGTAGTCCGATTCTCAGAAGCTGGAATCTGTTCTGGGCGTTCATCGTATCGTCCACCTTTTCCTGTAGGAAACAGCTGAGGAAAACATTGAGCTTCCAAGCTCTTCTCCCATACACTCACGGGAGTTCCTTTTGCTTTCTTCATCTGAAACAGATCAATAGTGTCTCCCATAACTTCTTTTGAATGAAGAGGATGTATGCTAAACTGTTCATAAATTTCTTCTTCCTTTGACTTGTCCACTTTTTCAATTTGTCCAGTTGGTGTTTCTGTGTCTTCTTGTAAATCTTCTTCTTCTTCATCTATATAAATTGATTCATACCATTTATTATTCCTTTTCAAATATAAATTTGCTCTTTGTACTTTCCGCACATCTACCAGCTCCTGCCAAATCTTCTTATTCTTTGTAGGTACACCATTAACCAGAATAACTAATGGTTCAGTTTCCAAAGTATCTGCATCAATAGTTTCCATATTTTTTTTCAAATCCAAGGGCAAATACACCACTCTTCCTTTTAAACCTCTCAGTAAATCAGAAGGAGGTATTTACCAGTTTTGGGCTCCATACGTACTATGGTCTGGAACGGATGAACACATTGAATGAGTATAGACTCATATGTATTTAATTCAGAAAGTTCGGCAGGAATAGCATCCAATTCTAAATTATTATGTACAGCTCTGGTCGGCATTCTATTTTCTTCTAACTTGTTATAACAGTATTTACAAATACGCTGATCTTCACCCAATTCAAAACAATTTTCAAGAAATATATATGTTGCAAAATCCTTCCACTTATAATTATCTTCATTTTCACTTTTTTTATACAGATCAACATTCCTTGTTTGAATTTTATAATGGCTTCTGCGGCAACAAATACAAGTAATATTTGGTCTTTCATTAGAGATGATAGTAAATTTTGTCATTTCATCCTCAAAATTTTTAGTAATAATGAGTTCTACATTCTGTTCCTCATTTTCCTCATTAACTGTGTCCTTTTCTGCACTTTCTTGTTCTGGACCAAAGTAACAAAACTGAATCTCATCAGTAACCTTCACTACATCTGATACAGATCCACGGAACAGAGCATTATTCAACTCATTTAACTTTACTGCTGGACTTTTAGCAAAATACAATGTTCTCACAAACTTTCTCATTTCAGTATGATGAACAGCCAGCATCCTAAAATGATGAAAAACACTTTTACACACTTTTCTAGATAGACAAGCCAGAGAATGTCCCTGCAAACCAGTTTTCTCTCTCACTCTGCATGGATCTAGTGTTTGAAGCACCTTCATCTTCTGTTTTACACTCTTTTTACTATATTCTCTTAGAAAGTCACGTAATTTATCAATAAATTCCTGACGCACAGTACAAATACTACTACAGTTCCAAGTGTACACTGGGGCTTTTGGACGTCTCCCCATAGCCTCAGCAGCCATTACTTCTTCCTCATTTCTTGGGACCATTTTCTCTTTTTCCATCACACAACCATCCTTAACTTCATATGCTCTACCATTGGTGTCAACTGCATGCAACAAACTATTACTTTGAAGATAACTCTCTTCATTAAAAAATGGTTCAGTACTTGAACTGTGTTTCCATTCTCCCAAGAACACTTTACAAAAGTTACTTTTTTTCACTTCTCTTTTCCTTTTGCTTTGTGACTTCATTGCATTCACTAATTTATCTAATCTACGCATCCTATTCAAAATTAGAATAAAAAGTTTTCTTTTTATTTCCAAAGCCTTACTTACAAAATTTTCTATAAAAAAATTTTTCTTAATAAATTTTGATTTTTTCTTATATTTTTTCACATCCTTTAGCAAATTTAACATCACTCTTCTCTGAAACATTTTTCGACGAATGTTTTTAAAATCTAATTTTCGTGTTAAATCAGTTTGACATACTTCTGATTGTACATTAGCTTTTGTTTTTTGCTGTTGACTCTGTTGTTGCTTTGTACATAAAACACTGTTTGTTTTACATTTATTTTTGCCATTTTTTTGTTTTTTAAAAATCTTTTTTAAGAAATCTCTACTCTGCTTACCAGTAGACTTTTTCTTTTTGCCATCACCAGCTTCTCCTCCTATTTTTTTTCCAGTTTTGTCCAGATATACTTGTTGTTGCTTTTCTTTCCTCTTTCTTGTCCTTAAAGGCATTTTTTTATTTTCTCACTGTTGCTCAGCAATACCTGCAAGAAACTTAAAAAAAATTCCTTTTTGTAATTATAATTCATTAAAATATTTTTTTTTGCTTTTCATTAATTTCAAATGTTTTTCCATTTACCTCTCATTTGTGATTTACTAATTTGTGCACAGTGCTAACCACCACAGTTGAAAAAAAACAAGCTGCCCCTTTCCTGCAAGTGCATGTTTTACAGAACAACTGCAACACAAATTATATCTGTGGCCACAATTCCTGTGTGCACACAGCCTCATGGTGTGCTTCTAAGCAGAAAACAGAATTTGATTTGCAAATTCAAAGCACATTTACTACTCTGGTAGATCAAGTGATAATTGCTGTTACAGCCTGACACATTTTCCTTATAGTTTACAGAGACAGAAAAGAGCACATTTCCTAACAGCTACTTCATACCATAAGCATCTGCAACCTGGGTGAGTGTTTAGAGTAGAGCAAAGAAAATGAGGCCTTGGTGACGTTGAATGTGTTTGCATTACACACAGACCTGAGTACTACGCATGGGAGTGTTGGAGAAGCTGCTGCGTGTGTGCCAAGAGTGTGTTTCTGCAGACTATGTATTGTCAGCTGCAAGAGAGATGAGCAAGGAGACTTCCAGAACTGCATGAAGACTGCAGGGATGTATGTAACAGTGCATGTGTGCTAAGGGATAATTTGTGTAAACACAACAGGCTGCCCCTTTCCTGGGACTGCAATTCTTACTGAACAACAACTTCACAAATTAAATCTCTGCCCACAATTCCTGTGCGCACACAGACTCATGCCATCATTTTAGGCACATAACACAGGCTGCCCCTTTCCTGGGACTGCATTTCTTACTGAACAACAACTTCACAAATTAAATCTCTGCCCACAATTCCTGTGCGCACACAGACTCATGCCATCATTTTAGGCACATAACACAGGCTGCCCCTTTCCTGGGACTGCAATTCTTACTGAACAACAACTTCATAAATTAAATCTCTGCCCACAATTCCTGTGCACACACAGACTCATATCATCATTTTAGGCACATAACACAGGCTGCCCCTTTCCTAGGAATGCATTTCTTTCAGAACAACAACTTCATAAATTAAATCTCTGCCCACAATTCCTGTATACACACAGACTCATGCTATGTTTTTTGGAACAAAACAGTGTTCCTGAATAGTACCAAATTACTGTTACAGCCTGACACATTTCCCTTATCATTTACAGAAGCAGAAAACAGCACATGTCCTAACAGCTCCTTAAGACCATGACCATGTGTTACAGGGTGAGTGATTAGACTAGATCAATGTAAATGAGGCCTTGGTGACGTTGAATGTGTTTGCATTACACAGTGCTATCTGAAACAGCACACAGAGCTGAGTACTGCACATGAGAGTGTTGGAGAAGCTGCTGCGTGTGTGCCAAGAGTGTGTTTCTAGACACTGTGTATTGTCTGGTGCAAGACAGATGAGCAAAGAGACTTCCAAAACTGCATGAAGACTGCAGGGATGTATGTAACAATGCATGTGTGCTAAGGGATAATTTGTGTAAACACAACAGGCTGCCCCTTTCCTGGGATTGCAATTCTTACTGAACAACAACTTCACAAATTAAATCTCTGCCCACAATTCCTGTGCGCACACAGACTCATGCCATCATTTTAGGCACATAACACAGGCTGCCCCTTTCCTGGGACTGCATTTCTTACTGAACAACAACTTCACAAATTAAATCTCTGCCCACAATTCCTGTGCGCACACAGACTCATGCCATCATTTTAGGCACATAACACAGGCTGCCCCTTTCCTGGGACTGCATTTCTTACTGAACAACAACTTCACAAATTAAATCTCTGCCCACAATTCCTGTGCGCACACAGACTCATGCCATCATTTTAGGCACATAACACAGGCTGCCCCTTTCCTGGGACTTCAATTCTTACTGAACAACAACTTCATAAATTAAATCTCTGCCCACAATTCCTGTGTGCACACAGACTCATATCATCATTTTAGGCACATAACACAGGATGCCCCTTTCCTAGGACTGCATTTCTTTCAGAACAACAACTTCATAAATTAAATCTCTGCCCACAATTCCTGTATACACACAGACTCATGCTATGTTTTTTGGAACAAAACAGTGTTCCTGAATAGTACCAAATTACTGTTACAGCCTGACACATTTCCCTTATCATTTACAGAAGCAGAAAACAGCACATGTCCTAACAGCTCCTTAAGACCATGACCATGTGTTACAGGGTGAGTGATTAGACTAGATCAATGTAAATGAGGCCTTGGTGACGGTGAATGTGTTTGCATTACACAGTGCTATCTGAAACATCACACAGACCTGAGTACTACACATGGGAGTGTGAGAGAAGCTGCTGCGTGTGTGCCAAGAGTTTGTTTCTTGAGACTGCGTATTGTCTGGTACAAGACAGATGAGCAAAGAGACTTCCAAAACTGCATGAAGACGGCTGGGATGTATGTAACAGTGCATGTGTGCTAAGGGTTATTTTCAGTTTTGAATATATGGCAACTACCTGTGCCTTTGCTATTTTGAATTGAAAATCTACCCTATTGGTTTCAAATGTTGTAGCTTTTGCCTCTCATTTGCGATTTAGTGATTTCTGCTGACTGCTAACCACCACATTTGAAGAAAACAAGCTGTCCCTTTCCTGCAAGTGCATGTTTTACAGAACAACTGCAACACAAAATACATCTCTGGCCACAATTCCTATATGCACACAGACTCATGCTGTGTTGGTAGGCACAAAGCACAGGCTGCCCCTTTCCTGGGTCTGCAATCCTTACAGAACAACAACTTCACAAATTAAATCTCAGCCAACAATTCCTATATGCACACAGACTCATGCTGTGTTGGTAGGCACAAAACACAGGCTGCCCCTTTCCTGGGACTGCAATTCTTACAGAACTAATGCTAATTTCAAATGTGCTACCATTTTCCTCTCTTTTCTTTCAAAGTGATTTCTGCTAAATCCTAACCATCACAATTAAAAAGAAGCTGTCCTTTTCTTTCAACTGCAAGTCTTACTTTTCAACAGCAACACAAATTAAATCTCTGTCAACAATTCTTCTCTGCACACAGACTCATGGTTTGATGGTAGGCACAAAACAGTATTCCTCATTGTTACCAGTACACATTAACTTATGGTGAAAACATACTCCTTAATATCTTACAAGTTCAAGACAGTTAAATATCTCCCAAACCTCAAAATGTAAAACATAACTTTTGAAGAAGATTCACAATTCTAATATTTTTCTCAAAAATCACCACATACTTCCCCTCTCAAACTCATAACTCACCTTTAAAATTAGTTACTTGTGAAAGAAATGTGCCACTCAAACAGCAGACTATCAGAGTCAGAATATCAGAGCTCTACACCTCTCTCCTCTCTGCAGAACCAGTAAATGGCAATGTTTCCCTCTCTTTTTTCACACATATACATGTTAATTTCAAATCTCAGTGCTTCCCACTTTTTTTCAAATGAAATCACACATTTCTATTGGTTGAAAACTTCAACCCCTTTCCAAATGTACCCTTCCCCCAACTTGTCTCCTGCCTGCTACCATAGCAACAGGTCATGGAACACTGCTGTGAGGAGAGAGGTCAGAAGTTCAGCAGACAATGTTTCATATCCAAAGAGCAAGAGTGCTTGACTTTTCAAACCTAACAGCCAATCCATAGTAATGTTCTTTGGTAACACATTTTTCTGTACCAATACAAAACATGCTTTTTAAAATTTAAACATACAGCCTAGTTTTTAGTGTAGAATGGTTTCAAACAGCCAATGAGTTCTTTTTATAAAAAAAACTATGTGTGCCCCCATTTTTCAACTGTCTTTCATTTCATATTGCCTTTCTACTGAAAGACACCTCCTGAGTGCATCCAGATCTCCTTGGAAGATGTTCACAGTGTGGATTGTAGGTCACAGCTATGTCTTCTGGAGTGAAAAATTTGCAGAAAAAAGAGGTATGGTGAGAGACCTTGCTTTGCCAAATGTAGACATTAAATGGATTGGTCAGAGAGGGTTAAAGTGGCACCAATTAATGCCTTTGGTGAAAACCTTTCTACATCTCCCACAGCCTAACCTTATTATTGTGCACTGTGGTGGTAATGACCTAGGCACTTTAACTGGGGTAGGTCTGGAAATGCTTATTAAGGACACCTTTGTGCAATTGATGTTGCTTTTTCCACAAACTGCCTTTGTATATTCTAACATATGCCAAAGGCAAAAGTGGAACTGGTCCAACCAATTTTGTCCGCAGATTGACAAAGCAAGGAAGCACGTCAACAAATCTATTTTTGCTTTCCTCAGAGACTATGGTATGGGTTCTATATACCACAACAACTTGCGTTACAACATGCAAGACATTTATAGAGGAGATGGTGTACACTTCACTGATGAAGGCAACAGAGTCTTCCTCTTGAACTTTAGACTCTGCATCGGTACTTACTTGTAGGTACCAAAAAACGCACAATAAACACAAGGGCTCTTTTTAGAGCCACCTGATATCTTTTTACTTAATTGCGATTTTTTTTTAATTTTTTTGTTTTTAAAATTTTTTCGGGTGCGCGCTGGGTGCACACACTCGGCGATATTTTTTTTCAAAATATAAATCTTTTTTTTTGCCCTACAAGGTCCTACTGTGACCCCCTTACAATGCCTAGTGGGTCAATATCTCCCCACTCTGCCCCCTTTTCAAGTTCTCCCCCTTTGTTTCTCATCCCCTCTTTATGCGAGAGACAAAATGGCGGCTGCCGCTTCCTGATTTCCACCGATTAGAATGTTTACTGACATCTAACAACCAATCAGAAGTGCGCTCGCGCACGGCAAGGTGCGCGCACAGGACTTGCTCAGTGCGCGCACACTGCGCGCTTACAGATATATATATTGATTTAAATGCTCATTTCTCAGGAAATACTGAACAGATTTACACCAAACCTGCAAAAGGCACTTCATGGACCTTATGGCTACCTCTCTGCCAAATTTCACATAATTCTGTTCAGCCGTTCGGGCTGTAGCTGCGACTAAAGTCCCTATGGAAAAATGCATGGGGAAAACGCGTTTTGGGACCCCCCTTTTTTCTCGGCCCCCGCTTGACGAATCACCCCGAAACTTTCAGGGTAGGAACTGAGCGGAGCGCCCCATTAGTTTTGAAAATTTCGTGAAGATTCGTCAACCGGCGCCAAAGTTATTCAAAATAGAATTTTGAGATTTCCTATGGAAACACGGTCCTAACTATAACTACCTACTGGCGACCGCCAGTAGGTAATGTATGTAGTCATGTGAACAAGGCTCGGACGAGCCGAAGCGTTATGGCGACATACTGCACGAAATAAATTAATCTGCACCTATCTTTTGGTCCGTGTTCGTATGAGCTGTGCTGCTGCTTGACTACGGAGTTGGTAATATATATGTATATGTATATTCACTGAAAAAACCATAGGTTTCACACATGTTATAGTTAGCGGAAATTTTACTGATAAAAAACCAATGAAATTCCCCCGTTATAGTTAGTGCAGGCAACTATAACTCACGCGACCGCAATCCTCTGCTGATGCTAATACTGTATTTAGACACTTATTTGCCCATGTTTTCTTCCATACATTTTTAGCTATACATATATTACAAATATTTTTTTTTCATAAAGACACATATGTCATCATCAGAAGATTGCGGTCGCGTGAGTTATAGTTGCCTGCACTAACTATAACGGGGAATTTCATTGGTTTTTTATCAGTAAAATTTCCGCTAACTATAACATGTGTGAAACCTATGTTTTTTTCAGTGAATTTGCAAGGTTTTTTAAATGCTAATTCCTAACTATAACGTGTGTGAAACCTATGGTTTTTTCAGTGAATTTGTACGGTTTTTTAAATGCTAAGTTACTTTACGCCATTCGTGGCGTGCACGCCCACTTAACGCAGTTAGTTCCGTGCGCGCACGGTGCGCTTCGCGCACTGTGCCCACTTTACGCAGTTAGTGCCGTACACGCAAGGTGGGCACGCGGTACACGCACCGTGCGCACATGGAGGACATATTATGCGCTTCCTTGTGATAGGTAATCTGTTAAATTTAATTTGTAAGTGATGACAATAATACGCCATGCACAGAGAGTGTTTTTTTTTTTTTAAATTTTTTTAGCGTAAGCGCACCGTACGCGTACGGTAAGCGTAATCGGCGAAATTTTCAAAAAATAAAAATTTACCGTTTTTGGCCTTAGGGGATCTTTGAGGACTCAACTAACATGGCTATGTGCATGGGCGCTGTCTAAACAGCCCCTTTATATGTTTTTTGCCTTTGTTTACAGCCCCCCCTCAGAGTGCGAGAGAGAAAATGGCGGCCGCCGCTTCCTGGTTTCGACCGATTCGAATGTTTACTTAGATGTAACAGCCAATCAGAATCGCGCTCGCGCACGCCACCGTACGCGTACGGTAAGCTTACGGTAAGCGTACCGTAAGCTGGCTCAGATATATATATTGATTTAAAGGCTATTTTCTCAGAATCTACTGAACAGATTTACACCAAACCTACAAAAGGCACTTCCTTGACCTAGGGACTACCTCTCTGCCAAATTTCTAGTAATTCTGTTCAGCCGTTCGGGCTGTAGCCCTGTCTAAAGGTCCTATGGAAAAATGCATGGGAAAAACGCGTTTTGGGACCCCCCTTTTATCTCAGCCCCCGCTTGACAAATCCCCCCGAGACTTTCAGGGTAGGAGCGGAGCGTAGCGCCCCACCTATTTTGAGAAATTCGCGAGGATTCGTCAACCGGCGCCAAAGTTATTCAAAATAGAATGTTGCGGATTTCCTATGGAAAAGGGGTCCTAACTATAACTACCTACTGGCGACCGCCAGTAGGTAATATATATATATATATATGTACATGTGATCAAGCTCCCTGCGTGGAGCGAAACGCGTCATGGAGGACACTGGTCCGTTTATTTCTGCATTTTAATTGGGTATTAAATTATTTGCTTCACCCGCCCTGGCTTGTGGGACTGTTTGATTTTTGACTTGGAGGCGAGAGGTCCGTGCCTGTATTTCCGCCGAGTGGAAAGGAGAGCGGAAAGGACTATTTCTATATATATATATATGTATATATATACATACACACACATACATACATGCATATATATATATATTACCTACTGGCGGTCGCCAGTAGGTAGTTATAGTTAGGACCCTCTTACCATAGGAAATCCGCAACATTCTATTTGGAATAACTTTGGCGCCAGTCGACGAATCCTCGCGAAATTTTCAAAATAGGTGGGGCGCTACGCTCCGCTCCTACCCTGAAAGTCTCGGGGGGATTCATCAAGCGGGGGCTGAGAAAAAAGGGGGGTCCCAAAACGCATTTTTCCCATGCATTTTTCCATAGGACCTTTAGACACAGCTACAGCCCGAACGGCTGAACAGAGTTACTTGAAATTTGGCAGAGAGGTAGTCCTCAGGTCAAGGAAGTGCCTTTTGTAGGTCTGGTGTAAATCTGTTCAGTAGTTCCTGAGAAAATAGCATTTAAATCAATATATATATCTGAGCCAGCTTACGGTGCGCTTACGGTAAGCTTACGGTAAGCTTACCGTACGCGTACGGTGCCGTGCGCGAGTGCGATTCTGATTGGCTGTTAGATCTTAGTAAACATTCGAATCATTCGAAACCAGGAAGCGGCGGTCGCCATTTTCTCTCTCGCACTCTGAGGGGGGGAGGAAAAACAAAGGCAAAAAACATGTAAAGGGACTGTTTAGACAGCTCCTAACCACATAGCCTTGGTGAATGTGTCCCCAAAGAACTCCCTAAGGCCAAAAATTCATTTTTAATTTTTTTTTGAAAAATCGCCGATTACGCTTACCGTACGCGTACGGTAAAAATATTTTTACAAAAAAAAAAGTTTCCCCACTCTCCCCACCCCGTGTGCAAATGGTCCCTGCAGGGCACCATGTGTGCATGGCATATACTCTTAAAAAGAAAATTTAAAAGCTTACCTTTCACAACGAAGCGCCTAATATGTCCTCCATGTGCGCACGGTGCGCGAAGCGCATCGTGCGTACATGGCCCATCCAGCGTAACGGGTGTGTGCACGGCACTAACTGCGTAAAGTGGGCGCGCGGTTGTGCGAAGCGCACCACGTGCTCACTGTGCACGCACGGTGCGAACTGCGTTAAGTGGGCGCGCACGCCACGAATGGCGTAAAGTAACTTAGCATTTAAAAAACCGTACAAATTCACTGAAAAAACCATAGGTTTCACACACGTTATAGTTAGGAATTAGCATTTAAAAAACCTTGCAAATTCAGTGAAAAAACCATAGGTTTCACACATGTTATAGTTAGCTGGACATTTTACTGATAAAAAACCAATGAAATTCCCCCGTTATAGTTAGTGCAGGCAACTATAACTCACGCGACCGCAATCCTCTGCTGATGACATATGTGTCTTTATGAAAAAAAAATATTTGTAATATATGTATAGCTAAAATTTAATGGAAGAAGACATGGGCAAATAATTGTCTAAATACAGTATTAGCATCAGCAGAGGATTGCGGTCGCGTGAGTTATAGTTGCCTGCACTAACTATAACGGGGGAATTTCATTGGTTTTTTATCAGTAAAATGTCCAGCTAACTATAACATGTGTGAAACCTATGGTTTTTTCACTGAATTTGCAAGGTTTTTTAAATGCTAATTCCTAACTATAACGTGTGTGAAACCTATGGTTTTTTCAGTGAATATATATATATATATATTTGTTCGCGAAGTTACTCATTCTGAAGTTCAAGCCCCTAGAGGGGTGGCGCGAACCGGCGGAGACAACCGGCAATACTATCATCAAAAATTGGAGTCCCATACGCGCTCACGGAGACAAAAATCACCAGGGAAGTAGTAGGCAGTGATCTTCTCGAATTTAGGCAAAAGAATTGGCCTAAGAAATTACGCAAATTTGGTTATAACCTGTCACCTTCCCAAAAAAGAGCAATGGAGGACCTGGCGAAAGATGACAATATTGTCAGAAGACCCGCTGATAAAGGGGGCAATATTGTGATTCTAACTAAAACCATGTACATTGCAGAGGCTGCAAGACAACTTAGTGACAGTACCACATATACACCGACCAGTAGGGCAGAGTACAATGCAAGTATCAATGACATCTGGGAGAAACTATCTGAATGGAAAGATCAAGGACTGATTGAATGGGAGGAATATTGTTTCTTTAAGAAAGATCATCCCATTCTGCCTGTCATGTACCTACTCCCAAAAATCCACAAAAATAGGGATAATCCACCAGGAAGACCTATTATCTCGTCAAGAGGTTGTGTATCAGAAAATGTTTCCCGCTATGTAGATCACTTCCTAAGAGACTTCGTTCATGCATTACCATCATTTGTGAGAGACACCAAGGATTCCTTAGGCAAAATTGAGAAATTCGAATGGAAGCGAAACTACATCTTGGTTACCTTAGATGTCAATTCCCTTTACACAGTGATTGACCACGAACAAGGCCTAGAGGCATGCGCCAGATTTCTTAAACGGCGGAATATAAGTTTCTTAAGACACTCAGCCATGATTCTTGACATGATCAAGTTTTGCCTACACAATAACTTTTTTATGTTTAACAACGATCTGTACAAGCAAACTCTAGGGACGGCAATGGGTACATGCTTTGCCCCGAGTTTTGCGAACCTCTTCATGGGAGCATGGGAGGAGGACCTTCACAAGAGCACCATCTTCTGTGATACCTTGACCAAAGTGGCTCTTTGGTTAAGGTATATAGATGATATTTTTTTCATTTGGCAAGGCGAAGAGGAAGAATTAAGTCTCTTCATTCAGTCTCTGAACCAAAATAACAAACATCTGACTTTTACCAGCACCATCAGTCGCAAGCAAGTGAATTACTTGGACACCCAAGTGAGAGTGGTGGAAAATAAACTACAAACGATCCTCTACAGAAAAAGTACGGCAGGCAACACACTGCTCCATGCCATGAGTAGTCATCCAGACAACTTGAAATGGAGCATTCCGTACGGAGAGCTTCTTAGAGCCAAAAGAAACTGTAGCAATCTGACAGATTACCAAAGCGAGGAAAAAACAATGGTGAAAAGATTCAGAGAAAGAGGGTACCCACAGTGGGTATTAAAAAGGGCAATGGACAAAATTTCAAATGCTGAGAGAAATACTCTCTTAAAAGACAAATTGAAAGAACAAATAGGAAATGAGGATGATTCTAACACTGCACGCATTATCCTAACGTTCAATGGTAACTCTGAACCAATAAAAAAGATTTTGGTACAAAATTGGAAGCTTTTGAAAAGTGACCCCATAATAGGCAACAGCATACCAGACAGACCGAAAATTACCTACAGGAGGGGCCGCACTTTTAGAGACCTACTTATTCACAGTGACCTAACAACTAGTACTGTCCCGAGAGGCATTAATATCCAAGGCTTCTTTCCCTGCGGACACTGTAAGGCCTGTGCCAATAGTCGCATGGTGAAGGAATTCTGGAACACCAGTACTAACATGATGGTCAAAATCAACCAATTCCTAACATGCAATAGTACTTTTGTAATCTACGTACTAGAATGTCCATGCAAATTAAGGTACGTGGGAAGTACAACACACATGGCAAAAAAACGGATTCTGGAACATATGAGAGCGATTACAAACAAGGACAAACAATATCCTATCGCTCGGCACTTTGAAAACTTCCACTTCTCAGATTGCAAAAAACTATCCTACTATGGGATAGAACAAATCTTACCAAATAAACGTGGTGGGGATCGGACCCTACGGCTCAGACAAAGGGAATCAAGACACATCATTGGGATGTGTACCAGATTCCCAAATGGGCACAATTTGGATGAAGAGTTGTCAATCCACTTACAATCTGATTGAATGACATGCAGCAATATTGATATGTATACTTTTCCTATTCCTTCTGTTCTTTTAAAAGATCCAGTTAAGGTTTTATCAGGTATTGATCTATGTGCTTAGCATGAACAATAGGCAGGAGCAACTTGGTAACGTTGTGGCCAACAACATAGCCTCATCTAGAGTATTATATCTAGCAACATGTTGACATGAATCGCTTTACTGAACTATGTTGAAAAAGATCACGTGTTTTTAATGACCATTGACTTTCTGATTGACTTCTCTCATTGTGCTTCTTTTCTCTCTTTTGTCTTGTTCTTCTGTCTGCAGGAGGAAAGGAAGGGACTGTTGCCTAGAGGACCGAGGTGGTCCCTACCCTTTTCTTCGCCTGTATTTCCAGACACTGGGCCTTTGACAACTATCAAGTACTTTGACAACTATCAAGTACTTTTTATAAGTTGAGGTTCTGGGTAGACAAACATGAATTTTGTATTACGATGCACTAATTAGCTAAGATTATACTTCAAACCTCTATGTTTAGTATTGATAACCAAGAGGACCAAGATGCACTCTAGTCTCTCTCTCTGAGATATGATTCCGTTTTATTTATCATTGCATGACTTTGATTTACACTGTTTATAGGAATAGAGATTTAACAGGGCAACTCAATTTGCCACTTACATACTTCAGTCAACTTCTATGAGGGACCACAGGTAGAGGTCTGACCACTTTTACTACAAGGTGATCACTGTAGATGGACACTGTTAGAGATACCCATTGCATACATATAAATATTTCTGCACGTTCTACGCACATTACTGAGTGTAGTAGAGTCGTTCGTGCGCCACTATTGGGCAAATAGAACAATCTACATGTTATTCGTGTATTGACTTACTCGTTTTATTGTTGGGTTTGTCCCTTCTCTTACATAAGTTTATATTTACACATTTGAAGGGAAATCACTCACAAGTGGTGACAAAGTGATTACAATTTAGACAGTCTCTCTCCACCTTTTTGACATACACTATGTGTTGTGTACCGACCACGAGACTGCCTTTAGCTTCATTTGCACTGTGTATATATATCTTTGACCCTACCTGATTATATAGTACCACTATGGATCCCATATAGGCGACAACACAGAGGGGCATACCGAGTCTATTATAGGCAACTTCTAGCCACTATAAGGCGAATTGCGTGTGTCATGTTATTACGTGACCGTATAAAGTTTTATTTGTACAAAAAGTAAGTAGTATTTGCCCGTTCACAATGTGCCATTATAGATCCTACTTTGGATTAGACATAGAGCGCAGGATTAACCGATACGATAATCCTAGAGCTTTGCGTGACCCACATTTGGGAATTTACAAGTTTGTGTCCATTACAATAATTCTAAACTTTTGATGGTATCACTTTGCCTTTTTACACTATTCTGTAAAATATTTGTTTCCACTGGATATACTTACGTTGCGCGATGATTAAAAGACACGCTTAGGTTATTATTTAATATTGATCAACAATATGAAACGGAGTACAAGATGGCGATGTGAGTTACTAACCTTGTGTTGTTACACGTACCAACGAGTAGATTTCTCGAAGTCCTCTTTCTATTACAACTTATACTTCACGAAACAGTATGTATTGTGGCAATTGTTTTGAACACGCTGTGTGAACAAGCCCGTCCGCGGGTGAAACGCGTTGCAGCAGGTTTATGATGCTAATAAACCTACCTGTGTCTAAGTGACCCCTGTTTCCCTGGTGATTTTTGTCTCCGTGAGCGCGTATGGGACTCCAATTTTTGATGATATATATATATATATGTATATATATATATATATATATATATACATATATATATATATGTTAAAAGGATTTTTGGGTTGCAGGTAAATCGCCCGGCGCTTCACTCTCAGACACTGGTCCCCACCAGTGTTATCAAAATATAGAACACAAAAACTTCTGAGAGCAGTGGTACTGAGTATTTACAAATAATAAATAGATGATGGATCTTCTCATTGATTTACTTCATGATGTTAATTTTATTCTTGCTTCTTTTAAGACATCAGCAGTTCTTTAAGACATCAGCAGTTCAAAAAGAAAAATCACAAGGCTTGCCAGAACTTGCCAACACGTGTTTCGCGCCAATTGCGCTTCTTCAGGGCTGTCAAATAAACAAAATTTAATACAATGAGAACTTCCTCTTCAATCATAATCATACATTAATGTCACTACAAAACCTAAATTACAAGAGAATATATATACAAAATATATGTACATGTAAATACAAAAATTAAATCGGGTCACATTTAGGGAAAATTTAGGAAAATAGGGCCTGTACCATTAAATCACACTCATTAGGCACAGTTTTTATATGTTTTAACTGTTAGTTAATTATTGTATAGTTTCCAACATAGGAGCAGGGATTACCTCGTCTTCCATTATAGGTTATAAAGTTTTTTTACTGTAACTCTTCACACTTGATATGATTTTCTTATATGTTCATTTTCTTTCCTAAGAGTAAAGTTAATCCAAGAAAAAGCGGTTAGCTGATAAAATTCTAACTTGATAACTAGTACTCTCTACTTGCATGAGAAATTATCCAAGAACATAATCTCACCTTGTTACTGGCTATAGTCCAATCTTTATTAATATAATAAGAAGTTATTTAGTCTGTTATGGTGTCTCTAGTCAAGATCCATAATACGATCGGTAAGTAAAATTATAATCGATGACGTTTTTTAAAAATTAGATCCACTCCACACTCAACATCATATAAACTACATTTAATGCTCGATAGTAAAGACGACTTTTAAAAGATCTTGCACTCCCTGCATCCAAACTTAAGAATTAATCCCGTTAGGTTTAGTCGAAACCGTT
Source organism: Triturus cristatus (assembly GCF_964204655.1). Classification (NCBI taxonomy): domain Eukaryota; kingdom Metazoa; phylum Chordata; class Amphibia; order Caudata; family Salamandridae; genus Triturus; species Triturus cristatus. Next base: position 1,135,935,190 of record NC_140585.1, read on the forward strand.
CTTGCAAAAGCGGGTGTGTAGTATAGTTTCAAGTTTAATCATGATTTTCCAAATTAAGACTATTTATTTACAACTTACTATACTCGCGCTATGTTGAGACTTAAGTATTTATGAGTCTAAAGCGAGGGAGTTAGAATTCCAATGCCGCGTGAGTAATTACCTATCTAATCTTTCAAACTTTAGTTATTGCTACTTGTTGGACCCGGCCTCGTGGCGTGGTCTTAACCCTCTTGGATTGTGCTCGTCCCCCCCGCACCGGCCTACACGGGCCGCCCTTTCAGGCCGCCAGGGACCCCTCCTCCCTTTGAGGCCCCCTTTGGATTGTACCCGTTTTCCTACACCTGCCTCAGCGGCCCCCTTTTCCAGGCCGCACAGGGGCCCCTCATCCCTTCGGGGTCCCTCCCATACTTGCTCCACACACCAGCCCACGCAGCCCGGCTCCCTCCGGCCTCGGCCCCAGCGAAGCCCCGACATCGAGGCACCAAGATCTGGCCAGGGGGCACCGCATGGCCACTTCCCCACTCCCGGAGGAGGAGAGTTTCGATGGGACCCCCACCGTCCCTCAACACCTAGGTGCGATCGTCCTCCGGCCTCCCCGGGCCTGGCGCCTCTCCCGCTGGGCGTCTGGCCTCTCCCAGCCCGGCCTCTCCGCCCCCCCAGGCGCAAGGGTCCAGACATCAAAGGGCTCCAGACCTATATCTGGGGCAACCCCGCAATGGGACAGGAGTTGTATCCCGGAGTCAAGAGCCCTGCTGATGGAATCGCGGCTGACCCTACGGAGAAGAACTCTTGCTTGATACTATACCACGAGCCCTGCTGACTGCATCGCGGCTCCACCTTATTGAGACCAGGAACCTCACGGAACATCGGGGCCCTGCTGACGCTGTCGCGGCCCAACCTCGCTGAAACCTCCACCAGAGCCCTGCTGACGTCGTCGCGGCTCGAGCTGAACTGAAACACCTTAAGAGCCCTGCTGACCTAGTCGCGGCTCAAGCTCTACGAACTGATCACCAGAGCCCTGCTGACGCCGTCGCGGCTCGACCACTCCGAGACCCGGAGTCCCTCCAGCTTGAGGATCAAGAACTGGGCCTAAGGTACCCTCGTACCCAGCTGCTACTAAAGACTGTCCCGCTACCCCGTCCCTACCAAAGACTTTGAGACTCTTGCGGATCCCTCGATCCCCCCTTGTATATATCGATAACCGTAACTTCCTAAATGCTGATAAAGAAGTGCTCGTCTTGATAAACATCCTCGAGTCCTGTGTGGTGGTGTTACTGTGCTAGTACGGTATAGGAGAAGGACCTCTCCTAGGAGGCTTCTCAGCAGCGCTCGGCTACTTCGTACAGTGTGGGGGCCCCCCGGGGTGGTCTCTCCGACTCCCCCGAGGTCCGCCTTCCAACACTACTCAAACTTCAAGGGAGACAGGGGCTTTCCTTACCGTTAGATCAGAGAGCACCTCGAGTCAAAACCTTCCTTCGATGTTCACCTATAGGGCACTGTTGGAGCCTTAACCGTTATATATACTTGCCCCATTCAATTAGCAAATTTGAAAAACGGCGGGAGAAAGTCAGCGTTCTTTTTTTATTTACTTGATTCATTATTTTGCTTTGTCCATAGCGATTGTTTTAACCTATGTATAAATCCAATAGCAATCTTTTTGAATTTTTATATTGTAAAAATATAAAAAGGGAATATTGATCGTTTTAAACAATATATAAGTAATAGTATTATACATTTTCACAATAAATTCTGCGGGGTAAGTATCGAACTCCTGTCTACTCTGCATGATAAAGCATTGTTTTAGTTGTGTGTGCTAAACTCTATATTCCTAATGACATCCATTATCCATTTGTTTAAGCGACAGTAGAAACCATACCCCAGACATCTCTAAAAAGGAGTTTTTCTGTTATTAACAAAACTGCATAATCAAATTTGCCTAGAAGTAAAGTGATATAAAAATATGAAACGTAGCAAATACGGGAATATTAAAAAAAAAAACGCGATTAGACTTGAATATTAAAAACTTCATATTATATTATTATCCCGAGGTTGGAGACAAACCAGGAGATGTTTGTCTAGTTTTTCTCGCGCTTAATCTCGTGTGCTATCTCATAAGTTTCTATTGAAGAGTGAATTATCTATTATGTTGTCTCACACTATATAGAAGAGTAGGTCTAAAAATCAATGACAAATATATACCCATGCGGAGTACGGTTTATTTATTATTTTGTGGTGTCTTTTGAGCACATACTGCTTGTAATTACATGATTCTTGACGTATCAGTCTAGCTATGGCCCGAATTCTACTCCCATTAATGTATGTTTAAATGATTTTACAAAATGTAGAAGATCTGCGAGCAGTGTAAAGAAATATATATCAATATGTAATTACGTTATTCTTTATCTTATTTGGCTTGAACCTGAGTTTTTCATTTTTAACATGAGCATTCGAATCATTGTACAGAAGGTATGAGATTTGAGAACAAAACAGTAATTTCTGTTTAATTAGGCAAACGTTTATATAGCTGGTTGTATAACTGGTTGTGGGTCCAAAACATAAACTCCTAATCTCAACCTAGTATAGTATAAATTTCCCGATCAACGTTTAAACCATGCTGAACCGCCTGTAATTTATTGATCCGGTAGGTTTCTCTGCATCTTAGTTTAGCTTCTAAGTCACCTCCTCTCCTATCCAGGGTGACCTGTTCTATGCCCATGAAACGAATATCTCCCAATTCATTACGTCTATGTTGTTCTTTAAAATGGACTGCCATTGGATACTTAGGATCACAATTTTTTATGGCTCAAAGATGTTCCATCCATCTAACTTTAAGCTTCCTTATTGATGAGCCTACATATAACTTGTTACATGCACATGTAATTATGTAGACACAAAAACTCGTATTGCAATTTATAAAAGATTTTATTTTGAAACGATTACTGTTAGTGAACCCACCAAAGCATTTAGTTTTGTCAGTAACATATTTGCAACAAATACACTGACTACATCTATATGATCCTGGTATCAGTTGATTTTCTATCCGTATTGATTTATCACTTCCTTGTATAGGGTAAGTTAACGTGTCACTAGGAGTTAAAACATCCCAGTGTTTACAGAGGGATGGAAAGACCTTATTATTACCTAGGCTGTAAGTGGTAATAAATCTAATTGTTTCCTTTTGGTCTTTAACTGTTCTTGGTCTATCTTGAAGAAGTATGTCTCTTTTAGCTCTTTGTGCTTTATTTCTAGCTCTGTCCACCACCTTGACCAAATGTGACCCGATTTAATTTTTGTATTTACATGTACATATATTTTGTATATATATTTTCTTGTAATTTAGGTTTTGTAGTGACATTAATGTATGATTATGATTGAAGAGGAAGTTCTCATTGTATTAAATTTTGTTTATATGACAGCCCTGAAGAAGCGCAATTGGCGCGAAACACGTGTTGGCAAGTTCTGGCAAGCCTTGTGATTTTTCTTTGTGAACTGCTGATGTCTTAAAGAACTGCTGATGTCTTAAAAGAAGCAAGAATAAAATTAACATCATGAAGTAATTCAATGAGAAGATCTATCATCTGTTTATTATTTGTAAATACTCAGTACCACTGTTCTCAGAAGTTTTTGTATACATATATATATATCCAACAAACTTGTGCCCAACTAGGAGAGGCACAAACGGGTTTACAATCTGCCACAACCTTATTAGAAGCAGGTTCAGGCATGCAAGCAGGAAAGGAAATGTCACATCCAAATAAAATGTCCAGCCCGACGCGTTTCGTGCAGGACAGCACTTCATGAAGGGCTCTGGGCTTTTAGCTAAAGAACTACAGCCGTTACAGGCTTTTAATAGTCACAATTCCTGCCCCACTGGGCGTGGCCACACTGTGGCCTCATGGTACTTGTAGTGCCAATGTTACCTCTTGTGAGTCGCCGAGTTCAATGCCAATCGTTTAAAAAGTAATTCCCAAGTGGGTGAGAGTTGTTTCAGTCTTGCCTCACAACTCACTTTGTACACTGTATCAGTGGCTCCCTGTTCCTTGTGCTGTAATGAATTTCAATGCCACAGCGGGACTGCAGCAGCATCTGTGCTCTCTCTGCGGCCCAGGCGTGACCGCTACGTATCCAACAAGCTTTTGCCCAACAAGGAGAGGCCCAAACGGGTTTACGATCTGCCACAACTTTATTAGAAGCAGGTTCAGGCGTGCAAGCAGGGAAGGAAACTTCACATCCAAATATATACATATATGTGGCATGTGTATATATATATATATATATTACCTACTGGCGGTCGCCAGCAGATAGTTACAGTTAGGACCTAGTTTCCACTGGAAAAGCATTTTTTATTTCCCAATAACTTTGGCGCCGGTTGACGAATCTTTACAAAATTTTTAAAACTTATGGCCCGCTCTGTTCAGCACCTATCTTGAAAGTTTCGGGGTGATCGTCAAGCGGGGGCCGAGAAAAACGGGGGTCTCAAAATGTGTTTTCTCCATCTTAATTCCCATAGGAAACTTTAGACACGGCTACAGCCCGAGCTGCTGAACGGAATTACACCAAATTTGGCAAAAAGGTAGCCCTTGGTTCAGAAAGAGACCTTTTTTTTTAAATGGTGTAAATCTGTTCAGTAGTTACTGATAAAATAAAAAAATAAAAGTTTCAATATTTAGAGGCGCGGTGGATCTGTGCACCCTCCCGACCACGAGCTTTATTCTAATTGACTGTCAACACTCCAAACCAGGAAGTGTTGGCAGCCATCTTGTGCCTTGGTAACGCAGGCCTGCTCAGGGGGTCCGACAAGGACCCCAAGGGCCGAAAAAAGCATTTTTCTAAAAAATACAAAAAACAGTCGAATTCGCTCTGAGAAAATAAAAAAAAACAAAGCGCGGGCTCCCGCGCTTCGTTTAATTAGGCCCCGGGTGGGCCAGGTCCCGAGGGCATGCTGAAATAAAATTGGGGGGGCCCAGGGGGACCCCCGCAGCCCTGGGGACCGCCACCCCCTTGGGCTTGTTTTTTTTATGTTTGTGGGGCCTCCAAGGCCCCCCCAAAGCCCCAGGGACGGCCACCCCTGGGGCTTTCATTAATTAATTGCGAGGGGCACACTGCCCCCCCGCAGCCCTGTGGACCGCCAACACTCCGGGGCTTCTTTAAAAAAAAAAATATATACCTGTCTGGGGGGCTCGAGCCCCCCCACACGCCCCGGGGACCGCCACCTCCCCAGGGCACTATAATGCAAATTTGGGGGTCCGTTACAAACCCCCGAGCCCCGGGGACCCCCAACTTGCGGGGCTGTGCATTGGTTGGGAGGGGGGCCACGGTCCCCCTCCTGGAGCCCTTCATGGCCCTGGGGACCGCCACCCCCAGGGCCAGCTCCTGCAGTGTCCCAGGGTGCCCACCCCCGGGACACTGCTGCTTGCTATGGCATGGGGGGAGCCTCGTGGCTCCCGCCCTGCCATAGCAAACTGTGGTTTGGATTTTGGAAGAGAGAGTAGGAAAGCTGCTCTCTCTTCTAAAATCCAAACCAGATTGCTTTTCCACACGGGGAGCTGCAAGTTAGCTGCTCCCTATGTGGAAAAGCAATGCCAGCTCCCACAGGAGGCGGAGAGCTGGCAGGGACCATGGGGGCATTGAGGCTCCCCCCACGGTCCCAACAAAGTGGCCAGGCCCCGGAGGATGGGGTCCCCGGGTGCCAGAAGTGGCCCGTGAGGAGGGCCACGTGGCCCCCCTCTCCCATAATACATTTGTTTTTTTAAAACACACAAAGGCCGGCCCTGGGGGATGGGGGCCATAAATGGCCTGAGAAGAGGGTGACGCAGCCCCTCTCCAAATAAAAAAAACAAAACACTGTCCATGCCCCGGGGGACGGATATGGCCTCGGGAGGGGGGCCAGGCGCCCACTTCCCTTTTTAAAAAAAAAAGGGGGTCAGGCCCTGGGGATAAAATAGTTAAGGAAGGGGGGCCACACAGCCCCTCTTCATAAAAAAAAAAACAACTAAAAAAAGACGCGATCGTGCCGGAGGCGCAACCTCCTCCCAGCAACACACTGCAAACGTGCCCTGTGGCACGTTTTAAGTTGGGGAATTAATTCCTCTTCAATACTGGGTGTCCCTGGGGGCCAACTAGCCCACCAGGTACCTCCAGTAAGCGCCACAGGGCTGCTTTGCAGAGAGGTGGTCCAGGGCAAGCCCCTTTTTACACCTCTCTGCGACTCAGCTCTGTGGCACTTACTGGAGGTACCTGGTAGGCTAGTTGGACCCCAGGGACCCTCAGGATTCAAGGAGACTTTATCCCCCAACTTAAAATGCGCCACAGGGTGCGTTTGCACAGTGGTGAAGGGAGGGGATGGGCCTGAGGCGACATGTGTGCAAAAACGCCCTGTGGCGCGTTTAAAGTTGGGGAATTAATTCCCTTTCAATCCTGAGGGCCCCTGGGGGCCAACTAGCCCACCAGGTGCTTCCAGTAAGTGCCACTGCACTGCGTTGCAGAGAGGTGGTCCAGGCAATGCCCCTTTTTACAATGCAGCTCTGTGGCACTTATTGGAGGTACCTAGTGGGCTAGTTGGACCCCAGGGACCCTCAGGATTCAAGAGAACTTAATCTCCCAACTTAAAATGCACCACTGGGTGCATTTGCACAGTGGTGAAGGGAGGGGGCGGGGCCTGAGGTGACATGTGTACAAACACGCCCTGTGGCACGTTTTAAGTTGGGGAATTAATTCCTCTTCAATCCTGAGGGTCCCTGGGGGCCATCAACCCCACCAGGTACCTCTAGTAAGCGCCACTGCCCTGCGTTGCAGAGAGGTGGACCAGGCCACGCCCCTTTTTACACCTTTCTGCAACGCAGCTCTGTGGCGCTTAATGGAGGTACCTGGTGGGCTAGTTGGACGCCAGGGACCCTCAGGATTCAAGGGGACTTAATCCCCCAACTTATAACGTGCCAGGGGGCGCGTTTGCAGAGTGGTGGAGAAAGGGGCATGGCCTTTGTCTACCTCTCACCAATCCCACTGCGTTGGGCTTACTGGAGGTAAAAGGTAGGCTAGTTGGCCCCTAAAGGACCCCCAGCAGTGAAGGGGACTTCAATCCCTATCCAAGAGCGTCCCAGGGAGCGCGTTTGTAGAGTGATGGGCAAAGTGGGCGTGTCCTGATACGAGTACTTACCAGTGCTGCTGTGTGGGACTGACTGGAGGTAATAGTTTGGGAAGTTGGCCCCCAAGGATGTTTTTGGGGGCCAACTACCTCTCTTACCTCCAGTAAGTCCCACACAGTGGGATTGCTAAGACGTCTTCGGAGGCCATGACCCCCTTTCTCTACCACTCTGCAAACGTGCCTCGTGGAACACTACAGGATGGTAGATGAAGTCCAATTTAGTCCTGAGGGAGTTTGGGGGCCAAGAATCCCTCCTGGTACCTCCTGTAATTCCTACGCAGCAGAATTCCTGAGCGTTGGTTGGACGCCCAGCACCCTTTCTCCACCACTCTGCAAATGCGACTACTAGTTAAAGTAGCATATTTCTGCACCTCTGACTTAGAGGTGGTTTTAATCCCCCTGCCCTATTATGTACTAGGACCTTACAGAAAAGGTCATGCTAATCACAGGGGTACCACAACGCATAGTGTTCCCTAGTGTATGTAGGTGTTTTCACTGTATTCTAAGTGACTTTTAGCATAGCACTGGCTCTAGGCCTGGTTAGTCAGAGTCAGTTACCACCAGTACCTATCTGAAAAAGTTGTGGGCACAGGATGATTTTGCAACAAGGCCTCTTTCTGCTCCTCTGTTGGTCTTTCTGCACATGTCTTGCTTCTTCCTGCACTTTTGTGGACTTCTGTTGCTTCTTTCTGCATTTCTTTTGCTTCTTTCTGTGCATTTTTTCTTCTTTCTTCACATGTCCTACCTCTGTGGGCATAGTTAGAAACTAGCATTTAAAAAACCTTTGAAATTCACTTAAAAAACCATAGGTTTCAGGCACGTTATAGTTAGAAATTAGCATATAAAAAACCTTGGAAAGTCACTGAAAAAACCATAGGTTTTAGGGAAAGTTATTTTTAGTTGGACATTTCACTCTTACAAAACCAGAGAAATTCCCCCGTTATTGTTAGTTCAGCTACCTATAACTTGCGCCCCAGCAATGCACTGCTGATGACGTCACATATTACATCACTAATGACATGGTCAGTGACATCACTGATGACATCTCAAATGACATCACTGATGACATCATCCATGCGATAAATTGATGCATCTTCTCACATCCTAATATTACCTTTGATACACCCACTCTAAATTACAGACTGCCGATCTCAAAATCATAGACACTCCAACACCAATAACTACATACCCACTCACTGATTCTTAGGTTTATACACACATCCACTCACTCACCCGTACAGTCACTCATACTTATGGTCACTCAGTACAGGACTATTATATGCACTCATACACCTATATAGACACTCACACACAGCCACTCATCCATAGAAGTACTCACAGACCTAGTCAGTCATGCAAATAATTAATCACACTGCCATTTACTCATCTATACAGTTATACACACGCCAGCTCAATTACTCATACAAATACTAGCACATTCTTTTGCTTTTATACAGTCACTGATACAAGCACACACTCATCCATACAACCACTCTCACAATCACACACTCTCACTTATAGTTATTTATATACTCCAACACACATATATACAGCCTTTGACATATGTAGTTACTCACACAGGTACCACTGAGATATACATTCACTCACTAACACACCCATACACCCACTCAACCACTCATACAGTCCATCCTAGATGCACTCTTGAAACCATGCACCCAGTGAATCACCCACTCACACATCTATGCACAGAGTCACACACACCCCACCCACACAAACACTCAGGCACCCATACAGATACTCAGACAACCAATCAATAACCCATATAGACACTCATGTAGCTATTTGCAAACCCATGCAGCCGCTTACACACCAACGGACAGACGGATACAGACATTCACACAGTTTACGTTTAATCACTCACTTATAGATTCAGTCACGCACTTACTAAATCATCCATTCAGACACTTATACACACACTCATTCTTCAATACGCCTTTCCCTATATATATTAAACATATTTAAACTTTACAGAAACACACAGTCACTGGATGATGTCATCAGTGATGTCATCAGTGATGTCATTTGAGATGTCATGTGTGATGTCATCAGTGATGTCACTGACCATGTCATGAGTGATGTAATATGTGACGTTATCAGCAGTGCATTGCAGGGGCGCGAGTTATAGTTAGCTGAACTAACTATAACGGGGGAATTTCTCTGGTTTTGTATGAGTGAAATGTCCAACTAACTATAACTTTCCCTAAAACCTATGGTTTTTTCAGTGAATTTCTAAGGTTTTTTAAATGCTAATTTGTAACTATAACATGTCTCAAACCTATGTTTCTTTCAGTGAATATATATATATATATATATATATATTTATTTAATTTCACTGAAAAAAACATAGGTTTCAGGGACGTCATAGTTAGAAATTAGCGTTTAAAAAATCTTTGCAATTCACTGAAAAAACCATAGGTTTTAGGGTTGTTATAGTTAGAAATTAGCATTTAAAAACCCTCAGAAATTCACTGAAAGAACCATAGGTTTTAGGGAAGTTATAGTTAGAAATTAGTATTTAAAAAACCTTGGAAATTCACTGAAAAAAACATAGGTTTCAAGGACGTTATAGTTAATTTGACATTTCACTTGTATAAAACAAGAGAAATTCGGCCGTTATAGTTAAAAGAGCTAACTATAACTCGAGCCCCACAATGCACTGCTGATGACGTCCCATATTACATCACTCATGACATGCTCAGTGACATCACTGATGACATCTCAAATGACATCACTGATGACATCACTGATCACTTGAAGGGAGGGGGCGGGCCTCTGGTGAGATGCCATTTTTAAAAATATTTTTTTAGAAAGGGGCTGTGTGGCCCCCCTACTTTTACCATTTTTGGGGCCCTGTGCCTGACCCTTTTTTTAGCAAGCAAAAAAAATGGGAAGGGGCCCCCTCCCAAGGCCAATTTCAGCCCTAGGGACCCCATCCCCTGGGGCATGGCCTCCTTTTCAAAATTTAATTATTGGGAAAGTGGGCCGCATGGCCCCACTTTCCTAGGCCACTATTGGCCCCGGGGGCCCCAACCCCGGGGCCGACCTGCCGAATTGTTCTTTTACTTAAATGGGAGGAGGGCTGTGGCCCCCCTCCGGGCCATTTCTGGCCCTCCTCGGGTCTGACCTCACCGTTGGGGACTGTGGGGGAGCCCCAATGCTCCCCACAGTCCCAGCCAGCTCCCCGCATCCTACAGGAGCCGGCATTTCTTTTCCACAAGGGGAGCTACTGACATGCAGCTCCCCTTGTGCAAAAGCAATCTGCTTTGGTTTTTGGAAGCGAGAGCAGGTTTCCTGATTTCATGTCCAAACACCAAAGCAGAGTTTGTTATGACAGGGTGGGAGCCGTGCTCCCGCCCTGCCATAGCAAATAGCAATGTCATGGGGTGGGCACCCCAGGACATTGCAGGAGCCGGCCCCGGGGGGTTGGCGGTCCTCAGGGCCATCAAGGACTCATTTGTAAAGCCCCGGGGAGGTGGTGGTCCCTGGGGTGGGGGGGTCCATAACAGACCCCCGAATTTAAATATACAGTGCCCCGGGGAGGTGGTGGTCCCTGGGGCATTGTGGGGTGGCTCTAGCCCCCCACACACAATATGTATTTCAGCCCCGGGGAGGTGGCATTCCCCGGGGTTGGGGGGGCCTGCAAGGCCCCCACTGTATTTTAATAAAGCCCAAGGGAGGTGGCAGTCCCCAGGGCTTGGGGGGGCTACAAGGCCCCCCATCCTATTATAATAAAGCCTCAGGGAGGTGGCGGTCCCCGGGGCTGTGTAGGGGGAGCCTGCCCCCGCGAATAAATTATAAAGCTCTGGGAAGGTGGTGGTCCCCAGGGCTGTGTGTGTCCCCGTGGGCACCGCTAGAGAAATTAGGATTGCCCCCGGGACCGGGGAGCTTTAACAAACAAAGCGCGGGATCCCGCACTTCGGTTTTTTTCCTTTTTGACAGGGTTCACACACCTAGCATGGCCCAGCCAAAAATGTTTTTGAAAAATGCTTTTTTGGGGCCTGGGGGTCCCTGTGGGACCCACTGAGCAGGCCTGAGGGGTCAGGGTGTTTTTACCCTGCCCGCTTTTCTTGTTTTTTTTTATGTTTCTCTCACCTTTTTCATTTTCACTCGGTTTGAGGCACAAGATGACTGCCAACACTTCCTGGTTTGAAGTGTTGGCAGCCAATCAGAGGCAAGCTTGTGCTCGAGAGGGTTTCAACCAATCAGATCCCACAATTCTCAAATATTGATATCTGTAAATCTTTAAATATCTCATAAACAACTGAATGGATTTACACCATTTAAGAAAAGTGTGCTTTCTGGACCAAGAGCTATCTCTCAGCCAAATTTGGTGTAATTCCGTTCAGTAGATCAGGCTGTAGCCGTGTCTAAAGTTTCCTACGGAAATTAACATGGAGAAAACATGTTTGTTTTGGGACCTCCCTTTTTTCTCGGCCCCCCCTTGATGAATCACCCCGAAACTTTCAAAACAGGAGCTGACCTGAGTGAACAATTAGTTTTCAAAATTTCGTGAAGATTCGTCAAACGGTGCCAAAGTTATTGGGAAATCGAAAAACACTTTTCCTATGCAAACTAGGTTCCAACTATAACTACCTACTGGCGACCGCCAGTAGGTAATATATATATATTACCTACTGGCAGTCGCCAGTAGGTAATTATAGTTAGGACCTATTATCCATAGGAAATCCGCAACATTCTATTTGGAATAACTTTGGCGCCGGTTGACGAATCTTCGCGAAATTTTCAAAACTCGTGGCCCGCTCCGGTCTGCTCCTATCCTAAAAATGTCTCGGGTGATTCGTCAAGTGGGGGCCGAGAAAAAAGGGGGGTCCCAAAATGTGTTTTCCCCATGCAATTTTTCATAGGGGCCATTAGTCGCAGCTACAGCCCGAACTGCTGAACGGAATTATACCAAATTTGGCAGAAAGGTAGACCTTGGTTCAGAGTCGTGCCTTTTGCTTAAATGGTGTGAATCCGTTCAGTAGTTCCTGAGAAAATCAAAATCAAAATCACATATATATCTATGGCCGTGCTGGATCCACACACCCTGCGGTGCACGAGCTGTATTCTAATTGGCTGTCAACACTCCAAATCAGGAAGTGTTGTCAGCCATCTTGTGCCTCTGTAGAACCGATGCACAAGAAACCTAATAAAAAAACGCACAAAATGTGAAAAGAGGGCAGGGTAGAAACATCCTGACCCCCTAGGCCTGCTTTTAAAAATCGGGAAAAATCCACGCTGGGCGGGCGGATCTTGCCGATCCCCAAAAAAAAACTAAGCGTGAGCTCCCGCGCTTCAATGCTATTTAGCCCCCGGGGGCCAAATCCTGGGGGCATTATAAAAATAAAGTGTGGGGGGGCCCAATCCCCCCCACACTGCCCCGGGGACCACCACCCCCTGGGGCAAAGAATGAATAATTGCGGGGGGCACATGGCCCCCCTGCAGCCCCGGGGACCACCACCCCCGGGGCTTAATATTTTAATGTGGTGGGGCCTCTAAGGCCCCCCGAGCCCCTCGAGCCCCAGGGAACGCCACCCCCCAGGGCTCTAATTTATTAACATAGTGGGGGGCCACACAGCTCCCCCGCAGCACCGGGGACCGCCACCCCCGGGGCTTTTTTAAAATAAATAAATAAATACCCTGTGTGGTGGGCTCAAGCCCCCCCCCCCGGGGACCTCCCTGGGGCACTAAAGATTCAAAAAGGGGGGTCCGTGACGGGGGGCTTTGTAAAAGATGGGAGGTGGATGGCGCAGCCCCCCTCCTAGAGCCTTGTTGTGGCCCTGGGGACCGCCACCCACCAGGGCCGGCTCCTGCAGTGTCCCGGGGTACCCACCCCCGGGACATTGTAGTTTGCTATGGCAGGGCGAGAGCCTCGTGGCTCCTGCCCTGTCTTAGCCCACTACTTTGCTATTTGGAAGAGAGAGCAGGAAACCTGCTCTCTCTACCAAATAGCAAAGCAGATTGCTTTTCCACAGAGGGAGCAGCATGTTAGCTTCTCCCCATGTGGAAAAGCAATGCTGGCTCCCGCAGCATGCGGGGAGCCGGCTGGGACCGTGAGGGGATTTGAGACCACCCCACGGCCCCCAACAGAGAGGGACAGCCCCAGGGGATGGGGTCCCCGGGGCTACAAGTGGCCCGGAAGGGGGACCACACGCCCCCTCCCCAAAATGTAAATTAAAATAAAAAAAGGCTGGCCCCGGGGGATGGGGTCTCCGGGGCCATAAATGGCCTAAGGAGGGGGGCAAGGAAGCCCCCCTCCTAAATGCAAAAAAATAAGAAAAAAATGGCCATGTCCCGGGGGATGGGGCCCCCGGGGCCGATTAGGGCCTTGGGAGGGGGCCTTGCGGGCCTTCAGTAAGCGCCACGGAGCTGCGTTGCAGAGTGTTGTAAAGAGGGGCGTGGCCTCTGAACACCTCTCTGCAACGCAGACCCCTGGCGCATACTGGAGGTACCTGGTGGGCTAGTTGGCCCCCAGGGACCCACAGGATTGAGGAGGAATTAATTCTCTAACTTAAAACGTGCCACTGGGTGTGTTTGCAGACATGTCACCTCACGCCCCCTTCCTTCACCACTGTGCAAACACGCCCTGTGGCGCGTTTTAAGTTGGGAAGTTTAATTTGCTTTCAATACTGAGGGTCCCTGAGGGCCAAATAGCCTAACAGGCATCGCCAGTATGCGCCAGGGAGCTGCGTTGCAGACAGGTGTTCTGAGGCCACGCCCCTTTTTACACCTCTCTGCAACACAGCTCTGTGGCGCTTACTGGATGTACCTAGTGGGCTAGTTGGACTCTAGGGACCCTCAAGATTGAAGGGGAATAATTTCCCCAACTTAAAATGTGCCACAGGGCATGTTTGCACAGTGGTGAATGGAGGGGAAGGTGTAGGAAAGTGGCTCTATATATACTGGACCAAAGTAAAATCAGCCGAACTACGAATTCCGATTTACTCACCTGTTATCAGGAGAGACCTCAGGGGATGGTGTAGGAAAGTGGCTCTATATATACTGGACCGAAGTAAAATCAGCCGAACTATGAATTCCGATTTACTCACCTGTTATCAGGAGAGACCTCAGGGGATGGTGTAGGAAAGTGGCTCTATATATACTGGACCAAAGTAAAATCATCCGAACTACGAATTCCGATTTACTCACCCGTTATCAGGAAAGACCGCAGTGCTGCATCTTTGAGCCCAGTACTGATCCTGAAAAGTAATTCTAACCGTACTTACCAGTAACTTGAATTTCCTTCCATAGGCTAACATTGACTGGTTTCACTTGGAAATTCTTCTTAGTGTGGAGTTTCGGAACTTCAAAATATTCACCTAAAATCATCCGAACAATGAATTCCTTCCATAGCAATCCATTGTCTGGTTTTCACCAGAAAAGTTTTTAAGTGTCAACTTTTAAAATACAATAATATTCCTTAAAAATCACTAGTGTAACCATAACGCTTTTACTCAACTGTTTACAGGAAATGTCACAGGACTGAATCTAAGATCCAGTCCTGTGGTTAGAAAAGTAATTCATAAAGTAACTAATTGCATTTAACTAGAAATTCCCATTGAGCTCAATGTTGCATTGGGTTTGAAATTGTGTTGCCCATTGCAACAACTGTAACTACTGTACTTAAGTCTATTGCCTATTTGCAAAGTATTTAAACTAAAGTAATTCAGTCTGAGAAAGTATATTTTGTAACGTAATGTATAATGTAATTATAATGTGATTTTAAAAATAAAATATCTAAACATAAATAGTTTAATGTAGTAAATCAGTATCAGAAAAATAAATATAACAATTAATACTTTTAAAAATTGTCATTTACAAAACCTTTGAAATTCACTGAAAAAACCATAGGTTTCAGACATGTTACAGTTAGG
This sequence comes from Triturus cristatus, assembly GCF_964204655.1. Taxonomy (NCBI): domain Eukaryota; kingdom Metazoa; phylum Chordata; class Amphibia; order Caudata; family Salamandridae; genus Triturus; species Triturus cristatus. The sequence continues at coordinate 1,135,950,229 of NC_140585.1, forward strand.
AATTAGCTTTTAAAAAAACTTCGAAATTCACTGAAAAAAACCATAGGTTTCAGACATGTTATAGTTAGGAATTAGCATTTAAAAAACCTTACAAAGTCACTGAAAAAACCATAGGTTTTAGGGGCGTTATAGTTAGCTAGACATTTCACTCGTACAAAACCATTGAAATTCCTGTGTTATAGTTAGTTCAGCTAACTATAACTCGCGCACCCGCAATGCACTGCTGATGACGTCACATATTACATCACTCATGACATGGCCAGTGACATCACTCATGACATCACTGATGACATCTCAAATGACATCATCCTTGTGATAGAGTGGCTGACCTCCTCTCACCGTAATATAACCTTTGATACACACACTCAAAAATAGAAACTAACATTTTCTAAACAATGGTCATACCAATACCAGTTACAACAATCTATTCAGTAATTCTAAGATCTACATACACATCCACTCATACACCAACAGTCCTATATAGTCACTCATACATGTACTCACTCATCATATGTACTCATACACCTATACATCCTGTTATACACCACCACTCATCCATAGAGATACTCACACACATAGTCACTCACGCGCTTATAGAATCAAACATACATTTACTTGCATATAGTTATACACAAACCAGCACACTTACTTCTACAGAAAGTTAGACATACTTACTCTTTTAAAAAATCACTTAAAGAAACACATACTTATTCATACAGGAACTCTTCCAATCTCTCACTCTCACATATACTCACTTATATGCAGCAATACTCACACATACTAATTTAAAACATATGTAGTTACTTATAAAGACACTATTGAGACAGTCATTCACTCACTAACACACCCATACACACACTCATCCACCCATACAATCCTGCACACATACTGTCTTCAACACATACAAACAGTGACATACTCATTCATGCATCTATGCACTAAGTAATACATTCCACTGAACCATACAGACACTCAGACACTCATACTGATAATCAAAAAACCAAGTAATAACCCATGTAGACACTCATGTAGCTACTCACCAACCCATGCAGTCACTTATACACAAATTGAGAGAATGATACAGATATTTACATATTTAAACATTACTCATTAACCCATGTATTCACTAAGATACAATTAATCAGTCCGTTATACAATCAATTTCCCCCCAAAAAATACATCATCCATTTAGACACCCATTTATTCTTCCATCGACCTTGAGATCTATATATATAAAAAATATTTATTTTTCAGAAAGACACACATTCACTGGATGATGTCATCAGTGATGTCATGTGAGATGTCATGACTGATGTCATGAGTGATGTTACTGACCATGTCATGAGTGATGTAGTATGTGATGTCATCATCAGTGCATTGCCGGCACGTGAGTTATAGTTAACTGAACTAACTATAACGGGGGAATTTCAATGGTTTTGTACGAGTGAAATGTCCAGCTAACTATAACGCCCCTGAAACCTATGTTTTATTCTGTGAATTTCTAAGGTTTTTTAAATGCTAATTCCTAACTATAACATGTCTAAAACCTATGGTTTTTTCAGTGAATATGTATATATTACCTACTGGCGGTTGCCAGTAGGTAGTTATAGTTAGGACCTATTATCCATAGGAAATCCGCAACATTCTATTTAGAATAACTTTGGCGCCGGTTGACGAATCTTCGCGAAATTTTCAAAACTCGTGGCGCACTCCGGTCCGCCCTTATCCTGTAAGTCTCGGGGTGAGAAAAAAGAGGGGTCCCAAAACGTGTTTTCCCCATGCAATTTTCCATAGGGACCTTTAACTGCTGAACGGAATTACACCAAATTTGGCAGAAAGGTAGACCTTGGTTCAGAGTCGTGCCTTTTGCTTAAATGGTGTAAATCCGTTCAGTAGTTCCTGAGAAAATCAAAAGTAAAATCACAGATATATCTGGGCGGAGCCTAACCACACATCTCAGCTTGAGATCTGATTGACTGTCAGCACTTCATCCAAGAAGTGTTGGCAGCCATCTTGGAACCAATATACATGATAGCACCTCATTAAAAAGAATTGAAGTTAATAGAAGGTTTTAAGACTTTAGTTACATTACAAATCATTTGTTGATGGTACCATACTCATTTTAGGAATTGTGGTATGTTCTAAGGTGATTTTACCATGTTAAAAAGCCTTCTGCTGGGATATCATGAATCATGTTTGAGAGAAAACTATTTTCTCATGCTTTTCCCACAGAGGTTTGGAAGGTGATCTATAAGCTAAACTGAGAGCATATTTTCTGTAAATTCACATTATCTTTCTCAGTCATGTGAGAAAGAAGTCTGACATTCTCAGTAAAACATGTACATCCAACAGAGACTGTCAGTTGATTCCTTTGTGTTCTACTGCAGCTTCCCAGAGTGTTTTAAAGAACAACTAGAGCATGTGAAAAAGCCTTCTGCTGGGATATCATGAATCATGTTTGAGAGAAAACTATTTTCTCATGCTTTTCCCACAGAGGTTTGGAAGGTGATCTATAAGCTAAACTGAGAGCATATTTTCTGTAAATTCACATTATCTTGCTCAGTCATGTGAGAATGAAGTCTCACATTCTCAGTAAAACATGTATATCCAACAAGGGCAGAGACTGTCATTTGATTCCTTTGTGTTCTACTGCAGCTTCCTAGAATGTTCCAAAGAACAACTAGAGTGCTAACAGTCCTACTTATGATAAACGTATGGCACACTTGAAGCCATCTTGATTGGTGTAAAGTGGTAACTTTTAAAATATTTAATTTGAAAAGGAACAAAATGAGGGGGTTCATATTTCCATAGAAATGATGATTAGTGCTGCAGAAAGAAAAATTAGGGCACATATTGACTTCTCTAATCCTGTTCTATTTCATTAAAAAATGCTGACGTGCAGACTGAAACATGCACTTTGAATACCAGCAACAGACTTCCCTGGTGAGCAGTAGCTTTACTACAGTGATCTAATGAGCAACTAGAGTGCTACCATTAAGAATTTATGGCAAATGTGTGACACATCTGAATGCCTTCTTGATGGAACCAAAGTAAACAAGCATTGAAAATGCAATAGGTCTCGCCCTCGTTTAAGTTAAAGCAATTCTGTTTGTAATTAGGTAGCTTTTTAGCTTTGCTTGTATTAGTGTTTTTCAAACTTTCATGTACATAACATGCATATGTATGCATATATGTATATGTATGCATGCATTTATATCTGTATTTATATAGATATGCAGATTGTATATATGTTTATATATGTATGTATATATGTATACACATACATATATATAAATGCATATACATATATATGCATATGTGTGCATGTAGAGAGAGGTAGAGAGAGGTAGAGGTAGAGGTAGAGAGGTAGAGAGTAGTAGAGAGAGGGGTAGAGAGGTAGAGAGTAGTAGAGAGAGAGGTAGAGAGTAGAGAGTGAGTAATAGAGTAGAGAGTAGAGAGTGAGTAGTAGAGAGTAGTAGAGAGAGTAGCAGAGAGTGAGTAGTAGAGAGTTGTAGAGTGAGTATTAGAGAGTGAGTAGTGGAGAGTAGTAGAGAGTGAGTAGTAGAGGGAGAGTAGTAGAGAGTGAGTAGTAGAGAGTGAGTAGTAGAGAGTGAGTAGTAGAGAGTGAGTAGTAGAGTGAGTAGTAGACAGTGAGTAGTAGACCGTTAGTAGTAGACAGTGAGTAGTAGAGTAGTAGAGAGGGAGTGGTAGAGTAGTAGAGTGAGTAGTAGAGAATAGTAGAGAGTGAGTAGTAGAGAGAGTAGTAGAGAGTAGTAGAGTAGTAGAGAGTGAGTAGTAGATAATGAGTAGTAGAGAGAGTAGTAGAGAGTAGTAGAGCAGTAGAAAGTGAATAGTAGAGAGTGAGTAGTAGAGAGTAGTAGAGAGCGAGTAGTAGAGAGTGAGTAGTAGAGAGTGAGTAGTAGAGAGTGAGTAGTAGAGCGAGAGTAGTAGAGAGTAGTAGAGAGTGAGTATTAGAGAGTAAGTAGTAGAGAGAGAGTAGTAGAGAGTGAGTAGTAGAGTAGTAGAGAGAGTAGTAGAGAGTGAGTAGTAGAGAGAAGTAGAGAGTGAGTAGTAGAGAGTAAGTAGTAGAGAGTAGTAGAGAGTGAGTAGTAGAGTAGTAGAGAGTGAGTGGTAGAGAGTAGTAGAGAGTAGTAGACTGGGTAGTAGAGAGCAGTAGAGAGTGAGTAGTAGAGAGTGAGTAGTACAGAGTAGTAGAGAGTGAGTAGTAGAGAGAGAGTAGTAGACAGTTAGTAGTAGACAGTGAGTAGTAGAGTAGTAGAGAGGGAGTGGTAGAGTAGTAGAGTGGGTAGTAGAGAATAGTAGAGAGTGAGTAGTAGAGAGAGTAGTAGAGTAGTAGAGAGTGAGTAGTAGAGAATGAGTAGTAGAGAGAGTAGTAGAGAGTAGTAGAGCAGTAGAAAGTGAATAGTAGAGAGTGAGTAGTAGAGAGTAGTAGAGAGGGAGTAGTAGAGAGTGAGTAGTAGAGAGTGAGTAGTAGAGAGTGAGTAGTAGAGCGAGAGTAGTAGAGAGTAGTAGAGAGTGAGTATTAGAGAGTAAGTAGTAGAGAGAGAGTATTAGAGAGTGAGTAGTAGAGTAGTAGAGAGTGAGTAGTAGAGAGTGAGTAGTAGAGAGTAGTAGAGAGTGAGTAGTAGAGAGTAAGTAGTAGAGAGTAGTAGAGAGTGAGTAGTAGAGTAGTAGAGAGTGAGTGGTAGAGAGTAGTAGAGAGTAGTAGACTGAGTAGTAGAGAGCAGTAGAGAGTGAGTAGTAGAGAGTGAGTAGTAGAGAGTAGTAGAGAGTGAGTAGTAGAGAGAGAGTAGTAGAGTGAGTAGTAGAGAGTGAGTAGTAGAGAGTAGTAGAGAGTGAGCAGTAGAGAGTAGTAGAGAGTGAGCAGTAGTGAGTGAGAAGTAGAGAGTGAGTAGTAGAGAGTAGTAGAGGGAGTAATAGAGAGGGAGTAGTAGAGAGACTAGTAGAGAGTGAGTAGTAGAGTAGTAGAGAGTGAGTGGTAGAGAGTAGTAGAGAGTAGTAGATTGAGTAGTAGAGAGTAGTAGAGAGTGAGTAGTAGAGATTGAGTAGTAGAGAGAATTAGTAGAGAGTCATAGAGAGTGAGTAGTAGAGAGTGAGTAGTTTGATTTAAAAGGAACACAATAAGGGGGTTCATTTTGCCATAGAAATTATGATTAGTGCTGAAAAAAGAAAAATTAGGGCACATTTTGAGTGACTTCTCAAATCCTCTTCTATTTCATAAAAAAATTCTGACATGCAGACTGAAACATGCACTTTCAATACCAGCAGCAGACTTCCCTGGTGAGCAGTAGCTTTACTACAGTCATCTAATAAGCAACTAGAGTGCTAACATTCTGAATTTATGGCAAATGTGTGACACATCTGAATGCCTTCTTGATGGAATCAAAGTAAAAAACCTGAAAGTATGTCCAACTGAGGAGACTGTAGTAAATGAGGAAATTAGAAAACTTCATAACAAATAAGTCTCCCTAGATGGCCACCAGAGACAAAAGAGTCCAAATGTAGCACAAATATCACCCAGATGTAGCCCAAGTATAGCCCAATGACACAATGTCCCAGAGTGTTCTAAAGAACAACTAGAGCACTAACAGTCTTACTTATGACAAAAGTATGGAACACCTGAAGCCATCTTGATTGGAATAAAGTGGTAACGCTTAAAACATTTAATTTGCAAAGGAACAAAATGAGGGGGTTCATTTTGCCATAGAAATTATGATTAGTGCTGCAGAAAGAAAAATTAGGGCACATTTTGACTTCTCAAATCCTCTTCTATTTCATTAAAAAATACTGACATGCAGACTGAAACATGCACTTTGAATACCAGCAACAGACTTCCCTGGTGAGCAGTAGCTTTACTACAGTGATCTAATGAGCAACTAGAGTGCTACCATTCAGAATTTATGGCAAATGTGTGACACATCTGAATGTCTTCTTGATGGAACCAAAGTAAACAAGCATTGAAAATGCAATAGGTCTCGCCCTCGTTAAAGTTAAAGCAATTTTGTTTGTAATTAGGTGTTTTTTTAGCTTTGCTTGTATTAGTGTTTTTCAAACTTTCATGTACATAACATGCATATGTATGCATGTATGTATATGTATATGTATGCATGCATTTATATTTGTATTTATATATATATGCAGATTATATATGCTTATATATGTATATATTATCTACTGGCGGTCGCCAGTAGATAGTTATAGTTAGGATCGTGTTTCCATAGGAAATCCGCAACATTCTATTTTGAATAACTTTGGCGCCAATTGACGAATCCTCGCGAAATTTTCAAAATAGGTGGGGCGCTCCGCTCCGCTCCTTCCCTGAAAGTCTCGTGGGGATTCGTCAAGCGGGGGCTGAGAAAAAGGGGGGGTCCCAAAACACGTTTTCCCCATGCATTTTTCCATAGGACCTTTAGTCCAAGCTACAGCCCGAACGGCTGAACAGAATTACTTGAAATTTGGCAGAGAGGTAGTCCTCAGGTCAGGGATGTGCCTTTTGCAGGTCTGGTGTAAATCTGTTCAGTATTTCCTGAGAAAATAGCATTTAAATCAATATATATATATGTAGAGGCGCGCTCCGAGCGCGTACGGTAAGCTTACCGTACGCGCACGCTGCCGTGCGCGAGCTTAATTCTGATTGGTGGTTACATGACTGTAAACATTCGAATCGGTCGAAATCAGGAAGTGTCGGCCGCCATTTTGTGTGTCTCACAATGATAAACAAAGGTGGAGAACGTGAAAAGGGGGCAACGAAGAGAGTTGCAGACCCCCTAGCGTTTGTCAGGGGGTCCAAGAAGGACCCAAAAGTATGAAAAATACATTTTATATTTTTTTTTTACATCGCTGGGTGCGCGTACGGTAAGCTTACCGTACGCGCACGGCAGAAAAAAATCATTAAAAAAAATAGAATTAAAAATCAAATTTAAGTGTTTAGATATTAGGGAGCTCTAAAAAGAGCCGTTGTGTTTATGAAGTGTTTTTTTTGTGGTACCTACAAGTAAGTACCGATGCAGAGTCTAAAGTTCAAGAGGCAGACTCTGTTGCCTTCATCTGTGAAATGTACACCGTCTCCTCTATAAATGCCTTGCATGTTGTAACGCAAGTTGTTGTGGTATATAGAACCCATACCATAGTCTCTGAGGAAAGCAGAAATAGATTTGTTGACGTGCTTTCTTGCTTTGTCAATCTGTGGACAAAATTGGTTGGACCAGTTCCACTTTTGCCTTTAGCATATATTAGAATATACAAAGGCAGATTGTGGAAAAAGCAACATCAATTGCACAAAGGTGTCCTTAACAAGCATTTCCAGACCTACCCCAGTTAAAGTGCCTAGGTCATTTCCACCACAGTGCACAATAATAAGGTTAGGCTGTTGGAGGTGTAGAAAAGATTTCACCAAAGGCATTAATTGGTGCCACTTTAATCCTCTCTGACCAATCCATTTAATAAACCATAGGTTTCACACACGTTATAGTTAGGAATTAGCATTTAAAAAACCTTGCAGATAACTATAACTCGCGCGACCGCCACTCTATCACAAGGATGATGTCATCAGTGATGTCATGAGTGATGCCACTGACCATGTCATGAATGATGTAATATGTGACATCATGAGCAGTGGATTGCGGGCGCGCGAGTTATAGTTATCTGAACTAACTATAACGGGGGAATTTCATTGGTTTTTTACGAGTGAAATATCCACCTAACTATAACATGTGTGAAACCTATGGTTTTTTAAGTGAATATATATATATACACATACATATATATAAATGCATATGCATATATATATGTGCATAAGTGTGCATGTAGAGAGAGGTAGAGAGAGGGGTAGAGGTGTAGAGGTAGAGGTGTAGAGGTGTAGAGGTATAGGTAGAGAGGTAGAGAGTAGTAGAGAGAGAGGTAGAGAGAGGTAGAGAGGTAGAGAGTAGAGAGTAATAGAGAATAGAGAGTGAGTGGTAGAGAGAACTAGAGAGAGTAGCAGAGAGTGAGTAGTAGAGAGTAGTAGAGAGTGAGTAGTAGAGAGTGAGTAGTAGAGAGTAGTAGAGAGTGAGTAGTAGAGAGAGAGTAGTAGAGAGAGAGTAGTAGAGAGAGAGTAGTAGAGAGTGAGTAGTAGAGTAGTAGAGAGTGAGTGGTAGAGAGTAGTAGAGAATAGTAGAGAGTGAGAAGTAGAGAGTGAGTAGTAGAGAGTAGTAGAGAGTGAGTAGTAGAGAGAGAGTAGTAGAGAGTGAGTAGTTGAGAGTAGTAGAGAGTGAGCAGTAGTAGAGTGAGTAATAGTAATAGTTATAGTAATAGTTCAATTTTCTATCCCATCCCCTTTGGTTCAACCATCTTCTCTGGGAAATGTTTTTTTCTATTTCCCAGCTTAAGATTCTTTCATGGAATGTGGCTGGGCTCCAAAACAAAATGTCTTTACCTGACGGGAATATTCTGATTGAGGAACACCATATCTGTATATTCCAAGAAACATGGAGCCTAGCACCACTATATAAGTCCGGCTACACTTGTTTTTTTACATCTGCTGTACATACGGGTAGGGGGCGGCATTCTGGAGGTCTCACTGTCTGGGTCAAGACTGACATGAACTGTGAAATAAAGGTGCAGCAATGTGTGAGTCTGGATATTATGTGGCTTTCGCTCAAGGGTGCCAATGGTGGTAAAACCCTTGAATTGTTTAACGTCTACATAAGGGGGACTTCAGGGGGAAAAGCATTAGATATTGTTATGTCGTTGGAACAAGAATTATCCAAACGTCACTTAGATTCATATGTCATGACTGCTGGGGATTTTAATTGTACCTTTGAGCCTTTAAGTTCTGAAGATTTGTTGGGGGTAGATGAAGACGATGCCAAGTGGGGTATCCCCTTGCTAAATATACCCCCTATTAAGAAATGGTCACAGGTAGCAATACAGATTAGTGCTCTTGCCTTAGAAGTAGGTCTAAGGGCTGCGAATGGCAGAACACCTTCTGACGTCGCTGGGGCTAATACATATAATAGGGTGTCTTGCCCCTCACGAATCGATTATATACTAATCGATGTCAGATTTTGGAGATTTATGATAGACGTGGAAGTGGTCCCTTCTATCGATAGTGATCACTAAACCTGACAATAGATTCGCTCTGGGCTCCTTATATCCCTACAATTCAGGGGACAGGCCCTCTTATGAGGACAAAAGACTTGGCCCCCTCAAACTGTAGTAGGTTTCTTAAATGGCCACGAGTGGCGGCACAAGAGTCTCGAATGGCTGAGATCAACTGTATACTCAGCGAAAGTACATCTAAACTGTGCGAGGCTCAGAGTGAAGAGGACAGTCTGTCTAGGATCCCTGAATTATATGGAAGCATGATGAGTCAGTTGGGGTCTCAATTTGTTATAAAGAATCGCGCTGGCAACCAAGCCATATGTCGCAAAAACTGCCGGACGTGGTTCAATACGGATTGCAGACAGAAGAAAAAGGCCTTGATCTTAGCGATAAAAAGTAGACATTGTCCCTCAGTTAGGGGAACTAGAAAGGATTATAAAAATGCTGTTATTCAAGCTAAGCGTGATTGGGAGGAGACACACTGGAAGAATCTAAGGGATGCAAGTGTAGCCAGGGATCCCAATCTTTTTTGGGATGTGGTTAGGCGGTTGGGCAATAAAGATCCTGATCTAATCCCTAACCACATCGCAAATCAGGATTGGTTTAACCACTTTGGGAAACTTTACTCGGGGCCCAGCCTAACCCCCCAAGATGGGTCTGTCGGCCAAATAAGTGGTTACCCCACTCAGGATGTCATTACTCCCTTTAACACAAAGGAAATAGAGGCAGCCATTATGAAAATTGTTCCAGCAAAAGCCGCAGGCCCGGATGGCGTCCCGGGCGACCTTTTCCTTGCAGACCCCCTTAATTGGGCAATTTATATTAAGGTTTTGATCAACTCGATTGTAGAGGGTAGTGCAGTACCCGACTCATGGAAAGGTGCAGAGGTGGTACCTATCTTTAAAAAAGGTGCCAGGGAGGACTCTGCCAACTACCGTCCAATTAGCTTGATTGATGCTATGCAGAAAGTAGTTGGCAGGGTGTTGCTTCAGAGAATCCACCATTGGGTGGATGACAAGGATGTTCTTTTCCAGTATCAAGCGGGTTGTAGGGCTTGTACAGGTACAGTGGATCAAGCATTTAGATAGTTGCTAATCTATTGGAAGGTTGTACTAATTGGCAAGGGCAGTCTTTATCTGGCTTTTATTGACCTGAAGACTGCCTTTGACCTGGTGCCCCCAGATCGGCTGTGGCAACTACTAGGCGAAATGGGGATTGATCCTATGATCCTGAATCTGCTTATTCGCCTTCATGCGGGCAATTATGCCCAAGTAAGTTGGGGATCTCAGGCACAGAAGACAGACAGGATCCCTGTAAATTGAGGAGTCCGTCAGGGTTGTGTAACGGCGCCCACCCTATTTTCTTTATTTATTAATGGGGTGGTCAGCTTTTTACAAGAATTTTCATCGGATGCCCAGTCTCTGGCAGGAGACAAGGTTCCTACCCTGCTCTTTGCAGATGACACTCTCCTCCTGTCTAAAACTCCGACTGGGCTCCAGAAGCTCTTAGACAGGTTCCATCCGTTCTGTAAATCCAGGGGGTTGGTTGTTAACACCACCAAAACTAAGCTTATGATGTTTAATCCCTACAAGCCACATAAAGCTAATTTTATACTAGATGATACACGCTTAGAGCGTGTCCTACCGTTTGATTACCTGGGGATTCGGCTTGCTGAGAAAATGCACTGGAGGTACCATATTGACAAAATGCTCTTGAGCCATAAACGTGTGGTAGGAGCACTTCTTAAAGAACATCGCTCCTCGCAGAGCAGACCTGTGGCTCCTGCCCTCACGATTTATGCAGCTAAAGCTGTTAGCTCAGCTCTCTATGGTGCCGAATTATGGGGCTTCGACAATGTCGATGGAATTAGTAGATCTGAACATACATTTTTTAGAGATCTAGTGATGCTTCCCAGCAAGGTATCCCTAAAACCCCTGATGAGTGATCTGGGTAGGCGCTCCTTTAAAGATATTGCCAGGCTGCGGCCCCTGCTATTCTGGGCCCGCCTGCGTCGTACCCCAGAGCTTGGCAGCTATGCCTTTGTGCTTACAGAAGTGATGGCCATGGAGGGCAATCAAAAGATTAGTTGGTTATCTAACCTCAAAAAATTGGTTTTGGCGCTTGGCTTGAAGGACTTGTGGGATAATCAAATCCCACCCAGTAAGGTCGATCTAAAAAAGCACTACTGGGCTTGGGTGGACGCACATGAGCATTGCAATCCAAGACTAGGAAGACTTACAGATGAATTTTATTTACATAAGCAGCGCACATTTTTAGAACCCTATTTAGATTTTATTCAGATACCATGTGACAGGGCACTTTACATTCAGTTCAGGATAGGCACTCTCCCGATACGAGAACTAACTGTAAAATGGAGTGTCCCGTATCAGACAACAGTGGATTGCCCATGCTGCAAGGCTCCAGCTGAAACTTTGGCCCATTTTATGTTTGCTTGCCCCGCTTATAAGAAGGCAAGAACAAGATGGCTAAAACCTATTTGTAGTTCATTGGGCACTCGTGAACACAGGGTTGCCGTGTGTATACTGAAAACGGATGCACGGACCTTCTTGGCCTGCGGCGCGGCCAAGTATCTTGGCCGTGCCTGGATAGTAAGGCATAAAATACTACGCGCTATAACCTAGATGAACTATTGTATTTATAGCGCATTTCCTGATGCATTTCCATTTATATATTTGCTCTATAAATTGAAAATAAGCTGAAACTGAACAAATTTATGATCATATAAAACCTTTCATCAGAAATTGCCCATTGTTATCTTAGTATGGAAATTTGTAATTGTTGTTTTTATGGATTGTATGTTTTTTAGACCATGTTTTATCTCATAATTTTTATTTTTATTATGTCTGTTTTTATGTTATTGCTTTTAAGATACTTGTTATCGAATAAAGCTACTTTTTGACTTGACTTGAGAGAGAGTAGTAGAGTGAGACTAGTAGAGAGTGAGTAGTAGAGTAGTAGAGAGTGAGTGGTAGAGAGTAGAAGAGAGTAGTAGATTGAGTAGTGGAGAGTAGTAGAGAGTGAGTAGTAGAGAGTGAGTAGTAGAGAGTAGTAGTAGAGAGTAGTAGAGAGTGAGTAGTAGAGAGTAGTAGCGAGTGAGTAGTAGAAAGTAAGTAGTTTAATTTAAAAGGAACACAATAAGGGGGTTCATTTTGTCATAGAAATTATGATTAGTGCTGAAAAAAGAAAAATTAGGGCACATTTTGAGTAACTTCTCAAATTCTCTTCTATTTCATTAAAAAATTGCGACATGCAGGCTGAAACATGCACTTTCAATACCAGCAGCAGACTTTCCTGGTGAGCAGTAGCTTTACTACAGTGATCCAATAAGCAACTAGAGTGCTAACATTCCGAATTTATGGCAAATGTGTGACACATCTGAATGCCTTCTTGATGGAATCAAAGTAAAAAACCTGAAAGTATGTCCAACTGAGGAGACTGTAGTAAATGAGGAAATTAGGAAACTTCATAACAAATAAGTCTCCCAAGATGGCCACCAGAAAGCAAAAGAGCCCAAATGTAGCACAAATATCACCCAGATATAGCCCAAGTATAGCCCAATGACAGAATGTCCCAGAGTTTTCTAAAGAACAACTAGAGCGCTAACAGTCTTACTTATGACAAAAGTCAGACCCCCCAGGATATAGCGGCATGGATTAGCAAATTTAGCGGCACAAATATGGAAATTTAGCGGCACAAATATGGAAATTTAGCGGCATTTTTGCGGCACTTTATTTTACTCATAATCATTCATTTTCAGCCTGAAATCAATGGAAGCTGTTTTAGCAGAGTATTCCACTTTGAAATAGGCATGTTTAAAGTGTCTGCAGCTCTACGGAAGCAGAGCTCCAGTCCTAACCTTGTGGGAGTGTGCTGTATTTCTCCCTGGGATGTTCTAGTGCCCATGTATGCACCCCTGTCGGGCATCGCTGCCTACGGATCCGAGAGGCAGGACACCTCTTCCTCAGGTACCGTCTTTTGCCAATTGTGGGTGCCAATGATGCCCGCAACATTGGTAGCAACATAATATTTTTTTTTTAATGTGCTGCAAATATATTGGTAACAGATGACAAATGTGACAGTAAATCCCTTCTAGGTTACTCAATTGGTTACATAGAGGTTGCATTTTAAAATTTCTTACAGGGTTAAGATACCTGTTGGAGAGACCATTGTGTGCCCTGCAATTTTGAGGGGATTTTAATAGAGGTAAGATAACTTTTGCTCCCAGCTGAATGTTGAAATAAGAAAGACCTCCTACTGCCTGCACGTTGCTGCACCCAGCCGAATACAAACAGCTTGCAGGCGCTGCTGAATTATCAGACACCAGGACAAATTCAGCATTTTTCTCAGAGAAATTAGCTGGCGGAAGTGAGATCAGGTGGGTTTCCCCTACTTTCCAGCACTGGTTGCCATCTCCAAAGAAATTGATAGTTCATGTTGCCCGATAATTGTAGTTTTCTTGTTGGTTACGTTGAACAGTGCATTCTGCACAGACAGGAAACCTTTCGTCATGCAGCAACAAGGTTCAATGGCCACCGCCCGTCTTCCCTTTCCTTGGAATTTTGTGAGCATGAGTATTGACACCCTGGTGCTTGCAAAGGCCTATCCAATAAGGTACACGTACTACATCCCAGACAGCTGTACTGTAAACAGACCTAAAATAATTCTGTTAATTCCATTTCAATCGTTGACTCCTTCCTTGTCTCTCTCTTCGTTTTCTTGCTGTTCTGTTATATTTCTCAATCCTTGTCGCTCCTATTCCTTTACTCTGTTTTCATTGCCCCTTCCCTTTCTCTTCTCTTTATTTCCTACCTCCCCTTTCTCTTTTCAGTTTTGTTCTTGCTTCCATCACTTCTCATCCCTGTAATTCCCACTCCAGTGTTTCTTATCATTCTCTTTCAAATGCTCTTTCCTCCTTACTTGCTCTGTTCTCTTCTTCGTTGTTTTTTCTCTCTTTTTCACTCCAATTTTCTTCCTCGGTTCTTTTCAGTGCACGGCTCTTCCTTTCATGCCTTTCCCTCCTGCTTTCAGTTTGTCCTTCCTGCCTCTCTGACGCATTCACTTCCCGCACTTCTCCTTTGTCTTCCCATCTCTTCTCTCTTTGTCTCTGGTTTATATTCCATCTCCCCACTTCTCCTTCTCTTTGCCCTCCTCCCCCACTTCAGCTCTCAAGCTCTCACCACCCCCCTCTATTTCATTCTCCTCGCATCTCTGTTCTCCTGTCCCACCGCTCTCTACCTTTATTCAAACTGCTCATCACCCCACAATTCATCACCGACGACACTCCCAACCAGATTCCCCTTCTCTCAATTAGACTATTTCTTTGCCTTGCGTCCACACTCACCTCCTACGCTCTGGCATCTCATACCGTCCTCTGTGAATGCACTCTTTTCCGCACTCTTCCCAGCTGTTAATTCACCGAATCAGCTGCACCCACTCTCGCTTTTAAACCCTCGCGCTCCTAGCCCTCGCGCTACCTGCTTCCAAACCACGTGACTAACCTGCTTTTAAAGTTACGAGCACTAAACGCCATTACTCAACCTAACTACTCTCTCTCCCATAATGCACCTCCCCCGTCACGCTACGTGACCCAATATACTTATCTTCTAGACCTTGGGTGAAAATCCTCAAGAAACTATCCTTACATCGCCCTTTCTCTGCACTCATCGTGACTTAAGCATGTGAATGAATAAAATGGCCTCAATGTTAAAAACCGAAATGGAAAATGTACTACTATAGTGCCTGAAAAATACAATATTTGTGATAACAAAAAATTAGATTAGATTCACCCCATGTACAACGTGCTGACAATGACAATACGTGCACAAAAGAATATAACAATGAGAACCCACACTACCAACAACCCTATGCAAATGTTTTCACTGTCTGTCGTAAATGTCCAAGCCTTCTTGTTGATTAAACTTCATTTCTCCTGTCTCCGCGGTGGCAAATAATTATTCATCGCTCTGTGCGGCGATAAATTGCTAAGCAGAAAAACATGTGTTAGAGCGTGCACTCCTTCCCTTTTGCTCATTGTTCAAGCTTCACGAACTGTCTGCACGCACTAAAGTTCGTGAAGCTTGGACAATAAGCAAAAGGGAAGGAGTGGACGCTCTAACACATGTTTTTCTACACATATTGACATTGCAGACAGCTGTCCTGTCAGCACAGACACCTAAAAGTGGCCTCCTCCCAAGAGCTGCCCAACCGTCCAAATTTCGCGGCCAGTTTTGTAAAAATCGCGGCATTTTTACAAAACTGCCGATTTCGCGATTTTTTTGCAAATCACGAAATCGCAAAATCCTGGAGGGTCTGAAAAGTATAGCACACCTGAAGCCACCTTGATTGGAATAAAGTGGTAACACTTCAAAAATCCAATTTGCAAAGGAACAAAATGAGGTGTTCATGTTGCCATAGAAATTATGATTAGTGCTGCAGAAAGAAAAATTAGGGCACATTTTGACTTCTCAAATCCTCTTCGATTTCATTAAAAAATACTGACATGCAGACTGAAACATGCACTTTGAATACCAGCAGCAGACTTCCCTGGTGAGCAGTAGCTTTACTACAGTGATCGAATGAGCAACTAGAGTGCTACCATTCAGAATTTATGGCAAATGTGTGACACATCTGAATGCCTTCTTGATGGAACCAATGTAAACAAGCATTGAAAATGCAATAGGTCTCGCCTCGCTTAAGTTAAAGCAATTCTGTTTGTAATTAGGTGGATTTTTAGCTTTGCTTGTATTAGTGTTTTTCAAACTTTCATGTACATAACATGCATATGTAGGCATGCATGTATATGTATAAGTAGGCATGCATTTATATGTGTATTTATATATATGCAGATTATATATATGTTTATATATGTTTGTGTATATATATGTGCATATGTGTGCATGTAGAGAGCGGTGTAGAGGTAGAGGTGTAGAGGTAGATGTGTAGATGTAGAGAGGTAGAGGTAGAGAGGTAGAGAGTAGTAGAGAGAGAGGTAGAGAGAGGTAGAGAGGTAGAGAGTAGAGAGTGAGTAATAGAGAGTAGAGAGTGAGTAGTAGAGAGTAGTAGAGAGAGTAGCAGAGAGTGAGTAGTAGAGAGTAGCAGCAAGTGAGTAGTAGAGAGTGAGTAGTAGAGAGTGAGTAGTAGAGAGTGAGTAGTAGAGAGTGTGTACTAGAGTAGTAGAGAGTGAGTGGTAGAGAGTAGTAGAGAGTAGTAGACTGAGTAGTAGAGGTGTAGTAGAGAGTGAGTAGTAGAGAGTGAGTAGTGGAGAGTAGTAGAGAGAGAGTAGTAGAGAGTGAGTAGTTGAGAGTAGTAGAGAGTGAGCAGTAGAGAGTGAGTAGTAGAGAGTGAGTAACAGAGAGTAGTAGAGCGAGTAATAGAGAGGGAGTAGTAGAGAGAGACTAGTAGAGAGTGAGTAGTAGAGTAGTACAGAGTGAGTGGTAGAGAGTAGTAGAGAGTAGTAGATTGAGTAGTAGAGAGTAGTAGAGAGTGAGAAGTAGAGAGTGAGTAGTAGAGAGTAGTAGTAGAGAGTGAGTAGTAGAGAGTGAGTAGTAGAGGGTGAGTAGTAGAGAGTAGTAGCGAGTGAGTAGTAGAGAGTGAGTAGTTTAATTTAAAAGGAACACAATAAGTGGGTTCATTTTGCCATAGAAATTATGATTAATGCTGCAGAAAGAAAAATTAGGGCACATTTTGACTTCTCAAATCCTCTTCTATTTCATTAAAAAATTCTGACGTGCAGACTGAAACATGCACTTTGAATACCAGCAGCAGACTTCCCTGGTGAGCAGTAGCTTTACTACAGTGATCTAATGAGCAACTAGAGTGCTACCATTAGGAATTTATGGCAAATGTGTGACACATCTGAATGCCTTCTTGATGGAACCAAAGTAAACAAGCATTGAAAATGCAATAGGTCTCGCCTCGCTTAAGTTAAAGCAATTCTGTTTGTAATTAGGTGGATTTTTAGCTTTGCTTGTATTAGTGTTTTTCAAACTTTCATGTACATAACATGCATATGTAGGCATGCATGTATATGTATAAGTAGGCATGCATTTATATGTGTATTTATATATATGCAGATTATATATATGTTTATATATGTTTGTGTATATATATGTGCATATGTGTGCATGTAGAGAGCGGTGTAGAGGTAGAGGTGTAGAGGTAGATGTGTAGAGGTAGAGAGGTAGAGGTAGAGAGGTAGAGAGTAGTAGAGAGAGAGGTAGAGAGAGGTAGAGAGGTATAGAGTAGAGAGTGAGTAATAGAGAGTAGAGAGTGAGTAGTAGAGAGTAGTAGAGAGAGTAGCAGAGAGTGAGTAGTAGAGAGTAGCAGCAAGTGAGTAGTAGAGAGTGAGTAGTAGAGAGTGAGTAGTAGAGAGTGAGTAGTAGAGAGTGTGTACTAGAGTAGTAGAGAGTGAGCGGTAGAGAGTAGTAGAGAGTAGTAGACTGAGTAGTAGAGGTGTAGTAGAGAGTGAGTAGTAGAGAGTGAGTAGTGGAGAGTAGTAGAGAGAGAGTAGTAGAGAGTGAGTAGTTGAGAGTAGTAGAGAGTGAGCAGTAGAGAGTGAGTAGTAGAGAGTGAGTAACAGAGAGTAGTAGAGCGAGTAATAGAGAGGGAGTAGTAGAGAGAGACTAGTAGAGAGTGAGTAGTAGAGTAGTAGAGAGTGAGTGGTAGAGAGTAGTAGAGAGTAGTAGATTGAGTAGTAGAGAGTAGTAGAGAGTGAGAAGTAGAGAGTGAGTAGTAGAGAGTAGTAGTAGAGAGTGAGTAGTAGAGAGTGAGTAGTAGAGGGTGAGTAGTAGAGAGTAGTAGCGAGTGAGTAGTAGAGAGTGAGTAGTTTAATTTAAAAGGAACACAATAAGTGGGTTCATTTTGCCATAGAAATTATGATTAATGCTGCAGAAAGAAAAATTAGGGCACATTTTGACTTCTCAAATCCTCTTCTATTTCATTAAAAAATTCTGACGTGCAGACTGAAACATGCACTTTGAATACCAGCAGCAGACTTCCCTGGTGAGCAGTAGCTTTACTACAGTGATCTAATGAGCAACTAGAGTGCTACCATTAGGAATTTATGGCAAATGTGTGACACATCTGAATGCCTTCTTGATGGAACCAAAGTAAACAAGCATTGAAAATGCAATAGGTCTCGCCCTCGTTTAAGTTAAAGCAATTCTGTTTGTAATTAGGTGGCTTTTTAGCTTTGCTTGTATTAGTGTTTTTCAAACTTTCATGCACATAACATGCATATGTATGCATATATGTATATGTATATGTATGCATGCATTTATATTTGTATTTATATAGATATGCAGATTATATATATGTTTATATATGTATGTGTGTATATATATATACACACACATACATATATATATAAATGCATATGCATATATATGCATATATATATGTGCATATGTGTGCATGTAGTGAGAGGTAGCCAGAGGTAGAGAGGTAGAGAGGTAGAGGTGTAGAGGTAGAGGTGTAGAGGTAGAGAGGTACAGAGGTAGAGAGTAGTAGAGAGAGAGGTAGAGAGGTAGAGAGTAGAGAGTGAGTAATAGAGTAGAGAGTGAGTAGTAGAGAGTAGTAGAGAGCAGTAGAGAGAGTAGCGGAGAGTGAGTAGTAGAGAGTAGTA
This sequence comes from Triturus cristatus, assembly GCF_964204655.1. Taxonomy (NCBI): domain Eukaryota; kingdom Metazoa; phylum Chordata; class Amphibia; order Caudata; family Salamandridae; genus Triturus; species Triturus cristatus. The sequence goes on from NC_140585.1 coordinate 1,135,968,974, forward strand.
CAGTGAGTAGTAGAGAGTAGTAGAGAGTGAGTATTAGAGAGTGAGTAGTAGAGAGTAGTAGAGAGTGAGTAGTAGAGTGAGTAGTAGATAGTGAGTAGTAGAGTGAGTAGTAGAGAGTAGCAGAGAGTGAGTAGTAGAGAGTAGTAGAGTGAGTAGTAGAGAGTGAGTGGTAGAGAATAATAGAGAGTGAGTAGCAGAGAGAGTATTAGAGAGTAGTAGAGAATGAGTAGTAGAGTGAGTAGTAGAGAGTAGTAGAGAGAGAGTAGTAGAGAGTGGGTAGTAGAGAGTAGTAGAGAGTGACTAGTAGAGAGTGAGTAGTAGAGTGAATAGTAGAGTGAGTAGTAGAGAGTGAGTAGTAGAGAGAGATTAGCAGAGAGTGAGTAGTAGAGAGTAGTAGAGAGTGAGTAGAGAGTGTGTAGTAGAGTGAGTAGTAGATAGTAGAGAGTGAGTAGTAGAGAGTGAGTAGTAGAGTAGTAGAGAGTGAGTACTAGAGAGTGAGTAGTAGAGAGAGGGTAGTAGAGACTGAGTAGTAGAGAGAAGTAGAGAGTGAGTAGTAGAGAGTGAGAAGTAGAGAGAGAGTAGTAGTAGAGTAGTAGAGAGTGAGTAGTAGAGAGTGAGAAGTAGAGAGTAGTGTAGTAGAGAGTGAGTAGCAGAGTGAGTAGTAGAGAGTGAGTAAAGAGTGAGTAGTAGAGTGAGTACTAGAGAGTAGTAGAGAGTGAGTAGTAGAGAGCAAGTAGTAGAGAGTGTGTAGTAGAGAGTGTGTAGTAGAGAGTGAGTAGTAGAGTGAGTAGTAGGGAGAGTAGTATAGAGTGAGAAGGAGAGAGAGTAAGAGAGAGTAGTAGAGTAGTAGAGAGTGAGTAGTAGAGTGAGTAGTTGAGAGTGAGTAGTGGAGAGTGAGCAGTAGAGAGTAGTAGAGAGTGAGTAGTAGAGAGTGAGTAGTAGAGAGTGAGTAGTAGAGTGAGTAGTAGAGAGTGAGTAGTAGAGCGAGAGTAGTAGACAGTGAGTAGTAGAGAGTGAGTTGTAGAGAGTAGTAGAGAGTAGTAGAGTGAGTAGTAGAGAATAGTAGAAAGTGAGTAGTAGAGAGAGTAGTAGGGAATAGTAGAGTAGTAGAGAGTGAGTAGTAGAGAATGAGTAGTGGAGAGAGTAGTAGAGAGAAGTTGAGTAGTAGAAAGTGAGTAGTAGAGAGTGAGTAGTAGAGAGCGAGTAGTAGAGAGTGAGTAGTGGAGGGTGAGTAGTAGCGAGTAGTAGAGAGCGAGTAGTAGAGAGTGAGCAGTAGAGAGTGAATAGTAGAGAGTGAGTAGTAGAGCGAGAGTAGTAGAGAGTGAGTAGTAGAGTGAGTAGTAGAGAGAGAAGTGTAGAGAGTGAGTAGAAGAGAGCTGTAGAGAGTGAGTTGTAGAAAGTGAATAGTAGAGAGTAGTAGTAGAGAGTAGTAGTGAGAGAGTAGTAGAGAGTAGTAGAGAGTGAGTAGTAGAGAGTGAGTAGTAGAGAGTAGTAGCAAGTGAGTAGTAGAGAGTGAGTAGTAGAGAGTAGTAGAGAGTGAGTAGTAGAGAGAGTTGTAGAGAGTAGTAGAGTAGTAGAGAGTGAGTAGTAGAGAGAGAGTAGTAGAGAGTAGTAGAGATTGAGTAGTAGAGAAGTAGAGAGTGAGCGGTAGAGAGTAGTAGAGAGTAGTAGACTGAGTAGTGGAGAGTGAGTAGTAGAGAGTGAGTAGTAGAGAGTAGTAGAGAGCGAGTAGTAGAGAGTGAGTAGTAGAGAGTAGTAGAGAGTGAGTAGTTGAGAGAGAGTAGTAGAGAGTAGTAGAGAGTGAGTAGTAGAGTAGTAGTCAGTCAGTGTCAGTCAATCAGTGTCAGTCAGTGTAAATCAGTCAGTATCAGTCAGTCAGTGTCAGTCAGTCAGTGTCAGTCAGTCAGTGTCAGCTAGAGCAGCTCTGCTGACCTGGTTCACTGGCTCTAAAGCAGCTCTACTGACCTGGTTTCTCTGGCTCTACAACAGGTCTGCTGACCTGGTTCTCTGGCTCTAGAGCAGCTCTGCTGACCTAGTTCTTAGGCTACAGAGCAGCTCTGTTGATCTAGTTCCCTGGCTCTACAACAGTTCTGCTGACCTGGTTTTCTGGCTCTAAAGCAGCTCTGCCAGCCCGGTTCTATGGCTCTAAAGCAGTTCTGCTGACATGGTTCTCTGGCTCTAGAGCAGCTCTGCTGACCTGGTTCTCTCCCTCTAGTGCAGCTCTGCTGACCTGGTTCTCTCCCTTTAAAGCAGCTCTACTGACCTGGTTTCGCTGGCTCTACAGAAGCTCTGCTGACCTGATTCTCTGGCTCTAGAAGAGCCCTGCTGACCTTGTTCTTAGGCTCTAGAGCGGCTCTGCTGACCTGGTTCTCTGGCTCTAAAGCAGCTCTGCCAGCCCAGTTCTATGGCTCTAAAGCAGTTCTGCTGACATGGTTCTCTGGCCCTAGAGCAGCTCTGCTGACCTGGTTCTCTCCCTCTAGTGCAGCTCTGCTGACCTGGTTCTCTCCCTTTACAGCAGCTCTACTGACCTGGTTTCGCTGGCTCTACAGCAGCTCTGCTGACCTGATTCTCTGGCTCTAGAAGAACCCTGCTGACCTTGTTCTTAGGCTCTAGAGCAGCTCTGCTGACCTGGTTCTCTGGCTCTAAAGCAGCTCTGCTGGCCCGGTTCTCTGGCTCTAAAGCAGCTCTGCTGACCTGGTTCTCTCCCTCTAAAGAAGCTCTGCTGACCTGGTTCTCTGGCTCTAGAGCAGCTCTGCTGACCTAGTTCTTAGGCTCTAGAGCAGCTCTGCTGACCTGGTTCTCTGGCTCTTAAGCAGCTCTTCTGACCCAGTTCTATGGTTCTAAAGCAGTTCTGCTGACCTGGTTCTCTGGCTCTAAAGCACCTCTGCTGACCTGGTTCTCTGGCTCTAGAGTAGCTCTGCTGACCTGGTTCTCTCCCTCTAAATCTGCTCTACTGACCTGGTTCCCTGCCTCTAGAGCAGCTCTGCTGACCTGGTTCTATGGCTCTAAAGCAGCTCTGCTGACCTGGTTCTCTGGCCCTAGAGCAGCTCTGCTGACCTGGTTCTCTGGCGCTAATGCAGCTCTGCTGGCCCGGTTCTCTGGCTCTAAAGCAGCTCTGCTGACCTGGTTCTCTCCCTCTAAAGAAGCTCTGCTGACCTGGTTTCTCAGGCTTTACAGCAGCTCTGCTGACCTGGTTCTCTGGCTCTAGAGCAGCTCTGCTGACCTAGTACTTAGGCTCTAGAGCAGCTCTGCTGACCTGGTTCTCTGGCTCTACAGCATCTCTGTTGGCCTGGTCCCTTGGCTCTAAAGCAGCTCTGCTGACCTGGTTCTCTCCCTCTAAAGCAGCTCTGCTGACCTGGTTTTCTCGCTCTAAAGCAGCTCTACTGACCTGGTTTCTCTGGCTCTACAGAAGCTCTGCTGACCTGGTTCTCTGGCTCTAGAGCAGCTCTGCTAACCCGGTTCTTAAGCTCTAGAGCAGGTCTGCTGACCTGGTTGTCTGGCTCTAAAGCAGCTCTGCTAACCTGGTTCTTTGGCTCCAAAGCAGCTCTGCTGACCTGGTTCTCTGACTCTAAATCTGCTCTACTGACCTGGTTTTCCGCCTCTAGAGCAGCTCTGCTGACCTGGTTCTATGGCTCTAAAGCAGCTCTGCTGACCTGGTTCTCTGGCTCTAGAGCAGCTCTGCTGACCTGGTTCTCTGGCTCTAAAGCAGCTCTGCTGACCTGGTTCTCTACCTCTAAAGCAGCTCTGCTGACCTGGTTTCTCTGGCTCTAGAGCAGCTCTGATGACCTGGTTCTCTGGCTCTAAAGCAGCTCTGCTGACCTGGTCCTCTCCCTCTAAAGCAGCTCTGCTGACCTGGTTTCTCTGGCTCTAGAGCAGCTCTGCTGACCTGGTTCTCTGCCTCTAGAGCAGCTCTGCTGACCTGGTTGTCTGGCTCTAAAGCAGCTCTGCTGACCTGTTTCTCAGGCTCTAAAGCTGCTCTGCTGACCTGGTTCGCTGGCTCTAAAGCGGCTCTGCTGACCTGGTTTTCTGACTCTAGAGCAGCTCTGCTGACCTGGTTCTCTGGTTCTAAGGCAGCTCTGCTGACCTGGTTCTCTGGCTCTAAAGCAGCTCTGCTGACCTGGTTCTCTTCCTGTAAAGCAGCTCTGCTGACCTGGTTCAATGGCTCTAAAGCAGCTCTGCCGACCTGGTTCTCTGGCTCTAGAGCAGTTCTGCTGACCTGGTTCTCTCCCTCTAAAGCAGCTCTGCTGACTTGGTTTCTCTGGCTCTGCAGCAGCTCTGCTGACCTGGTTCTTGGCCTCTAGAGCAGCTCTGCTGACCTGGGTCTCTGGCTCTAGAGCAGCTCTGCTGACCGAGGTCTCTGGTTCTAGAGCAGCTCTGCTGACCTGCTTCTTAGGCTCTAGAGCAGCTCTGCTGACCTGGTTCTCTGGCTCTACAACGGCTCTGCTGACCTGGTTTCTCTGGCTCTACAGCAGCTCTGCTGACCTGGTTCTCTGCACTCATGATGCACGCACCCGACTTCGCGAAAATATATTAAAAAAGAATATAAGTTTATTATAAGTACAAATATATTATTTTTATGAATATCTTACATAATCTCCTGTCCTAATATGTATATTAAAAACATATACATATCATTTTGGAACATACATATTTTTTTGCGGGAGTCGCGCACCCAGCGCGACCCAGCACGTATATGACGTCACGCGGGACCCGCAACCGCGCTAGTATCTCGTACCATAATGCGCATGTGTCACAAATGCGTGGGAGCAGGAGTCGCGGACTGGTCGCATACCAATCGAGCACATCACGTACTATTAAATGTATATGATGTAACTGAAAAACACACAGCCGTCGCACACCGTACGTGGATCCTTCACGACTTTTCTAAAATGGCGGCTAGAATGCGCGCACCCACCGTGATGTGTACGCTGTGAGAGTGCGACTCCGAAAAAAAATTGATTTCTTTTTTTTTAAAGAAAATAATATAAATATATTAAAATAAAAAATGAAAACAAGAAAATTAATCAATATTTCAGTTTTAATTTTTAAAAAAAAAATGTTTGTTGCAATTTTCAGAAAAATATATAATGTTATTTAATGAATAAAATATTTATAAATACAGTTAAAAAACTGTAGAAAAATCAGTATAAAAAATAGGTATAACTAAAATCACACTTAAAAATTAGCATTTAAAAAAGCTTTGAAATTTACTGAAAAAAACCATAGGTTTCAGAGAAGTTATAGTTAGAAATTAGCATTTTAGAAACCTTAGAAATTCACAGAAAAAACCATAGGTTTCAGGGGTGTTATAGTTAGCTGGCCATTTCACTCGTACAAAACCATAGAAATTCCTCCGTTATAGTTAGTTCTGCTAACTATAACTCTCGTGCCCGCAATGCACTGCTGATGATGTCACATATTGCATCATTCATGTCATGGTCAGTGACATCACTGATGACATCACTGATAACATTTCAAATGACATCACTGATGACATCATCCACATGACAATCTGATACACCTCATCATACACAAGTATAACCTTTCATCACTCACTGTAAAATACAGAGTACCATATTTTTCCAATAAACTATGTCAGCTTTTGGACACATTTTTCCACAGTTGCTTTGTTCCGAATGTCCTCGTCCTTCTCTGCCTAACAGTATTGCAGTTACTCCCACCATTGATACAAATAGGCTTTTATTTTTCACTCAGTTCAGGAAGGATCCAAAAAAGGAGTGGACAGGGTCTGGACCAATTGCCAGGACAGGTTGTTTGATCACATTGGTCCTCTTCCGACCCCTTATGAAATAAAGACATCTGCTGGCCAACAATGCACAAGTGTCACAACTGTGACCAAGACCCAGACCAAGACCCATATTTCTTCAAGCTTACAACATTGCACCATTGGATATTAACATAATTGAAAGGGTCACTGGGTGAAAGGGATAAGGGGCAGTAAAACCAAAGCTGTACCATACCTGCAGATCAACATGCATCCATTAACATGTCACCACTCCCTTGGACTTTGGTGGAAAATGAGCAAGTATCTACACTGTGTGTATCATGGCAAATCAAGCATACCTCCCTGCCCATATCATGTGGCACATCACATCAACCCAGAAACATTGGGATAGGCCTAATCATGGCACAACAACAATCATGTTGCATTGCCAACAGCAAGTTGTGGCACCATCCAATTCACCCTCCTAAAAAGAGCAATCTTGAAAAAGTATCAGGGTGTACTGAGTAGGGGAGACTCTCACACAATGCAGTGCAGACATAAATCTGACTTAATCAATGTGGTACAAACTGCATCACTGTCACTATTGAACAGAGGACACAATAGGTGTTGCATGTGTGAAGAAATTGGTCACTCACATTTGGCATACTTGTAAACTGTGAGTTGATAATGTACAACTATAACGTCACATCTGTGATGTTGTGCAATGAATCACTATCCGGCATGTAATAGGCATCTCTTCCTAAACATTCTGAATGGACATTGTCATGCAGTCTGCTTATAAACTTATCCAATGCATGATCATACTTGAAACACACATACAACTGCATCTCCCCTTTACATTGCAGAGGGAGAAACATCACCTCCTGCACAGCAGCCTGTCCCACTCTTCAACGATGAAGATGAAGAGCTTCCAACCATCAATCAGGACACCTTCCAATAGCTGCTCGACTCAATTAGCACCCCATCTCAGCAAGCAGGGCCATCCAGCAGCGTCGTGGAAACTCCACCCCCTGCACAAACCACTCAGCAGCAAGCACCTACCACCAAAGCTGTCTCCCAGGACCTTGAGGACCCACTTCTGACATTTCACCGTTGTGTGGTAGAGGTCCAGCAGGAGATGGCTGGTCAGGTACGGGTGGGGTTTCACAGCCTGGTGGCCAAATTAGATGGGGTATGTGGGTGTCTAAGTACCATGCGGGACTATCTACAGACCATCACAGACACCCACAGTCCGCTCCATACTTTCAAGCATTCAATGGCTGACATCGCTTGAGTACTGACTCAGAGACAAGAACAACTGTTCAGTCACAGTGGCTCCAGCGATGTCAGTAAGGAGCTGCATCACATGCGAATGATCATGGAGAACATGGAACGGACACAAGCCGCATAAATGGCTGCCACGGCTGCACACCACAGGGACGTTGCTAGAATCTTCCATGCCCTGCAGCTGCTCATCATAGCAGTGCTGCATCAAGGTTTGGCGCAGATGAATGCTGTTGCTGCTTCAACATCCTCATCTCAGCCCCCTGATGTGTCAGTGCCTCACAGTGCCGTAGTCAATTTACCACCATACACACGGAAGGCACATGACACATGAGAGGATGAAGATGTGGATGAATCTGCATTATTGCGAAGAGAAAGTGGTAGCATTCATCTATGCCAAATGGACTGTTTCTCCTTGAATCTGTGCTTAGCATCATGCCCTGGAACATCAGCTTCCACAGTTCCCAGATTCACTCTGCGACATTCACCTTGGACTTCAATATGGACTGCCATAATTTATGTTGTTCCCAATGACACTGCAATCTGCCTGCTGACTGAACTCTGCCTCTTCCTCTGGACATGTTACCCCCAAAGGACTATGTGAGGCCCTCCCCTGGGCATCTATGGAATGTGGAGGTTGTTTGACTAAGTACTGGGTCAGTCTTCACCAAAATCAATGCCCATACAAATACAAATATTTAAGTCACACAGATGTGTGTTGCCTATGACCATTCAAGTATAGAAGTCTTGAAAAATGTTGGGCCACTGAATCCATCAAAATGTACACCGAGAGACATATAATAAATTTTCATGTATAACTGTATTCCTAAATAGGCAGTGAGATGACCGGGTATGTGTGAACTAGCCGTGCCCTCATTGCTCAAATACAACATTCTTGCCAGAGTCCAACATTGCGCTACGTACATGGGAATAGGCATGTGCGGAAATATGTCCATGTCAGTCGCATGCCACAAGTAGTGTCTCCATTTAGCATTGATGACAAGTCTCACTTGGCAGATCTACTCACATTCAAAGGGGTGGACAAAGCTTGTTTTGATGGGGGTCATTGCATATCACATACAAAGAGAGCACACCATATTCACATAGTTGAAGATTCATAATGGCACATATCTACCACCCGCTATTGGAACCACAATGTCTGTTTCAGGGAAGTTGTGTTGGCAATAGGGACTTATCCTAAAGTGCAAGTCCTCAGTCAGCCACTTCCTGTGGCTTAACATTGCCTTTGAAATTAGGAACCCTCTCATGCTGTGTTCACTGTGAAAAGAGAGGGCAATGTGTCCAGGGATGTATATACTCAGATGTTGTACCACCATTTCAAGGGTGGCATCACTATGAGGCAATGCCAAAAGTAACATGTAGGAAAAGTGTGTATGACACTGGCACTACAGGGAGGAATGCTAGATTGCCCCTCCTGTTTGCTGCAGAACAGTGTTCTGCCTTGTGCGGTGCACATTTGATCCTCAAAATGACAACATTCTGTATGTGCAGGAAGGTGAGCCTCCCTGCACAGGAACATCCAATTTCAATAATGCTGACATACTTGCACTATGCAGCAAGTGTGCCTGTCTGTGTATGGTAGATGGACTCTGCGCCAGTCTGATGTGAAATGCATGTTGTGGCCGAAATCTGGGGAACACAGTGCATCCATCCATCTTCATGATGGATAGGAGTTGCAATGTCAATGTTTGCTCAAGGCCATGTTCCTATATTGTGTTGTAAATGGGCAACAATGTGCTGTCCAACTCTGTGAGTCACACATAAGATGTAATGCTTCACAAAAGAGTACCCTAGCCTAGGGCACAACTCCTACTTGACACCCTGTAATCCATGCAAGTTTCCTGTGCTCAAATCAAATGGATCCTGACACTATCCGTCCAGCTAAGTAACATGTCATGACCACACGCACACATTCAAATGATTGTTCTGTGATTGAATAAGTAGTATACAAGGGGAAAAGCACCACTTCACCAAATCACTTCTGACATAAGTGCAACCAGAATTCAAAAACAGTAAAAATGCATTATAAATTAACAAAATTAACTACACTAAACTAACACTAAGCACTACTACAACTAACCTTATCTTAATTAACTGGAACTCGGTGAATGCTAATCTAAACAATCTACTGTAAATAATCCTAAACGCGCAAAATATATCTAAGACATCAACCCCCCTCCACCCTTAAGGCACATCATAAGACAGGACAAATACATCTTAGCTAACCATAAACATTTATCCCACACAACTTTTTATTTCTTTATATAACAAGAAAGGAAACGGAAACTTAGCCCCAAATACTACAAGAGAATAAATATCTAAAACTATGATAAAATTCTACACTGCCTATTCCTCCACTACAACTACACTACCTACAATTAAAAAATGTACTTAGCACTAACTATTAATATGAAAAAACATTGGGGGAACTGAGAAAAGGGGTATAGGTCAACATTGTTCATAGTCAAAATGGTAGACCCTGGGCAGCCTTAATGTCCTGCAGGTGGGTGGTGTGCTCCGCCACTTCACATTCAATTTGGGCTAGTCTTACGTTCATGTCCATCATGCAGCAACTGTCCCTCAGGGTAATTCCAACTCCTTGTGTCGGTGCTGCAGATGGCATTGTCCCTTGTCCGTGTGGCTGTGAAGGGGCACCAGATTGTGTGCCGGATCCAGATGCAGCAGCTTGTCTGTGTGGTATCTCGGGGTGATCTGATGATCTCTGCCCATGTCAGGACCCACGCCTGTCACCATAAGGCCCTGATATGGCCTGTGTGTCCCTCTGCATCCGGTGGAGTTCTACTTCGGGCACAGACGTCCACCTCCTAGCTGCCCGGTCAGCTCGGTGCCTCCTCTCAGTGTTGCAATAGCTCTTGGTCACCCTGCATAGATGCTGATATAGGTCCTTACGGACCTGAAACACGCAGGCCTCCTCTAGTGACATGTTATCAGTAAAATAGGGGCAATGACAATATGTGAGTCCTGATGACTATGTCAATGTTCTCCATTTAACTCTGAAACACAAGGACAGTGAAACATGGGAGCCTACACTATAACGAAAGATTGTGAATTTCGAAAGTGACATGGATAATGCAATTTTGATTTAAGGATCAGTTACAACATGATGGTGACACTGACATAACAGTGCATGGCATGTGACATGTAGTGTCACAACACGATGAGACTGTCAGTGTCAAATGATGGTGCTGTCACATACCCTGACTGTGGGGGACATGTACAAGGAATTGGAGGAGAGAGGCATTGGCCATCTGGGTGGAGCACCACGGTCCTCCACTTCTGTAACACAGGGCTGCATCATATGTACAATGATGTGGTGCAGCCCTGCATGTCCATTGGCAATGGTGTGCAGTTTATCAACTCTGTGTCTGTGTGCAGGGGAGCATTGTTTATGTGTAGAAAGGTGTCCCTGCACATGACCAATCCTGGAAAAGCCGTATTGTAACTTTCATTTGTGCAGCCTCAAGCAGCACACATGGAAGTGTCAAAATCAAATTTTTCACTTTAGTTGTACATGCACAGGAAGGGACGCCTTCCTGCACAGAATCAAACTATGCAATTGGTCTTTTTCCATGTGTGCTGCACAGGGCAGCACACATGGAAAAACAACGTCAGTTGGCTGAACACTGACTTGTACATGAGGCACAGCCCTCATCGCCACCACAAATTCACAATAGGTGACGTAATGGTGGCGAGAGGGGCTTGTACATTTGCCCATGAGTCTTCCAGGGGAATGACCCCAAGGAAACAGCTTTACAACATCATTGCAGTGCTAAAACATGGCAATTATATACATAGGCCCATATTTGCTAGGTGGTTGGGGAGCGTGACATTGGTATCCTTGGCTTAAACCTACACCCTGCAACTTCTTGAAAGCTGGTATGCAGCATACCTAAAATAGTACTGTGCAGACCTGTGTCTGAGCCCACACGGCCTGAAAAACACTACCTTCTTATGCATAATCTGGCCCACTTGCACAGTCATCTCAGTCATGGATTTACACTCATTCCATGTCTGGTCATACTCATCACCAACACCACTCACATGTCTCCTCTCCTGTCCGTACGCTCTGTCATCCACATGCATGTGCTGTAGTGACAGAACCCATTGATATTTTCTGTCTGGGTATCACTGTCTGGGGATGTGCAAAGTTACATCTGTAAGACATATGCATTGTTCCATCTTCACTTACTAATTAGTTCACACTTCACACTTCCACGAAACATCATCACACTGGAGGCAGGGTACATGTAATACACACCCATACTGCATACTACTTCATACAGGGTTTTAGCCAGACATTCATCACATCTCGCAATGACAAGTGGTGTGTGGGTCTGTGAAGGTGTTGTTTTCCCCCTGTGTCATCATTGGTCTGCCAGCTGTGAGACATGAAAAGAAATGTGTGTTGGTATCAGACAAAAATTCACACATGTGCTCTATTCATCATCCGATTCATCAACATCAATGACAATGCTCTTTAACTCTACTGTTACAGCTCAGGTTGCATACATGAGTGTGTCTATTTTGCCTGTTATTCCCACAAGACATGATAATGCAGAGTTTGGCAACACAAAACAATCCTGCTTGCACATTTGCACATTTTGCATACACTACTTGTGTGACACATTCCCAAGGCACTGTTTCTCCCAACAACATCATGTTCTCCATGGTCTGTAGACAATAACATTGCTGAAGATTGCACAAGGGTGTGTCACAACTATTGATGGGGACACTCTGGAGATGTCCTATTTTAAATGACCAATTATACAAAACCTAGGTACAAGGGCAGCATACATAGGAGGCGGCGCCAAATGTTAAGGTCATGGAAAACCTGAAACTCACTTTGCAAAATGAGGAGAAATGCATCATTTGTCATCCTTTTTGCTTTTTCCATGTGTGCTGCCTTGTGCAGCACACATTGACAAAGCAAAATGCCTTGGATTGTTTATGTACAGGAAGGTCATCCTTCCTGAACATGAGCAATCTTTGCCCTGCACGCAGGCACCCTTGCACTATGGTGAAAGGGTACCTGGGTTGGCACTACACTGCTACGTGTTGCGCCAGCACAGGGGGAAATGTAAGCCTGCACCATATGCTTGTGTTTCAGAAGTGGCAAAGTTAGGCGTGAAGACATCTCACTCTGCCACGTTCTTGAACATATACCCAATTGTGTTACAGACAGCATTTTTGATTTGTTACTAAAGTGATCATTTAACAATTATGAGGTTGTACTTACCCCCTTGTAGACTATTGAGGACTCCCAGGTGGTTTAACAGGTCACCCTCACGGCACACACCATCCTGCCATTGGTGCTCCCATTGTCAGACAGTTCTGTCCACACCGAAGACCCGCAGCATCTGTCTCCTCACATGCTCCCACCTCACCTTCCGCACAAGTAAGGCATAATCCTGTATGATCCAACCCCCACTCTCAACCATCAAGGGCAGGTAGTACTTAACTAGCCAGAGGAAGCCCCCCATGCCCTCTCTGACATCCTACCCTCCCTACCCACACCCACATCTTCCAGAACACACCTATGATCACACTTACAAAAATAAAGCCCAAATATATACCACAACTACTATTAATTATGTAAATTACCCCTTGGGCAAACACCCAACAAGATTTAGTACAAGACGCGAAAAACACATAAGGACAAGTACACAAGACTTCACAGACACACTAGGGACAGTTCACAGGACACATCAACACTCACAAAATCACCAGCACACAACTCCTAACACCTGCAACACTTTCCACATTCACCAGCAGTGTGCTCAAAAGAGAAAGTGAAAGTGCACAGTACTCCTACAGAACACAGGATGCATGCTGACATCACTGCCTGTGTGTTTGCGGCCCGTTTTTTGACTTTGTGGTGAGAATCTGCATGCAAATTGACTTTATCGGTAATAATCCTTGTTGTTACATGTGTTTAGCGATTATTTTCCATAGCCGTTATGAAAAAATTATCGCGTTTGCATTAATGCGGCCAAATTTGGGTCGCTAAGTGCAAGTTGTTCCTCAGATGAACAGGATTTGATGACATTTCATCTCTGAACCCAACACACACCCTAAAATTCATCTTTGATCACAAAACACACCCCAAAATTCACCTTTGACCCCAAAACACACCCTAAAATTCATATGTGACACCAAAAAAGACCCTACAATTCATCTTTGATCCAAAACACATCCTAAAATTCATATTTGACCCCCAAAACACATACCCACCCTAAAACTTACAATTCACCATTACTAGCCGCACAATGTTTAACTTTCACTTGCTAGATATATGAACTTTTGCAGAGACTAAACAGGCACCAAGCATGGGGCCACAACCAACATTTCTTGCCTCATCCCTTCAGTTTGTGCCTTATGTACCTCTTTCTCTTAGGGCATGAGCATGTGCCCCATATCTAAATACACCTGAATTTATCAAACCCTGGAGGTGAGAAGTTATGAACTGCCCAAAGAATCAAGGAAGTACTTGATTTCCAGCAAGGGGTCACCATGAAGTCTTGTAATCTCTATGCAGCAGACCAGAAAACTCTGTAAGTGGCAGGGTCCTTTGAAATCACTGTGAGGGAAAGGAGTAAGGGAAGAAAGTGACTGACTGCCTGGCAGACCTCTCAGTCCTCTCAGTGTGTGATTCATTTGAAATCGCTATAGACATGTTTACAATCCAGTCAAGTAACATCAGAGATAACCCTTGTGTTTGTGCTCCAGAAATGCCTCTTTCCTACCACCCTCTAGGTTTTCCTCCTTTCTATTGTTGTCTTTCTACCTTTCTCCTTATCAATCCTTTCTCAGCCGTCCAACCTAGAATGCACTGAATGCTTGTATGTCACTTTGGTTTGCCAGTAGCTGTAGATCCCAATAAATAAGGAAACACAGATACATTAGGTTTTATATTAGGGTCTTTCAATTGTAGTGGCACCTGCATGATGGCGTTTACCTGCTCTAGAAAAGTCAAAGAACGAGATTTTGTTCTGGAATCTTGTCCCGATAACTGCTGCTCTCGGGTTGGGGTTCATGTTGTCATGTTGTTCAAGATGGCAAACGCACTCTGACGCCTGCGGCCTGCCTCCTATTGCCTTTTCTACGAGCCAGGGCGAACCGCTCAGGAGACTGGGGAGGCTCTGATGCCCTTGACCTGCAGGTGGCCTGGAACTGCCGACCGGCCCTGTTAAGGCGCTTGTTGAATTTGCAGCTGCAGGTGTCCCGGGAGACTGAGTTGCCCCTAGGCTGGCCGGCCTGTAGACCTGATGCGGCCCGCCTTGATCTGCACTGGCCCTCTTCAACTTGTACCATCCTTTACTGGGGCTGCCTTGTGTGAGTTGCTGGCACCCGACTCTGTATGTGATGGAGCCAATGGAACACAGCCTCGATGGCTTTCAACTCGCAGCACCTCAGAAGATTTAGGCCGTGTGGGAAAATCCTTCCAGCAAAACCATTGTTAAGGGAGCACAGAAATATGAAGGGGCCAGGGAGTCTACAGCACCTTTAATGTGGCAATGCTCCCGACCCAATCTCGGTTTGCCTGGGCCCAAGATGGCAGACACGAATACACCGTGAGCACGAAGCTGCTAAGCCAAGCAGCCTCCAGTGTCCCAACTTCAAAAGAAACAGATATCACTGCCCCAGCTGGCTTCAGTTGCATGTTAGGTGCCTCATACCAATGCATTTAGAGTGCCCCGCGCTGAATCTGGCATAGGCCCGCCACTATGCGCCCAACCTCAATATGGCCTCTGTTAGATGTCCATGCTAAATGGATGGAAAATACAACTTTTATCTTGCGTCAGCCTCGGACCTTGCATCTGATGACCATTGGACTACTGAGCCGACTTCTTCATTGCCACCGGCAGCAGATCGTGGGCCCTGGGGGAAGTGAACTGGACTGCTGATGATCCTTTCTATGCTACCCCCTCACTATCCACACAAGAATAATGTAAGTAAACTGGCACCACTCCCATGACTCCTGGGACTGGATGAGCAACACAACAGGGAGTTCAGCTGGGGGAGAGGGCACAAGGGCTTCAGTTAATGCAGCAGAAGACCAAATCCTACTGAACCTACTAGGGGGTGCCCATCACCCGACGGCACTCTCTCCCTGCCTTCCACGGCCGTCCTTGAGACTAAATCATTGTGTGAGCCTTCTTGGGGATGTCTGGAGGAGGGCCTACCCTCTTTTTGAACCCACGTCCTACAACGGAGAGCACAGCTGGAGAAGCGGAGGTTCAGTTACTGCCGAGGCAGCCCAAATCCTGCTAAACCTTCAAAGGGGCACCCAGCACCCAACTGCAATCTCTCCCTGTCTGCCTCTGCCGACCGTTGGACAAACCGTGGGAGCATAGCTATATATGAAGCATTGCAGGATCCTTCCTTGGGAGGCTGGGAGAGACAGCTCTCCTCCGCTTGCCCTACTGATTAACTGTCCCATCTTGGCCCAGCAGGAGGAACTATCAAGGTGCGATCCATGTGAAGACATCCAAACCCTATTATTGTTTTTCTAAATCATTCCTTTTACCTTCCATCTCGTACCACCCCCTACTATGATGGAGAGAACCTTGGGCCCCAGCTCCCCACTATCACGCCTTTCAACATCTGGCACCAATGCTTTCAAGATCAAATTCCCCCCTAATCTTTATAAATACGCAAAGAAAAAAATGAAATATAGGACCCTGAGAGACCACCCAGAAACCCTCTTTGTAGACCAATATCATTGCCAACGCAAGGGCCCCCTCAAAACCAACCTCCTCCTCTTCATGCACAACACTGACCTATGAATCAGGTCCCTGTGAAATTTTCTCCCATCATCCTTTCTCTCTCTAGCATACACTTTGGTCAAAAACTCTAAAGCTTTTCTCCCTTTGGCCGCAAATGCAACCTTGCCATTTCTATCTACAATAATGGGAAAATTATTTTTCAAGCCAACAACACAATCTTGGCCAGAGTTGACCTTATTTATCCCTCCTCAAGCCCTCCAATGATCTTCCACGCTACCCCTCTCCAGTCATCTCTAACACCCCTCACCCACTCCCTACCCCTTATGGTCCACCCAGACAACCCCTCTCTTCCCAGACTCTCCTGCAGTCCGATAGGCCCCCCTCAGCTCACTGCTCACTGCCAACAACAAACCATGAACGCACCTCCCTCAGACCAGCTCCACACCACCAATCTCCAAAGTCCCACACACCAGTATCTCCCCCTCCAGACGCCTCCCCTGCCCCACCCCACAGTCGACCCATAAGCCTCCCTACTCCCCCCTCCCCTCCCTCATCGCCCACTGCCATAACCAGATACCAACAACCCACATCTCTCCCAATCATAACTGTTGAACATAACTGGCCTCTGCTCAACAAGCTCCTTTCCTCATTCTTGCAGAATCAACAAACTCTCATCGGCTCTTTCCCATCTAAGCATCACTCTATCCTCCCGTTGCTACTCCCTCCTTCACCCCCTCTGTCCCTCCACCCCAGACCCAAACATACACAATCCCCTATAGACATCTCAGAATTATCCTATCTCCTAGATAGTTATGCAGCTTCAAGTTCTATCCCCCATCCTCCATTCCCACAGTGGGCGACCCGATCCCAACCCTTATCTCAGACTGCAGGCAATCAAACACACACCATCCTGGTGTACGTTCACCCTCTCTTAAATTGATACAAATCACAACCTCACCCTGAACAGCCTAGCCAGAAAGTCAACAGCTATTCCCTGAACTGCATGCTACGCAATTGTCAATCTGTAGTCTAACACTGTCCAGAGACATTGACCTTGATCTTGGACATAAACTTGATATCCTGATCCTCACCGAAACGTGGCTCCAAAACTCATCTAATCACGCTCAAGACGTTTACTTGCTCCCAAATACTTCATCTTACACAGAGACCGGGAAGATAGACGAGGCAGTGGTCTCGCCCTAATTTATAGAAACTCACTGAGATGCAGGAGCCTCCAAACGCCTCAGTTTCAGTCTTTGCAATTTATGTCATTGGAAATGCCCACATCTACCACCTCCAACATCACACTGTATGTGATTTGACATCCACCGGATAATAACAATTCCTTCATCGAGGAATGTATGGATCTCTTCACTTCTCACCTGATCGGCTCAAACAACATGATCTTCCTTGGAGACTTCAACATCCACCAGGCAACTGAGGGTAACAGTCTGGACACCTTTACAGCCTTTCTCAAAGACTGCCTTAAATCCACATACCTCAAAGGTGCCATCCAATTCACCCAATCTACAGTCATACGACCCATTCCAGTCAACTGGTCTGACCACATGCAGATCCCAATTTTCCCTCTCCAGCTCTTATACGAAAACTGCCGGGCAACCCAAGAAAGAGAAAGTATGGTTCAGGGACACATTCAACCTTGACACTGAAGCCATGACCACCATGGCCCTTCCTACCCTAATCTCGATTACAGCCTTCCTTGATAATAATGAGGCCACCGACAAATTCAACTCCTGAATAGAATCCCTGATCGACAAATTTGTCCCACTGAAGTGCAAACTATCTAGACCAAAACCCTCCAACCTGTGGTTGTCAAAAGAAAGAAAGCTTATAAAAAAGAGCACCTGATTATGACTAAGTTCCGCTTAGCGCAAAAACAGTATAAAGTCCGAATCTTTAAAGCCAAATCCTCTCACTACAAAGCACTTGTGAATTCTGCAAAGAGCAGACCAAAGCACCCTTTCGAGGTTCTAGCACAAGCTACAAACCCCTGCACAACTTCAGCTCTTGAGCCATCAGGGACCCGCTGCAACAACTTTGTGGATATCTTTGACTGAAAAGTCAGAGACGTCCATACCTTGTTACACACCAATGAACCTGCAGAAAATGAGACTCTAAATTGCAAGGCAATCCAATTGTGGTCCTCTTTCTCCCCATTTCAGAACGAGACCTACAGCAAACAATCTGCAAAGTTGAACCCTTGAACCACCTCAGGACACCATTCCAGGGTCTATCAGCAAATCTCTTTCCACACACCTACTCCCCCTATGGCCCAACATGGCCAACTCCTCTCTTCAACGGGGTCAATTTCCAGTAGGACTAAAAGTGGGTCAAGTCCCTTCTCTCTTAAAAAAAACAATCTCTTGACTCAGAGAACATGAACAACTACTACCCAGCCTCCATAAGTCCATTTTTAGGTAAAGTGATTGAAAGTTGCGCTGCTTCCAAGATCACTTCACACATTCACACGTTCACACATTCAAACAAAGCAACCTTATAGACTCTGTCCAATCTGGTTTCCGCCAGGGCCATTGTACAGAAACTGCAATTCTACAAATAGTCACCAACTCCCTTAGAAGTCTCAACTCTGGGAACTCCTGCCTCTTGGTCCTCCTGGACCTGTCCGCTGCATTTGACACGGTCAACCTTTTGGACCTCCTTCGCACTCTCAAACAAGGCATGGGTTGTGGAGACACAGTTTTAATTAGTTTTCCTCTTACCTAACCAACGCTCCTAAATTTAGAAAATGGGCAACAAGTTCTCAAGACCAGTCAATATACATTAAGGGGTCCTTCAAAGCTTGATCCTCTCCCAAACCCTCTTTAACCTGTACCTGGAACCACTATGTGTGATTCTCAGAAATGCTGAGATTTTCTTCCACCTCTACGGTGACAACACTCAAATATACATGAACATCACTTCCCCTGAAGACCTTGCCCTCCTTTCAATCATGCTCCTAAAGATTCAGTTCTGGATGTTTAACCATAACCTAAAATTGAACACAACAATTTTTTTTTAATTTTGATCTTACCTCCCAAAAGCAAAAACTCCAGTTCAAGAATGGATTGACAACTTTCTCATACTGGATGGCTGCCCTGATATTGTCCAGAGTGCTAAATCCCTTGGTACCACCCTTGACAATCATCTAAATCTACACAACCACATCTCAGCAGGGCCAAAAGCGCATGACACCAACTCAGGCAGCTATTGGGCGTCAGACAAATGATCCCGGAACAAGACCGTCAAAACAGTGGTGCAAACTCTCGTCCTCTCCAGACTAGACTGCAGAATCGTCCTTACCTCAGGCATTCCGAAAGTTCATCTAGGCCCACTGAGAGCAACTCTACATGCAGATGTGCATTTCTTACTAGGTCTCGAGAAATGGGACCATATTTCCCCTGCTCTGCTAACCCTCCAATGGCTTCCCATTGAAACTCCGCCCAATTAAAAACAGCCTGCATTACCCACAGAGCGCTGCACTCCTCTTCACCCTCCTATCTAAGTGATAAACTAGAAATCTATGGAACACATAGGGGGTCCAGAAATTCCCAATCCCTGCTCCTGGAACCCCCCAACTTCAGTTGAGAATGATACATGAGCCGGTCATTCTATGGTAGTGCTACAAGAATCTGGAACTCCTTATTTCCCTCCCTTCGCCTAACAACCTCCATATTCACCTGCAATATGATATGTCTGAATGTATTACTGTAACTAGCTGTACCCTTGTATCATGCTACTGTTACAAAGTGCTCTTATGCCTTCAGGCCATGTTCATGCTATATAAAATTGTATAAATAAATAAATAAAAATGTTGAGAAAGGCTGTGCCACTGAAGGGAGTGGTTTTTATCCTTTCCTCCTATGCAACAACAGAAAGAACAGTCTGGTGAGTGATCCCTCATTAGACTACCTAAACCAGCACATGCTACAGTACAATCCTGAAATAAAGTAAGTATGTCTAGTAAATTATGATGCACCAAAACATCTGGTAGCGAGATAAATTAACATCATTATATCTCCTAAATCATAAAACAGTAAATCTAGCAGACTTGCAAATGTAGTTCTGGAATAGATTGAATCTTTAATGATACATAGCCATTTTAATTTTTTGAAATGTCTGTGCATTTCCTTCCTAGGAGGACCTTGTGAATACTGTTGGTGAAAGTGCTGCATTAGGAGTCTCTGGAATTGTCATGTGGGGAGATCTTTCTTTGAGCAAAAGCAAGGTAGGTCACATCTAATCTTATTTTTTCTTCTGAAAATTGATTGTTTTGGAAGTTTATAATCATTATGTTTTTTGCCTTTGGGTGTAGTATTTAGAACATCGATAAAGGCTAACAGATATTAAATGTGCTGTCAGAAGTACTTAGGTAGACATGTATTTCATAAACTGAGAGTCAAAAATACAGTCCCCACAGGTTAAGCTTAGACAATTTGGGCTCGATTCACAAAGGTATACTTAGACCTGAAGTTCAAGGTTAGACCTGAAGTCTAAGTTTAGACCTGAAGTCAAATTTAGATTTAAAGTCAAAATTTGGACCTGATATCCAAGTATAGATTTAAAGTCTATCTTTAGACCTGAAGTCTAATTTTAGACATGAAGTCTAAACTTAGACTTCCGGTCTCAAATTAAACTTTAGTTCTAAAGTTAGACAAAGGTAAACTTAGACCTGAAGTCTGAGGGCACGATTCACAGAGGTAAACTTAAACCAAAAGTCTAAGTTTAGACCTGAAGTCTAAGTTGAGACCTTAAGTCTAAGTTTACTAATAGTATAGTTAGACTTTTATTCTAGGTTTAGACCAAAAGTCTAACTTAGACCAAACGTCTGACTAGTTTACCTTTGTGAATCAAGCCCTCAGACTTCAGGTCTAAATTTACCTTTGTGAATTGGGCCTTTAGACTTCAGGTCTAAAGTTAGACTTTAGGAATAAACTTAGGCTTCAGGTCTAAAGTTAGACTTCAGGTCTAAGTTTACATTTGTGAATCGGGCCCTTTGTTCGAAGTCTACAAAGCAGTGTACTCCCTTGGCCTACATTAAGCAATACATTTGATCATAGTATTTTATGCTCTCAGAAGCTTATTGGGTAGTTTTCATGAAAGTAGAGAATATATATCTGAAGTTACACAACCCTGAATAAATGGATCAATTTTTATGGGGATGGGTGTGCACGATAAAGGCACCACGTTATATTAAAACGTGGGCAGAATAAAGAATTTCATTCCTAAATTATCGTCATCAGTAAATCATGATTCCAAGCTTCTTTGTTGTTAATAGGTGTCATACATAGGAATGTAATCTTTTCTCTGTAAAATACTCCCCATACTTACCATTCCACAAACTATAAAGTTGTCTCTTGTATATAAATTTGTACTTTTTTCCTTTACAAAAACATTCTCTAATGTATACAAAAAAAGCATAATTCTTGCCAAAAACAAGATGAGGCTTTATTGCAGGACTAGTATGGTGTTTACAGTGTATACAGTATCATTATAACTTGAAGAAATACAAATTATTGGACCTCCATCCCCTTGTGACCTCAATTGTACTGCATACGTACTAAGTCTAGGCAGTAAACTCCGCTCGTGGAGTTTGCGCGCGGAGCTGAGTTTTTTTCCTCACTCGCGTTCGTCAACGTCAGTTTGGCGAATGCGAGCGATTAAAATCCTCCTCCAGGTGCGATTTTTTCTCATTCGTGATCATCAACGTCAAGTTGGTGAGTGCGAGCATGTAAAATCAGCCTCCAGGCAACACGGACGGTCAGATTTCTCATTGCGAGTGGTCGCATATGCTCGCGACCGCTTGTGTTGAGAAACTGTCTGTTCGCATTGAGAAAGCTGCTGCTTGAGTAAAAAATCTACCCGAGTGGCAGAAAGGAAGGAGCGCCTGCTTGTGCTGTGCATGGTACCGTTCGTGATGATTGTACAGTGCGGACAAGCACTTTGCGCAGAAAATCACCACAAACGGCATTTATCTAATGCCCTCCTCCACTTGCGGAGCTCCTCGTAGCGTGGCTGAGTTTGTTTTGCACTCCGTGAACTCTGCCCAGGCTTAATACATACCTCTAAAATCAAATTATTTGGGTCTTATTGAGTTTTTGTGAACTTTCTACTTCAGTATTAACAAGTCTCACTCCTAAGGCTCACAGACTTGCATGATATCAAAAATTAGTCAGACATCATTTCGACCTTGTCTCTTATTTAGAGACTTGGCCTTTTTTAGTGCATTTTTATTTCCTAATGCTTGGACTATTGAATGGAACTCTTAATCTCTTGTAACGCTTTCTTTGCTAGTACCACATGGTTAAGTCACTTTTTTACTGGAAACATTTGCTGACTTATTGTTTGCATTATTGCTTTCTTTTCCACCCAAGGAGTAAGGGTGTATTTGGGGTTACACTCTTCAGTTATTTGCTTATACATATTCTTTGTTTCTGTGTTAAAGTGTATAGCCGTGTGTCCATGAGTGGCAAAGAGTGCTACAGCCAACATGAATGCAGTGGTGGCCGGTACAGTACAGAGGTGAGAGGGGAAAAAAATTCCCTTACCTAATCACTGCGTCTCTCCTCCGTCTCTCCCACGTCGTCTCTCCTCCGCTCCTCAACCAGAAAGCCCCCAGGCTCCCTAAGCCAATCACAATGCTGCAATGCAGTGTTGTGATTGGTCTGAGCAACGTGGTTTGACGCTCACACTGGAAATAGGAGTCTGGGCATATTCTCCACCTAGGTTGTAATGCAGCCTTGGTGAGGAACATGGAAAGTGCACATGACAGTTTGGCCAGGCCAAGACAGCCGGCCAAACCATCATGCGCACTTTAGAGTGCAGAAGCCACTCGTTCTCCTAGACGTCACAGGAACACAGTCCCGCCCCGGCCTGACCTAGCGATACTAAAAAATAAAATGATAATAACTTATGTTATTATCATTTTATTTTTTATTTTACACAGCTCCGCGAGCAGTGGGGTGACGCTCCTCCACCTTAGTGGAGAAGCCGCCACTGCATGAATGTACATACACATGTTGGAATACACAGAGATTCACAAGCTTTTCGTTCAGGTAAGGCAGGATTATATTAAATCAAACAGTGTTCAACAGAGTTTATGAAAGTTCTGGATCCCAGGAATACATACATATGAAGCACAAAGATACAGAGGTAAGTGCTCAGTCTGGAGTCCCTCCAGAAGTGTTTAGTCAGAGAAGTTTCAACTATGGCACAAACGTTTTTGATAATATTAATTACAATCTCATTTGTTACAATACTACCACTGCACAAAGCTCATAGTTATGTAATGTGTTTAAAGGCGTAACTACTTTTTTTTCCCTAAAATACATAAAACCCTTATTACAGCTGTTCTGGGAATACTACCTCCATATTCCCATATCTAAAATAACTGGTGCCACAGGTATTGCTGGTAGCAGGATTTTGGAATATAAGTGAGACACTGAGTGGTGCCTTAGAATTAGGGAGATATGGTGTAAATGAATGTAACTGCACCCAATTCCCAAACTATTTCAAACGTTTCAGCAAGTTTGCCAGCAGGAAACTTATTCAGCATTCAGCTGGTGGAAATGCCCATGTGGAAAACCTCAGAGGCCCTGCTTAAAAATCAGGCTCTTATAACTATCATGACATACTATTTACCGAATGCACACAGTGCACACCAGAACTCTGTGCACAATTACAAGAAAATGTGCTGTTCAATGGAGTGCCCCTTTGATATCACCCAGGACAAAACGTGCACCCAAGTGAATCATGTTACAAAACAGGCCGCATCTGTACTGCTAGAGTAACCTTGGGCACAGAAAGTAGGAGCAATTGCCTGATGCCGCCAAGATGCACAGGTATGCGGCATTCCCACCTGCCTGGTGATTTCCCCATTTGGCAAATAGTTTTGGTTATGCCGACTTTGTAATGAAGATGTTAGTTTAAAATATTCAAAACTTAAACAAATAAACCATGGAAAAGAAAGCTAGCTTTTCTGAGGGACCAGTAACATCAGCCACACAGATCGCCTGCCACAGTCAATCACAAATCAGTTGGGAGTGAGAGGGACATTCCTTGTATGGAAAGAGAATGGATACCAACAATTCCTCCAAACTAAAGAAAAGGGGTGAGAAGTGGAGAAAGTATTCCCAGGAACCTCAAAGGGGATGGAAGTGGTAAGGCCTTGTGTTCTTCAAGAGCATATATCAGGATATCATCCAAATATGCCTGGACACCAACGATTCCATGGAAAAGTGTGTCCATCAATTTTTGGAACACACTCCCCGCTGATGCTAGGCCAAATAGGAGACGAAGAAACTTATACACTCCAAATGGAGTCACAAATGTTGTTAAGTCTTGTGAATCCTTTGACAATGAGACCTGGTGGTATGCTGATATCAGGTCAATCAATGAGAACCACCTGGCTCACCCTAGGTTTGCCAGCAGCTCGTGAATTCTGGGCAGTGGGTGGCAATCCACGATTATGTTCTTGTTTAGTGCGCGCAAGTCAGCACAAAGCCTGATCTCATGAGATTTTTTTCATGCGACCACAATGGAAGCCACCCACTGCGAAGAATCGGTGGGAATTATGATCCCTTGGTCACATAAATTTAGTAAGGTGAGTTTAAGGTCTTCACGAACGCTCATGGGAACTGAGCGAACTTTATGTGTTACCGGTTGTGCCCCAGGTATCAGTTTAATATGATGCTCAACACCTTTTACTTTTCCTACATTTTTGCTAAATACAGGTTGAAATTCATCAATGATGTCATTCAAACAATTCATGTCCCCTTCTGATTCTGGGAAATCAATGTTGCATACGGGTAATTACCCCCAACTTAATTGGGTTCTCATCTCCTGCGACTAAATACAACCCCATATGTGTTAAATCTTTACATCAAATTATATTCTTCCCTTTGTCTGCCACATACATTTTTTTTCATTGTCTCCCTCCCAAGACATTGCACAATTCCTGAAAAATATCCCAACATATCGATGTCCTTCTCTCCGAAGGCTTTGGGGTATACATCAGACTTAAGTAATTCTTTATCCTTCCACAATTAAAAAAATGTTGTGTCCCTTAAAATGGTTATCAGTGACCCCGAATCCGCCACAACCTGTAAAGTAATGTTATCAATTGAAGCTGAACATAAAGGACCCTTAATACAATAACTTCCACAATCTAACGTTACAATCACATTGTTCAATGAGTTGGAGCATGCATCAACCCCTGTTTCTATGCTTTGAACATTGACAGTTTTCATAGAATTCCTGCAAACCCCCTGGAAGTGACCTATTTTTCTGCATATCACACATTTACTAATGGCCGGCCATCCAGGAATATTACCAATATGATTCCTAGATCTGCACCTATAACAAAACACAGGTTGTTTCTTTTGTATAAATTTGGTGTTTTTGCACTTAATATTGACAGCTGCTAATGAACACTCATGCTTCAAATCATTGGATTAATTGAATTGATCTCGGTCTTGGTATTATCTTGAATGATCCTACTAGTAATAGTTGATCACTCAATACTCAGAGCCAATTCAATTACCTCTGACAACGGAGGGTTTTTGCAACTTAAAATCCTTTCTTTGATTTTACGAGATGCGCAATTAAACACAAATTGATCCCTAATATAGTTATCAGCTAGCGGACCAAAACCACAAGTGGTAGCTAAAACCCTGAGAGCCGAAATGTACTCCTCCACTTTTTCATCTTCTTTTTGCTTGCGTTTGTAGAAGTTGTGACGTTCTAACGTAATGATGGGTTCCTTATCAAATTGCTTTTTAAGGCGAGTAACAGCCTCCAGATAAACGTTCCATTGGTTATCCCATGAATGAGATGAATGGCGGTGGAATAGGAATAATGCTGTTGAAGATTCTTTGAGCCGCTTGACCAAGGCAACCACACAGTAAAGCAAATTTGCATGCAGGAGAATTATTTATGGCGTCTATAGCTACTAGATGGTTCTCAAAAATTCTGAACCATTCAATCCAGTTGATTGGTGGACTACCCGGCTTACTAAGAAAAGGAGGAGGTTAAGTAATCTGTTGAGTATTCGCAGCCATGGTAGACTCTGTAATACTGGTGATAATGTGGAAAAATTATTGTTATTATTTTATCAGCTGTAATGACGTGCGTGTCGTCGTGGAGAAAACTGTACCATGCAGATAATCGTGGTTTCACATTGACGTGCGTGTCGTTGGTAGGTAATCCGGTGACACGCTGAGAAACAAAGTACAAATCAGCCGCTTGAACTGCGAATAAATTATACACAGAAATGACGTGCTTGTCGTCGAAAGGAAATCAGCAACACACAGAGAAACAAAGTAACAAACAGCCACTTGATCTGCGAGCTGAACTGCTCCACATGAGTTGCGAGCTAAAATGTCCCGTTTCAATATGGCGTCACATAAGGGAAACGTGGTGACGTCAGCTGGGACGGAACAGTTCGATCAAGCTGCATATGTGCTTTAACTCAAGGAAGTTCTCGAGACAGAGGATGTGCGAGCAAAGCTCAGATGAAAATGTACCTTAAGCTGCTTTTCGGGCTGATTACTGGACCTTACCCAACACAGGACGAAGTCCGACCATCGCTGTGAATTCGTAGAAGGAAGGGTAAAAAATTGTGATGTCCATCAGTCCTTTAGATGCAGCACTTCGGTGAAAGGTTGCAGTAAATGCGTGGGTTGATAAGTGGAGCTGTTTGCAGTCGTCGCCAGATGGAATAAATCACTTAGGCAATCTTGATAGTGGGGTGAGGTTTATTTGAAGAATAAAAGTAACTCCACCCATTGCACGAAGCGTCATCTTGGTCGAATGATCGAACGGCAACTGATAAATGCCAATTGAACGTCCTTCCAACAGCGCTCCATGCATGAGACACAATTCAAAGATACACAGTAATATAAAAATTCCACTAGGCATCACGCACCTAACATTCTTGGCATGGCGCGTGATACCGACTAACACATTAGAAGTAAATAGCCCATTACAGGCCTACAAAGGCAAAGGTACCATCAGCCCCTAATAAGAACATCAAAAACGGATCCCCCTTATTTGTAAAATTCTTTATTTGAGTAGGTGGAGTTGCTGCCAGCCTATCACCAGAAAGGAGACCGACTTCAACTCAGGTAGTCAGTGCTTCTAGAAGTAGAATTAAGAACCCAAACTAGATTATCCGTTTTTTATCCTGTAGTATGTCAAATGCTGTAATATGAAATATGTCTTGCTCTATCTCAACTGATAACATCCTTTCTCTTCCTCCAGCCCTCTTTATACTCTGCACTATCCCCATCACCTGCTAAAACCATTATTTGTAGCTACGGAATACTGCCTTCTTTTTGCCCCTGACTGCTAATTGGCCCTGCTGTCTTTTGTTACTGCCAAAAAACAAACATCATCCTACAAAAATACAACACTAGGTATCCCAGCTAACATCATCGACATGACCCCCTGAAAGACAGAAGCTGCCGAGAACAAATTAAAGGACATCATTTTAAGCTTGTATGCCCCCATTGAGTTTTAAAAGTGGTCAGCTCTTGTGAATTTGAGTGTAACATTATTTTGTGATCAGCAGATGCGAAGGCTAGCATTAAGAATTCTTTAGCACCAGATAATACAGCCAACATTTCTGAAATATTGGGAAGAGAAAATCTGAAAACTATTACAACTTTATTTAATGCCCTTAAGCTTACAAACAAGTGTATCTTTCCATCGGATTTGTGAGCAACAACTATAGGAGAAATCCACTCGGTAGCCTTTACTAGTTCTTCCACTACAGCTTTACATAACTTCACCAACTTTTGTCTTACATACTCTTGCACACTCAGTAGTTTCCGTACACGTGAAACTGCAAGTGTTGCCTCTTTATTTAGCTTTATCCTGTGAATTTGTTTTTTCATCAATTACTTGCACCTGAACCTGTGGTTCAACATTTGGCTCTTACTCCCAGATCTTTCTGTACAGTCCATTCTAATATGTCTTCTCCTCTTACTGATACAAAACCCTTAACCACAACATCTCTTCCTTTGTACTTTGTACCAGTGTGAAAATAACATATAATTTTAATCAGCTGACCACAATGTACTGAATCGAATTTGTTAACCAGTTTTTTTTCTAATAGAATATTCAAGTGAAAACTAGAGTCGAACATTAGCTCAGCCTTAGCCCCATTTAACTTTTTAGCTAGACTTTTGGGTTACTAGTGTTTCTGCACTCAACTGCAGAACACTTTCTTCTACTTCTGTCTTTTCTTTTCACATATTTGTTGTTCCTGCATCATACCATGAAAAGACTCTTCTTTCCACATTTGTTGCATTTGGCCTTCACTATTGGACACTTCGAAAATCTCTTATCTGGAATGACATTAACATATTTTTTATTATCAGAATCCCATTTTATCTTCTTCACACAATACATCGTGCATTCTGTTTGGCTACAGTCAAAACTTCACTGGGAGGAGGTTCATCTTCCAGCCAACTTTCCTCCATGCTTTTGTTACAGTTTAACAAAAAATGATCTCCGATTCTCTCATCACACAGTCCACCACACTTGCAAAGAGAAGCTAGTTTTCCTAAAGCAGATACATACTCTTCTACCGCCTCGCCCACCCTGTCTGTACTTTTGCCAAAATTATAGCGGTCAAGCTTAGTGCATACTCTTGGTAGAAGTGAATATCTCCTAAGTGTTTAACCCTCTCACCTCTACTTGATCTAATTCTGGTAGATGTTCTATAATGTGATACCTTTCACACCCCAGACAATGTAAAAGTAGCACTACCTTCCGTTCCAGTCAAATGTTAGGCCCCATACAGCGGCATATTTTTTAAATAACTTTTTCCACTCCCCCCACTAGTCTGCATGATTCCCCAAGTTGTGTCATAAAACTTGGTTGAGGGAGTGACGTTCTACATGCTTGCTGTTAGACCTGGCCAGTATTTGCAGATTTATCACTAAACCTTTTGCCTCCCATTTTTCTGACCCTGTTTTCGTTGGCTATAGGAATCTGGGCACTTTACCACTGCTGGTCAGTGCTAAAGAACATATGTTCTCTGTATAAATTGTAATATGATTGGTTATCCATGATTGGCATATTTTATATACTGGTAAGTCCCTAGTAAAGTGCACTGAGTGTGCTAGGGCATGTAAATCAAATGCTAGTTGTAAACTGCCATGTTGCCCTGGCAGGTGCACCCACTTGCCAGGCCCAAGCCTTCCCTTTCCTCACATGTGTGGCACCCCTAACGTAGGCCCAAAGTACCCCCATAGGCAGGGTGCAGTCCATAGGAAAGGTAGGACATGTACTGGTGTGTGTGACATGTCCTGATAGTGAAATAATGTACATTTCAATTTTCACTATTGAAAATAAGATTGTAGGCTTATTATTGAGGCTGCACTGTAACAATTTTGCATATCTGACTTGCAATAAGGACAAGATGGAAAAATGGAGTTTAGGCTCTCTGAACTCAGAATTTATTAACGTAACTTTGTTGAAGGTGGTTTTTAAATTTTGTGTTTGAAAATGGCACTTTTAGAAAGTGGGCATTTTCTTACTTCCCCATTCAGTGCGCCTCGGACTGTTTGTGTATTCAGCGTCTGGTGTTAGAGTGACAGGAGCTGGAAACGTGCATTCACTCTAGACAGTCACTAAGGTGGTTGAGGTGTGCCCTGCTTGCCTGGGTGACTCATTGCTTGGCTGAATAGACCTGGTCTGCATTTAGAGTGGTGGGAGGAGTTTCGCTTGCACCTGAATAGGCTATGTCTCCTTTTAACAATGATGTCCCCACCCCCTGTGGTCATGCTGCACTAGGGAGAACAGGACTGGTTTGGACTGGGTTCGGAGACCGTTGCCACATTGAGAACAATACCAAAATGGGGTATTAGTATTGGACTTAAAGCCCTCAAGAGACTAGATTACTTCAAGAAACAAGAGGGCCCTATCATGAAGAAGAGCAGAAGGACTGTGTGTGGACTGCTGCCTTTTCTGTGCGAGAGGTGGGTTGGCCAGCAGTTGCTGCTTCTATCTGTGGTGAAGGAAAAGGACTGACTCTTTTTGCCCTGCCACAGAATCCTGCTTGTGATGAACTCTCTGAGGGCCTGTGTGTGCTGGCCTCCTGCTCTGGAAAACTCAGGGACATCAAGGTTTCTGTGTGCTGTGCCCTACAAGGTTTACTTTGGGCACAGCTCTGGTTAATGTGCTCCACCAGCTTTACTTTCCCGTGCTCTACCAGCTTTACTTTGGCAGAGCTCCGTGTGCTCTGCAACCGTTACCTTCACAGAGCTTTGTGTGCTTTGCAGGTGCTCTGTGTAGTTTACTCTCGCCAGCACGCTGTGTGTCTGGCTCTACTACAGCACTGTGTGCTTTACTGCCTGAAAGCTCGGTGGTCTCCCTGTTCTGTGCCATCAGGAAGGAGCAGCCTGCCTGGGGCACTGCCTGTACACTGCCTGGGTCCTGTGTCTGGGCCCAAAATACTCCTGCTACGCAGGAAAACCCTAGATCCCTGTGCGGCCGCGCCACCAACTCCTCAGGGCAGTAGGTGTTGCCTAGCAACCTCCCGATGTGAGGAAGCGAAGCCATGGATCACCACAGCCGTGCCTAGCAGGCCGCCGGACCGCCTGTGCACCACGAGGGTGTGCTCCAGTAACCAGGAGGTTTGCCACCTCTTCTTTGGGGAAGGAAACCCCTTGCACCTCCTACTCCATGCAGCAGGGGCGCTGACCTGAGGAATCTGCTGTTCCTGGCCAGGGGACCGGGTCAGAGCCTTTTCCCCCCTCTACTTGGCATCTTCCAGCTCTCACCACAGTGCCGTGGTAACGCGCGCAGCCACCAGTAGGAGAGAGAGGGGGCACAATCAAGCCACCTCATGGTAGTGCTAGCAACCGGTGGTAAACCTGAGTTGCTCCAGCCTCAATTTAGGCTGCATTGTGAGGGTCAGGCCGGTTGCGACTAGCTGGTATTTGGCCGCACGCTCAGCTGGGTTGCATGGCCCCGAAGGCATTTAATTACAAATTGATTTCTGTGCGAAGTGCTCCAGTACACTGAAAGTGATGCTTTGTTTGTCTAATTGACATATGTGCATTGTTATCAGTCTTGGGCACTCTAAGGTCTGTCTGTTTTCTAATGGCCCTGAAGCATTCATGCAATATAAAAACATGTTTACCCTGTGGAGGATGCTTTATAAAGTGTGCATTCCTACCAGTAGCTACTTGTTGCACTAACTTTGATGGTAGGCATAATGTTTTCAGTATGGTGTTCAATTATAGGTATTTAAATACTGCACTAATAGGTATGTTATCACAATTGCCTCATGGCGAAGGAATGTATGACATAGACAGTATATATGTCTTTATGTTATTGCCCTACATGTGATATGATGACAATTGCCTGGTTGGCAAAGTCATTTATGATCTATGTATTGTTATGAGCATTGCCTAGTGGCAAAGTGAATTATGTGATTGTGGTCTTTTGTGTATATATTTATAACACGATTGATATTATTTTATACCACTGTGTGGAGTCTCTTTTTGTGGTGTGCCTATTGTGTCACTGGTGTGTGTGTGTTGTGCGAACGCTTTACACATTGCCTCTGGGATAAGCCTGACTGTTCTGTCATGCTACCAAGGGGGTGAGCAGGGGTTATCTTGTGTGTGTAGCTCTCTTACCCTGACCATAGTGTTGGGTTCTGCCTGGCTTAGGTGCATACTCTAGCCAACCAGAAACCCCATTTCTAACACTTGCAAACTACACATAAAAGCAAAGATGACCTTCAAAAGCAGCAAAATTGGTAATATTCACAATGAATAAAATGTAAATCCAAACCATCTTTCTTAATGCTACGACTCTGCAAAGTCTTTGCGCCTGTACATAGTTCAGATATAATCACCTGCAAAATGTTAGTTATATATAAAACAGATGAACTCCAACATGCAACGCGACAGTTTTCTTCTTTTACCTCACGTGCTGTTAAAAGGTTTCTATTAATTTAGTAGGAATGTGTATTAGGTCAACAAAACTTCATGATACCGAGACTGAATCTTCTTATATCATCAGTAATACCAGTTCGGCTAGCTCACAGTACTGCATCTAAACTCCTAAACCTCCAGAGTTATAGATGTTGTTGGTAACCTCAAACATCACCACTCCCATTCCCAAGGAAGTCATGCAAATAAATCTAACACTTTTGGTTGTCACTTTTGCATGCCTAAAGTTTCACAAAGAAAAGAAGCAATTATACATTTTCAAATGTTTATTGAAAAGATCTAGTCCGTGTAAATAAAACATGAACTATGATTATTAGAAAGATGAGACAAATCATTGTTATAAACATTATCAGAATGGTGAAAAACACACACAATCCAACAATGTTAATTGTTTCCAATGTTAGTCCTATCTATCACTAATATCCCTACACTAGCGATAGTGCCAGACCCTTTTGAAATGATCTAACCCCAAACCTTGGTGTAATGTCTCAGGAAGCCGTCCTCGGTGCATTAACAAAAAACTCCCGTCTGAGTTTGCAGTCCTGCACACTTATGCTTGTGCGGCTATCTTCCTTCTTAGGGTGAAGGTCAGGGCCTGCAGAACTGCATCTCAGTCACAGCTCACAGCAGCTTCCATGATAACTGAGGTGTGAAGTGCCTCTCCCCAAACTCAACACAGATGCTCTTTAAATAGTAAAACACCAGCCTTAACTAATTCTGCTAGAGAAGCAGAATAACATTGTTAGTTAGTCTGAAGGTAAAGAGTAGCCTCCTATGAGTACATAACAAATCACGGACACTGCGTTCTAGTATGTTTCCCTGGAACTAACTGTGCAGACTACAAAACAACATTTACCAAAATGAAATGTGTGAGTGACCTTTTCTAGTGTTAATGAAAAAGATGTTCAAATCACCATCTAACAAAATATGCTAAGTCATTAAAAGGACTCTAAAAGTGGAAGCTAAATATAATCTCTTTAACACTGCAAATCTTCATAAGCTCCAGCAAATAAAACAAGAGTGCACTGCTTCTATCACTTCTGCTAATGTTCAATGACAACTTGCCACAATTGTATCCTTTTCCAGGGGCTGCTCCTCCATTTGAGCATTGGAGCTTTGCCCCACAAGCCCCAGAACTGAAAAATAAAATAGTAATGAAGTTTATTTATTACCATTTTATTCTTCAGCAACCCATCCCGAACTAAGTGTCAGAACTGGGTGGGGCCAGTGCTACTGAGTGGCAACAGCAGGGAGTTGTGTGCTTTTAATTTAAAATGTGAATGTCTCTTTGGCCGGCCGTCTTGGGATGGCCAGCCAGACATGTGCATTTTAAACCTCTCTAACCTAGCTGTCTTAGACAGCTGGGTTAGAGAAAGTGCAGACCTCAAATGTTCTTAGGGGCGCTGAGAGAGCCTGGTCTATCCAATCCTGGCACTGCTCTCATGCTGTGAGAACAGCACCAGGATTGGGTAGTGCAATTCTATGCACCCAGAGCTGTCAGAAAACGTTCAAGGAAGGAGTGCCCCCGCCTCACCACCATTGGTACATGCCAGCTGTCACTGTTCTTTTTCTAAAGTCTCACGGCGTGCTATGTACAATTCAAGTACACATCGACTTTCAGTCGCATCCTGCTGCATCTGAATGCATCCTTTCCTTCCACTCAGTACCACAGACAAGCACCCTGTACCGCTACATGGCCTCTCACATCCACAGACTCCCAGCGAAGACACAGTGTAGAAAACAAACAGATCGCTTGCATTATTGCATTATTTTTTTTAATGGTCTGAGGTACTCTTGTATGCAGTGAAAATTGAGCTGAATTGCTCTTTGAACATGCACATCAAGTTATACTCTCTTTGAGTCACTGTTAACCAAAAAGCGCCGCTCACTTGCAGTCTTTTTTAGAAATTGCAATGACAAATGCTGGAAGTGGTATCCATTTTTTAAAAGTCATAAAACATCCCCAAACACTAACCACACCATCAGTACCTTAATATGCACAGATTTAATGGGAAAAGTGATTACATGCACTGTAAGGGTACAGCATGTTGAGCTGCCATTTATAAAGGCCATTGCCAGTGAGAGAACGGTTGATTTCTAATAAATCTAGGAATCCGAAGAGTTGAAGTACAGACATAATGATGAAGTACCCCTACCACCTCAACTCCAACAACCTCATGACAAATAAACAAAGGCTTCACCCTAGTATAGACTACATTCTTGAATGGAATTTACCAGCAGAGTAAGTCCAGGACTGGAAACAAGCATCGTAGGACCGAATTCGAGCTTTCAGCCCTCATCAGCCAGGTTAGCTTGACTCCAGTGGCATGGAGAGCGCGGGACCCACGTCTGGGCATACCCGTGCCACTCGGGGTGACAAATGCAAAAAGAACAATTGATGAACCGAATGCAGAACAATGTCAAACATTCACCCCAGTACAGAAATCTGGGCCTAAATCTATTGCTTTTTTGCTCAACATGCCATTCCAATTTGGACCCAGCCGTATGCAAATCAGTCTAGACCCTGCACCCAATGGGAACAGTCCAGCCCGAACTGCCAGGCCAGGTCCTCCCTGGACTGGAAACAGGCATTGTAGGACCGGTTTCGAGCTTTCAGCCCTCATCAGCCAGGATAGCTTGACTCCAGTGGCATGGAGGGCATGGGACCCACGTCTGGGCATACCCGTCCCACTCGGGGGAAAATGCAAAAAGAACAATAGATGGACAGAATGCAGAACAATGTCATACATTCACCCCAGTACAGAGATCTGGGCCTAAATCCATCTTTTTTTGCTCACCATGCCATTACAGTTTGGACCCAGCCATATGCAAATCAGTTTTGACCCTGCGCCCAATGGGAACAGTCCAGCCCAAACTGCCAGGCCAGGTCGTCCCTGGACTGGAAACAAGCATTGTAGGACTGGTTTTGGGCTTTCAGCCCTCATCAGCCAGGATAGCTTGACTCCAGTGGCATGGAGAGCACAGGACCCACGTCTGGGCATGCCCGTTCCACTCGGGGTGACAAATGTAAAAAGAACAATTGATGGACAAAATGCAGAACAATGTCATACATTCACCCCAGTACAGAGATCTGTACTGGCGGGCTGGTGGTCCGGTGCAGCAGGTCCCACTAGAGGAGCCTCCTTGGTTTTCTGCTGTGGGTTGTGGAGGCAGCTGGGCTAGGCCTGGTAAGGCTTGTGACCTTGCAGTGGGGATTTCCGTGAGGACAAGTCTGTTGCGCTTTCTCCAGTGTCCCCTACGTGGTAGATTGGTGCGGCCGTGATCCCGTGCCCAGCCGAATCCTAACCAGTCTCCTTGCGGTGGCTGTGACAAGAGTTTGCGATGGGAAAGAATAAGCCTAACGCCTCGAGCCAGAACAGAGCACCATGGACCAATATGCCATGTCTGCAAGTGGCAGTTCCCCATCTGGCCCAATCCCAGACAATGCAGCTTTGTTTGCGGCCATCACTGAGGCGAGAGACATGCTGGAGTCTAAGATCGGCGCAGTAGGCACAAAAGTCTCCTTCTTACGTCAGGACCCTGAAGAAAGCTGTGGATCAGATCACTGAAGCTGAGACGAGAGTGTCCACGGTAGAAGACAATGTTACGACCCTCCAGCAGTGTGCCAATAAATTTACGGCCTTCTCTCAAGAATTAGCCACACAGGCGGAGGATGCAGAAGGTCACGCACGGCGCAATAACTTACGCTTTGTTGGTTTTCTAGAAGACTGTGAGGGTAACTATACAAACCACTTCCTTACCTCGTGGCTCAAGGATCTGCTGCCTGTCAAACTGCTCTCCATGTGCTTAATTGTCGATAGAGCTCATGGGGCGCTCACTTGGAGGCCGCCTTCTGGAGAGGCTCCTCGGCCGGTTATCGCCAGGCTGCTCATTTATGCGGACAGAGATGCAGTGTTTCAGTTTGCACAATCGCACAGGGATACACTCATCTTTGACTCCAAGCCCATAATGATCTTCCTGGACTATACCTGCTTGGTACAGCAGCAGCAGCAATCTTTCACGGCAGTGAAAAAGCATCTACAAGACCTGAATGTCTCATACATGCTGCTATATCCGGCCAGACTCTGGGTGGTGTATAATTCTAAGACATTCTTCTTTGACTCACCTGAAGCGGTCTCTGGTTGGTATGATGAGTGGATGCATTTGAAACTTCATTCCCCACCGCTGCTGGAATCTGACTCCTCCAGAAGCTCACAAACGAATAGACCACCTAGAACGAAATCCAAGCCACGACACTGTTCTGGGTCGACACGACGATCATCCACCTCTGACCGCATGCCTTGATTACCTTACGCTAGCATGGTTACCAATGGACTGCAGTTGACTTGGAGCAGTTCAAAACTAACCTGTCTATCCGGCACCGGGTAGAGGTGGATGCGTTCCACTATGGTTGAACTGACCCGGACATGGGTACCCCACTGTTAAGGTTCTACGGGCTGTTGGGATCCATTAGAGGAAGGGTTTTAGGATCTATGTTCAGGGTCCTGGGCAATTCTCTACCGAGACAAATGCTCTGATTTCCTGGGGGTATCGGGGGGAGGGGTGAGGGTCGGTAAGGGTGTTGTTCGGGTTTAGAGTTTCGTAGTTTTTTTCTATTTCTTCACACACGCAGACACGTGTCCCACTCTCCACCAGGCAGGCCAGTCTATCTGGCTCCAATACCGTACATATGGCTTCCCAGCCAGTAACTTCCCACATGACTGAATTAACCGCAGTAACATGGAATGTCCGAGGGCTGCTTAATAAAATAAAGTGAGGGGTCATTCTAAGACAGGCCAAACGTTATGGAGTTGATGTCCTTCTCTTGCAGGAGACTCACCTCTTGGGTAATAAGGCCCCATGCCTGGCCCGGTTTAGGTATCAACAGGTGTATCGTGCAGGATTCACTACGGTTTCTCGGGGAACAGCCATTCTGATTCAGCGCCGTGTTCCGTACCTCCACATTGAACACTGGGCAGATCCTGGAAGCCGATATGTCCTTTTGACAGGTACACTCTATGGGGAACCACTGAACATGGGCAGTATCTATGCACCCCCACCTCTGGGAAACGCATTTGTTGACGTCATCACTCGCCAGTGGGGCGAACTTCCAGAGGGCCTATCTCTTCTGGGAGGCGACTGGAACAACACTATGGCACCTCCTGATAGGAGCGGTGAAGCTTGTGTAGGTTCTACAGCCCCGACTTCTAAACTGTTGTTGCTTGCTTAGATGTTGGGGTGGGCAGATTTATGGCAAGAATACCATCCCACTGAGACAGGCTACACGGATATATCCATGGCTCCATGCCCCGCCTAGATTATCTATTTAAACCACACACCTATATCCACAGGTTTTCCCAGGTTTCCCACCTCCCCAGAGGGTTGTCAGATCATTCCCCAGTCAGGGCGACACTCCACTTGTACGCACAGACGCCCTTCTTTCGGTGGCGGATGTCCCATTGACACCTCCGAGATCCTGACTATCAAGAGTGCCTGACCGGTGCACTTCAAGAGTACCTAACCATTTACACTGACTCCACTTCGATCAAGGAGGCCCTATAGGAGGCATGCAAGGCTACACGCCGTGGGGTGGACATTAGTTACAGGACAAATGACAAGCGTAAGCGCTCTGCCCAGAGGACGGAGCTGGAAGATCAATGTCCATTACTCGAGGCGCAATACACATCGGACCCGAGTCTTACCCTTTATTGTAATCTTTCACAACGGCTACACCAACACCTTATAGACGAGGCTAAGGATATATGTTTGGCATCTCAACACCGAATATACCAGTGGGGGGACAAATCGAGCAAAATGTTACATAGACTCTGTCAGGCAGGTAACACCCCAGCCGTGGTCCCAACCATTAAAGTTAGTGACGGTGTTTTGCATTCATCCCCCGCAGCGGTTACCGAATTTGCACATTACTTCACCACACTATACACACAGAGGGAACAGCTCTCGGAGGACCTCATAGCAGAATTAATTTGCGATATTCCCCCCGGAGATTGACTGATCAAATGCGGGATCACTTGGATTTCCCCATTACGGTGGATGACTTAACAGCGGCGTTATCTACGATGCAGCCCGGTCGGCCCCCAGGTCCCAACGGGTTCCCCATAGAAATTCTTCATTCTCATATTTCTGGGTTAGGTCCACATATGTTGGACACAATACATGAGGCCCTTGACATGAAATCTTTGCCCCGGGACTGGTGTCAGGCGGATATAGTTTTCTTTTTAAAACTAGGCTGTACTCCAGACGAGCCATCCTCCTACAGCCCTATTTCCCTAATTAATTTTGAACCCTAACTCCTGGGGAAGGTTTTAGCAGATCGCCTGTGGACCTGCATTAAAGAGCTGGTCCACTTGGATCAATCTGGCTTTATGCCACATCGAGCTACCCGCCACAATATTTGCCGGGTCCATAACGCTATGGCGTAGGCCCCTGAGCTGGGACATCCCGCCGTCATACTCCTTGCAGATATAGATCAGGCCTTTGATTCCTTGAGCTGGGAGTATCTATTCCAGCTTCTGGAGGCTAGTAATTTTGGCCCGCGTTTTCGGGCATACGTACGCCTGCTGTATACTAAACCTATGGCTTGGGTCTGTGTTGCCGGTCAGTGCTCTCCTCCTTTCCCCATTGGCCACGGCACACGTCAGGGTTGCCCCCTGTCTCTACTCCTATTCACCTAGGCGGTAGAACTCCTGGCGATATGGGTTTGCCGTGATTCGGTGCTCCGGGGTTTCGACTGGCCCAACTCGCAACCAGATCGTATAGCACTATATGCCGACGATGTTTTATTTTTCATGACCGACCCATGGATATCGGGCCCACGCATTTTACAAATTCTTCGAGTCTTTGGCCAGACCACCGGCCTCCTTACGCACCCCTCCAAATCTGTATTATTCACATTCTGCGGGCAGCATGGTAGAGGTACATGGGCATCTCAGCTTAGACATGCTACGGATGGCTTCCAATATCTGGGGGTATATGTTTCTCCCTGCCCCAAGTCGTCCTGGATGAGTAATATCAATCCCCTTTTTGCTCGGCTTCAGGAAGAGACCTCCACATGGTCTTCCCTATCTCTCTTGTTGTATGGACGTTTGGCAATTTTCAAAATGGTATCTCTCTTCAGGATGCTTTATCAACTCGAAAATGTTAAGTATTATATTCTATGGTCCTGGTTCATGCAAATAAATACTATACTTCATAAATTCCTCAGGTGGAGGTGCGGTACGAGTAGCTCTGCAGACATGTATATAATCTACATACTGTGGAGGTATTGCTGCTGCCGATGTATACTCCTATTACGCGGCCTCTCATCTCCTGGTCATAAACAACTGGAAGTACAATACGCCTACAGACCCGACGTATGCCCTGGAACACGCTGTAATGACAGGGACTCCTCTCCTACGGTTGTTATACAGCACGCAGAAACTTGATTCTCTGCCCCAGGCTAGTAGAACGACGATCCGGTTATGGAGATATGTGGTCTGCTGTATGAGATTGAGGGGGCGCCTGACCCAGGCTATGCCATTGTTGCAGGGTAATTACCTGCGCCAGGTGACAGCTTTGAGGGGGTTCCACAAGTAGGATCTCATTGGCATCTCTACTCTAGGAGATGTCATGCGAGGCACAACATTAAAATATTTCCAGCAGCTCCAGGAAGAGTTCCAACTTCATAAAACCCAATTCTATAAATATCTCCAGTTCCACCACCCGCTCACTACAATGATTCAACACATAGATGACCTCCCTGAATTTCACCTACTGGAGGCCGCCTTAATATGGGGGACCTGGGTGCCCACAAAATAAGGCAGGTTTATCAAACACTGACTACACATGCCACCACGACCCTCCATAAGACCAGGAAGGCATGGCAAGATGACATCCCTGAACTGACTGATGACGATTGGGCAGAAGCTATCGCCAGTCCTAGGGGCGCTGCGGTGTCCTCTAGATCCCGTCTTATCCAATTTAAATTTGTGCATAGGGTATACTATACACGCCTTCGCCTTTGGAGGATGGGAGTTATAGCTTCCCCACTGAGCCTACATTGTGACAGGGAGGAGGGATCATATTTTCACACGGTGTGGGGCCGGCCTGCAATACATCGCTTCTGGTGCAGGGTTCAGACTTGCCTCATGGAGGTACTATCATGGGACCTCCCGCTGCATCCTCTGCTGTTCCTCCTTCATAGCACTGAAGATATAGGGGGGATCCAGTACAAGCAACACTTACTTTTCCTAGCGCTCACGATTGCCAAGCGGGATATCGCTCAGCTTTGGAAAGGAACTTTCCCACCGACAATGGGGAAATGGTGTGGGGCACTTGACACTTGCATGGGGGCAGAAATAGCAGTCTTCCAGGCACGGGGATGCCCACAAAAGCACAGGAAAATGTGGTCTAGATGGGCTACCTACCGGGGTATAGATCTTCCCACTCTTCCCTTGCTAACCCCTTAAGAATCTGCCTCTATTTGTTGTTAATGGCCATTTCATACGATATTATGTCTGACTTGTATTTTCATTGTGTACATGTTGTCAATAATATTTGCCAATGCTGGGGGGGTGGGACAGTCAGCGTAAAGTTTTGGTTTTTACATATGTTCTGCTCGCAAAGTGTATCCTACAGGTATCCCGATTTATGTGACATACTATCATCCTGTATGCGATTGATGTATGTCAGATACTCACTGGCGAGGTACTTCAAAAATTCAATAAAACATGTTTTTAAAAAAAAACAATTGACAGAATAGCATCATCAGGTTACTAAGGTGAACTTCAGGCTTACAAAAATAGTGGAACAGGACTCTGATGTGCCGAAAGCAGCTATCTAGTCATGAGCCTTCTCTTGTGGTAGAATTGCTTCTAAAAACCTCTACATCTTTCAGAAGCTGCTATAGATCAGTCCTCTGACCAGAGCCATATTTAGAATTCAGTTCCTTTCCCTTCTCACCAGATGTGACATTTAGTCTACTGTTGGACCTCAAACGACCTCAAATGTGTGAGTCTCACTCATAATTAGTGAGACTTAAGATTTCTGCTATATCAGATGCTTAAAAAAACATAAAATGGTTTACATAATTTATCATGATACCGAAGAGCTGTGAAGGTATCAAAAGGTGGTTTGCAGCGCTTTACAAAATGATGTACAAATCGCCTTCATTAATAAATATTTGCAGGGGTCCCAGGAGATGAACTTACAATCACTGGGCTGTATCACATATAGTTAGCACGTCAGCTATATTTTTGGGCTGAGGGGTGTCTTAGGTACTTAAAGAGAAAGACCAGCTCTTCCTTAGAAAGTGGTACATGGAAATCTTCTAAAATATCTTTGAAAGAAAGTAATGCTTTTGGATGGAAATGTGGTGGCATTTGTTTACAGATCAAAAAGAAATTACTAAATAACTTACACAAAAGCAATATCACAACATATTTAAAACATAATAGGGCACAACTCTTCTAAGCAGACTGAACACAACAACACGATCACAATAAAACAGATCACAGATCACAGTGCATTAATGCAGCAAAAAAAACACAGCAGCACAAAACACATCACCACCACAACAAAATGCCACACAACAAATGTACACAAACGTTCGTAACACGTTATCACCTCCAGATTCCTGTTTTCATAATATGGTGGAAAAAGATGTTTGGAGCAAGTGACTGCCTTACATTTACAACTATAGACATTAAATAGCCCCAGTCAAAAATGCTGTTTAATACACTGCTCTGCCTTTTAGAATGACAAGCAACCTAATGTGGAGCGTTTTCAAAAATACATTACTCCTGCTCATTAAAAAACAATATGAAACTGATGCACGTTCAACAGTTTATTAATTGAGCTTATTGTTTCTGTTTTACAGGAGACGTGCCAAACTCTGGACAAATATTTGAGGGATGTATTAAATCCTTATATCATAAATGTGACGCTGGCAACAAAAATGTGCAGCGAACTGCTATGTGGGGGCAAAGCAGCCTGTGCCAGGAAGTCATGGAATACCAACGATTACCTGCACCTGAATCCACAGATTTTCGAAATAAAAACAGAGGCATCTGGGAACTATTCGGTCATTGGCCAGCCAACTGCAGAAGAGGTCCAGAGACTGGACGAGAAATTTATGTGTAACTGCTACACGGGTAGTGACTGTAAGCAGGAAGCAAACCTGAACCGTATCTCAGAAGTCTCCATCTGCACTACCCAAGACATCTGCATCAAGGCAGGTGCTATAGGACACCCATGATCAAAACGCATGCCTATAGTGAGCAGTCATGCATATTTTGCAAATGTAGGTATAGTTTGAACTGCTGATAAACTACTTCTCATGGCTAAGGTTCATATTTGCCTGGTTTGCATAGACTGCACCATTGTTTTGAAAGCCTAGGGGGAGATTCTGAAACATTGGGGCATATTTACAAGCCCTTAACGCCTCCAGAGCATCACTTTTTCTAATGCTCTGGTGGCGTAGCGTAAATCCCCATATTTACAAGGTGGTGCTAAGCCATTTAGCGTGACTTAATGCCACCTTGTAAATATGCCCTTTTCCGCCACAAAAAATCGTAATTTTTGTGGGAAAGTTGTGTAAAGTAACACTGGGCAGGTAGCTCCGCTCCGCCAATGGAGTTTGCAGAGATTTGCCTACTCCGTGCTCTGTGGCGAACGTGGAGTATGCATAAACTCCACCTCCGTGGCGCAGCGGAGTTAGCCGCTCCCGCTCCCCTCCCAAATGCTTTAAAAAGATATAAAGAAGGCACTTACCTGTGTTTTTGCCGCCACCCCTGCCTGGCCGCTCTCCTTCCTGCTCATCTTGGGTCCTCGACATTCTTCATAAAAAAAAAAACACTACATTGTGCGTCTTGAGGGTGAGCATGCGCAAGACTTACAATGTAGTGATTTTTAGGTCTCGCCTTGCTATCGCGCAAGCGATGGCAAAACAAGACTATAGTAAGGGGCATTTAAAAGTGCTCCGAAAAGCGGATTGCATGGCGAGCACGCGCACAATCACGCGCATCGTGCCACCATGCAATCCGTTTGGCATCGCACTTCAAAAGGTCCGCTCCCCCACCTGGAATGCGCTCCCCCGCCCCCGCCAAGCCTGCGCGCCACGCTCCGCCGGGCTTGTCTTGTCATTCTTTGAGTGCAGTCTCACACCAATGTTAACAGAATTATTTCTCTGCGATTGTGGAAAGTATTGTTACTCTAATAACTGTTTTTTGATCAGGGTCATGCCTAAAAAGACCAGTTACCTTGAAATGCAAAGTGTTCGACCCGATTTGGTTACCAGGCCGAGACCTTACTGTCGACAGATTATTTTTGTCTTTAATTGTGTTCTCATGTTTCAAAGCCCTGCGGTGGGGACGGCTTCTGGAAAAGACAACGATGAGTGTATTTACAGGGCTGGGTGTTGTAGCACTGGGCAGTCTTCTCTACTAGGAAGTCAGTTAAAATGTGGGACAATCAGATGTCTCAAGAAATTGGCTTCAGTAGCATGCTAAATAGAGGTTATCTGCACAGCAAACCTGATGATTACATTTGTTTTTGCCTAAACTAATTTTCAACTCTGCCACTCGTAACTTTTGCCCTCCCTGCAGCATTTCTCCAGACCGGTACAGCAGGCCTTACCATAGATAATTGGTGGTGTATACTGCACATATGTTGCTGATATTATCTTCAGTTACTTCCTTTATTAGGTGTTCTTTTTTTAAGGTACATGCAGAACTTTCTTTACCCTCAATTGGCTACATTAACCTTGTTAGACCAAATTGACTTGCACATTCAGTAGGTATAACTTCGCACAACTAGTGTTTA
Organism: Triturus cristatus; assembly: GCF_964204655.1. NCBI lineage: Eukaryota > Metazoa > Chordata > Amphibia > Caudata > Salamandridae > Triturus > Triturus cristatus. The sequence continues at coordinate 1,136,012,560 of NC_140585.1, forward strand.
ATTGTCTGGATCACAGACTTGTTAAACAAGCATTTGAATGCAATAGGTCTCGCTTCTGCGAGAGTTTGAGCTATTCGCATTGTAAATGACACTGCCTTTTATTTATGTGTTTTGAAAACTTGCAAGAGGTGCGTAAACATGCACTCTGTACTTATAGCCTTTGCTTACGAGAAGCAAGGCTGGCAATAACTGCGCCTCTTTTACGGTCAGCCTTGCTTCTCGTAAGCAAGGACTATCTGTACAAAGTGCATGTTTACGCACCGCTTGCAGGTTTTCATAACACATAAATAAAAGGCATAGTCATTTACAATGACAATAGCTCAAACTCTTGCAAATGCGAGACCTATTGCATTACAAATGCTTGTTTTATAAAGAACGTTGAGGACGCGAGAGGAGCAGGAAGGAGAGCGGCCAGGTAGGGGAGGCGGTAGAGACACTGGTAAGTGCCTTCTTTATATCTTTTTAAAGCATCTTAGAGTGGGGAGGGACCGGGGAGGGAGCAGAGCGGAGCTACGTGTAGCTCCACAGAGTTTTTTTTAAAACTCTGTGTTGCTACACGTAGAGGCACTATGCTGAATCCACCCAGGATTAGTGTAAAGTAGTATGATGCAGCATCAGCGTCGAGGGAGTTTCCCATAGATGCCTCAGTCAACCACCCATGGTTTTTGGCACAAATACTATCCACTAATATTTGCAAGCAGGGATTTGCGACAAAAACCTACTTCCACCTTGAGACAGACACAGTGGAGCAAGTTTTAAAACTCTCCACATTTTCCAACCTTGCATGTGGCTGCACTGTGCAGCATACCTGCAAAGTGGGGAAAGTATCATAGCATTGTTTTTGTGCTATGCTTGACAGAAGGAGTGCACCAGATGCAAGGGTGTGTGCCCTGGTGCAAAGCAGCGAAAAGTTCACAAGAGGAGAGGAACAGAAAACCAGCATCATATCTTAGTTGATAAGGGGCTGTCTTCCACTCTGCTGCTGATGCAACGGAGCACAGAAACTTTGTTTGCTGTATTGCTTTAGAGCAAAAGTTAGTAAATCTGCCCCAAGAGACTAACATACTATTCCCATTGGCAAACCAGGGATGCGCAGTTTACACTGACTCGTGTGTGAATGCAGTGTGCATTGTGACTTACATGCTGATAAGTTGCATTGCAAATTGAAGATTCAAATGTCAGGTATATCGCAATTTGTGAACTCCAGTTATTGGCTGCCAGTGCAAGGACGGAGGCCTGCAAGAGACAGCAGATCTCTGTCCCTGCATTTGCATTCCAAAATGGGAACCTGCTTTTTTCTTTTTTAGAAGGCAGCCAGTTTCCTTTAAAGGAACCGATGCTGCTTAAAACAAAAAAAAGATGTTTCCCTTTGGGAAGACATCGTGGAGTGTAGGCAGTAGTCACAATCTCTGACTGCTCCCACTAGATCACTCGAAATGATTCTCATAGGTGAAAGTGTTCCAAGGTGACCCTTCCACATTGGAAATCATTTGCCACTTCCTTCGAGGATTCGGTAACTGATCGTTGGTTTGTGACTGCAATTGCTTCGCAAACCATTGATACATATCGTGTCATTTCGCAATTCAGAAGGAACATCCCTTTTACACGCTTTTGTAATTGCAAATTTGTTTCGGTCGCCAAAGCACTATCCCGAGTTTTGAAACAGTTTTCTGGCTCATAAAAGGTCATTTGTGAATAGTGAAAAATATATTTTTCAGTAGCACATACTGGGATGTTGTGACTGACAGCCTTTGTGACTGCAAAATACCTTGTACATCTGGCCTCACTACCGCGTCATGCTGACTAAGCAGTGGAAAAACACAGGCAGGAACTGACCATCTGCAAACACATCAGCCTCATTTGATTAGAACACAAAAAGCATGTACACCAACTAACCAGTGAAACAATATGTTCTCTCATTGGCCAGTGCAACAATCATTTACACCAACTAATCAGTACAAAAACATTTACACTTAGTGACCTGTGTAAAAGCATTTGCTCTAACTTATCAATTAGAAGTTAATATTGGAATCATCTGACTAGTGCAAAAAGTACATTGGTACTCACTGGTAGTACAAAATTATGTGCAACAATTCCCCACTGCAAAAAACATTTCCACAAATGATCAGTTGGGAAACATTTTTACTGATTGCCTGGTGTGAAAACTACACTTATAACGGCTGACGATCCAATAAAAAACAAGTACACCCCCGAGCAGTGCAAAAATGACATTTTACACTGGTCGGTTAATGTAAATGTAAGTTTGCACCAGGCAGAAAGTGCAAGTAAAGTTGGAAAAATGTGCAAACTTCCATTAAAACTGCCTAAACCCAGTGCAGTCTATGTAAACCAGCATGAGCCTCAAGTATGAATAACGCATTTCTGATAAAAACAAAAAACAAAAGTAGCAATCTGGAGGCATGTTCTCAAGATGATAATTATTCTGCATTTGCCAATTCATGTTCATAAATTGGTCAAAGAAATAAAAATGTATTGCTTGCTGCCCATCTAGAGTCTGTATTCATTGTCCTGCCTGACAGCGTGAAGTGACAGCTCGTTGAACACCGTCACAGATTCTAATATAACTTTTATTGTTTAGTGCTTCAGCAAAATACAATTATGGATGTTTTCAAGAACAGAAGAAGCCAAAAACTTCCAAAACGTGAGATAGGAAGTCAAAGGCATCATTATACCGCATTGTGTTTATATTTAAGGCCTGGTTTGGAGTTTGGCGGATGGATGCTCCATCACAAACGTGACAGATATCCCGGCTGTCTCCATAAAAGAGTGTTAGGATGTAATGCACTTGTAATAAGGTGGTCTGGATACATGCCATGTTTGTTACAAGTACCAGTCTGACAACCTCTAAACCAGGCCCTGTATTTCCCAAATTTGGAGCCTTGCCAGTGCTCTTAACAGACAGGAGTCTGTTTTCTTGCACTTACAAGGCTCCCTACTGTTTAAAAAGTGGGTGTACCACAGGAGTGGATACCATTGAGCAGGATGGTGAGGAGGTCCAGGGATCTGTATTGGAGGACATGTTTATGAATATATGGCTAACACATCATATGGTATAGTACTGCAAAATCATTAAAACATTCAATGAACTTCCAGCTCACTTTGAGAGTGAACTTACAATTTCAGTCAAACAAGGTCTAATCCAACTTTCAATGGAGTATTTTCCCTGTAAATATGAGCAGTGTGTTCTGAAGCTGATTTGTGTGTGCTTTGACTGTTAGTGCGATCCATCCATGAAATATAATTAGGAGTTTCGCACATCCCAAAAATGATTAATTGTGCCTTTGAGAAGTGGTTCGTGATTCTGGAGCTAGTAAATTTGTTTCCCCTCTTTCTTGCCAAGAAACCTTTCCATATCTCAACCTTCAATGTAAAAAGTAGGAATTGTGATGTTATAGCTGGAAGGCACGGTGAAGTAGGAGGTAAGTTCTTTGTTTTCTTGTTGGGCCTTAGGGAGAGTTGGAGGGACAATGGAGCCCAGACAGGATCTACCCGCTATTGCTGTCTCACAGCGTACACACCAGACCACACATCAACATTCAATTACATCACCTACTCTTAGCTTTACAGACACCAGCTCAGACATACAGGGAATGGAGACATACATGAAGCTACGCGTGGATCTTCTACCACTGGGGCAGGGGAAAGACATTTGCTCAGTTTTGCTGGTTGGGGTAGAAGAGTTCTCTCAACTATCTGGTTCCTTTTCCACTGAGCATACAAAACTGAAAAAAACGGATCTATTATTGACCTTAGAAATGACAAATTATTACATCCTTTTTAACACTCAGCATTTGCCATTGATAATAACGTTCTGCGGCTTTTTGCAGTTTCAGACATTGCCTCAGTTTGTAACACTGAGAGCCACACAGACCTAAAAACAAAACAAAGCCAAGGGAAGTAATGGCCCTCAAGAATACTGTGATGTTGTAAAATGAAAATGCCTTACTCGGTCTTTGAGCTAAACAAATTCTGGTATCATAAGTACTGCATGCCTTGTAGAACTATTCTGTGATGGAATAACATCCTCAGGAATATATTGTGGACCTGCGAGCTTCTTTATGTAAGGAGCCCACAGAAAGGAAAGAAAATATTTTGCCAGAGGCCTGTTCCATCCAGGCAGAGTTTTGTGGCCTTTGCTATTGCATGCTAATAGAGCAAAGTCCTACCACTGTACAAAACACTATGGCCAGTCTACATCAAGCAGTCTGGCAACCCTATACTTAATACTGCGAAAGGGGGGCAAAGCCGTCACTGGGCTGGGCCCTTGCAGCTTACAGCATTTCTCCCTTTGACTAATTCCCTCTGCTGTACCATTGCCTTGTTTGGTATCTAGACCAGTCGAAGTGATAATATGGGATCATTCAGAGCCCTGCAAGTGGGAGGGATGTAGTGAGCTGAAATTATCCTTCCAGTTATCAACCCACTGACCTTTGCCCATCTCCCAAGTGAGTTGTGAATATTGTTGCAATTACTTGCAATTACTGTGAATATGGTATTTTTTATATTTGGTGTTGCACTATTTATTTATATTTAAACTGTAAATGTGTCAACGGCTACATGTATTATGCTACTCAAAGGTACAAAGAGTACAATTATCTTTATTGTTTGGGTTAACAAAAACCATAACAATTTTACTACACGTACAAAAACATAAAATATAGTACATGATTAAAACCCAGAATTCATAAAAATCATGGTTTCACTGGAGACTAAAGCCTTCCTAAATCATTAATAAATACCAGAGGGGCGTGGTTTGGATGCCGAAGATGGCGGCCGTTTGAGCAAGAAGCTCCACAGTGGCCCATTCATAATGCTGTAATAACGGCATGTTGCCGGGAGTCCGGCGGCTTCGTGCCCCCTCCCTGTGCAGGGGAACCGGTGGGGCAGCTGCGGTGCGGTAGCACATTGGTAACCACGGAAGCGGCGCCTCCCAAAAACTCAACATAAACGGAAGGCAGCAGACTGGTGGCAGTGGCACACCCTGCCCATAGCAACAGAGGTGCAGGGCTGCAAGGTGAGATCCGGCCACCCCATGGAATGGTGAGAGTGGCATCGGAGCAGCGAGACAGCAACCGGGAGACATGGAGTAAACCCTGTGACCTGAAAAAAGCCTCAGCAACGATATTGGTGGCGTGGTGGAGCTCCGGAAGGGCAGGACCTGCAAACTGAGAGCCGCCGGGGTGCGTAGGCTAGCCTGACTGGAGCGCAGCAAAGAAATCGGACAGGAACCGGAGCAGAGTGCAAACAGGGGGAGGTGAGCTCCATACACGCAGAGACGCTCTGGATCCTTCCACTCTGGCCTGGTTGGAGCGCTGCCTACTGCTGAGTGTCCCCACAGCCACCTGCATACACCATACGCCTGCAAGAAATAATGAGGAGCAAATTGGGCTATTGGGGGCAGTCTAACACAGAATCCAGACATTGGGGCTATGCCTATCAATATAGAGGCCTTTTCAATCGGAACCCCCATACAGTGTGAGTGCCACGACCTACAGATTGACTCAGCAACAATATCGGCAACCAGTGCAGCGGTGGGGCAGAACTCTGGTACAGCAGGGCCTGCAGACAAAAGGCCTACGGGGCAGGAGAGCTAAACCAACCGAGGCACAACGGAAGAACCAAGTTGAAGATCTGTGCGGAGGGTGAAAATGAAGAGGTGAGCTGCTCGCAAGCGGAGATGCTCCAGATCCTTCCCCCTCCTCTGCATAATTTGAGTATTGTCCGTCATCAAGTACCTAGGCTGCTACCCATATAAAAGATATGGCCTGCAAGGGATCACAAATGGCAAACTGGACTTCTGATGAGAATCCGAAGCGGGCCCCAAACACTGGAATAAGGCACAACACTAAAGAGGCCATAAGAAGCGGACCCCTATGAAGTAGGTCGCTGAGGTCCATGATCCAGGGAGGGGGACCTCTGAATAATAAAGTGGATACCGTGAAGCAGCTCATATAGGTGGCTGCGGAGGCGGGGAGAGAGGGTGACCAGATCGAAGGCCAAAAGGGGCCCTGCTGCGACTAGACCAAGCTATCTGGGACTCGTCATTGCGCCATTGAGGGGTGCAAAAAGGGTAGGCAGTGGAGCAGACAGCCTGGGAACCGGAGCAGAAGGGAGTACTTCGAACCGGTAGCACCAGTGTTGTGATTGACGAGAAGGGAATGCAGGCGCAAACAAGCAAACGGTGCAAGAAAGGAGAGATGCAGGGAACAGCAAAGACGCAACCCCCCTACAGACAAGCGAGTAAGGCACTGACTGCTTTGTAGAATCAAAAACAGAGATCCTACGGTTGCTTGGAGCAGACACTCACTTGAAACTGGGGAGTCCAAAAGCCACAAAACATGGGCAAACCAGGAACCAAACCAGGAAGCACACACCAGGAGGAGTGTGAGACACAACATGTACATAATGATCAGGGTATGGAAGAACAGGGGGACACAGACCAGGCTCTGCATGTGACTTGATAAGATACTTGCCACTATAGCTAACACAAAAGCAACACTACAGCAGGACATTGGAGTGGTATAAGTGGGTCTGGGACTACTGCGAGCGGAACACCACTAACTGGTTGACAGAATGAAAGAAGTTGAACTTAAAATGGAAGTACTGCAACCAGAACAAACGGCTGGATCGTGTAAACTAGAGAACCTGACCACCAGAATGCTCAACCTGGAAAAGCGATCCGAAGATGCAGAAGGGCACAACAGACGCAAAAATATAAGAGTTGTGGGAAATAGGGCTGGGCGGAATTTGCGGAATGCCTCTTCGCGGAATTTTGAAAAAAAATTTGTTGAAAACGACCGCACAACCTGAGGGACCGTGTGCCCGGGACTGGGGTCCCTCGTGCTTGGGCAGGCTCCCCTATCTCCCCGGCCTGGCTGCGTTGAGAAGCAGGGACCGGCCCCGGGCCTCCTGATGTTTGGTCAGGGCCTGGGATCCCACGTCCTGCGGCCTGCCAAGTGTCCATCTGCCCGGGACAAGGGACCCTGGTGCAGAGCCCCGGAGCCCTGCAAGGGCAGGCAGGAGCCCTACCGCTATGGCTCGGTGTGGGCAGCTGGGAGTCCTTTCGGTCCCGGCCATCTGGTCGCACCTCTCCCCTCGGCCATCTGGTCGCGCGCAATGCTTTCCAATAGGGCGACCAGATGGCCGGGCCAGCCTGGAAGTCCCGATGAGGGTCCATCCGCCTCGCGGATCCCAGCCAGGGCTCCAGGAGGCCGGGCGCGTCTGCGCCTAGGGTCCCCTCCGTCACTCGGAGCGCGAGGGTTACAAGAAAGGTGGGTAGCCTTCCTCCGGATTAGTAGGGGCAGGGTATGCCAGGACACCCCTCCTGGGGATTGCGGTTCTCAGGCGGGGACCAGATGGGCCAAGCCCGGACGTCACTTCCCCGGGGCGTCGGGTGCTTCCTCCTCCAGCCCGCGGCGAGGCAAAGTGCCCAGGACGGGCTCCATGGGTCCCCCGGGCGTCCCCCGAGGCCTGCAGCCCCAAAGCCCTGCAGCCCTGGAGCCCTTCAGCCCGGAGCCCTGGAGCCCTGCAGGCCCAGAGCCCTGCAGGCCCGGAGCCCTGCAGCCCCGGAGCCCTGCAGGCCCGGAGCCCTGCAGCCCCGGAGCCCTGCAGCCACTGAGGCCTGCAGCCCCAAAGCCCTGCAGCCCTGGAGCCCTTCAGCCCGGAGCCCTGGAGCCCTGCAGGCCCGGAGCCCTGCAGGCCCGGAGCCCTGCAGCCCCGGAGCCCTGCAGGCCCGGAGCTCTGCAGCCCCGGAGCCCTGCAGGCCCAGAGCCCTGCAGCCCTGGAGCCCTGCAGCCCCGGAGCCCTGCAGCCACGGAGCCCTGCGTGGGCAGGCGGGAACCCTAGCGCGAAGGCTTGGGGTTGGACAGATGGGAGTCCTGTCAGTCCCGTCCATCTGGTTGCACCTCTCCCCTCGGCCATCTGGTCGCGCGCAATGCTTTCCAATAGGGCGACCAGATGGCCGGGCCAGCCTGGAAGTCCCGATGAGGGTCCATCCGCCTCGCGGATCCCAGCCAGGGCTCCAGGAGGCCGGGCGCATCCGCGCCTAGGGTCTCCTCCGTCACTCGGAGCGCGAGGGTTACAAGAAAGGTGGGTAGCCTTCCTCCGGATTAGTAGGGGCAGGGTATGCCGGGACACCCCTCCTGGGGATTGCGGTTCTCAGGCGGGGACCAGATGGGCCAAGCCCGGACGTCACTTCCCCGGGGCGACGGGTGCTTCCTCCTCCAGCCCGCGGCGAGGCAAAGTGCCCAGGACGGGCTCCATGGGTCCCCCGGGCGTCCACCGAGGCCTGCAGCCCCAAAGCCCTGCAGCCCTGAAGCCCTTCAGCCCGGAGCCCTGGAGCCCTGCAGGCCCGGAGCCCTGCAGGCCCGGAGCCCTGCAGGCCCGGAGCCCTGCAGCCCCGGAGCCCTGCAGGCCCGGAGCCCTGCAGGCCCGGAGCCCTGCAGGCGGCCCGGAGCCCTGCAGCCCCGGAGCCCTGCAGGCCCGGAGCCCTGCAGCCCCGGAGCCCTGCAGCCACCGAGGCCTGCAGCCCCAAAGCCCTGCAGCCCTGGAGCCCTTCAGCCCGGAGCCCTGCAGGCCCGGAGCCCTGCAGGCCCGGAGCCCTGCAGGCCCGGAGCCCTGCAGGCCCGGAGCCCTGCAGGCCCCGAGCCCTGCAGGCCCAGAGCCCTGCAGGCCCGGAGCCCTGCAGGCCCAGAGCCCTGCAGCCCTGGAGCCCTGCAGCCCCGGAGCCCTGCGTGGGCAGGCGGGAACCCTAGCGCGAAGGCTCGGGGTTGGACAGATGGGAGTCCTGTCAGTCCCGTCCATCTGGTTGCACCTCTCCCCTCGGCCATCTGGTCGCGCGCAATGCTTTCCAATAGGGCGACCAGATGGCCGGGCCAGCCTGGAAGTCCCGATGAGGGTCCATCTGCCTCGCGGATCCCAGCCAGGGCTCCAGGAGGCCGGGCGCATCCGCGCCTAGGGTCCCCTCCGTCACTCGGAGCGCGAGGGTTACAAGAAAGGTGGGTAGCCTTCCTCCGGATTAGTATGGGCAGGGTATGCCGGAAGACCCCTCCGGGGCTGGCGGTTCTTTGCCGGGGACCAGATGGGCTACGCCCGGGCAACATCCTCCCAGGCTTCACTCCTCCGGCCCGCGGCGTGGCAAAGTGCCCAGGGTCGGGCTCCACGGGTCCCGGGCAGTCCTACCCCCGGGGCGCCCGTGCCCGAGAGCTCCGTCGGTGTTCCCCGTGCCCGAGTCCCAGCCGCTGTCCCCCAGCCCCCGGGAAGCAGAGAGCCCACCGAGCCCATGGTTAAGGCGGGAGCCCTACCGCTATGTAGCCTTCCTCCGGATTACTAGGGACAGGGTACTCTGGGACCCCTCTCGGTCCTCAGCCGGCAGCAGGACGGGCCCGGATGCTGCCCCGGTCCTGTCCCGGGGACTGCCGCGTGGCAGGGTGCCCTGGACAAGGGGTCCGGATGGTCCGGGGAGGCTTCCCCTGCGCCTGCGGGCCTGGGAGCCCCGGCTGGCTCCAGGGGCCCAGCCGGGCCCCGGGCCCCATACCCCAGCCTGCGGCACTGCCAAATGCCTGGGACGGGGTTCCGTTGTGTCCGGGGAGCCTCCCCAGGCCCGTCTGGGGTCCTGCCACGCGGCAGGGTGCCCGGGGTGGGCTCCGGAGGGCCCGGGGAGGCTTCCCCTGCGCCTGCGGGCCCGGGAGCCCCGGCTGGGTCCAGGGGCCCGGCCGGGCCCCGGGTCGGGGTCTCCGGCCCCGGACCCCGTCCCCCGGCCTGCGGCACTGCCAAAGGCCCGGGACGGGGTTCCGTTGTGTTTGGGGAGCCTCCCCAGGCCTGTCTGGGCTCATTGGCCCCTGGGGGCCCCGGGGAGGGCGGCCTCCCCGCCCCGGGCTCCGTCCCGGGTCCTGCCGCGCGGCAGGGTGCCCGGGACGGGGTCCGGAGGGCCCGGGGAGGCTTCCCCTGTGCCCGCGGTCCCGGGAGCCCCGGCTGGGTCCAGGGGCCCGGCCGGGCCCCGGGTCGGGGTCTCCGGCCCCGGACCCCGTCCCCCGGCCTGCGGCACTGCCAAAGGCCCGGGACGGGGTTCCGTTGTGTCCGGGGAGCCTCCCCAGGCCTGTCTGGGTTCATTGGCCCCTGGGGGCCCGGGGGAGGGTGGCCTCCCCGCCCCGGGCTCCGTCCGGGGTCCTGCCGCGTGGCAGGGTGCCCGGGACGGGGTCCGGAGGGCCCGGGGAGGCTTCCCCTGCGCCTGCGGTCCCGGGGGCCCCGGCTGGGTCCAGGGGCCCGGCCGGGCCCCGGGTCG